>NC_081365.1:25954561-27374925 GCF_030684315.1 Stegostoma tigrinum | reverse complement strand
TGATAACAAGGCCTGGTGTGTGGGGTAGGAGGCTGGGACATGGGAGAGGTTAGACCCTATAATTATTGAACTCAATGTTGAGTCCGGAGGACCTGACCTGAAATGTCAACTTGCCCGCTCCTCTGCCTGGCCTGCTGTGTTCATCCAGCTCCAGTGTTATCGATCCTCCCTTGTGTACCTAAATCACTAGAACCTAAGATAATAAAATGTGAGGCTGGATGAACACAGCAGGCCAAGCAGCATCTCAGGAGCACAAAAGCTGACGTTTCGGGCCTAGACCCTTCATCAGAGAGGGGGATGGGGGGAGGGAACTGGAATAAATAGGGAGAGAGGGGGAGGCGGACCGAAGATGGAGAGTAAAGAAGATAGGTGGAGAGGGTGTAGGTGGGGAGGTAGGGAGGGGATAGGTCAGTCCAGGGAAGACGGACAGGTCAAGGAGGTGGGATGAGGTTAGTAGGTAGCTGGGGGTGCGGCTTGGGGTGGGAGGAAGGGATGGGTGAGAGGAAGAACCGGTTAGGGAGGCAGAGACAGGTTGGACTGGTTTTGGGATGCAGTGGGTGGGGGGGAAGAGCTGGGCTGGTTGTGTGGTGCAGTGGGGGGAGGGGATGAACTGGGCTGGTTGAGGGATGCAGTGGGGGAAGGGGAGATTTTGAAACTGGTGAAGTCCACATTGATACCATATGGCTGCAGGGTTCCCAGGCGGAATATGAGTTGCTGTTCCTGCAACCTTCGGGTGGCATCATTGTGGCAGTGCAGGAGGCCCATGATGGACATGTCATCAAGAGAATGGGAGGGGGAGTGGAAATGGTTTGCGACTGGGAGGTGCAGTTGTTTGTTGCGAACTGAGCGGAGGTGTTCTGCAAAGCGGTCCCCAAGCCTCCGCTTGGTTTCCCCAATGTAGAGAAAGCCGCACCGGGTACAGTGGATGCAGTATACCACATTGGCAGATGTGCAGGTGAACCTCTGCTTAATGTGGAATGTCATCTTGGGGCCTGGGATTGGGGTGAGGGAGGAGGTGTGGGGACAAGTGTAGCATTTCCTGCGGTTGCAGGGGAAGGTGCCGGGTGTGGTGGGGTTGGAGGGCACTAGACCTATATTGGTCAAAATAACTGGATTCTTCCTCTCCCCAAGCAGAAAATGAGATGTTCTTCTGACTTGCGTTGGGCTTAGCTGGAATAATCCTTGATTCTAATTTCCTGCTTTATCCTGTAATCTTTGATTCCCTTACAAATTAAAAATCTGTCTGTCTCAGCCTTGAATTACTCTACCTTGATACCTCTCTGTGGTAAAGAATTCCACAGGTTCACCTCCCTCCAAGAGAAGAACTCTCTCCTCATCTCTACCTTAAATGAACAACCTGTTAAACTGACATTATGTCCTTTGGTCCTACCTCATCGCATCCACCCTGTCGAACTCCTATATAATTCAATAATCTCATTCTTTGATACTCGAATGAGTATAAGCCCAATCTACTCAACCTCTTCTCAGAATAAAATTCCTGCATTGTCAGGGATCAACACTGTAAATCTTCTCTGGACTGCCACCCAATTCCTAATTTCTTTCCTTAGATAAGGGGCCTAAATCTGTTCACAGTATTCCAGGTGTGGTCCGAGTAGTTTCTTGTATTGTTTTAATAAGACTCCCTTATTTTATATTCTGCTCTTTTTGAAATAGAGACCAACATTCCATTTGCCTTTCCTATTACCCGCTAAACTTGGATGTTAGTTTGGTGTGATTCTAAATCTCTGCAGCTTACTGTAGTCTCCCTCCATTTTAAATAATATAGTGCACACCTTATTTTCTCACATTTCATATGGCAAGAGCTTTTTTTTTAGCCTACTTGCTTAACCTGTGCACATGTCTATGAATATCTGTGTCATCCTTACTACTCTACTCCCTATCTGCTTTTGACATCTGCAGTCTTGGCTATAGTACATTCATTTTCCTTGTACAGGTCTTTAATACATATTGTAAGTAATTGCTTACAGAACTAATTACAAGTTGCCACCTTGAAAATGTCTCCTTTTTTCCCAACTCTGTCTTCTATTGGTTACCCAATCTCATCTGTGCTAACGCACTACTCACAGCATCATTGGCTCTTATCTTGTTAAGCAGTGTGGTACCTTTATCCGATGTCTTTTGGAAATCCAAACATGTATCAGTACACGGCGCCTTTGGAAATCCAAACCTGTATCAGTACACAGCACCATTGTCTTGCACACGCCCTTACTATTTCACTAAAGATCCTCTCTACTGCTCCAGTTACACAATTCACCAGGGCACTAGTCCCAGCACTGATCAAGCAAAGATATTCAATGGTGCAAATCCCTCATTCCCTAGTGCTAGTGCCAGTGACCCCATGAATCATAGTTCTTTACTTCCATATCAATCTTTGAGCCACTGATTCCACCCTCCAATCTTATTTGCGCTATAGCAATTTGCTATTAGTACAGGGTACAATTGAGAATTCTATAATTGTTGCTGTTGGGTGAGTTGCAGATGATGCTTATTGGCTATCACTTTAAGATTAAATAGCGAGACTCTGGTTCTTTTCAACCTTTTTAAAAAATTTATACCACTCTAACTACATACGTTACCTTTCTGCATGAGATCTTCACTGGTTGCACCTTCTCTAAAGTTTCTTTTTCATTGAGAGTGTGACATTCAGTGGTATAGCTTCCTACGTCCAGGCTCAGGAGTTAACCCGTCGTTCTGCTCTTTAGTCCTTAGCAGCTGGTACACCCTCAGCAGAACCTCCTCCCTAATCTCGGAGATAGCAAGAATTGCAGAAGGGTCCTGACCTGAAACGTCAACTTTCCTGCTCCTCTGCTGCCTGGCCTGCTGTGTTGCTCCAGCTCTACACAGTGTTATCGCTCCTCCCTAGTCTACCTAAATCACTAGAACCTATATTGGCTAAAATAACTATATTCTTCTCTTAGCAAACTCCCCTTGAGCCCTGAGAGAATATCTGACAGCTGCCAGGGAAGGAGAACATCATCTTTAGGACTCTGTCTTTCAACCGTCATGAATAATATCTATCTGCTATCTATACTGCCCTCTACTACAACATGCTTTTATTCGAGCCCACTTAAATGGATCCTTGCACTATAATGCCAGGTCAGTTTGCTCATTCTTGCTACAATCCCTACTTTGTCCTCTCCAGCTGCAAGGGTCTCAAGCCCTGTTGGACAATTGCAAGGACATTGTTTCATCTGGATCCTCATATTGGCCTGGCTTATAGTCACCCCACTGTCCCCGACCTGCACCAAATGGAGGAAGCTTGAACGAACTTAGATGCGTGTAAGAGGGGAAATGCCTGTTCTTTCAGGGAGTATGTTTAAGTTAATTAATAAGAATGCCCCATGTCATTTGTCTTAAATTAAGCAATTGGCACAGAATAATCAATAAGGTACTCGTCACTTCATGCTTTTAATGCACACTAATATTTCAATTGTCTGTACATTATTAATTTTGTTACTATACAGTGAAACTTGTATTGTCAATGCCTGACTGTGTAGACTTTTCAGATGACAGAACTTTGCATAAGATATTATTGCTGAGTACATAGCTTGCTAATATCAACCTACTGGTATCTGATAAAACTAAAAAAGTCATATTCAATTCATATTAAACATATTGTAATCGTTTTCAATCTGTTGAAGCCTTATGGTACAGCATGTTTAAGACTTGCATATTTTGAGAAATACTGATTGCTTGGCAATTTCTATCATCGACTAACAATAATGGAGATTCCACTGAATAATCAAATTAAACTTGGAATTTTTTACTTTGAAAAACTGTTTATCTATAACTCCAGAGTCTGGTTGCCCACAAAGTGCAAAAGAACCTGATTCCCCCCCACACACACACACACACACACACACTCTCTCTCTCTCTCTCTCTCTCTCTCTCTCTCTTTCTGATTCTGAACATAGAAGGATAAGAGTGGAGTGCCAGCTATTTATAACCTATTAGGCCACATTCTGCCAAATGTTTAACTAGTGGATTGTTGCATAATATGCTGTTACCTTGGTAATCATTTCTGGATTAGTAAAACATATTAAGGGTACAGACATCAAAACAATGGATATTCTCTATTGCATTTACTTGAAAAAACAGGATAAAGGGATCATTAAATGTAAGCTTCAAGTATTTATATTTCCAAAAACCAGTCGGTTAACAGCTTCAAGTGATTTCTGCTGAAATCCACCTCTGTAAGGTAGAAGTTTTTCTTAAGACTATATGGCTTAAGTATTGCATTATATAATAATGAATGGCCGTCAAGAGTGCAAGTTGTTGCCAAGTCATTGTAAATCTGATGTTCGTACACTGTAATGTTGTTCACGGTCAGGATTTTCATTAAGGAACTGTAAAGGAGTGATATTAGGAAGGCTGATTTACAAGCTTTATGAGCAATCTTGAGATCTAGCAATGTTGCAAAGAAGTCTCCGTGGCCTGTAGCTCTAAGAGGGGTTCCACACTGTGGAGAAATCCTGGAACCAGTGGTGAGCAGCATCCCTGGATTTTTGAACATGGAACAAAGGAATCAGTGAGAATTAGAGGGATATCTGAGGATTTTCTTATATTGAGGAAGGAAACCAGGGGTATATATTCAAGAAGGGCAAATGGAATTTTGTGGATGTTTTCAGAGGGGCAATGGGTTTTGAGGTGAAGTGCGTTGGTTTCAAATGTAAGTTATGAATGAATTCTTGCTGAACTTTAACTCATTCTCTAAGGTGAATGTGCTGTAGAGTTTCTCAGTCTATTCCTTTAACGGTGCTGGCAAAATGACATGTTATTCCATTATATAATTTCCCTGGCTTGACCTATAAACATCTAGCTTTCTTTAATGTTTGAGTGAATTTGGTTTAATTGCTGCAGTTGTTGGTGGAATAATATTGACTGTGGGCTTGCTGAAGAGATCACTTCTGAAGTTGCCAATATGATTTCCGGATAGTTTCTACTTTGTCAGTACAGTTTGGAGACTTCAGTAGCTGAGGGAAATTTAATCAGAATGTCAATGACTGCTCACTTAAATCTCAAGTAGTTGCACTATGGAGCCCTGGGATAGTATGATTGTTAAACCTCTAGCTCCAAGCAGTGTCTTCTGCCAGAAAACCAATGATATAGAAGGGAACAAGATTAATGAGTCAAAGAAGCTTTTTTTAAATTGCATGAAAAGCATTTTATGAATATTTTATTTCAACTGAGAATTGTTTTTTGAAAACGTAATCATGTTTTTTCAGGTATGTAATGTTGTTTTCCTCTTGCCACAGTGCATTGAAGTATGCAGCTATTGGAACTACACCGTATTTCACAAATGTTTCAATCAATGTGTAAGTACATTCTCTGCTTGTAAGAAAATAAAGTTGATATTCTGAGTTGCAGAATAAACAAGTAAGTATGTCTTTGTGGATAAAGACAGAACTCTGTTCTAAATTTTGGAAATCTTTTTATTAGTAGGCATTCAGATTTAGAATGTATTAATCACATATATTTTGAAATCACTGGTCTGTGTTATCATAACAAATGAATTTGTCACTTATAATGCAAATAACATTCAAGATTTAAAAATCATGTCAAACAAATCCTTTCATGTATAAGCTTCAGTTATAGCTTATCATTTTGTTTGGCAACTAATTTCCCTGCTCTGTTGCGTACTGTGGGTGGAAACCTCTGCTTCTGGAGGTGGAGGAAACTTGATTGGGCAGGGTAACTGCACCCAGAAGCCAACTACTTTCACCTTCATTCGAATTGGGTGGGAGGGTCTAATTCGCTCTTCCTGATCTGCCAATTTGAGGCCACTAAGTGGTGAATTAATGGCTGCCTCAGGGCCTATGCCCACCTGGGTTGCAGCTATATCGTTTCCAGGCAGATGTATTGGACTCGAGTTCTCGGCCTGATTTTAAACCTTGCAGGCAGGCTGTCAGTTCGTGCGATGTGCGCAGGTTGAGGGACAATCTGGGCATAGGGTGTGACAGTGGCCTTCGGTCATTCTCCTGCTCCTGCTTCAAACCCCAGTTCTCCCCATCCCAAAAACTCTCACCTGTTCTGTGGTCGCTCTTCCGTGCTGGGAATCCTGGAGGCGTTCACCTGGCCACAGCCTCCTTCATGGCACTGTAACCTGTTTGAATTGCTAGCTCCTGATTGTCTGCCTGGCATTTCCTCATTCAGGGTCTTCGTACTGGTAGGTCACCAGCCAGCTGACTGGTTGCCAGAAGATGAAGTGAGCTTTCAGATCCTGAGTTGGCACAAGTTTCTCTCTGCTGATCACTCTCTTTTTCTTTCAGATTTCAGGAGGCTACAGCCTGGGTGTCCCTTTCGTGTGTTTCCCTCCTCAAATCTCAAAGCAGCATATTCATTCTGCCTGGTTAAACAGGATTGAATTTTTTCAGAGCTGAGTTGGCACAACATTCACTCCAGTTATTAGGCAAGATGTGGAAGCTGTCTGGGCAATTTGCTTTTTTCTTTCCTTTGCACTCGCAAGCTGGTACCTGTCACCTCTCTAACTCCTCATCAGAAAATAAAACCTGGGTGGATGGTGTAGGTTCAAGTTGTTATCCACCATTATATAATGTAGCTTCATCCTACTGCTGCAAAATATGTTATAGAGAGATTTTGTGAAAGTGGTTTGGTACTAGTCTGGAATGTCAATGCATTAGCTAGAACGTTTTGTAAGTATTGTCCATCCAGTTGAATTATTCAGAATTAGATCACGTTTTACTTTATAATGAAAGTGTAGTTTGAACATACCATGCTTCACTTTGCATGCTGTACAGTAAATATTCACATTATAATAAATAACTTAGTCTGTATTAACTTAAGGTTGAGTAAACTTGCAGCTGAACAGTCTTCTGGCTCAGGCTCAAAATATGTTTTATCCTTCAGTCTAAACACATGCAAGTGTTAATGCAGTAAGAACTGATCAGCCATACAGCTGCCAGTATAGTTGCATCATAATGAGCACGAGATGTTTTTCTTCTTACTTGTGATTTATAGGTTTGAAGTGAGTTTTATAACTTTCTACTAGCTATCTTTTGATGTAGTGAATGCTGTAATGTCACTGAAATGAAGGAACAGAATTGGAGTGTACTTTTTCTGAGGGGGAGGAATAACTGCTTTTATTGGTGTAGAGATCATCCCCGTCCCTGAACAGTATGTGCTATGGCACTAAATAGAAACATAGAACAGTGCAGCACAGGAACAGGCTCTTCATCCCTTCACGTTTGTGACAACCATGTGGCTATTCTAAACTAATCCCATCTACCAGCACATGGTCCATATTCCTCTATTCCCTGCCTGTTCATGTGCCTGTCTAGATGCCTCTTAAGCATTGCTATCATATCAGCTTCTACCACCTCCTCTGGCAGCATGTTCCAGCCACCTGCCACCCTCTGTGTTTTAAAAAAAAGACTTTCCTCGTATGCCTCCTTTAAACTTGCGTCCTCTCACTTTAAACCTCTGCCCCCTAGTACTTGCCACTTCCACTCTGGGGAAAATTGGCTCTGACTATCCATCCTATCCATGCCAAATGTATCCTTTTTATCAGGTCGCCCCTCAGCCTCCGCTCTAGCGAAAGCAAGCAAAGTTTGTGCAACTTCTCCTTTTATAGCTGATAAACTCCGATCCATGCAACATCCTGGTAAACATCTTTTGTACCCTGTGCAGAGCGTTGGCATCCTCGCCACAGCATGGTGACCAGAACTGCACACAATACTTCAGATGTAGCCTAACTAAAACTTTGACTCGCTAACTGTTTTACACAATGCCCTGACTGACGGAAGTAATCAAACCATATGCTGCCTTTACCATCTGATCCAATTATGTTGCCACTTTCAGGAAACTATGGATTTGCACCCCAAGATTTCTTTGTATAAGAATGCAAGTAAACCACCTTGCCATTTATTATATACTTCTATCTTGCATTTGACCTCTCAAAATGTATCGCCTCTCACTTGTCTAGATTAAACTCCATCTGCAATTTCTCTCTTGAACTTTCTAATTGATCTGTATCCTGCTGTGTCCTTTGATAACCTTCCTCACTATCCACAGCTGCACCAATTTTCATGTCACCCCTTCACAACTACCCTCCATCTTCAACGGCCAAGTCAGTTTTGTGTACAACTTGCCAACTCACATTGGATCCCATGTGACTTAATCTTCTGGACCAGCCTACCATGAGTGACTTTGCTTTAGTAAAGTCCATGTAGTTGACACCCACTGCCATTCCCTCAATATCATATATGTCACTGCCTCAAAGCACTCAATCAAATTTGAGAGACAAGACCTCCCCTACACAAAGCCATGCTTTTAGGAAAATCAAGTGAGATGTCCAGCGAGCACCTTCCAGATATCAAGCCCCAATTTCCAACTAGGTGATGGATGGTGAGATGAGAAATTCACTGGTGAGTAGCAAGAGACATATTTTCATGGCTAATCAGTCATTATGACCTCCATTATTATGTAATATTGCCTTATTAGTACACAATCTTCCACCCACTGGACAGAAATGGACACTGAATTTCCAACACACAATGTCACAGCAGCTATAGTCGCCATTTGAACCTTTATTCCATCTTTGACACCAGTGGCCAACAGGATGTATGCCATGGCCAGTGACCACATAAAGCCCATGCCCACGAATATTGGCATGAATGCCTTTCTCTTTGGTATTTTGCCAGAGTTAAAGGCTGACAGTGCTTCTGTCCTGACTTGCCTTTTAGCGCAGACGCAAAGCCAGGGAGCTTGTCATGGTTGTCAGCAGTAACCAGTTAAAGGGGTGGGCATATTTCTGTATGACACCATACCACATCTGTGTTACACCTCCATCATGTGCCAACCCTGTGTGCACTGAACTCCTCCTGTGCTTCATTAAATGGCTATGTCTTGGAATCTAAAGCAAGTAGATACAGTCATATCCAGCGATACACCCTTCAGGCAAGGGCTCTCAGTACAGTAAAGGAAGGGCAGCTTCTATCATTCTGCGGTTTTGGAAGAGTCTGTCAGCCAGTTGGCACAGTCATGGTCATGGAGCCCATACCTGTACAGTCCAGGGAGAAGCCCATGGTCATCCCTGTTGGTCCAGTTCAAGCAGTTCAGGGCATCATGGGAGGTTGGTCTGGGAGCTAAACAATTATCAGTCAGGGGTTTGGTCACTCATCTTTCAGAATGGTTCAGCTAAGTCATTCAAAGGCCCATCGTCTGTTCTAGGGTTATGTCCGTTAAAAGTTGCAGGTTTATGACGGGGCCAGTGCTGCAGGAGGGAAGCTGAGAAACCTTATTGTGGTGACTGGAGGAAGAATGCTGGGATGCACAGGGTTTGCAGTTGTGAACAGGGTGTGGGGGTTGTTGGGGTGCAGACAATAGTGCATTGAAGGGAAAGGGCTAATGTGGGTGTTGGGTGTCATTGTCAGTCAGCATCACACTACCATTAATGGGCAGGAATTAGGTGACTGGGGGGAACAGAAGTGTACTAGCAGACCTGCCATGTTTATCCTTGGGTCTGGATGTAACAGGGACAAACGAGGACTGAGATAAATGGGTTAAGTGGGGACCTGAGGATGGTTGGGGTTGATGAGGAGGCTAACCAAGAAGAGAATGTGTCCGTTTGGGGGTTTATCAATACTAAGAGCCAGAGCCTGAGACTCACTGTTTGAGGAGCGACTACTGTTGCTTCTCTCCAGCTGAAAATAACCAGCATAACGGAGTTTAAAATAGCTGTTACCCTGCTCGCTCCGAGTGTGGTAAGTGTTTCTGCCTGTGACAAACTTCAGCAATGTGAGGCCCTTCAAAGAGCAACAACATGACACAGACTCTCAGGCACTGAAGCTGAGGTACATCGATGAGCATTACATGTTTTGTGAAACTATGTGCAGCCCTAATCCTTGCTGCAAACCCTGTTGACTACATCAGGAAGTCTTGTGAATCAGTCCCAATAAAGAATGTGATGCATAATGAATTCCAACATGGAAGGATTGACCCTAGTTGTCAATGCAGCAGTCACCTGCCAGCCACCCATAACCAGCATATGGTGCAGGAGCTGCTCACCTCTCATTTTTGACCATCAAACACGATGTAGCACTAAGGATGACTAGGCATCAATGTTGAAAGTGTTTGATGTACTTAAAGTTATGTCATCTCTGCAACCTGTGTGCCCACTGAAGGTTGTCTTCTTGCTTTTGCTCCCATTATGTCTCAGTTCTGTCCTGGTCTCTGCAGCTGGGGTGGAGGGAACCTGCCCTACAGTGGTCCCAGTTGGCTTTGTGCGTTTTGGATCAGACTGAGGTGGCAGGCAGAATGGGGGTGGAAGAAGGGCCTACCCCCTGGAGTGTCTGGAGAGGCAACTTCTGTGGGGCTGTCTTTGGGCTCCTCCTCTGGCTACATGTCAACTGGCACTCTCTGATGAAGGGTCTAGGCCTGAAACGTCAGCTTTTGTGCTCTTAAGATGCTGCTTGGCCTGCTGTGTTCATCCAGCTCCACACTTTGTTATCTTGGAATCTCCATCTGCAGTTCCCATTATTTCTGGCACTGCCTTGTCTCCTCATGAGGAAGGGGTACCCACACTGAGCTCCCCTGTTTACCACTGTCATTTTGCTGTTGATGCTGAGCATCAGTGGAGAGGCTGTCAGAGCGCAGGTCTGTGTACATACTCAGCAGACTCGGAGATTGCTGGACCTGGCTCTCCATTGCAGCCACCCTCCTATCCAAGGAAGAAGCCTGCACTGGAGGATCTTATCAGCTTAGGGCTGAGCAAGTGCCAGCCTCTGGCAGTCCTCTGAGTACCATCGGCTTTGGACGTTTCTTCCTCGACCAGCTGTGAGATGCGTCAGGGAAGTGTTTGTCATCAGTTTCTCCTGACTTTAGGCAAAATACCTGCTGAGCTGTGAGGGTTTAAGCTGATGGGGTGTGCGGGAAGCAGCCTTACCCATGCTGTTTCTGAACTATCCAAACTCTGTCCCTTTTGAGGTGAGGGAGGGAATGTCAGATCAGTCAAGGACGGCAGGTTTCCTTCTGTAAAGTTCTTTTCATAAACATTATTACTGAGGCTAACTTGTTTAATTGCAGGTTTATTAATTAACTTAGTTTGGATCAAATTATTTCAAATTAATGAATTAATATATTTAATATTTGAAAAGCCAAAACATTTACTGCCCAGTGCCACGATAGTTTGATAGAAGTCGGTGAGAAGTTCTTCGTGGTCTGTGACCATTTCTTATCCAGGATGTCTCCAGTGAAGCTTCTGAACGTTCATATCAAAAGATGAGACATGCATATTGATAACAACATTCAACTGGCAATATCATCTTTTGTTATGTCTGTTTCAATGAACAGAGATCTGTCCTTGCAGTGTCCTTGGCGACCAGCTTTTGTCTTTTTTAATCCATGTTTTCGCTGAACATTGGCTGACTCGGAAAAATATGCATTTATCCTTAATGTGTTTATTGATTAATTTCTATTTGTTAAGTTTATTTGTTTTTAAAGAAGCTGGTTTGCACAAGGTCAAACATGCTATTCTAAAGCCAATAATTTGCAAGTATTCTCACTTGAAGGGTGTATTTCTTTTTAAACTAAATAGCAATTACAATTTTTTTGAGGGAAAAGACATTAAATATTCCCCTGACTGATAATTGTTCCCATTAGTTTTCAGTTAGATGGAATGGAAATTCAGGACTTTTTGCTCATGTTTTCAATGTGCTTTAAGTAACAAGTTAGCACAGGCCATCTCTGAAATTCAGTTGCACGTTTTGTTTTGGTGATTCTTGGAGGCTGTCAGTAGCTCTCTGATATGGAAGTATAAATTCCTTTCCTCCTTTTACAGGATTCATCATTCAATCAGACATGTGAGGTAAGCAATATCAAAAATTTAAATTGTACAATCCACCTTGTAACCTGCATTACTGCCAATGAGAGAGGAATTTGAGCCTAATAAGTGCATTTTATTCTGTCTCCTTGACAGTTTTGATTTGTAGCTATTTAACTTTACAGTGAAGGAGTGCTAAATGAAACCCAATATTGTTCTTATTATTTGCTGCTTGGAAGATTCCTCCAGAGCTTTCATGATATAAAAATTCATCAATTGCCATTGTGTCTCAGAACCCTAAGGACACAAAACTCTCACTCCACGTAATTTTGGACTCTGGTAGTTGTTTGTACGTTGACTTTATGTCTAATTTTCCACACAAGGATCTCACCCAGGAGGCATATTGCCTATAGCCATCATAGTTGATCTCGGTGCCTTCCTTAAATGTTCACATCTGCATATTTTTTAACAGGAAAATGACTTAATAATGATATAATCCTGTTGAATTTCCAATTTTCGTTCTCCCAGTTTGTGTCTGGCCTGCCCCAGTTTTTTTTGTGATTAAAACCAGCAAAAGGCCAAACCTTTTTTAAAAAAAACTGTGGATGCTGGAAATCTGAAACAGGAACAGAAATGGCAGGAGAAACTCAGCAACCTGGCAGCGTCTGTGGAGAGAAAGTAGAGTTAATGTTTCAGATCCACTGACCCTGCGTCAGAACGTTCCCCAGTTCTGAGAAAGAGTCATGGACCCAAAACTTTAATTGTGAGACCTGCCAATAATCAAAGCTGAGACTTCTCGTCTCATCAGTTTAATTTTTGCTCGTGCCCATGGCAACATGTTTAAATAAGGAGATTTTTGGCTCTAATTTAAATTACACACAATGCCAGTATCTCAGCTGGACTGCAGCAGCCCACGATTGAATTTAAAACTCTGCTCTGACGGAATGCCATGTCAGTTAAGCTCTGTCTGGCTTGTGACCAACAGTGCATGGTTTTATCCTGCAGAGGATGCTGTTATTCCTGGTGAAGATCCTCGTCCCCCTTCATGGAAGACCGCTATCATTTTCTCAGTCCTTCAGAGTTCATCTGCTCAGTTGCTCAAAACACAGTATATGAGGTTAATGTGACAGACTGTCTGAAATGTACTGCAGGGTCGCTCCAGACCAAAGGAGCATCAGAAGCTTATCTTTAGGGGTTCTACCATCTCTTCCACAATGACACCAGTGGCAGGATGGGCGGCATTGTATCTACGTTCTGCCTCAGTCAAGGGGTTGCATAATGGAGCCATTGGTTGCAAAGGGTAGCCCTTGTCCCACCCTTGTAATGAAACTGAAGCAAAAAAGTTCTCCAGGAAGTTGACATCACAACAGCAATCTGTGCCAGCTACGCTGGGAACTAAAATGTGGTACTGATGATCACAGATGATTTGTGTACTGGAATGGAAATCCTTTCCGTTAATGATGGTAACTGTTATGATGTGGTGCTGTCAACATGACATGTTCATTGTATATCCAGCATCTGAAGAAAGCTAGCTATGTTGGCCAAGTCTATTGCCAGGGCTGTAGTACTGATCTCATCAGTAAAGGGTGTGATCTGTCACACGTTACTAAATAATAGCCTCGATGCAGCACCAGTAAAAGGTGTTGATTTGATGTTATTGTCCTGTGTGCCAAAGTACAGTGAAAAGCTTTGTTTACAAGCGGAACCATGGCAAGTAAAGGATGTACAGTTCAAAAAGACTTAGAGGCATACAGGTTACATTGCAGGTGACGTTATTTGAGGCCAAAGCCCATTCGTTAGTCTAATAATGGCCAGAAAGAAGCTGTTCCTGAACGTGTGTGTGTGTGTGTGTGTGTGTGTGCGTGTGTTCAGGCTTCTGTATCTTTTGCCTGATGGAAGAAGTTGTAGGAGGTCATTTACCGGGGTGCGATGGGTCTTTGATGTTGGCCGCCTTTCCACAGCAGTGAGCTGTGTAAGTAGAGTCCATGGATGGAAGGTTGGCTTCCGTAATGGTCTGGGCTGTGCACACCGCCATCTGTAGTTTCTTACGGTCCTAGGCAGAGCAGTTGCTGTACTCGGCCTTTATTTACCAAGACAGAATGCTTTCAATGCTGCATCTGTAGAGAGCAAACTGTCCAGGTTCATAATGCCTGCTATGGCAACTGCTGTGCCCAGGGCCGTAAGAAACTGCAGAAGGTGGTGTGCATAGTCCTGATAGGAGCTCATGGTATCACAGGTTATATATTGGTGTGGATTGGTAATTTCTTCACAATCACAAGACAGGGAGTCAGGATTAATGGATCTTTTTCAAATTAGTAAGACATAATTAGTAGCGTGCAACAAGGATCAGTCCTAGCGCCTTAATTACTTACTCTCTATCTTAATGACTTCAGTGAGAGGTGGGGTGTAATGTATCAAAATTTACTGAAGATACAGAAATAACTGGGAGTGCATGCTGCAACGAGGGTGTGAGGAATCTAGAAGGTGATGTAAATAAAGTGATTGAGCAGGTAAAACTTGGCAGATGGAGCTTAATGTGGGAGAGTACAAGGTGATACACAAACCCCAAAAGATGCAGTGCAGAAGGATCAAAATGTTATTGTGCTTTAGCAAATAGTTAAGGTAAATGGAGTTTTGGCCTTCATTGCTAGGGAATTGGAGCTTAAAATTAAGAAAGTCTTGATACAACTGTACGAGGTATTGGTGAAGCTACACATGGAAGTACAGTTTTTGTCTCCATATTTAAGAAATGCTATACTGACTTTGGAGACAGTTCCAAAGAGATTCACTAGGCTGCTTCCTGGAATAAAAAGGTTTGCCTATCAAGAATGGTTCATTTTGTTAGGCCTTTATCATTAGAGTTTAGAAGAATGAGTGGTGATATTATTGAAATGTAAGATTCCGAGGAGATGGGGGTGTTGACAGGGTATATGTGGAGAAGAAGCTTCCATCTGTGGGAGGTGTTTTGAACGAGGGAACATAGTTACAGAATAAGAAGACACTAATTTAAATCTGTATTGCGAGGGAATTTCTTCTCCATTAGTAGTCTGGAATTCTCTATTCTGAGAGTAGTGGAGCTTACATCTTTGAAAGCACTTAAAGAACTGATAACTAGGTTTTTGAAAAAAAAATCGGAACTTAGGGCTGTGAGGAGCTCATACTTGAGAGGAGTATAGCCTCATCTTGTGGAATGGCAGGCAGACTTGAGGGACTGAATGGCCTACTCCTGCTCTTACCACTTAAATTTATTCTGGGTGTGGTTACACCATTTTTCCATTTCCACTGCATATCTATGAGTTGTGTAAAGATGAAAGGCAATATAGTTATAACAGTGGTAAGGAAGGGGCTCCTCCATACCTCCGGTGTTCCTTGCATATCCTGTCAGTAGTGATATCCTACGTGTTCCCACCTAACCCTTCCATTTAAGCCTTCATCTCCCAACATTAACTCCTGAGCATGCCTAACAGCTTAGCCATGCCAACCATGCTGCTGCATGTTTTCTTTTTGAAGCCAGAGTAGTTGTTGCTGTCTGAGGCCCCCAATCCCCTCACCTCCCATCGTAACTGTCGTCGAGTCAGTCCCAACTCCCATCCTTGTATGGTGAAAAGAGTCCCCTTCGCATTTAGTGTCCCCTCAGCATTTCAATATGCTGTCTCCGATCCACATGATTGAATTCCCCACTTTCCCTATCCACATGACCATCCCCCTCTACTCGCCACTAATTTGCACAATTCTCTTCTCGCTGTTCAAAACATGGTTGAAGAATTGGACTTTTTTTGCTCAATGCCAATAACTCCGTTCTCCTTACCTTTCCACATTATCCCAAATGTCTGGCCGTTGTCTCTGCCATTCAAGGCCTGGGATAATTCAGCCCCATTGTGATTAAAGTTATATCTACACTGCCTAATTATTTACCACATTGCTGGTTGTGGGACATATTCCACGTAAAATTGCTGCTGTGATCTCATGCAACATTAGCTGCACTTTTAAAATATAACAGATGTTATAAACTACTTTTGGATGTCCTGAGGTCATGCAAAGGACTGTATAAGTTCTCAGTTTAATCCATTTTTACAGAATTGACATGAGCTTTATTGTTTACATCACTGTGTTCACAGGATCATTGCTTTTTTTAATACAGGTACAGATCTGTCAGTTTAGCTGTAAAAGGGCTAAGGAATCTTATGTGTTCCACATAACAGGTAAGGAGCAATATTTAAAGTTTGAGCTCTGAACTGTGAGCTATTCTTAAATGAGTCATTCAAAGGACTTTTATGTAACATGTATTTTCTTCAGGCAAGTATTTTTCATGGAGGTGTGTCTTTTTCCGAATGAGCATTTGCGTAAATGTTTCCAGCGTACTTTCACTGCTTCGCTATTGTAGGTTCTTTCTTCTTCAAAGGGTAATTGGAGTCGGGTTAAAAGTTTTATACTTTAGCACAGTGAGGGAAGTTGGTGCCAGCGGCAGCATGTGTTTTGATTTTACTGTTTTGATACAACCCACTACTTGGCTATATCTGTGGCTGTCCCATTTGGGTGCAATGAGACTTCTCATTCTTTCTCCGATTCTGCTTTTTCACTGCTACAGCACATTGATAAAAGGTAGATCTAGTAAGACACTATCATTCTGAATTGTTTGTAATGACTAATACTGCAGATGGCAACAAACGAGAAATAGAATAAAAACATAGAAAACAACATTGAAATTAAAGGAAGTGTTAAAGCCCATAAATGCAATAATCTCAAAAACAAAAGTGAAAAGTAAGTACTGCAGCCAAAAGACCTGTGGATTTAATTATGAGTATTAAAATTTAAGAGCGAAGCCTCCAAAACAACAAAGTACCATCAATGCAACATCCAATTAAGCTTTTTAATCAACATTAGTGGACTTCTGGTGGAGAATTTAAAAAAAATGGCAGTTATGGTTTCTTTTTGTACTGACAAAATTTGAAAGGCTTAATAAATTTGCCTTGGCACTGATCTCATAACATAAATAGAGTGGAGAAAGATTTACTGAATATTTGTGAACAAACAGCTTTGGGGCTGAATTCTTGCGACAGACTGTAGTAGAATTTACCATGTTGTTAATTAAAAGTAACCAGTTGAAAATAAATTCCCATTACATTTTTCACTTTTGGCTTAAATACACTTTCTCATGATTTGTCTTTATGTCCATTTTCAAGGTGAATTTGTTTATCCGAGACAAATAAAATGTTGGCTTAAAAGAATTGTTCCTTTCCCAATTTCCAGCTAATGAACCTTATGCAAATATGGCATCTTCACAGAGGAATTTAATCCTTCATAGAATCATTAAATCACTATAGTATGGAAACAGGCCCTTTGGCCCCACAAGTCCCCACCGAACCTCAGAGCATCCCACCCACACTCATCCCCCTACTCTTTCCCTGTAACCAGTCTACACATCCCCGAACACTACAGGTAATTTAGCATGGCCATTTTACCAAGCCTGCACATCTTTAGACCATGGGAGGAAACCAGAGCACCTGATGGAAACCCATGCAGGTACAGGGAGAGTGTGAAAACTCCTCACAGACAGGTGCCTGAAGGTGGAATTGAGCCCGGGTCCCTGATGCTGTGAGGCTTTTCAGCCATCTTATAGAAACACAATCTTTTGTTTGTTGTCACAAAATGAGTTGCAGTTTTGACTGATTTCTTTCCTTTCCAGTGGGAGGAACACTGAGGCCATTTGATCTGTCAGCCATTTTTCAGTTCATGTCGGCCATCTCAGTCCAAACCCTACTTGATCTTCATAGCCTTGTTGCATGGCGTTTGGTGCGTTCAGCCGCTGAGTCTATAGGACAGTTACTGACAGCAACACCTTTGCCACTACTTTTCCTGTCGTCTTCCTATTTCTACTTGCCTCTCCTTTTAAAGGCACTTATGGTTAATGTAACATTGATAAGCCCTCATTATTGATGTTCAGTTAGTTAAATTTTGGCAGCATATTTCTAAATTTTTTTTCTGCATGGATTAGTAAAAGGATTGAAAAAGAAAAATCCAACTATATACATTCGTAATGATCAATTGATTCACCACATTGTTGAAGATACTGTACGGAAATAAATTAGAGGATCGGATGAATTTACCCAATGACAATTGGATCACAACTAGTAAACTTTTTATATCTATTAGATTTAAAGGAGAAAGGGAGTCCTCATTAGGATTGCTTCAGGTTTAATTGATAAAGAAACCATAATGAAAATGTTAGAGACAATGAGAACTGCAGATGCTGGAGAATCCAAGATAATAAAATGTGAGGCTGGATGAACACAGCGGGCCAAGCAGCATCTCAGGAGCACAAAAGCTGACGTTTCGGGCCTGGACCCTAAGGGTCCAGGCCCGAAACGTCAGCTTTTGTGCTCCTGAGATGCTGCTTGGCCCGCTGTGTTCATCCAGCCTCACATTTTATTATCATAATGAAAATGTTGTTTTGCAGTAAAATGCTGTGATCAGTGTTAAGAGGTATCAAGTTTTCATTCGCTGTTTTTCAGATTTGTAGAAGTGGTCAATGAGTTTTTGTTTTTGTTACTCACGAATATTGCATTTTTCTCTACCTCTTTAGAGTCACTGAATGATCCCCATCCTCCTGTGGCAAGTGCAATACATAGCACATCAATTCTTGTAAAATGGGAACGAGCAAACTCATCAGCAGTAAGATATATTCTTCAGTGGAGGTACAGAGAACTAGCTGGGCAATGGATTTACACTGAAGTATGTATTTTGTAATGGGCTACAACAATTCCAATACTTCTGAATCTTTTAAGAGTTTGCAGTAAAATCCAAAATATAAATATAGATTTTTTTTTCAGTATCCACAACCCTCAAAAGCTATTTAACATTGTTGGTTGAAGAAAATTCATGTTGACTGAATAGTTGAAATACAAAATGTCTGTTTTGAATTTTGATGACAATTTCCAGATTTGCAATTGAATACAGAAGTTTCAGTTTGCAATAAACATCTTTTAGGACACAGAACTTTAGTTGTCTGTCTTATATCCCTCTGCAACAAATATTTTAAGTTGATTCATATATATATAGAACTTTCCCATTCAATTAAACTATGGATAGATGCTTGCAAGTGATTGCTATTTGATTTTTACTGCATAGAAAGATTGGAAGTACTTTATTTATAGTTTGTTCATTTGAGGCTTCAGAAGTTATTTTCTTTAAACCTTCATGACTGCATGTTTTTAGTTAGTTCAGTTGCACTTTGTACTTTGAAAGACAGATGTATTCAAAAGTAAAATTGGATTGAAATAACAGTAAAGAAAATGCAGTTGAACAAGTGCCATCCTTGGAAACTTTGTAAAGCAATTGATCTGTTGTCTATATGACCCACTATTTGCACAGGTTATTGAAGATGCAATCTACAACATCACAAAATTGCATCCATATACAGAGTATGTCTTTCGAGTGATGTGGATAGTAACAGACAGACTGTATAAATACTCATCTGAAAGTCGCTCTTACAGAACCAAACCAAATGGCGGTAAGTTGTTTTAAAGAAGAATATATTGATCGAAGTAAGATGTATCTTTGCACAGTTTTTAAAAATGCAACACTTTCAAAGTATGTGTTTTTGTAAAATGCCTAGAGCACTGTTCAGAACCATGATAAGCCGTGGATTTTTTTTCAGCAGACGATACATATATTACATTAGGTGAGCAATCCTATATCTTAGTTTATCTTTGTACTAGATTTAAAGACATCTAAATTTAGACTCGTGCTTGGACTGATATAGTTTGCCTGTACATGGTTTCTCTCATTTTAGTCAAAATTTTCCTCTCTTAGATTTTCTTCAAGAACAAGGGCAAGGTCATTGCAAATGGAATAGAGTACAGTACAGTGAAGTGTGATGTTATTCACAGGAAAATGCCTTAAAATCAGAACTTGTTTTAGTTATGAGAGACTAGAAACTGTTGCTTTCAAACAGCTTTGGAGTCCTTGCACATAAGTAGAGTCATAGAATCTCTACAGTGTAGCAAGAGGCCCTTTTAGTTCATCAAATCTGCACCAACCCTCCAAAGCGCAGCCCGCCCAGGCACCCCACTCCATCCCCGTAACTCTGTATGGTGTTCTTATGATCATTAGCCTGCCTAAACTGCACATCCCCAGACTGTGGGATGAAACTGGATCAACTGTAGGAAACCTACACAGACTCTGGAAGAACATACAAACACCACACTGACAGTCACCCAAGGCTGGAATTGAAGTCAGACTCCTGGCCTTGTGGGGTAGCAGTACTAACCACTAAGCCACTGTGCTGCCCCAAACTGAAACTAACAGTAACCTAAAGAGAAAGCTAACAGTCATTCTCAACAAGGAATGGCAGGTTTGTTATTACTGCAAGTTGAATAGAATACAAGTGTAGAGAAGTTATATTTCAGTTTTAGAGGATTACATGTGAGAACAGATTTTTGTCTCCTTAGTTCAGGATATAATTTAGTGAGAAGCAGTTCAGGGAAGATTCAACAGATTGATCCCTGGATGAAGGGGTTACCTTATGAGGAGTCTGAGTACATTGAGCCAATACCCTTTGGAATTTAGACAAATGAAAGATGACTGATTTGAAATGTATAAATTCCTGATGGGACTCAAAAGGGTGAATGCTGAGCTGTTACATTTACTTCTGCAAGACTTTAGATCATGGGAGCCCATTTTTAAAAAAGAAGGGTCTCCTACTTTAGATGGAGCTAATAAGACTTTTCTTCTGTCAAAGCCACTAGTGGTAGAAGCGAAGAAATGTAATTCCTGAACTGGTGAATCTAGAATTTGAGCATCATAGTTTTGAAAGAAGTGGTCAATCTTTGAATTCTGAGATGAGGAGAAATGTCTTCACCAAGTGGGCTGTAAATCTATGGAATTCTCCATCCTGGAGAGCTGTTTTTACTCAGTTGTTGATGAGTGTATGGGTTGATAACCTTAATTTCCTTAGCATTTAAAACTCTTAACAGGGTAGAACATCAATCATCATCTTTTTTAAATGGCCAGTTAGGTTTGAGTAGGAGCTACGTGGCTTAGCACAGCTCCTATTGCCCACACGATGGTATCTGCATCCTTTCTTGCTGAGCTTTAATGTCAGTGCGCTATTTCGAGATTGAGTATGAATTGATAATACTGCATCAGTGAGTTCAAGAATTTGTATGTCACATCCATTGCTGAAATAATCATAGTGTATCCTAAATCAGAAGTTGATAATATTGGGGAGAAGGAACTTCGTAATGGCTCTGTGGAGGTAACTATGAAAAAGTAGTCAAGAATACTGCTTATAAACGTTTATGGAGTGGTGGTGACATGAAGATAAAGCTAAGCTGAATTGTAAACAAAGTCATTTCATTTCTGATACCTGAGGAGCAGCTGCAAAGTTAGTGTCCTCATAGTTCCACCAGACCTCAGGGCTGCCGTCTCATTAGAGGGAAATGACTGGTTGTGATTTAATCTGAGGGTCACCAGATCTCTGATGGGGCCAGTTATCTTAGTTGGCTGGTTTGCAATGCAGGTAGGTACCAACAGTATGGATTTAGTTCCTGTACTGGCTGAGGTCACCGTAAAGTATTCTTGTTCTCAAACTCTCCCCTTGTCGGAGGCCTGGTGACACTCCAGTTAAACCATCAATGGTCATCTGTCGCTGAGAAAGTGAGACAATGATGACATTACCTTTACCTCTTACCAAGATGTACTCAGTTCTATTTAACTCAAGAAAATGTGATTTCATTTTTATTGCAACTTGAAAGGCAGTTGTGGGCTGTGGGAAATTATTTACAGTTTTAAGCAATCCAAGGCAGGCATTTCTCTACATTTTTAATTTCAAATTATCCAATGACACAGAATATTTTTTCAAAAATTCTGTATGTCATGTTTTTCTTTCAGTTCCATCATCAGCACCTATAATCATTAAGATTGAAAGTCCCAGTCCCACCTCAGTGGTTGTTGAATGGAAACCACCCATGTTTCTTAATGGGCCATTAATTGGTTACCACATTGAGCTCCAGAGTGGTACTGAACATTTCCTCAGGGATGCAACTAAGGAACAACTATGTTTTTCTATTTATCCTACTAAGCCAGGCACCAAGTACAGGTATTTAATGAATAAATATATGTGTGTGTGTGTGTGTGTATGTCTGTAACAAATATGACATAGGATTTTCAGAACAAGTCTTATCTTTGGTAATGTAACTTTTTGGGGTGGTTTTCCACTAAAATACAAAATAAAAAATACAAAAGGATGAAAATGTCTAGTTTGCAGAAATTTGCTTTCATTGTCTTCTATGAAATTGGAAATATAGAAACAGCATATTCCACAGGGAACTACACATTGCAAAGAGAAAGTTATATTTAAATAATTTTCTCCTTTGGTGCGTCAACCGTATGTTTTGGCTAACTAGAGATTTTTGTGTGACAAAATAGGCTGTCCATAGCTGCAAGGAATACTGAAGGAATTGGGCCTCTAGCCAGTATGAATGTGAACACATTGCCTCAACCAGGTAATTACTTTATTAAATGTTTACTGAAAATGATGGTGCCTTTTTGTGTTATAATTGTACTTTTATGTTTATTTACAGTATGTATTAGTAACATATGTCTTTTTATTCTTCATCAAAATCCTTTCCCCATCATGGTCCAACAAATGAGATTTCTGTTCCAATGCTAGTTTATGCTCTGCCTTCCATACTTGATGGGCATTGATAAGACCATAAGACATAGGAGTGGAAGTAAGGCCATTTGGCCAATCAAGTCCACTCCACCATTTAAATCTTGGCTGATGGACATTTCAACTCTCCTTCCCTGCACTCTCCCCATAGCCCTTGATTCCTTGTGAGATCAAGAATTTATCGATGTCTGCCTTGAAGGCATCCAACGTCCCGGCCTCCACTGCACTCCGTGGCAATGAATTCCACAAGCCCACCACTCTCTGGCTGAAGAAATGTCGTCTCATTTCTGTTTTAAATTTACCCTCTCTAATTTTAAGGTTGTGCCCACAGGTCCTATTCTCCCTGCCTAACGGAAACAACTTCCTAGCCTCCACCCCTTCTAAGCCATACATGATCTTGTAAGTTTCTATTTGATCTCTCCTCAACCTTCTAAACTCTAATGAGTACAATCCCAGGATCCTTAGCCGTTCATCATATGTTAAACCTACCATTACAGGGATCATCCATGTGAATCTCCACTGGACACGCTCCAGCGCTAGTATGTCCTTCCTGAGGTGTGGGGCCCAAAATTGGACACAGTATTCTAAATGGGGCCTAGCTAGAGCTTTATAAAGCCTCAGAAGCACATTACTGCTTTTATATTCCAACCCTCTTGAGATAAACGACAACATTGCATTCGCTTTCTTAATCACGGACTCTACCTGCACGTTTATCTTTAGAGAATCCTGGACCATCACTCCCAGATCCCTTTGTACTTCTGCTTTACTAATTTTCTCACCATTTAGAAAATAGTCCATGCCTGTATTCTTTTTTTCCAAAGTGCAAAACCTCACATTCACTCACATTGAATTTCATCAGCCATTTCCTGGACCACTCTCCTAAACTGTCTAAATCTTTCTGCAGCTTCCCCACTGCCTCAGTACTACCTGCCTGTCCACCTATCCTTGTATCATCGGCAAACTTCACCAGAATGCCCCCAGTCCCTTCATCCAGATCGTTAATATATAAGATGAACAGCTGCGGCCCCAACACTGAACCGTGTGGGATCCACTCGTCACCGGTTGCCATTCCGAAAAAGAGTCTTTTATCCCAACTCTCTGCCTTCTGTCAGAGAGCCAATCCTCAATCCAAGCCAGTAGCTCACCTCGAACACCATGGGCCCTCACCTTGATCAGCAGCCTCCCGTGAGGCACCATATCAAAGGCCTTTTGCAAATCTAGATAGATAACATCTACTGGGTTTCCCTGGTCTAACATACTCGTTACCTTTTCAAAGAATTCTAACAGGTTTGTCAGGCCTGACCTCCCCTTACTAAATCCACGCTGACTTGTTCTAATCTGACTCTGCATTTCCAGGGATTTAGAAATCTCATCCTTGAGAGTGGTTTCTAGAATTTTACCAACTACCGAGGTTAGGCTAATCGGCCTATAATTTTCCATCTTTTGCCTTGATCCTTTTTAAACAAGGGGGTTACAACAGCAATTTTCCAATCATCTGGGACTTTCCCAGACTCCAGTGACTTTTGAAAGATCACGACCAAAGCCTCTGCTATTTCCTCAGCCACCTCCCTCATAACGCTCTAGGATGTAGCCCATCGGGGGCCAGGAGGTTTATCAATTTTTAGACTTTTTTTAGCTTTACTAACACCTTGTCTTTTGTAGTGCCTATCATACTCAACTCTGCCCCCTGACCCTCCCTAACTGTTGGCATACTACTCATGTTTTCCACTGTGAAGACTGACGCAAAGTACTTATTAAGCTCTTCAGCTATTTCCTTATCTCCCATCACTAGCCTTCCAACATCAATTTGGAGCGGCCCAATATCTACTTTTGCCTCTCGTTTGTTTCTTATGTATTGAAAGAAGCTTTTACTATCATTTTTAATATTACTAGCTAGCCTACCTTCATACTTGATCCTGTCCTTCCTTATTGCTCTCTTAGTTATCGTCTGTTTATTTTTGTAGCCTTCCCAATCTTCTGATTCCCCAGGGCTCTTGGCCACTTTATAGGCTGTCTCTTTTTTTCTTTGATCATAGTTCCTGACTTCCTTTGTCAGCCATGGCTGTCTAATCCCACCTCGGATAATCTTTCTTTTCTTTGGGATGAACCTCTGTACTGTGTCCTCAGTTACACCCAGAAACTCCTGCCATTGTTGCTTTACTGTCTTCCCTGCTAGGCTCTGCTTCCAGTTGATTTTTGTCAATTCCTCTCTAATGCCCCTGTAATTACCTTTATTTAACTGTAACACCATTACATCCGATTTTGCCTTCTCTCTTTCTGTATTATTTTGTTTGTAGTGTAAGCAATTGTACGATCTAGTTGGTCCAGTTGATCTGTTTACACCTCATTTATTCCCTGTAATTGCAATGGAAGAGCTTTAAGTTTGATATGTTGAATTGGGTTGACTGTAGATGGGTAACATGCGTGCTAGCCAACTTGCCAACATATATAGCCCTTCCATCCAATAAATGTAGGACAGCACTGGCAACTTTCTGCAGGCATACCACTCCATTTTGCGTGTTGCCAGCATTTCCTAAACATGATATCGACCATTATTATTTCCAGGCACCTTCAATGTAAGTGTCCTGGAGTACAAAACTCTCTTCATTCTGTTGCCTTTAGCCGCACGTCATAACTCTGGTACTGCATTGCTCCATCACTTCTTATTGTCTTACCAAGAAATAGGAACAGAAGTAGGCCATTTGGCCTCTTGAGCCTGCTCAGTCATTCAATTCAATCATGACTAACCGATACTCCTCATGTCCACCTTCCACCCCTTTCCCCGTAACCCTTGATTCTGCTTCTGAATCTATCTCGGCCTTAAATGTCCACAATAACTCTGTCCCCACAGCTCTCTGTGGCAAGGAGTTCTACATACTCAATCTACTGAGAGAAGAAATTCCTCCTCATCTCAGTCTTAAACTGGAGCTCCTTTATCCTGACGTTATGTTCTGTGGTCCTCGACTCTTCCAAGAGGGGAAGCGTCTTCTCAGCATTTACCTTGTCAAGCCTCTCAAAAATGTAATATTTTTTGATGAGATTACCTCTCATTCATCTAGACTGCTAGTAAGACAACCCTTCCATAACCAGGGATTATCCTACTATACCTTCTCTGAACTGCCTCCAATAAAATAATATCTTTCCTTAAATAATAGGACCAAGCTGCTCACAGTGCTGCGGATGTGGACTCACCAGTACTTTGTACAGTTGAAATAAGAGTTCACTACTGTTGTATTCCAACCCCTTGAAGTCAGGGCCAACATTCCATTAGCCTTCCTGATTACCTGCTGCACCTATGTGCCAGCTTTGTGTTTCATTCGCAGTCACCTCCAAGAACCTTTTTGTGTTGCAGATTTCTCCTGTCTTTCTGCATTTAAATAATCTTCCATTCTTTTGGTCACCCTTCCAAAATAGGTAAATTTACATTTTCCACATTATACTCCATTTACCAACCCCCCCCCCCCCCCCACTTAATTAACCTATTAATCTGTCTCTGTAAATTGATTCCCTCTAACCTTTCCATGTGTTTAGTGTCATCTGGAAGTTAGCTACAGTACATTCATTTCCTTCCCCCAAGTAATTAATATATTTTTTAACGGTTGTGGATCCAGCACTGATCCCTGTTGAATTCCATTGATCATGGGTCACTAAACTGAAAAAGAATCCCTTATCTCCGCTCACTGTTTCCTTCCCCTGAGATAATTCTCTATCTGTGTCAGATGGTAGCTATATTGACTGGAAAAATCACACTAATCTTCATTATTTGCATCTAGAAGCAAAAACTTCAGTTGTATTTTATACATAGGAGCCAAAATTGAAATGACTTGGTATCTTGAGAGCTTAATTTCTGGAGATGTGTTTGACCAGTTGCCAGTCTAGTTATGAATCACTAAAACATGTGCATTTCAGGGGGATTAAAGGAAGAAGATCCATGCTCAATTCATCACATGTATATCATCTGTAATGTTGTGAATCATTACTGATAGCAATTGCAGGAGAAATTTGTGACTCAGAACTTAGAACTGTTGGACAAAGGGGACTATGTAAGGAACTGCAATCTACGTGGGGATTGAAATAATGAAAATTTTGTTACGCTGTATGTTGAAATGAACGAAGAGCGTAATTATAATACTGTTCTGCCTAAAAATAACTAAAATCAAGTAACTTAATGTTGCAGAACTATCTGAAAGTCTGGTACTTTGGCTGTCGAAACAAAATACCGTATATGAAAGTAAAGCTGGAGATTTGGAAGAGATATTTTGTACCAGAACAGATTGGATTGGTAACAGCATCACTGGTACAGTAAATTCTTCCTTTCCTTGTAGATACAAACAAGCTGTTCAATTTCCTTGGCTAAGTCACTTGCCGTCAGTGAGTGTAAGCTGTCTAGCTACAAAAAAATCATGACTATATACTGTTAATAACACAGTCTGGAGCTGGAGGAGAACAGCAGGCCAGGCAGCATCGGGGAACTGAAAAGTTGTGTCAACTTTCCTACTTCTCTGATGCTGCCTGGTCTGCTGTGTTCCTCCAGCTCCACACAATCATTTCTCTGACTGCCGCATCTGCAACTCCTGCTGTCTGTCTTGACTTTATACTGTTGTCTTTTTTGTTTGCAGTATTAATAAAGTAAAAATAATTTTTTAGATAATTTAGCAACATGTAACAAAGATGAGATTAAATTTGTTGATGCGGTTAGTTGTTGTGAACTGGAACACATTGCCTAAGAGTATTGGAAGTAGATTCAACAGTGAAATTAGATATATATTTGAGAAAGAAAAAATGAGTAGGGATTTAGGGATGTTAGACTAATTGCTAACTTCATTAAAAGAGGTAACAAAAGGGAAAATCACCAAGAGTCCCGCTAGACCATAGGGCTGTTCTCACCAGAGCTGACTGGTGGTGGCTTAACCTAAGGGTCACAAGGCCTCAAATGAGAGGAGAAGTTTAAAGTGAGAGTCCTGCCTGGCTATCTTAGCTGGTCCTAGAATTGAACCCACACTGTTGGCAACCTTCTGTGCTGCAAACCAGTCATCCAAGCCAAATGAGCTAACTAACCCCAGCTACAGTGGATTGATTAACCTTCTTCTGTCTTTGTTTCTGTGAAACCTATATGCAATATTAATGTAATGACTGCATTTTTATCAATTTGATACTTTTGTGTGAGTATAAACAAGGGATGTCTAGGTTAGAACATTTTTGCTTCTTTTGGTGCATCGATGTCAATAGGTTGCCTTCTGAGGTTTTGATGAAAGCACATTATTGGTACAGGTTTAAAAAAATACTTTGCTCTGGAGTGTTTAATGGTGGTGAGTGACCAATGTAATGGAAATAATTTGCATCTTGTTATAAACACCCACTAACTTGAGAAACAGAACAGATTAGCTAATACATTTGAACAGGAAAATTGCACACATCACACTCATGTTATCATGAGTTATAATGGATTCAGTAGATTTTCTTATAGTGCGGAAACTGCAGAATTTGGTGATATTTGAACTAATTTTATTTAATCGTTTGAGAAATTGTAAATAAAGTACATCTTAGCTAAGCATGAGGCATGATATTTATCTCCTTGGTATAAGTTTAGATTTTATAACTTATTGCATTCACGTTAGTAGTACAATCTCGTGGTGCTACTTTTCAGACCCTGTCAAACCAACTGAAAAATATTCCTTTGTGTTTAGAGTGAGCAGTGATCTAATCAAGGTGGTTAAAATCATAAAAGATTCAACAGAGTGGATAGATGGATGAGGTCTTGTGGCATTGTGATAATGTCCCTTCCTTTAGGCTGTAAATGCTGTGTTCAAGCTGCACACCAGGACTTTTTGGCCATGGCCTTGCAATGTGGTCAAGCAGGTTAGATATCACCCTATAAATCCCTTTAATGTACATCATGATAGGTGGTAAAAATGCTAAACAATTTCCCAGTCAGCCACCCCACAGTAGCTTATCTATAAGCATGGACCAATCCTCTCAAACAAGGATATGAACGAAGACAGACAGCCAAATGTAGGGCACGTTTTTCATCTAGTCTGGGATTCTAGAACAACATCTTCCAATCTTAAATTTAAGTTCAGCCTTTTGGGATTTTGGTCAAGAGGCTTTTGTGTGGGGGCGAAATGATTATGAAAATCTGGGGCTGCAGATTCCAAAAGCCTAGCAACTTTTGGACATGATATGGAGGTGCCAGTGGTGAACAAAGTTGGACAAAGACAAAATTCACGCAACGCCAGGTCATAGTCCAACAGATTTATTTGAAAACACAAGCTTTCAGAGCACTGCCCCTTAGTCGGGTGAAGTGAGAGGAGAGCACATAGACACAGAGTTTATAGGTAGAGAGATCAGAGAATCATACAACTGGTGCAAGTGGAGTGAACAAACCTGAAATAATTGGCTGCATTTTAGAAATTGCAGGAGCAGGATATGAAGAACTCTGTTAGAAAGGAGATGCAAGTTTCAACTGATTTAAGATGCAAATTCTAGATTCTGTTTCAAGTCACTGCCCTGAGATTATTAAACTTTCATCAGTGTCCGCCTAACTTTCCAAACTTCTAACAGGTGAAGCGATAGGAATATACAAAAGGTGACATCTCTGGTCACACACTGAATTGTAGGTATGAGGCTTTGTCTAGAACCTGTCTGAATTTTAAGCAGGAATCAGGCTGGTTTTGTTCCGAAGCAGGAATTATAAAATAACACAATTTGTGCGTTTCTTGAACAAAATTGAATGGATCTGCAGATAAACAAACATCTTTGGATGAAATGATTCACCCTGTTTGTGTGTGTGTGTGTGTGTGAGAGAGAGAGAGAGAGAGAGAGAGAGAGTGTTTGTGTGCATTCATCCATTATTATAGCATCTGCATGGTCTGGCCAATAAGCCTTGCCTGCAACATATGAGATAGTTACATGAGTATCTGCAGTGTATATGGTGGGTGGTATTCAAATGTGTGATGGTAGTATCCTTGTCAGTGATCTGGCTTATTTTGCAGAGGTTGACATGGCAGGGTTGTGTGGTATTGTGGTTGATGTTGTCCTGAAGGCTGGGTAATTTGCTGGGAAAATGGTCTGCTTAAAGTTTGGCAGTTGTGTGAACATGAAAAGTGGAAGTGTAGGGAAGATCTTGGCATGATGCTCAACATCATTGGTGACGTGTTGAAGGCTGTGAAAGACATGGCATAGTTTCTCCGCCCCGGGGAAGTATTGGATAATGAAGGGTACGCTATTGGTGTCATCCGGTGTCTGTCTTCTGAGGATGTCATTGTGGCTTTTTGCTGTGGCACGTTGGAGTGGGCAATCCATGAGTTGAGCATCATATCCTGTACTTATGAGAGTGTCCTTCAAAACCTTCAGGTGTCCTTCACATTCCTCCTCATCTGGGCAGATTCTGTGTATGCACAGGGCTTGTCCATAGGGGGATGGTTCTTTCAATATGTTTAAGGTGGAAGCTGGAGAAGTGTAGTATTGTGAGGTTATCTGTGGGCTTGTGGTAGAGCGAGGTACTGAGATGTCCATCCTTGATGGAGATGCATGTGTCAAAGAATGAGATTGGTTCAGAAGAGTAGTCCATGGTAAGTCTGATAGTGGGATGAAACTTGTTGATATTGCTATGTGGTTAATAGTTTGTTGTTTTGGTGAGTCCAAAGGAGAAAATATTGTCAATGTATCTGGTATACAGTGTCCCAGGTCAGAGGTTCCCGCGCAGCAAAGAAGTCTTGCTCAAACGTGTGCATGAAAATGTTGGCATAATGGGGTACAAATTTGACCCCCATGGCTGTTCTGTGTGAAGACATGTTTGAGGATGAGTTGTAGGATATTGTCTCCTTTCTAACAGAGTTCTTCATATCCTGCTTCTGTGATTTCTAGAATGTAGGTACGTATGAATGATTAAAGATTTCTACAGGAGGCAATCAGCCAGCCATTTCAGGTTCATTCACTCCACTCACACCGGTTGTGTGATTCTTTGATCGATCTCTGCCCCTCCTCTCTCTACCTATAAAAGCTGTCTTCTCTCACTGCACTTGATGAAGGGGCTGCACTCTGAAAGCTTGTGATTTCAAATAAACCTGGTGTTGTATGAATTTTAACTTTTGGACAGTTGAAACTTTCAAGACTAGGGTTGATTGATAGGTTTGAGGGCATTGTGAGATATGGATTAAAGATAGCTAAATGGATTTGAGGTGTAGTTCAGCGGTGATTTGATTAACTGATGAAGCAGTTTCAAGGCCAAATAACTAAACATTCTTTATTTTTGTCCTTCCCATTCACATGTTCAAATGTACTAGGAATTTCTGGCGACGTACATAAGAAAGAGTTGTATATTTCTGAGGGGCCGCACATTTGGGCACTAGCAGTTGGCAGGTCTAACCATTCTCGTCTGATTTATCGGAGTGACAAATTTATCAGTGATCTCTCTGCAGACTGGCTCTACAGCAAGCTTTATTTTGTTGCGGACAAACAGGTAAATAACCTTGATGTGTCTTTGTTTATGATGCTTCCTGAATAAGATGACACTTTCTAAGGTGGGTTAACGTGCCTGTTTTCTGTATGGATCTTCCAAGTTGCTGCTATGATGATGTTTGCAAGAATTTTGATACTTTCCCATAAAGATGCATATAATTTGTTTTACATTGGGTAGTCATTGGAATCTTGAAGTTATTTTGTAGCTTTTGCAATTCTATTGTGTATGTTGTATGATGAAAAATTCATCAGTCTTTGTTTCTAGGTATTACGATGTGATATGAGAAACTGCTCCACCGAAGTTGTCATTTCATTAGCTGCTTCTCCAGTTAAAATAGTAGCAGATCCATTCAGTGGGTGAGTCACATTACCAATGAAAACATGTGATCACAGTTTTGTCAGCTAATTTCACCGGTTTCGAATGAATTCAGCAATCTAAGTCTGGAGTTTTTGTATTGCTAGAGCTTCAGGTCCTTTCTTTATCCTTGAGAGTATTATGCTTCCAGTAGGATTTTAAACTTGCTGTCTGTAGGCTGGGCAAAATCACCACTTATATTACTGATGAATGTATTGAACATTCTGTATCATGGAGCTATGTAAAGATGGAACACCAGTTTCAGTCTGCAGGAACTGTATGTATAAGAGTTTTTATTTTCCTAAATTATCTTCTTTGGTATTATAGCTACTTGCTTTCAGCAACTTCTACGTTTTTGTCGTCTCTTCTGAATTCACAGAAATTTTAACTTGTCAAATACAGTGAGCATCAATAACAAATGAACTTAACATAAGCAAACAGCGAAGAACTGAACACCTGTGTATTGGTCAGATTTTTTCCCCTATTTGGTTAAGATTATTTTTATCTATTTTTTTTTGTTTTGTCAAGTGGTGCATATCATTTCTCCTTGTTCAATTCCAAAAGCAATTTTAAAAAAAAACATGAAGTCACCATGACCGTTCTTCACCTGCCCCCTTTTTTAAAAATATTTTTATGGAATAAATGCCCTGAGGGTCACTGGTTTGGCCAGCAGTTGTTGTTCTTTCCTGAAGGCTACTGCCCTTCGAGGAGGCAATAGTTTTGAAATTTTGGAGTTCAAATGGTGAAGATACACTTAGTGCTTTTTAGAAGGGAGTTCCAAGATGTTGTCTCAGTGATGGTGAAGGGATCGCAAAACAATGTTCACTCAGGATGGTGTGTGGCTTGGAGCAGAATTTCCAGATGATGGTATTCTCACATATCTCAGCTCTTGCCCTTCTAAGCATTAAGAGGTCACTGGTTTGATAAGTGCTGTCAAGGGAGGCTTGGTATATTTCCTGCACTGCATCTTGTAAATGGTATTCAGTAATGCCTCTATACACTGGCATTTAAAGGGTGTAGATATTTCGTTTGGGAGGTGGGGTCCTGATTCAAATACAGTGTTTGGTCTTGGCTGGTGTTGGGACTCGAGTGTTGTTGGCGTAGCACTGAAGCAGGCAAGTATGGAATTTGAAAAATTCAACCTTAGTTCCTAAGGTGCCTTCTTTTAAAGGAGAAAAGGGATTTTAAAAAGGAAAATGATAAAATTCCAACTTCTGAGTCACTTTATTCTTAAGGATCAGCCAGAATTATGAATGCTCTGAAAATCCATGCATAGTATTGCTGCATAAAATGTACCATAATGTTTGTGGCATTTGTACTTTCTGCATTAAACAAATTTCATCTTGGACTTCGTGGAATGGCTTTGTACACTTTTTAATATTATTGTCCTATTCTTATTTCATAGATATTTGTTTATTGGTTTCATGGATAGCCTATACCGCATGGCTTTACCGGGAATGCAGTTGGAAGCTGAGAACAAAAGCATGGAAACTATAGTAGCAAATACATCACATCTCACTTTCAGTTTGAACCCATATTTTAGAAAACTTATTTACATTAGTGGCAGAGGAGGTACGGTCCATCATATATTTTTGGATGGGACAGAAATGGGCATGAACAGTCTACTGCCATTTGATACAGCCAGTATTCAACATGTAGTCTATTCTTGTACATTATGGGTTTTAACGAATGGAAAGCAGGTCTATATTGCAGAAGAATACGATAAGCAGTTGTACCCTACCGAGGTGAGTGCGGAGTCATGCAACGTGAACGATGGAAACTTTGACAACTTGTTTTTGTGGGACTTTTCTACTCAGCCTTTGCCAGTACCTCTTCACGAGCCCACCCACTTGCAAGTTGTCTTTGGATCCAATTCAGCAGCTTTAACCTGGAGAAAGCCTCAAACTGGGAATGGGCTTGGTATGTTTTTGTTTTGGTGTCTGGTCATGTAGTTATTTCTTAGGTGAAAATAATGCAGTTTTTGTTTGAAAAGATGCCAGCCATGAGATAGTTACCTTGTTTCTCAGCGAAGATGGTTGCATAAAGGGGAAGATGTATTTGGAGTGGAGGGGGCATTGATAAAGTAATTGCTGATTAATTCTTTAAAACACTTGCAGTTTAATGATGAGTGTATGAAATTTATTCAATAAGAACTGAAATTGGAGCTGGTATGGCACAAATACTCTGCCAGATTAGAATAGAACGCATATATTAATTTTGCAAGGAAGCTGAAAGGATCAGGAGTTGTAGGTGGAGAGGCTATGGCCAATTTGAGAGAACTGCTGGAGGAAAAGCTAAGGATCATGGTTCAAGGGGTTTAAGTGTATTCCAGAGGACTCGCCCTCCCTAAACAGTATGGAGGAATCCAAGGGCTGCTGAGTGCTCAGCTGGGCCAGTTTGTATGTTGGGTCATTGTCTCAGTCATATAACTGAAATTTAGGCACTCTAGTTCTCATCCCTCAGCTCCACCTCACCCATATCATCTATGCCAACTCATGCTCTGCCATGATAGCCAGTTCTTACCCTCAATGCCATTCAGCCCCATGGTCCCTTATGGGCCAACTTGTGTCAACAACTGATTCCCCCATGTCCCAGTGGCCCCCTGTAGCATGTATGCTAGCTTTATGCCAATTCATGCCCTTCCAATCGCAATCCTTTGCTCTTAGAACTTCCGTACCAAGTTGCCCAAAGCCCACCATGAACCATGCTGACATGATGTAAAATTAAGTTCTAAGCATCTCTTTCAGATTTCACCATATAAATGCTTTCATAGATAAATGTCCATTTAATACATTTAAGTATTTTCATGTCCCCACATCCAAGAAAGCTACTCCTTTAAGTCTTTGGAGTTGTTGCTCAAATCCATTGATCTTGGTAGGCTCAAGATAGATCTTGAAAGTAGTCAAGCAGCAATAATAATACAGTAACGATAACGTTTTAGGGCAATGAAAACCAAGCAGTTACTGAAACTGCAAACTATGATTTTCTTTTCAGTTCAGAAACACAGCAGGAGATTTAAATAACTTGACAGCTTGACAGTTCCATTGACCTTTTCTGTCTTTTATATAAAAAATTATTCTTTAGCTGTAAATCTCAGACTCTGGGAAATTGACAATGCTGCAGTGAAAATGAGACCTTTTTTGAACTCTACACTAAGTTCAAATGAGTCTGCTGGATGTATTTCCTCCATGTGTAAATCCCATCCTAATCCTTTGCCTTTACTCACAAAAATAAGACCTGTTAGAAATTGGGGCAGCAATTCTGGTGCCTAAGGCTTGCCACCATTTTGGATTAAATACTGAGCCTCCACAACTACTAAATTCTGAGCTTTATTTCTTTCTTCTACCCCATGTTTTGCCAATTGCCAAGGAAGGAATGCTATGTTCAAGCATCAGATTATCTCCAAAGCTGGCAAGCTTCTTATCCAGCATCACAATGTGGAAAAAATTTTTGGCTCAAATCAAACTGCCAATGAATGTGTAAAATATTTCTATTTTGTGATCTGTGTGCAGCGAGTGTTTCAGACACGTGAGAGAAATGTGATTGCGTTGACAGTTATATCAATGTGAAAATATTTGAATCCTTCTCTCGATTTTTGAGTTTTATTTGTTCTCCATGTTGTGTTTCTCTTCAAGGACCTAATGCATGGCAGCAGTGGTCCTATGACCTGATAATTGTAAATGGTAACATAAGCAACTATAAAGAAGGAATTGGTTCAACAAATATCACCTTGTATGACTTGAGCAGTTCTACACTCTATACTTTCAAGATACGTGCATCTTCTCCAGGTGGCAAAGGCCCCTGGTCTTCAATATTTCAAGGAACAACACTCAAAGAAGGTAGAAATAATATTTATAGACTTCTAAATGTATGCCAGTGACTTTTTTAGCATTTTTATTCAAGTGATAAAAGATATTAGTCATGAGCCATGTTGTGCAAATAGAAAGATTAAAAAGGAGTTTGGCCAAATAATGCATTTAGAATCATAAAATGCCTGCAATGCAGAAAGAGGACATTCAACCCATTAAGTTTGCACAGACCATCCAAAGAGCATCCCACCCAGACACAGCCCCCTACCCTATCACCCCACGTTTCCAGAGTAATCCACTCTCAGCCTGCACATCATTGGGCAATTTAACATGGCCAATACACCTAACCTGCATGTCTTTGAACTGTGTGAGGAAACCAGAATACTTGACAACAATCCACGCAGACACAGGTAGAATGTGCAAGCTCCACACAGACAAGGCTGGAATCAAACCTGGGACCCTGGTGCTATGAGGCAGCAATGTTGACCACTGAACCATTGTGTCATATTTAGTGGGCTATTATAGTAGAAACCACAGGAGAAAGAGTGGGCCATAGTTATTTTCTGTTGGAGTAATTTTTTTTAACCCTTCTCCTGTTCATAGTTAAGTATGTTACTTGACTTTGGACTAGAAACATATCTGCAAGATGCTGATTTTGTGTTTTAAGGCTTTCGTTTGCACATCAGCCAAACTGCTACTTAACTTCAGCAAAAGGCTGAAATGTTTAAGCTTGTAAAGTGTAAATTGGATCTGATACCTGAATCGACATTGTTCTGGTTTCTGTTAATGCAGCATACACAGCCTTTTTGGCGAATCAGTTCTCATGCTGATTCAGTTTAATCAAGTGATAAGTACTCGGCTTTTCATTTTCTGACTCACTGAGAGAACTGCCAGGGAACTTTAACTCCATAGCTTGTGTACGATATCACTGACATTTGTCTCCAACCTGTCTTCAGATCCTAGATAACAAAGTGTGAAGCTGGATGAACACAGCAGGCCAAGCAGCATCTCAGGATCACAAAAGATGATGTTTTGGGCCTAGACCCTTCTTCAGAGAGGGGGATGGGGAGAGGGTTCTGAAATAAATAAGGAGACGGGGGGAGGCGGACCAAAGATGGATAGAGGAGAAGATAGGTGGAGAGGAGAGAGGTCAGTCCGGGGAGGATGGACAAGTCAAGGAGGCGGGATGAGGTTAGTAGGTGGGAAATGGAGGTGCAGCTTGAGGTGGGAGGAGGGGATAGGTGAGAGGAAGAACAGGTTAGGGAGGCGGGGACAAGCTGGGCTGGTTTTGGTATGCAGTGGGGGAGGGGGAGATTTTGAAGCTGGTGAAGTCCACATTGATATCATTGGGCTGCAGGGTTCCCAAGCGGAATATGAGTTGCTGTTCCTGCAACCTTCGGGTGGCATCATTGTGGCACTGCAGGAGGCCCTCGATGGACATGTCGTCTGAGGAATGGGAGCTGGAGTTGAAATGGTTCGTGACTGGGAGGTGCAGTTGTTTATTGTGAACCGAGCAGAGGTGTTCTGCAAGGTGGTCCCCAAGCCTCCGCTTGGTTTCCCCAATGTAGAGGAAGCCACACCGGGTACAGTGGATGCAGTATACCACATTGGCAGATGTGCAGGTGAACCTCTGTTTAATATGGAAAGTAATCTTGGGGCCTGGGATGGGGGTGAGGGAGGAGGTGTGGGGGCAAGTGTAGCACTTCCTGTGGTTGCAGGGGAAGGTGTCGGGTGTGGTGGGGTTGGAGGGCAGTGTGGAGCGAACAAGGGAGTCCCGGAGAGAATGGTCTCTCGGGAAGGCAGACAAAGGTGGGGATGGAAAAATGTTTTGGGTGGTGGGTTCGGATTGTAGATGGCGGAAGTGTTGGAGGATGATGCGTTGTATACGGACGTTGGTGGGTAGTATGTGAGGATGAAGGGGATTCTCCTGGGGCGGTTATTGCGGGGGGTGGGGGGGGGCTGTGAGGGATGTGTTGTGGGAAATGCAGGAGACACCAGTCAAGGGCGTTCTCGACCACTGCGGGGGGAGTTGTGGTCCTGGCACTACTTCTATCTCAAGATGCATTATTTTCTCAATTTTTCTTTTATTTTTCCATATTTAATTCACTACTTTTCCCTGCTTGATTTATTATCAGGTTCCCTTTTACAATTGGTATTTGACCTCTTCCTCTGTGAAAAGTGACACTCTGTACTCATTGCCTTATTGTTTATTATACATTTTAAAAGTTTTTTTGTGCCTGCCTTGGTCCCATGACAACACTGACATCTGAGTCATGGGGTCATGCATTCAAACCAAGGGTTGCGGGTGTGAAGGGGTTAGCTATGACTTTGGGCAATCATATGCTCACCCTAGGCCAGCACATCCCATGTGTTAAAGTCCCAATTTCCAATCCTCCAGCTGCTCCTTTCTAATAGATACAGCTGCTTCTCCTTCTCTGATTTTTCTTTCAATCCCATCTAATCAAACAGTACCACCCATGATAAGGATAAAGAAAAGGCAAATAAAGTACCTGAGGAGCAATTGGGTATTTGGGGACTATTTTTTTTGACCCAAAACACACTGATATTCAAATCTCCTGGTCCAGTTACCTCAAACAGAATGTTTCTTTAAATGTTGGTTTTGGAGACCCGTTCTATAACATAGAACATTACAGCGCAGTACAGGCCCTTCAGCCCTTGATGTTGCACCGATCGGTGCAACATATCTGAAGCCTATCTAACCTACACTATTCCATTATCATCCATATGTTTATCCAATGACCATTTAAGTGCCCTTAATGTTGGCGAGTCTACTACTGTTGCAGGCAGGGCATTCCACGCCGTTACTACTCTCTGATTAAAGAACCTACTGCTGACATCTGCCCTATATCCATCACCCCTCAATTTAAAGCTATGTCCCCTCATGCTAGCCATCACCATCTGAGGAAAAAGGCTCTCACTGTTCACCCTATCTAATCCTCTGATCATCTTGTATGTCTCATTAAGGCGTCTCTGAACCTTCTTCTCAAACAAAAACAGCCTCCAGTCCCACAGCCTTTCCTCATAAGACCTTCCCTCCATACCAGGCAACATCCTGGTAAATCTCCTCTGCACCCTTTCCAATGCTTCTACATCCTTCCTATAATGAGGCGACCAGAACTGTACGCTGTACTCCAAGTGCGGCTGCACCAGAGTTTTGTACAGCTGCAACATGACCTCGTGGCTCCGAAACTCAATCCCTCTATCAATTAAACCTAACACACCGCATGCCTTCTTAACAACCCCATCAACCTGGGTGGCAACTTTCAGGGATCTGTGCACATGGACACCAAGATCTCTCTGCTCATCCACACTCCCATTAGCCCAGTACTCTGTACTCCTGTCACTCCTTCCAAAGTGCATCACCTCACGCTTTTTCACATTAAACTCCATTTGCCACCTCTCAGCCCAGCTCTGCAGCTTATCTATGTCCCTCTGTAACCTGCAACATCCTTCCACACTAGGTAGCATGGTGGTTCAATAGCTAGCACTGCAGCCTCACAGTGCCAGGGATCTGGGCTCAATTCCAGCCTTGGGTAACTGTCTGTGTGGAGTTTGCACCTTCTCCCTGTGTCTGTGTGGGTTTTCTCCAGGTGCTCTGGTTTTTTCCCACAGTCCAAAGATGTGCAGGCTAGGTGGATCAGCCATGCTAAATTGCCTGTAGTGTTTAGGGGTGTGTGGGTTATAAGGGGATGGGTCTGGGTGGGAAGCTCCAAGGGTGGTGTGGACTTGTTGGGACAAAAGGCCTGTTTCCGCACTGTAGGGAATCCAATCTAATCTATCCTCAACTCCACTGACTTTAGTGTCATCCACAAATTTACTAACCCATCCTTCTATGCCGTGTGCTGGCTGGGACCAGATTTTGCATTAAAAATATTTTGAGGACATATTTGTGTCACTGACTCTGATTGCGTGGCTTGAGTCCCCTTGTCTGTGTCTCAAATGCCTTAGTTTACAAACTACATGGTTAAAATAGCAAGATACAGGAATGGAATGGTTTGTCTCCGGCAATGATTTTGCCTGGATCATTCTGGCTCAGTGAGCAGAGTTCACATTCCAGTGTTAACCTTATGTTGGTAGAATGTCTTAATATTAAATCTCCCACAAATGGGAATATCCGGATATCTTAACCCGTGTTGCTTATTATTTCTGTAAACAAAAATAATATTTTGTAATTTAGTAACTGTGGTATGTGTGTTACGTTCGATTCATTTTGCTGTCTTGTTTTCCTGAAGGTGCCATTCCCTATGTTCTAGCAGGAAATGAAGTGGGGGTCTGGAAAGTTTTCTTGGATGAATTTACAAATGAAAATGTACTTCCAAGTGTGAAAAATGCAATAGGTACAGTACAGGAATTGTATCACAAATTTCATCTGTATATCTCTATACACAAAATTTTTTTTATTTCAAACTTTGTAAACTGCTTGATGTTTTGAAATACGCATAACGTACTTAATTTTAAGACGTTTTTAGAAGAAATCCAGCTGGAACAATTTCACTGAACATTTTAACATGATGAACATCTTTTAAAGCATTTACTGCTGCATTTATTCAAATGATTGAATAATAGATTTGAATTTATTTTGTTCAGTTTAAGACTATCCACCTTCACACGAAGACATGAATACAATTAGGATGATTGGAACAACGCAGTACACTTCTGAATTTCAAAAATGTTATTCAGGGAAGTTTTGTGTGCTAAATGATCTTTTTTAAAACCAAATGGATTTTCCCATTTTAAAATGAGTGACTGGAGGCGTTTGGAGAAGTCGTGCATTAAAATCAAATATTGATAACAAAGACTGGATTTTCGCCTATTCTGGTTCACTTGGGAGTCCTGTAAAAAGGGTGGGAACCCCATTCTGGAATTCTCAACTATATTCCTGGGACTTACGATGTTTGCCGATTTTTAAATTGCATATTGGCGAGCCCATATCTGGGATTTCTGACACGGCCAGTGGAGTACGTATGGTCTATTCCTCTGCAGTTTTCACGGGGGCTATGACAGACCTTAGAGACAGATCTTGCATTTTATAGTTCTATCCATATTGTATGATTTGTCAATATAGCCACAACTTATAACTGTCATTCAGTTAATGTAAACATCTTTCCTTTTCTAAATATAGATTTAGACTGGCTGAATAGTTCCCTCTACTGGACAAATTCTACTGGTTTTGTTCATGTTACATCCTTATTTGATAGTGACAGTGAGACGGATGTGATACAAGGCTTGCAGAACGTTGGAGCATTAGCTTTGGACTGGATAAGTAATACCCTGTACTGGGCTGACAGTGAGAAAAATGAGGTACATATCATAACAATTGTATTTTTCGAACAAGTTTTAAAATATTAGAAGATAATATTGCAACCAGCTTTAATATCCAGATTCATACTGGGCAAGAAAATTGCAAGCTGACTATTTTGCTTTAAAATTATTAGAGGAAATGCTTGAATTCACCAGGTCTGTCATCATCTGAAAAGAGAGAAACGGAGTTAATGCTTGAAGTTCAATATAATTCTACTTTAGAACTCTATTCAGGAACTCGGATTGAATACTTTAACTTGCTTTGTCCTTCAGCAAAATAAACAATTGTTAGTCAATAGCTGGAGTGGGAATCTAGGGCATGATGGACAACACCTTTCATTGGGCCTGGAGCAGCATTCCTGCAACACTTCACCCCATGAAGGAAATTATCAACGGAATCTCACATTTTGTTATTGTGTTACAGTGCATAGCATATTGTTTAGGCATCTTCATCTTCTTGGTGGATCCTGATTCTCTTCAGCATTGCAGAAAGCTGCTGTTATATTCCTAGTAGACCCCCAACTGTTGGTGCAGGATAGCCAGCAACCCATGAAGGAAGCGAGGAGGTGGATTGGGGAAGTCAGAACCTGGGGAGAGAGAGGAAGGCAGTTAGGCAGCCACAAGGGTGGATTATAGTAAGCAAGTGAAGGAGAAAAGCTGAAAATAGGGACTGTGTGTTGATGAAAGCCTATGTTGCAAGCAGGGTCTTACAGGGTGTGGGGCTGGGGTAGATGAAAGATATGGAACAAGGTGCACGGTGAAAGTTGAAAGAACTGTGTCTCAAGTATTTTTACTTGGGGAAACTGCAGGCTTTAGGATTCAGTATCAAATTCAATAATTTTCAGATCTGAGCAGCCCATTTCACGTCCTCTAGCCATCCCCACACTGCAAGCCCTGTCACAACACTGACTGCTTTCAGCACAGCCAAAACAATTTCACCCTCATATATGATCCCATTATCAGCTTTTCGTCTTCCCTGACCCACTATCAGCCATCCCTTTCTCTGCCCTACTGTCTGTCTTTATCTCTGGGTTCTTCTCGACCTATTCCCCCTCTTTGTCCTGTACGTCTGTACAAATTTTAATTCAAATTATCCACCTCCAGGACCATATTTTTGTGTGTGACTCTCTGTGCCCAATTTCGTCTTGACACCCTCTGTCAATTATCCCCTCTTGCTTCCCCAATCCTCTTTTTCACCTAGCAATGACTGTTTCTGGATCTCCATCATTCTCCTCTTCTTTCTAGTAATTCATCATCATGGGAACTTCCCACTGACACTCGGCAACATGTCACAATTGAACTGTCGTTGGACTCAACCCGATAATGAGAAACAAAGACATTGACTGCCCCCTAATTTATTTTCCCTGCCCACCTCACTTTCTGATCTTACAGGCTCCATTAAAATCCCCCACCCCATAAATGTAGGTCATAGAATGGATAGAAACTACATACTCTTGCAGGGTTTATTTGCATTGGGTGGGCAGTGAGGATGTGAGAAAGGGTAGGTGACCAGCCAACCAGCTTCCTACTTATCCCCATTATATAAAGGGTGGGAATGCATCAAAATTGGCAGCTCACCCAGCATATATAATCAGTGTGAATATTGCTGTGTCCACGCCACAGTACAATTGATGTTGGCAGGCATACAGGAATTTCTTTTACAAAAGGAAGGTGCCATTTGTGCGTTAATGGCAACTCTCCCTCCTCCCTCAACCCACCTACTTACTTCCTTCTTGTATGGATGATAAAATCCAGCCCTCTGTATCCATTTAAGATTGTAAAACCTTCCCTACCCAGAGCTGCATCCTTGCCTCAATTCAGGATCCATTGGGACCTTCATCCGGGGACTGGTTACCAGAACAGCACCATCTGCTACCAAGCACCGGAGCTACTGGAATTGACAGCCAGTCAGGTTGACCAGACCTTCTACCACTAAGGGGTAGAAGTGCATCTATCCACTAAGTACGGTCTACCCAAAGCACAATATGGCTGTGAGACAGGCTTGTTTTGATTCTGGGCCCAGGGCAGCAGCCAATGTACACAATGTCTTGCCAGAACTGCACAATTTCATGATATATCTGTTAATAAGTTATGGGCAAGAAATTATCTACGTTTACCCATTACAATTTTATATTGCCGCACATCAGTCAAATTTATTAACCAACATACTTACATTCATACGCACATATGTTATGTTCTTTTTAATAATGTTTATGCCTTTCCAAAAACCTTATTTTGTTCTTGCTCATGGTACACAATCAAAACTTGGAACCTAAGCTCCATTTTGAAAATTGTGCAACGTATGAGTCAAATATACAATAGATATTTTGTATTTGACTGTTATTGAACCCGCATAACCGTTAACTGAGTGCCATACTACCCTTAGTTGAAGGGCACACTGCTAAAAATTCCTAAAGTGAAATACATAAAAAGAAATTAACCAAGTATCCTCAGTGATAATGAGCATATTTTAAATTTGCAAATTAAAAAAAAAACGAGCTCAATGCAACTTTACCTCAGATAAAATAGCTACAGGTTCCTTGTACGTTGAAAGCATAAATTAGAAAAAAAGTTGTCTTGCTGAAAAGAACATTCAGAATTTGAATAGTAATTGCAATAATGTCAGCACTTAATTGACAATTATAGCACAAAGCAAAGTGCCTTTTTGTAAATTGCCACTATTAAAACCTTAAAGCACAAGTATTAGATCATTTGCCTAATTCACGTAATTGCATCCCTACCCACTTGCCCCAGGGGAATTTTATTTTAATTCTAATATTCAATATAAAGCCTCATTACTTGGGTCAATTTTTAAGTAAATTTTCAAGTGGCATCTAATCAGCAAGTGTAAAAGTAATGTATAAAAATAAATCATTCTATCATGTTTTAATTATGTTCCATTAATGTGGTTTCACAAGTGTATTTCTCAGATATGACCTGGAAGCTGTGCTGTTTTCAATCATTTCAGCGTATCTGATATAAAACTCATAAGTTACAAGGATTTCATTTTCATTATTCTGTTTACTGCATTTAACAGTTTCTGGCACAAACTTAGGGCTGTTGATCTACAAACTTTGATGTCACTGAGGCGAGGTTTCACAATTTTTTCACATATAAAAAGATATGAAGCACAATAGTTTGGCAAATAATAACTGGGATATATAAGCATAAAAATGAGGAAAGTATGTTAAAAGTCAGATCCCTATCTGAGAACCTAACTGAAGCAAGAGGAAAGCTTCCATTACTTCTTAACACCTGTAGTCAAAATGAATTTCAAATTGCAGCGTCTCATTTTGTACAAATATGTTCAATTATCTCCCTCAAGAATGGAATTAAAAGTAAGCTTCCCAGCTGATTAAATCAGCAAAACTGAATGAAATCAGTTTTGAAATTATTTTGAAGTAGCCACTGTCAGAAATATAATATACTCAACAACTCAGATGTATAATTAACTGTCATGCGTATGATGAACAAAAATTACACTAGTTAAGTTGGTAGATGGGTTCCTGATAGCCACTCTGTCAATAGCCAAACAAAGTAAGCAAATCAACATCTTTTGTTTTACTTCTCTGGGATACCAATGAACAATGGGATACAGTTTAATGAAATAGAATTTATGCACGGTGGAAGGTGGGCAACATTAGATTAAGAACTTGACCATTCAGGTTAAAATGAGGAGAAATTTGTTTATAAGTTTTTCGATATTTTACACCAGTGAACTGTGGATACTCACTCACTGAATACATTCAGAACTATGATGGATGGAGTTTTGGAAACTTTGGGAGTCTGGGGTTGAGGGGTGCGTTGTGTATTTGTGTAAGTACCGTGAACTGTCACGTTGAGTCCAATCACGTGCTGTAATAATGGCAACATCAGCTATTTTGGGCAGAAAATAGTTTAGTCTAATCTTGCTGCCTGTGGAGTGAACATCTCCTTAATAAAGCTTCTACTTTTAACATTTCAGCCCCTGCTCGTTCTTGCAAAGTAACAGTGTGGATGGTGGAGAAAATAGTGTTGAGCTACAAAGATCAGGTCACATTAAATGATGCAGCCTTGAGGGGCTGAATAATCTATTCTTCCTCCTATTTTTATGCTGCGATGGATGTAGGTTTCAGCAGCACATGGTCTAATGCAGGGTCAAAGCCAGATGATGATGTGGAGATGGAAGTAGACCATTTTTGAGATGGAGCATTTGAAAATTGATTAGATCCCTTTATCAGCATCTGACAGTCAACCTAATTTTCCTTTATTCACTTTGCCTATGAAATTCTGGGTATTTTAGTAACAATCAAGCTTGAGTTATTTAATTAATTAGTTCTTAGCCAGGCTTGGATTTGGATGAGCAGTCTGACCATCCTTATAGGAAAGGTGAGATGGGACGTTTGAAAATGGATCTGCAGTTTGCAAGGACTAGAGTTGTGGATGGATATTTTGAAGAGGTTGATGGCATTTTTGAAAAGGAGAGAATTGTGACTGAAGAGTTCAGTAATTTTGCAGTGTTAGTTAGCATGGGAATCACATGGGGAAAATTGTGCATCTCACAGTTCAGTGGGAATATACTCGTAAGAGAATGGTGGGTCTTAGAGACAAAAGAGCTTCGGGGAGGCAGGAGAGGTTCAGAGGTGAGACGAGAGTGAGCCTGGATTTGCTTAGTTTTATATTTGAAGAGAATAACATTCATTTGCAAATGCTTATTTGGCAGTATGATCTTTTTCTGATTATAAGTCAGAATGTCAGTGCTGTATTTCATTGGCCGATCATTTCCTTTGTGATTTAATGTAGTCATGTTATTTATGTGATTTATCAATGTCTAGATATTACGTATGCCTTTGAATTCAGAGGTAATTACAAAGGTCATGGATGTTGCAGGAAAAATTCAAGATCTTCAGCTAGATCCACTTCGGGGCTACATGTACTGGACAACAGCACAGAGTGTGGAATATGCTCGGATAAATGGTGACCATCCGAACCTGCTTGAGAAACTGCCTAATTTCTCTGGTAAACAGGTGAAACTGGACTCCACATTGCAGTGTTTAGCCCTAACATGAAGGTTTGTGCGTAAATTTTGTTTCTAAATATGTTGCTTTTAGATTTCAGGACTGACTCTGAACTTTGACCTCGGAGCACTGTATTGGCTTACACAGGATAATATCAGGCTTGAAATAAATCAGGCGGACCTTATCTGGAAAGGGTAAGTTAATAAACAGAAACCAACATAAAAGCATAGGGATTAAAAGCACGAGTAGGCCTTTTGGCTCTTTAAACCTGCTCTTTTCATTCCATTAGACCATGCTTGATTTGGTTGTGCTCTCAATGTCAACGTTCCTATGGCCCTCGTTGCCATTTACTGTCTTGTCTGAATACTGTGTCTAACTTAGCCTCAAATATATTCAATGACCTAGTTTCCACTGGTCTCTGAAAAAGACGATTCCACAGACAAATGACCATCTGACAGGAGAAAATATTCTGCTCATTTCTGTCTTAAAAGGGAAACCTCTTCTTTCTAAACAATATTCCTTGTTATAATCTTCCCCATGACATTTTAATGTTTGCATTTCCATAGTAAAACCCAAAGGTTGGCAAGTTGCAGTCCGGTCACTTCCCATTAAAAAGTTGCTTCCCCCTCCAATTCTACCCACTTGCTTTGCATGTTTTCAGAAATTAAGTTTTGAAGGTGTTTAAAAAACTGAGTAATGCCAAAAAGTCAGTATTGTTGTAAAGGGATATGAGAAATTCATAATGGAGGTGCCACTTTTTATTAGCTGTGAAAATCGGTTACTTGCAATAAATTCAAATTTTAGATTTTGAACAAAAGACACGAACATCACTAATCTCATTCTTCACCCATATGAATGTAAATATTAACTAAATTCAGTCAATCGATTCTTAAGTGGCTGTTTATTTTGCAATAATAATATTATTCCATTTCCAGCACGCTAAAGAATACATTATAATTTTTCATTGAAATTTATTCTATGAACACACTGCTCTCTTTTCCCGTGGCATAGGAACAGAGGCAAAGTTAAAAAGATTTTATCTTCTGATTCTTTGAAAACGTCTCAACATGTGCTTCAATACTACTTTGGCAAATTGGTTTGGATTAATGAAGAGGGTGATTTGCAAATTGTTGAAATGGGAAGAAAACAAACTGTTCACCTTTCTAGTGGCATGCTCTTTATAACATTTACTGTTGTACATCAGAAACCACTACCAGGTTAGTTGCAATACCTATTTGATAAATTGTGCTGTGAAGTGTGCATATGCACACACCTTAAACAAAAGTAACTTGAGTGCCGTGTTAATATAACTGACTTATTTCCCATTATTAGCAAGGCTCCTGAAGGGACATGAAAATATTAAATAGAGATAACGAGGTGTAGAGCTGGATGAACACAGCAGGCCAAGCAGCATCAGAGGAGGAGGAAAGCTGACGTTTCAGGCCGAGACCCTCTTTTCACATTCTGTTATCTCAGATTCTCCAGCAGCTGCAGTTCCTACTATCTCTGAAAATATTAAATATACATTTGTAGACTGGTTGGTAATGTAGTGCTGGAAGTGTATTGATTTTCCTAAGTAGATTTTATATATTCATGCCATGTTGCAATTTAAATAAGTTAACTATTTTGTGTTTTGGATATGTAGTACCTAGGTACTTCCATAAAGATCCTTGAAAGCCTGAGGTGGTGACCATGAGGTTAAACTCTCCATGAGTCATTTCTGCCTCTGAGAGAGCAGCCCTATGGTCCTCTGGGTCTATGGCAACTACAACATATGTATCAACTCCTTTCTTGCATTCCAGCTCTCTTTAATGAGAACATTTGTGACTTTGCTTCAAAAGTTATTCCTTTCTGGCTTTTGCTTTGTTTGGCCTTTCATTTTTCTTTCTTGGATTCACTTTAGCATTTTGTGACTTTGTATTTTCTGTTCTGGTCATGCACTATTTCCTTCTGTACTTAACCAATACTTTATCTTTATTCTAATACACATTACAAATGGATCATATTAAGTTTATTTAATGTTTTAATTTGGAAAATGCTTCACAAGTCCTAATGTTATGCTTTTTTGATGTCTGAATGACTTTATTAGTGAACACTTAACATATGTAGACCAGAACTTCAATGGTTTGAATGCTGGTCAGGGTAAAATTGCTGGAGGGCTGTCAAATTCCTGTTTCTGGATTGAGGAGGGAGAAATTCCATGTTTTCTTTCCCTAGTTTATGCAGTTTCATTTACTTGTTTTTCTTTGATATGACATTGATACACTAAGTGGACATTTGTTGTAGACTAGCATATTCAATATAGGAAATTAGCTTGATTAAATAGAATTAACACAGTTAATCACTTTTCTATCTGCAAGAGAAATAGATAATAGTTTGAAAGTACTTTAGTACCAAGTGCGTTACCACTGCATGTCTCACTATTTACTTCCACTGCATTACTCTTGTTCCTAGAGTTGAAGTACAGACCTGGATAACTTGTTTATTAACCAAGCACTTAAATGGTATCAAGTACACAGATTTCTTTCAGAGTTACCCCCTAAAGGTTTGTTGCTGTAAAATGCAGAATCCCTCAAGAAATTGTCTGAGGTAGACTTTGGGACCTTTATTGCCATGCAACTCAACAGCATTCACAATGCTTGAATGTTCAGAAGCATCACTATTGAGAAACATTTCTGGAACACAATCAGTTGGAATTCCATCTGAAAAAGATTGCATGGTAAGAAGAGCCCATGAAAAGACACTGAAGCTTTATCTTCTATGATTCCACTGCATGGCTCAAGTCCCGCTGGTGAAAAATATTAGTTGCCTGACAATTTCTGAAGTTCTTATGAAATCTTTGATATTACTTTTAGTGCCAAATCAATGGTTAACAATCGTATCAAATCTTAAGAGTTCCTACCACCACAACCAGATTTATTTTCTAATTATATATACACGTAGAAAATTACTTTTGCATGTGATAATGGGAACTGCAGATGCTGGAGAATCCAAGATAATAAGAGAGAAGGGTCCAGGCCCGAAACGTTAGCTTTTGTGCTCCTGAGATGCTGCTGGGCCTGCTGTGTTCATCCAGCCTCACATTTTATTACTTTTGCATGTGGATGGTTTTTCTGATTGCACAGTTGTAATTCCTAAATATATCATTTTCCATTTAGATGGTTTCTCTGATTGTCCAGCTGTAATTCCTAATCCAGTTCCAGCATCTTCATTTAAGATACAAGGGAACTCCTCCTGGATCTGTATTAAATGGGAAAGTGTAAGAAATGTGAATTATGGCATGCTGTATTATAGGTTTGAATCACAAGCCCTTTTGAAAATTGAGGTACTTTTGCTTCTTTTCTATTAAATTATTTTTTGTTGATGTAAACATTCCCTGCGCTGTATACCGTGTTAACATAGTCTGAGTGTTATTTACAACTTAAAAATATCATTTAAACCAAAAGAGTATTGAGGAACAGTGTTTGATTTTTAGAAATGAGATGTCGAGACTTTTTTTTTCAAAACAAGTATAGTTTCATGCACAATGTTTCATTTTGACATTGACTTCAATTTTGGCAGCAAATGTTTAAATTTGACATTAACAGAATAGACTACACAGAAACAACAATCCATTCAACTCAACCAAAAAAACCCTGTATTTACAAGCCCAAATGTTAACAACATCCATCTTAACTTGTCTACTGCTGCCTGTGGTACCATGACTGTCTGACACAACATTGTTGGTGATCCAGAACTTTATACAGCACAATATTGGCAACACCCTGTCCTGTTTCAGCACTGCCAAAAACTCAATAGCCAGAACCATTCAATTCCCAGACATGGGAAATCTGGACCTAAGTTTGCATTGTGTGTTGGAACCTTACAAAAGACCTAGCATGTGAATGTGAACTGCAACTGCTTAGAAAATTTAATCTCTTAATGGGCTGATTTGTATGACCTGGACACTTTGAAGAAGTCTTGGTTAATAGCTCAGTATTAAGGGGATTTGTCAGAAATTCAGACCTTTACTGGGTAGTAACCCAGAAAATATTACACTGGTTAACATAAAGCCATAGAATCATGGACACATTTAGTCTAACTCATCCATGCTGACCAGATATTCTATACAAATCGAAATCCATTTGCCAGCATTTGGCCCATATCCCTGTGAACACTTCCTATTCATATGCCTGTGAAATGTTGTAAACGTACCAGCCTCCACCACTTCTGGCAGCTCTTTCCATACATGCACCACCTTCTGCTTGAAAATGTTTCCACTTAGGTCCCTTTTAAATCTTTCCCCTTTTCACCTTAAACCTATGCCCTCTAGTTTTGGACTCTCCACTCGGTGAGGAGGGAAAATCTTTCCTATTAACCCTATCCATGCCTCGTGATTTTATAAACCTTTATAAGGTCATCCCCCAGCCTCTGCTCAAGGGAAAATAGCCCAGCCTATTCAACTTCTCCCTATCGCTCGAACCTTGTAAACCAGGCAACATACATGTAAATCTCTCCTGAACCCTTTCTAGTTTCACAACATCCTTCCTATTGGAGCGAGACAAGTATTGCACACAGTACTCCAAAAGTACTACCTGGTTATTCTCCGAAGTCAGCCAGTGTAACTAAACTGAGCAAATCAGCAAACCCACATTCCCTAATTACCACCTTGACCTACCCTTTACTACAGCTGAATCCACCTACATCTCTTTCTGTCTCAACCACCCCTCGATCTGATGACTGCATACTGGGACCATAGGACTACTGACCTGCTGACCACCACTGACCTGACTTCCCAAGTACTCCCCTATGCACTCATTTATCCATTCACTAACCCGTACTAATTCATAAACAGATTTTGAGGTCCTGAAAAATTTACCCACGCAGCTCATGCTGAGAAAAGTGGGTGTATCTTCTCCTTCCTTTTGAATTTCATATGTTTCCTTGTCCTGCCCTCAAGAGGCTGCACTGGCCCACTACTGTTTCAGCTGGAACCAAAGGGTCTGTTTCCATCTGTATGACTCTATGCCTCTAAATCTTGGCGAAAAATAGGCAGTTTTGTTGGGGCACAGAAATCTTTGCAAACTGACCAGCTTGTCAAAAAATAACTGCATGGTTTCTACAGAAAAGATTCTTCCTTAGTCCTTATCTTTCACTTATCATTGCCTTTGTCATTCCTCCAATATTGTCCTTGCAAACTTAGAAATACCAATTTATTCAGGAATATGTCATTCGACTATTCGGAAGAAACCATGTTAACCTATCCTTACTGACATCCGGTGACTCCTTGTGGCTCAATATGTTGACAACGGAACTGTAATAGGAATATAAAATACTGAGGGTACTGGAAATCTGTAAAACATAAAACGCTGCAATGACATAGCAGGTCTTACAGCATCTTGGGATAGAACAAGACAGAATTACTATCTTAGGTTGGCCATCTTTCCTAGAGCACCTCATTGTTTCTAGCATTGTGTCAGCAGTCCCTATTCTTGTATCCGTTTACAATTCTGATCTACTCTAGTTCTGCCCAAACCCTCCCACAAACCCGTTTAGCCATTAAATCACCAGTGACTAGTCCTAAACACTTATCTTTCTAGACATTTTTCTGTGCCTTTATGAGCCATCTTTAAATCTATTCACTTTTTTAAATTCTCTTCTAATTTTTCTCGCACACCTAACTGGATCAGCATTCCAACTGAGAAACATCTTTAGATAAATTTCTATATTAAAGGAATACTTGCAATAACAATAAATGCAATTTGTAAATTTAAAGGAATGTGTCAGCGATATCGAATGAACCAAATGTAATTTTCTTTTTAGGACCTCAATTCTCCTCACTATTGTGTAAGTGGTCTTAAGCCTTTTAAGGAGTTTGATGTCACAGTGAAACCATACACTTACTGGGGATCTGCAACAGAGACACAAGTCACTCTCTGCTCTCCTGAAGCTGGTATGATAACTTGTACGTAATCCTAAAATCATCTGGGGAGGCGATGGCCTAGTGATACTGTTGCAAGACTATTAATCCAGAGACACAGCTAATGTTATGGTGTCAACAAAAACAAAAAATGCTGGGAGAAACTCAGGTCTGGCAGCCTCTGTGGAGAAAAATCAGAGTTAATATTTCCAGTCCAGTGACGCTTCAATAGAGCTTATTTGTAATACCAAACAATAGCTAAATTATTTTTATTTTTACCTGCATCACTGAAGATAGGGGGATTGTTTTCACCCCTTATTGTCTACAGATTAAATCACAAAAATTAATGGAAGAGCAACAGCTTCAACCAAACGTGATACACTGGTAGAATATTACCCCAGGAAAAACAAGTTAGTTTTTAGTAATGATGTGGATTAAGATTGATTTACTGGAATTTATTTGAAGGATCCAGTTACATTGGGAAAGGTGTCAACTGACTTTTGTTTAACTCACAACGTTGTGAGTTTTATTTTAGAATTTTGTTGATTTACTTCGGAATGTTAAGAATAGTCGGTGCTGTTGTGATAGAGATAATGGGAACTGCAGATGCCGGAGAATCTGAGATAACAAAGTGTGGAGCTGGATGAATAATTTCCGGATGAAGGGTCTAGGTCCGAAACGTCAGCTTTTGTGCTCCTAAGATGCTGCTTGGCCTGCTGTGTTCACACTTTTTGTTATCTGTCACGCTGTTGCGACAGAATGTGTTACGGCTGTCAAAACAGTGAACAGTGTTTTCAGCGCAGATTGTTAGTTGTGGTTTGGCCTGAAGACTCCTTTAGTGAGGTAGAAGTTCTTAGTAGAAAGGTTATGGAGTATCAACTAGGCCAGGCAAATACTCAACGAAGAGGTATACAATTGTAATAACATTGTCAATTGTCAAACTGTGTGAAATCAACATTGAAAGTAAAACAACTGACATTCTGAAACAAAAACAAGCCTACAGGGATGTGTGAATCCTCTCCTCATTTGTCTCTGTATTAATCTGCTGATGTAAATGTCCATCAATTATATAATTTGTAGTTAATTAAGCTAGTAAAAAAATTGCAATTAAATTACATGATGTTGAGTCTTACTTGTGACATAGGTATACAGAAACATGATGACTATTTCAGAAAACATCTCTGCCAAAGCTGGGACGTGGAGTAGGTGTGCTTTTGTGTAGGTAAATAATCAACAGAAATAATAAGTCTTAAAAACATAAGGCATTATTTTTCTGAAGAGAGCTAGTCCATTCCCTTGAAAGACTACATTTACAGCAGTTAAATATATCATCCATTTATACTTTTATTTGGTCAGAAGTATAAAAAGGAACCTTTGTTTTCATTTGTTTCTGTAACTCAGCCTGTTATTTAATACAGGCATTAAAATTATTAGATGATCTGTTCTGCTGATATTGAAATTTAAGTTCATTTGTTTTTAAATGTCAAGAATATTTAGTTGATTTTACATGATATTTCAGCACCTTCTGCTCCTGAAAATCCAAGGATTTTTGTGAATTTGAAGAAGGACATTCTGCTAGGTGTAATGAGCATGGATGTGGAATTCAGGTGGAATGTGCCTGCCCACACAAATGGTGTTCTCAGGGGTTACACTGTGTATTACACCACAGACAACTGCTCAGAAACCCTGCACGGAGAAGCACTGAATGTTACTGCTGAAGTTACTACTTTCTCATTGACTAATGTGGACCCAGCGAAAACCTACTGTATGCAGGTAATTGATCACTAGTTTTATACTCCTTCAAGGAATAGTTACCTGCAGATAATTTCTTCTTCTCTGAAAGCAGTTCTCACTTTCTTCTCATTGTCATCGTCTCCAAAGACAGTTTTTATGTCTTTAGTTCACAGTTAATTGTAACATTGACATAGTGCCAATAGCTTTTAGATAAACAGCTATTATTTAAGGGTTGAATTACAGAGTTATAACATTAATGAAAGTTTTAATGCATTTGTGCTATATTCCTGCATTTGTTGTTCTTTACACAGCCACCTGTGAAAAATATTTATGTAATTATTGGAAGTTCTATCACTTACTACAGGTACACAGAATACTCAATGATGCCAAAAATGGGAATTGATTGGTACAGAGATGGTAGGAACTGCAGATGCTGGAAACTCTGAGATTAAAAAGGTGTAGAGCTGGATGAACACAGCAGGCCAAGCAGCATCAGAGGAGCAGGAAGGCTGGCATTTTGGGCCTAGACCCTTCCATGCTCATTACACCTAGCAGAATGTCCTTCTTCAAAGTCACAAAAATCCTTGGATTTTTAGGAGTGGATGGTGCTAGAAATACCATTTAAAACTAACTAAATATTCTTCTGAAGAAGGGTCTAGGTCCGAAATGTCAGCTTTCCTGCTCCTCTGATGCTGCTTGGCCTGCTCTGTTCATCCAGCTCTACACCTTGTTATCATTGATTGGTACAGCTAAGGTGTAGGAGCCAGCTTTCCATCTCTGAAACTAGGGAAGGGTTTAAATCTGTCTGAGGGGGCTCGGTTGCTTGACAAAAGCCCGTCAACTTCCATCTCTTAATCCAAGTATTAGAGACCCAACCTGTTCAACCTTTGTGCATAACCTTCTCTGAACTAGATGCAATGAAATAATATCTTTCCTTAAATAAGGGGACCAAACTTGCTCACAGTACTGCATATGTGGTCTCTCAGCATCTTGTACAGTTGCAATAGGACTTCGCTACTCTTACTTGTACTCCAACCCGCTTGAAATATGGGCAACATTCTGTTTGCCTTCCTGATTGTCTGCTGTACTTGGTTATTAGCTTTCTGTGTTTCGACCAAAAGTGCCCTTAAGTTCCATGCTGCAGACTATTGCAGTTTTTCTCCTTTTTAAATAATAGTGTTCTTTATCCTTCCTTCCAAAATGAATGACTTCACATATTCCTACACTGTATTCCATTTGCCAAATTTTTTGCCCATTTACTTAACGAATCAATATCTTTGTTTAAACTGTTTGTATTCCCCTCTCCGCTTGCCTATCCAGTTATTTTTGGGTGAGGCACCTGTGTCAAGGATTGAGTTAGAACATAGAACATAGAACATTACAGCACAGTACAGGCCCTTCGGCCCTCGATGTTGTGCCGACCTGTCATACCGATCTCAAGCCCGTCTAACTTACACTATTCCATGTACGTCCATATGCTTGTCCAATGATGACTTAAATGTACCTAAAGTTGATGAATCTACTAGCATTGCAGGCAAAGCGTTCCATTCCCTTACTACTCTGAGTAAAGAAACTGCCTCTGACATCTGTCCTATATCTTTCACCCCTCAATTTAAAGCTATTCTCCCTCGTGCTTGCCGTCACCATCCCAGGAAAAAGGCTCTCCCTGTCCACCCTATCTAACCCTCTGATTATTTTATATGTTTCAATTAGTCACCTCTCAACCTTCTTCTCTGTAATGAAAACTGCCTCCAGTCCCTCAGCCTTTCCTCGTAAGACCTTCCCTCCATACCAGGCAACATCCTAGTAAATCTCCTCTGCACCCTTTCCAAAGCTTCCACATCCTTCTTGTAATGCGGTGACCAGAACTGTACGCAATACTCCAAGTGCGGCCGCAGCAGAGTTTTGTACAGCTTCACCATAACCTCTTGGTTCCGGAACTTGATCCGTCTATTAATAAAAGCTAAAACACTGTGTGCCGCCTTAACAGCCCTGTCAACCTGGGTGGCAACTTTCAAGGATCTGTGTACATGGACGCCGAGATCTCTCTGCTCATCTATACTACCAAGAATCTTACCGTTAGCCCAGTACTTTGCCTTCTGGTTACTCCTACCAAAGTGCATTATCTCACACTTGTCTGCATTAAACTCCATTTGCCACCTCTCAGCCCAGCTCTGCAGCTTATCTATGTCTGTCTGCAACCTACAGCATCCTTCGTCACTAACCACAACTCCACTGACCTTTGTGTCGTCTGCAAATTTACTAACCCATCCTTCTATGCCCTCATCCAGGTCATTTATAAGAATGACAAACAGCAGTGGACCCAACACCGACCCTCGCAGTACACCACTAGTAAATAGTTCTGGTTGAGAAGATCCTTCAAGCACTTCTTCCAATGAGTATAGACTACTGCCTCTGAGTTTCATGTGCATCGGTCTGTTTGTAGTTCACAGTAAGATCATAAGATATCGGAGTAGAAATTAGGCCATTCAGTCCAATGAGTCTGTTCCACCATTCAATTATGGCTGATAAGTACCTCAACCCCATTCTCCCTGTAACCCTTGATCCTCTTTGCAGTTGGCACAGGCTGTTTGTGAAATACGCTGTTACAGTCAACAGCCCATCTGTCTCTGACTTAAATATACTCAATGACCTGGCCTCCACAGCCTTCTGTGGCAGTGATTTCCATATTTTCCCCACTCTCTGGCTGAAGTAGTTTCTCCTTATTTTCATTCTAAAATGTCTCCCCTTTACTCTAAGGCTGTGCCCATGTGTCCTAGTCCCTCCTACCAATGGAAGCATCTTCCCAACATCAACTTTGTCCAGGCCATTCAGTATTCTGTAAGTTTCAATTAGATCCCCCCCTCATCCTTCTAAACTCCAATGAGTATAGACCCAGAGTCCTTAAACATTCCTCGTATGTTCAGCTTTCCACTCCTGAGACCATTCTCGTGAACCTCCTCTGAACCAGCTCCAGGGCCAGTATATCCTTCCTGAGATATGGTGCCCAAAACTGCAGACAATACTCCAAATGTGACCTGACCAGAGCCTTTTAAAGCTTCAGAATTACATCCCTGCATTCATATTCAAGTCCCCTCAAAATAAATGCCAATGTTGCATTTGCCTTCCTGACTACTGACTCAACCTGCAAATTTACCTTGAGAATCCTGGACTAGAACTCTCAAGTCTCTTTGCACTTCAGACTTCTGATTTTTCTCCCCATTTAGAAAATAGTCCGTGCTTTTATTTGTCTTACCAAAGTGCATGACCTCACACTTTCCCACATTGTACACCATCTGCCACTTCTTTGCCCACTCTCCTAACCTGTCTAAGTCCTTCAGCAGTCTCATTACCACCTTAATGCTACCTGTCCTTCCACCTATCTTTGTCATCTGCAAACTTAGTCAGTAGGCTAGATCCTTGGGTGCTTGGGCAGTAGATGGTCCCAAACTTAGTTTTGAGGGGCTTGAAAATGCCTATCCGCGGGTCCTTTTAACATGTGGTGGCCATTGCACATGAACTAACATACAAAGTGTAACAATATCCCTGTCCAATTACCATAAGACGTAGGAGTGGAAGTAAGGCCATTCGGCCCATCGAGTCCACTCTGCCATTTAAATCCGGGCATTTCAACTCCACTTCCCTGCACTCTCCCCGTAGCCTTTGATTCCTTGTGAGATCAAGAATTTGTCGATCTCTGCCTTGAAGGCATCTAACGTCCCGTAATTACTGCCATAGTAACAGCGTATTTCACAAACAGCCTGTGCCAACTGCAAGTGCACCATGAGTCTTTTTAATATTTTCATGTTGCAACCCAAGCTTTGGACCTCCTGTCCCCTGTTGCTTTGACTGACTGATTAGGCCCTGCCCCTCTCTGCTCTCTTGTCTTGTCACCATTTGTGGTCCTGCTCTTTCCTGTCCCTAGTTCCACTCTTTCCCACTTCCCTCTCCCCGTTGCCACATATACCAACTCTACCCCCAATCCCATAGCCAGTATCTCTCTCCCACTCCCTCATCTCATTTTTCTCTACTATTCCCTGCATCTGGTTTTACTATAACCTGACAATGTCTCACACATTCTTGCTGCAAGCTAGAAATTGGAAGAGTTTCATTTTTCAGCTGTGGAATTGTCTCTTAAATGAAATTTTCTTGAATTTGTTTTTCTACTAAATTGTTTTGTTTAAATAAAGAAAAATCCTGTCAAGAAACAGAATGATTGTCTTGAGATTTTCTTTGAAACAACTCTGTAGTCTTGCCCTTGATTTTGAATAGCCTTTTTAACATTTACCTTTTCTGACATGCTACTTTTCCAGGTGGAGGGTTTTACAGATGCTGGATCAAGTGGCAGAACGCGTGTTAGAATGGGGAATGTAACAGGTCAGTGAACACATGGAAATGGAAAACGTGGTAATTTGATTAATTGTTTAAAGCTTTTTGGTATTAATCCTTTTGGGTCTAAATCAGGCCAATGATGCTCTTAAATGCAACTTTGAAATAATGAAAATTGCTGAAAACCTATGAGGTGAACAATTTGATTAATGGATTGAATCCTTGTTTAAGATTATAATGGACCTGTTAAACTTAAGTGCATGCTGAGTGTTTTTGCTGAGTGTCCAAATCTTTTCCCATTCACTACTGTAAGGTCTTTTGCTTTCACAGTTTGTCACAGTAACTTGGTTGGTAAAAGGATTTGCTGCATATATTGGGAGATAAAATTGAACTGTATTGTTAGTATGCAGCTTATATAGAATCTGCAGGCTGTTTTTGGCCAAGTACTTATTGGAGGGAAACTTAGACTGTTGAAACTGTGGGACTGGAAGATTTTGATGAACAATTGGCCTGTTGTCAGATTTGATTAAACACTTTCAGATATTAATAGTTACTCTGTTCAATGACAATGAAGCATTAAAATAAACAATAACCCTTTCCCTGTAAACAGTTACAGGCACAGTGCCGTATCTATTAACCATAAAGGACAGACTGGTCACTATTTTTGACATGGACACTGGGCAAACTGTTCGGAAAATGCTAGTCTCTGCTGTTATTCATGTGGGTTACATACTACAGACTCAGAAAATGTATTATTTGACAGAAAACCTGATCTTGAGTACAGCTTTGAATGGTAAAGACAGAACTCAGGTATGGCTTTCCTGTTTGGTATGCTCCTCGTGGAGTTTGACAGATATATCATGTATTTCAAGCTACAAAGCCAACTAATTTTAAAAAATATACTCTTGAATTCTATCAACAGCTGATCGAGAGTGTCCTGTGCAGTGCTCCTAAAGGAATGGCGGTTGACTGGATTGGACAAAAAATTTACGTGCTGTTGGATAAACAAGAAAATGCAAACAGTTCAATTTATGTTCTGGATCTGGAATTACAAGGAACAAAGCTAGAGAAATTACTGTCCAGCAGCCAAAATATTTACTCAATTGGAGTATATCCAAAGAAAAGGTATTTGTTCTAGATGCTAAGAGTATACATGTATTGTCTAAGTGGAATACATTGCTTTGGACTTGATATCTCTCCTTTCTTTCGTACCCCTTATCAGCCTCCTGTTTTGGACTCAGGCAGTGTCTGGAGATATAATTTTAGTGTCTTACAGTTTAAATGAGCAATTGCCTAGAACTCTTATTGGCCTTCATTCGGAAGTTGATCATTCTGTTCCTGAAGCAATAGATTGCAACTGCACGACAGCCAAGCTTCATTTGGATGGAAACTTTGCTGTTGATACTACAGATTCTGAGCCTGAGAAACTCTTTTTCACAACTCCAGATCATGAAGTCTGGGCCTCGGATTTAAATGGCTGCATATGTTGGAAAAAAATTAATTTCACAGGAGCGACAGGTATGCGTTATAATTATTCTTGTATCTCAAAGGGGGAAAAAAGCACCCTATGAAAAAGATGTTCACTAATCAGGTGTGTAGCCCCCTGTGGATACAATGGTGGAAGTAAATACAAACCTGTTTAATCTGGGGGAGAAGTAGGATTTTTTTTTGTTCAGTCAATTCTGTGTGTTACTGGCTGAATACTGTAAATATTGTATGGAGGATGGAGCCCAATTCCTTTCCCAGATTCCTTCCCTCGGGCACCATGTCCAAATTTTTGACGAGCTGCAGGCACCAACTGGTTGCTCTGATGTAGCTCCGGGCTCAGCCCAGTCAATAAAAGGTGACCCACAGATGCAGAGTTGGCTCAAAATTACCTCCAAGTAGGGGAGAGATAAGACGAATGGGAAAAGACAAGTTTGAGGCAACAGTACTCCCTGTTCCTCCAGTGAAGTGGAAACATAACCTTGGTTTCCAACAATCCCTTTAGAAATTGTCACTTTAGATATAACAAAAACTGAGGTTGACATCATGATCCTGATTGTCTTGTTTGAGAAATCTAATGCTTGTTTCAGGGAAGTGTTTTGGCCTAGTGACAGGGCCAGTCGGAAATGGAAAAACCCTAAATTTCAGATGCAGATCTTGGTGAGTTTTGTGTTGGGTAATTGAATGAAAGGAAGTTGACTTCTTCACACTCTCAATTCTTTTATCTTACTGTTGTCCCACAAATTTGGGGAAAAAAAACACATCTGTTGCAGCTGTCCAGACATTTAAGGATGAGATAAATTTGTTGTAGGCAGTTATGGTGAATGTGAGATATGAGTGATCATTGAAAATGTGGTCAACTTTTGGTATTCTAGGTAGAATTACAGCTTGACATGTTATTACAGTGCAGTGCCTGAAAGAGTGGAGCAACCAGTTTCAGTAGTAACTTTGAGCAGGGACATGTACGTTAAAAGGAAAATGTTTGGAATGTTATGGGGAAAGAATAGGGGACATCTCTTCGAAACAGCCAGTATCGAGAAACATTTGGCCAAATATCTATCTACAGTGTTCTAAAACTGTGTATGAACATCTTTTGTAGATTTTGGTACAACATCACTGACAGTGAATTCAAATGCAGTTTATTGGATAACTCAGGATGGTGATCAATCTACAGTTTATATGGCTGATAAATTCTCAGGGAAAGTTATATCTGAATATCAAGATTCCTCGCTAGTTGCAGTGATGACATTCAGTGAAGAGTCACAACCATATCCAGGTAAAAGAACAGCAGGATCACAAGTGATTAGATTTTGAACATTCAGAATATGTTGACTGTAATTACAAAACATGGACAAGAAGTTGAGATGAGTTCAATTATGTCATGGTCCTCCTCTTCAGTCTGTAATGGATGTAGTCTTTAAGTTTAGGAAAAAAAACATTGTATTTCATTTCCCTTTTGGAAGTGGGATGTGAAGTATTGCACCCCACTCGCAACCAACTGTTTGTGAAGTACAGTTTTTTTAAGACTAACAACAAACAGTCTTTTAAGGTTTGGAACAAAAAGGGTGGATTATTGAGGTATACAACCTGGGGGATGATTCACAATACAGATGCTACGCTCATCATGCAGCATGTGTAACACGCACATTATGCATAATAGGCATGTATAGCATGATACCACCTCTTCATTGAAGAGAAAAAGTTACAATTTGTGAATAATTGACAGCTGTAACAGTTATAAATAACGTAAAAAGGAAACAGACAACCATTTGCTGAACTTTAATTCAAATGGATTCATGTCCAATGAGGAAAACAAAGTAGTACAGACGCTAGAGATCCGAAATGAAGACAGTGCTGGAGAAACTCAGCAGGTCTGACAGCACCACTGGCCCTGAAGACTGTGTTACATCTGGTTGCAATGTCCTAAGAAGTGGGACATCTGACAATCTAAATATCTGTTTTTCCTTTTAGATCCAAAATGCCTAATACCAAAAGTCTACACAAGCATGCCGGAAGTAGTAAATATATCAGATACGAGTCTGATTATTAACATTCCACCTGTCGAGTTCCCTTCTACATGCTCTGAAATTAGCAAACCCACTCCCATTTACATTTTACATTATGCAGAATACCTGGATAATTATATTGATTCCAACTGTACCCATGGAATTCAGTGCAATAAGAAGGTAAATTATTTGCAAAAACTAATTGCATTTTGTTGGTTTTTTTTGATGTGTAGTGTATATTCTCTTGACCGTAATGTGGAAGGAATTAAATATAAGTGAATATGATCCTAAAAATGTCGCAATGTTAATAGTATGTGAAAGTTCATGGGCTGTATATCCAGTTACTTTATGATAGATGGACTTTTAGAGAAAGGGTAAAACCTCTTGATTTAGTCTTTTTTAAAAGACTCCATGACATTCATACTTAAAAATTAAAATACCTTTAGTAATAAGGAATGTTTTACCAGTATATTTTCCTTTGACGTACTGCTAGAAGAATGATTTTTCTTGATAATAAGCTTGAAACATTGCTGTCTCCTGACTATTATGTTAATGCAGTTCAAACATATTTGGACATAGCAGCCTGGTTGAACTTAGCAGTGTACATTTTTAATTTAACAAAGTGAAAAAGAAACCACAAACAAATTGGAGCATGTCAAAGTTGGTTCCAATTCTTAAGAGAATTGATTTCCTTTCAAAGCATTCGGATGATATTGTAAAAGTTGGCTCACTTTGCAATATTAAACACATATATGCAAATATTAAACAAAACTAATGAGTGCAGGTCCCTTTAGGGAAAAAAAGTTCATTGAAAAAGCAGATTCTGGTGGCACTGTTGTTGAAGTGATTGTTGTAAGGAACTTCGTGCTATTCCTTGTGCTGCAATCATCATCAGTACTACAGCACCATGTGGTTATCTTCCACCTCCCCCACGGTCACTCAGGAATGCTTCATAGATTGTTTGAAATAAATCTTTTTTTTTACAACCCTACTCATCATTTTTCAGTAATTATATGGGACATCTGTCAGTTCTCACCTGATTACTCTCAAATATCCTGTGATCCTCATAAGGCAGCAATTATTTCAGTGAACTTTGGTGAGTATCAGCAAATTAATTCAAATTAGCGCTGCATTTGAGGCCACCCTGTCATCATTAAACATTTATTTATACTGACGCAGTTCTTGGGGTCACATTCAAGAGCACGATGGATGTTAGTTTATTTTCTTGTGTGTGCATGCCTTTGCTGCTTGTTTAATAAAGTTATCTGAAAATACTCAATAGCTTTATCAAAGGAAATGTTGTACAGCTGAAATTTTCAGAAGATGTATGATTGCTGGATTAATGATAACTTCTAATAATTTTGTTGAACCATAAGCATAATTTCTAAACTTGCAGACAGTACCAAATTTTGATGGGTGAGGTTTTGGAGCATGGAGGGTTGGGCATAGATAGTCAGATACCATAACAAATTACAGAAGGACGTCAGTCAACTTAGAGTTGACAAATAATTGGTAAATTAAGTTCAACACTGAACTTGTAAATTGTACATTTTCATAGGAAGAATAGGAAGGTACAAGTTGAAATGGATAGAAGAACAAGGGGGTCTTGGAACACATATTTCAATACCAAAAGTTTTGCTGAAACCTAGCAAAACCAAAAAGTAATTTATGCATCAGACTTTATTTCTAGGGGGATAGAATGAAAAGTAGGAAGGGTTTGCTAAAACTGTATTGTACTACAGTTGGGTTGCAGTTGGACAACGCATGTAGTTTTGAATACTGAAAAATATATTAAGGATATAGAAGCATGAGAAAGAATGAAGAGAACATTCGGAAGATATCTGGTTTGTACGGGTGTAACTATCAGGAAAGGATTAACATGCAGATTGAGGGAACTGAGTGGCCTACTCCTAATTTGAATGTTTGTGTTCATATACGGGGCCTGTATTTCTTTTCACTTGGAGCAGATAGGCTGAGGGATAGCCAGATAAGTGTACATAAATTAAAGTTTTCAACAGAGTGAATACAAAAGGTGTTCGGTCTTGAGGAAGAGCATAATTAGAGACCATCAATATTAGATATTCACCAAGAAATCTAACTGGGCATTCAAAGAAATACAGAACTTGGAACTTGCTGTCACAGTGTGTAGTTGAGGCAAATTGTATAAATGCAGTTAATAGGCAGCTATCAAAGCATACAAGGGAGGAACGGTGAAACAACATTGAATTGTATAGATTTACATTTTGGAAAAAAATGGGAGGACACTCGAGTGGAGCATAAACACCAGCATGATTTGCTAGGGCCAAATATATCCTTTTAAATCCAATGTGCTGTCTGAGGACCAGGAGCAGGTTGTTTAGTTGCATTGTTTACTACGGGGAAAAAAAATTAAGAAAATTTGAAATAATGAACAGTTAGGAGCATGGTGTAAAATGCACTTGAAGCTTAAGCTGATTTTTAGGCATGGAGTCACATTCCATAAAATATTGGTCTCATTAGGTTTCTGTTTTCCTTAATATTTTCATATTAGTGGCTATAAAATTTAAAAATAAAACACCCATCACAAATTAATTTTGTGGGAAGGTAGAGAAGAGAAACAACTTATAGTAAGCTAATAGAAAAAGTCTGATGGTCACCTGGAAAAAAGCCTGATTATGACCTAGAAAAAGCTTGATTCTTGGCCTGGAAAATTTTGGCTGTGACCTAGAAATACCCTGCATTTAAAAATGACATGCTTTGTTTTTTTTAACAGGAAGTGCAGACAAACATCATAGAGCTGAAAAGGCTGCAGTCTTACACCAGATACCTCATCCAGGTTTCAGTGAGAAATTTTTATGGAGATATGTCAAAAGAGCTGGGTCCACCAGCAATAAACCGGACATGGTTTGGAGGTGATATACTTTATTGGGTGATTGCAATTTAGTATGCATTACCTGTCAGACAACATTTATATCTATGGTAATGTGTAGTCATTAAATGTTATTGATGCATAATTAGCTATTTGTAATTCTGTTTAGCTCCACACCTAAACTATATTATCATAGAAATCCTAAAGTGCAGGAAGAGGCCATTTGGCCCATTGAGTCTGCACCAACCCTTTGAAGAGCATCCCACCCAGACTGATCCCAACCCATAAGCCCACATGAGTTTTTACATATGGCCAATCCACCTAACCTGCTTATCTTTGGATTGTAGAAGGAAACTGGAGACCGTAGGAATGAGGGAGAAAGCTTTTCACTGGCTGGAGTTGTACCTGGTACAAAAATATAGATGGTTGTCATTGTTAGAGGTCAGTCAACTCAGGATCCAGGAGAGTAGTGCCCCAGGCCTAACCATCTTCAGCTGCCCCATCAATGACCTTCCCTCCATTGTAAGGTCAGAAATGGAGTTATTTGCTGATGATTGCATGATGTGCAGCATCATTCCCAACTCCTCAAATGCTGAAGCAGTCCTTATCCAAATGCTGCAAGATCTGGACAGTATTCAAGGTCAGGCTAATGAATGGCAAATAACATTTGTACCACAAACGTCAAGCAATGACCACCAAGGCATTTTGTGCAAATTGGGAGCAAGCGGATAGCTAGCGAAAGAGTGGACCGACTCCAGGATAAAGAAAGAGGTTATGTATGGAGCCAGTGGAAATGGGTGAGATCCTTAATGAGTACTTTAAATTGTTATTCACCGAAGGGAGGGATGTGATGAAAGTTGATGTTAGCGAAAGGTGTGCGAACACTGTCATGGAGGTGGGCACAATGAAGGATGAAGTGTTGGGTGTTGTGAAAAGTAGAGGAGCCCCATGGCCTGATGGGCTCTATCCTAGGATACTGTGGGAAGCAAGGGAGGAAATAGCTGGGTCCTTAACAGATATCTTTGCATGCTTTTTGGCCTCAGCGAGGTTCCAGAGGACTGGAGAGTGGCCAATGGTGTTCCTTTGTTTTAGAAGGGAAACAGATGTAATGCAGGTAATTACAAGCCAGTGAGCCTGACATCAGTGATGGGGACCTAAAGGAGAAGATACTGAAAGACAGGATTTATTCACATTTGGAAGCAAATGCACTTTAGTGATAGGCAGCATGGGTTTGTGTGGGAAAGGTCATGTCTCACCAACTGAATTGAGTTTTTTTTTGAGGAAGTGACACGAATCATTGAGGGAAGGGAAATGAATGTTTTCTACATGGGCTTTAAGGAAGCTTTTGATAAGGTACCTCATGGCAGCCTGGTACTGAAGATAGAATCTCATCAAATCTGGGGTATGCTGGCGAGATGGATACAGGACTGGCTTGGCCATAAAAGACAGAGTAGCCACCGAAGGGTGCATTTTGGAATGGAGATCAGTAACTTGTGGTATTCCTCAGGAATCCGTGCTGGGACCTTTTGTTGTTTGGAAAATGTATAAATGATCTGGAAGAAAATGTAAGTGGTCTGATCACTAAATTTGCAGATGACACCAAAATTTGCAGAGTTGCAAATAGTGACAAGGATTTTCAAAGGATATTGCAGATTTGGCAGAGAAATGGCAGGCTGAGCTTAATTTGTTGGGTGGCACAGTGACTCAGTGGTTAGCACTGCTGCCTCACAGCGCCAAGCTTGTGGGTTCGATTCCACCCTCTGGTGACTGTGTGGAGTTTGCATATTCTCCCTGTGTCTGCGTGGGTTTCCTCCCAGGTGCTCTGGTTTCCTCCCACAGTCCAAAGATGTGCAGGCTAGGTGGATTGGCCATGCTAAATTACCTATAGTGTTCAGAGATGTGTAGATTAGGTGGGTTATAGGGTGTTGGGTCTGGGAGGAATGCTCTGAGAGTCAGTGTAGACGTGTTGAGTCAAAGGGTTTGTTTCCACACTGTGGGGATTCTATGATCTATGATCCGGACAAGTGTGAAGTGATGCGTTTTGGAAAATCGAATTTATTTGCAAATGAGACAATAATTGGCAGAACCCTTAGCATCAACATGCAGAGGGATCTGGGCATACAGGTCCACAGATCCCTGAAAGTGGCATTGGTGTTGGATAAGGTGGTCAAGAAGTCATACAGCACACTTAACTCCATTGGCCAGAATATTGAATATAAAAATTGGCAAGTTATGTTACAGCTGTTTAAAAGAAGTAAGTAGTTAGGGTACATTTGGAATATTGTGTGCAGTTCTAGTCAGTACATTACCAGAAGGATGTGATTGCTTTCAAGAGGACGTAGAAAAGGTTTCCCAGGATGTAGCCATGTCTCTGAGGGCTTTCGTTATGAGGGGAGGTTGGATAAACTCAGGCTGTTTTCATTGGAACGATGGAGGCTGAGGGGTAACCTGATAGAAATCTAAAAAATTGAGGCGTTGATAGGATGAATAGTCAAAGGCTTTTTCCCAGGTTGAAAGGTTAACTACAATAGGGCACAGATTCAAGCTGAGAGGAAGAAAGTTCAGGGGAGACGTGAAGGATAATTTTTCAGATTGGTGGCTGCCTGGAACATGCTGCCAGTTGAGGTGGTGGAAGCAGGCGCATTAACAATGTTTAAGGCACATCTTAATAGATGCACAAACAGGAGGTGAACAGAGGGATATAAACCATACATGGGCAGTAAGTAGATGGCCTAAATAAGGATTAGGAATTGGTGAAGGTTTGGTGGGCCGAAGTACCTGTTCCTCTGCGGTAGTGTATTGTACATCCAAATCTAACCGTTGCCCCGTGACATTCAGTAGCATTAGCATCGTTGAATCCCCACTATCAACGTCTTGTGTACTACTATTCACCAGAAACTGAACTGAACCAGCCATGGAAATACTGTGACTACAACAGCAGATCAAAGCTGGTGATGCTGCATTGAGTATCTCACCCTCTAACACCCCAAAGCTTGTTCTCCCTCCAAGGAACAAGTGAGGAGTGTGATAGATTACTCTTGACTGGTTCAGTGCAACTCCAACAACACTTGAAGCTTGACACCATCCAGGATAAAGCAGCCAGCTTGAATGGTATCATATCCATGAACGTTCAGTCACTCTGCCAATCATCATTTGCAGCAACAATGTACACCTTCCAAGAATACCCAGTCTACATAAGGAGTGCCAAACTTGTCATCTCATCTCTTAGTGCCCACAAAAAGTCTTTTTGCAATGCATTTATAAATCTTATTGGTTCAGTAGATATTGAGCAAAACGCTGCTGTGGTTTGAATTGCAGCCATCAGCAGCCCGGTTTGTTATAAAATGTAGGCTGGATTGATCAGAAAAATAGATCTGGAAATGGTATGCAGCAGGACACCTTTTTAAAATAATGAAATCAAAGTACTTGAGATGCCGGAGATCTGAAATAAAAACAGAAAATGCTGGAGAAATTCAGCAGGCTTGGCAGCATCCATGGTGAGAAAAACAGCATTGTCATTTTAAACCCAATATGACTGTTGTTCAAAATTCTACTGATAAGAGTGATATTCAGTTTAAAACATTCATCCATAGAAGTTGCCAGTTTTGCTGAGCTGCTTCAGCAATTCCTATCTTTGAAAATAGTGGTCATGTACGTGCAATAATGTATGTGAAGCAGTATAAAGGGATTCCAATAATTCTGTTTTGTACAATCCAGTGCCATCAGCACCACAACAAGTAGAAGTGATTGTATTATCAGACCACAGAGCAAAGGTTTCATGGGCTGCACCTTTAGAACCAAAGGGACCTGTGGAACAGCTTCGCTATCAAGTTCAATATAATGGAAATAATTATTGGCCTGCTGTGCCAATAAGATTAGACCAACTAGCAGATGGACGAAGACAGATTGAACTAGCAAACCTTCAAAGTGGAACTGAGTACCAGCTCCAGGTAAGCTAAGAGTAAATACTTAATTGTTCAACAATGTGTTTCTCTTGTATTAATTTGCTATCTTCCATATTATAGTCGTAGGTATCATCTAATTTGTTCTATATTAGGTCAGAATGTTTAAAAAGCATTTCTGTACAAAGGAAAAGGGTGAAAGTACGTATCCATCAATAACTGAGAGACGAACAAATATCATTTACAAAATGAAGGAAAACATAATTTCATCACACTGCAGACGGGTTGAATAAAAGCGGATTCCCTGACTTGCAAAATTTGAAATCTAGGAACAGTCTGCCAATTTCCTGCACTGTGACCAAACAACTAGGAGGAGCTATAATCATTTAGGTCTATGAACCTGTTATATACCATTTAAAAAGTATTTGACTGAAGTGTAACAAGCCTCCGTATACCTGCCTTTGCCTTCATGTCTGTTAGTTATTCAAAAAAAACTACCAATATCAATTTTAGAGTTAGTTGATCTGTCATCAATTAGCAGTTTCTGAATAGTTCCAAAGTTCTTCCACTGCTTGTGTAAAGAAGTGCAAGCTAATTTCAGTCCTAAAACATGTAGTGTTTTTTTAAAATATGCTGTCTGTGTGAGTTTCCAAAATGGTGGAAAATGCTTCTCTCTACCTATATCTTCTGTTCCAACTTTTATCCTGGACACTCAAATTACGCATTAAAATTTCCAAGAAATTCAACCCTGATTTATTTAGTCACTCCATATAGCTTAAATCATTGGAGATCAGGCATCATTTGAAAAATCTGTGTTACATTCCCTCCAAGGCCAACATCAGTGATAAAATGGCTAAAACTACTCTCAGTACTCTAGCTGTGGCCTCACCGGTTCGTTCTCATATAGCTGAAGAATGATTTCTACCCTGTTGCTTTCCAATCTTTCTATATCTAAAAACTAGCTTTCCTTCAGTTTTTTGTAGATTGATTTCTGTACCAGTTCATTAGAACATTTTAGCGATGTGTATGCTAAGCCTTATTGGACTGCACCACTTTCTCACTTTTCACTTAGAAATTTCCCTGTTCTATTCTTTGGGGAACTCCACTGGGCCTAGTGATGGCCTAGTGGTGTTATTGCTGGACTGTTAATCCAACGATCCAGATAATGTTCTGGGGACCTGGGTTCAAATCCCACCTTGGCAGATGGTGGAATTTGAATTCAGTAAATATCTGGAATTAAGAATCTAATGATGACGACGAATCTATTGTCGATTGACAAAAACCCATCTGGTTCACTAATGCCCGTTAGGGAAGGAAACTGCCATCCTTACCTGGTCTGGCCTAAGTGTGACTCCAGACCTGCAGCAATGTAGTTGACTCTGAACCACCCTCAGGCCACTTAGGGATGGGCAATAAATGCTTGCCATGTCAGCATGCCCTCGTTGAGTGAATAGGAGCTGATCCCAGCACCTTCACCATTAAAGGTTCAATCTTTTCTTTGTTTCCTCCTTTGCTATATGGATGTGTAGTATAATATTGGCAAATCTCTGCACTGGAATTGCACGCTTTTGTGAAGCTGGGGTTGGTCATGGCTCACCGAAGGCCAGCTTGTCTGGCAAGATGTCTTGGAGCAAATGATTGGGTATAGCATTCTTAAAAGTATTCTGCTCCTTCCACTTATTGTCATGACTTGTCAGCTTGTTCACCACAGACAAGCTCTGCAGGGAGTACCATACTCTGCCTTTGCAATAGGCCACCTATCATAAATGCAAATTTGAGTGCTTAACCTGAACTAATTGTTAAACTTTACCATCTTGGGGAAATTAGAGGGCAAGAATTTGACAAGAAAACCTTACAATCTTAAAATATGAAAATAGTGTAATTGTTCACTTTTTGATTCATGTGGTACAGATAATAAACTGTCAATAAGGATAAGAAATAACTCTACAAAGGCTGGTATCCTGTCACTAAGTCACTCTTTATTTTCCCATGCATTGTACATATCATTGACTCAGCTAGCTCAGAGCTGGCTACTAGAGTCCCTCTATTCAGGATCTGTCCCGAGGTGAGGTCACGCAATTGCCTTTACGCAAATGGCATCCCCCAAGTACAAGTTGGCCTGGTTAAGGGTGCCCACTTCTGTCGGCATACCCTATAACTCATCTGCTTCATTGTTGCATTTTCTAAAGCCAGTTGTGGTGCCTGTTTTGAAGTCCTGTTGGGCTTTAGCTCATATGAGCTTTCACATGATTACATCATTAATCCCTCATATCAAACGGTCTCTCAGCATCTCACTTAGGTTAAACCAAAACCACGTCGCTGTCAGTCATCTTAACCTTGTCAAAAATCCAGAAACAGATTCCCCTAGGTCTTGAACTGCTGAGCAGATCTCAGAATTAGAAGACGCTTGGAGGTGTAATATTTTTGGATAAATCAGTCAACCATTGTAAAGATCCTAACTCTTGAAAACCTCATGGAAAGCTAGGCTTTTAATAACCAAAAAAGCTGCGGGTCCACAAGCCTTCCATCTGCCCCAAATGTCATTTACACAGAAAAAATAATTCATTCTTCCCACATCCTGGGCTCAGTCTTAAATGGCAAAATCGAATGAGCCAAGCCTCCCTAATAGTGGTATGTTGCCAGGAATGCTTACCCAGCCCAAAGACAGCTGTTGCAAACGAATCTCTTTAGGTGTATTTTTCTCACATTGCCACTGAAATAATTCCACAAAGTCTGGTATCCCATCGTGAAGATACCCTTTATTTACGTACATCCTTGTAAAGTACAATGTATATCGGTGGTTCAAAGGTCCTTATTTTGATAATTTGTTTGTTTGGTGTAAAAGTGGTGTGTAATCTTATCTAAGGGAATGTGTAATGATTTTGCTAAGTGGACATATATTTTGGCAGGTATTGAGTTATCCCCCCGTTGGTGGAAGTTTTAGCTCAAGTGAAATTGTCTTGGGAAAAACATTTCTGACTCCTCGGTCTCCTCACCTTCTTTCAGTGGGAAATACCACAGCGACAATTCTCTGGCAGTTTATACCCAATCACACAATGGAGAAATACTGGTTTGAAATTTCCCAGGTATCTATCACTTTGACATTTACTTAAGTTGAAATTGCAATCGGAAATTTAACGTGCTCCCAGGCATCTCACTTGAAACAATATCTGGATGATTGGGCAGATAAAGGAGTGTGGTATCTTTTTTGCAGTGGCCTGCCTCTCTGGCACACTCAATGATTTCAATTGTACCTGCCCCACTGTTTTAACTCAGTTTCTTACCACAATGTCTTGTGCTTCTACCCAGAAAAGTCACGTTGGGAGTGCCTGGGAGTTCTTCTATTTTTTAGGTCTTGCTGAACGAAAGGCATAGCTACAATATGGATGTTAATAAAACCCAACTAAGTCTTTCTGCCGCCACCTTAAACTTCATGTCCCCACTTTGTCGGTATTGACAATGCTGAAAGCATGTTCTCCCACCAAAAATTTTATATACCATCATTTCTGACCCTATTCCTCTCCTTGAATATGATTTGTATCTTCTGTATTTGGTTTAACCTTAAGCTGAGCTTCAAATTCCACAGTGATAATGGGAACTGCAGATGCTGGAGAATCCAAGATAATAAAACGTGAGGCTGAATGAACACAGCAGGCCCAGCAGCATCTCAGATGAAGGGTCTAGGCCCGAAACGTCAGCTTTTGTGCTCCTTAGATGCTGCTGTGTTCATCCAGCCTCACATTTTATTATCTTCAAATTCCACATCTTATTTAACACCAAACTATCTAATTCATTAACTCAATATCATTTGCCTGACTTTTAGTGAACCACACCAGCATTGAAACCCATATGTACACTTGCTCATTATCAGCTTTGTTTATTAGAAATCCTCTTATTATCTTTTTCATCTTGCTGAAGCTGCAATCTGCACAAAATGCCAGTTCCCTGTATATCCTTTGCTAACTGCCAACTATCATTTAGATATAAGGGCTTCAATGCATAAATCAATATCCTTTTCAAATACTTTGGCTTACTTTGGACTGACCTGCCACTGCAACTGCAACATGTGCTCCTTGGCTGTTTTGTTTTTTCAATCCCCTTCACCATCTGTTTTGCCATCAATGAAAGACATGAGTTGCCTAAGCCATTTACTGCCTAATCCTCTCCACCTTTGTTGGTAACCTGCTCGAAAATTTTTCAAACGAGATTTTGGCACTGCTTCTAATAATTCTTCAGCTGGTTAATGTCAGTCTGCTTTGTGAGCATCTTTGGGGTGACTGCAACATCCAGCCTTACAGAAACATAAATTGTGTTTGCACCGAGTTAGAGGTTGATGTTTTAAGGGTTCCCAGTTGTGTGGCCAGAGCAAGGGAGCACTTATCTGATAAGCTTTGTTGGAAACTTGAACCATCTTAGAGTGCTGATGGGAAGCCCATCACTTGGTTGGACAGGAAAGCAAGCAACTTCTTCAGTAAACCGAGCTGACAGATTTTCCATAAAGGTGAGTGTGACAAAAAGTTGTTCTTTTTAAATGACTGGAGCATGTATCTATAAGGATCATTGATTAGTTTGAATCCTGTGGCCAGTTGTCATTACTGAGTTAGATGTGCAAAGACAGGAGGAATCCCAGCTCCATGTACATTTCCCATTCTCGTGGGTGTGGGAGGGTAGGATGTGTTGGGTGACCCAGCACTAACTATTAAACCGCTGGTTCCTGACATGGGTGGAAAAAACAACCTCCAGTTTCCAGCAATGTTTGTTCAAAGTTTAAATATAAAGATTAAAATGTAAAACCTCTCTCCTGCTGCCATCCCCTTACTCCAAGCTCCATCTATTCCATCATGACCCCACCCCATACCATCATGTCAATGTACTGTTTTCCTTGGCCCCTTATATTCCCATGTGTCCTATCATGCCCATAGGCTTTTACAACCATTGCCAACTCAGTGTTCACTCATATCCTGAATCTATCACCCCTTGCCCCTCCCTCTCTATGCCATCTCACCAGTTATCCTGCATGGGCATACATCGGGAGACATCCTGCCCAAAAATATAATTAATATTTGATTATGTCATTAGTGGAAAAGCCATAACCCTAATTGTCACAAAAGTCTGAAACATTGAAATTGCTTCAACTAATCCCTTTTGAAATCAAACCTTAAGCTTAAAAGCACAAAGATTTATGTACAGAAACATTTTGCTTAAATTCTTGATACCTAAAGACAACAAACATTTCCATTTGTCCATCAGTTGGAGTTGTCCATCAATAGGCACTTCATTGTGAAAGTTTAGGAAATGCAGCACCAATCCCTATCATGGTGAACAGGTACCTTGAAATAATTATAGTATTTAAAACAATATTTTGGACTCTTTCTTGACAACTTTGCAAGTTTCAATAAGTCTATGCACTTTGTATTCACAAGCATGCCTTTTCATAATTCCAAGGGGCACCTTACCTCAACCAAATGTCTCTACAGATTAGATGCATAACTCTTCAAAAGGGCAGCAAAATAAAACGTCTTACCTCTCATCCCAACATGCTCTCGTGCCAAACCCTGCAACCTAATGCCCTGTCCTTTTATCATAAAATCACAGAATCCTCACAGTGCAGAAAGAGGCCATTCAGCCCATCTGGTCTACACTGACTTCTGAAAGGCATCCCACCAATGATTCTCATTCCAACTTAGTGCGTACTTCCACTGAATAGCCCTATTACTTCAATTTCTATATTGAGGAATACATCTCATTAATAAATATACATGTTGAAACTTATTGATGTTTCCAGACAGATCTTGATGCATTCTGACATCATGACAGACCTTAGTATTTGTTGATGCTTCTTAACAGGTCATAGCAATTGTCTTGTCTATTATTGACAGGTCTTCAACAGATTTTGACAAGTTAGACATAAGCCAAGGGGTTTGTTAACCTCTCTACTCCCAATCGTGTCCGCAGTTAACAGTCCAAAAGTGTGCTGAACAATTTGCTACCAGTAAGTCCCAGAACCCTACTCACTGGGTGTGCTGAGACCAAATCCATGAGGTTATTTCTTCTCTTCAAACTGGGTATCTTGGCTATCAAAATGAAATACACTGAGGAGATCCTGCTCTTGTCTAATTCCCAATCTCTATGCTCCAGATTCCAGGGACTGCAGAATCCAATTTTAGTGAAGGAGGCCAGTCATTTAGATTCCTCTGAGAACTGTGCATGACGGACTTCCGGCCTGCCCAAAACCCCATCCAGGTGAAAATGGGAAAGGCTGGTTTTGATAGGCAGAACTTGGGATTCCTGACATCTTCTAATGTTTTCACCATGGTGTTTGCCATTGTGGTGAAAATTGTGCTGAGTGTTGCTAATTGCAGCTGGGTAGTTATTCTAATGTTCTGAATGAGCTTGCATTAAGAAGAGCAGAGAAAAGGCTTTCCTCACACTTGCTTATATGTGGTTAAAGTATTAGTATGCAGAAACAAGGTCAAATTTTAATTCAGTGCTTGCCAACTAATTGGATTGTAAATCTAAGTGAAAGATGAAGTTAGTTTTACTTATAGAAAGGCAACATTCCCAGGTGTACTTCTGATGAGCCAGCCACAAGTAGGATGTGACATTGGTGTTAGTTTTACTGTGTTTGATCCTTTTTCAAAAATGTCCTCACGTGCATCACCTCCACTGATAGAAGGGAAGTACACGTTCCACTAGTTTGGTGAGATAGGTTGCTAATGTGCATTCTGAAAGAATTAAATGTGAAATGTCACTGGCTTTTAATATACATATAATCTTTTGAACTGCATGGTCTTTTTTTAAGCGTATATTGTTCTTCATTAGTCCAAAATATTTCTTCTGCTAATTTATTGAAAATGTTGCAAGATTAAATGTGCTGTTACTATTGACTGCTGTTTTAAATGTTTGCATATTTTATTTAACAAGGACACCAGCAGAGAAATTTGGAAACGAATGCAAGTGAACTGCACCAGTAATGTGGATTACAGTTGCATTGTACTGGGTCTACATCCATCGAGAATATATGCAGTGAGAGCAGTTGTTACTTACAAATCAAACATTTCATGTGCATCTGCCATGAAAGTATTTGAGACTAAAGGTAGTAATGTGATAGAAATCCATTATTCTAAGCAAATTGTGTTCTGATTTGACTTGTATGAGATGTCCTTAGGCTGTGTTTTTTCTTTATTTTGCACTGGATGTTTTGGAAATAAGCTAGCCTTTGAAACTGTTTCTTGAATACCATTATTTATTTTACTTATTTCTATGGTGAAGCATGAAGTATTATAAAGGTTAGTTGCCTGAAATGTTTTTAGAAGGTTTTGAAGAATTTTAAAACTTTCATATAAGAAGTTTTGTCTAAGATTGTATAATTTAAACCAAAGTGTAAACTTATTTATTTCCAGCAGTTAACTTGGACCAAAGTTTTGAGAGCGAGCTGATCTAATTCTGTCCCAGACAATCAGAAATAACTTGACAAATTCTTTAATTTTTGATTTTTGTTGTCCTCCACAACTGATCCAAGCCTTGTTCTTTTTCCCTAACTATTCTACTAAGTGGCTTTATTTACAAATTTACCAAAAGATAATGCAATTGTGACATTTTTGTTGATGAAATAATTACTTTACCACCTAGGGATCAATAATCTGTCAGAGAGGATTCTCCACTTCTCCTTATTTCAACTGTCTAGTGTTAATATCCTTTTAAATCAATCAATAAAAATGAAAATTTTTCCTCAATCAAACACAGCGTTGGCCAATACCAGTGCATTTGTTTTGTGACTAATGCAGATATGTATTTGTTTGATGAAAGTACTCCTTTACCCATAAGTAAATATTCAGACTACCTTAGTGGGCTTCAATTTTCATTCTTCTTATTCAAACGTTATTAATATAAACATTTCTTGACCTCAACCTGTGGCCTTTTTCTTGATTTTACAGTGATGATTTTTTTTTGTTTACATGGCCCTGCTGCCCGTACATTATTTGCTGAGAAGTGTCTAGAGATTACGTTGTGAAAATGGTTTTGAGGAGCCCCACAACTTCAGCTTTTGGTTATGTCTCTTATCTGCGCTGCATCTCAAAGATGATGACTCTGTTGCTATCTTTGGTGGCACAGTAAAAACTGGGAAAGCAATATAGTGAGCCTGTGTCATTGCTCTGTAGGTGTTGGTTACGTCAGGTGGCTGGACAGCAGGTTTGCAATGCACAGTGATGCCAGCAATGTTCACTTGCTAGACTGGCTGAGATTCAGCCTCTCCCCTCGTTTGATACCTGACAATCACGAGTTGTCTCGCTAGTGAGAGAACAGCACTATGGTCTGGTAGGGCTATGGTGCCTTTAAGCTACACTCTAAGTGTTTTGATGCTGTAGGTTTCTGTATCACAGGACTGAATATTGACATTATCTGTACATACTATTAAGGACCATTGTTTGTCATACTTTTCTAAAAGCCTTCGAGCCTGCCCAGTTAGACCATATCTGGACAGAAGTGTTATAAAATTGCACATATCTAGATTAGACATTTAGATGAATAACGTTGCCTTTAGCACTTTTAATGGTGGATTATTTGTGAATATAATTGTGACTGCTTTTTGTCTTTTCTTTTATATTGTTAACAGTGTGCTTGTTCTTTTATAGCTGGTGTTCCAGGTAAACCAGGTACACCGTATACCGTTCATGATGATATTAACTGGATTAAAGCAGACGACAATGGGGATAATATAACGTACTACATTCTGCAGGTGCAGTAAGTGCATAATCATTAGAACAAAGGGAAACAATCACTTTTGGGACAAAGCTGATTGTACACAATCCTCTTTAGTATTATGAAGCAGTGCATCATGAAAGTGATGCAAAACTACGCAAGTTTTGATCTCCAAAATGAATAAATATTTTCCAAAAAATATTGGTTCAGACTTTCCGAGTAAAGGCAATTTTGTCACTCGGGCTCTTTTTGCTTGTGAAAGAAGAGCTCTCCCTATATCAGAGAGGCGATTTCAATTAGAGCTCCCACAGAAATGCTGAGTTGTACTTTTGTTCTGATGGTTCTTTTGTAACACAGAGCTGTCAGAGGAAGGCAGCCCATGCCCCTTTTTCATAGTGGTCTCAAATGTAAAGGTCCTCACTATCCACTATCACTTTGACAGCTCCTGTCAGGAAAAAGTCCACAAAGCACGATGTTAGGGTGTTGGAGAACTGGATGGATATTGAAGGGGTTGGGGTTGTAGGATGCCAGCTGGGTGGGAATAATATGTCAGCTTGCCAGCTGTGTAATTTTTCAATGAGGGAGGGAAATCTGCTGGCTGGATAGGGTGCCATATGATTTGGGAGAAGAACACATGTTCAGAAGATACCAAGTGGGGAGATGCTAGTGTTCCAGGGAGCAAGTTAGCAAGATTAGTGATGCAGCTTTTTGAGTATGCCAGGGTCGGTGGAAGAAATCAGGTCTGGCGGCAAGTGGAAGGGTTTGGTGTTGGGGTATTTGGAGCTGGTACGGCTGGGGTTAGGCGATCAGTTTAGGTCTGATGGGGGTGGCACAGTCGCATTGGCATTAGGAATTGGGATGTGTCTGATGACGTATGTCATTTCATTTCTAAATATACCAGATAAAGTAAGTCCCCAATCGCTGTAGTATAACACTTTGCTAAGATAACCTAGTCAAAGCGACCTTTCAAGAAATGATTATTATATTGAAATAGAAATGAGAGTGGGTGGGGAGGGGAATCATTTTGAATTTGGAGACAAGCTCTATAGTGTTAGAGTCAGGGAAATTTTACATCTCACTGCATTCTTGACTGAAAAGTGTTCGATCCTCATTGTTTGTCATATGATACATGGGCAATCATTTCCTCATCATTAAGTTTCAAAGATTCCACTGCTTATCCAAGTTGCAATTAATATTTCAGCCTCACCAATGGGGTAAATGTCCAGCAAGAAGCTTCAAAAATGTGCAACTGGCAACTGAGTAACCTTGCCAACACAGCAAGGTGCATAAAATATAGCATCAAAATGAAGACCCAAATTATCTTTGGTTGAGCATCCGCACTGAAGAGTTAGTGCCTGGGCTTAAGCAATACCAATATCTTGATATCTGGAATTCTCTTTCCGAGAGAAGTGGAGGCTGTCTTGTTGAATTTATTTATCGCTGAATTACGTAGTTCTCTTAGCCTGCAAGGGAAACTGTGGTTAGGGGATCTAGAGTGGGGAGCAAACAGAAAATGGAGTTGCAACTACAGTCAACTAGATCTTATTGAATGCCTAAAGATGCTGATGGGCCTATTCCTGTTCCTATTTCCAATGGTCCTCTGATCTTGCAAACGTTTGCAGATGAAGGAACGGAAATGATAGATTGATAGCTGAATTAGACAACGTTGTTTCATCAGTAAACACTGATTTGATGTGTTAACTTCAGTTAGTTTACCATAATTTGATTTGAAGCAAAAGTGAATACAATGATTTTATGATCCTTCCCTTTTCTCCAAGAAAACTAGCTGGGAAAGGAAATACGCCCAATCTTGAAGCAGGCTAGGATCAAGTCTAGCCAAAGAGTGCCAACTTCAATTGTGCTAGTTAATTATTTTTTGCCAAACTATTCAGTCACATGAAGTGGTGTTGAGCAGTTTTTTTTGTTCAAAGGATGTAAACGTCTCTGGCTAGGCTGAAATTTGTTGACCATCCCTAACTGACCTACAGATAGTGGTGGTGAGCTGCCATCTTGAACCACGTGCAGTTCTTTGAGTATGGGCTGACCTGTGCTGCTTCTGGCTTTGTTGTCCTCCACGGTTCAACAGAGACGAATGGATGAGAAGTGCTAATTCCTCTCTCAATTCCAATGATGCTCATTATAATACACCCACTTTAACTGAGGGCAACCTAGTTCATTGAATTACACCTGGAATTATGTGGTAATTATGATGCAATTTGAAAATGCACATGGATTTTGAAAGCTGGTTTTCATTGTCAATCTAATTCAGATTTTCAGTAGATACAGGTTTAAAAAAACACAATTCTTATTTTAAACAGGAATTTCAAAAATGAAACAAGGCTGCAGAACTTCAACAACTCGGATGAATGGATCACTGTCTATCAGGGTTCCTGCAGTAGTATGATCTGTACTTGGCGTAATCAGCATTTGAGTGGGTTTTATCATGTGAGAGTTGTAGCAGTTAATGGCATCGGCATGGGTGAATTCAGTGAGACAAGTGGCGAGATCATCATGAAACTCAATGGTGAGAAATAACACTATTTTAGATTATAGATTGTATAAAAAAATTTTTCCAAATTAATGAATCATCAGATAAATCAAAGATGTTTGATTGTTAAATGATGCAAAGCTTTATCCTTTTTGTCCTTTTAGAGTGGTTGTTTAGATTTTGAGGGGTGCTTATGATTTTTAAGGGCCACATTTTCATTCTCACTAATTCCTTTATTTAAGTGATGCAGTTGAATAATAACACCTTCTTCTGTATGTGTGTTAACATGAGGTATTTGGATTTAAACAGAATTTGTGCTTCAGAAGAATTTGTAAATATATTAATATCCTCAAATTATCAATCCTTTATTCCAGCTAAAGTCACAACACACAATGCATTAATTTCACAGTAAGTAAATTGGGATAAGACAAAAGCACCCTATCTTCCTCCTCCTCCTCATTTTTGAGCTCCCTCTCTGTCCCTCCCTTTGCAACCTTCCAACCTTATACTTACCCTTTGTAGTCCATCTTGCACACACCCCCAGTCTTGCAGCATCCATATTTCTCCCCTCATCCTTATGGTCTGCTGTCACTTCTTCTATCCTCCCATTGTCACTCTCTCTACCACCACAACCTCAATCTCTCTCACTTTCCTACTTGAAGCCTCTGTGTGTCCCTTCCTTTTCAACCCCTGAAACCACCCCCTGCACTACCCTGACCCCTGCAGCCTTTTCCTGTACTGCTCCTGATTCTTTCCACCTCACTGTCGATCCATCTTCCACATTGAACCCTGTAGACCACTCCTTCTATTCCCCCACACCATGATCTGAAGCCTCCCAGTTTTCTCTTCTGCCCCAGATCACTGCAACTTTCTCTTTCATCCCACACCCCTAAACTTGCAATGTCTGCCTTTCTCCCACTTTCCTGTCTCATTCTTCTCACCACCTTGCCGTAACCCTGCAGGCTCCTCTGTGTCTCTGTCTCTGTTTCGATCTCCACCCCTTTCTATCAAGCAATCATCTCATCCTCCAACTGCGCCTCCCCACTATTATCTCTCCAAAGCCCCCCACCACCATCATCTCTCCAACCTATCCCCCAACACCGTCGTCTCTCCAACTTGCCCCCCCCTCCACCCCACCATCGTCTCTCCAACTCCCCCCCCCCCCCCACCATTGTCTGTCCAGCCTTCTCCCAACCCCCCCCCACCCCCCCCAACCATCATCTCTCCAACCTCCCTCACTAATGTCTCTCTAACTTACCCCACTCACTGTCATCTCTCCATCCTACCCCTCCCCCCACCCACTATAATGTCTCCGATCTCTTTCCCACCCACTATCATTCTTCCGCTCCCTCGTTAGGTAATGGCCTAGTGGTGGTATTGCTGGACTATTAACCCAGAGACCCAGGTAATGGTCAGGGGATTTGGTTTGAATCCTGCCAGGACAAATGGTGGAAGTTGAATTCAATAAAAATTTGCAATTAAGAGTCAAATGATGACTGTGAATCCATTGCCAATTGTTGGAAAAACCCATCTGGCTTACTAATATTCTTATCCTACATGTATCTCCAGCCTCGTGACTCTTAAACTGCCCTCTGATCAATTTAAGGTTGGCCCACAAATAGCAGTGATGCCCTCATCCTGTGAATGAATAATGTATCATGAATGTGCGATCTGTCCACCCCCTCACTTTCTCTTTGCCCCCCCCCCCTCAACCTTAGTGGCATCCCACTCTCTCTTTCCTTTTCCTTTCCTTTCCTTTCCTTTCCTTTCCTTTCCTTTCCTTTCCTTTCCTTTCCGTCCTTTACTTTCCTTTCCTTTCCTTTCCTTTCCTTTCCTTTCCTTTCCTTTCCGTCCTTTCCGTCCTTTACTTTCCTTTACTTTCCTTTACTTTCCTTTACTTTTCCTTTCCTTTCCTTTCCTTTCCTTTCCTTTCCTTTCCTTTCCTTTCCTTTCCTTTCCTTTCCTTTCCTTTTCCGTCCTTTCCTTTCCTTTTCCGTCCTTTCCGTCCTTTCCGTCCTTTCCGTCCTTTCCGTCCTTTCCGTCCTTTCCGTCCTTTCCGTCCTTTCCGTCCTTTCCGTCCTTTCCGTCCTTTCCGTCCTTTCCTTTCTTGCTTTCTTCAATCCCCTATCAACAGCAAGGAATGGTGAGAATGAGCCTATGAATGGATGAGTAGTTCCTCAGAGATACTATCATTCAACTTGAGTTCACCTCTCTGTGTTTGCAATTTTCTGCACTTTTGGGAGTGAATTTGACCTCTGCTATTCAACCACTGAACTCCTGTCCCCATCCTGAGCATGAGCCCAGTTACCACTATGTATACCCTGCTGAAAGCCTGTTAAATTTGTAAACTGGATTTAGATGAAAGCTGGAACTCAGTATTTCAAATACTGTAGCCTCTAGTCAGTTTGCTCATAACCTTACAATACTGTAATACCGACATAACAAGATGTAGAGCTGGATGAACTCAGCATGCCAAGCAGCATCAGAGGAGCAGGAAGGGTGATGTTTCGGGCCTAAACCTTTCTTTTGGGCCTACACCCTTCTTCAGCTCTACACCTTGTTATCTCGGATTCTCCAGCATCTGCAGTTCCTACTAATACTGTAATACCATATGATTACACAGCTATTTGAAATAGTAGCTAGTACCTAAGCTTAACCATGATATAAAACACAGGTTCTATTAATGGCAATTGCTAAAATCGCTCTGAATAAAATTGCCAGCAAATTTTAGTGGTGCTAGGTATTACGGTGTTACTGCATTAGGATTGTATCTAGAAATATATTGCATGCAATATTATCACATGAAGATTTAATATACTCTTAGAACATTTCTGCCTCTTTCTTGACAGATGAGGCAATAACCCCATTAAAATACTTCAGTTGAAGTCTCTTAAAGATATGAAAAAAAAATGCATGAAGCACATGGTTGTAATACTGCCTGTATGGAAGTTGAATTTTAGTTTTAAACTTTTCATATTCTACCAGGTTTTGGCTAGTCAAACTCTGGTAGTCAATTCAAATGTATTGCCCTAATTTAAATAGTTGGCTGTTTGCAAGAAAATTTAAAATGGCTAATTTTTGTAATCCATTCAAAAGTCTCAACTGATTGCTTTTTCACTTTATAAAGGAAATATTTATAACTTTGCCTACAGAGGTATTCATATTGCTTAAACATTCTTGCGCATGTTTTGTCTACATTTTAACCCAGTGAATGTGTTTCAGTTTAAAAGGCCTTTATTACATTAGAGAGGTATGCGGACTTTGTGTATGCAAAGGTACATCAACATAAGCAAATTTGATGTTGAAGAAAGTTTGTTTAAACTATCCAAATAATGTTTCAACAGAGCCTCGTGAAAATATGGTACTGCTAGTACTTGGACCTGTCTGTGTTACAGTAATAATGGCTGTTTTCTGTATTTCAATAGCAGCTTATGGTGAGTTTGCAAGATGCTAACTTTGAAATGTTGTATTTGTTAAAGTAAAATGAATCATTATAGAGATGAGAGATAATGGGAACTGCAGATGCTGGAGAATCCAAGATAATAAAATGTGAGGCTGGATGAACACAGCAGGCCAAGCAGCATCTCAGGAGCACAAAAGCTGACGTTTCGGGCCTAGACCCTTCATCAGAGTGCTCCTGAGATGCTGCTTGGCCTGCTGTGAATCATTATAGACTCTTCTTAAAGACCTTATAAACTGAGATATCTGACCTGCTATTTCCTATTGTTGCTGATTACTGATATTTTAACTCTAACATTCCCCTTTCTCAGCGTGGCACTTACCTTGTCCGAAGTGCACTTGTACAAGATGTTCTTTGAACAGGTGAATATTTGGCAGTAAGAAACTGGCCTTTTCCTGGGATCTAATTACATGTTGAATTGAAATGTTAAAAATAGATGTTGTTCAAGTGCAAAGATTAGTTTAACTTGACAAGTGCAATAAGTGCTGCATACCCATTTACTGAGCGGGTCAGGAGAGATGAAGTGAAAAGATTCATTCTGGTGGGCCTAGTGAAGCAAAACCATCCCACACTAGTGCCGTACATAGTTTCTGATCCCCACTATCTCAAGAGCTCTGTACTTTTGTCGACAGTGTTGGTTGTGCACACTTTCAGAACTCGAGTAGAGCTGGAATCTTTTGTGCACCTGAGAGGCAGAGGACTACGTTGACAGCATGTGTAGGGATGTGGTCACGTTGAGGTTAGAAGTGTGCAGTTGACAGGGCTATCAGGTGGTCTAGGAGATCCAAGCAGGTAGTGCAAGAGGTCCCCCCAATCTATCTTGCTTGCCAGCTGATATTCTGCGTTGGAAGCTAGAGAGGGCAACGGTTCCTTAGGGAAGTGCAGTCAGACCCAAATTCATTAGATGTGTCTCTACTGTACAGGCAGGGAAGAAAAAGAATCAAAGGGGTATAGTGGTATGGGATCTCACAGTCAAGGGGATTAGATATATGTTTCTGTTGCATTAAAAGTGATTCCATGATGGAGTATTGCTGTCCTGGTGTCAGGGTCAAGGAGCATCGGCGGGACATCCTTCTCTGGGATGGAGGATCAGCCCAATATTGTGGATCACTTTGCTACCAATGACATAAGTAGGAAGAGGTATTAAGTCCTGACAATAGATTTCAGACTGTTAGGTGGGAAAATAATGAGCATGACCTCAAGTAGTAATCTCAGGAATACTCACACAGTATCAAGTGTTTGTAAGGATAAAAACAGGAGAATTGATTGAGCGTATGGTTAGCTGATGGAAGAGGGAGGGTATCAGATTGTGGAGGCATTGTGGTCTGTTCTCAGATCTGTACAAGCTGGATGTGATTGATAAACTCTCAGATTTGCTGATGCTGTTGTGCTTGGTTTAAATTAGCTTTTCAAGGGTAAGGAACCTGAGGAATAACCCAAATTTGAAGTGAATAAAGTTGATAACGGGAAGTAGGAAAGCTGAGATTGAGACTAGATATTGGGCGAAGCAGATCTGAGCATCAAGAGCACTTCATATACAGAATTGTGGCAGAAAGACAAAATTAACTGCACCCTGTTGCAGCATTAGCATAAAACATTGGTGATCTAAAGGCACAAATAGGGGTAAATGGTTAACATAGTGTTGTCACTACAGAAACATGCTTGCATGGCGACTAGACCGCGAACTGAATATTCAAGGATATTTGATATTTAGGAAGGAAATTGAGGTGGATTTACAATGTTAATAAGGGATGGGATCAATATGTCAGTGAGTAAAGAACTGTAAAAGGAAGAACAATGAGTGATTTGGGTGGAGCTTTGAAACAGCAAGGGGGAACAGATATTGGTTTGAGTTATTTATAGATCACCAAATAGTAGTGGTCGTGTGGGGCATGGTGTTAACCAGGAGAGGAGAGAATCAAGTAGCGTGGGTAATCACAGGTAACTCCAGTCTGCATATAGACTATGTAAATCAGTTAAGTATTGAAGTTGCGGACGACAAATTTCTGGAGTATCTAAGGGATGGTGTTCTAGTGTGTTGTGTTGAGCCAAAAGGAGTGCAGGCTATTTTAGACCTGTTATTATGTATTGAGCAAAGGTTAATTAATAACTTGTAAAAGAACCTTGGGGATGAGTGATCACAATATAATGGAATTTTATATAACATTTGTAAGTGAAGTAGTTCAATCTGGAAAAAGGACATTAAATTTGAATAAGGAAAAAACATGCAGCACAAGTTAGCTGTGCTGAATTGGGAAAATACAGTAAAAGGCATGACTATAAATTGCCAATGGTTATTCCTTCAAGAACTAGGACATTCCTTCAAGAAAATACCTGCAAGTAAAAATCAACTGTGGCTGGAAAGGAAGTTAAGGATTGTACAAGATTAAAAGATCTTGTAACTCCAGATTAAAAACTCCAGACCTGTTAGCCTTGCATTCGTAGTAGGGAAAATGTGAAAATCTATTGTAGAGGATATAATAAATGAACTCTTAGATGATGTGATTGGGCATTGTCAGCATGGATTTGCAAATCCTATTTGACAACCTTATTGAAACTTTTTTAAGGATGTTGCTAACAGAATTAATAAAGAGGATTTAGTAGATAAGGTATACTTAGAGTTTTGAGAAAGATTTTGATAAAGTCCTTCACAGGAGGTTGGTTAGCAAAATTAAAACACACTGGATAAGAGGTTATATAGTGCCAGGGGTTAAGAAGGATTGGCTAATGAACAAGAACGCAGAAGGAATAAATGGGTCATTTTTCCATTGGCAGGTTGTGACTAATGAGGTATCACAAGGATCAGTGCATGGGTCCCAGCTGTTCATAATATATATCAAAGATTTAGATAAAAATCAAACTGTGGAAGCTGTAAATCAGGAAAAAAAACAGAAGTTTCTGGAAAAACTCAGCGGGTCTGGCAGCATCTGTGAAGAAAAAAATCAGAGTTAATGTTTCAGGTCTGGTAGCCCTTCTTCAGAACTTTTCTGAGGAAGGGTCACCAGACCTGAAACATTAACACTGATTTTTTTCTTCACAGATGCTGCCAGACCCGCTGAGTTTTTCCAGCAACTTCTGCCTTTGTTCAAAGATTTGCATGTCAGGAGAGAGGCAATATTGCCAAGTTTGCAGTTGATATGAAGGTTTGTGGGAATGTGTTGTGAAGATGATGTAAAATGGCTTCGGAGGGCTTGGTCAGACTTGGTGAGTGAGCAAGACCATGGCGCATGAAATATGATGAGGATAAATGTAAGCTTGATAGGAGAAACAGATAAGCAGAGTTTTTCTTAAATGGTATGAGGCTGGAAGGTGTAGATGTATAAAGGGGCTTAGGTATTCATGTAATAAGCAACTGAAGGCTGACATACATATTTTAGAAGGCTAATGAGATATTAGCCTTTATCATATAATTGAGTATAAGAATTGTGAAGTCTTGCTTCAATTGTAATGGAACTTGCTTAGCTGCACCTGGAGAACTATGTGTAATTTTGATCTCTTTACTTTAGGAAGGATGATATTTCCATACAGGGTACGCAGCAAAGCTTTATCAGACTTGTTTTCAGGATGTTGGAACTGTCCTATATAGTGAGTGGGCAAAATGGGCCTATATTCTCGACTTTCAAGAAAAGTGATGTTTAAAGGGATAGCTTGAGTAGATGCAGGCAAGGTTTTTCTCCTGAGACAACAAGGTGTAGAGCTGGAATACGCAGCAGGCCAAACAGCATCAGAGGAGCAGGAAAGCTGAAGTTTTGAGTCTGGACCCTTCTTCAGATATGGGGGAGGGGAAGAGGATCCTGAAATAAGTTGGGAGGGGAGATGGATGGAAGGTGAATAAAGGACAAAATAGGTGGAGAGGAGACGGACAGGTCAAGGAGGCGGGGATGGAGCCAGTAATGGTGAGTGTAAGTGGCTAATTAGGTTGGGGGTTGGTCAGTCCAGGGAAAACCGACAGGTCAAGGAGTTGGGGATGAGGCTGGTAAGTAGGAGGTGGGGGTGGGGTTTGATCAATGAGGTGGGAGGAGCGGATCGGTGGGAGAAAAGACGGACAGGTCAAGGGTGGGGTACAAACTGGGCTGGTTTTGGGATGAGGTTGGGGGTGGAGAGATTTTGAAACTTGTGAAGTCCACATTGAGACCATTGGGCTGCAGGGTTCTCAAGCAAGATATGATATGCTGTTCCTGCAGCCTTCAGGTGGCATCGTTGTAGCACTGGAGGAGGCCCAGGATGGACATGCCACCTAAAAGCTGCAGGAACAGCATATCATATCTTGCTTGAGAACCCTGCAGCCCAATGGTCTCAATGTGGACTTCACAAGCTTCAAAATCTCTCCACCCCCGACCTCATCTTAAAACCAGCCCAGTTTGTTCCTGCCTCCTTGATCTGTCCATCTTTTCTCCCACCTATCCAGCCCTCCAACCTTATTGACCAATCCCCACCCCCACCTCGTATCTATCAGTCTCATTCCACCTCTTTGACTGTCCATCTTCCCTTGACTGACCAACCCCCTTTCTAACTTACCACCCACACTCACCTTTACTGGCTCCATCTCTGCCTGCTTGACCTGTCTGTCTCCTCTCGACCTATCTGCTCCTTTTATCCACCTTCCATCCACCATCTGAAGAAGGGTCCAGACCTGAAACGTCAGCTTTCCTGCTCGTCTGACGCTGCTTGGCCTGCTGTGTTCGTCCAGCTCTACATCTTGTTGTCTCAGATTCTCCAGCATCTGCAGTTCCTACTATCGGAGTAAGATTTTTCTCCTGGTTGGGGAATTCAGAACCAGGATGCACAATTGGGGGGAAAAAAAGAGAGATGCTGTTTATAATGACACATGGAGAAATCTATTACTCAGAGGAATGTGAATGTTAAGAATTCTCTATATCGGCGAGCTGTAGAAATTTGGTGCTTGAGTAGGTGATCGAGATTGGACTTCCGTTTACTGGTGGCATAAAGGGCTGTGGGGATGGATTGGCTAAAAGGCATTCAAATCCTAAATTGGTATTCAATGGCAGAGCATGATTAATGGGATGAATGGCATACTACTGTTCCTATGTTCTTGTTAGCTCAAATCTCTCAGTTCTGAGTGTAACAAGAGCCTTCAGACTTGTCTTTCACAGTTAAAATCAAACGCTGAAGTTTCACTATTAATGTAATTTTGTGTATTTCTTATACTTCTTTATCAAATGTTTCTCTTTCTGAACATTTGTCAGCCCAAAATGCAAATCGTAATAAACAAAAGGGAGACACAACCACTCTTCATGTGAACTATAATGCGGATTTGGAACTTGCTTGGATCAGAGATATGAGTGCATCTGTGATTCAGAGAAACATCTGGTATACTTCGAGGTACAATTGGCTTTCTTTCCTTACTCCTCTTAGCTTGTATACCTTAATAATAAGAAGCATGGTACCCTTGTCTCTGATACAGCCTTCAATTCTAATGTTGGTGCATGAATTATCTTAAGAATAGCACCATGGATGACTGAGTTTATACAGGAATAAAGGATTGTAAATCTGATGAATGACTGTGACTATGTACCATTGACTGAACTCCAAGCTGAACAGGTTGAAGCAACTGCTCAGTTAACACTGAATCACTTGTATGTTAGATCAATGCAAATGTGGCATGTATGGCCTGTTGGGTTTTCTTACAGCTGTGTGGTCTAGATAGAGGGTTGCAACTAACGTGACTATTGCTGCTGTCAGTAACCAGTAACTCTACATTAACATAGAAGGTAGAACATTACAGCACAGTACAGGCCCTTTGGCCCTCGATGTTGTGCCGACCTGTCATACAAATCTCAAGCCCATCTAACCTACACTATTCCATGCTCGTCCAATGACGACTTAAATGTACCCAGAGTTGGCAAATCTACTACCGTTGCAGGCAAAGCGTTCCATTCCCTTACTAGTCTCTGAGTAAAGAAACTACCTCTGACATCTGTTCTATATCTTTCACCCCTCAATTTAAAGCTATGACCCCTCGTGCTCGCCGTCACCATCCGAGGAAAAAGGCTCTCCCTATCCTCCCTATCTAACCCTCTGATTTTATATGTCTCAAAGTCCTGTAAAGTTGAAGAGACTTTCTAAAATTTTCTGAGCTGCTGCTGTAAAGTCTGTGAATCGTGCATTTAGATTGCTGACTAATTAGATCATTATGGGGCTCAATCTTATTTTTGTTTTTAATTTTTAGGGAGCAAATCTGTTCAAACTGTGATTGATCTGAAACTCTGAAGCATTACTATTGCATTGACAATCCACGTAAAGAGAACAAAAATTTGATGAACTGTTCAAACTTTCTTTTTCAGCTCCCTCCCTGCACATGTGGAGTTTGAATCACTTCCACTGTTTCCGAGTCACAAAGTTACTTTGCTAAATTTTCTCGGTAGTGGTGCATTTGGAGAAGTGTTTGAAGGAAAAGCTGAAGACATTTTGGGGCCTGGTAGTGGCAATGTCAATGTAGCTGTAAAGGTAAGTGTTCAATGACATGTTTGGTGAAGGGAAACAAGAGGGACTGCTGCATTGCATGCCACAAAATCTCAGCTGCACAAGCAATCTAAATTGGAAATAAAATGGATAATGCTGTTAATTTGAAATAAAAACATTAAAATTTTGGAAATACACCAAGTCAGTCTAAAAGAAATAAATTGATATCGCAGGTGGTATCCTATTTTGTAAACTCAAACAGAAATGTTTAACAGCACAAAGAAAACTTTGACATTCAATGATTGATTCATTAAGACCTGATATTAAAACTACAAGGTATAAAGTTATAATCTTGCATTGTGCTCATGTTACAATATCTCTCAATTATAGCAATCCTGTCTTTCCCCATTAAAGAACCAAAGCTTGTACTTGAAGTATATTCAAGATTTTGGAGGTGTAGACTGAGGGTCAATATCTTCCTCAAGCAATCCAGACGCCCTGGCTCCATGCTTAATGAACGTGGCTTTGTGTCCCAGCATTTGAATCTCAGTAATAAATCTGGGGTGGCATACTGGTGCAGTGGTTAGCGCTGCTGCCTCACAGTGCCAGGCACCTGTGTTTGATACCACCCTTGGGCCATAGATGGTCCAATGGGCTGAGGAGCGGCAGATGGAATTTAATTTAGACAAATGTGAGGTGTAGCATTTTGGTAAGGCAAATCAGGGCAGGACTTGTGCAGTTAATGATAGGGTCCAGGGGAGTGTTGCTGAACAGAAAGACCTGGGGGCACAGGTGCAGAGTTCCTTGAAAATGGAGTAGCAGGTCAACAGGGTGGTTAAGAACTTGTTTGGCACTCTTGACTTCATTGGTCAGTGTATTGAGTACAGGAGTTGCGATGTCATGTTGCAGCTGTATAGGACATTGATGAACCCACTTTTAGAATACGCTGTTCAGTTCTGTTCTCCCAAAACTTGAAAGGGTTCAGAAAAGGTTTACAAGGATATTGCCAGATTTACAGAGGTTGAGCCTCATGGAGAGGCTAAATAGGCTGGGGAGCTCTTTTCTCTGGAGCAATGGAGACTGACACATGACATTACAGATGTTTATAAAACCATGGAGGGCATGGATAGGGTTAATTACCAAGGATTTTTTTCCCAGCGTAGGGGAATACAAAACTAGAGGGCATAGGTTTAATGTGAGAGGGGAAAGATTTAAAAGGGACTTTGGGGTAACTTTTTCATGCAGAGGCTGATGCATTTTTGGAACAAGTTGCCAGAGGAAGTGATGGAGGATGGCACAATTACAATGTTTAAAAAAAAAACAGCTGGATGGCTACGTGAATAGGAAATAGTTTAGAGGGATATGGGCCAAATCCCAGCAAATGGGACCTAAATCGGTTTAGGATGCCTGGTCAGTTTGGACGAGTTGGACTGACAAATCTGTTTCCAAGTTGTATAACTCTGTGTGATTCTATAACTGTGTGGCGTTTGTGTATTCTCCCCGTGTCTGTGTGAGTTTCCTAAGCGCTCTAGTTTCCTCCCACAATCCAAAGATGTACAGGGCAAGTCTGTTGGCTATGCTAAGCTTGCGCCATACTGTCTTGGGATGTTGATTATTGACTTTTGTGTAACTCATAATAATTACAGATAACAAGGTATAGAGCTGGATGAACACAGCAGGCCAAGCAGCATCAGAGGAACAAGAAAGCTGACATTCTTCAGAAAAGATGGATCCAGACCTGAAACGTCAGCTTTCCTGCTCCTCCTGATGTTGCTTGGCCTGCTGTGTTCATCCAACTCTACACCTTGTTATCTAAGATTTTCCAGCATCGGCAGTTCCTACTATCTCCACTTATGCATGCTCTGTTTTCTGACAGCTAGTTAATCTTCTATCTTGTGTACGTCACCCCCTCTGCTATGAGATCCTACGTTGCACAGTAGCCTAGATAACAAAGTGTGGAGCTGGATGAACATGGCAGGCCAAACAGCATCTCAGGAGCACCTCAGGAGATGCTGCTTAGCCTGCTGTGTTCATCCAGCTCCACACTTTGTTATCTTGGATTCTACAGCATCTGCAGTTCCCATTATCACTTGCACAGTAGCCTTTTTTGTGTAGCACTTAAATACTTCCTCAAATCAAAGCACAATACATCTACAGACTCTCCTTTAACAGTGCATCTTTCGCCTAAGAAGTCATTTTCACACAACCATGCTGACTCTTCCCAATTACCATGAACCGTTCTAAGTGCTCTGCTATATTCTCCTCAATGATCAATTTTAACATCTTCCCCACAACAGAAGTCAAACTAACAGGCGGCTCTAGGCCCGAAACATTAGCCTTCCTGCTCCTCTGATGCTGCTTGGCCTGCTGTGTTCATTCAGCTCTACACCTTGTTATCTCAAACTAACAAGCCTATAGTTTTCTGTTTCTAGCACTCTTCCTCATTGAATTAGAGGCTACTTTGCAGTCTGGAACCTTTCCAGACCTAACAAATTTTGGAATACTGCTATTAATGACTTCATACATATGCGGATAAAATGCTGGTTTAACTATGTAGAATGGTACAGTTGCCAGCATTACAGTAGCAGGTAACTGGAAGCTCAATCATTTCTATGGGCAGAACATGGGTGACCATTTTGCAGACCACCAGTCAATGCTTCAAGCCAGGGTGAGCAACTTCTCACTTCCCCACAATACATTCGATCAGCCAGATCTTTCTCCAATCAATCAACTTACCAGTAATTATTTCCTTGTGTTCTTTTCACAGCATGCTCACGTACCTGTCTTTGTGTCACCTGCAAACTTGGCTGCTGTGTTTTCACTCCTGACCTCTAAAGTAATTGACGTACATTGCAAAAAACTGATGCCCCAGCACAGACCCTGGCAGCACTCTACTCTTCTTGTTTTGTTAGTTGGAAAAAAGATCCACTTACGCATAAAGAGATAACAAGGTGTAGAGCTGGATGAGCAGGCCAAGCAGCAACAGAGGAGCAGGACAGCTGATGTTTCAGGTCTGGACCCTTCTTCAGAAAATTTTGTCCTGCTCCTCTGATGCTGCTTGGCCTGCTGTGTTCATCCAGCTGTACACCCTGTTCTCTCAGATTGTCCAGCATCGGCAGTTCCTACTATCTCTGCTTTAGTAATTTCCTTGCTTTACGGAATTTCCTTGCCATCCTTCCCTGATCTCCATGTAGCTCTAGACGCATAGCACTGTTTGTACCATAATTGCTCTCTGAAATGGCTCAGCAGGTCATTCAGTTGTATCTAGCCACTATGATATCTAAGCAGTGGAATGAAACCACCTATCATCACTTAGGCAGTACAAGTGACAACAGAAAATCCAGCCTTTTATGACCCTGACAAGCTATCCTTGCTAAAGCCCAGATGAGTTTGTGCTAAAGTTGCGAACTGCCTCTTAGACTAGTCAAGCAACAGCCTGACATAGTTATACTCATGGAATTATACTTTACAGACTATTTCCTAGATACCACAATCACTTTCCCAGGCCATGTCTTGTTCCAGTGACACTGTATGTTGGTTGCTCAGAGGTATGGAGTTGGTAGGGAGTCCACAACATTTAGCTCAGCGTCATGAAATCTCATGGCATCAGGTCAAACATTGGGAAGGAAACTTCTTGTTGATTACCTTATACCACACCCTTTCTCAATGCTCCCATCCCCACCTCAGATGATGAATCAGTATACTTCCATATTGTACCCCAATCTGAACAATCTCAAAGTGCCAAGAATACAGAATGTACTCAGGATGGGGAACTTCAAAGTCCATCAAGAGTGGCTTGGTACCTCCACTGTTGACCAAACTGGATAAGTCCTAAAGGATATAGCTATGAGGGAACGAACAAGAGAACAAAACCTATTTGATCTTATCCACAGCACTTGAGCACTGCCATCACATGAGGGAATCCAGCTCAATGAGGAATGCAAAAGGCATGCCAGGAGCTATGCCAGGCATGTCCAAACATGAGGTGGTAACACGGTGAAGATAAAACAGAATGAAATAAATTAAATGATCCCACATCAATGGATTAGATGATTAAGGAACCAGCTCACCAGCTTATTCTCTAGGGCAGTTAAGGAGAGGAAATAAATGCTGGCCTACCACCTATACCCACATCTCATGAGTGAATTAAAAGAAAAGCTCTACAGCCCTGTCACATCTAGTCATGTTTGGTGGCAGGGCATTAAACAATGAACAGGAGGAGAAGTCTCCACAAATATCCTCATTCTCAATAATGGGGAAGCTCAGCATATTTTCCACAGAGTATGACAATATACAGCGTAATTTTGCACAGCACAGAATTAAGTCCATTTTACTGCGCTACAATTATGTGTCTTAACTCTGCTTGTTTAAGAGCTATCCTGCTCTGTAGGCTATTATTCCTACTTTCCCTGGTCTGTCAGGTATGGTCTGGTACTACCTTAGGTTATTAGTAACCAACAAAGAGATAAATCCAGAGATGATAGGAACTGCAGATGCTGGAGAATCCGAGATAACAAGGTGTGGGGGGATGAACACAGCAGGCCAAGCAGCATCTTAGGAGCAGGAAAGCTGATGATTCGGGCCTTTGGGGTCTGGGCCCAAAACGTTAGCTTTCCTGCTCCCAAGAGATAAACCCAGTTGTTGTTTATTGAAGAAAGTTATACAACAGAAATAATGCAAACAGAGTAATGACCATAAGCTTACCCGTATATGACCTGCAACCATATATAACCTGATTTATGAGGATTTATCCGAGGATCAGATCACTGTCTTAACTTCTAGTCACTGATTAGATGACTACTACTGATTAATGCTTTTGAGGCATAATTTTCTTATCCTCTGCTTCCATGTAAGCAGCTTTGTGATCAAACACTGACACTGCCCAGTCTTCAACAATTCATCAGGTTGACCACTGGTAAACATCACATGTCCTTCATGATCCAGTTAATCTTCTGCTTATTAGAAATTTTTAATAGAAAGAGGCTTATCTCTTGATTTTAATGAATCTTGACCTCTAGCCAGCTTGTTCAGGCTGCACATCGCAGTGTTTCCTTGCAGCTTTTATGCTATCTACTCAACCATATAATATTTATGCAACGTTGTTTCACTGATAAATGGTACATCACATGTCTGTTTGAATAAGAACTTCAGCCAGACACTCTGTCATGAGTTTCAACACTGTCATTAACCAGAAACTGAAGTGGACGAGCCATATATTGGCAAGTATCTCAACACCCTTGCCTCCTAGCCTGTCTATCAGCTACAAGGCATAAGTCAGGAGTGTGAAGGAATACTCACCAATTAATTGGATGAGTGTAGCTCTAACAACAATCAAGAGACTCAACTATTCTGGGAAAAAGTATCTTGGTTCATTGTTGCACCATGAACCATCTTCACCATTCACTTCTCTCACCGCTGATGTACAGTAGCTGAGTGTGTACCATCTACAAAGTGCAATGCAACTTGCCAGTGATCCTTAAGTGGTACCTTCCAAAACTGCAAAATCTACCAAAGCCAGCAGATGCATGGGAGCACCACAACTTGCAACAACCTTCAAAGTCACATACAATCCTGACTTGGAACTGTGTTGTACTGTTGATGGATTAAAATCCTGGATCTACCTTTTTAGTAGCACTGAGAGTCTATCTACACTATGTGGACTGCAATGGTTCGAGCAGGGAGATTTTTACTAGCTTCTCAAGGAGTTGCTGGTTCACCCCTCTGACTTGCATGTTGGAAATTTTCACCATTGCGTTTGGGACAATGGAGAATCTGCAAAGCAGTGAGGCAAGATGATATAATGTGGTTGTTGATGCATGCAATTAGGCCTTCAACCACTCACTGGTGAACATCTCATCTCACTGTTTAACACTCTGCTGGAAAGTTGGACATGTTGCTCCTGACGTCAGAAATCTTCTTATTGCTAATCTCTCGCAATTAGTCCAACTTTCTCATCAATTACAATGTCGTTCAGCAGCTAAGAAAATTTAGCCTCACATGCAAGTTTATTTTGAAAGTAAATGTGATGATAGGGTAAGTGCAAATTATACTCTGTAGGTCAGAAGTGCACTGCCCTTATGGACACAGCTTGGGTCGTTTACATACAGGGATAGGTATCAGATTTTTTTTGACACTCAAACCTCCTCCAATTCACCAAGGTCCCAATTGGAGTTAAACACTGAATTGAAAATCAATATGCATTTCTAACTGAGAGTAACTTTCGAAGTTCTATTCATATTAGCGATGTGCTATTAATGTACCATTCTTGCTAAGTCATTCATGGGAAAGATAAAATCCACTCTAATACATTTCTTTCCTAGAAACCAATTGTATTTAGAGGCCACAACTGAAATCAATAACTTCACATTAAGATGAAAGCTATTTGCCAAAATTGCAATGCAGTTTCACAAGAGTATATTTATTTACTTACCAGGCTCTGAGAAAAGGGGCAACTCCTCATGAAAAATCTGAATTCCTGAAAGAGGCCTATTTAATGAGGTAGGTTTACTGTTAAGCAATGAGTAAGATGTTTACGCTTTTCGATCATTGAAGGGAAAAGGTGCTGCGGATTGAAATTAGTTGGATAGCTTCATGATTATATATTGACAGCAGAGTGTTTCAATTTCAAACCTGTGCAAGAACCCAGAATTCTGCAAGGGATTGGGAACTGCTGGGGATTATGAACAGGAAAGGTTGCAAAAGGATTTAGGTCCCAATAAGTAATGAATGAAGAAGTGCCGCTAAATATTTTGAGAAAAAGTGAGAGAGGCAAAATATATAGCAGAAGGATATACAATGCTGCTGCTTAAAGGCATTCGCTGAAGAAAGCAAACAACTTGTCCTCTCTAAATTCAGAGCTAATGTTAAGTTATTTGAAATTTTTCCTCAGATTATTTAAAAGAATAAGAAATGTTCTTGTGAACATGTGGTGCATCAAATTTCTAAATGAGTTATTTATAAAACATCTGTGATTTTGCAATAACTAGGCCAAATGGAAATCCTCCCTAGACTTTGAGTGAAATTGTGGGCTGAGCCGCCTTATCCATGTAAAACGCCAATTAAATGCAAAACATCTTGGTTTTCTCTTTCTTTCTTCCATTTTAGTCACTATATGCTTAACAAACAAGTGCAATTAGAATCTGGGTTTTTTTTAAAGCGCATGGAAATTGCATCTTGAAACTAAAGAGGGCACTCTGCATACCTTTGCAAATCTCTTTAACTCAATGTTGTCACAATTACTTAGCCACCCTATTTAGAAGAAGGCATTTAGCACACTTGCCTTCATTGTTCAGTCCTTTGAGTATAGGAATTGGAATGTTATTTGAGATTGTACAGGACACTAGTGAGGCCTCCTGAATACTGTGTGAAGTTCTGTTCTTCCCTTTGTAGGAAGGATATTATTAAATTGCAGAGAATTAGGAAACAATTCACCAGGATGTTGCTGAAAATTGAGGATTTGAGTTATAAGGAGAGATTGGATAGACTGTGCCCTAGTTTTTCATTGCAGCTTAGAAGGTTATCGGTGACCTTTTATAGATGTTTATAAAACCATGAGGAGTAGAGAAAAGATGAATACAGGTGTGTTTTCTGTAGAGTAGGGCATTTCAAGGCCAGGGAGCATATTTATAAAGTGATAGGAGAAAGATTAAAAAAAGACTTTTGGGACAATTTTTTTAATACTGGGCGTGGCTCGTGTGGAGTGAACTTCCAGAGGAAGTGGTGGACATGGGTACAGTTACAATGTTTAAAATACATTTTGATAAGTACGTGAATAGATGTTTGGTGGGCTATGGGTCAAGTGCAGGCAGGTTGGACTACTTTAATTTGGAATTATGTTTATGAATTATGGACTGGTTGGACTGAAGAGTCTGTTTCTGTGCTGTATGACTCTGACTTTTCTTGAGGGTTTTTTTACCTCTTCCATCTAACAGTCTGCTCTAAGAGCTCTGTTCATCTGTTGGTATCTGTGACAAATTCTACCATGGTAACCGAAACAATTTACAAAGTTCTTAAATAATCAATGGTGTTCCAGTGAAAATAACCTTAAAATCAACTCGCCTCACTTTAGTGGAAATAATTGAAAACCCATCTTGATCCACAACTTCATCAAAAATTAATCAGTTCTTCCTTCATCCATACCCTATATGTGTAAGATGTATTTGCAAAATACATTCATTTTTGAAATGCAGATGTTTGGCCTGTAAACTCATGTAAACATTGACTCTGCCCACTTTCAGTGGCAGAGATAACTAAGTATGGAGAGATAATGGGAACTGTAGATGCTGGCGAATCCGAGATAACAAAGTGTGGAGCTGGATGAACACAGCAGCTTCGCACAAGCACAAGCTGCTTGGCCTGCTGTGTTCATCCAGCTCCACACTTTGTTATCTATAACAAAGTATGGCATTGATTTTGCCTTATCTACACTCACACTTTACATTATCTACAGCAATTGCTTTTGCTGATCTTGGTATGTATATAGAGATGGAGCCAAATTTTCCCAAGATAACATTTTGACAAAAGATTCCTTCACATTAACTCTGGATAAAGATTTCCTCTTTCTTGTGTTTTTTTACAAACCATACAATTTATCTTTTGTCTTTCATTACTACTTTTGTTTCAGATGTGTTTTGCATTGGCAGATGTCTGCTCTCTTAACTCTGGCAACTTTGATTCTTATTGTGAGCTTTCGTTTTCTTTTAGTCATTTTGATCATTCCCATATTGTTAAACTGCTGGGTGTATGCCTACTGAATGAGCCACAGTTCTTGCTGCTGGAGCTGATGAAGGGAAGAGACTTGCTCAGTTATCTCCGAGGAGCTAGAGGGTCTCAGGTGGGTTAGACAGAAATAATTGACAATCTCGTCATTTATATTGCTGGAAGATGAATAATAACATTGCAGATCTTTTTCATTAGTGGTTTTAGAAATAAGCAACATGAATTTAATAACTTCTCACCGTGGTATAATCTAAAAAGATATTTGTCAATGAACAGGTAGTAAAATCCCTAATCATGCAATCAAATGCCGATCACATTTCTAAACTAAAATAGGCAAATTTCACAGCTGCCGCAGCCATAATTGCTTGCACCCTCTTGCCACTCATTCCTGTCTCTTCTCACTCTCTCAACATTGTTTTATAAAACGATTACAAACCGATATCTTCAGGCAAGCTTTCCATCACACCATGTATTTCCCTTTCATGATTGTGTTGTTTTCAATGTTAATCTCTTATTTAATTTTGTAATTTACAGAACAAAGTGAAGCCGACTTTTAGCATTCGGGTATTTTGAATTACATTTTTATATAGTGGTTACTTAAGCCTGACATACAGAACAGAACCTGTAGGAAGAAGCAACATAAAGCATGGAGTAACTGGTTAATGAGGTTTCATACTGTTTGCTCATGCTGTTTGGATTACAAATGTATTTAGCTGGTTCCAAGTTGCAAAAAACTTGTGCTGGGTTGCATTTCTCACTTACTCGGTGAATTGAAAAATTAGTTTTGGAAAGTGAGAAGTGTAATGGGTTATAATATGATAATTGGGTTATTGGCTATACTTGACAGAATTTTTCTTGTTTTGCTGGTTTTGGGATCAACTTGATATGATCAATCCTTAGTGAACCTTAAAAAGAAACTCTAATGGTGCATGATTTAAATAGCTAGGAATTCAGTTTGTTTTATTCTAAGGATAAAATAACCTTTTAAAAACAATTTCACTGATCCCTTATGAAAGACATATGAAAATCATTTTGGAATTTCTACATAAGATTGTCCATCTGTATTTCAAGGTCACTGCCTTTCATAACTATCATCACCTTCATTCCAATTGATGTGGAATAAAAACAAATCCTTTCCACTCCAGTATTTATCCTTACGATTTGCTGTTACACAGGCATTTGGATATGCAAACAAGTGGATAATTATCCAGTTTTGATTAAACACAACACCAATTGTTATTATTTTACATCTACTTGACTTATAAGTTCAGCATTATAATACCTTTTTTCTTCATAATTAGTGCTTTGAGATTAATCTCAATCATTTTTTTTTCATCAGCCTTTGCTCTGTGTAGGTGACCTTATAGATATATGTCTAGATGTTGCAAAAGGCTGTACTTACCTTGAGAAAATGCATTTTGTTCACAGGTAAGTTACCATTTGTATTACTATTTCAACGTCTATGTTTTGCAAATACATTTGGGCAGATTTGTTAGCTTATCCCAACTCTTAATGAGCAAAATGTAAGCCACTGTTTTCGGTGAAAGAACTCAACTTCAGATTAGCTTCCTATTTAGTGAACTTGCCTTAATGAGAACCATGTGTTATTTTTGAAAACTAACTTGGTAACATTGTGAGAAAATACAAACCCTGATGCAGCATTAAAAAAAAACAAATTTGAAAACAAAATAGATCTTTAAAATCAATTAGTTAATTTTTCCAAACTCTTTGGGCAGTAAGTAATTGTAAAATCTTGGAAAGTAAGAAATCTTCTCCGTGGTGGAAATTTGGCCCAAGGCCTTTTCAGGCAACCAGTGAGGGTTGAGAACAGATGACAGATTTGTGCACATTGGGAGGAGTATTAATTGGCAGGTAGTGAAAACCTATTTCCAATGGTCATTGGAATGGCAAAAAGATGGCACAATTTTAAGAAAATCACCAAGAGAACAGAAGTCTTCAGGACTTTCTCCTCTGCAGAAGGCTTTGAGTCCATGAGATGCCATTCCAGAAGAAAAATGATAACTTTTGAAAAAGATAAATAACTAGTTGATTCACTCACTCTCTCTTTCTCTCATTACCCTATAGTTTGCATGCGTTTTTTTTAGTATTTTGCTGGGCAATCTGCTGAAATGTGCCTTTCACATTTATGGTATTAGTATTCAAGTGTTGGAGTTATGGTTTTTTTTATACAAGGTCTACTGAGGGCCTTTCAGCACTGATTTAATTCAATTAAATCAATCTGTATTTTTTTTTAAAAGCCCATTTCTCATTGGTATCTTATTTAAGATGCTTTTTGACTAACAAGGGAGTCGAAGGGTATCTAAGGTAGTCAGGAAAACGGAACTGAGGCCACAATTACAGAATCTTAGAACTCTTACAAAGCAGAAGGAGGCCATTCAGCCCATTGTGTCTGCACAGGCTCTTTAAAAGACCATTATGATGTAACGCCATTTCCCAGTAACCATGCACATTGTTTCTTCTCAGGTAATAATCTAATGTCCTTGTGGATGCCTCAATTGAACTAGCCTACACCACACTTTCAGACAGTGCTTTTCTGAACCTAACTACGCACTGCATGGAAACATTTCACATCTCATAACACATTTGCTTCTTTTGATGATTGCTTTAAATCTGCATTCTCTGGTTCTTGCTCCTTTTACAAGTGGGAATAGCATCATTCTATCTATTTTGTCCTGATCTTTAATAATTTTTCAAGCTGTCAAATCTCTTCTCAGCCTTTTGCCCCCCCAAAGGAAAACAGAACCAACCTCTTCAGTCTCTCTGCATGACTGAAGTTTCTCATCACTGGTCCCATTCTCATAAACAACTATATAAAAAACAATCATTGGAATGTGGGCATTGCTGACCGGTCAGTGTTTATTGCCCATTGCTAATGGCCCAGAGGGCAGTTAAGCATCAACCACGTTACCAAGAGTGTGGAACCGCATGTAGGCCAGACTGGGTAAGGACAGCAGTTTCTGTCCCAAGAAGACATTTATGAAACAGGTGGGTTTTTCCAACAATCCACAATCATTTCATGGTCCACACTAAACCTTTTACCTCTATATTTGTATAAAATTAAAATTCCAATGGTGATATTCAAACCTAGCTCCCCAGAATGATTTTTGGGGCTCTGTATTAAAAGTATAGCAATAATACAGCTATCATCCCCCTTCTGCACTTTTTCTCCTATGCATTCACCTCCTCCCTGAAGTGTGGCACTCCACTGTATGCGATACCCCAGCTGAAGTCTAACAAGTGTCTTGTAAGCTCAGCATTACATTTTTGCAAGTGTATTCTGTGACCCTATTAAATACTGCACTCTTTATAACTACTCTCTCTGTTCCCTACCACCTTTTTATTGACTTGTGTACGTAACACCAGATCCTTCTGCTCCTGCTCCTTTTAGAATAATGCCCTTTAGCTTAAACTGTGTCTTGATGATCTTTACTCAAAAAGCTATCACCTCATATTTCTCCACTTGAAGCTTTAGCTTCCCACTCCTCTAACGTAGTGTCATACAGCATGAAAACAGACCCTTCGGTCCAACCAGTCCATGCCGATCTAAAGTAAACTAGTCTAACGTGCCTGTGCTTGGCTCATATCCTTCCATACATTTCTTATTCATGTACTTGTCCAAATGTTTTTTAAACATTGTAACTGTACGTGCACCCACCTCTTCCTCTGGAAGTTCATTCCACACAAGAACCGCTCTTTTTGTGTAAACAATAAATCCCCGAACGTCTTTTTAAATCTTTCTCCACTTGCCTTAAAAATATGCTCCCTCCTCTTGAAGTCCCCCACCCTTCGGATAACACACTTGCATTCACCCTGTCTACACCCTGCATTATTTTATAAACCTCTGAGGTTACCTCTCAACCTCCTACACTCTAGTGAAAAATATCCCAGGCTTTCTAGACTCCCCTTAATATTTAAACCCTCCATTCTGGTAAAACTCTTCTGAACTTCTCAATGTCCTCTTGAAACTTTGGAAGATCTCCCTCTCAATTCATTTAGTATTCTTTTCATCTTCATCTGGTCCTAGTGTCTCAACAACTTTAAGAACAAGGATCTATCTAAGATCTCCTCCTTACCAACTTTGTACCCTCCTGTCACCATGATCTGGGTAGTATCTGCTTCCTTGGTAAAGAAAAATGCAAGATATTGAATACCTGAGCCAAGACCCCTTGTTTCTAATCTCCAAATCTTCAAAGGTGCAAATTCTCTTTTTTTGGTCCTTCATAAGTCCCATTCGTCCTTTTACTTCCTCCTTAGTATAATCTCTCTTTGCTTCTTTTATTTGCTTTATCATGCCCCTTCTGCACCTTCCTTATTTTCTAATCAGCCTGTTCAAGAATGCTGTTGCACATCTCTGGAGCAGGTGGGAATTGAGCCCAAGACTCTTGGCTCAAATATAGGTGCGCTACCACTGCAAAACCTCCTCTAGACCTTCTATACTAAGATCATACATGATCCTATTAAATAACATAGGAGGAGCAAAGAGCTGAATGTTTGGGAAGCCGTAATCAATGTTTGTGTGTAGTGTAGAGTGAGTTTTTGTCTGAATTGATGAATAGTTTTGAAATGGAAAGAATCAGAGCAGCTGATTGTGGCACTTATAAATCAGAAAGCAAAGAATGCAAGTGAAAAAGATAATCAGTAAAAGCTGTAACACTGGAGTCACTGCTGTTACTATGGAATTGCTTTTTTTGAAAGCAGCAGAAGAAAAATGGTACTCATATTCCGACAATGATAATTACATAGATTGCAGAGCCTGCAGATTTGTCCACTACATTGCTTAGATCACAAAATAAAAATAAATCAGTCGTTGAGCTACCAGAGCTTTTCCTGGAATGAACAGTAGTTGGGAAAGAATCAGAAACAAATTAAAATACTGTGTTCATCCAGCCCCACACTTTGTTGTCTAAAATACTGTGGGTTCAATTTTTGACTGCCCCCCCTCCCAGCAGAGAATGGCAGCTTTAGTATCCCCAAAAATATAAATCTGAACTGGCTGCCTGTTTCTAATTCTGATCCACCTACCATCATCCTCTGGTATTGCTTATAAAAACGCTCTTGCATTCTGCTGCCTTAATGGTGTATGATGAACTACTAACTTCCCTTTAGAGATTTAATCAAGTTTTTTTTTGTCAGCATTGCTACCCTAAATGTGACATTCAACAGAGTTGTTTGCGACACATTGACCAAACCAAACACGCATATTTTAGGGGGAATTTACATGTTGGTGTGTTTTAGCAGACTGTGTATTTTGTTGAGTAACTGCTGTTTTGTTTTTGTTTTGGAAAGGGATCTGGCTGCTAGAAACTGTTTAGTTTCCATACAGGAATACAACTCCACAAATCGCAAGGTGAAAATAGGAGACTTTGGTCTTGCAAGAGATATCTATAAGAATGATTACTACAGAAAGGAAGGAGAAGGGCTACTTCCTGTCAGATGGATGGCACCTGAGAGCTTAATTGATGGCATGTTCACAAATCAGTCTGATGTTTGGTATGTAAATATTTCACGTTCATAATTCAATCATAATGTGTTTGTAGTGCCTGGTCATGTCTGCCAAATTCATCTATGATTGGCAAATAGTGATATGTAGTGTCTGCAAGATCATGCATCCAGCAATGAGAAAAATGATCTGTGAATTTTATGTTTTGATGGAGTGTAAGGACCGTATGATTTTGCTTTCTGTACTTTTGATGGGGGACTGAAAAGGAGAAGGCACTGCTTTAAAATCAAAGCTTGTGGAAAGAATTGCTGCACTTTCAAATTATTGAAACTTACTGTAAGTCATGTATGTACTGTTGAATGGCAAGTAATGGAGACAGACGTAAATAGATGGCATAGTACCGAGAGGTGTGTGCAAAGTGAGATTGGCTGGTAATAGATAGCTGATTGGATTGTGCAATTGTGACCGGTCGCAGAGGGCAACAGCCATCAGGCTGATGACAGCTTCATTTCCTGAGCTGCTGAACAGCTTGTTGGTGTGATTTTAATATACTGAGAAGCCTTTTGATCTCTGGAAGGGGAGGTAGTGTATGAGCTGAGGCTCTTCACTAGTGACCAAGGGATGTTTAAGTTAGTGTACCAATTGCTACTGCTTTGTGTGAAGAAGTGAAAAAAAATGTGAAGGAAAGACAATGAAGATATTTTTGCTTGCCAGGACTTCATCTGAGCGAACTCTGGATTGCTGCTGTGTGTGTGTGTGTGTGTGTGTGTGTGTGTGTGTGTGTGTGTGTGTGTGTGTGTGTGTGTGTGTTTAGAATTTTAATCATTAGATAGCTATTTAATTATGATCAAATTTTACTCATTTGTAATGAGTAAAATTTCTGTTAAGTCCAGGAACCTGGTCTATGTTGATTCCATTAATGGATAAAGTGGGGACTTTGCACATTTTGATTCAATCATTAGCTGTTGCAGTGCCCCAGGAGTAGTGGGACTCGAGCATCAAGATGCTTCCTCAGTGGGTTACACAAAGTGTTTGATGGAAGAATATCTGAAGAGAGCTTGTGGAACATTGACTGTCTCCCACCTGAACAGATGCATCCACACTGTGTGAACAGAAAACTCCTGCCTGTTAGTTGTGGCTCTGGTAGCTTCAGTAAGGAGGTTGTGGGTTTAAGTCCCACATCAATGACTGGAACACAACATCTTGGCTACAATTCCAGGGGTGGAGCCTTTCGAATGAGAAGCTATGCGAAGGCCCAACAGGTGACAACTATGACTAAAATCCAAGGAGATTGACTTTCCACTTTGGGTCGATAGTTTTGAATCAATCTGGTCAGATACGTTATGACGCTCATTACTCAGGGTGCACTTGATTCTATCCAAATTGCAGCAGTTTTGAGGTGTTTATTTCCCCCTGACCAGCAAGTTCCCACTCAAACCAGTTCTCGTATTGCTCGATGTAAAATCTGCTCAGCATCTGTGCAATCATCCCTTACTTTAAAATGTAACTCGTAATGAAAATTGCATTAAAAGTTTTCCTTTATATATTTCATTGGGGTAGCTTGGTAAAATGTTATTGGTACAGGTAGAAATTGATTTTATCACCAGGTATAAGGATTTTTATCAAAGTGCCTGCAAGTAACCAATTTTAAGATACTGAAAATTATAAAATATACACTTTCTAGTTCAGTAAGGTATTACAGTTAGTTCCTTAATTTTTTAGAAGTTCATTCAAAACCCCTCAATGTACCGTTAGTATGCTTGCACCCTAAAGATTAAGCTTGATTTGTAATGTGTGCTGAAGTCCTGCAAATGGATACAGTTAGCAGAAGCTCCCTATGCTGATTATTTCACCCCATGAGGTTATGACTAATTTTAGTACAATGTTTGCAAATTAAGCATAATTGATCACAGACCCTCGATTTGTCCACAGTGCAAACTGTGCTGAAAATGTTGTGCTTTTGTGCTGTTTATTCCAAAAAATGGTGCCATCACACGGAATCTCCAGACCAATTTAACTAATTCTTTGCCTCAGTGCAGACTGTGGAGACTTTCTCTGTGCATTTTGCATTACAGCAAGTGATGAGAATTTTTGATTATAAAACACTTTGGGATTTCCCAAGGACGCCATGCATTAAGCACATCACCTCCTCCAATGCAGCACTGTTTGGCATTGTATTGAAGAACTGGTCTAGATTTTATGTAGAAATGGAATGAGAACTCTTAAACCTCAGACTTGGAATTGAAAGTGTCACCATTGAAATAAAATGGTGCTCAGCCAACCAAATGTTGTATAGCAATTAGCCTGCAGTACAGTGTTCAAACAGTGGTACAGTGAGATGTGCAAGAATCATTTTTACAGCTGTATTAGTACCATGTAGCAAGTTTTTAAAACATAATCTGTCTGAAGTACGCCCCCAAAAATGTTTAACTTCTGTCCATTGTTAATATCTATTGCTAAAAGGTAAATTGTTCCTTACACCATTGTTCCAACTAATAGATGCAAAGACTTCAGATTTCATATCAATTAAAATAAATTTTGGAAAGTGATATAGTTTCTCAGTTGCTAATGTACTTAAATTATTTTTACATGACTGCATTTCTACCAGATTCCTGTAGGTGGTGCTGCAGAACCATTAGTCTCAGCACTGACTTTTATGGTGACTTTCCACTCCAATTTGACACCTGGAGCCTGCTAGGATCATGTTAAATTACATCTAAAGTCTGAAGTGGGCTTGAACCTCCTGCCAGTTACCATGGACAGGTCCAGTTTGCTGCTTCATTCTTTTCAGGCCTGAACCAAAAATCTCCGCAGTTACGTTTTTGATTTTTATTCTCTGCTACTGGGGGGAGTGAGTTGGTGTAACGACTGTAAGAGTATTTTGAATAATTCTTTCCAGGCATAAAATATGCTTTAGACCTTTCTTATGTCCTGATCGGAGTAAGAAACAACCTAAAATTTTGTACCCTCTACAGAGTAAAATATTATGTGAACTGTGTCAATAACTGCAGATATGTATATCACCTTGGCCTCTGAGATTAAGATGAAATTTCTTTTGCCCACTCTTACAAGTCCACTCACTCTCATTAAAAAATGTGGCTAGTAAAGTCCAATTTTATATTGGCTCTGGTCAAAGGGAAACGAAATCCTCATTAAGAAGTGTTAGAAATAGATGGAAAATTGACTGCCTGGGTATAAAACAAGAGATTTGAAAAGTAATATTTATTGGTTTCCATATTTATTGGGGATATTACATAAATGACCAGCAATACATTGATGTGGTCTCTGAAGTTAGTACCATTGTAGAATACTAGTAAAATTGGACATTGTTAATGAAACTGCCTGCTGGAAAACAGGGCTGATTACTGGTTAATGATGCACACAGCATGAGACGGGAGTGTAACTGATGTTGTCATAACCCCGCTGCTTTAAGGTGCCTGATGTAGCATACTGACCAATGTGTGGACCAAGTCACCTGGAGCCCATTGACACTTGGTATAACCCTGGATTACCATAGCTGGTTGTAATCCTGAACACGTTAGAGCTCAGGATGAAAGCTGGCTTGATAGATTGTATTATTCCTTTTTTTTTCGGTTAGCCTAGTGGTCCTCACTGAGATATATTCACATGAGTCTGTCAATGTTCTTCTAGATGCAGAACATAAGCTTATTTCGCAAAGGAGAAAAAATCATTTTTATAGCCATATAGCTATAGTAATAAGCAACACAGGTATAAAAGATTTGTTCAGAAATACCTTGACTTAAAAAGTAAAATAAAATTTCCCTTTAGTTCAGCTACATCCATAACTACCCTTACATAGACTCAAGCCTAGAGAAACTACAGTGCCCTCTCAATGCTTCTAAGTTTCTCCTTCACTGGCTCCTTCCAGTTTCTTTCGTATACACTAAAAAGACTCTCTTTTTTTGTGTCTGGCAATTAACCTTTCCTGATTTGTGATGGCCTAAACTTTCTCAGTTCTACCAACTAGAAGATTTTATCCCAAGTGCTCCAGGCTTGGCAGCTTCATATACTAGGAAAAAAAATACTGCTACTGCCTTCCTTCCACAGAACTGAAAAACACAAGTGCTGCTAAGGGGTAATTCTCTTTCTCATTTGAACTAAACACACTTCTTTTCTTCTAAACTGAAGTCAAGACTACTTATGCTACCTGTCATAAAGTTAAAAGCATTGATATTTTGTTCTGTTAACACAACAGGAATCAATCATACAGTTGGTTGAAGTCATAAGTCATCTTGGAGCTGATACCTTTAGGTCAGTGTTTCAGAAATACTTACTGACCTATAAAAGTGCCCTGCACAACACCAACCTATATCATAATCTGCAAAAAAATGTGTATTGTATACATTCCATCACACCCTTCCTTTGCATTAGTGATCATGGATGCCAATTGAATTGGCCCATGATCATGCTTGGTTTGCTGTTGCCTTCAATCAAATGGCAGGCCCAGAAACTTTTCCACTCTTGCTTCCTGCCATCAGGAATATTGGAAAAAATTTACAGGCTGATAACTAATTTCTTCGGTGACATTCTGAACACATCTCCTCCTGTGGCCGCCTTATCCTGGCATAGATCTTGAACCCAGAGCCTCTGGCGCAGAGGCAGGGATGCTATAAGGTATCTCCCACTGACACTAAACTATTTCAAAAAAGGGCAAGTAGAGGAAAAGCACATTGCCAATTTGAAAACACAGCTTTCAAATTTGCAAAGTGGTAAGTACAGCCCCGGCAATTTTGCATTCAGAATTCTGGTCTGAGCTTGGCCACTGGGGATTGGGTTAAGGATTTTGCTCGTAGGAAGTGGGGGAGGGGAGAAAGGAAATAGTCAGATGGCTACTGTAAACCATCCAACAGCTGGTCATGTATTAACAGGCCACCTGCCTACCATTGTCATTTTGTAATGGTGTACAGGAAGAATAACCTAAAGTGGGGGCAATTAAGTTATTTGAAGAAAGTGACCCAAAAATAAATATTTAGTTGTAGAATTAAAGTATGTTCCATGCCTCATTATATGGATAGAAACAAAATGCAATACAGCAAGGTGCATTAAACCAAACTATATCAAAGCTGAAGGTCTGTCTTTACTTATCTAATCATTGACTAACTTTTCATTTTTGTTCATCTCTTTTTCGTCCAGAGGTGTTCAGTCAAGTTTTGGTATTAGTGAACTGTATGCTTAGGCTCATAAAAGCCCAATTCATGGACTAGCATTAAGTCTGTAAATCACACAGTAGAGTGCAATATTTGTTTCTACAAGTGCGGAGTTAATTCTCTTTTTGTTTTCTTCCTTCTCCTCTTTGCCCCCAATCTCATTTCATGAAACATGAGAACAATTTGATACAGCAGCAAATACAGGTTCAAGTTGTCATGAAGCAGAAGTGTGAAAATGAGGATGTGGAATGGTACATTATGGCATAGGGAAATGTCTGTTTTTCAATATTCACTGAGATTGTGTTATGCCAGTTGTGCGTATGCACTTTGAATAGGTTGTGTGCAACATTTTAGCAAAGTGGGAAAACACCTCACATCAAATAGTTAAGCTTTGTTTCATTTTTCTGATGTTGGCCAATAGAAAAATTAGAGATATATCCAGGGTTAAAAAGGAGAGATGAAATCCTGGTTGCCTGACTTTTAGATTAAAGAATAATTTGTTCCTTAACCAGGCATAAAGTTTGACAGTGTTAAGGATTTGCTTTACTCTGGTAGTAAGAGAAATCCGGCAAATGATTAGACTAATATTTTTGGTGATTTATTTATTCCGAAATGTTTTTTTTCAAATCACTTTCCAGGTCTTTTGGTATCTTAATGTGGGAAGTAATGACATTAGGGCAGCAGCCCTACCCAGCTCGTACTAACCTGGAGGTGTTGCACTTCGTTCGAACAGGAGGGAGACTGGAGAAAGCAAGAAATTGTCCAGAAAATGTGTATGTACCATTATGTTTAAAGCATCTTTTATACTAAAAACTCATATTGACTCTGAAGCCATGCTCAGAAAGTACGAGTAACAGCAATCTGTGTGGTGAATTGCAAACAGAGCTTTTCTACTCAAAGCATGCACTTGTTGAGTTCTTGGAGCTTTAAGTAGGTTCTGGCCTGCTAAATAGGACACAAGAATTTAGGTTGATTTGCAGCGAGTCTTGCATAGTGCTTTGGGGAGACATTTTACTTGCCCTCTTTTTCACTGATCTCTCTCTTGAGACGTGCAGATCTGTGTTGAAAATTACCAATTATCTTTTTTACTTCCTGAGAAGCCCTAAGTTAATTTTTGTAGTTGAAATAAAAGTGAGATATAGATATAGCAGTGAGTCTTAAGTGAGGGTCTTGTTGTTTTATAAACAGTTACAATATACAGGAACATGACAAATTAACTGACAGAAGTATTAGGTTTGTTCGGTGCCATAAACATTGATATAAAACAAAAAAAAGTACAGATGCTGGAGATCTGAAACTAAAACAGAAATGACTGGAGAAACTCAACAGATCTGGCAGCACCTGTAGGAAGAAAGCAGAGTTAACGTTTAGAGTCTGGTAACTTTTCATCAGAATAATTAGCAGCTGGGAAAAAGTGGCATTTGTGCTGAAGATCAAGGTGGCGGGTGGGTGCAAGGTGAGTGGGTGAGTTGAGATTAAGCCCAGAGAAAGATATGAAAGAGATGGACATACAGTAGTAAGCCAGGACAGAGGAGAAGCTGAATAAGTGATGATGAGAGCTGAGAGTAGGGAAGAATGTGTGGGCTGTGCTGAAAACAACATATGTCATAACAGAACCTGGGAGTGGGGTGGATAAAAAACATGGAAGGATATAGTCAGGCTCTAAAGTTATTATTGAGCCTTATGTTGAGTCCTGTGGACTGTAAGGTCCCGGAGAGAGTTGGAAGTGAAAAATGCTCTGGGTGAAATGTACACGGCTGCAAATGCATTGATAAAATTCCCCGAGGCCTTATTCATCATGGCAAGAGGGAGGTACCAAAATACCACCGTGTCTCCTGCCTCACCAGGAAGCCAAGCATCCCTGACCATTACTGCAGAACCATCAAAGATGCCTACTGCTCCATCACTCATCTGCGCCTTAGAAAATCAGATCACAACACGTTGTTCCTCCTCCCAGCTTTCAAGCAGAACGTGAAATAAACACCATGACAAAATAAAAATATCCAAAACAAATCTTAGGTCTAATGCCTGTAACCTTCCTTTCTGTTTGACCACCAGCCTTAAAATCCCAGGGCTCTCATTCACTTCACGGATGCCCCCCTGTCCACCTGCCACCCTGCTGTCCACTTCTGTGCCAACCCCTGTTTCTGTTCACCCAGCCCACCACCACCCCAGGCCTGTGGCTTATGACCCACGTCCCTGCACCCCACTCTTTCCGCACAGACACAATTGCCTCCCCACTAGCCTCCACTGTTTGCACAACAATACTCTTATAGACTCACCTACTTGCTCCTGTCTCATGCTCGCCCTCCCACCCCCTCACACGGGCACTCACTACCCCACTCACCTGCTCCTTGCACCCATGTTTTATTGGTGTGCACATGATGATATTATTGAGCTCCCTGAGAGAGCTCTGCTCAGTAAGTTGTTATAACATGCAGTGCTTTCCTCAGCCTTGTGCTTTGAGGGCACTGCTGACTGAGTACCTGTTGGATTGTCCCACAGTCTGCTAGACAAATAGGGACAGGCACGAGCAGCTGGCAAGTGCCTGCTCCACTTAGACACAGAGGTTGCCCCTGGGATTTGGAACAGTGTCAATGGGTTTGGGTTTGAGCCAAAGTGAAGGAGTGTTGTGCTGTCTCACACTGGAGCCTGCAGTTGGTCGGGGGGCCTGAGTGCGTGTCAAAACGGTTGTGTATATTTTACATGCTGCCCAGTAGAGGGCACCCAAACTATATGAAGCCTTTTTAAGAAATGAATTCCATTATGTTTCCATTTTACACCACCTCAAACAAATTTGTAAAAAAGGTGCTTCTCAATTTTAATTGACACAATGTTAAGTAGAATTTCGGTTTTGTTACCTGTTACTATTGCAGGTTCTGAAACAGACAGTGCACACTCGGAAGCAAATGAACAGCTGGAGTATTAATTTCTCTACTTTAAATCTCACTGTTACTAGAGTTTTTAGAACAAGCTGCTGCTGTGATCTTGATTGCATTCATTTCTAGCTTTTCTGTTTGTAAAACAGTGCAGAGCTATTTTATGGCAAAAACTAAGGAAATCGCTTTGACCCTGTAATCCATTCATTGTCTATCATTGTAGAAGAGGATCATTGTCTAAAATTCAAAATCATATACCTTCACGTTGGAAACAAGTAGCAGCCAATGATAAATTGGGGAGAACTTTGTGTGGGTGGTGGATATCACAATTCAGAGATATCTGTTGTGGAATAAAGTGGACAATGCTTATTTGTGTTGCTTAGACTTCCACTGACCATCCTGTTGAAATTAATTCCACTCAAAAGTCCGCATTTAAACTGAATTATGGCCACAACGTCATGTTTGAAATATATGGAAAATAATCTCATTCCAATTTTACATTGCAAAGATCCACTATCAGAAATGTTTGTACATGTCAAGGATGTTGATGTATGCTCCAGGGAGGCTGAGATTTTGGGTAAAACACCATCTAGGCTAATGTAGAATTCTGAAATTCAGAAACTGTGAAAAGTCAGTGAAATTTGTGAAAATACTCCAAAAGGTACAGTTCTGGACAAAAGGACTCAAAAGTGTCTATCGCAAAAGTTTTGTTTCTATTTGAAATTCAGCAATAAACAGATTAGTTGGCATCTTTTGTAGACTTGCCACGTATCTGTAAATTGTAAAATAAGGGTACGGTTAAAGACCATTACACAGATAAGTGAGAATGGATTAAACTTCATCTTACAGTCTTCATTTTTCAGCTCCTTTTGCAGCATGTATGAAAGCAAGTTATACAGTTACATGTGCATTTTTGAGAAGCTCATACAATCATAGTGTATGCTGCTATTATTCATTCTTTAGTAATTCCATTGCAGTTAAGTCATTTCAAGCAATCAGAGTAAGCCCAGAGTGTAATTCCATATTTGGAAATGTCATGTGAGATGTCTAGTGCCACATTAAAATAAAATAAAGACCAAATTGTCTGGCTGTAGCTGGATTTAATAACTGGCGAAATGCCCAAGCTTTGTTGGGAACATGGGAAGGTCCTGCTTGTTATAGTTTCCAATGATGTTAGCCAGCAGGTGCATTTTTCTCTTTTTTTTTCTTGAGCCCGGTCCCCCCAGATAGTGTTCTGGTGAGATTTCACTTTGGCAGTTTACACAGAGAAGTTGCATTTGTTTGTTAAATAATTGCCGACAATAGAGGTATTTAAAATCACACAATAGCTTCCATATTATCACATGAAAGTTATTTTGATCTATTTATTTGTCACCAAATATTTATGTGGATGTGCAAGTATTTTGAAGTTAAGGTATTAGGGAAGGGAATTTCTCCACTTCTGGGAACTCCGTGTTTGTATCAAGGACTCCCACGTTGTATCAACAAAGTCAGTCCAAACCTCAAAGTAACACCCCCCACCCCCCCCCCCCCCCCCCCCCCCCCCCCCCGCAACTGGTTTGGCATTTTTACCTCATCTCACTCTATTCATTCTGTGGCTGCTCTGTGAGATTCTGTTATGCTGAAGGATTACGATCGCTGTCAACTGCATTGCAACCACAAAACCCCCCACCACACAGCGTTTTTTTTCTGTCTGTTTTCATCGTCTTTCTTTGGAAAACACTGTGAAGTAATGTAAGGATTTGTCAACCAATGAGCAGTCTGTAGCCTTCTGCTATGCAAATTCTCCTTGCCTTCGCCAATACCACCTTGAGACCAGTTGATGGAGTGGTTAACGTGGAGTATGCAGTTAATGTAAAGTAGTCAATGATGCAACTGATGTGAACATGATGGCAGCAGGACCATCTGAACTGGAGACTGAGGGAAGCCACTTCTGCATTTAGAGGAACATGATTCTAACTAAAACGACAGTAATAGACAGTGCAAATAAAAAGTTGGAATTATTTTACTCCAGATTACTGGTAACGTATAGAAGTCCTGCAGCATGGAAACAGGCCATTTGACCCATCGAGTCCATACCAACCTTTCAAAAAGCATCCCACCCATATCGCTTCCCCATCCCTGTAATCCTGCATTTCCCATGGCCACTCTATTCAACCTGCACATCTTTGGAATGTGGGAGGAAACTAGAGCACGCAGAGGAACCTCACACAGGCAGTTGCCTGAGGATGGAATTGAGCCAGGGTACTTGGGGCTGTGAGCCACCATGCCTCACAATGCAGGAATCACAAAGGACTTTAACTGGAGATGTTGACACCCACAGAATAACCACGGCAACTCCTCCAGCAACACAGCAACATTACAGGCCTGCAGCAAGGACCGAGATGAGAGCTCTAGAAACTCCTTTGGAAGGTACAGAGCAGCCTGCAGATTGCGAACAAAAGCTCATAATCACCAGATCAAGGTATAGACCCAGCAGCAGATGATATCTTGGCAAGGAAAGGAGTTGACAAGATTTCGGCGTATTTGAGATATTAACAGCATTTGACATTTTGTTCAGTCTGAAGAAAAGATTAATAATTGAGAAAGTGAGGCCCAACCAGGGTAGTCACAATAGAGGTGTCATGTCACGCTGACATGTTTATAAGTGAGCTTTTCACACTAGTGCATGGTTGTGGCTATGGAGATGTCGGTCCACGTAGCGATAGTTATTGGTATATTCAATTGTGCTTTACCGAACCCCTTACAAAGAACGGAAGATCTGACAGGCCACAAATTACTCAAAGCAAACCAAACAGAGGGCAGAATTGGGGCATTCTGTAGAGAATCTCTGAAGCTTCAGGAGGGGTGGTTTGTGGTCTGACCAAAACTGGATGGCCCTTCTCTAGAAATCATATGACAAAACTACTAAAACATCTGAAAGAATATGATACAGTAGCTCTATCGTACATGATGATTTTGATGTGCAGTGTGAGAAAAGCACATTATATGGAAGAATGTCCAGCAGGGGCAAACAAAAAAAAGATTCATTTTAATGGGTACTGTAGATTAGGGAGTACCTTTCAAAGACAAGTGCAAGCTTCTAATAATGTAGAGTCCGTGAAAGAGGAAATAATGAAAGCCTAGCTGCAGAATTTTCAGAAGAAATTAAGAACGTTGATCAGAGATTCTGGTCAGTGATATTGGAAGTGGAAGACTTCGCTGGACACAGGAGCTGCAATGTCTGTTTTCAGGCCCCGCTGTGCCAAGATTTTGTAAAATATTGGGCGTGATGAGGGAAGAATCCTCACTCTATCACTAACCATGAAACTTCTGCTGAAGCCCACACGAAGCAGAACATAGGTTATTATTTAAAAGGACTGTCTGAAGAAGAATTTGAACCCTGCACCCGGAGGCAGGAAAAATGGACTGAACTTGGGCTCGTGTACATTGGAGGAGCTTTGTATTGCTGCTGTTGCAGACCGTTCTTGCAGTGCAGCTTTGGAAAGAACTTTCTTCTTGTCAGTTTTGTATCTCCTGTCTCATCATATTTATATCCAAGCCCTGGAAGCAATCACTCTCTAACTTGCTGTGCAATATTCCCCGAAGTTTTAAACTATTTTTCTGAAAAATGTAGGTTCCAAGCCAAGAGGCAACCGAAGGTGATTTAGCAAAATTATTGTTGACGTTGTGAGTAGGATTTTTCAGGAGCTGGCAGGGTGATGGACATGTATGGTCCTTCCTCTTTGCCCGCTGTTTGTAATGTGACCTTGCACTGACTTGTGATGTAATTGAGGGGCTGGGGGGGGGGGGGGAGGGGAGGGGGTTGCGCTGCTGTTGGCACCTCTGCACCCTGAGGCAGGACTTGAAATGGCCACTGCATTGGCATCTCCACCCACACCCAGTGCCAATGGGCATCAGAGCCTGAGCCCAAATTTACTGGAGGCAGCCAGCAGCAATCATGATCTGGTCCCCGAATAATCCAGGAGTTACTTAACACCATCTACCCCTGCCCTTGTCTGTGGGAATTCTCTCACCACCTCTCCATCATCTTGCAGCCATCTAGCCAGACTCCTATTATCTAAAAGCCACCTAAACAATCCCTCCCAATCCTCCTGCAGCCATTTAATACCCCTAGAAGAATAATATTTCTCATTGTTTAACCACTTAGCCCCATATCTCCAAGAGCAGGTAGAAAAACTGAACTCCACCACCCCCCCCCGCCCCCCCGCGCCCACCCCGCGCCCCTCACCATCATCCAGACAGCAATCTCGACAAGGGGCTTGGATATCTCAATGAAATGGATGCCCCCATTCGTCATTGAGAAGGAAAGTGAAAAGCCAACCAATATGGCTGCCAAGTGCAGCAGCACCAGCGGCTGCTGCCTCGTCGTCACCCTTTAAAAGTTGCTGATGTTCTGACACCCCTGCTGCGGCCCCTTTGCACTCACTGGGAGGGGGACAAAATTGGGAAGAGCCCACAAAGTAAATTACTAGTTTTGAAATCATGAACGGCGTCACCGAATCACTTGCTGCACCTACAGTTGCATGCGGCCAGAGACCTGACCTGACACCATTACTCTCTGTTTCTGGGCTATAAAATCCTCACCTATGAGCACGACTTTTCACATGCGCTCTTGTTGACTTTTTTTATTGTCAATTAAATAAACTTTAACTGGGTGTGTTTCTTAAAAAGCCCTAGTGATATTGGTTAGCCAAAGTGCGCCCCCCCCCGTCAAAAAAAGTGCAAGGTGTAAGATTATTGATCAATAAAAGCAATTGTTTCCAAAGCCTAATATTTTGTCTTGGTATCCAGTGAGCTTGGGGCTGTCAGTGCTGGGGTGTGAAGTAGGAATGTGATTGAGTACTTTGGCTACACGGCTATGCAACTAAATTTGTTATGGCTGGTTTACCATAAGTTAGAAATTCAAATCTTTCTGACTTCTGGCTGCTATTCTGCAGACTTTTAGAATGCGCAATGATACCATCTCTTTTGGGAATCCTGTATTACAAAAAAATCTGCAACACAAGATGGATATGGTGAGAAATTTCCAGGAATGGTATGGATTTGAGTAGTCTCTGTGAATCATCCAAATATTCAAAAGCTTGTATAAAAATGCCCATAATTATACATTTTCCCATTGAGTTCTATTAAAATCACAGACTCAGAATTGTTACAGTGCAGAAGGAGACTGTTTGGCTCATCATGTCTGCGCTGGCTTTGTGAATGAGCATTATGACTTAATGTCATTCTCCAGTGTTTTGCTGATAGCCCTTTTTATTGTTCTTCCTTTAACAATTACTCCTTGCCCTCTTGAATGCACATGCTATTTATGTCATCTGGGTTACAGGATCTGTGCTCAATGAGGGAAATAATGGAGAGGAGACATGAGCAAATGCCATAAGAAATCCACAGAATGGGGTGGGGGGGGGGAGCGCGCAGAAAAGAGAAACCTTGGCTTAGATCTTCAGTGCTGACTACCTTCTTATCAGAAGTGTGGGCTAGAGTTGTGCATCAGGGCCATGTGAAGTCTTGATAGGGCTGACTCTGTGGGAATTGCCTGGGATGTTACAATTTCCAATGGGCGATTACTTGGAGTCTGAAACCCTCTGAAATATATCCTCAACTTGGCATTAGCTTTGGAAACTTTAGATGAATTTGACCTATCAACCTGAAGTAGTTCCCTCAAAAGTTAGATTCTAACTTACTGACCTGACATAGTTACCTAGAAAAAGTTTGAAGGATTATAAACTGCTTGAACTTCTGGCTACTATAAAACTGATGCCCACCATTGTCTGCTCCTACAAATACCTAACTAACATCCAACCTGACTCTGTACACTCCCAAGGACATCTGGCCAACAATCCCCACTAAACGTGGTTGCTTAATTTCCATTCTTACACCCCCACCTTCCCACACTCTACCTCTGACCAGATCCCCAATTCCCCTTGCATGGGCAGCAACTCCATGCCCCCTCCAGTCGCCTGAATTTGCTGACTTCCTTCCCCTCCACGACAATTTCTCCCCTTCTTCCGCATGAATCTATCATCCTGACGTACCCTAATCTCTCCCAAGCTTGCCTGCCATGCATTCCCCTACAGACCTAGTCCCCTACATCCTCCTGAAATGCCCACTGGGTTTCACACTTTCTCGACTGACTTTTTTAAAGTTTGCCACAACTGAATAGCTTGCTAGACCATTTCAGAGGGCAGTTCAGAGTCACCCACATTGCTGTGGGCCACTGTCACTACAGACCAATGTGGCCAATAATGACAGGTTCCCTTCCCTAAAAGGCTGTGAATCACATGGATTTTTATTTCAATAGTTGGTGGTATTGAAGTGGTAATGAAGCAATTTTATTTCTGGATATGGTTCAACAAGTTGAATTCTGGAGTTGATGGAGTTTGAACTTTGTTTTTTGGAATACTCTTCCTATTCTGTAAAACTCAAGTCCATTTCTGGGTATGATTTCTATCATATTATCAACTTCAGGTAGTTTGCTGTTTTATCCTAAGAACTTTCAGAGACTTGGACTAAGGATCCAGAGACATGAGTTCAAATTCCACCATGTGGAGTGGGCAATTTAAATTGAGCTACCTAAATAACTTGGCAAAGGAAGTAAGTCTGAACTAGGAAAACTATATTGTTCATGGTCACCATGAAACTACTAGATTACTAGAAAAGCCCACATGATGTCTGACCTTTATGACTCCTGACCCACAACAATGTGATTAGGTCTTAACTGCCCTCTCAAATGGACTGCCAAACCCCTCAATTGTATCAAACGTTGAATGAGAATACAAATAGATGCATGAGAATGCCATAGACAATAGACATGACAAAGATAGACCAAGCTCAATTAATCCTGCAAAACCTTCCTTAGAAAGGCCTTGGGGTTTGTGCCAAAATTGGGAAGATCATCTTTCAGATCTACTTGACGTGTATTTGATTCTGTAAATTTGGCTCTTGGCCCACATCCCGGTCACCACATCCACCATTACTAACGGGTCTATCCAAAAGTCAGGATGGGAAGAAACTTTGTTAATCAAAGAGTGGTGAACCTCTGGAGTTCTCTACCACAGTGCAGTCAAGACGAAAATATTTTGTGATTTCAAGAAGGAGTTGGATATAACCCTCAAGGATTTAAAGGATATGGGGCAAAAGCAGGAACAAGCTGTTGAGTCAGATGATCAGCCATCATGACGAGCAGTGAGCGGGCTCGAAGGGCTGAGTAGCCTACTCCTGTTCCTATTTTCTTTTGTTTCTATCAACCAGTGTTGGCAACATGGTGATATATTATTGGGAGTTCTGAGTTTCATCAAAATTGGCTGTTGACCTCATAGTGCATCATGGCAGCAGGTCACAAATGGCAAGGAAATCTCCTGTCAATTATTGCCTATGCCTCATCCACCACAGCTACTGACTTTATCTCTGCCGAAAGGCACTACTCAAGGTGATAGGCGTCAATACATCGACAGTGGCATTGACTTCCAGTTCCAGAAGCCCACACAGCTGGTAAGAAACATGAAGAACTGCTACCCCTACCCTTCAAAGCAAATGAATCAGTACTTCTCCATGTTGAACACAGTTGGAAAAGTTGGAAATAGCATAAAATGTACTTCTTAAAGGACTTCAATGCAAAAATCAGTGCAAATGATTCAATTGCACCACTACAGCTCAAGCTGGCTGGTTTCTGAGGATCTTTCCAACAAACAGGGTCTGTCGCAGGCGGCGAGAGAAGCAAAATGAAAAATAAACATAACCCTCTTCCTGCCAATATACCTTTTGCAGGTGCCTAGCCCAAGATGGTAAAAGGAGGATTCTCCATTGGACATTCCTTGTGGAGTTCAAGTCCTTCCTTCAAACTGAGGACAACCTCCATCATCTTATCTGGCACTATCATCATGTTATATGGAGTAGATTCAGAACAGCTACAAAAATGTGTATCCATAGTGTTGTGGGCCATCAGTAACAGTAAAAATGTAATCCAGAATAATCTATAATCTAAACACCTAGTATATGCCTTCCTCTGTCATGATCATAAAGTTAGTGGACTAACCTTGATTGATTTCAACAGTGTAAGAGTGCATGTCAGGAGAAGCATCAGGTGCACCTACAGATGAGGTGCTAGCTTGGTGAAGCTACTGCACAGGACTTGAATGATGTTTAAAAACTGGACGTGGCATCTGTCGACAGTCAAGTGAGCATAAAACATGCAGATCAGGTAAATGTTGTGCTACCCTGTAACATCTAATTGTTAGTATTAGATAACTAACCATTTTGATGGAACCTGGTGCATGAGTTCAAAAGTTGAGGCTGAAGCATATGCACATACCTCCAGCTAGAAGTGCCAAATAGGTGATTTTTATTTTGGCTTTCCCTTGAAGTTCCTGCCATAACGGATGACCAGTGTTAGTTAATTAGTTTCACTCAGGTTTCTGAAACTCCATCTCTGACAGAGTTGCTGGAGCGCCTCCACCATATGAACTGTAGCATATACCTCCCCACCACATTTTTCCAGAGTGATTATGTCAGGTAATATATGTTAGCGTTGCCTGTGATGGCCACATCTAATGCATGAGAACAGATCCTTATTTACATCTGACTCCTTGATGACATTTGTCAGGTATAGTTGGGTTTCCATTTGTATAGATAAACTGATAAGACTCACTTTCCCTCTTCATATCAGTTCAGTGTTGTCTGACATGAAGACCTGAATGAATTAGAATTTCTTCCAAATGAATATGTCCCTGCATCTGGTATCTTTGCACATGGCTATAATCCCCATTGGGACCCATTAACTGTTAAAAAGGGTCTTGAACTTCCCAGTGACCTATGCAAGGTAGTAAATGACAAAATTTCATGTGTTAGGACACATAGGGCTGGATGATGCATGCCCAGCCGGCTGTGTTTTCAGCAGCTGCCTGTCATCTGCCTAACCACCCCTGAACATAACCCCATGGTACAAATGGTGAGAGGGTGCTGAAGTCAGCAGTTGACCATAATGTAGAAAGAAACAGTTAAGAGATGATTGAGCTCGTTAAAATAATGATAACACAATGCCCACTCCAGAACAAGGCTGGCAAAGGCATTCAGTTGGGAGCCATCAGACCGATTTTCAAATGCCTACGTGAGTAAAGGGACAAAGGAAAGGAGAATGCCTTGCTCATCAGATACCCTGCATTCATCACAGCTGTATCTGAAGATGCCACTCCATCCTTCCTGCTGTGCCACGTTCCTGTAAAGAGCCTGGTCCCCAGCCCCTTCTACACCACCCCCACCCACTCCCTGTTAGGATCACTCCCGTGGTAAAACCAGAGACTAATCTTGCATGTAGCAGCCCACCACTGAGCTCTGGCATTGCCAGGAGCAATGGAGTTGCTAGACAATTTGACTGACTTGCTGTTGGCACATGTCTTGTGTGTGGATAGAGGTGCCACGATTTATGTAGGCCAGTCAACCTGCGCTGCATTCTGACAAATGGATGTGTTTCTAGCGGACGTGTCTGCTTCCTGCTGACCTTTCTTCGGGGTGGAGGTAGAGTCAGGCACAAGCCATCACATCCCCTGGACCTTACAGCAATAAATTAAAATCAAAGTTAAACGCTATGGATGCTGGAAATCCAAAAGTAAGACGGGAAATATGCAACAGGTTAGGTAGCATCCGTGGAGAGAGAATCAGTTCACGCTTTGATTCAAATGTGACTCCTCATGAGGGTTTTGTGGGCAGTTCTAGGCTAATAAATGCACAGATGAGAATTTAAAAATGTAAACCTAGGAACCTCCTGTAACTCCCTTGTATTGTCTTGATGTGTCCTGTACACACACAGCAGGACAAATCCAACCCAGTCAATTAATACTCCATCAGTCTACTCTCAATCAAAATGCTGGAAGGTCTCAATAACACTGCTTACCAAATTGATTCCGAGGATGGTGGGGCTGATGTATGAGGAGCGATTGAGTCAGGATTGTATTTGTAGGAATTTAGAAGAATAGGGTAGGGGTGTGAATTGCCTGAAAACGTAGCAAATTGTGAAATGTTAGCTGCAGGAAAGATTTCCTGATGGGTGAATTCAGCCCCAGGAGTTTTAAAATTATTTATCTAGTTTAAGGACAAGGACTGAGTTCCTTTTAGGACTTGGATGAGGAGAAATTTCTTCACCTCGTGGGTGCTGAGCCTGTGGAATTCTCTATCACAAAACATAGTGGAGGCCAAAACGTTATGCTTTGAAGATGGCGGTAAATATAGCTCTTGTGGCTAAAGGGATCAAGAGATATGGGGTGGGAGAACGGGATTAGGGTATTGAGACAACGATCAGTCACAACCATGATGAAAGGCAGACTAGGTTCGAGAGGCTGAATGACCTACTGCTACTCCTGCCTTCTGTCTTTCCAAGGACTTCTGTTGGTGGTCTGAGCGCCTTTTGTATAGAGGCAACATGAATATACCTGATTCCATGGAAGCTCTAGATAGGCTGTGAGTTAGCTTTCCGTTGTGAAAGACAAGATCTACGGAAATAAACCTATTCCCACTGTGACTCTATTTTTTGGCTCAAACTGTTGCGACCCCTCAGTGAGCAATGGGGCGAGGAGAAGATTTATTAGAACAGGGAGAAGTAGTGGGTCAGCCTTTGCTGCCTCACAGCTCATGACCCCATTTGGGGTCCTGAGGCTCATTTTGGAAAGCCCTACTCCAAGGTGTACAACATTCGGCCTTTGTGTGGAGGATTATACATCTATTTAATGCAAAAAGGGAGCACTTGACATTCCGGTTTGAAAACTGTATATGTTGTTCTTAGCTTGATTGAGGTTGTTGTGTATTTTTTCTCTTCTCCCTCCCAGGTTGTTTGAAAAGTACGAAGGGTATGAATTGAAGATGCAATTCTGAGTTGTGACAAGAGCCCCTGCCTCCAATTCCCAAATGCCACTTGTAGTTGATTGTTTTGTAATGTTTCCACTGCCTCACGTCAACTGTAATGCTGGTAATTTTATTTCATTGGACAGGGATGAGATATTGAAAATGATTGTTACTTTCCCCTCCCCTCACTCGCATCGTGGTAGTTTATCTCAGGTGCTTACTGTAGTGCCAAAATTCCCCAACGTTTGTAGTAACTTTTAATGAAATAACATGAGAATTTATTCCCTGGGAATGTTTAAATCTGAGGAGTATTAGACTGGGCATTAGAGGAAACAGGATGGAGAAGATCACAAATGGTTTGCAAAAGACAGACAGGCAGGAAGACAGGTCAGAAGGAAAAGCAACCCAGCAATGCAGGAAAACTGCAATTTAAAACGTAATCAGTGAAAGCTTCAGTATGAGGGGAGAGTAATTTTAGGTAGACTGGGAATCTACTTTAGAATAAAGGGTCATGTCTGAAGTGATTAGAAGAATAGGGATTCCATTATGTATGTATTTGCAATGATGTTGGGAGTGGCACAGTATTATACTTTGTTTAATTTGCCTGCTTTCTGTGCATTTGGAGAACACCTCGCAATCTCAAATCAGAAATGTGACCACGCAGAAGTGCCAGTTCAGCTGATTTTTGACTAGCAGATGATTTGCACTCCTTTAGTTTGCAAGAAAAGATTGTGGGAGAAGCTATTCTTAAGTTTTAAGAAGTAAATTAAGAAAAGGAACAGAGAATGAGGCTTTTTGTTTCTATCCCTTTCAGCCGTTTTCCACTTCATCACTTGGTGGTCTCTAACATCATGTGCCAAATGCTGACCGGGAACACACACGAGTAACTTATTTCCAGACCTCCTCAAATTTTGTTGAAGGCAATCAATGTCAGATATGGAAAGCTGCATTTTTGCATGCTTCTTCCTCCTGTTATGTTGAGATTTTCCAGACAGATTATCTGCAGCTACTCCTCCCTAGGCTTAGGGGATGTAGTCATGGAATCATAGACACACAGCAGTGTACAGGGCAGAAAGAGGCCCTTTTAGTTCATTGTACTAACACCCATCATTAAGCACCTACCTCTGCTAATGCTATTTTCCAGCAGTGAGCCAGTAACCTTGTATATTACAGCCCTTCAAGTGATCTTCTAAATACTACTTTAAAAATATGATGGTTCCTGCCACGAACCCAGGGGTTGTGAGCTCCAGATGAAAGATTTTGGTCAAATCCCTTCTAAACCTCATGAGTAACTGCAGTTAATGTCAGTTGGGAAAGAAGTATTTTTCTGTCTTTTCAAAAAAAAATCCAACATAGTTGTCTGATATGTTTTTCATTAATAATTAAACCCAAAATTTGAAAATCCTTGCGGTTGCTGGAAATTTTTAATTGCTGCATAAAGGCTTTGTGGAACTGTTGAAAACATTTCAAAGGAGTTTGAGATCTTTCTACTCTAATTACAAATATGGAAAAGCTAAAGATCAACTTAAACTGATAATTTTGTTTTTATTTGTGGCCAACTGCACTCTTTTCAAAAACCTAATTAGGTCCTTTCCAAGACCATTGCTGGACCATTGTTTTCAAGGGTTTTATAGGTCAGTGTTGGATCATTTTGCTGTTTCGGAGCTTTGAAAGATAACCAGCACACTCTGAACTGTGAAGTTCTTTAGCTTATTGTTTTTTTTTTTTGGAAAATCAGGTCCAGGGGCATGAGATGTTTAATTCTTTTAGTGGACTGGGTAGATTTTGCTAATTAGATCTGAACAGTTAAACCTGGTATATGTGACTGTCTCATGGTCATATTTCCTCATCTCTTAATTACGCTTCAGGGAGAAATTATTTTTTGATGTTGGCTTGGGAACAGCTGTCATCCTTAATGGGGAGCAAAAGCATCTTGAAACCTTTCGAGTCGAGAGGGAATTAACATTTTGTTCAAGTACAAAAAAGATTCCGTCAATGCTGCAAATCTTCTTGGAAGCAAATGTGCACTACAGTCTTCATTCTTGTCACTTGCTGCCATCAATCTTTGTTTCACTGGAAAAATTCATCAGTGAACATTCTGTGCCCAGCTAAACTGCTACTCCCCTTGTTCATCCCATTGTGCTCCCCAACCCCCTGATTTATTGGTGCATGGGCAGGACAACATCTGGTGTGAAAGCCTTTTGCTTCCACCACACACAATTGAGCTGACCCTGACCAGAAATTGGCCAAGTGTCAGTTTGTCATGTTGCATGGAGTGTTTCTCTTCATGAGTCTGAGCAAATTTTCTTTTGCTGTTGTCTCCAACTGGCCGCATTAACTTAGTACCCTGTGGTTCCCCTCTCCTGTCGCTCTCACCAGATCCTATCAGTTGCCGTAGGTCGAAGCACTGTCGCTGCTGGGACATCCCAGGGTTCCCAACGTTGGCACAATCCTTAAAAGGCGTTGTGCGCACAATCAAGTCCTGACAGTCTAGAGCTGCTCAACGCAGTTAATGACATTTGACCCTGATATACGGTAGAGAAGAAGAATTGGGCAATTGGTTTGTGGACAGGGACCTAGACGTCCCTGGGATGGGGTGGAGCAGAGGAGGGACACTTCTTCCTGGACTGGCAAAAGAGGGCTCAGCAGCAGACCCTGCCAGGCTTGTCCAAACTTGTTACCTGGGTCAGTGCAGCTTCAAATGTCCGGAGGAGTGCACAGCAATTAGTCATAGAGATAGAAGCATGGAAACAGGCCCTTCGGTCCAACTCGTCCATGCTAACCAGGTATCCTAAATAAATCTAGTTCTATTTGGCAGCATTTGGTCAGTATCCTCCTTCCTAGTCACATACCTGTCCAGATGCATTTTAAATGTTGTAATTATACCAGACTCCACCACTTCCTCTGGCAGCTCATTCCATACGCGCACCACTCCCTATGTGAAAAATTTGCCCCTTAAGTCTCTGTTGAATCTTTCCTGTCTCAAATTAAACTTATGCCCTCTGGTTTTGGACTCCTTCCCCCTGTGGAAAAGACCTTGTTTATTTACCCTATCCATGCCATCATGACTTTATAAACTTCTACAAGGTCACTGTTCATCCGCTGACACTCCAGGGGAAAATAGCCCCAGCCTGTACAGCCTGCCTCTATCACTTAAAACTTCCAGCCATGGTAAAGTACTTGCAAATCTTTTCTGACCCCTTTCAAGTTTCACAGCATCCTTCCTATAGCAGAGAGACCAGAAGTGAACACAGTATTCCAAAAATAGCCTAATCAAGTCCTGTATAGCCTGCAATATGACCTCCCAACTCCGATACTCAGTGCTCTGACCAATAAAGGGAAGCATAACAAATGCCTTATTCACTAACCTTTCTGCCTGCGACTCTATTTTCAAGGAACTATGAAACGGCACTCCAAGGTCTTTTTGTTCAGCAACACTCCCCAGGACCTTACAATTAAGTAATTCTGCAGGAAGATTACAGCTTCTCCACACTGCTGTAGTAACTGCCTCCATCTTCTCTCTGCTACCTCACAATTGTTTCCCCCTAATCCTCCCTTTCTTACATAGAAGTAAATAGCCCACAGTAAAACAGAGAGAGCAAGGCCAGGTGGTGAGGTTGTTGTATCAGGGATAATGGGAACTGCAGGTGCTGGAGAACCCGAGATAACAAAGTGTGGAGCTGGATGAACACAGCAGGCCAAGCAGCATCTTAGGAGCACAAAGGCTGATGTTTTGGGCCTCGACCCTTCATCAGGTGAAACGTCAGCTTCTGTGCTCCTAAGATGCTGCTTGGCCTGCTGTGTTCATCCAGCTGTACACTTTGTTATCCAGGTGGTGAGATGTCTGATCTTAGGCTTCTCACCCACTACAATGAGAGTATCCTGACCATGACTGTCCATGCTCCTGGACTCATATCAGGTGGAACTCCTGAGTGATTGTATGGAAATGCCCTGACTCGCAGCAGCTCCCCTGGACTTGACCGAGGACCACTCCCCTGTGACTTTGAGTCACGGCCGTACAGTTGCCACACCAACTGCTGTTACATGCTGTAAGTATGACATTGCGATAGGATGGCACTGTACAGCATACTGCGCACCCCCTCGGCTGCTGACTGGTAACAGTGACAAGCTGCCTGGCTTTCTGGCTGCACTGAACTGCAAACTAGATCAGAAGTACTGGAATCTTTAACATCTCGATGACGTCAGCATTCAGCTTGGCACAGTGTGGGTGTGCGTTGAGAGTGAGTGCATTCGGCTGTTAGCCGGAAGTTTGGTGGTCCAAGACCACCTGGGGCAAAGTCCTCTGCATGTTTTGGGCAGTACGGTGGCTCAGTGGTTAGCAATGCTGTCTCACAGCACCAGGGACCTGGGTTTGATTCAAGCCTCAGGTGAGTGCGTGGAGTTTGCACAATTCTCCCCTTATCTACATGGGTTTTCTCTGACAGTCCAAAAATGTGCAGGCTAGGTGGAATAGCCATGGGAGATTGAGTTAGAGGGATAGGGTAGAGGTTTGGGACTGGGTAAAATGCTCTTTGGAGGGTTTTTGTGGACTTGGGCTGAATGGCCTGCTTCCACACTGTAGGGATTCTGAGTTATAGCCGGGACCAATCCAAGAGCTGGGTTCCTGTCCCTTTACAGCATTATTGCAATGAAAGGCATTGATCTGTTCCAAAATATGGTACTGGTATACTGTAGTGGAGGTATACTGTAAGTGGATCAGGGATGCTCTGTGGTGATGCAGAAAGGCTGGTACATTCCGTGCCATGGATGTAGCACCAGGTAACAATGTGGAGGGCTGGAAAAGCAAGTGACCAACTGGAGTGATGAGGTACCCGCTCTCAACTTCCATGGCGGGAATTCTCAGCGTCTAGATTCTATCCAGTTGGTGGGGGAATGGGAGCATGCGTATTGATGTGGTGAGATTAGGTGGTGATGAGAGATAATTCCCGCTAATTGATCTCTAGCCCCTTTCCAGTGAGAATCTTAGCTCAATGCCCAGGACTTGCCTGAAGAATGTGACTTTCTGGTTTCGATGTCAACATTTCCCCTGGCTTTGCCAAATTTCTCACCGTAGCCCATGTCAGTCAAAGAACAGGAAACCAGTGAGGTTCAACTGAGCAATTGAAAGGTGTGATTTTTAACTGGAAGTGGAAAGCATTTGAATTAAGATGGCTAAAATAAAGGCTCACTAGTTGGTACTGAAGTCACCTCCATTTGTAAGTTTTGTAACATTTCTGGATTAACATATGTCTATGACTTACCAAATGGCAAGAAACACATTTTTAAAAAAAAAATTACATTTTATTTAATAAGTTACCAGTGTCATCTTTTTGTTAAAAGAACCCTCAGTATCTGCTCTGTACTGGGAACTGTGGTGGTTTGCATGAACGCGTAAGCCTCATTCAGTTTGTGGAGGAATGGTATTTTCAGTTCATAAAATCCATTGTTTTTAAGCTGTGTTAAAGGAGACAGGAAACCACCCTAATTCCAGCCTCATTATACTGCCCTACTGGCCGGCATTCAGCTTTCTGTAATGACGCTGCTGTATTGCATTGCTTGTTTTAACCATTATGCCACATTTAAATTTTCACCATTGCCAGATGGGCTGCTTAAACTTTCAAAACTACATATTTATTATCTTAAGATGTAAAAAGATTTGAAATAAATCACCGCTCAAGCACTTTGCATGACAGCTTTTTAAATGTTCGTTTTTCATTGTTAAGCAATGGGTTCCTGGCTTGAACTGCAACAAATGAATTCTCCTTTGTGATATCACAATATAATTAGACAGAAACTGAAGTAGCACACTGACTGCACCTGGTGGGTCACACAACTATTGACACTTCGTGAAAATGGAAGTATTGGTGAATAAAAGTAGCAATATTTTCCTTTCCACTTCCAAATTCAATTTTTGTTTACTGTGTGCGAACTATGACATCTTAACTTCCTTTTGCAATTTTCATTGAGAATATCTGAAGAAAGCATGAAAGACAGCTCTGATAGATGTGTTATATTGCATTCTTGTGACATTTGTCAAGGAATGCAGAGACAGTGTTACTGCCAAAATCCTCCTATGTAGAATCGACAAATCTTTTGGGTATTTAACCCTTTCTCAGTATTTCAATATGATCTGCTGAGTTGATAATGAGCTTATAATTCATTTTAGGCCCATTCCAAGAGGAATGTTTGCTCATAGTACCACAATGCACGTGTATGTATATAATACAAGAAAATATACTGGTACTCCAATATTCTAAATATTAATTCATCATATAGAGTCATACAGCAGGGCAACAGATCCTTTGGTCCAACTCATCCATGCCAACCAGGCATCTCATTCTGACCTAGTACTTTTTGTTAGCATTTGGCCCGTTTGCTTCGAGCCTCTTCTTCTTGTACCCATCCAGATGCCTTTCAGAAGTTGAGATTGTACCCATCTTCATTACTTCCTCTAGCAGCTCATTCCATACATGCACCACCTTCTGCATGAAAACGTTGCTCCTCAGGTCATTTTTCAAACCTTTCCCCCCTCACCTTAAACTTACGTCCCCTAGTTCTAGTTTCCCCCACTCTTGGGGGGAGAAAGACTATGGCTATTCACCTTGTGCATTTCCCTCGTGAATTTAAGGTCACCCCTCAGCCTCCGATTCTCTAGTGAAAAAAGCCCCAGCCTATTCAACCCCTCACTATAGCTCAAACCGTTGAGACCAGCTACATCTTTGTAAATCTTACTGTAATGGCATTTGTCAGTCATTTGACCTTAAAATTTATTGCAGTGATTTTGTTGCATCAGTTTTGTTTTTTTTAATAAACTCAGAAATAGGACTACTTACATTATTCCTGTTAACGTGCACACCTAAGAACAACCGACAACACTTATAAAATCCTGAATATTGAGGTGACCTGAAATAGACATTGGATGTTTTCAACCTAGCTGACATTCTTCTGGCACTGCTCACTATCAAACACACTTGAAGGATTTCTGGTAACAAACATCCTGATGCCAGTAAAAAGAGTTCAGGGCAAAATAGCGACTGACACAAAGGATCATGAAAGCCCACGTGCCTACTATTCTATAAAAATATGTCAGAGGGACGTTTGAGGGCAGGTCCGCTTACTATCTAAGTGCCTGGGCATTTTAAAAGTCTTTGACTGCCCTCCCCACCATCAGACCTCCTCTTTCCAAATTTTGTATGGATTGTGCATTTTAAACTTTCATTGTTTTGGTGTCAGTTGTGATGTTGATTCAAGAAGGGTCACATGCATGTCTTCACTTTTACCCCAGCTTTTACCTTCGAAATAATGCATAAGTATGTGAATATTACTTCAAATCATGTTTTCTATTACTTTCAGGTGACTGTTTTCAACAAGTTCACTCTCTATTCTCTGTACATACAGCAACTGAAATTTTCATAAGGTTTGATGAGTTTCACCCTTTAGTCAAAATGGAGCCAGAACCCCTGATTCAGGAAATCCCATTCCTAAACCAGGCACCCACAGTTTTCACTGGATTTTATTTTATTTAAAAGTAGAAGCAATTTCCAGCAACCAGCTTCCTGAAACATGATTCATGGACTTTAGACATTTGAGGGAAAGAAGAAACATTAGAAATAGGAGCAGGAGTGGGCCATCTGGCCTGTCAAGTCTAGTCCGCCATTCAATAAGATCACAGCTGATCTTATCGTGGACTCAGCTCCACTTAGCCGCCTGCTCACCATAACCCATAATTCTTTTCCTGTTCAAAAATCTGATACCTTTGCCTTAAAATTATACCAGGAGGTAGCCTCAACTGCTTCACTGGACAATGAATTCCACAGATTCACCACTTTTTGAGTGAAGAGGTTCTTCTTCCATTTAGTCTTAATCCAGCAATTTTGTTTTGAGAATTTATGTATCATTTTGACCCTCCTAACACTGAGGAGAAATAAATGAATGTAAAAGATGGAAGTATTTGTCTGTCAAGTCATTCAAATAACCTGCCCTTTTGTACACAGTTAGAAAGAATTAGTGCTTACAATTTCAATTGAGTTTTTTGGACCTATTAGTTTTAGGATTAGTATGACTTAACCGCTTTTGCAATCTGGTTGATATTGGGTCTGGATGGGTTAAAGGAAAAGATTAGGATGGTATGGATTAGGATTGTCTGGTGCTAAATTGGCATAGAGACTATAAAGGGTTATGGGGATGAATAGGAAGAGGGTGTCATGGGTTGGTTTGAGTTGGCACAGCTCAAGCAGCATGCCTCAGCACCTGATAGTCTCTGTTGCTGCTTCCAAGCCCTTTCCAGGAGCACAAGGCCAGCCTCCAAACACTTCCAAATTCCCAAATGCAAATCTGACTGTTCAGGGCAATACTTCATGAGTCAGGTTTGTGCAATCAGAAGTTTGATTTGAATTACAACTTTTTCCATCCCATGATCAGTTGTATCCCCTTTTGTTCCTGACTGGCTAGTTGTAAGATAAATGTGTAGCTGGAGGAACACATCAGGTCAGGCAGCATCAGAGGAGCGGGAAAGTTGACATTTAGGTTTGGGACCCTCCTTTCTGAAACATCAACTTTCCCACTCCTCAAATGCTGCCTGGCCTGCTGTATTCCTTCAGCTCCACACTTTGTTATCTCTGACTCCAGCATCTGTGGTTCTTGCTATGCCTCAAATCAGAAAGAGTGCTCTTTATTTTATCTATTTTGATTTGAACTGTTGAAACCAATGTCTCAAACTGGCAGAAATCATGAATTTTAGGTACATTTTCACATACGTAAAATTTTTAACCATCCCTTAAACAAGTAGGCAATCATTTTGTGAAATTGATCCTCAATTTCTGTAACCAGTGCAGGCAGGATGGGCCAAATGGCCTCTGTTTGAATTGCTACAGTTGTGTGATAAGCACAACAGAATCTCAAGGGAGCACGTGATGTCTGTGGCTAGGTGCATAGCATTGAAATTTGTAACTTTATTTTCCATCTTGAATAATGTATGCTGAACAACAATCCATTTATTAATGACTATGTTGCAAGTATAGCCTTTAACCTACATGTGTTCTGTCTCTGTGACAGTACTGATGTTTTGACTGTTTATTCCCAGTCACTATGTGATGATTCATAGGTTGTCTTTTGGTCAAAGTTGGAGGGATGGTGTCTATGTAACTTGTTGTTACTGGACCTGTAATTTGACAGCAAAATATTTGAAATTTGTACCTCGAAACAATGACAAGAACTATTAGCACTCAGTCTATTTACTTGCTCTACTCTGTCAACAGCAAACTCCATCATTATCCAATTGCACCTTACTTCCACCACCTTGTATGTTTTAAATATAGTTTACTTCTATTTTATACGTTTGCCTTGCAGTGTCTGACACTGCAGGGAGCTGTAAGGAGTTTTTACTGCCTTTCACTGGAGGTAAAATGAAACATAGATAAGTTATTATCCTTCTAGTAACAATTGGAGCACATTTATTTTGGATATCCAATGACATTGGACAGCATCTCAGGTTGGGGAAGAATGGTCAGGCTTTACTTTCCACAGTCTCAAAACAATATACAACTATTCAGAATGTTATAATACCTCCAGTGAATTGTCTCTTAATTCCTGTCAATTTATTCTCATTTGTAGTATATGGTTAAAGTAAAAGCTGGTCTAATTGTTGACCAGACTATTTTAAGTAAAGTTCGCAGCAAGTGGCAACTTCTACCTCATGTTTGTATGTTAATCCAACAATTTGAAGTAATCTGATGGTTAATACACACCAGTTACTTCTAATCTTCAAAGTTCTTGAGTAAGAAAAGAATGTAATAATGTAAAGATAAGTAACTTAATGGAACAGCAGCTGTTACATCTTATACAAAACAGTTGCATGTCCCAAATTCCCTGTAGTAAGTTCCCCTCCCATTTTCTCATGCCATCTTAGGGTGGTGCAAAATGTATACCAGGTGCTTCCTTAACAGCGAGAGACTGAAAATGAGCAAATAAGACCCTGATCACTCCTGCATACCTCAGTTCTCAGTGCAAATATGGAATTGGCAGAGACCTGGGAATAAGTCACCTGCCCACACTTGAGATTTAGAAAATGAGAACTTGAAACTAGTAACGAAATAATGTAATAATAATCTCAGATGATAACGAACAATTTAAAATATGGAGAAAATCTGTAACAGAAATGAAAAACAGAATCTCAATTCAATGCCAATCTTTCTCTCCAGGGAAAGAACATTATCAGACTTGCAGCTTATCTGTCTATTTACTTCTTAAGTACGCATAGGTGCTGATAGGGCTCTGGAATTTTGGACATGGTTAGTAAATATCAGATGACAATTTGCAAGTGTGATTTGTTTCTGAGTTTTGAATAATTGACTATTTAACCCATCAAATAAACAATAGGGAGCTGTAGAATGAAGAGTTAAGCAACTATAATTTGAATGCAAATATCAAGATGAAATGGCTCACTTTTGCCACTAACCATTTTGTGTGATGAGCTGTATCAAATGTTCTTGTGATAAGGGGAAGAGGGAAATGCTACCTTTTGTCTCATTCATTGCAGTCAGTATGTGTCCATGAGTTGGAGAATAGATTTTTCGTTTCATAATTACCACAAAGGTTTTTAAGCTTGAAATAAACTGTCAAAAGCTTGTTGAAGTGAAAATCTGCTGGACCCAACAACTTGATTTATTATATTAATGTTTCTCATGAGCACATATGCAATACCAAAACCCACAATTAATAGAGCTAGCATATTTTTAAAAGCTGTCATACCACACAGCGGGAGTAACAACAAAAGTCAAGCTAACAGCAGTTTGGTATCTGCAAACAATATCAGATCAGTTGATTAAAGTTTGTGTATCATCTTGAAATTCAGTGCGTTCAGAACTGACTCTATCTGGAAAATCTCACCAAATAATAGATATATTTTTGTATTGACAATAGACAAGGTTGCTTGTTCAAATCCACTGCAGCTGCGTATTTATTTTGGCCAAGGATTGAAAACTCCAACAATGTAAATGCATACAGATGGCCAATCTCTCAGTATACTTGAATAAATTGATTCACCATGAACTAACAAATGCTAACCAATGTTTTACTATGCAATTTTTATCTACTTCAATTGCCTGATGAAAAATTTAAAGATATTCAAATTGGAATGCTTTTAGCAACTCATTTCTCTCATAGATTACTTTACCTTAAAGGAAAATAAACAGGACTTGCAATGTTCCTCCTTCAGTTTAACTTATGGCTGGGAATTCAATAAAATATTGTGCTTTAAAAAAACTTTGCTCACATTCATATTTACAATCGTCCTGTTCATAAGGAGCTGATAGTTCAGTTGTTGATTAGATGAAATCTGTCAAAATTTGGGCAAGAAGTCAATATATGAGATGGTACTAGAAAACTTGATTCAATTATTCTCAACAGTAAGTTTTAGGGATTTGTTTGAGACCATGCAAACCTAGACAGCCATTTTTACTTTTGCAGATTTTATAAAATTATTTTAATTAGATCTGGTAATTTGCCAGCAAATTCTGAGGCTGTTGGACAACATAGTTACACTAAACTGGTTGCAGTAACTTCTAAACTGTCAAAAAATCTGACGATGGTAATCATCAAGCAGATTGTGGGGGAGATAGCCTAAATTGTTTCAGGTGAAACATTAAATATGTTCCGTACTTCAGTATTGGATTTTTGGGTCTTGAAATCTTGTGACAGTCCATATGGGTTGGCATCACAGTTGTTTTACTTGGCTACCAGAATTGTAATTTTGCAAAGCAGAAATTGTTTCCAGGCAAAAGACATGTTCTTCACAGTTATATGTACTGTTGTAGATGGACTTACCCTGCGAATGAGACTGTCTTGCAGCTTTTGCAAATATTTCTTCTCTTTCTGTTTTACATTTACATTTTTGTTTGAAATGGTTAAAACAATGGAACGGACAATAGTTCTTCTGGAAATTCCAATAGCTGATGTTCTAAAGCCACACAAAATGCTTTTGTTAAAACGCGTGCAAACACTTTTTAGAAATAACAGCAAAGTGAAGACATGGGGTGAATTTTCCCAGCTGCTGCATGACTAGTGCAATGGTGATTCAGTTGATAACATTTGGCGTGTTTGGAACAATGGAAGCTTGACTTGGCAACCGAGGTTTCAACTTTGAGGTGAGAATCTCAATAGTCAATGCAAGAAGCTTATTTGTATGCTTACACATCATTAGTACCTGATCCTACCTCATTTACATGAAATCTGCTATTTCCCTTGCAGTGGAGAGAAACGATATGACAATAATTCCCAACATGAAAGACAGGGCAGGTACCTGGCATCTCCTCCAGTTTGCTGCTTGCTTCTCTGCTACTCTCCAACATTATTAGGTTATGCTTTATTGCCAATGACTGCCTGGACAATCTGTCCACAGAGGTTGGCACTGGACATGTGACAGCCTTGCCCCATCATCATGGCACATTTCTAACTTACTTAGAATACAGTTCTCCACTTCAGTGCTACATTTTAGAGTGGCACTGACGCTATGGATGACAGCCTGCTGCCAGGCCACTTCGCAGGGATTGACACCCATCTGCATCTGAACAGTACACATCTTAGGGGTCTTAACTTACTTTTTAAGTGCTCATTTACTGTGCAGTAGCATACATGTTCCCAGCATCTCTGCTTTGCTTTGCTTTGCTTCGCTGCTTCTTGTGCTCATTAAGTCTTACAGTACTTTCATCTTGCCTTGTTGTTTAGTACAGACACAAAGCTGAGCAACATATCATGGTTATCATTGATCAGTCAAAGGAGGTAGACTTGTTGCTATACTGCACTAGACTATGTCAATGCCACACTTACACCAGGTGGCAGCAGCTTACACAGCAAGTTACTGTGCTTCACCCAAATGCCCATGTCTCAAAATCTTAAGGGGAGTAGTTCTTGGTCCAGTCAAGGGCAATTCTCATCAGTTAGAGGATCTCACCAGAGTCAGTAAAGGCCATCATTCAGTCTCTGTTCAGGAGTTTGGATATGGCCAACAGCTTGGGCTGGCCAGGGTTTCCATATCACTATAGTCCAGCGATTTTCTGCAGGTTATTATGATCCACTGGTGTAGCATGCCATAAAGGGAGCCGTGATAATCCTAGAATCATACCAAGTGTTAACTCTTTTCTTGAAGGTATGCACGGTGCTTCAATTTATCTTTTAGGCCAAGGTTGATGGAAAGCACAGATCTGTTTCTGTACTTAATAAAAAATATCATTATTGTAAATAATTGAATTGTAGCTACATAAAAACAGACATCAACTATTAGAATATAACATTATTAGCTAATGCTCTAAATCCCTTATCAACTTTCCCTTCCTCCCCCTCTATCTCTCTCACTGTCACATGTGCGCGCACACACGCACTGCAACTGCTGTAGGCAAGGTAACGGGTTTTCAAGTTTAAGCTGAGTTATTTTACTGCAGGAAACAGGCAGCTACTTCTGGGGAGAGCAATAGCACACCCGTCTACGGCTTTCACTCTCCGTGTCTGTGTTTCTGTAACTTGTTTCCAGTTCTAAGTGCTCAATTAGCTGAAAACTAATTAGCTTCACTTTGTATCAACTCCTCGTTCCCTAACTGTCGGAACAATGTCAGAACCCATAACCTCAAAAAAACAGAGTTTATGGCAGGCAAACGAACTCTGTGAAATTGACACTTAACCAACGTTTGGCCAAATTTAACCAATAAATTTTATTTATCCAGTCAAAGTTGCATTTCTACAAAGTTACATGCATTGTAACGTTAGTTTCCAGTTCTAGCTAGCTCAAGATGGGAATTCATTTTTACCACTGTAGTAGACAGGATTTAAGATCCCTTCTGTATCAGCACTGTTCCAACAAGCACCAAGATGCTGCTTGGCTGCTGGTGAGAAAAACTCTGCTTCTAAGATCCTTTATGCATGCCCAGACACTCTGTGCCACCACACACTGCCCTCCATGGCTGCAGAGGGGATGGGACTGTTGCATGCTTCCTTCTGGGATTTTCCTGTGCAAAAGAAGTAGAGAGAAATGTAGTGGTTTCTGTCCTGGTTTGTCCTGAAACGCTGTGTGATGCAGGACTTGACTCTACAGCCTGTTCCCCATCGGCCGCATCCACGCAAATATCAACTGTGTCTGGAGGACCATCAACTCTGAGGGACACACTAAAGCTTAGGGCAGTTGCTGTCTAGGTGCAGTGGGGAAGGACCAACATTTCAGGTTTTTCTGCCAATGTAAATGGGGGGTCCATCCTTTTATTGGACCCTCCTGACGCCTCTGATAAATACCTGTAGTTTAATTGTAAATGTGGAAAAAAACCAAACACAAATATTTGTTTTCTTCTCTGTTAAGTTAAGATAGTATAGATCTGAATGGCTTCATTAACTGTGTGTATGTACATAAAGATTTCCTCCTACGAAGAAACTTTATTTGCTTTCAATAAAAAAGGCACTGCAGCTTCATGTTGCCAGGAATCCGGGTTTCTTTCCAGCCTTCCGTGACTGTCTGTGTGGAGTTTACACATTCTCCACATGTCATCATGGGAATCTACTGGCTGCTCTGGTTTCCTCCCAGAGATGTGCAGGTTGGGTGTATTGGCCATGCTAAATGTAGGGTCATGGGATAGGATGGGGCAGAGGATTGAGTCTGAGTGGGGCAGTTTTTGGAGGGTCAGTGCAGAGCATGATGGACCAAATGGCCTCTATATCTGCATTGTAGAGATTCTACTATTCTACAAAAGAATGTTTCTATAGAAACCTGGCTGGGAAGGGTTGTTGATGTGTGATAATTCTGAATGAGCCAGTGAAGTTAACTGAATTAAGTAAAAATAGGAGGTCTTAACTGTGCATGTCATTAGCCCGACTCTCAACCCTGAATAGAAACAAAGTGCTGAAGATCTGAAACAAAACCAATGCTGAAGTAACTCAGCAAATCTGGCAGTATCTGTGGAGAGAGAAAACAGAGTTAGTATTAGAAGTCCTATGTGACTCCTTTTCAATGCCCCTCTTACCACTTAAACCAGGAGAATGGTGGAATACCCTTTAGAATGTTGATACCAATTAATCTGTCTTACATGCCCTTATCAAGAATTGTACTCATGCAAGCCTGCATCGTTGGCTCATAGGAGCAGGCAAGTCTTGTAACCATTTCAAGTTGCATTTCTGACGGAATGAGTAGATGGACCATTCTAGGGGAATGAGTAAGTAGAAGAATGACTTTGCATTGAAAGAATCTTTACAAATTCAGTTGTGTATGCTCATTCCAGTTCATATTGCCATTGCATTTAATAACTCATGTATAAATTACAGAAATGTGCTGTATTCCGTGTGGCTACAAACATTTTTAGTATGGGCTATGTCATTTTTTTTATGTAGACTCATTCAAGATTCTGGAGTATTATTTGTCATCACTACGGCTTTGTGTTTTCAGCTGCCGCCTTCTATCTACCAATTTCTTTATTTGGCTCAAACCCCAGGTTTGCGTATTGATAGATGATTGTTTCTTGATTTATTATCTTGCTTGTAAAGAATGATAACTTGTTTTTTTTCGGTAAACAGGCTTGATATTTAACTGAGGTGCTGTAAATGATCATTATCCTTCCAAACAAAGAAAATAACCGATAAATCAAAAGAAATCATTGCTTCAAAAAAAGAGCTCATTCAGTCCTCACCATGTTTAAATCCCCCTAGTTCCCCCGTTTTCACTTGACATAATCTGGAATCCTTTTGGGGAAAGTTCCATATTAACGGTTGTTAGGAGTGTCATTGAAGAAATGACTACCTGATACCCTTAAATTAAGTATCAGTCTATTAGTATTTTGATAGCTGATGGTCTGTCAGTAAAGAATTGGTTCTGCCATGCTGACTATTGTACAATATTCTACAAAAACGTTTTTTTTCTTAAATTCCCGTGAGTGTACCTAAAGGATTAGTCAATTAAGTCAATCAACAGTAAAATTCCAGCTTAATACCCCATCTGCTGGAATTACATTTGACATATTCAATTGCTAATACTAATGGAGAGTAAAAGTGAACCACTTTTCTTAAACTTGTTACTGTGATTATAGGTAAAATCAATTTTAACCCTTTAAACATTCTAATGAAAGCAGAAGATATAATGGAATTTTTGTTTAGAATGCTTTTGATTCTGTTTTAACTTTGTTCAATATACTTGGCTTTGTAATTAGCATTTAAAGAAGTACAGTGGTATACAGAAAAACAATATGAATTTGTGAAAAACAGTTTTAGAATGACTTTTTAACCCAGGAATGCAACAATCCTTTTCTGGGGATTCTGATCATTAATCATGTAAGATTGGTGGACAATTAAATATGTAACCAAAGGAAGAATCTCCACAAACATCCCCATCCATAATTGAGTAGCCCAGAAAATAAATGCAAAAGATGAGGCATAAGCATTTGCAACCACCTTCAGATAGAAGTGCTAACCGAATGATTCATGTCTGAATCTTTTAAGAGTCATTGTCTTTCCATGCTGTAAAAAGCCTTTCTTCAGCCTGGCTGGCATCTGTTAGTTATGAAACAACATCTATTTTAATTCCATTTTCTACCACTTGGTCCATAACCTTGTATGCTATGTTATTAGATGTTTTTCTCGAAAGACATCATTAATATCTTAAGGATTCCTTCTAAAACTACATACCCTTTATTAGTTCCAGATACACTCAGCCCGCTGATAATATGTCTCCCTTAAATGCACTGAGATAACAAGGTGTAGAGCTGGATGAACACAGGCCAAGCAGCATCAGAGGAGCAGGAAAGCTGATGTTTTGGGCCTAGCCCCCCCACCCCACCCTGTAACATACCTGTGGTATCTTCAGTTGCTGCTGCCTTCTGGTCATATTCTTTCTCCTTAGCAGTGGGCTCACTGTCTTATCACCTGCTGTGAACACTAGGCCTGAAACGTCAGATTTCCTGCTCGTCTGATGCTGCTTAGCCTGCTGTGTTCATCCGGCTCCACACCTTGTTATCTCAGATTCTCCAGCATCTGCAGTTCCTCCTATCCCTTTAAATGCACTGCGCCTTATCTTAAAACTGTGCCTCCTGGTTATTGACCCCTCTGCTAAAAGGAAAGATTTCTTTGTGTCTACCATGTCTATGCCCCTCAGAACTGTGTGTACTTCAGTCAGATCCCTGTCAGCCTTCTCCACTCTAAGAAATCAACCCCAGCAGATCTAACCTGTCTTTATAGCTAAATCTTTCCAGCTAAGGTAACATCATGGTGAATCTCCTCTACACCCTCTCTGGTTCAATCACATTCCTCCTATAGTGTAGCAACCAGAACTGTACAGTACTCCCAGCTGTGGCCTAAGTAGCATTCTACACAACGCCATCTTCACTTCATTGCTCTAAGTTTTTAATCTAAGTGGATTATAAATGTGTGGATGTTGTCTATCTAGGCTTCCAAAACACCTTTTGAGAAGGTGCCTCACGGGAGGGTGCTGAGCAAGGTGGGGGCCCATGGTGTTCGAGGTAAGCTACTGGCTTGGATTGAGGATTGGCTGTCTGACAGAAGGCAGAGAGTTGGGATAAAAGGCTCTTCTTTGGAATGGCAACTGATGATGAGTGGTGTCCCGCAGGGTTCACTGTTGCGGCAGCAGCTGCTCACCATATATATTAATGATCTGGATGAAGGGACTGGGGGCATTCTGGCAAAGTTTGCTGATGATGCGAAGATAGGTGGACAGGCAGGTAGTAGCGAAGAGGTGGGGAAGCTGCAGAAAGATTTAGACAGTTTAGGAGAGTGGTCCAGGAAATGGTTGATGAAATTCAACGTGAGCAAATGTGTCATTTTGCACTTTGGAAAAAAGAATACAGGCATGGACTATTTTCTAAACGGTGAGAAAATTCGTAAAGCAGAAGTACAAAGGGATCTGGGATTGTTGATCCAGGATTCTCTAAAGGTTAACTTGCAGGTAGAGTCCGTAATTAAGAAAGCGAATGTAATGTTGTTGTTTATCTCAAGAGGGTTGGAATATAAAAGCAGTGATGTGCTTCTGAGGCTTTATAAAGCTCTAGTTAGGTACCATTTAGAATACTGTGTCCAATTTTGGGCCCCACACCTCAGGAAGGACATACTGGCCCTGGAGTGTGTCCAGCGGAGATTCACACGGATGATCCCTGGAATGGTAGGTTTAACGTATGATGAACGGCTAAGGATCCTGGGATTGTATTCATTAGAGTTTCAAAGGTTTGGGGGGATCTAACAGAAACTTACTAGATAATGTATGGCTTAGAAAGGGTGGACGCTGGGAAATTGTTTCCGTTAGATGGGGAGACTAGGACCCGTGGGCACAGCCTTAGAATTAAAGGGGGTAAATTTAAAATGGAAATGATGAGTCATTTCTTCAGCCAGAGTGGTGGGCTTGTGGAATTCATTGCCTCGGAGTGCAGTGGAGGCCGGGACGTTAGATGCCTTCAAGGCAGAGATCGACAAATTCTTGATTTCACAAGGAATCAAGGGCTACGGGGAGAGTGCAGGGAAGTGGAGTTGAAACGCCCATCAGCCATGATTTAAATGGCAGAGTGGACTCGAAGGGCCGAATGGCCTAACTTCCACTCCTATGTCTTATGGTCTTAACTGTGGAATAAATCTCCTTCTGTCTTACATCAACCTCCAATAAGTGCTCCCTGTGGATAAGGGTAATGTTACCAGGGTCAGTGTAAATTCTCCTTGCTGCATTTGAGTTGGTTAGACCAGATTTACAGTGAACCGTAAATAACTTGCAGTCCTTTCCAAAATAATCTTCCAAATCTCTCCACCCTCTAGTGACTATCTGTGTGGAGTTTGCGCTTTGTTCCCGTGGCTGCACGGGTTTCTGCCGGGTGCTCCAGTTTCCTCCCACAATCCAAAGATGTGCAAGTTAGGTGGATTGGCTATGCTAAATTGCCCGTAGTGTTTGGGGTGTGTAAGCTAGGTGTATCAGCCATGGGAAATGTATGGTTATGGGAAGGGTTAGAGGTTGGGCCTGGGTTGGATGCTCTTTGGTGGGGTGTTGTGGACTTGTGCCTAATGGCCTGTTTCCACTCTATGATTCTGAGAACAAATCAGAGGCTAGGAATCCTGTGTTGAGTAACTCACCTCCTGACTCTTTAAATCCTGCCCATCATTTACAAGGCACAAGTTAGAATGTGATGGAATACTCTCACACTTGCCTGGATGAATGCAGCTCCAATACACTCAGGCAGATTGTCCTGCATGGTGTCAAAGCAGCCCACTTGAATGGCTCCAATCCACAAATATTTATTCCCTGCTGTGCCAATGTTGTGTAGCAACAGTTTGTACTATTTACGAAACACACTGCAGTACTTCACCTCCTGAAACAGTGCCTTCCAAAGGCACAGCCACCACCATCTAGAAGGACAAAGGCTGCAGATATGAGAACGCCACACCCTGCAATTTCCCCTCCAAGCCACTCACCATCTTAAGTTGGAAATATATTACTGTTCCTTCTGTGTCATTTGGTAGAATTCTCTCCCTCAGTGTAATGTGGGTTTACCTACATGGGTCGCAGTGGATCAAAAAGGAAGCTTGCTGACATTACATCAGAGACTGGTATCAGGTCACCAAATCACCTTTATTTACACATGCATAGTACTTGACACTAGTCTGACTTCCTTGGAGCCAGCTCTAGAGTGAACAGAACCTCTGACACACTTGTTTAAATTTGTCAGCCAAGGCTGTCTGATTGGATCAGGTTAAGAGGCCCAAACAGAGAACTCATATTCTATGAGCTCCACCTGGGTAACCTCCATTTAAAATCACTGCACTCACTACCACTTTCTCAAGGGTGGTGAGGAAGGGCAATAAATTACTGGCCCAGATCGTGGCACCCAGATCCCATTAGTGAATATAATAAAAATAATGGTTCACAATGCCTTACCAGACAGGGCTGTGAACCGTAGCCCTACAAAGGCTGGAGGATCTTCATCAAAATTGCAGAGGAGTATGATGTGCTGATCTTTGCAATGTAATCAACCAAGATGGCGCTCCAAAAAGTTAGAAAGGCTGGGAAAGAAGTAAGGAATCATGGAATTGGAATTCACCCACCATTTCTAAAGGGGTCATGACTCCCATTCCGTGAAAATCCAGGCCTTAATATGTAATGTGTAACTATCAATAGAAATGCAACATTGCCTGTGATAATGTGACTTCTGCCATTCTATAGGCAAAGGAGGAAGAAGAGTGAGCATTATTTGTTGTGGTATTGGCCAGTTTTTAAAAAATGCTTTTCTTTGGCAGGAAACATCTAATGCCTATGACAGAGCACCTTTGAATCATGACTAGAAAATGTGGCAATATCCTAATGTTGTGCTGATTTGAAAGGATAAATTTTCCTGTAGCTGTAATTTTAAATACGTGGCAAGATTTAAAACAAATCCACCTCAGTGGCCTCATAAAGGGCAGATTTCGCGAATTACTGCTTTGGCTGCAATGAGCGCTGATTGTAAATTTGCATGTGACAGTCTTGAATAATTTCCCACCCATGAACTTTTCAGAGATTCTTGCTTGCAGCATTGTTTCCATTGGAGAATTCACTGAAAAATCTACCATTTTTGCTATTTCAGTGATAAGAAATCATGGGGTTCTGCGAATTTTGAGGGAATCAGCACAAGCTTGGATTCGTCAGTTTGAATGCATTTTACTTCTAAGGGGTTGATATGAAAATAACATTTTGGGAATGCTTCTAGCATTTTAAAACAAGCTATAAAATAAAATATAAATTGGATCAAGTCATTTAGGCCCTGCTTCATCATTCAGTTAGATTGATCTTGCCTGATTAATCCATTTCTTCTTCTGTCTGCCTTGATTCTGTGACCCTCATGCCGTCTCCTAGCAAACATCTGTCACTATGGAATGGATGACCAACTGTACTCGGAAAATTGTGGACCCAACTATGATGCAACATCTCATGGCCAGCGTCAGCTTCTGTGGTAGAACAAGAAAAAGCTGCCCATTGCCTTGAGTGCTGCTTTGGAATCCCAGATTTCTGCCATCATGGCTGTGGATACCAGAGTTAAAAGAGGGTTAGAAACGGAAAGAATGCTGTAAATCAGGAACAAGAACAGAAGTTGCTGGAAAACTCAGCAGGTCTGACAGCACCTGTGAAGGAAAAAGCAGAGTTAATGTTTTGGGTCCGGTGACCCTTCCTCAAAACTGAGGGTTGCAGTCTGTTACCGCAGAGCAGCAATCTGGGCTTCAGTAGATTATTTGGATTGCTGAGGTGCCCCTCCAGGTAAGTGTTAGTGGGTGCAAGGAATGTGAACCTGCTGTTGCCCATTCACGTAAGGATTTTGCACCATGCAATCAAAGGATAGCGCTGGTTTCTCAGCAGCCCGCTCCTGTTTTGGTATGGTGACTCAAATGCAGATAGCAAAGCTGACTTTGTCATTGACATTATTCTTCAATTGTCCAGAATATTGGGCAAGAACCTGTACATACTCATCAGCCAGCTCCACTTTAAGGGAGTGGAATCTCTTTCAGACTGGTCCCCGAGTTGAGTAGCTACAAAGTGACATTTCTGCATTCAAAGGCACCCTGCACTATGGAGCAAGAATGAAATTCTTGTGAAGCCACATTAGAATGCTACCACACTGTCTCTGTGTGCCAAGGAGAAGGCATTCAGCTCTCTTGAATTACAGACCCTCACTGACTCTTCTTAGGCAACATCAAAGGTAAACCTGAAGACTTTGCTCATGTTACCCCTCCACCCTAAAATAGATCCTGCCTCAGAATTTAATGCCCATGATTCCCTTCACAACCACTGACAGCATTGTCCTCTTTGTGAGGGCATTCTTAATGAATCTGAAGCATCTGATGCCATGTTATTGGCTGAGATTCAGGTCAAAAACATTGCTCTCGGAGTGGAGATGTTGTTGTTCTAAAGGCCCTTCTCCATTTTGAAAACACAATAACACATATAACACTGGAATCCAAATGGGAAGGAGACAGATTTTGCTATCTTTATGCATTTTGCTTGGATCATCTCTCTCTCTCAAAATTCATGCAGTTTTGGTTCCCTTTGCTCTTCTTGTTTCTCGTAAGATAGACATCTCTTCCGTGGCCAGATCCCTGAAAGAGCAGAGCTTTTGAACCTGCCAATTTGATATTATTCCCATTATTCCTATTCTTAGACTTGTACTTTTTATCCAATTACCAAGTTTGGCGATGGGATGCAAAGTCCTGGTAATGCACGCTGCTCTCAAACCACAAGAAACTGTAACAATTATGGTACTATAATGCAGTTATTTCATTGTACTGAACAAGCTAAAAATGTGTCCTGCCTCATTGGCTGCAAAAGGAGGTACAAACACTTCAGCAATTCACTCTTGAGGTGCATTGTCAGATGAGCATGAACCAGATGCAAACATGCATGATTCTAAATGACATCATTTAATTGAATGTGTAGAAACATAACAAGAAATAACATTATGGTTGACTGGAGGCAGCAAAAGAAACAAGTTGGGTATTAGCTGCGTTGAAGTTAGCAAATCTATCTTCAATGTATCAATAGATACATTGGAGAGTTTGGAATTAGTAGCAACATAGAAAAGTGTTGGCATTTTGTAATGATTTAATGTAACACAACACTAAGTTGAATTTGTTACATATATAAAAATATTACATATGTTATCTTGAGTCCTTTGGCAATAATACAACCTGGACCAGCTGTGACTTATAATGCTAGTTGCATAAGGCTTTTGAAATGTCAGAACACATAGAAGCAACTTAATTGACTTGGATCTGCTCTCTAATAACTGGCTAAATGTAGCATTCTTAGTGGTGGTAATCATTTACTGCTGTATTAAACTTATCCTGGAATGCAGAGGGGTGTAAATGGTGCTTACTGTGCTGTTGGAGTCAATATTGCAAAATTTGACCTGTAGGTAGATGAATGACCAAATTACTCATTTTGAACATGTCCTTCTTTAAGTTGATTTTTCAGACATGCTATGTATTACAATGAGACAAAAATTTCAAAACTCTGTAATCTCAGTGATATTACAGCTTTTGTTTTTAAATTGCACTTAATAATTCTGCTAGATAATAGAGTAATGATCTGGAGAGCAAAGTATTTTTGGTAAAAGGAAATTTAATCTTTGTAACGCATTTTCCTGTGAAACATGAGGCTATAAATTTTAATATTTACACAAGGTTTTGATATTTTCCAACATTCACATTCCAAAGGAACTGGTTTTCAAGATTCCTAAAATTCATTTTGCCTAAAGTTCTAGGATAGACAGTGCTATGATAGAAAAGATAACATCTAAGAAATTACCTCATTATTAATAATGGAGCTTGCTGGAAAAAATTACTTTGTAATATATACTGAATATCTCTCAATTTATTAGTTTATTTATACAGAAGACTAACTTCCAGAACTGAGATTTTTCTGTGCTAACTCCTAGTCCTGCTGTTAAAATTGTCCAGTTTACAGTCATAGCTGCGTTACAGTGGCCTGGCTGATTTTGACACAACACCAAAATGCAGGCTATAGGCAGGAGGTCTATCAGCATCTGTAGCGAGAGCAGGGAAGAAGCAAATTGAACATTTCAGTTGTCCAACAAGGACAACTACTGTATCAAGGGCTACACCCCTGAAATGTCAGTCTGCCTTTTCTGTCCACAGATAATGATTAATCTGATAATTTTTGGAAATTCTTTCAACTTTTATTCCATCATGTTAGTGACGTGGCATTGAACTTGCACGTGGATTTGGAATCTCCACCCTGCATATCTGTAATTTACATTTACTCATTTGACATGTAATTTAGATCAGCTACTGCAGTGTCAGGCTTTTGTAGATGAGACAAATAGAAACAACTATAGAAATGAATCTTTGTGATTTCTGTTTTAACTTGTCACATTATGTAGTTTTAATGTTTCATGGAATGTGTGTAACCTCCCGAGCTGCTGATAACTCAACGCTGGCAGTGAATTGGTGATCTAAAAACCTTTACCCACTCTGTAATTTAAACATAACCAATTTTGTAATTGAGTTCTTTAGACCTGTGACAATCATAAATTATATCCCCCATGATATCAGTATATTAAAGACACTACTGAAATATGGCACTAGTTGTATTTAGTTAGCCTAACAGGAGTCTCCATCTCCAGGTCGGAGAACCCCTGTCAGTTCCATGGGGGAAATTCAATGATATAAAGCATTTGAGTGGCCACAACAATTGATAGACCTTTCATATGGGATTCAGGGACATGGCGGCAGATGTCTGACCTGCCCAGAGCTGCCAGCAGCCTACCATCCCTGTTGGATCTCATGAACAGTGGTAGCTGCTCGCAACACATCTATCAGAGGCCCAGGATTTCAGGAGCACAGGCCAAAGGAGAGTGAAGCTTAGAGAAGGGACTGCGGGCAAGGGTTACCAAATGATAGGCACCTTGGGTGTCACTGATCCTAACGATGAGCGACCACAACCCTGCCTCCCTGTGGGAACCCACTGGCAAGCCTGAAATGGTGGCCTTCAGGAGGTGCTGGACAAAATTGCATTGGGCTCATTGATACACATGCTAACTGGCTCATTAATGAGTCTCATTGACACTTCACCATCAATTGTCACGAATCCTGCATTAGCTGTCCACCTTCAATTTAATCAGGACAGATTTAGCCCCTTCTGGGAGACTCGTATGATTATGTGGACCATGTCACCTTGATTTACCATAATATGCTGGCATTCTTATAGCGTTTTTTGGATCTTTTATAATGGGTTCATTGAATACTTTGTGAAAATTAAACATGGGTGCACACATGGGACAGAATTCTGAGGTTGTAGGGTGCACACACAAGACAGAGTTCTGAGGTTGTAGTCATGCTTGTCGCACCGTTGGGTTTGGTTGCAAACATTTTTGCCACCCTTCTTGGTAACATCGTCAGTGCACCTCTGCTGAAGTGTCGGTGTTCTGTCCCATTTGTTATTTATGTGCCTTGGTTTGCTGGGGTGGTTGGTGTAACTTCTGGTTTTGTTTCTCAGTGGTTTGCACACAGGGTCTAATATAATGTTGTACATCCGGTTGGGATACCAGATCTCAGGAATTCCCTGGCCTGTCTCTGTTTGGCTTGAACAACTATGAATGTGCTGTCCCAGTCAAATTTGCATCACTCTCTGTCCGTTTGTAGAGAGGTAGAGGTAAGTGAGAGTTGGTTGTGTCTTGGTGGCTAGTTGGTATTCGTGTATCTGTATTGTCAATTTTCTTCTGGTTTGGCCTACGTAGTGTTTCTCACAGTCCTTGCATGGTATTTTGTATATTATCCCAGTTTTGCCAGTTTTGGGTACTTGAGGTGCACTGATGATGTGACCTAGTAGGGTGACAAAATATTTGCAACAAACCCACTGGCTTGGCGAGCATGTCTACAACCTCATCCAAAAACTTTAGAATTTCTAATGGCTAAATGATCATTTTTCTAGCATGAATGGGAGTTACACACTCTGGAATCCCCAGCATACAAAACTGCAAAGGAATTACTCTGGAAATTGAAGATTCTATTGGGCAATTCTACTGCATTTGCAAAATAATCAATTGAAATCTGATATTTGGGAGGGTTCTACTGCAGTGACATAAACAGTTTCCCTGGAACAGCTAATTTATAAAATTCCTAGTTTAGTGCCTGAGTAACATTAAACTGACTACCAACATACCTCTCCGAAACCCTTTACACTCTCAGACCATAACCCAACACTGGCCGAGTCATGATTCTCGTCCCTCCCTTTCCTCTATCCCCAACCATTGGACCTGACCTCCCCATCCACAATGGGATCCTCCCTGAGTCATCGGAACCCATCCCCATTTCTCTCTCAACAGCACCCAGCACCACCAGGCTCGACCCCTACCCCAGATCCCAGCGTCTGAGCCCCCTTTGCTCTCATTGACACTCAAAACAATTTTAGACCCCTCCTTTCCTGCCCAATCTCTCATGTCCCACCCGACTCAACCAATCTTAAAAGCTATCACATACCTGCCTTTTTGGCACCTTGAACCCTGGCATTCTACCCACATGGCATGCTATTTGTTACTGTAGCACATGCACCTGCCTGATCCCGTCCCAGCACTTTAACCTCACACTTATAGGTGCTGTGAAGTGTTACGTCCATGAGATGGCTGTCTGTGATGTTGGACTTTCAGTTCCAGAATATGACAGCTGCCTGCTGCAGTAAATGGCATGTGGTTTGCCTTCCCTAGGCTGCTCAGCACTATGATGGATCTGTCAGAATGGGAGTATTGGGTTGAGCATTTCTGAAAGAGCCCTGAGTGCAATTTCCTGTCAGAAATGCAGAGGGCTCTTTTGTTGCATAAACATTGGAGCAGAATTGCAATCTGCATGACATTACCATTCTTGGGAAATCCAATCCATTAATTTATTGATTACCATTTTTAAAGCTGAGGTCAAGCTGCTAGATTTCTGCATTAAAGGTGGACCCTCGGGACATACTGTACTCACAGGGAGGAGGTTGGTTGCAGTAAGTTTGGAAGAACTGGGGTAGGCTTGGGTCTGGCAGCCTGGTAGGGTATATTCTTGCTGTCTGCTGTTCTGTTGTGGCTTGGCAAAACTTGGCATTCTAAGTTTGACTCACTGATGGATCCTGGCACCTGAGTAAACCTTAATAGATTAAATGTATCGGTTCATATGGAAACCTACCCAAATTTAGTGTTCAATTTCATCATTTCTGAGATAAATATTGCTATGATTTTAATCTGAGAAAGGTAAGTCGTTATATTTGAACACAAACTTGAGCAGAAACAGAAGTGTTAAGACATGAGAAATTTGCAGTTTTTAGGATGTGAATTTCATGAGCATGGTATGTCTTTAGAAATTTAGTTATAATTGTTTTGTTGACAAAAATAGTTGCCAGTTGTGTACCACAAGGCCCAACAGATTGTATAGAGATACATGACTTTGTGATATTGTTGAGAAGAATTTTCCCAGAATCATTGGAATACATGAGGAATTAGGGGAGCTGCTCTCAGTTGCAACCATGAGTAAATACTTCAAGTTGAAGCCTTAGTTCTGCAGACATAAAGCCTCCAAATGAAATCTTGACTGAAGCCATTAAAAGAACAGAAGATAATTGAGCAAATAAATTGAATCATGTTGTTATGAAGTATGTATTTTATCTTTCTTATTTTTGATAGTAGAAATTTAATTTGTGTTTTGTATTCAAAAACAAAATTTACATTTATGATTCAGTCAGTTTAACAAGTACGATCCTTTAACTGGTCATTCAGGACGAATTGACTTTTATTAAACCTTTGTGATTTCTTAATGTCTTTTTTGCTACTTTTGTCAATGTGTGCAAAAAGGAAATTAAGTGACACTGGGAAAACCAGTCACCCACAATAACATAATGAGTGAACTGAAACCAGAAACTTATTCTGTTAAAGTAGGTCATTATGATGACCAAATTATTTGTCAAGTCTGAAGGATGAAAAAATCAACCCTTGTCTATCTCTACTCTTAGCTGTATGTCCCTTGTTAAAGCACTGTGTTAGGACAATTGCTTTATTGAGTTTGTAGTGATTTTGAGTTTGTTGTACTAAGAATACACAATCATTTAAAATAATTTGAGTTCCGAATTATTTTTAAAAGATCTTATCAAGTTGTTGAATTTCTAATATAATCTAATTTCTAATCTTGCAGACCTGCGATGGTATATTTCCTTTAAAAACTATTGAGAATTTTTTGACACCTGTAGATCAATAAACATCTTGATCTGGGCTTCTGTTCATGCATATGAACTAATCATTATCAGTTTATGATTTCTGAATTTAAATAAAATGTAATCATAATTAGTCCAAAGACCTGTTGTAAGCCAAAGATAACTTTTGCGATAGCAACAAAAGACTTACTAGGATTTTATAGAGCATGTTATAACCTAATATACTGTTAAACAAATATATAATTCTGTCAGCTTTTGGTTTGAAGTTGAAATAAATGAATGTAATTCAGAGTTGCCAACTAAACTGCAAAAATAACAACTACTTTCTGGGTAATTCTGCTCAAACTTCATCAGTAAACTTGCATTTCTGTTAAACTAGTCAAACCTCAATGGTTATTATAACATTGTAAAATCTTATTACTGCACTTCACCTTCCTGTATAGCTCCTACAGCAACTTGTCCTTTGCAACTAATTTATTTAATTACTTTACCAGAACTCCACTGTTTTAGCTGTCGTTGTTTGTGGTCTGTTGCCCCCTGAGATATATTGCATTACCATCCAAATATGCTGTATATCTTGTTTGTCGTGACAATTTGACAACATCATACAAAGATGCTGCTTTTAATTTGCTCCTTACTACTTTGCAATTGGTACTTTTTCACAGATATTTTGTCTTGCACATGTTGTGCTCTAAAACCAGGTGAAAACTGGGCAGATCAACTTACCTAGGCTACTTACCCATATTGGATAGGATGGGGAGCTACTGGTTTCTGGACTTGCCCTGCTCATCTGAGCATGTAGCAAGGATAGCTGTCCAAAGCCAACAGGACCCTTAGTTATATGTGTGTGCCAAATCTTCCAGGAGGGGTTGCAATGGCCTAGTGCTATTATCTCAATTATTTTTCCAGAAAGTCAGCTAATGTTCTGGGGACCTGGGTGCAAATCCCACCTTGGCAGGATCTGAATTCAATAAAGAATTTGGAATTTAATGATGACTATAAAACTATTGCTCATTGTTGGAAAAACCCATCTTGTTCAACAATATCGTTTTAGGGAAGAAAATCAGACTTCCTTACTGGACTCCAAACCCACAGCAAGGTGATTGACTGTTAACTGCTGTCTGGACAATGAAGGACGGGCAATAAATGCTGGCCCACCCATTGAGGCCACATCTCGTGTCTGAATTAGAAAAAATGTTATTGGCACCAATTATTACGTTTAACTCAACAGCCTAAGTGGTAGCTTACAGTGACGGTCTCCTACCAGATTAAGATGACAAGGTGAAGGATTGAGGACAGAAGATGCTCCAAAACTATATTTTTCCTTTTAGTCTTAAGATCCCATTTTCCGCCAGTGTACTTTCCAATGAAGCTGCTGGATAATATTACTGTGTGACTGCATCACCTGCCAAATGACCTAAGGAGAATGAGAAAGAGAGAGAGAGAGAGAGAGAGAATTGTACACTGACACCACTTCCTACCGCCCCCTCGATCAGGACCCCAGCCCCGAGCATCAAACCATCATCTCGAACACCATTCATGACCTCATCACCTCAGGAGACCTCCCACCCACAGCCTCCAACCTCATTGTTCCCGAACCCCGCACGGCCCGTTTCTATCTTCTTCCCAAAACCCACAAACCCTGCCTGCCCTGGTTGACCCATTGTCTCAGCCTGTTCCTGCCCCACCGAACTCATCTCCACCTATCTGGACTCCATTTTCTCCCCTTTGGTCCAGGAACTCCCTACCTACGTCCATGACACCACCCACCTCCTCCAGGACTTCCAATTCCCTGGCCCCCAACACCTCATTTTCACCATGGACGTCCAGTGCCTATACACCTGTATTCCGCATGCAGATGGCCTCAAGGCCCTCCGCTTCTTCCTGTCCCGCAGGCCTGACCAGTCCCCCTCCACCGACACCCTCATCCGCCTAGCCGACCTCGTCCTCACCCTCAACAACTTCTCTTTTGATTCCTCCCACTTCCTACAGACAAAGGGGGCGGCCATGGGCACCCGCATGGGCCCCACTATGCCCGCCTCTTTGTAGGTTACGTGGAACAGTCCCTCTTCCGCACCTACACAGACCCCAAACCCCACCTCTTCCTCCGTTACATTGATGACTGTATGGGCGCCGCCTCTTACTCCCCAAAGGAGCTCGAACAGTTCATCCACTTCACCAACACCTTCCACCCCAAACTTCAGTTCACCTGGGCCATCTCCAGCACATCCCTCACCTTCCTGGACCTCTCAGTCTCCATCTCAGGCAACCAGCTTGTAACTGATGTCCATTTCAAGCCCACCAACTCCCACAGCTACCTAGAATACACCTCCTCCCACCCACCCTCCTGCAAAAATTCCATCCCCTATTCCCAACTCCTCCGCCTCAGCCGCATCTGCTCCCAGGATGAGGCATTCCACTCCCACACATCCCAGATGTCCAAGTTCTTAAAGGACCGCAACTCCCCCCCCCCCCCCCCCCCCCCCCCCCACAGTGGTCGAGAACGCCCTTGACCGCGTCTCCCACATTTCCCGCAACACATCCCTCACACCCGGCCCCTGCCTCAACCGCCCAAAGAGGATCCCCCTCGTTCTCTCACACCACCCCACCAACCTCCGGATACAACGCATCATCCTCCGACACTTCCGCCATCTACAATCCGACCCCACCACCCAAGACCTTTTTCCATCCGCACCCTTGTCTGCTTTCCGGAGGAGACCACTCTCTCAATGACTCCCTTGTTCGCTCCACACTGCCCTCCAACCCCACCACACCTGGCACCTTCCCCTGCAACCGCAGAAAATGCTACACCTGCCCCCACACCACCTCCCTCACCCCTATCCCAGGCCCCAAGATGACTTTCCATATTAAGCAGAGGTTCACCTGCACATCTGCCAATGTGGTATACTGCATCCATTGTACCCCGTGTGGCTACCTCTACATTGGGGAAACCAAGCGGAGGCTTGGGGACCGCTTTGCAGAACACCTCTGCTCGGTTTGCAATAAACAACTGCACCTCCCAGTCACAAACCATTTCCACTCCCCCTCCCATTCTTTAGATGACATGTCCATCATGGGCCTCCTGCAGTGCCAAAATGATGCCACCCGAAGGTTGCAGGAACAGCAACTCATATTCCACCTGGGAACCCTGCAGCCCAATGGTATCAATGTGGACTTCACCAGCTTCAAAATCTCCCCTCCACCCACTGCATCCCAAAACCAGTCCAACCTGTCTCTGCTTCCCTAACCGGTTCTTCCTCTCACCTATCCCTTCCTCCCACCCCAAACCGCACCTCCATCTCCTACCTACTAACCTCATCCCACCACCTTGACCTGTCTGTCTTCCCTGGACTGACCTATCCCCTCCCCACCTCCCCACCTATACCCTCCTCTCCACCTATCCTCTTTTCTCTCCATCTTCGGGCGGCCTCTCCGTCTCTCCCTATTTATTCCAGAACCCTCACCCCATCCCCATCTCTGATGAAGGGTCTGGGCCCGAAACGTCAGCTTTTGTGCTCCCGTGATGCTGCTGGGCCTGCTGTGTTCATCCAGCCTCACATTTTATTGTCTTGGATTCTTCAGCATCTGCAGTTCCCATTATCACTGTACACTGTCTCTAGCGTTTACAGTATTTTGCTCCCTTATTATCACTCAGTTGTAAAGTGCATTTTCCTTGTTCTCAAAGCCGAATTGGATGGATAGAAATGGCACATTATTGCAGGTGAATGGGTTGGTGCTGATTTGCTGGATGGTTTTTGTCAATGTCAATACTTCAAAATGAAATCAGGAGTCATATTATAACAGACCATGTCACTGTTAGTTCAAAGTATTTTCATTTGCTCATGAGATAATTATTTATGATGCTTATTGTGAGATTCCAGTCTCTTTGCAATATCCAATAGCAACAATTTCAAAGGATCAAATTCAAAGGAGTGGGGATGATTGCATAAAATTAGTAAACAAATTGTGTACAGTTGTCTGACAGAGCCATGGTTATAAAGAGTATCTTACTGAAAACCCATCTTACTGATGGGCTTTATAAATAGAGGCAGAGAGTGCAAGTAGTCTTGCTAATCCTACATAAAAATGTTCAATGCTAAGATGACTATTTGTTCCCAATTCCAAGTACCCAGAGTTTGTGAAAAAGAGGTCAAACTTTAGTAGGAGTGGGCTGGAAGGGATCAAGAAACAGGAGAAGCACCAGTGTGCATGATTTCTCTCCTTAGCCCTGGAGAAGACTCCATTTCTTTTTCAATAGTTACCCATTCTTTGAGAAGGTGACCAAACAGGTAGATGAGAGTAAACCGGTTGATGTGGTGTATATGGATTTCAGCAAGGCGTTCGATAAGGTTCCCCACCATAGGCTATTGTACAAAATGCAGAGGAATGGAATTGTGGGAGATATAGCAGTTTGGATCGGAAATTGGCTTGCTGAAGGAAGACAGAGGGTGGTAGTTGATGGGAAATGTTCATCCTGGAGACCAGTTACTCGTGGTGTACCGCAAGGGTCGGTGTTGGGTCCACTGCTGTTTGTCACTTTTATAAATGACCTGGATGAGGGCATAGAAGGATGGGTTAGTAAATTTTCAGACGACACTAAGGTTGGTGGAGTTGTGGATAGTGGCGAAGGATGCTGTAGGTTGCAGAGAGACATATATAAGCTGCAGAGCTGGGCTGAGAGGTGGCAAATGGAGTTTAATGCAGACAAGTGTGAGGTGATGCACTTTGGTAGGAGTAACCGGAAGGCAAAGTACAGGGCTAATGGTAAGATTCTTAGCAGTGTAGATGAGCAGAGAGATCTCTGTGTCCATGTACACAGATCCTTGAAAGTTGCCACCCAGGTTGACAGCGCGTTAAGAAGGCATACAGTGTTTTAGCTTTTATTAATAGAGAGATCGAGTTCCGGAACCAAGAGGTTATGGTGAAGCTGTACAAAACTCTGGTGCGGCCGCACTTGGAGTATTGTGTACAGTTCTGGTCACCGCATTATAAGAAGGATGTGGAAGCTTTGGAAAGGGTGCAGAGGAGATTTACTAGGATGTTGCCTGGTATGGAGGGAAGGTCCTACGAGGAAAGGCTGAGGGACTTGAGGCTGTTTTCATGAGAGAGAAGAAGGTTGAGAGGTGACTTAATTGAAACATACTAAATAATCAGAGGGTTAGATAGGGTGGATAGGGAGAGCCTTTTTCCTAGGATGTTGACGGCGAGCACGAGGGGACATAGCTTTAAATTGAGGGGTGAAAGATATAGGACAGATGTCAGAGGTGGTTTCTTTACTCAGAGCATCGTAAGGGAATGGAACGCTTTGCCTGCAACGGTAGTAGATTCGCCAACTTTAGGTACATTTAAGTCATCATTGGACAAGCATATGGACGTACATGGAATAGTGTAGGTTAGATGGGCTTGAGATTGGTATGACAGGTCAGCACAACATCGAGGGCCGAAAGGCCTGTACTGTGCTGTAATGTTCTATGTTCATTCTAAAGGCCAAGTGTCACGTCAGGCCCATTTAAATGTTTCTTTTGTCCAGAGTCCTTTCTGTGGAAAGGCAGCCCTCCCTTTCTGTAATGAATTTAGCTGACGTGCACTGGATCCAAAAATTCTTTAACCCTAATGGAGAGTTTAACTATGAGAGTCTGTTTTCCCAAGGCTACCGATGGAGCAGCTCAAAGCAACCAGCAGTACTTGGTGCTTTGCACCATAGGATTTTGATTCCTGTTTTTGCTTTCTCTTGCTGTATCTTTCTGACTCGTATTAATGTACAAATAAAGGCAATCTGATCCTGACAAATTCTAGGCCATTACCATACGTGATGTGCACATTACCAATGAGAGCTTTCTGATTTGCATCAGTTTTGATTTGTGTAGCTTGGTCTGTGGTTTGTAATCACTATTTGTGGTGTTGTCATCATTCCTGTCTTGTGTCAAAAATGTAAATTACCTCCTGAAACACTTGCTCACTAAACGTTACAATGTGTGGGAAATAACTGCGCAGAGGCCCGTATCCCGTCACCAGCACACCCTTTATTCAGGTGGAGGTGCCAGTGTTGGACAAAGTCAGAAGTCACACAGCACCAGGTTACAGTGCAACAGGTTTATTTGAAATCACAGGCTTTCATAGGCTGCCCCTTTGGTGAAGTGGAGAAAAGCACACAGGCACAGAATTTATAGGCAGAGAGATCAATGGGTAGAGGGATCAAAGGATCATACAAGTGATGTGAGTGCGGCTTAAGTCTCTGCAGGTGATCAAAATTGTCAGACAGTGTGAATAAAGTGTCAATAGCTGAATAGTAAGTGAAGGAATGACCTATAATCTGATTAAATGAGACAGAGATAATTGCAAAAAATTAAAAATAAGGTAGAGCTGCAGACAGACCAAATGACTGGATTTATCATGATAAGAATGCAGTTTTGGGCCCCATATCTCAGGAAGGATGTACTGTCCCAAGAGTGAGTTCAGAGGAGGTTCACCGGAATGGTCTCCAGGAATAAAAAGCTTAACACATGAGGAATGTTTGAGGACTCTGGGACTATACTCCATTGGAGTTTAGAAGCATGGGGTGGAGTGATCTAATTGTAACTCGCAGAATACTGAATGGCCTGGACAGAGTTGGCAAGATGTTTCCATTGATACGAGAGTCTAAATCCTGAGGGCACAGCATTTGGGTAAAGGGGAGACCTTTTAGAACTGAGATAAGGAGAAACTTCTGCAGCCAGAGAGTGGTGAATCTATGGAATTCACTGCCACAGAAGGCTGTGGAGGTCATTGAGTACATTTAAGACTGAGATAGATAGGTTCTTGATTATCAAGGGTTATGAGGAAAAAGCGGGAGAATGGGGTTGAGGAACTTATCAGCCATGATTGAATGGCGGAGCAGACTTGATGGGCCAAATGGCCTAATTTCTGTTCCTATGTCTTATGGCCTTTATAGTCTTATAGTCACATGCTGAGGGTCTAACCAAAGTAACAAGCAATCCAAAACTGTTCAAACTAATTAGAGTTCGCAACAAATTACTGAAGTGATGGTGTCAAAAAAGAGCATAAAGGAAGATTTTACAAATAAATAAGTGTGATGGGGTTACAGGTAGTGTGATATGAACTCTAGGTGCCAGCTGAGGTCATCTTCATGGGTACAGAACTTAGCTATCAGTTGTAGTCGACCAGGTCAACCTGGTTCCAATCACTACATTCTTCCCCCACTAAGTCCTGGGATGCGGGCCTAATCTTTAGCTAGTAGATTTTCCTGAGACGTTTTCGCTCCAAGTCCGGTTCCTCTGATTCAGACTCTGACATGGGCCTGCATCTTGTGTCCAGAGCAACTCGAGAGAGTTTTCTCCTCTTCAGTATCAAGGCTGCATCCATTTCAGACTCCTGAGATCTGCTGAATATTGGACAGTGGGGGAGAACCTACATTTTCTGACAGGCCTTCTGGTGCTTGTTCAGTCCTGAACTTTGTAAATCATGGGACTTGACCTTGCGTCAACCTCGCCTCGTACCCTGCAGGGCCATTCCCATTGTTCCAGCACCAAACTTTGCCTCCTGATTGAAATTGTTTCTCTTCTCTCGCTTAGAGGCAGCAAGTGGCCAGCATTGGTGTTTCAACTGTTGTTTCACAGCTACCACCAGCAGCGGCACCCCCCACCTCCCCGAACACACCCCAGATCTGGGAATATCAGGTTTAACCTGATACGGAATCTTCTCCCCATCAGCAACTCTGCTGGAGCTATCCCTGATGTTGTGTGTGGGGTGGTCCTATAATTGAACAGAAACAGTGACAGTTTGGTATTAATTGACACTGTCGGCTGTTTCTTTGTGTATCTTCCATGTTTGGACTGTTCTTTCTGCTAGGCCAATGGACGATGGATGGTATTGAGCTGTCTTTATGTGCTGAATGCTATTTGACTTTAGGAAATATTCAAACTCCCTGCTGTTAAGTGACTTCCCATTGACCATGAGCAATACCTCTGGGAGTCCATGTACTGCAAATGATGCTCACAGCCTCTCAATTATTCTCCGTGAGTTTGCTGACCGAACTTAATGCATATTCAACCACTTTGATTAGACATCCACAATGACCAGGAACATGTAAGGACCTGCATAGTCAATATGCAACCGCAGGCTTTGTGCTTATTCATCCTGAGCCTACTTGGATGTCACAGCATTCCTGGATGGCGTTGCTTTGGCCCGCCTTTTTGCACATCCTCCAGCCAGAGGTACCAGGCTTATGTTGCCATTGAGTTGCCATGCCATTTAGACACAAAACCAGAAAGCTTGCCATGGCTGACAGCAGGCCTCTCTCCCGTCAAGGGGGATAACCTTTGCTCAGGTCCCAGCTCAGTTAATTAATGGCAGCTTCCGAAAACGGTCCAAGCTTTGCTCTATGCAGTCAGAGTCAGGAACTCTGCTGTTAAGAGGTGAGAAGCCAGATGAAGATCTTGACTTTTTTTTTGCCCTATCATGGCCTGACTGTTCCATGATTGAGAGTCGAGTATTCTGGAAGATTTTAGTGTGTGGTAGAGTTGTTACTATTGGTGTAGGTGGAGAGGTTTCTCAAACAAGTGTGGAGGTAGCAAAAACAAATTGCTGGAAAAGCTCAACTGGTACAGCAACATCTGCGGAGACAAATCGGAGATAATGTTTTGGCTCCAGCGACCCTTCCTCAGTGGAAGGGTCTCGGAACCTGAAGTGTTAACTCAAGCGACAATTAATGTGTAAGTTTGGTAAAGTAGTGTGAAAAAACACATTTGTCTGTGTGGTGAAAATCTCTTCAGTAAACTTGATGTGATTTGCACTTCACCAAAAGAATGTTAAGATTCAGTGCATTGTTTTTGTCATAAATATAAATGAACAGTGTAATTCAGCTGATTCGAACTGTTGGATCAGCACTATGGCTATTTAAAGCAAATGATCATCAGAAAAATGGGTACTACATTGAACAAGTAATACTGAAACAAGAACAGAAATTGCTGCAAAAGCTCAGCAGATCTGGCAGCATCTGGTGGAAAGAATTCAGAATTATCATCTCCGGTTGAGTGACCCTTTCATGAAACTCATAATATTGATACTGTGTTAAAGTCTTGACTTTAAGCCATTTCTCAACTGGTTAAACATGGAAAAATCTGCATTGTTTAATTATCTTCATTACTCATGTTCCAAAATGTTTCAGGGGTACTATTGTTTTAATTACTTAATCAGTCACCACGACCTAACAAGAGAATGTTCTCCAGTATCTGTTTGTCAATTTTTGTTTGGCTCTGAGTTAGTTCCCCTAACCTAGATGCAAAATCAAATTAAATATTAGAGAACATCATTCCCATCTCAAACTAGTCTGTCCTTTTCCATTTGGACAGCAAATTCCAGAAAACAAAAGTGTTTTTGTGTAATACCATTAGGATATGCAAGGACATGATTGTAATAGCTTCTGTAAGCATTTACTGATCTTAAGTTGTTTTTAAAAAGAAATTACAATTCAAACACTATTTTTTGATGTTCAAGCTAACCTCTCATAGCATTCTAACTGACGGAGCTGTTACAAATATTGACTATTACTGTTTTTACAAAGTATCAGTATGTGATAATGTTGTTGCATTCTCTAAATTTGCATAACATATTTCTTGAATACATTTTGAGTGGTTTTTAAATATTCTAGTTTGTGTGAGTTAAATTAAGTTTTTCTCCACATGTGAAAATGAGGTTGTTTTTGGCTAAAACGAGTGTGGCATTCAGTGGAATGTGACTAATGCACTGCATTTACAAATGTATGCACTGCTTCTAACTGAAACAAAGCTCTATTTTATAACTGTCAAAGAACCTTTTGTGATTATCAGAAATAAAGTGAAAAGCTGTCACTTTCATTATAAAGTTTGACATTCCACAGATGGTCTTTTAAGTAATGAAGTTAGCTTTCTCCTTATCCATGGTGATCATCTTTGCTTGTCCCTAAAACAGTCACCAGCTGATGCGCAAGTGTTGGACACGTGAACCCCACAAGAGGCCATCATTCCAATATATTGAAAGCTGCCTGGAATACCTGAAAAGCAGCCCCCAAGACAGTCAGAATGCTCTTGTGCTCTACAATGATGACTACAGGAATAGTGACATCTCCCAGGGTATTGTCAATCAAGCATTTGAAGGTAAATACTCCATGCTTAGACTGAACAGCTAACAGCATTGTAATCCCTAAATGGGAAAGAAAGATAACATAGCTTTGTCCCTTTTAGGGATTAGAAATGACAGCTTTGTGTTTCTAAGCAGTGTAGTTAGGAGATAGCATGACTGTCCTTGGACTGATGGGAATTGATACAAATTGGATGTTAATTCTATTGTTGATTCTATTGTTTTATTATCCAATTGAGTTGTGACTCCAGAGTGCATCTTTCAAGAGTACATTCACCAGTTGTTTGTTTAAGTTGAGGCCTATAGGCAACACTATCCAAGCACTTGCATTCCCAGGTAGCCTGTCCACCATACTTCCTGCAGTGAGGGTTTTATGAGAAGATCAGCAGCCAGCAGAGTACTTGCCTTTTTACAGCAGGGTGTCGTGGTTACTGTGTCCCAGTGATTGACAGGTGTTAAGGAGGATGACAGGGTGACTTTTACATTTGTGTGGTGGCTACTATCAAGAATTTTATTCCCACACTGCCCTTTGTCATTCTTGGTACATTGGGTCTCCCACTGTTGCTATTGCAGATGCCAGACCACTGTGGAGCTATAGTATAGATACATTTTATCAGAAATAATAGTGGTCTTGGGTCATTGCATCATGGAATGTAATTCTAACGGTCTATAGCAGCTGCCCTGTTATCAGTTATAATTCTTCACAGAAGAAATAATGATACTGATCACAGAATTTCTTAATCTTAGATTGGTTTGTGTATGTATGTGCCTTTTTAAGTTGGCTGCCTCCCACTAATTGCAGAAAATGCTATGATACCACAATTTTTGTTTCCAGACAAAAGTGCCCAAAAAGGAAAAAACAAAGAACTTGCATTTGCATGGCACCTTTCACAGCCTCCAAGCTTCCCAAAGCACTGTCTAGCAATGAAGTACTTTGGAAGTATAACCATTATGTCTATATAGGCTGAAGAATATCCCTAGTTAGCAATGGATTTGTCTCAGTATGCATAAACAAACCATATACTGTCATTGTAAACATTTACAGGATTTCTAGCTTTCAAATGTGGAGATGAAATAATTTCAGAACATATCTTTTGTAATTTGTACCATTCTCTAAGTATATTTGAGCTAAGAAAGTAATTTTTTGGCAGTTTGTTTCCATGAATTAAACAGCTAGATTACTTGTGGGTTAGTTAGCATTTGGCCCAAAATCAGACAGCTGGGATATCTCTAAAGAAGTTCCAAATGGCCTTAGCAGATCTGAACGATTAAGGGGAAAAATGATCTAAGATTCCCTTTTTTGATAGCTATTTGGTACATTTGCATTCTGAAAGCTCTGTGCATTGATTTAGGTGGGGATGGATTCAACCTGTCCTGGATGCCTTTCACAGTTAGAAAGCTGATTAAATTGGACTGTCACATGAAGAACACATACTGAGTCCATTCTCTTGGTGAGTGTGCAGACTAGATTTACCAGAATCATTCTAGGACATGGTGATTTAGATATAAGGTTAGTTCAGAGAATTTGGTGTTGCTCTGCTGAACGCAAAAAAAGATAGATTGAGGAGAGATTTCGTTGTGGTGCATATAATTAAATCAAGTTTTGGTACAGTAGACAAGGAAAACCCTTTGTGTCAGGACAAAGGGATGTAGATGTAAGGTTGTGGGCAGGAAACAGAGACAAAAAAATGTTTTTTTTTGCTGCAACTGTTAATGGCCTCGAATTTGCTGCCAAACAGTGAGTCGGAAACAGATGATCAAAAGCATTTGAATGGGCACTTGAAAGAAATAAATTTTCAGTGATCATAGGAATAATATAGTAGGACTGACTGGATTGCACCACAGAAGCTGACATTGACTTGATGGGCTGAATGGCTACTTTCTTTGCATTTAATGATTGGCTTTTTCCTTATTTAAAATCCAGTCATGGATTTCACTTTGGAGAGCTGCTTTGAGCAGACCGGCTATTGTCCTCCCTTTGTAAATATTTGGAGGAATTATTCAGAATGCTTGCTACTTTGTGCTGTTTCTCAATGTCAAGCCTGTTTTGATTTTTTTTTGCATCTCTTCCTTAACTGCTCTCTTGCTGTTGTGATTTGTTGCTGCACTGAGCTTTAGTGGCTGTGCCTCTTTTCACATCCCTATTCCCCTTTGGTCATCTTTCCAATGTATTTCTGTATTTGATCAGACTGTTCTCAATTATAGCCCTCTTTTTTTTCTGTAGCGTTTGGACAGATGAGTGTTCTTTAGCTACAATATATTTATAGTACACGCTCGATATCACAACTTGTAAAAGGTGTTTTGATTGTGTTGTTAAGCAACTTTTCACATTAATTTACTTTGAGTTCCATTTTTAAAGTTGTATTCCTGACTCCTCATCTTGGCTGTTTACAACTTCAATTTCACTGCATCTTCTGGCTCCCACTTTCAGCCAAAATGATCAACTTGAAATATAGTGAAATTGTGAACCAACGCTGTTTAATTTGATCCTTGTCCTTTCCGAACATAGATGAATGTATGAATCCCATTAGCCATTTTACTTAACACGTTGGCTGAGAAATTAGGCTCAATTGTTGGACACTGTGCCTGAGATTCAAAATTACATTTGTGGGCCTCAGCACATTTATTGAGCAAATTGCAACAGATAAGGTATTGCTGAAGGCATCAACACACGTGTATTGATCTTAGCATTCCAGTTTAACAAACAGATTTCTAGATAACACAGTGGAGCAGGAGGAACACAGCAGGCCAGGCATCATCAGGAGAGCAGGAAAGTTGACATTTCAGGTTGGGACCCTTCAGAAGTGGGGGAGGAGGAAGGGAGCTCAGAAATAAATAGAGGAGGGGTGGGACTGGGGAAGGTAAGTGGGATGGTGATAAATGAGTGCAGATAGAGAGTGATGGAGATTGGTCAGTAAGGTGGGAGGAGCGGATAGGTAGGAGAGAAGATGGACAAGTTGTGTCACGTCAAGGAGGCACGGATGAAGGGGAGGGTTGATCTTGGGATGAGGCCAGGGGTGGGGAGATTTTGAAACAGGTAAAGTCCACATTGAGACCATTGGGTTGTAGGCTTCCAAGGTGGAATATGAGGTGCTGCTCGTCCAGTTTCCAGTTGGCGTCATTGTGACACTGGAGGAGGCCCAGGATGGACGTGTCATTCAGGGCGTGGAAGGGGAAGTTGAAGTGGTTCATGACCAGAAGGTGGTGTTTGTCGCAAACAGAGCGCAGGTGCTCTACAAAGCGGTCTCCGAGCCTCCACTTGGTCTCACTTATGTAGAGGAGGCCACATCAGGAGCAGTGGATGCATTAGGCCACATTGACAGATGTGCAAGTGAGTTGAGCCTCCGTCTGATGTGGAAGGTTTTTGGAGATTTCTGAAGAAACTTAGCAGGTCTGGCAGCAACTGCAACTGTGGAGAGAGAAACAGAGTTAATGCTTCATTTTCTGAAGAGTCATATCGGACTCAAAAAGGTTCTCTCTTTACACAAGTTACCACACCTGTGTAGTTTCTCCAGAACTTTGTATTTGTTTCACATGTCCAACACCTGCACTATTTGGCTTCTAGTTAACATTTCTATGTAACAGCATTGTGGGAATACCTACACTATGTAGTCTGGTGGCGTAATGGTAATGTCATGTGCTTAATAATCCAGATGTCCAGTCTAATTCTGAGTTCAAATCCCATCTTGGTGGAATTTATAATTCAATTAATAAGAATTGTGCAGTGAAATATTAAGTATAAATTTTGTCACAAAAGCCCATCTTATTCACTAATGCTTTGCTTACTTGTTCTGGCATACAGTGACTCCAGATTGACAGCAATTTGATCAACTCTTAATTGCCCTCTGAAATTGTTTAACAAACCACTCAGTTCGCGGTAAATTAGGGATAGATAGCAAAAAGACAACTGTGGGCCTCAGCAGTGACACTCCCATCCCACCCAAGTAATACATTTGTCAAAAAGGCAACTCACCACCACTTTTGCAAGGGCATTTAGGGTTGACAAATCATGGTCTTCCTACTACCACCCTCATTTCACACAAACTATAACAAAATAATATCATACCTAGCAAGGAAACAAGTTGCTCTAAGGAAAAATGTTTTGTTACTGACTGTATTCAGAAGTACTGCAACAGTAAAAGAAATATTTTCATTGTGGAGAATTCAAGGAGATGCATATTTCCTGGCTAGTACATGAGTAACATTTAAGAATTGGTTGACAGGGTCACAGCTGGAACCAGCAAACCTAATTGGGAAGAGCAATGGATTTAAAAACCCAACCTCCTCCTCTGACAAACAGCATTCGTTAAATTTACAGACTTCATGTATCAAAAACATGGCAAAGTGATACTTTGCACCACGGAACCATCTAAAAGACAAAAGCAGCCAGTTGCCAATAAAGCTAATATCATGGTTTGAATAGCTTATTGTAACAATTTCTTTAACAATTGTGTCTATAATTGAAACTTGTACTCCCATAGTATCTAATTTTATTGGATGCATTTGTCTTTTTTGATTGGCTGATACTAAAAACTTGTTTAGGCTACCTACTTTGACATTGCAGCACAAGTGATGGAGTATTTTGAAACTTCAATACATAAAATAGAAGCAAGTGATGTACAAAGTGCTGGCGTCATCCATACAGAGAAAAGGTAATCTGACAGGTTTTACTGGTTTTTAGTACAACCGATTTTTCAAGATCGTGCTGTCTGTTGCAGGATTGTGACCTACAGTACTGTCTCACATTTATATGCCCCAATTTACTTCAATGGTACAGGGGGAAGTGATGGCTTCACAGTATTATCACTAGACTATTAATCCAGAAATTCAGCTAGTATTCTGGGGACCTCGCTTCAAATCCTGCTATGGCAGATGATGGAATTTGAAGTCAGTTTTAAAAAAAGTCTAGAATTAAGTATTTACTCATGAGCATGAAAAAACATCTAGTTCACTAATACCGCTCAGAAAAGAAAATTTACCTTTGTCACTGGCCTGGCTCTCAACTGCCACTTACTTGTAAAGTGAAACCAGTCCTGTTGACCCTGCAAAGTCTACTCTATTAACATCTGGATGCCAGTGCAAAAATTAAAAGAGCTGTCTCATTAGCCTAGCAACGCCATGCCATTGTCGTACTCAAAGAATCGTAGGTATGAGTCTGAAACGTACAATGACTCAGAAAACACTATCACCATTCCCGGATATGTCCTGTTCCACGAGCAGGACAGACCCAGAAGAGGTCAAGACGTAGTGGTGTACAGTCGGGAGGGAGTTGCCCTAGGAGTTCTCAACATTGACCTCCGACCCCATCAGGGCTTCAGGTTAAATATGAGTTCCCTTGGTTGATGAATCAGGACTCCTCGATGTTGAACAATGCTTGGAGGAAGTATTGAGGGTGGCAAAGGCACAAACTGCTCGCTAGGTGTGGGATTTCAATGTCTACCGCCGAGTGGTTTGGAAGTCGCATTACTGATTGAGCTGGTCGGGGTCCTAAAGGACATAGCTGCTGGACGGGGTCTGTGCAGGTGGTGAGGGAACCAACAAGAAGAAAAAACGTACTTGGCCTCATCCTTACCAATCTGCCAGCTGCAGATGCATCTGTCCATGACAGTATCAGTAAGAGTAACCACCATGCAGTCCCTGTGGAGATGAAATCCTATCTTAGCATTGAGAATACTCTCCATGTTTTGTGGCATTATCTCTGTGCTAAATGGGACAGAGTTTAAACTGATCTGGCAAACTTAAGACTGGGCATCCATGAGGCACTGTAGGCCGTCAACAGCAGCAGAACTGTACTCCTGCACAATCTGCAACCTTATGGTCTGGCATATTCCTCACTCAACCATTAACATCACCATCAAGCCAAGGGATCAATCCTGGTTCAATGGAGAGCGCAGGAGGGAAAGCCAGGAGCAGCACCAGGCATACCTGAAGACAAAATGCCAACCTGTTGAAGCTATCAAACAAGATTATTTGCATGCCATCCTGAACAGTGAGTGACAGAGCTAAGTGACCCCATATCCAATCGATCAGATCTGAAAGCTGCAATTCTGCCACAACCAGTCATGAATAGGAGTGAACAATTCAAAATCTCACTTGAGGTGGAGGCTCCACAAATATCCACATCCTCAATGATGGAAGAGTCACCATATCAGTGCATAAGATAAGGCTGAAGCATTCACAGCAATCTTCAGCCAGCAGTGCTAAGTGGATGATTCATCTCGGACTCCTCCAGTGGCCCCAAGCATCACAGATGCAAGACTTCAACCAATTCAGTTCACTCTGTGAAATGGTTAGAGTCACTGAATACTGCAAAGGCGATGGAGCTGACAACATTCCAGCAATAGTACTGAAGATTTGTGGTACAGAACTTGCTACTCCCTTAGTGTAGCACTTCCAGTACAATTACAATCCTGTCAACTACCCAGCGATGTAGAAAATAGCCCCCATATGTCCTGTACACACTAAGCAGGACAAATCCAACCCAGCCATTCATCGCCATTTACCCAGCCATTGACCCACTGATCAGTCTACTCTCGATCATCAGTAAAGTGATGGAAAGTGCCATCTACAGTGCTGTCAAGCAGTACCTGCTCAACAATAACCTGCTCAGTGAAGATCAGTTTGAGTTCTGGCAGACTACTCACTTCCTGATCTCATTATGTCCTTGGTTAAATATGGACAAAAGAACTGAATTCTAGAGGTGAGGTGAGAGTGACATCCCTTGACGTCAAGGCTGCATTTGACTGAGTATGGCATCAAGGAACCTGAGCAAAACTGAAATCAATGGCTATCAGGGAGCAACTCTATGCTGTTTGGACTCATATCTGGTACATTCGAAAGTTTTTGGAGGTCAGTCATCTCAGCAGGAGCTCCTCTGGATACTGTCCTAGGTCCTACCATCTTCAGCAGCTTCAATGGCCTTTCCTCTATATTGTAAAGTCAGAAGTGGGGATGTTCACCAATGATTGCACCATGTTCAACACAATTCAAGACGCCTCAGTTACTGAAGCAGTTCATGTTCTAATACAATCAGATGTGGACAATATCAAGGCTTGGGATCACAAGTGGCAAGTAACATTCATGCTGCACAACTGCCAGGCAATGATCATCTAGAGACAACCGAACCACCACCCCTTGTCATTCAATACTGTTATCATTACTGATACCCCAGTATCAGCATTTTAGGGGAAATGAAATTGGACCCACCACACAAACACTGTCACTGCAAGAGCAGGTCAGAGGCTAGGAATACTCCAGCGAGTAAATCACCTCATGATTCCCTAAAGCCTGTCCATCATCTGCAAGAGACAAGTCAGAAATGTGGTGAAATATGCCCTTCAACTGGGATGAGTGCAGCCCCAGCAACACTCAAGAAGCTAGACAACATCCAGTACAAAGCAGCCCACTTCATTGGCTCCACATTCACAAGCATCCACTTCCTCCATCACTATTTAGTAGCAGCAGGTTGTACTATTTCCAAGATGTACTGCAGAAATTCACCAAAGTTCCTTAGAAAACATCTTCCAAACCCACGACCACTTCCATCTAGAAGATCAAGAGCCGCAAATACATGGGAATACCACGACCTGCAAATCCCCTCCGATCCACTCATCATCCTGACTTGGAAATATATTGTTGTTCCTTCACTTGCTGGGTCAAAATCCTGGAATTCCTTCCGTAAAGGTACTGTGAATCAACCTACAACATGTGGACTACAGCAGTTCAAAAAAGCAGCTTCTCAAGGGGGTGGCCATGGGCACCCGCATGGGCCCCAGCTATGCCTGCCTCTGTGTAGGTTACGTGAAACAGTCCCTCTTCTGCACCTACGCAGGCCCAAAACCCCACCTCTTCCTCCGTTACATTGATGACTGTATCGGCGCCGCCTCTTGCTCCCCAGAGGAGCACGAACAGTTCATCCACTTGACCAACACCTTCCACCCCAACCTTCAGTTCACCTGGGCCATCTCCAGCACATCCCTCACCTTCCTGGACCTCTCAGTCTCCATCTCAGGCAACCAGCTTGTAACTGATGTCCATTTCAAGCCCACCGACTCCCACAGCTATCTAGAATACACCTCCTCCTCCCACCCACCCTCCTGCAAAAATTCCATCCCCTCTTCCCAATTCCTCCGCCTCCGCCGCATCTGCTCCCACGATGAGGCATTCCACTCCCACACATCCCAGATGTCCAAATTCTTCAAGGACCACAACTTTCCCCCCACAGTGGTCGAGAACGCCCTTGACCGCGTTTCCCGCAACACATCCCTCACACCCCGCCCCGCCTCAACTGCCCAAAGAGGATCCCCCTCGTTCTCTCACACCACCCCACCAATCTCCGGATACAACACATCATCCTCCGACACTTCCGCCATCTACAATCCGACCCCACCACCCAAGACATTTTTCCAGTCCCACCCTTGTCTGCTTTCCGGAGAGACCACTCTCTCCGTGACTCCCTTGTTCGCTCCACACTGCCCTCCAACCCCTCCAACCCCACCACACCTGGCACCTTCCCCTGCAACAGCAGGAAATGCTACACTTGCCCCCAAACCTCCTCCCTCACCCCTATCCCAGGCCCCAAGATGACTTTCCATATTAAGCAGAGGTTCACCTGCACATCTGCCATGTGGTATACTGCATCCATCGTACCCGGTGTGGCTTCCTCTACATTGGGGAAACCAAGCAGACGCTTGGGGAACGCTTTGCAGAACACCTCCACTCGGTTCGCAATAAACAACTACACCTCCCAGTCGCAAACCATTTCCACTCCCCCTCCCATTCTTTAGATGACATGTCCATCATGGGCCTCCTGCAGTGCCACAGTGATGCCACCCGAAGGTTGCAGGAACAGCAACTCCTATTCTGCTTGGGAACTCTGCAGCCCAATGGTATCAATGTGGACGTCACCAGCTTCAAAATCTCCCCTTCCCCCACCGCATCCCAAAACCAGCTTAGTTCTTCCCCTCCCCCCACTGCATCCCTAAACCAGTCCAACCTGTCTCTGCCTCCCTAACCTGTTCTTCCTCTTACCCAGCCCTTTCTCCCACCCCAAGCCGCACCTCCATCTCCTACCTACTAACCTCATCCCACCTCCTTGAGATGTCCGTCTTCCCTGGACTGACCTATCCCCTCCCTACCTCCCCACCTATACTCTCCTCTCCACCTATCTTCTTTTCTCTCCATCTTTGGTCCGCCTCCCCCTCTCTCCCTATTTATTCCAGAACCCTCACCCCATCCCCCTCTCTGATGAAGGGTCTAGGCCCGAAACGTCAGCTTTTGTGCTCCTGAGATGCTGCTTTGCATGCTGTGTTCATCCAGCCTCACATTTTATTAACTTGGATTCTCCAGCATCTGCAGTTCCCATTATCACCTTCTCGATGGCAACTAGGTTCTGGCAAGAAATGCTAGCCAGTCAGTGACACCCATGTCCTACGGCTGAATTAAAAAAAGTTGTTTCCTGTTTGGTTTCCCAACTGGAAATTAAATAACGGTACAGCAAATGCTCAAATGCTCTATAATATGCAGTGTAGCATAGTGTATGCGGATCAGTGAGATGCATCGAGGGTTCATAGAGGTTGGCACAATACGTCTCTGGATGTAGAGCGCGTGTAGTTGGTGACCGTGGAACATGTCCTGAGATGTTTTTGCCTGGTGTCCAAAATAAGGGTCTGACTTTGCCAGGTACCTACTATGACGTCCATCTAAATGTCTCGCTGTTTGGCACATTTGCTAAGATATGCTGAATATTAATAAGAACTATTGTACCCTTAATAGGCATTTAATGAACTATAGCCCCTGGTGCTATAGTTGAGAGACTTGCCTTGCTATTCGGCGAATGAATCCATGGTGTACTAAATCATTCCCAATAGATATGGAGATGTCAGTGTCAGACTGGGGTGGACAAGGTTAAAAATCACATGACGCCAGGTTATAATCCAACAGGGTTATTTGAAAACACAAGCTTTTGGGACTCAACTCCTTCCTCAGGTGTAGTATGAGAGGGTGTATAAGACACAAAATGTATAAACATAAAGTTACCAACCCAAAAACTGGCCATCTCTTGTTTAGTCTTGCATCAGTTTGGAAGGAGACTACTGATTAAAATGCAAAATCCAGATGCCTCTCAAATCATTGTCCTCAGAGAATTAAAAGTTTTATCAATGTATACAAGAGGTGACATCTCAGATTAGACAATGCGTTTTAGGTGTGAAGTTTTGCTTAGAATCTGTCTATATTTTAAACTGGGGTCAGGCTTTACTTTCTTGAGCAAAACAGAATGTATCTGCGACTACACAAGCATCTTGATTGAAATAATTCGTGTGTCACAGACACAATTACACACATGAATTATTTCATTCAAGATATTTGTGTAGTTGTAGATACATTCTGTTTTGCTCAAGAAAGTAAAGCCTGACCCCAGTTTAAAATATAGACAGATTCTATGCAAAACTTCACACCTAAAACGCATTGTCTAATCTGAGATGTCACCTCTTGTATACATTGATAAAACTTTTAATTCTCTGAGGACAATGATTTGAGAGGCATCTGGATTTTGCATTTTAATCAGTAGTCTCCTTCCTAACTAATTAAAGTTTCAACAAGAGGTGCCCAGTTTTAGGGCGTTATCTTTTATGGTTAAAAATTCTGTGTATTATACTCTCTGTCTCACACTATGCCTGAGAAAGGAGCTGAACTAAAAAAAGTTTGCGTTTCAAATAAACCTGTTGGATTATAACCTGGTGTTGTGAGATTTTTGACCCATTCACAACAGAGAGTGTCCTTGATGGAATTCTCACATGATTCTGCCGCAAAGCTCTCAATAACCGATGTTGTTCAGGTCTCTATACAATTCCAAACATGATGTGTGAGTGGCTTGTTTGGTTTTTGGTAATGGTTCACTCCTTCTCGGCTCTCTGAAGATGGCTGAAAACATCCTGAGAAATGAACATTCAAAGCTATGATCATTCTCATGATAGTAGCCTCTTGCTTGGATCACACCATGTTCTGTGCAATAATTGGTTCTGATGTGGTACACAGATTGTTCTGTATTCCAGAGCTGTCAATTTGCTTTTCTGTACAAAAAAGTACTTGTTTCTGTCATTTTCTTGCTTAAATATCAGTTTACATAAAGGAATATGTCAAGAAATAATACTCTCAGGTGGACTGTTCACCCCCAAAAATTGTGGGATTGGGTCTGATGGTAAAATAATAGAAACCTCAAATCTGAACCAAAAACATAATCCAGTTTTAAGGTGGAATAGGTCACTTGTTTATATACACAGACTTTCTGAATTATTGGATTTTTCTGCATCTGGCTTTAGTGCTAACTGGCTGGATTACCAGTGTGCCAGGGAAACCCTAGGCAAAGACAGTAGCATGGAGCACCTTTCCAGCATTGCTTGTGGAGGAACTAGTAGCCACCCACCCCCTACCATGATCACCACTACCCAACTCCTGATAGTTTCCTCTGACTGCAGCTTGGTGTCAAAAGGCTATTTACCTGCCACTGACACCATTCACTCAATCTGGCTGGTTGTGACCGCAGTTCCATAAATTGTAACCCCTTCCTGCTGGTAATGTTAGCAGGGCCTGAGGTAAATCAGTTCTTCTCAATTGTCCAACTGCGATGCTGCCTTCCCATACCTTGCACCCTTTCTGTCTGCTGGTTAAATTAATAACTACAGATTAAAAGGGTGTGAAATGCTTCCTAGTTTGTTTGTACTTTGCTTATAAGCATCCACATCCTGCTTCCAGTTGGTATTAGCCAGAATTATTTATTTATGGCTATTATTGTGCAGATAGGACCATCACTTTAATTTACAGAATCACAGAAGTGTTACTGTGCAGAAGGAGGCCCTTTGGCCCATTGAGTCTACACCAGAACAATTGTAACGGGAATAGCTGCAGACAACTGGACATGCCCAGGAAAGTCAGGTAGCAAACAAATATTTGGAGCAATATTTAAAAGAGGAGTCATGATTGTTTTTGGACGTTCAGATGCATGTAATAGATCCCAAGGCACGACTCAGCGATGCAGAAGAGTTTCCTTAGTTTATCCCTGAAAATATAATTCCCAATAACGACCCTCAATCGAAGTAGTCATTTATTTCTTTGCTGCCTGGGGAACCCTACAGATTGAGACGTATAAGATTATTAAGGGATTGGACAATCTGGAGGCAGGACGTATGTTTCCGTTGATGGGGGAGTCCAGAACCAGAGGACACTGTTTAAAAATAAGAAGTAAGCCATTTAGAACAGAGTTGAGGAGAAACATCTTCACCCAGAGAGTGGTGGATATATGGAATGCTCTACCCCAGAAAGCAGTGGAGGCCAAGTCTCTGGATAGTTTCAACTGAGAGATAGATAGAGCTCTTAAAGATAGTGGAATCAAGGGTTATGGGGATAAAGCAGGAACAGGATACTAATTGTGGATGATCAGCCATGATCATAATGAATGGTGGTGCTGGCTCGAAGGGCCGAATGGCCTACTCCTGCATCTATTGTCTCTTGTCTATTGCACACAATTATTTTCAGTAGTCATTTTGTTGAAACCCCGTACATTACTTTTATGTAGCAAATTTCCACTTAATGGTGCCATTTGTATCACTAGTGACATCTTAAAGATGTTAACTCTAACAAAGAATATTAATTTACTTTTGCAAGTTTAGTGAATTGCTCTGCATTCAGTATGTACAATCAGATTTGAAGTTTCATTCCCTGGGCAGCAAGCGGCACCAGATCACCTCTTTCTTTAGTTATTTTCATTAGAATTTATCATAAATTGCCTTTTAAATCAAATAACGTGATGGAAAAAGAAATCTCAGAAGAACTGCATTCAGTAATTATGCTCCATATAGCATTGACAAAATCCTAATCCAGTTTAACAATATGCCAACTCACTTTCTGTCTTCTTTCAGAAGTCTTTCTATTTAGAAGTGCATTTACTCGTTTAAGTTGTATAATTTATGATTTATTATCATATATTTTCCAAGGACCCATGCATCAAGAAGTTTCAAACCAACTTTAATCATGGATCAGGCTTAATGGTAACTTTTTTGGAATTGGATGATTTAATGGGTTTGCATCGTAGTGTTTCAATCTCCGCCTGGGAATAGTATCTGAATTCAACCTTGAAGCAGAAACGATCTTTATATCTTCGCACTTTAAAGGTCCAATATGAATAAAGTATTGAGCAGCATAATTTAATTGTTCATTAGAAGTGTCTTTGAGAAGGAATTATAAACCATACATATTAACAAAAGTTGTAGAGAATCAGCTCATGACAATATTGCAGATTTTGCAATACTAATCGTTATCACGACTTTACAAAGTGCCCACACATGCAGAATAACACATATCTAAATAATGCTGGAGGAACACAGCAGGTCAGGCAGCATCAGAGGAGTAGGAAAGTCAACATTTTGGGTTGGGACCCTTGTTCGGAACTGGGCTGAGGCCTTTCGGGAGGGAGGAGGACAACTTCTTCCAAATGGGCATCCTCAGAAGAGGTTTCACAGAGGGCTTATAAGTCACTCGGAGATTGCAAGAACTGCAGATGCTGGAGTCAGAGATAGCACAGTGTAGAGCTGGAGGAACACAGCAGGTCAGGCAGGAACAGAGGAGCAGAAAAGACGACGTGTCGGGTCGGGACCCTTCTTCGAACTTTTTTAGCCTTCCCACTCCTCTGCTGCCTGGCCTGCTGTGTTCCTCCAGTTCCACAGTGTTGTCTTTGACTCCAGTATCTGTACTTCTTGCTGTCTTCTAGGTAATGCTGTTGCTGATTTCATTGCTTTTCTAGAAGGAGAAACTCCCCAACCTACTGCCAACTGCAAATAATGAGAAAACATATGAAATGAATTTTCATTCCAATTTCACCGTTATCCTTTCTGTGCAAATCTATGAAAAGATTGCACTTTGCTGAATGAGTTTAACTTGGTTTTTAAGCGCATTCTAACTTCATAATTATGGCTAGGCATCCTCTTTGGCCCTGAGAACCTAACTTTATATCTGTGAAATGTCAAATTTCTGCATAAGAAAAAAAAACATTTTAAAAAATAATTAAAAGGTTGTTTATTTTAATTGTTTATTTTAATTTCTATCTTAATTGAAATATTTATTTTGCTATCTCAACCTTTTAAATTAAATGCAAAGAATTTTCAGTACATTTTAATAATCATTGAGTGTGTTTGATTGCTTATTAGCTGAAACCACTGTGACAACCACATGACAAGTCATCCTGTAAACTTGGCACATGTTTAAACTTCCATTGGGAAAGGAGAAACCTACATCATAGAGCTGACCAGGCAACTTTCTTTGAGGTCAGTGCGGAGTACTCTTTCTTCATCACTGACCGCAAAGCCTGGTCAGCATCATGTAATACAGTAAAATGCATAATTATCAAAGCTCAATGTGTGGTGAGCAGCTTGTTTTAAAGATAATGCTTCAGGGGAGGTGATCAAATTGAGCTCCTAATAATCGATGGAGACAGCTAATCTGTCAGTTTGAGAAGGGATATTTGTTGGTCTGAAATTGATCCCATTGATGACACAGATTTTGTAGAGCCACCAGTTACAGAAGTAAACAAGTTTGCTTTTACCTTAAGTCTTTAACAGTTCACATTAGTGGTGACAAATGGTAAAATGCTGTGAATTTTGGCCTCCACATTTGTTTAACTTTTCCCTGAAAATAAATGTTCATTTTGACAGACTGCCACTACTGCACACCAGGAGACAGTGATCTCATTGTAAATTCTGAAAGCACATGGCATAGCTGCACTCAAATGATTGAAGAGGACGACACGCTGAACAGATGTAAAAACTTGTGATTCATGAGTTTCAGAAGTAATGCTATATTTTTGCATGCAGTTGCATTGCCTCTAAAAGTAATGCACTGTGTTGTATTTTCTTTTGAACAGGCAAGTATTTGAAAAATGCAGTGGCTGCTTCTATTTTAGTTATTGGCTGAGAGTCATGCTTTCATTACTCTTGATACAAGTGCACATAGATTGCAGACTGTACCAGGAAAGAGAGGAGAAATTGTCAACATTGTGCAACATAATTAAAGTTTCAAACCACAGTCCTACAAAGACTTTGAGGGCTTGAAAATTATAATAAAAGTAAACAGTGAAATATATATTATAAATAAACCATCTGTATTAATAAAATACTTCGAATAGACTGAAAACGTTGGGAGAAGTAATTAAGTGTTATTTTACAGTAACATGAGAAATGCAATAGCACATGTAAAGTTCACAATATATTTCTTGCTGAAATTCTGTGGCAGCAGGCATTGAGGGCGAGCTTTAAAGTGCAGGAGCATTGGGAGCATAAGCTAATACTCTGTCAGAACTGAGAGGTGCATTTTGCATTATTGGAGCAAAGGGAGGATTTTGTGCTAGCTGTGTTTTTTATTCATTCACGGCTTTTGGCCATTACTGGCTAGGTCAGCATTTACTGCCCATTTCTAATAGCTCTGAGGTGATTGTGCTAATCTACCTTTTCAAACTGCCGTAGTCCATCTGGTGTACGTACACCCACAGTGCTGTTACAAAAGAAGTTCCAGAATTTTTGGCAGCATTAATTAAAATTCCAAGTCAGCGTGGTGGAAGGCTTGGAGGGAAACTTGCAAGTGCCAGATTCTTATCCATTTGTTTTGCATTTCCTTCTAGGTGGTAGAGGTTGTGGGTTTTGAAGGTGCAGTTGAAGAAGCTATGGTGTGCTGCTGCAGTGCATCTTATAGACTATACATATGCTTATTGCTGTGCTTTGATGGTGGAATGAATGTCTGCTGAATGTAGGAGAGTGGGTGCCAGTTGGGTCAGCTGCTTTGTCCTGGATGATGTCAAGCTTCTTGAGCATTGTTGGAGCTGCATTCATCCAGGCAAGTGCCATCACACTACTGATTTGTTCCTGGCCACCCTTTTGCTTTTTGTATATGTATAAGAAGCTTTGGGATTCTCCTTAATCCTGTTTGCTAATTACTTTTCATGACCCCTTTTAGCCCTCCATATTCCTTGTTTAAATTCTTTCCTACTTTCCTGATGTATTTTAAGGGCTTCATCAGTTCCCATCCTCCTCGATCTTACAGATGCTTCTTTTTTCTTCATTTTGTGATGAAGGTCATACAATCTCTGGTCAGCCAAGGTTCACGTACCTTGCCATAGTTTATTGTCTTCCTTTTGAAGTTTACATCTCCCTACTTTGCCATCTGAGCCCCAGGCCTGCAGCTTTGTTTGCCAAAATGCATAATGAGTCTTTCTTACCCCTTGATGCCAAGATGGTTGTTCTTGTTGATGACTCTACCACCCCCCCCAATTCTCTTTGCTGTCCCATGCCTTATTGTCTCCCACCTTTCAATACTAAATGGCCATCTTCCCAACCATTGTCACTACTATGTCCCAGCCTGTTACCTCCAATCCCCACAATTGACTTCTCCAACTTGCCTATCATAGCAAAGATCCCTGATAAAACCCCCATTGAATTTTAGTGAAGAGACCCAATGACAGGTGTGGCCCATTGGCCTGTCCTACCAACTTGGAAAAACAACTCTGATGGATGAATGAGTAGATCCTTGACTGATCTCTGTCTGGATCCCTGAATGACTGCCACATATCCGCTGACTGGTTATACCAGACTTTTTGTAAAGACTGTGGCCTAGTCCCTGAATATAGAACACCTGGCACTGAATGCTGTAGGCCTTTGGACCATGATCAAATGATGCCTTTAAATAACTCCAGCAACACCATCTCCTTAACTTAGTTACAGATTAGACCCCGTTTGGTGGAAGCACATTCAGTGTGCTTGCCTTGCAAGTTTCTGGCACATGTTACACGTGTGACAGTAACATAGCACTGTGCCATATAGTGACATCTGTACATCCTTGACTGATCATTGCTGGCCACATGAGAAGCTACCAAGCTTATTGTCTACAGTTGATGGAAAGACCAGACAGAAGTACTGTGAGGCTGTAAGTTCTGAATGGTTCAACAATGCACAAAATGCTATGAGTATCCACATGAGCGTAGAGTGGTGAGTACTAAGGACCCTGAGACGTACCCTGTTTTAGTGCATGAGATGGATGTATTTCCCTGCGTACAAACTGGCCTGGCAACAGGATTGCTGTGAGTGGTGTTGGTGAGCTCCAAGATGCAGTATTGAAGCATTGAACTGTATTAAAAGTGAATTGGAAATGGACAATGATGATGTGTTCAGGCTGGTGTGTCTCTAATGCCAACCTCCTCAATTGGAGAATGCAGATGGTCAGTGCCTGTGGAGCATGCCTAAAGATATTGAGGAATTCTGGCCAGGATGGAGGTCAAGAAAAGCAAGTGGCAAACTGAAGTGGCCAGGATCCTGCTGTGCCCTTTATGTTGGAAATTATCCTTGTCCACTTCCTCTGCACTACCTTAAAAAATAACAAATTGCATATAATTAAGCTGTGATTAGGTAATAGTGAGTGGTTCATGTATGCAATAGGCCCATACCACTCACTAATGAGATTCTTATCTTGCTGTTCAAACTTGGAGCGCAAAATCAGACTTTCTCTCAACTTTGAAAATGTAATTTTTCTAATCTTGCCATATTTTCCAAACTGAATCATTATTGTCCATGTCATTTGGAGGATGGGACAATTCCACTCATAGTGTAAAAACATTAATTTCATGGATGAGATCATTCATAGAAACACAGGTGCATAGAAATTGGAGCAGGAGTGTTTACCATTCAATATGATCGTGTCTGATCATCCAACTCACTATACTGTTCCGTTTTCTCCATGTATCCTTTGAACTCTTTGGCCCTAAAAGCTCCACTATCCTAATGGGCGGCCTGTATGGAACAGAAGAATGCCCATGGGTTGAATGAATATCATTGTAAAGCGTTAAGAGCAATCATAAGGCCGTTGGAGCCTCAAAGTCCTGTTCGATTTGTAAGGATCCACAGATCAGGATATCATGTCTGTTGGCAAAGTCATTTGTGAGGATCATTGTACTGCTACAGATGACCATGACAGTCAATTAATTTAGATTGTCAAAAGATGTTACTGAGTGCGAGCTGTGTTATGTGAGATGCTAGAAAGTGCTGGGGATAGAATTGCAGGTTCTATAAATTAGTTGAGTTGTGGAGTGTGCAGTCTAGTTTGTCTGCTTTGTATATTGCCACACAGCAGAAGAGTATCAGTGACATCTGCTAGGGAGAGCTCAGGTACATGGGTGTGAGCACAGTCCAATAATTTCGGGCCCGGGTCCAGAGAACACTCTATAACATACTTGCAAACAATGCACACAGCCCTCGAGAAGAAATTCATAGACTCAACAGTGTGCCATAGTCAGTTCATGGGAGAAATCATAATTTACTGTTGGGATGTGAATACCTAAGTACCAGAATAGGTGGTTGGTTCTCAGACCACACCCTGCTAGCACCAGCATCCACTCAAAATACGGAAGCAATATCCTAAAGCTCATGAAAGTGCATCCAAGTCAGTAATATGTAATTATTAATTATTAGGGTGTCAGTTAGCTGCATGGCTGGTTTGGGATGCAGAGTGTTAGCAACAGCATGTTTTTAATTCAGACAGCACACTACTCAGCGTCAGCTTTGTCTGCAAATCATGGAACCATGGCGTTCATGTAGAGGTTACAGTCCTACTAACTGAGCTATGACTAACACCATTAATATTCATTGGCAAAAGAACTTGAACTGCTCAGTGCCATTATCATAATTCATCTCTTAGGGTTAAATTCTGGAGGGTGTGAATTCTGTTTACCAAAATGATTTCTGAGTGTTTACTGTGTGCAATCCTGGCATAGATTCCTTAAGAAGCAAGATTCCTAAAATCGTGCATGAGTCCGATCCTGTTCCACCTGGTGCCTACCACCACTGTCTGCATGAATGCAAGGGAGAGACAGTCAATGAAATCAATGGAAGGAAAATCAACTGGCAGACCTAAGCCCTAACTCCTGGGTTTGAATGAATGCAAATGTGGATGGAAGGATCATTTAGATGAAAATTCCCTCATTCTCTGTTTCAGTCGCACCCCATTCAAAGCTGAGGAGAATTCCCTTGGCAGGTTATATCCTTCTACAGATGTTGACTTTATAGAAGTAGCACAAGAGGAAGATTAACTAGTAAAGGGATGATTGTTTTTTAATCAGTGAATGTATTTAACAAGGTGTAGAGCTGGATGAACACAGCAGGCCAAGCAGCACCATCGGAGCAGGAAAGCTGACGCTTCGGGCCTAGAAGAAGGGTCTGGGCCCAAAACACCAGCTTTCCTGCTCCTATAATGCTGCTGGGCCGGCTGTGTTCATCCAGCTCTACACCTCGTTATCTCGGATTCTCCAGTATCTGCAGTTCCTACTATCAGTGAATGTATTTACTTGGATTTTCAAAACCTATTTGGTGAGTTGCCCACCAGGTTATTGTATGAAATTAGGATTAATTGAATTGGGATAAGTAGCATGAATTGTGAATTCAATGGACAGAAAACAGCCAGAATGGTGTCAGATAACTATAACCTATATTTATGAATTAGATAAGGAACAGTGTGTATTGTACCTGATTTTTGGTAACAATGCAAAGTTCAGTAGAAAAATAAGTGGTAAAGAGGATAAGGTCTATAAACAGGTTAAGTGAATTGGACAATATATTGAATAATATTTACCCATCCATGTTAATGAAGTGTGATGTCATCTATGCTGTGAGGAAGTATTAAAAAAAATTGTTTTGAATGGTGAGAAACAAGAAAATGTTTGAATTTAGATGGAACTGGGTGTATTTGTACATTAAGTACTGCAGGTAATTAGGAAGGCAATTGTTATACTAGCTTTCGACAAGAATCAAGAATCCATTGTACAATTAAACAAGCTATGGTAAGGACTGGAGCTGGAGTAGGGTGTAGTTTGGCTCTGCCTGGGAAGGAGGTATGTACCATAGAAGGAGTCCAGTGAAGTTCATGTCACTGGTTTTTGGGGGTGAGAATTGTCTGGCCAGGAGAGGATGAGTAGACTGGGCCTAGATTCCATAGGGTTTAGAAAATTGGAAGATGATTATGGGGTCAGCCATTGAGATAAGGAGAAACTTCTTTAATTTTTTGTGGGGAATGCTTTGAGACATCGAATACACTTGCAAAGCAGTTTATTGATGCAAATCTGACTTTGTTTTTATTCAAACGTTTGTGGTTGTTTTAGAATTCTGTACCCCAACAGTTGTAGATGCTCAGCCATCAGGTATATTCTGGACAAAAGAGATTTTTCAGGTGAAAATTAATGAGGGGATATATGAACAGGACAGGAAGGTGAAGTTTAAATGAAGATCCAGCAGTGATCTTTCTTTTGATTATACTTTCTTGATAGTACAGAATAGTACATTTAGTTTAAGCTTTTTATCTTGTACTCCTCAAAACATTTGCAGGGATACCAGTGTAAATGAGATGATTATGTTATATGTGGAAAAAATGCTGGTTAATTAATTGGCAAGTGGATTTTGATTTGGAGAAGTGTTACCATGAAAAGTTTTGAGAGAGATCCTATTGTGCGTGAAGCCTGTCTACCCATCAGTGCTCACTAATATACATTGACATCCTGATTAAGAAATATCTTGAGCTTAAAATTCTCAATCTTGTTTTAAGTCTCTCTATGGTCTTGTTTATCACTTCTATAACCTCTTCCAGATGACAACCTGATGTACCTCAACCTGGCTTGTGCATCCACAATTTTAATCAATCTACCATTATGATCCCAGTTGATGTTATTACTGAATAATTCTGATTCCAGATTGAAATATGACTTAATATATTTTTAAAAATTTACTGAAGCAATCTTTGACTGGAACACAAGCATGCAATGCTGCAGATCTGCAGATTGAACAATAAAACAGAATTTAATACAGAGTTTAAAATTGAATTATACAGCTCCTGCATACAACACAATTTGGCAGCATCTTCTTTGATTTTCACACAACTGAGCTTAGACTGTCTCCAGTTCAAATAACCCATTCAGGTTCCAGCCAATCATTTCTGGTTTGGAACTTTCAAACTGAAACTTTTACACTGAGGCAACCTTTTTCCTAACTTTTCTGAAATCACTCCTTGTTCCAGCAGAGCAGTTTCATATATCCAACTTCAACCAGGATGACTTCAATCTAAAACCAAAAACTTTCCAAGCTTTAAGTGTTTCCCCCAGCAAAAAAAAGTGCCCAGTCTTTCTAACAGAAAACAGGCTAATGCTCTGAAAACGCTCCCAATTCAAACAAATTGCCATTAGCTCTCCAAGAACTATATCTGTCATACTTTATTTAAAAAAAAGGCTTCAGAACTACTGACAAGTTAGTCATTAAACTATCTCTCACATGCATGCTAAAACCACTAGTTCAAAATCCAAACTATAAATTAATCGATATTAAAATATATATCAGCCACCTGACACTACATCATTGATACCTTGCCTTCTGCTGCTAAGGCCCTAGAAACTTTAATTTGTTCTGTATACCCTTTCACTTCTTCTCCCTCGTTTTTTCACATTCATTAAAATCTACCTTTTTTTGACCAACCTTTTGGATATCTATCTTTATTGTCGGAGTCTTCCCAGCAATGTCCTGTGATGCCTTTCTGGATGTCAAGTCTGAAATGTTACATTTTCTGACCGTTTTGATGTTGTCTGGGATTTTCGCTAGTCAGTGGTGAGAAACCTGTTAACAGGGATTATTGCTGATTGTCCATCTTATTACTGGTTTATCTCACTGTATTAATATGATGACTCCCACTCTCTCATCTGCCAAGGATTTCCAATGCAAAAGTCTGACCAAGTACCTGTTGGCTCCAGCTCACCACTTGTTCCTCCACGTCTCCATCTTGAACATTCAACACTAGTGTCTCTGGTTGTGCAAAGAGGCAGTGGGCATATGCACCCCTCTTCCACGGACATTGATACCTGACACATGCTAGCCTGTCTGCATCATCATGGCAGATTTCCAAACACTTACAATAACCTTCCACACTTTAATGATGCCCTATTGGAGTGCGCTGGCACATTTCATTGTTATTGCAAGACCTTTGGACAGGCATCCAGTCTGTGAGATTGATCAGCCAGGTGGACCTCATTGAATGTGAGTTCCCTGATTTGACCAAATGAACAGTCCCAATCAGGGAGCCCTGGCTGATCAATAAAAACTGGAGTGTCTGAGGTTCACTCTGGCAGCTGGCTCCGAGCTGGATCAGTGTCAAGAACTTTTTAACGTATAAATAAAGGGTGACTCAGTGACAGGATACCAGCCCCTGTGGAGTTATTCCAGTTGAAACAGGCTGTACTTACAGCCATGGCAAGTGGGAGAATTGAACTAGCAGTGAGTGAGACATGAGACGAGTTGCACGAGTACTGGCTAGACTTAATAGACAAAAGCCCTCCTTGACCCCAAAAAAAGCCAAATAAATGTGAAGATCATTGTATTCTGAGGGTATCAAATGTTGTTTGAAATTGCTCCTGCAAAATTGGAGTTTTCTATTATTTTAGAGATGTTATATAAATGCAACTCTTTGTTCTTGTGACTGGTAGCTAAATAACTAAGTTTGGCAGAACTGGATCAATTTCAACTTTAACTTGTAGAATGGAGAAAGCTCTGAAGGCACTCAGCTGTCACTCAGAATTTGTTCTGGGCCATTGATTTACAAATATTTTGAAGATGCAGGTGGATTTTATACACTATCAAGTTTAAAACAACTCATGTCTGTTTATCAATACCTAGCAAATGTTCATAGTAGATCCTAGGCACTACTGAAACCCAAACATTGAGTTGAATTCCATCTGACGTTGAATTGAAATGTTTGACATTCTCTGTGTGCTGCGATTTGGAGGTTATGGCGCTAGACTGGGGTGGACTAAGTTAGAACACCAGATTACAGTCCAATATATTGATTTGAAATAACAAGCTTTCAGAGCTGCTCCATTGTCAGGTTTGCCTGACAAAGGAGCAGTGCTCCGAAAGCTTATGATTTAAAAGAAACCTATTGGACTATAACCTGGTGTTATATGACTTCCGACTCTGTGTCAGAAGTAAAACGTTAACTCTGATTTCTTCTTCACAGATGCTACCAGACCTGCTGAGCTTTTCCAGCAACTTCTGTTTTTGTCTGTGTCGTAATGTCTCCACTCACTGCTTCACTCAAGAATTAGGACTTGAGCTGGATTTCAGTGTTAAATATAATGGAAAGCACTGAACCAGATTTATCGGACTGTTGACTTTGCACGCAATCTTCCTTCTACCCATCTTCATCTAACTCAGTGAGCATCATTCATAACCAGTAGTCAACTTTTATAGTGACAGCAAGTGGCTGTTTAATGACTATTTAACTGCCTTTGCTTCCATCAAAACTTGCCATGTATTCTGTACATTCATGTCATGTAAACCTTTGTTTATGTCTTAGGAGAGGAGTATGAAAAGCAGAGAAGTGATGATGGTGCTACTGGTATAACACTGGCATCGATGGCAAATGAAGAAGAAGATGGACTTCATTACGTAATGTACCATCACTCTCCTGATCCTTGCTCAGAGCCTGATGTCTTGGAAATGAGACTGAGTATGCTGCAAGATGGAGCAATCAACTATTCTTGTGTTACAAGTACAGAAGAAGAGAAATTTGCTATAAGCAAAGCATGCTTAGATGATCGGGGGGATTATAATGTACAGCACAGTTTTCTTCAAAACAAAGGATCTGCTGTGTGTGCTACACCAAATACAGAAAGTGATGATGACCAACGATACAGTTTGCATAGGACTTCAAAATGTTCCCCAGTCCTGTCACAACATCAAGAGAGTAAATCCATTTCCATCACACCTCTACCTACATCCTTTCAAGATAGCAACAACCAACTTGGTATGGATGGTTTGACTGTTCCATTCCTGACCTATACCAGAATGGAATGGGAACACCCTCCCTCCACACCAACAAAAGAAAAGTGTAACAGTGACATTGATCATGGAGGGAGGTGTCTCATCTCTGAAGACAGTAACACATTTAGATGCGGTGAAAGCCCAGATAGTCGGTTTGAGTCAATGGGAGTGGGTGGGCAAAATACTAATTACTTCGTAAATAGTGAAAAGACAGAAGGTAGAATTATCCAAAATAATATAATTACAGCTGCTACTGACTTAGAGGAGCTAGTCTCCAACTGATCAAATTAGAAACTGTTCCATCTGAATATTTAACACATATTTTGACTACAGAAAGACCTGCTGAGTTTCCATTTGTGCACCTTTTCTTTTGGAAGATATGTTGATATCTACCAAGAGCTGTTAGGGCAAGTCTTAAATGTAGAATATTTTTAAAAGTTATTTACATTAGTGTTTGAGTGCAGAACTGCTGCTGCAGTCTTCATAGGGAAGACTGCAGGTTATGGTTTCTAATGGGCAATGGTTCTTTCTAGAATTTAAAAAAAGCCAAAGAATGCAGCTGCTGGAATTCAGAAACAAAAATAGAAATTGTTGGAAAAATTCAGGAGGAATGAAAGCAAAGTTACCATTTTGGGACCAGTGATTCTTCTCCTGACCCACAAAGAACTTCTGAACATTCTGAAGAAGGACCTGAAACATTAACTCTGCTTTCTCTCCACAGATGCTGCCAGACCTGCTGAATTTTCCCAACAATTTCTGTTTTTGTTTGTTTTTGTTTTCTAAATTAGGTCAAATTCCTTGTTCACAGTATGCACATAAATCAAGTTCTAATCACAACACATCTTAAATTGGTAAAGTTAGTGATTATAGATGGGGTTGGTTGAATATGGGTTTATTGCAAGGCTTCTAATATCACAGCCAATGGGTCTTGGTAGAACAGAAATAATCTTACAGAATAGTAGGATAGGCTTGAGGAGCCAAATTTCCTACTCCTCCAATTTCTTATATTATCATGTTCTATTTCACTCTTGCTTTCTGTGTTTAAGAGGGGGAGGGCATGCTCATTTCTACCCATGCAACTTTTTCTACATTTTGGATAGTAACTTTCACATTTTAGTGGGTTTGTAACAGTTGAATAGAAAAGCCATTTGACTTTTATGCAGTGCTATTTTGGTAAGGAATATTCTGAATTTTGTAATCTATAAAGGTATAATTTATGAAGAAGTCATTTACAATATGGTTTCCTGTATGCAAGTTAATTATCCCCATCCTTGTGGTGTAGATATAACATCCAACATTGATGTGCAGTGTTTGGCTAAATTGTCTAGCATCACTTGCCACCATGAAATTAAGATTTGTAGGGTAGCCCAAGCAATCAGCATATGAGCCACATACCACCTGGTCCAAAATAGAATGGGAGCAATTTATAGCAACCAGCTGCCCTAATTATGGTAGAATACAGGGCACATTAAAATATCCTGTTAAATAAACTTGCCCATCCCTGCATCATCATGTAATCTTTAGATTTGAAATGAACTAGTAGTCCTACATATCAGAGCCAAAAGCCTTGTTAAAATACTTAGATGAAATATACCCAGTTGTGCAGCAAAGGCTAGCACAGGTGTCAAAATTGTGCCAGCTATTACCGGAAAATCATTGGCTATTCAGAAAACAGTTTCAAAAATTATCTTTAAACAGCTATATTATGTGGGATCCAGATGAAGGCTGCTCTGGGCATCTCAAAAACCTCAAGCCCTCTCCTAGCCAGTATCCAGTCACGTGGGATCTCACTCCTGACTCAGTCCCATGTGGTCTCTACCCCTTCCCTTGAATGGCAAGCTGTTGGAGTGTGCACAAGCTAGATGAAGATTTATCATGAAAATGGTTCAGCACTTTCACAGCATACAACCCATCCATGCCACTGCTTGCCGTCCTACCCTTCACTGTAAATAACTTTTTTCTAGCATTTTACATCTACGGTGTGATTGTGCTGACAGGAAAGTATAAATTAAGGACCTTGGATCAAAAGGTACACTGCGAGAGGTGTGGAGGGGCAGTTGCAGTCTGTGGGGGAAGTGGACCTAATGTGGTATGCAAAGCCTATACACCCTTCTCTTGTGGATATTTTAAATCAAAGTGTCCAGATGTATTTTGACACAGCTCTGGAGCAAGTGAGCTGTCAACCTGCAACCTTCTGGCTGAGAGATTGAACACTACCACTGCACCATGAAAACACCTTTCCTATATTTGTGTGCTTTGGGTTTGATTGTTGCAGTAACAAGCGTTGCATTCTGATCTGCAAATGGATTCCGATCAGAGAGGGAGCATTCATTTGGGCTCTTTAGGCTTGAAGAACTTTTTTTTAACTTTGGTAAGAATGTGAAAGAATTTTGTAATTTTTCTGAAAGTGGGAGTTGCTTACAAATTACAGAACTTGTGCAAAAACAGTAACATTTTATAATAGAATTAAACACCACCTTGGTGCTTCCATTCCACTATGTGTTGAGATTATAAATTTAAAATAAGTTTGTCTTGGTTGTGTGGAGTGGTGGGCTGTTTGTTTGAGTTAGCTAAATAAATTTCAAGTGTGCAGCAGGACAAAAGTTGCTGAATAAGTTGATCAGGTCCTACTGTTCATTATACTGAAAGGCTGCAATGCACTTTTATTTCAGCTCCCTGATCAGAACGTGTCTCCATTGGCTTCTGCTTGGGAGCAAACACTTGCATGCAAAAATAAAGAAAAAAGTTGTTTTAACAGCTCCAATTGACTCCATTGCTTGGCTGTATGTAGATGAGAGTGAGAGAGATGGCTTTGCACTTTGTCTGTTGAAGACAACTAAAGTTACAATACAGAATGCACAGTTGGAAGATCAAATTTCACAGAGGAAGTATGGGCATCTTTTCTTGTTCTATCCCAAATACATTTTTCGATCACACTCCAGGGAAATGTGAAGATACATTTAATCAACATTTTAGGTTTTTAAATTGGTGGAGCAGAAAAATGTCTCCAGTCTTTGTTCTCCTGTTTTTTAAATATAAACCAGCTGAGGCTGAGATCTCTGCATTTATTTCCAGGAATGAAAATATCCAGTGGCTCACTGCAATTCTACCCAAAATTGTTGGGGACACAAGTTCCTTAATTGTCAATGCACTATACAGAAACTAGCAGTTTCATTATAACTGCAGCCTCAGTTTTTTTTTAGCCTCTTGAATTTTTAGACATTCATATTGTAAATCTAAAATTAAGTAAGAAATTTGTTCTAAATTTCAACCTTGTTTTTACGTAGCAGGTCTTTTATTTGGTGCCTGCCATTAGATGTTTTCCTAAGAAGCAAAACTTACAATAATTCAAAATACACTTCCAAAACCCAAAGACAAGATTTCTAATGGCCAGAAGTCAATTGGATTCAGTTTGACTATTTGATGGCTTTGAAATTACCAGACTTTTTATTTGGTCGTTGCATATGGCCGTTGCTGCCAAGGACAGATATTGGATATGCTTACTTGTCTTTGGGAAGGTGGTGATGAGTTGCCTCATTGAACATCCACATCCATTTGGTATAGGAAATCTGCTAAAGCGGAAGTTTTAGGAATTTCATACAGTGATGGTGAAGGAACACAGACATAGCTTCAAGTCAGGATGGTGAGTGGCTTGGAAGGGATCTTGCAGGTGGTGGTGTTCCTATGTATATGCTCTCCTTGTCCTTTTAGATGATAGTTCCTTGGCTCTTTGCCTCCTTACAACCATTACCCTTCCCACTTATTGTTATCTAACTCCTGTAAACTTGAGATGAAGTGCACTGATGCCATTTGCTACATTTATTTTTGAAAATGACACATTTGAAAAATGAAAATTTACTTTCTTGGTTGATTATAATCAACTTCCTTTCATTTAATTGAAATTTCAATCTAATGAAATAGTAAGCTTCCGTATCTCAGAAAAATATAATAAATGTTCAAGCAAGACATTTACTATACCATTTGTTAATTCATATCTGGGAAACAATTTGACAAGCTGTATCAAGGAAAGCCAATAAAGATTTTTGTACACCTGCAAATAATTTATTTAATTGAGTTGAATGTACCATCTAGGACAGGTGCATGTGTTCATGTGAATCCTTCTATAATATTTCATAATTTTAGGCCCATCATGACATGTTGTAAGTGGCAATGTGCCTGAGCTTTTGGAGATGTGAGAGTCAGATGTTGTTGTTAATCTAATCTAGTTGTATCATTATAACAATCTACCAAGATAGATGATCTCAAGATTATGTGCCATTCATTAAAAATAGGCCTTGTAATTAAAATTGAAGAAAATGAGCAGAGGAGCTCTCGGAATTCATTCTGGTATAACAGAAGCAAGCAACTTTTATACTATAGACAAAATCTTACAGGAGCCTGAAAATGTGGGCTATGAGGCGAAATGTGGCAGGGTCATGTACCAATTCCTATCTTGACTTTAGGAGCAACTAGCTATACCTTTCAAATGAGATCTAGGAGTTGAGATGAGATTCTCACTAGGAAGTGGCTTGCTACTGATTGCAGTGATTATTGTTTGTTACCCGCCTAATTAAATCTTGCCTCATCTATTAGCAGCTTTCTATTGTACCAACTGGTGGCGGCATGTTGGGCTCAGTGATTAGCACTGCTGTCTCACAATGCCAGGGACTTGGGTTTGATTCTACCCTCGGGCAATTGTCTGTGTGAAGTTTGCACATTCTCTCCGTGCCTATGTGGGTGCTCCAGTTTCCTCCCACAGTCCAAAGATGTTCAGGGTAGGTGGATTGACCATGCTAAATTGCCCATAATGTCCAGGGTGTGTACCCTACAGCGATAGGGTAGGGGAATGGGTAGGGATGGGATGCTGGTTGAAGGGTCGGTGTGGACTTGTTGGGCTGATAGGCCTGTTTCCATACTGTAGGGATTCTATGAGATCAGCAAGCAAACTAAACAGTGAGAATTCTTGACCTAGAAGTCACAGCGGGTATCCAGTGACTTCAGCCTACTGCTGTCTGTGAAGAGCTTCCACGTTGGCACCACACTGTAGCATCTCAGGACACATTCTATGGGCACAAGCTGCATGCACCCCTCATCCACAGACATCGACATATAATAATTGCCAATCCCTCTGAATCCTGACTTTCTGATCCATTTGCAGGATGCTTAAGAATTTCAGGGTCCACCAGCAACTAGCATTGAAATCTTGCTGCTAGGATATTGTGCACAGGAAAGTGTACTCAGATTGGAATAGGGTGCTTCCCACGGCTGCCCACTTTCTCCCTTTAGCACTCATTCACTTAGCACTTACCTGCATAGTCACAGCATCCCTGCCTCGCCTTTCTGTGCCTTTTGGTGCAGTCACACAACCAGACATCTCGCCTCGCTAGTTGACAGATCTCAGTCCAGGGTGTGTACATATTGCTTCATGTCAATCTCAAATCGGTACCATGTGTCTGCAGCTTTCAAAGTAAACACACTGCATGTGCAGCAAACAAACAGCCATGGTTCAAAATCTTAGGAAATTATCCTCCCTGCAATGTATGGAAGCACTCATCTGTCACAGGATCCTGCACAGTCAGTTAGATACAGCCTCTAATACCAGTCCAGGGGGTTGTGGGGGGGGGGGTTGTTTTTGACTGTGGTCAAGCGTCCACTGGGAGTTCTCAGTCAGGAGGTTTGAGCCTCTGTGATGCGGGGAGTGGCTCCATAGCAGCCAATCCAGGAAGAGGACTAACACCGTCGGGGAGATGTTCAGGTATTAGCGGTATGGGCACTTCTCATCTGGAGCTGTACAATTAAATTGGGTGTTGTGGTGGGCTGTGGTCAGTCCATTGGGTCAGTCCAGCAAAACTAAGGAAAATAAGCAATGAGGAGAGGGAGTAATGTGTGAAAGAGGCCTCCACTGTGGAAAAGAAACTTGGGAACCTATTTTTGGGATCAGGGTGGTGGGAAGGGGTTATGACAATTGTGAAGGTGGCAAATGTGTTTGTAAGATGGTGAAGTGTCTCGTGTGAGTAGGCAGCTCAAAGGTCATACAGGGTTAGTGGTGTGAGGATCTGCAGGTTAATAAGAATGAGTGAGGGAAGATATTGCATGCTGTTTTAAGAGTGACACAGCAAGAGGCTTGGGATGGGTGGATACAGTAGCAGAGATGGAATGAGTGAGAGGTAGCAGACAGACAAGTGTGACACCCTGACAAAATGGATGAGGTCGCTGATGTTCTCCCTGTACTGCTGGCTTTCTTCAGGACCATATAGCCAGCACTGACCTGGCTGGCAGCTCAGACCAGGATCTATGGCTTGGCCTCCTCTGCTGGTCCCCCGGAATAGGACGGCCCTTGCCTTGCCTACCCCATTGACCAGGGAATCCAGATCCCTGTCACGGAATTGCAGCATATTGTTCTCCTTCTCTTTGGCTACTTCAGAACAAAAGTCCATCACTGAGCAGTGCTTCTTTGGAATGGTTCATGCCCAACTGCACACATGATGACCTTTTAAAGATGGCAGAGAGGCTAGGAATTATGGGTTTTCAGGGAATATATGATGAGTTACAAGTACTTCCTGGAATGCCAGATGGTAGAATGGTGCGAGAATCAGGGGATAGGGGCACAAATAGTTAATGAGGCGGGTTTAGTAAGATGCAGCAAGAACGTGCTCTAGACTTCATGAAGAGAAACCCTCTTTGAAAACACAAACCTTGCAACTAAAAGTAAGAGTCAGTTATTTATGTTTAATTTGGGTTAAACCTTCATTCTGCTAATGAATTAGTTCATCAAAATTGATGCAAAATAAAGTGTTTAAATTGTTCATTAAATTAGCATAATTGTTTTAAATATGTATTTTTTCAATTGATCCTGATCTCATTACTGTGGTGGCACATAACAGCTATGATCAGCACAATTACCAAGGAGGTACTGCATTTTCAATTTTATTTCAAAGGAGTATTGGAATATTTAATTTTAAATCTATGTCATCCAATTTGTACTTTTTTAGGAAGGATCATGTAGACCCATATAAATATATTTCGAACTTTCAAACAAATGACACTTTGCCAAGGGAAAAGGCACTACATACAAAAGATCCTGCAAGGAACAATGTGCTTAGCTGCAGTCATACAGTCAGGGGAACCTTCAGAGAGATGACACTTGGCTCAGTTTGTAGATGAAATAAGAAAAATGCATTTCTGAATTTGATACCTGCCTGAGAAGCAACAACCCCTCTACCTAGACAAGTTGGTTTAAATAGACTGCTTCTGTGCTGTCCTTTATATATTCCAAGTCCTCTCAGCAAAATGTGTGAATTGAAACCCCATTGAAAGTCATCTTTACTACTTGGGGAGAGTTCCTGAAAAGGATTTTCTTGGAAATTAGTTCAATAGTTAATTCACATCAACAAAGGGAATTCAGCCAGCAACAACCATTCCAAGAATATGTTCCGATGCCAAAAGCTCATATGTGCAAAAACATTAGAAACAGAACATCATTTGGGATAATCCAGAGCTTTTTATTCCCGTGAATTTAACTACTATATTGTTTGGCAAAAGTACTTTAAAAGATAATACTCTGCAGAGATAATTTTTGGTTTCTTCTGAAATGCTTATGTTAGTATTTAAAATTCTTAGAAGGGTAAAGTGTGTATGTGTGATCCAAATCATCATTAATCTTTGACTTCTGTTTCAGTAAATTTATTTTTTGTTCATAAACCAGTTATTTATTGTTGACTAAAGAAACATGTCTAACTTGCTGTTAATACTCGACTTGACACAATCGAAAACCAACAAGATCTGAATAATATCCAGGCTTTGGCTGACAAGTGTCAAGTAACATTCATGACACACAAGTGTCAGACAATGACCATCTCCAATAGGAGGAAATCTAAACTCACTGCTTCACATTCAATGCTGTTACTATCACTGAAAACACCTCAATCAACGTCCTGGGGCTTATCATTGACCAGAAAATTAACTGGACTTGCCATAAAAATACAATGGCTACAATACAGATCCTTGCCGCCCAGGTTGACAGGGCTGTTAAGAAGGCATACAGTGTTTTAGCTATTATTAATACAGGGATTGAGTTCTGGAACCAAGGGGTTATGGTGAAGCTGTACAAAACTCTGGTGCGGCCGCACTTGGAGTATTGTGTACAGTTCTGGTCACCGCATTATAAGAAGGATGTGGAAGCTTTGGAAAGGGTGCAGAGGAGATTTATTAGGATGTTGCCTGGTATGGAGGGAAGGTCTTACGAGGAAAGGCTGAGGGACTTGAGGTTGTTTTCATTAGAGAGAAGAAGGTTGAGAGGTGACTTAATTGATACATACAAAATAATCAGAGGGTTAGATAGGGTGGATAGGGAGAGCCTTTTTCCTCGGATGGTGACGGCGAGCACGAGGGGTCATAGCTTTAAATTGAGGGGTGAAAGATATAGGACAGATATCAGAGGTAGTTTCTTTACTCAGTAGTAAGGGAATGGAACGCTTTGCCTGCAACAGTAGTAGATTCGACAACTTTAGGTACATTTAAGTCGTCATTGGACAAGCATATGGACGTACGTGGAATAGTGTAGGTTAGATGGGCTTGAGATCGGTATGACAAGTCAGCACAACATCGAGGGCTGAAGGGTCTGTACTGTGCTGTAATGTTCTATGTTCTATAACAGCAGAATCAGAAGCTAGGAATTCTATAGCAAGTAGCTCATCTCTTAACTCCCCAGAGTCTGTCTACCATCTACAAGGCCCAGGTCAGGAATGAGATGGAATACATTCCATTTGCTTGAATAGGGTGCAATCCAACAAAGCTCAAGAAGCTTGACACCAAAGCAGCCTGCTTAATTGGCACTGCATCCACTCCCTCCACCACCTATGCTCAGTAGCAGCAGTGTGTACTATCTACAACATGCACTGCAGAAATTCACCAAAGATGCTTAGACACCCCTTCCAAGCCCACAACCGCTTCCATTCGGATGGACGCAGACAACACACAGAAACATCACATCTGCAAGTTCTCCTCCAAGCTATTTACTATCCAGACTTGGAAATATATCACCATCCCACTATCGCTGGATCAAAATCCTGTAGTTCCCTCTCTAAGGGTGCTCTGGGTCAACCTACAGCACATGGACAACAGCAGTTCAAAAAGGCAGCTCACCACCACCTTTTGAAGGGACACAAGGGACAGGTGACAAATGCTGGTCAGCCAGAGATGCCCATGTCCAACTAATGAATAAATCATAACCGGCCAAATCACCAAGCTGTTTCAATTCAAAATTTCTTGTGATCAGTGGAGCAGTGGGAATAGCAAGGATTCCTTCAACCTCTATCATGGCAGAATGTATTGGATTCTCTGTGTCCAAGAATATCATTTATGTTATGAGACATCTGCAAGTACTTCATCATTAAAAAAAGTGGAACCAAACCTGACTTTGATCATTTTGTTGTTCAAATAGAATGCCATTTCTTATTTAAAGAAATGAAGATAAATCGTAATTGGCCAGATTTTACAACAAGTAGGAAGCACAGTCAGATTGCCACTTTGCTCCTGCTGTTTTCTATTTCAGGCAGGAGATTCTGATCTTGGCTATTTCAGAAATGCAAAGCGTATCTGAAATTTAACAGGTCACTCAGTGTAGAAGAGTCAGGGGAAGTAAAAAATGCCTCCTTTTTAAAAGCAGTAGTTGCCATATTCTGTGATTTAAATGGCCATTAGCACAGGCAGCTGCTTTGATGTATCTGGTGAAAGGGTACAAAAGTGCAATGTTTGGGGTTTGCTAGGGAAGTGATGGGACAGGTTGGGGTCCAGCAGAAGGGATAGGCAAGAGACAGGACTGTTGTGTCCATGAAGTGGAGTGATGGGTCAGGGTCCAGGGGGTATAAGGGTTCTGAAGGATGTGTAGTTGGGAGTTCAATGGTCAGTTTGGGGGGATCACTTTAATGGATAGCCCCAAGAGTTAGACAAGGTTTTTAATCTTCTACAGTTATTGGGTAACCAATAACTGAAGAGGAACCCTCTGAAGCCTCTTTTAGCTTTTCAGGCTCAGAGAAATTGTGTGTTGACGATTCTCTTAGAGTCTGTTATGTCGGAGCTTCCATCGAGTTCCAACATGCAGCTCCCACTTACAATAGAGAAACTGCTATCTGACCATTGGAAACTGTGTCATTCTTTTATAGTGGCTCAGTGGTTGGCACTGCTGCCTTGCAGTGGCAGAGACCTGGGTTTAATTCCACCCGTGGGTGACTGTCGGAGTGGAGTTTGCACATCCTCCTCGTGTCTGCCCGAATTTCCTCCAAGTGCACTGTTTTTCCCCCACAGTCCAAAGAGGTTAGGCGCATTGGCCATACTAAATTGCCCATAGTGTGCAAGGATATGTAGGTTAGGTGGATTAGCTATGGGAAATGCAGACTTACAGGGATATGATGGAGAGGGTAGGTCTGGGTGAGATGCTGTTTGGAGGGTTGGTGTGGACTCAATGGGCCAAATGGCCTGGTTCACACTGTGAGGATTCTATGATTCTTGTTCTGATGGACAGCTTGTGCCAAAATTGGATTTTTAGTACTTTGTATAATTTTATTTCCCACTTAATGTCATGAATGAGAGCCTTACCCAGTCAAAGGCAAAATGCTGCAAGGTTATAATTCATCTGCATTTACTTACCTCTAAATATAACTCGTTCTTGACTTTCACCCATCTTTAAATTAGCAGTTATGTTTGTACTGTGTGCAGTTACACAAACATTGATACTACATGCTTCGCAGGAGACACATGATGTATTCATTGGCACATTTTAAAAAAAAGAACAAATTGGTTAAAATTGTTTACTCAGAGTTAACAAGGTTTCAGCATATGTATGAAAAGTATAGCTTAAGCAAAAAATGAAAACTTCCTATGATTGCCATATGGTCTGGTACCTTGAAAGGATGGTAGTGCTTATGAAGCATTAAGCTTCAAACAGCTGGGATTGTGTATGTGATTGTTATCATAGTCATCTGTCTAATTATAAAGGAATGCAGCAAAATCCATGTTATGTTTTGACAGCTCAGTTCACCGAGTTCCCTTAAGACTTCCAATTAGACTCTGGAAAAAGGAAATAGTTGTAGAAATGATTTTGTGTCAAACAAATAAATTTTGAGAGTCATTATTGCACTTTTTCCCAGTCACATTTGAAATATTATAAATATTTTTGAATGCCATTTTCTCACACTGGTACCTCTCAAATTTGTGAATGTAATGCAGGATTTGTGAGTATTACTGGCAAATATAGAGAAAGCATGAATGTGTTATTAAACATGAAAACCACAAATCACAATGATTTTGAGATGATTGTCATTGAGGTAAATATCATCTTTTAGGACATGTTCTGATATTTAGTTGTAAATTCACAAATAATTCAACAATGCAATAGCGACATCTATGTTGTATTGCAATTTCACATCTGTGACAGGTTTTCAGAAGGTGAGTTAAAAATATAAATGTTCTTAAAATTTGCCTCAACCAAAGCTCTGTCATTACTTTTGATACACATTTTGTAAAGGATGTGGAGCTGGATTATAGGGCTTTATTTTTCAGTGAGTAGAAGTGGGTTTACAAGGTCAGGAGCACTGTGTTTTGCTTTTTAGAAACTCACCAGTCCTTGTTTTGAAAGCAGAAATATGGCTGGGATTGAAACTAAAATGTTTTAAAAGCCTTTTGCTTTGTACAAGAGGTTGAAGAGGCACCACTATTTGAGGGTTTTAGAGACCCACACTGTTTCCATAGGGATGGTTCTCAGCTAAATCTCATCCACAATGCTGGTGAATGCTTTTGATGATCTTTAGAATGACATGAATCCTGAAGAGTTTCAAAAATGAGATCTAAGAAGAATCTCTGTTTGAAGATTGACCTTCGAAATGCTTTAGTGACATTTCAATTATAAAGTTAACAGTGGGTGTAACTTCAACCTATATTCTGGTTATGCAAGTTGGTTTGTTTGTGAATCTGAATTTCCACATTGCAGGAATAAAATAAATCAAAATGGCTCCTTCAATGGCTTGAATGCAAAAGGATTAGGTTAAAATATAAAATCAATTGAACAATAGCATGAGGTTTGGTGGGAATGGGTGCAGTAACAGAGATAAACTGAGTATGATATAACAGAGAGGAGAGCACGATACTTACTCTGGCAGAGCGGAGAAAGTCACTGACTTTCTTTTGAGACTGTTGGTCATTCCTCCTGATGGTTGAGATGGCATTGAATTGATTAGTGACTCCAGGCTCAGCTGCCAGCATATGGTGGTACTGTCTCCTCTGCCAGTCCTCCAAGAAGAGGATTCCTCTCTTTGCACCACCCCTCAACCAGGGCTTCTGTCACAAAATTGCAGGACTACTTTCTCTTTCTCTGATATGTCCAAACGCTATCTTCGATTAAGAAGGGACAGCTTGGGAATGCTTGTCCAGGTGCACAGCAGCCTTTCAAAATTGCACATGCACAAGCAATACAATTCTTTGGGCAGATATCTGGTTATTGGTGCATTTTTCTGGGAATCATAAGATGGGATAGAATCAGATGTAAGTAGCCCCAGAGAGGAATGGTAGGAAGGAAATGAGATGCATTTCATAAGAAACAGCGAGAAATTTCACAAGGCCTTGTAAATCCCACAAAAAACTCAACTCAACTCACATTTAGAAAATAAGATGTAAGATTCAGTTCTAGTTAACTATTTGGAAATTTTTAAATATACTGTAAATCTTATTTTAACCACAGTACCATCAAATTCTTTTTAGCCCACTCACTGCAGATATAGTTAGTACTGCAAAGTAAAAATCTTGTTTTTTATTTCAGTTTATGTTAAATCGAACCATCTTGATTTAAACAGTGATTTTCTATGTGTATGTTATATATACAGCTATATGTCAAATGTGTATGCAAAGTACATTGATCTCAAAGGAACAATGACATGCCATTTGGAGCTGATAAGTTCCCATTGAAAAATCCTTCAAGAATTTAGCAAGTTCTAATTAACCAATTATTCATAATTGCTACATACACATAAAAATAGAATTCTTACTGAATAATTCATAAGAGCCTGTAATTCACATATTCCCTGCTCATTAAAATGATTGGTGGAGTGTTTGCCCGTGCTAGTTTTGGCTCATTTTTTCTTTCTGCTTATTGTATTGACATACCATTGTACTTTTAAGTTATTTGCCGTTGAGTATTTTTCAAGCTTTTAGTCAATGTTTTTGTACTTGGAATTGAAGTTACTAAGACAGATGTTAAGTCATTAATACCATGAGGCACCTGGAGGATCAGTTAGGAAGTCTAATACTATGTCATTAAATCACTATAATTGGCCACATGAATAATGTTTGAAAAATAGGCCACCAATCCTGTATCGAAATACAAGGTGGAAATTTAATCAATCCATGAATGTGTTTGGTAGCTTTGTTGATTGGAATCTTTAACAAGTAATGCACTTCAATGCCGCACAATAGATTGGAAGATGGCAATAAGCTTTGGGTTTGAGAAAAATTATTCCAATGTGAAAGTCTACAATACAGGACTGTTGTTCACCACTTATTACTCGGGTATGGAACAAAATTGATGGTAATTGAACAAACTTACAGCTCGAGTTATCTCATTCCCTTGCTGAAATATGAAGCAACTGTGGCAGTGGGTGCCAACAGTATGAATTAAATTTTTCCTTCAGATTTTCCTCGTCAGTATCAATAAAATAAACCATATTATTCATCGCATCACTGATAAATTGTACTGTTAAGAATTCATTTTTAAATTTTAGGGATTTTACTCAAGCATTACTGAAAAAAAGCCAAACGGCTTGGCAACCCAATTAATGATGCTAATAAACACATACTAAATCTCTCTGACTGTGTAGTCTCTGAAAGCAAGGAATTTGTCCTTATGCATGGTTTCAATTTTGGTGGGCCTTCATCCCACATCAAACAGAAAGAGATATTTGCCAAGTTTGGAATTCCTCTACTTCCAGCGATCCCATCACAGACCGGTTTCCATTGAAGACGGTAAATCCGTGAAGCACACCTGGCTGATCCAGTACGTGCCTCACAGAATCACAGAATTGTTACTATACAGAAAAAGGCCTTTCAGTCCATCATATATGCATCTGTTCTATTACCTAGTGCCAATCCCCTGCCTTTTCCCTATATCCCTGCATACCATTTCTATCCAAATAATCATCCAATACCCTCTTGAAACTGCCTCTACCACGTTTCCATACCCTAACTACTTGCTGTGTGAAAAAGATTTTTTTAATCTTACACAACCTTTGCAAGTATGCACATCACTTGAAATTTACTGCCTTTGATTGTTTTTCTTTTGTCAGTGGGATCAGCTTCGCCCTATCTGCACTATCCAGCATGCTCATGATTTTGCAAACTTCTATCCAATGTAATCAAATCCCGCATATGACGTGATTCTGAATGACATGTCCATTTTTCACAAGCAATGTGAATCTTTGGCGTTGTTGTAAGGCCTCGAGGCCAACTAACACACATATAAGTAAACCTGACAAATGGACTGGAAAGATTAGATTAGATTAGATTAGATTCCCTACAGTGTGGAACAGGCCCTTCAGCCCAACAAGTCCACACCGCCCCTTTGATGGTAAAGGCCATCCTTTACGAGCATGACTATCTCAACAAACTGCATGGTATTCCAACGATAGGTTCAAATGTGAGTCCGATGGATCTGCTGCTCAGCAATGACCTGACAACCCTACTGTAAAGCAATTAAGAAGGTGTTTACCTGACCTGTATAAATGCAGTGAGTTGCTGGAGATATGTATTTGATTGGGTTCATCTTCACAGCTCACTGTGTCAGTGTATGTAGCAGCTCTCCAAGAAACACAAACTGTTCTTACTACATAATTTCTAATCCGGCTGTTCAGAGATATTATTATATACCTCCAAAGCAGGTGGAACTTGAACACAAGCCTCCTGATGCAGAGAATACTATTAAACCGCATGAACCGTAATGGCTCTTTATATTCTATCTTATCTATGACATGTTTTGCACAACTGAATTTGCAATAACATGGGCATCAAACTGAGTGGATTGCTCCAGCCAGTTTTGAGAAGGGTTTCTGCTTACCTAATTAAGGTTTCTTCAGATTTTTGGAGATCATACAGGACTTGCACATGAATAGCAATGCAGTGTCCATGTGCTCATTTTACAGGGCTAGCCTAATCATTGACATGCTACTCAAGGAAACCATAGGTAGCAGCACAGTCGCACTACATCATGGCGATCTAGAACCACCACCATGATGTGAATCAGTACTCAATTAACTTGTGAACTCAGCAACTATAGTAACTGAATTTTGTTTCAATGACAGCATGTATGCCCAAATAGTGATGTTGTCATGGAACCCAGATCTCACAGATAACTTTTCATTGGATTTCATGAGAAATGTGTCTTCATGGAAATGACACCTAGCCTTCTACCCTTTGTGCATTTCTGATATGGGAATGACACATTTACTGTATTTGAATCCACAGCTACATGTAAGAATTTCCTTACACATCTCAATGGGCTCCATCCTGTACTCAAATTCGTGCTTGAGTTGGAACAATTAATTGAATGCCCCTTCTTTGTTTTCCTGGTTGCGAGCTCTGCAAACCTAGCTTCATGGTAAGCATACATATTGGGATTGCTACTGTTCCTTTTCAAATAAAATTGACCTTATTGGAATTATTGTAAATAGGATCCAAGCCATTTGTTCACTATGCAAACTTAAAGCTGGAATAGACCACATCAAAGCCATCCTGCTGGATACTGGCTACCCTGATCAGATCACTCCTCATCATACGTCATGCAAACTCATGAAACCTAACATGTCCAAAGTGCCCAAGCTACTTCAAACTGCCCTGGAAGGCTAAGGTATCTCAAAGTTTTTCCCCCCTATTCATATGTGGAATTTCGGCGTAACTGGTTGGCCAGCATTTATTGTCGAGCCCTAATTGCCCTTAAGAAGGTGGTGGTGAGCTGCCTTCTTGAACTGCTGCAGTCCACCTACGGTGGGTTGATCCACAATGCCATTAGGAAGGGAATTCCAGGATCTTTACCCAGCTTTAGTGACTGAACGGTGATATATTTCCAAGTCAGGATGATGAGTGATTGGAGGGGAACTTGGAGGTGGTGCTGTTCCTATATATCTGTTGCCCTTGTCCTTCTAGATGAAAGTGGTTGTGGGTTTGTAAAGTGATGACTGAGGATCTTTGGCAAATTTCTGCAGTGCAATTTGTACATAGTACACACTGTTGCTACTAAGCATCTGTGGTGGAGGGAGTGGATGCTTGCGGATACAGTGCCAATCAAGCCAGCTACTTTGTCCTAGATGGTGTCAAGTTTCTTGAGTGTTATTGCAGCTGCACTCATCCAGGCAATCGGGGAGTATTCCACTGCACTCCTGACTTGTAGATAGCAGACAGGCTTTGAAGAGTCAGGAGGTGAGTTACTTGCTGTAGTCTTCCTAGTCTCTGACCTGCTGTTGTAGCCACTGTGTTTATGTGGTGAGTCCAGTTGTGTTTTTGGTCAATGATAGTTGGGGATTCAGTCATGGTGACACTGTTGAATGCCAGGGGGCGAGATTAAATTGTCTCTTATTCATGATTGTCATAGCCTGGCATTTGTATGACATGAATGTTACTTGCCACTTGTCATCCAAGCCTGGATATCATCCAGACCTTATTGCATGTGACTGCTTCAGCATTTGAGAAGTTGCAAACGGTGCTGAACATTGTGCAATCATCGGCGAACATTCCTACTTCTGAACTTATGATGAAGGGAAGGTCCTTGACGAAGCAGCTGAAGATGGTTGGGCCGACGACACTAACCTGAGGAACTCCTGTGGATATGTCCTGGAGCTGAGATGATTGACCTCCAGCAACCACGACCATCTTCCTACGTGTCAGGTATAATTCCAAGCACTGCAGAGTTTGCCCCCGCTACCCATTGATTCCAGTTTTGCTAAGGCTCCTTGATGCCACACTTGGTCGAATGCAGCCCTGATGCCTAGGGCTGTCACTCCACCTCATCTCTGGAATTCAGGTCTTTTGTCCATGTTTGAACCAAGGCTGTAATGAGGTCAGGTGCTGAGTGGTCCAAGAATAGACTGTTGGGGTAGTGGGTGGATTTGTCCTGCTTTTTATGTACAGGACATACTGGGGCAATTGTTGGGGAGATACCAGTGTACTGGAACAGCTTGGCTAGGGGGGCAGTAAGTTCTGGAGCACAAGTCTTCAGGACTATTGCTGGAATATTGTCAGGGCCTGTAGCCTTTGCAGTATCCAGTGTCTCCAACAGTTTATTGATATCATATGGACTGAATCGAATTGGCTGAAGACTGCTATCTGTATTGTTGGGGACTACTAGAGGAGGCCGAGATGGATCACCACTCGGCACTTCTGGCTTAAGATTGCTGCAAAAGCTTCAACCTTATATTTTGCACTGATATGCTGGGCTCTTCTATCACTGAGGATCGGAATATTTGTGAAGCCAAAGCCTCCTCCTCCAGTAAGTTGTTTAATTGTCCACTACCATTCACAACTGGATGTGGCAGAGCTTAGATCTGATCTGTTGGTTATAGGATCACTTAGCTCTGTCAATCACTTGCTCCTTATGCTGTTCGGCATTCAAGTAGTCCTGTTCAGTGGCTTCACCAGATTGACACCTCATCTTCAGGTACGCCTGCTGCTGCTCCTGGCATGCCCTCCAGCATTCTGCATTGAACCGGGGTTGATCCCTTGGTTGAGTGGGGGATATGTTGGGCCATGAGGTTACAGATTGTGCTGGAGGACAATTCTGCTGCTGTTGATGGCCTAGTCATTTCCCCCCTTATGAGTCCAAGTAGCTCTTGGAGCATTACACTCTGGAGCTTGCAGTGGTGCTAGAGGCTGCAGTATTCCTTCCATCAAAAATCGTTGCATGAGAATAAGTTGGAAGAACTTGCAAATAATACTCAATATGTCTGGCCCTATTTTAATGCCTCATGGATGCCCAGTCTTGAATTGCTAGATCTGTGTGAAGACTGTCCCATTTAGCACGGTGATAGTGCCACACAACACGACAGAGGTTATTCTCAATGTGAAGGCGGGACTTCACCTCCACGAGGACTGTGTGATGGTCACTCTTACAGATACGGTCATGGACAGATGCAACTGCAGCTGGCAGATTGGCAAGGATGAGGTCAGGTATGTTTTTCCCTCTTGTTGGTTCCCCCACCACCTACTATAGACCTAGTCTAGCAGCTATGTCCTTTAGGATCTGACCAACTCAATCTGTAGTACTGCTGCTGAGCCACTATTGGTGATGAACATTAAAATCCCCCACCCAGAGTATACTTTGTGCCTTTGCCATCCTCAGTGATTCATCCGACTGTTGTTCACCATGGAGGCATACTGATTTACCAGCTGAGAGAGGACGGCATGTGGTAATCTGCAGGAGATTTCCTTGCCCATGTTTAACCTGAAACCATGAGACCGTGGAACAGGACATATCCAGAGATGATGACAGTAGTGTCTGGGACATAGTCTGTGATGTATGATTCCATGAATATGACTATGTCAGGCTGTTCCTTGTCTAATCTGTGAGCTAGCTCTGCCAATTTTGGCACTAGCCCTCAGATGTTATCAGAATCGACAGGGCTGTCCCTGCTGTTGTATTTTCCAGCATTTAGTTCAATCCCAGGTAATCCATCTGGTTTCATTTCTTTGAGAATTTGTGGCGACTGGTACAACTGAATGCCTTGCTAGGCCATTTCAGAGGGCAATCGCGAGTCAATGACATTGCTGTGGGTCTGCATGCAGAATTACAAGTAGTCCTGACCAGGACAGGATGGCACATTTCCTTCCCTAAATCTCACTAGTGAATGATGGGTTTTTCTGAGAATCAACAATGATTTCGTGATGATCAGTGGATTCTCAATTCTGGATGTTTTTATTGAATTCAAATTCCAACATCTGCCATAGTGGAATTTGAGCCCAAGTCCCCAGAACATTTGCTGAATTTCTGGATTAATAGTCTCGCAATAGTACCATGAGGCCATCACCTACCCTGGTTGATCAACAGTTGACTCACTATTATTATGCAACAATAACATGACTGGTGTTTGTCACAGACAGGATGCTGCTGTCAAGCCAAAATGACATTCTCCCTATCGTGTAAATGAGTAATGTGTCATATGAATTTCAGTACTGGTTTGATGCCATAGGTCCCAAAGACTGGCAGATTGTATCAAACAACAGATTCCTTTGGCTGCTTGCAACAGACAAGTCACTGACTGTACCCAACTAGCCTGTGCCTTCAAAACTTGCAACAATGTCCAACATCAGATGTGATTCTGTAATTGCATAATATATGATGGCTAATCTCAAGCATACAAAAAATTGCACTGGTGACCAAATTATGATTTCAATCAAACAGGCATTCTGCTGGTGTGATCAGGAAGCTACATACATTATTACACATTGCAGACAGAGAGAACATATACACACTACATGGCTGTTTCAACTCAACACAATAGGTGGCAGCCATTCATTTGTTCATTTCACTGGCAATGCCTTAACCAATAACAGTCAACCTGCCTGGTTTACAATTTAAACCAATTCTAGCACTTAACTGTCAATCAGCATAGATGCAAGTATTCCTCATGGCATTGCCTCTACCAATCAGATTTCACTTGCCAACATTTGGCAATCTCCTCTCAGACTGAATCAAATGTTGGTTTTCCCTTGAATTGGTATTCTTGCAAATATCCTGTTGAGGGCAGGACGGAAAGCTTTGAGAAAATATGCCATCTTTCAGTAAGCCTTAAGATCTGTGCTACCAAATGACTTTTTGAATGTTTACTTACTGTTTATCTGTTGGTCAAAACTACTTTTTTTTCAGCTTTCTGCCTGAAGACAGGTCTGACTCACAGGTCCAAGGAAATCCCAAATCCACCTGAGCAGGAATCAAAGCCATTCTGTTGGGATCAATCTGATCCACTCCAGTCATTGTCCCCCTTATGAGTCCAAGTAGCTCTTGGATCATTACGCTCTGGAGCTAGCAGTGGTGCTAGAGGCTGCAGTATTCCTTCCATGGAATATCTGGCTGAGAATCGTTGCATGAGAATAAGTTGGAAGAACTTGCCAATAATACTCAATATGTCTGGCCCTATTTTATGAAAGTATTTTCCTCAGGAATCAAGTCCCAAAGACACAAAAACAGAAGTTGCTGGAACAGCTCAGCAGATCTGGCACCATTTGTGAAGAAAAATCAGAGTTAACGTTTTGGGTCTGGACACCCTTCTGCAGAAGTCCCAAAGACACCCTGCTAATTTTGTCATCAATCTAAAATGAAAACGCAGGTTTTGGCAATGATCTTGACACATTCATCACTACAAAAGTATCAATTTCCAGACAGACAAACTTTTCATCAATGTCTTGTCTAGGGTTTTTTGAGTTGTTCATGATGTATGAGTCCCAATGGCCAGACCAGCATTTATTGTCCATCCCTAATTCACCAGAGGGCAGTTTTAGGTTACCACATTGCTGTGGGTCTGGAGTGAAACTTAGGCCACACCACATAAGGATGGGAGGTTCCTTCACTAAAGGCTATTAGTGAACCAGATGTTTTTTTTTAAATGATCATTGATTGTGGTCATGTGGTAACCACGAAGCTAACGTTCTATCTTTTGTAATTGAATTCAGTTTCACCATCTACCATACTAGGATTTGAATCCATTTGTTCCCGAACATTTAGCTGGGTTTCTGAATTACCACTATGCTTTCCCGCAGTCTTGAAGTCTGTTATTTGGGGACAGGGGTTGAAATGAAATAGTGAGTGTAGTCACACCACAGTGAGATTATTAGTTGCAATTAAGAAAACAGTCAGGCAATAGCTGGCAAACAATGAACTTTCCTGGGTACAGATTGAACTATCCTGCCCAGGAAAGGGCTTGATGTATGAATGGATACTGGATGCTCATTCTCTGTTGGCAGTTAAAATTTTGAATGTTTATGGAAGCTGCTAAAAAAAAATTACTGTTTGAAAAATGTAGTTACTTTGTAAGAATTTTTAAATTTGAGCTTAAATGCTGTACAGGATTGAAAACATAGTTGATATCAATTAGAAAGGGAAAGGCATCACTTCTTTAAAGGATGTTTATTCCACAGTAGTCAAAAATTAGGTTTTATTCCTGATTAGTACGGTACATCTACTGACCCAGCAACAATGAAGTAATAACAATATATTTCCAATTGAGGAGTGGGAGTGGGGGGAGTGGCTTGGAGGGGAAACCTGTAAGTAGTGGTGTTACTGTATGTCTGCTACTTTTGTCCTCCTAGGTGGAAATCGTCTAGGATTTGGAAGGAAGATGTCCCAGAATTCCTGGAGGATATCCATCCAGTTTTAATTTGCTAGAACCTATTCTGAGTTTATCCCATTTATTTCATGGTAATGCCATACAACATGATGGAGGGATCCTAAATGTGTTGATGGAACTATTTCTCCAGGAGGACTCTGCAGTGATCTCTTCTAACAAACACTGCAATGAACAGAAACATCTGCAACAGGTAGATTGATAAGAATGAAGTCAAATAATGTTTTTCCCCTCATGGTTATTCTCTTAGCATAAACCCCAGCTGGCAGATTATTCAGGTCATAGCCATTTTGGTCTATTGTGGTGCTGCCAAATCACTTTAGTGACAGATATTTAAATCCCCACCCAGACTGCATTCCGTGTCCTTGCGTTACTTCTTCCAAGTGATGTCCAGCATGCAGTATAACTGATTCACTTGAGAGGAGCCAGCAAATGACCATCAACAGGAGTTTTCTTGGCCTGTGGTTAATCTGAAGCCATGAGACTGAAGTCAATGGTGAGAAATTGAAGGGATGCACTGATTGTTTACAATTGTGCTGTCACATTCGGTGGGTCTGACTTACTTATGGGACAGTAGATACCCAGGAGTAGTAATAAAGGAATCTGGGACTTGGGGTGTAAGGTCTGATTCCGTAAGTATAACTGCAGTAAGTGAGGATACCATAGTCCCAGGAGGATATAGGGTAGGTCTCTCATCAGAGAGAGATAATTCGTGGTAGATTTAACCTGAGGATCACACATATCAGGTGAGGTTGAGAAGGCAGGTCCTCATGGTCACCTCAGGAATTGAACTCGCACTTGTTGGTGTCATTCTATACTGCAAAGAAACAAACCAGCCTACTGAGCAAACTAATCCCAAGAATATCTACACTAAATGTTACTCAATCAGTTTGCGGGACATCGCTCTCATTTTTGACACAAGTTCCCAGACTTGAGGACATTTCACATCGGGCATGCCTTCATCATGTCTGATGCTGGTACATCCAGTTATTTTTTTTTTGTTGCACTTAAATTTGGCTGAGTGTCGCAGTAAACAACCGCAGAGGGAAATGAATTGTTCACTATATTGCTGTAGGTTTAGAGTCACATGGACCAGGCCAGGCAAACATGGCAGATTTCCTTCCCATAAGGATGTTAATAAGACAAATGGATTTTTCTTTAATGAAAATCTAATAATTACCTAGTCACCATTACTGAGACTGGCCTTTTATTCTCTATTCTCTATTTATTTAATTATTTATACGAAATTTTTCAGCTGCCATTTGAACTCATTTCCATTCCTCTCGACACCTAGTCTGGTAACATGAACATTATGATAACATTCCCAATTTTAAAGAGGCTACATTAATTATGATCGCAAATACTTATTTGTATTATTGGAATCATTATTGGATATATGTTTTTAAAGTTTTTGAAAGGAACTTTTGCTCACCGACAATTTTATTTCTAAAGTCAAATTGATTGATATTAAAGTTTCATATCGAAGTTGGCATCGAATAGTTCTGATAAAAATGTACTTAATTCATGGTTAAATTCTTTGGCATAATGTAATCATTCTTTTGTTTTCACTATCTATGTTTTGCATCAGCTACAAGCATTTACTAACACATGGTCGAGGGACAAAGATGTTTCCTTGCAGGAAAGACATTTAAAAGCATTTAAATAAGCTATTGGCCTGACTAACCCTATGTCTCCAGAGAAAAACTACCTGTCTGATTACTTTTCCTTCATAGTTTCATGTCTTGAAACTCTGCATAAAAATGTATAGACTTCAAAAAGCAAATAAACAAAACTTCTGAAGGTTTATCTGTTCACTGCAGACTAGCTGGTCCAGATAGACGTTACTTGTTCTTCAACACAACAGCGTAAGTACCATGTGTTGTTCAAGAAATTTAAATTAGTTCAGTGGAGAACTATTTCTATAAGCTCAAATCTAATCTCCAACTAAATAAATATCTAGCTCAAACCAGGCAAATTAACTGCCTTCAGCAGTTCTGCTCTGATACCACATATCTACTATTGTGTTTGCTTCAGGCTTGTTAATTTTGAATTGTCATTATCTGATTCTGTATTTCAAATCAAATAAACTATTATGCATAACATTTTCAGTATCCCCAGTTTCCTCTAATTACATTTTCTTGAATAAAGTTCAGTTCTGCAACAGTCTCTTCATAAAAGCTTCTAAATTTTCCTTGAAAAACACAGCTGCCATACAGTGAAATACCTCCATCTAGCCAGTGGAAGAGTGTGCACGAGTGCTTCAAACCTTAAATGCATTGCCACCTAAGTACTGGAAGAAACAACTGCTGGCTACACAACACATGTGACTGCCAGTCACAGACTCATTGGCAATGAGGCCTGAAACAAAAGGTGGGTATTTTCTTTGCAGACATTGATACCTGGGGAAGCACAAGAGAGCATACAGCATGGAAACAGATCCTTCAGTCCAATTCATCCATACTGATCAAGTTTCCCAAACTAAACTAGCCCCATTCATTTGTGTTTGGCCCACATCTCGCTAGGCCTCATCCGAATTCATCCTCACCCTCAACAACTTCTCCTTTAATTCCTCCCACTTCCTACAGACAAAGGGGGTTGCCATGGGTACCTGCATGGGCCCAAGCTATGCCTGCCTCTTTGTAGGCTATGTGGAACAATTTGGCTTCCATACCTACACTGGCCCTATCCCCCGCATCTTCCTCCATTACATTGATGACTGTTTCGTCAATGCCTCGGTTCCCACTAGGAGTTCGAGCAGTTCATCCACTTCACTAACACCTTCTACCCCAACCTTAAGTTTACCTGGACCATCTCTGACACCTCTCTCTCCTTCCTGGACCCCTCTGTCTCCATCTCTGGCATCCAACTGGAAACCAACATCCATTTTAAACCTACCGACTCCCACAACTACCTGGAATATTCCTCCTCTCACCCAGCTTCCTGTAAAAATGCCATCCCCTATTCCCAATTCCTTCCCCTCTGCCGCATCTGCTCCTGAGATGAGGCATTCCACTCCCGAACATTCCAGATGTCCTCTTCACTGCAACCTCCCCTCCACAGTGATCAAAAATGCCCTCAACCGTGTCTCCCGCATTTCCCGCTACTCATCACTCACACCAGCATTCGCAATAATGACCAAAACAGAATCCCTCTCGTCCTCACGTACCACCCTGCCAACCTCCAAATCCAACGCATCATCCTCCGAGATTTCCACCATCTGCAATCTGACCCCACCATCAAAGACATTTTTCCTTCCCCACCCTCATGTGCTTTCCAGAGGGACCAATCTCTCCGTGACTCCCTTGTCTGCTCCACACTCCCCTCCAGCCCCACCACCCCGGCACCTTTCCCTGCAACCGAAGCAAGTGTTACATCTGCCCCTATACCTCCCCCCTCACCCCCATCCCAGGCCCTAGGAAGACTTTACACATCAAACATATGTTCACCTGCACATCTGTCAATGTGATATACTATATCCACTGTTCCCATCGTGGCATCCTCTACATCAGGAAAACCAAGCGGAGGCTTGGGGACCGCTTTGCGGAACACCTACACTCTGTTCGCAACAAACAACTACACCTCCCATTCACGAACCATTTCAATTCCGCCCCCCCCCCCCCACCCTCAACTCCCCGGATGACATGTCCATCCTGGGCCTCCTGCATTGCCACAATGATGCCACCCGAAAGATACAGGAACAGCATCTCACATTTCGCTTGGGAATGCTGCAGCCCAAGGGTATCAATGTGGACTTCACAAGCTTCAAAATCTCCCCTTCCCCTGACCACATGCCAAAACCAGCCCAGCCAGTCCCCGCCTCCCTAACCATTCCTCCCACCTCAAGCCCCACCCCCATCACCTAACCACTAACTTCATCCCATCCTCCTGACCTGTCTACAACTGGACCTCCACTCCAGTGATAAAGGTCCCAGCCTATCCAGCCTTTCCTTATAATGCAAATACTTCAATTCTGGTAATGGCTTTATGCATATTTCATGCATTCTCTCCTATTTAATAATATGATTCCTATAGCAGGATGGCCAGAACTGCACACAGTATTCCAAAAGTGGCCTCACCAACATTCTGTACAGGCTCAGCAAGACATCTCAACTCCTATACTCAATACTCTGAGCAATGCAGGTAAATGTGCTAAATGTCTTCTTTACCACCCTGATTACCTGTGACTCAGCTTTCAAAGATCTAAGTACCTGAAACTCTAGGTTTCTCTGTTCAACAACACTCCCCAGGGCCTTAACATTAACTGTGTAAGACCTGCCTTTGTTTGTCCTGCCAAAATGCAACACCTTGCATTGATCTAAATTAAACTTCATGTGCCACTCCTCAACCCATTGGCCCAATTGATCAAAACCCCTTTGTAATTTTGGATATTCTTCTTTACTGTCCACAACACCAATTTTGGTGTCCTCCAGAAACTTTCTAAACATGCTTCCAAAAGTCTCATACAAATCATTTATATAAATGACAAGAAGTGGACCCAGCACCACTCCCTGCGGAATACCACTGGTCACATGCCTCCAGTTTGAATAAAAACCCTCCATTACCACCGTCTGTCTCCTACTGTCCAGCCAATTTTGTATCCAATTGGCAAGCTCCCCCAAATTCCCACGTGAGCCAAGTTTACAAACCAGTCTGCCATGCGGAAACTTGTCAAAGGTTTTAGTAGACAACATCTGCCATACTGCCTTCAAAACACTCAATGAAGTTTGTCAGATGCCAGTGCTCAGGCACAAAACATTGTTGACTATCTCTAATTTATCCTTGCCTCTCCAAATGCATGTAAATCCTATCTCTCAGAATCCCTCCAACAATTACCCACCACTGATGTTAGACTCACTGGACTATGGTTCCAAGGCTTCTGCTGGTAGCCTTTCTGAAATAAAAATACAATATTAGCCACCCTCCAGTCCTCCGGCACCTCTCCTTGGCCGTACATGATACAAATTTCTCTACGAGGGGGGTCACAATTTCTTCCCTAGCTTCCCACAATGACCTGGGGATGCACCCGATTGATCCCGGAGATTTATCTACCTTTTTTTAAAAAAAGACCTCCAGCATCTCTTATGTAATACGGACTGTTTTCAAGACATTATTATTTATTTCTCCAAGTTCCCTAGCCGTTCTCCACAGTACTGTTACCTGGTTCTGCAGTATTTCTTGGTTAACTCAAAGAAAGCGGGAGCTATTGTTCCCGTTATGGGAATGATCTGGTTTTAGTCCGGTATCTGACTCGGTAAACTTCCACCTTCATGTCACTGACAACCTGAAACTGTTCAGCATTGTTGCAAAGGTTGCGGATAAGCAGCATTTCCTATCACCTGAGCATCCTATTAAAATATAATTGAACGTTTGCATATTCCTTTGTTTGCCTGAGTACCATCAACGGTACAGCAAACTAAATATGCAATTATTCTTAGTTTGATTTTCACTGTATTGAACACAAAAACATACCCAATTGAGGTATAATCAGGCACATTCGCTATGTATCGCAACGATGTTGTTTTTGATATTGCAAATATTTTCTTTAGTTGATGCTATGTAAATAGAATACCATTATAACCCTGCTTTTTAAATCTATGGCTTCAAAGGCGCCAAGTTGTTGCTAATCATTTATCAGAAAACTGTCATGTGCAACCATTCCAATGGTAGCAAAACCTTCCGAAAAAAAACATGAAAAATATCAAAAGTTAGAAAAAAATCTTCTAGCGCGCCATTCAGCTGCAATCAATGACCATTCCATTTAGACTGTCCGTTTTTTAAAAGCTGATCATAATAGTTGAGAGACCAGCGAGCAGTCTACCACAGCATCGAATTAAACTATACACCTGCCCTGCTTCCAACAACCGCTCAAATAGCTGGTGTAAAAACACACCACTGTTGTAGGCAGTGTTTGTGCTGAACCCTTGTGGGCACTAATTACTTAGCCGGCCGCAGCTTGGATAATTGGGCACTAGTTAATGACGAGGTTGGATAAGATAAGCACCAAGGAGTACTTTTACCTTTGTCACCGTGCTCTTCTCGCCACATGCTCTTACATTTATAAGTCAGTAAATTACCTGTGTGGAAACATGCCTCAGCCTTGCAGGATCAGAGGTTAATGAGTTAGCAGTGCCCCCCAATTAGCAGTTTGCTGCCCTGCACAACTCCATCGAAATGCAGTTTACTTATACACACGGCGGATATTTTAAATACTTTGTATTAAAATCTCAGATTTGGACCTCATTGAACGTACAGAATGCAGAATAATTGCAAGGCTCTGTAGAGCATGCCTGCAGCACGCTCTGCACCGTTTACACCGGAGACTTACAGGGAAAGAGTCAGGAGGAAGCATTAGTCCTTACTCTGAATGAAGAATGAGAATAGGCTGTTCATTTTACAGAACACCTGTAGTTCGCTCTATCACGGAACTCCTTCAATTTACTTATTCTCCGAGTGGGTCGGATGTTCTGCTCCGATGATTAGAACAAACCCCAGAATTCTTTCAACGTTTTAAAAATCAGGATCATGTCATTTTCAGGCTACTGGTTTCCTAACGGGAGCAGATGTGAGTTTTCAGACTTTCTCTTCAGAGGTTAGCACTGTACCTTCTGGAATTAACTTCGTCCCTCTTCTCACACGCCATGTTGCCGGGGAGACACCCCCATAACTGTAAAATTGAGATGTTTTGGTTTCGTAGGTCCCAGAAAGGTGTATCTGCGAGACGCAGAGACTCAAACGTTAAGAACTCTGATTGTTCTGTTTCAGAAATCATTATAAAGCCATTTCGCTGTCGAGGTTTGTTTTTCCATCTATCCTATAGATTTCTCACCCATTTGCAACGTAGGAGTTAATTTGTCTCTGGCCCACAAGAGTAAACTACAGTTCATACTATAATAACACAAAGAACTGTGGATGCTGCAAATTGAAAACAGCGTTCCGACAAAAAAGGTATTCGAAATGTTGAATCTGTTTTTCGCTCGACAGATGCTGCCAGTTCTGCAGAGTTTTACCAGCATTTCTTGCTTTCTTTCACTTCATATTATACTACGTTCGGGACTCCAGTTCATTTATACCACCCAAAAGAATTCCATACCAGTTTATTTCTGTTTCAGAATGCTGATTGATACCAACTTTCCCCAATTCCAATTTTACTTCCTAACTTTATACTTTATCTTAACACCACAACGTTCAGATAGCCAGGTAGCATTAGAGGAGCAGGAAAGTTGACGTTTCGGGTCGGGACCCTTCCATCAGACCTGCTGCGTTCCTCCAGCTCCGCATTGTGTCATCTCTTACTCCAGCGTCTGCAGTTCTTACTATCTCTGAATGTTCAGAGAGCGCGTGCTCATGATAGCTAACATTATCAATTCCACAAAAAGGTAAACGAAAGGTGTGAATTACTATTTCTCCCGAGGTCTTTCACCTGCCATGGACCAGTCTGATTCTGTATTGGGTAAAGTTGGTGTAAAACCAGCGGCAGTTCTAGTACCGCCTCAATCCCCGTCCACCCATGATGTAAAAATGCACCATTCCGATATTCCTTAAATCAAATACAATCAGTAGATGCTTACGACAGGGTATGACTGTGAATTTCTGTTTTGTAAAACACATTTGTCCCGGATGTTAATGGGATTATTAATCGACGAAGGGGTCAGACACTGTTTAGGTCGTCAATGTAAAGGACGCGTAAACATTTCTAATCAACCTGCTCAGGCATGTAATTTCACACTTCTGGAGCAGGCGGGACTTATGCCGGGGTCTCCTGGCTTGGAGAAATTGTCTGAAGAACTCAAGGTCTGGAGAGAAATAAAAGTTAATGCTTCAGGTCCGGTGACCCTTCCTCAGAACTCCCCTAGCCTCGAGGCAGGGACACTAACGCTGCATTTACAAGGGTCTAATTTGGATTTTCGTACTGAATTAATTTGTTAACTGCAAACAAGTAAACAAACTCCACTGAAGTGTAAAACTGACGTTTCATACATTAAAGAGTCATTTTTAACAGTTATTTCAATTGACAACCCTTTGAAATCCAGGAGCATCAGATTTACTGATAGAGGGATTACTTTTCAGGAACGGAAATAGTGGTTTAGATTGCGTTAAAAATTAACTCCACAATAATCAAATACCCAGTGTCGAGATACCAGTATGACAATTGTAAAGAATCTGCAAGCCAATGAAGGTCACCCCTTTAGCAGCATCTTTACACATTACAGCTGGAGAAAATCATGGCAAGTGTTTTGGACGTGGTGTTGGAAAACCGTTATATAGAAAAGGAAAATCTCTAAACATTTTTTGTTGAGCTTATCACCTATTGCAATAAATTGACATTTTCATAATGAAAATAACACTTTTATAATGCTCAATCCATCCAATTGGTTGTACATTACAAAATTACATTTAGGTCAATTCATTTTTTTGTCATTCTGTAGGCATTGCATTGTACAAATATCTGATTTTGTTGATTCAAATCAATATATTCAATATCCTGTGATCCTTGGCAACTGGAAATGTGCAAACTATAATAGAGTTCATGCGTACAACATTACACCTAGTTATATTTAGAATGTATTCCCTTTAGAAAGTTTCAAATCATTTATTGTATGTGTAATGCTATTTTTGACAACTGTCATCATCTGGGGGTTCACTCCTCCCATGTCTGTCATTCTCAGAGTTTAATCCATTCTGTCTGCACTGTTTGGATTTAAGATAAAAGTTGCCCATTAACGCACACACCACAACAGCTGCAGAAATTTTAACAGAGCACAAATGTATAGCAAGCTTTTTGTCTGTCCCTGCAGATGGTTTAAATCTGATTCCTCAACAATTTCACCATTGGGCAAAATTACATTGCTTGTGGGTTCTGTATAAGGAACTAAATATGACAAGTTATTTTCTTCTAAAATTGGCCTCTGTGTCCATATAATATGGAACATCTCCAAGCAAGACACAATGTTTAACACTCTTTACTGTCAATTAGAACATTACTATTTGATTATGTCCTACACTTTTGAAAATAGAACTCAGACCACAAAAGTCTTAAAGTACCATCATTATTTGCAATTTAATTATTTGCAAAGCATAAGAATGTGGATTAAAATAAAATTCTTAGAACGTGATTAAAAATCATGCAGTTTTGAACATAGGCAATAGTTCCAAGTTTTTTGTTTATTAAAATTAACAACGCATTTTACAGTTTTCCGTAAAAATAACACCCTTTTTCATTGCGAGAAATTTGCCACAAATTTTCCATTGGTTTGTGTCTCACTTTATGCATTTGCTTAATTATAAACAGAGAATGATATATGTAACATCTTGGAAGGAATATATTCAACACAGAATTTTGACTGCTTTTTAAAAAAAAGAACAATGTCCAATTTCAAACAGAACTTTCAAAACGGATCACAGACAAGAATGTTACCATGTTGTACATTGTTAGGAGAAAAAATGGCGCTGAAATGTCATTCATCCCCTTCAGAACTTACAGTTTGCATTTTAATTCAAAAGCAGTTGAGTTGTGGGTGCATTATTTTATCCCGGGAACTTTGTACATGAATTTCTGGGTCTGATTTTTTTTTAAATCCCTGAATGAATACAAACCTAAATATGAAATGATGGGTTAAGATTTCCTATGAATTGAGGGCAATTTTCTTCACTTTTCCATAGCATATTTTGCATAGCCTTCATACTTGTAACCAAATAGGTTTGTTTTTTTATAAAAACAGAATAAAAGGGAAGAAGTTCCCTTTTTGATAGAATAACTAAAAGCATAAAATAAGGAGAACCTTAAATGGATTAAAAGTTCTATTGCATCTATAAGGTGCAACAATGTTTTCCTTTTTGTCAATGTCATACAATGTTAAAGGTGAATGTCAAATTTATCAACTTTACTTTATGATAATCATTATTTAAAATTGAAGGAAGTAATCCTTGTAAAATCTGGATGAAAAGACTTGTGCCCTAATGATGAAGAGCCTTTTTGAATAGAAAACACTGCCCGTTTTTTAAAACTCTTTGGTTTCAATAAGAATTGTTATTTAATACTTCTATCATTTCTTTTTGCAATAAGTTGGTGGAAAAACAAATATGCTGAATACCAACAAAATGAACATATTACTATAGTTAATTAAATGAAAGAATGTTAAGCCTGTATTTAATTTAGGACATGGTAAAAGTGCTACTGCAGTCCACAAATGATTAACTATAATTAAATAAAAAAAAGAAAAAAAGAAAAAAAAATGTGTAGGAATCCCTGGTAGAGTCACATTACATTTTAACAAGATCAGAGTAATAAACAGTTATAAAAAACTCCAATACTTCACATACTTTTAACCACAAAAATAGAAGAATTTATGTTGTGCCTAATACAACTTTCCACCCAGTGCTTCACTCTCCATAAAATTTACTTGAAGCAGATCTTTATCCAACAAATTCTGCTAATGGTCCTTTAAAACAATCAAATTCTACAAAAATCAGGCTATGACACGCATTTCCAGATGCTGAAATTAGGTAGCTTTGTTACTTCATTGCAAAAATAATTGCTGATTCACTTCTTCGCTTTTACTTAAATCATCATTTATTCTACAAGTTTAATTTTCACTTCCTCTCAGACATTTTGCTAGCTTGCTCAAAGTAGACACATATAGAAACCCCGTATTTTCCATCTTTACAATTTCTGAAGGTAATTGGTCAAAAGCAAATACTTTGGGTCATTACTTCCATTCCATCAGATTGCAGAGATGAATTTATCATCAGCCTGTGAGAGATCCACCATACCAAAGGGCTGAAATCAAGATTAAATGGAAACATTTCAGTTACAAAAACAGTAGAAGCAAGGATAAATATGATTGATTTAAAACAAAATCTTATACTATTATAAGAACCAGTTATGTAACGATATCGCAAAACTAACTTCTAAACATAGCTTGTGATAATGGGACTTCTACTTCTAAATATAGCTTTCCGATTTATGCAATGATCTTAAAAAGTTATCTTAATTTTGAGACAAATTAAAAGGAGAGAAGTATTTGAAACCCCATTCAACTTAATTAAACTCAACTGCTAAATGTTCACAGGATAGTAAACAGTAAATGTGCAGTATTCTCTACTGTAATACAAAAGGTAGGTAATAAGATATTTTATTATGAATGTAAAAAGTATTGTATTAATCCAATATATTTGTTTTAAGCTGTTGACTCCCATTGATTGAAATAATAACTATACTAATAGTAAGTCATATTATACTTGTGCATCAGCATTATACTCATGGTTCAGCACTTACAAAAATATACAATTTACTTCTGAAATGTAGGCAAAGAAAGGTATTGTCAGAAGATTTTAGGCAAAATCTGTTGAGTGAAAATTCTCTATTTAGCCAGTAAAATATTTTATACAATGGTACAACTAAATTCTTTAAATATGCTAGCAATGTACACGGTTTCGGAACACTGATATAATGTGCCACACAATGGTTGCACATGATTTTCCTTCAGAATTCCCTTCACGACAGATTTTGCCATTTTGTCCTTTCTTGTAAGATGGAGCATTAACTAGAGGATAGCCATCACAATGAAGAATGAAAAAGAGCTCTCAGAATGAGTTGCTGAGGTTGGCCCCTCTTTTTTAACCAGTGATACATTTGCTTTGACATCATTCAGCTCTTTAGCTTATTAAATGAACATGCCGTTACAGGAAATAAAAAGGAGGGACTGTGGTTTAATAAATTCTTTATTAAATAGATAGGAATAGGAATGGACAACCACATTCCATATTTACTAAATAACTTAATTTTTTTTATTTTTTCTGTTTGTTGTGACAGCAAATTATCATATAAAATAATTATGTAATGGGTGTAAAAAATGAATAATTTGCAAGAAATAAATGTTTGGGTTATGGTCCTAATTTTCTGGTGCTGTGCTTTTTTACTTTGGAAATCCTCCTCCAAAAATGCGCCAGCCTGTTTAGATTGCCTTCTGCCTTTAACAATTTCCACATCAATTCTCTCATTGTTCCTTCTACACTAAATTAAGTTATTTTCTGTTTTGGTGTTCACCTTTTTGGAAAGCCATTAGTGTTGTATCTCTATATTTCTAATTTTTTTACTACATCTCTCCTAAAGATAATGACATGAATTTTGGATCATTAGCTGCTGTGATATGTATACATTTTTTATTAAAAAATAGAGGTAGTTGTAGCATGGAGTCACCTTTCAAAGTACCTTCCTACAACATAATCTACAGCTATTTGGTCACCAGCCAGAATTTACATGGCAGCAAGGTGATCTTGTATAACTTCAAATTTACTTTCCACTGTAGCACTCAGACATTTGGTGGAAGCTGCTAATGTTACAAGAGAAGCCGGTCTATGTGTGCGCTGGTAGAAGAGGCTACCACTTCCATGTGGGAAAGGGTGGGTTCCATATTTCTAAGAAAATCCCGATATTGAGTTGATGCTGGATTTCTCCATGCTCCTTGGCACTAATGACAGGCTTTTTAACAGTCTTTCCAAGATGTGGAGTAATTTATTTTGCATGCTGATCAGTGTTCTTCTGTACAGTGCTCACTTGAGTCATCAACAGCAGAACTCACATGACCATCCCTTGTAGCTAGCTGGCACCTTCACAATTCTTGCCCTTTGTCAAAGCTGCAGATACTCACGTCTACCATGTGCAGATTGTACCTCAACATCATAATTGCATGCAGTGTTAACTGCCGAGCTATTGGCTGAGATTGTTAAATCAAGTGACAATATTATGCCTTCACCATTGCTTTCTTCATGCTGTGACTTAACTGCCTGGACAATTTGCACATGGACATTAGAAAGGATAAAGGTGTATAGGTAAGGTTATGGTATGGGAAGGGGGGTGGTTGGAAATAGAATATGCATGTTTACACCATCTGTGACTTTTAAAATCAGAAGACAGCATGGGATAGGATGAGAAGGAGAATTAGGTATGAGGACAGCATGGTCTTGGATGGTTTCAGCCCTACCATTGGCATGATCAAAAAATTTGCTGTGATTTAAAGAGAGTCAGAGGCTCTTAGTGTCATTAGTGAATGCGATATTTGAAAATGTATTCATAATCCCTAATGATTCAGATAAAGTTCTTGCACCTTTTGAAATACATTCATGTCCTTACACGTGGATTGGCTCCTTCCACTGCCCTCCACACCTATATACTTCACTTGGGTTTTGAGTGTGTGTCTGGAGGAATTCTGGCCCCGTTGGTCAATCGAAGGCCTCAGTAGACCCAAGGGTGTTTGGATGCCCTGATGCCTCCTTTTCTCCCAAGCCTCTCTAATTAGGAGACAGGTTGGGAGTAGTAGGAATGGCATTTTACAGGAAACTTGTTATATTTAATAACCTCCCCATACCTTCAAGCACACCAGCTAAAAAGAGCAAACAAAAAAAATCCAAAAATTCAACTTTCTTGCTCCTCTGATGCTGCCTGGCTTGCTGTGTTCCTCCAGTTCCACACTGTGTTATCTCCGAATCCAGCATTTGCAGTTTCTTAGCCTCTTCGATAAAATTCAGCCCAGTGCCTAACTGGTAATTGAAACAGTCAAGGGCACCAGTCATGAAAGAAAGATAAATCAGTGTTCTAGGTATTGGAAATATCAGTCTGTGTCTTTGGGAGGGGGAGGGTCTGGATATCAGGGTTAGTGCAAGTTCCAGGTATCAGACTATGAGGGCTATAGATATCGGATATGGTTAAGGCTCTGAATAATGGAGATAGTTCAGTCAGGGCATCCAATTACAGAAAGGATTTTCAAGACAAAATAGAATAACTGTATTAAGTTGGGAGACTATAAATATATACAAATACTTGAGCTATTTCCATTGAAGTCAATAAGGTTAAGTGGAAAATGTAAGATATTCTTTATTTATTTTTTTCTTTGGTTGAGGAGACATTATAATTTTAAAATAGGCATCAAGTGACTGAAGAGGCAAGTTAGAAGGTTTTTTTTAATTCACGAGTAGTGTGGCAGACATTAGAGAAGAAATTTGGGTAATATTTCAAAGGAAGGAAGATCCTGGACAGTAGAGAGAAAGGAGGGAATGTGATTAATTTGAATTGCCCTAATAAAGTGTCAGATCTGCCACAGTAGGCTGAATAGTCCCTTTTAGTGGGGAAACCTTTGTTATTTGTCTTGCTATAGTAGTCAATGTTTATTTAAATGCTGTTTTTAACAAATAAATTCAACATCTTTATCTGCTAATTTAAAATCACACAGGAACGTTAATAAAAATCATGGGTCATACAACACAGAAAGAGACCCTAAAGTCCAACTGATCCATGCTGACCAACTTTCCAAAACTAGACTAGTCTCACTTGCCTGCATTTAGCCCATATCCCTCTAAACCTTTCCTATTCATGTACCTGTCCAAATGTCTTGTAAATATTCAACTGTACCAGCATCTACCACTTCCTCTGGCCGTTCATTCCATGCACAAGCCACTCGTTATGTGAAAAAGCTGCTCCTCAGTTTCCTTTCGAATCTTTCTCCTCTCACCTTAAACCTATGTCTAGTTTTGAACTCAACCACCCTAGGTAAAAACCTTTGTTATTCATTTTATCATGTTCCTCACGTTTTTACGAACCTCTATAAAGGTCACTCCTTAACCCCTTATGCTCCAGGTAAAATGTCCCAGCCTATTCAGTCTATCCTTAACTCAAACATTCCAGTCCCTGCAACATTCAGCTAAATCTTTTCTGCACCCTCTCCAATTTAATAATATCCTTCCCATAGCAGAGCGACCAGAACTGTACATGGTACTCCAAAAGTGGCCTCACCAACATCTTGTCCAATCACAAGATGACATCCTGTATTCAGTGGACTGGCCAATGAAGGCAAGCATGCTTCATGCCTTCTTAAACGGCCTGTGATGCAACTTTCAGAGAACTATGTACCTGAAACCCTACTTCTTTGTTCGACAATACTCTCCAGACCCCTACCATTTACTGTATATGTTCTGCCCTCGTTTGTTTTAGCAAACTGCAATAACTCAAATAATCCAAATTAAACTTCATTTGCATTCCTCAGCTAATTAACCCAATGTCAGAAGTCACATGACACCAGGTTATAGTCCAACAAATTTATTTGAAATCACAAGCTTTCGGAGTGCTGCTCCTTCAGACAAAGTCACTGTCAACCATACCATCAATGTTAGTGTCACCTGCAAATTTACTAACCATGCCTCCTAAATTCTCAACCAAATCATTAATATAAATGACAAACAAAGCTGGACCCAGCACAAATCTCTGCGGAATACTGCTGTGGAGCGGAGGCAACACCCTAGTAGTATTATTGCTGGACTGTTAATTCAGAGACTCAATGTTTTGGGGACCCGGGTTTGAATCCTGCCATGACAGATGGTGGAATTTGAATTCAACAAACTATCTGGAATTAGGAATCTAATAATGACTATGAATCCATTGCCAACTGTCAGAAAAATCTGATCTGGTTCACTAATGTGCTTCAGGGAGGAAAAGTGCCAATCTTACCTGGTTTGGCCAACATGTGACTCCAGACCCACAGCAATGTGGTTGGCTCTGAACAGCCCTCTGGGCCTTTAGGGATGGGCAATAAATGCTGCCTAGCCAGCGATACCCTTATGCCATTAATGAATAAAAAATGTTACAGGCTTCCAGTCCAAAAAACCTTCCAAAGAAATATTCATATTTGAAGTAAAAATGTTGAAAAATCTTTTTTCAAAATGCTATTGCCAATATAGCCTGTACTAACAATTTACAGTTTTATTTTAAAAAAAGCCTCTCACCTGTGTCAAAGTTTACTGCTTGTGCCATCTCAAGAGTTCCATGAAAGGCTCCAGTCCATGACGAACCAGCAGCAGGAGCAATAGGATCTGTCTTTCTGATTTCGCCAGATGCTGTGGTAATCCTAGCAGCTCTCATTGATGGCACCAATAATGACCCATAACGTGGGTCTAGATGTGGACTGTGATGGTGGGTGTGGGCATGTGGATGATGCATATGTGGGTAAACCTCATGGACAAGTGGATAGCTGGAACTTCCTTGTGATGACAGTGTGTAGGGCCATGGCTCAACATTGGATGGGGGAGCACTAGCTTGGTGTAGTCCATGTCCCGGCCATGCCATGGGATCTGGGGAATGAAACACACTACCAGTTGCAGCAGAGATATCGGTTTGACTTGCACTCAGAGCTGGAGTTGCTGGGGCTTGGTAAGTGCTGCTCCAGAAAGAAGCAGGGAAATTCTTCTGATTTGTAGAAAATGGCAGTCCTTCTGAAATGGAAAGGAAAAATAATTAACATTTGCTTTGAATGAGTATTTGTAAACTGCTGCATTATGTAGACTCTATGCATACATTCACATTAGAGACTACTGAACTTTCCCGAGGAATTAATACCGATTATCAAAATAACTATCTACACTATTATGCGAGAGATAGCAAATTTAAAGTTAACATGATCAGAGTCATAGAGTTGGACAGCATAGAAACATAGTTTCTAATCCTTCACAAATTGAAGTAATGGAAAAACTCAACAGATTTGGCAGCATGTGTGAAGGGGAAAAGTTAAAGGTCATTATGAATTGAAGAGCAGAAAAAAATGCGTCGGGCTTCATTCTGTTCAACTACATGTATGTAGGGTGGGGAAGAAAATGGAACAGCAGGACAGTTCAAGGAAAGGTCAGAGGAGGAGGGAGGTTAGGAAAAAAAGTGCTATGGAACAAAAGGCAAAATGAATTGTAATGGTTGTAGTGAGCGAGCAAAGCATAGGGGTGTTAAAGGCAAAACAAAAGAGTGTGACTGCGAACAAAATATGAAAGCAAGATGGGGCATTTGGGGTGTGTGTGTGTGTGTTTCGGGGGGTAGGATTGGTGGCGTCGGCGTGCGGGGGATATTAGAACGGGGAACAGAGCAACGGTCGGAAGCTGCTGAGCTCCATGTCCAGTTCAGAGTCTGTGAAATATTAATCGGAAAGAAAAAAGGTGCTGTTCCTTGGGCTTCACTAGAGCACAGCAGCAGGTTGAGCATAGAACTGTGAGCAGGAAGCCAAAGTGGTGGATTTTGAAATGACTAGCGACGCCAAAGTCAGGGTTACCTTCCCGGACACGACTAGGCTCAAAAAGGTGCGTTCAGGGAAACGCAAAGGCCATGTGACTAGATTCTTAAGAAAATGGGTATTGCCACTGAGCACGCTGAGACCCTTCTCTCGGGATCTCTGCAAATGGATTTCTCAACCAGTGAGAAATTAACCTGAAGAAAACAGCATCTGATTATTCACTGGAATATCTTCATAATGGTGACAGAGTCGGTTCTTAGCCCGATGTGGCTATTTTCCCCTAATGGTTTGGCAAAGGCATTTTAGCCTCCCTCTCCCTGTAGTATGACTTATTTTAATTCGTGTGCTCTGACCCCATTTTCCTCTATTTTTATTCACCGACATCCTGTTAAAAATTTCACATATTACAGCAGACTCTCTCTTCACATTGCGATGCATTTAAAGCCAAACTGGCCGGATTTAGTGACGGAGAATGGTGGGTCGACAGGAATTCACAGCAGTTGCAATGGAGTAGAGGCTTCATTGAGAGCTGATTGTGTAATCTGTGGAATACCAAGGTATCAACCAGGCCAGGAAATAAGAGAACGGGAAAATTGCCGAGGGTTGGATTTCGTAGAAGGATAAGGCAGCTCTGTGGATAGAAGCCGTCAGTATAATTTGTCCTGTAGCAAGTTTGCAGAATATGTTTCTGGAAGGAAAACACTGAATTCTGCAATTAACGTTAAAGGCGAGAGAAAGGCCGAATTGCCATCTTTCTGATAGTTGTTAGACGTATTTACCCATCTGAGTGTCGTGTAGAATATAAATTTTACGCATTGTAACTGCTCATCTGTAAGGTGCATTGACTTACAAATGGTAAATGATAAAATGAACAAACGATAAAAAATAAAGTCACTTTACATTTGATCGGAACGAGTAAAAAGAATGACACCATCGGAGTAAAAAAGTGGCATTTCCCGCTCCACCAGCGATAGTTGGGCTGCTGTAAATGAGATATTTTCTCTCCTAAAGTGGGGTACTCCAGGTACACCCACTTATCTCCTACAGTGTGCGCTAAGTAAACGCCCTCAGCATTTCTTTGCACTGAGCATTTAGCAATAGCGTCCCAAAAATCAGCTGGATTCAGTGAATTTTCCAGGAGTTGCTTTCCTTACCTTTCCAGGCGGAGCTGGAAGAAGCCAGCGGCTTGGAGTTGCGGTTCTCGCCGGGAAAGTTGCTGAGGGCCCTGCTGAAGTGTTCATCGACCACGGCGCCAATGTCCCCCTGGAAGTAGGTGAGCAGCACGCATCTGGAACTGATGTACTCAGCCTCAGGGGGCTGGTCCTTTTCGCCCTCTTTGCTTTGCGAGGTGTTCTCCATGGACTCCTGCACCTTGCTGTACAGGGCTAACTTCTGCTGCAAGGAACAAGCGGCAGATGAGACAAACTTGTAACCTCACCGGAGCAGCACCGACAACACACACAGCTCCCCTGTTTCAGGAGCAACCCAACTCCAGCGAGAGAGAGAGAGAGCGAGAAAGAACTCTGTTCTAGTTTATTTTTTAAAAAGTACAAGACTCAACTCTCACTTCAGAAAACATTCGCATTGATTTCACTGGAAAATTTCGTAACAGGAACTTCGCTTAAATTCTAAGAAAAGAGTACAAACATTGGTCCATGCTTACACACTAAGTTCTCTATTCCAAGATGTCAGTGAGATGACAACCCTCGCTAAACGGAATATCATCCGAATCCTATTTTTATATCGTTAACAGAAGTGCTCGAGTATCGAGACGTCCGTTTATGATAATGCTATCGTGGAACTCGTGTGCACAATGTATGGGATAAAGAAAAATCAAATCTGAGACCCTTAAATCACAGGGAACCTTCAGACCGCCAAAATTTCAAACCCTCTCTCCAGCTCATTTTCAAGGGAAAGATTTTCTGCTTGTTGTTGCTGCAATATCATTCCCCACAATAGCCAATATCCCTTGAAAATGTCGCTTTCCCACGGTTTATTACTGCGGTCTAGCCTGTCTGCTCGCAGAACTGCTCACATCTTGAATGAGTTTAGCGTGGCATTATATAGTTTATTCAATACATATTATCCAAATCACTTTGCACTGAAGCAAATTACAGCGTTATCCTAATTCACTTGCTCCATTCACGTGCGTTCACCACTTGCATTAATCGGGGGTTATTCATAACTTTTTTTTGCTCTTGTACTTCTCTCCAACGGTATAATTGTCCATTGAGTTAATATCTGCTCCGTGCTCGGAAAGATATTTCAGGGGCCTTATAAAAAAAAGGCAGCTAAAGTCAACGCCAGACCCGAGCAATAATCATATGGGATTTGAAATGTTTCAGTCTTCACAGATGCTGTTAGACCCGGTGATATTTTCCTATACTTCTGCTTTTATTTTAATATTCATGCAGTTGTAAGCTGGCCAGTGAAGGGCTAATAATAATTGGATGGCGTATTTCCAACGTTGTTCAGTTGTAATTTTGTGCTACACCATTCAAATTTCGCCGTAAACTCCAAATCTCTCCTTTTGTATTTAACGTGAGGATTTTATTACCCAAAACGCTGCGACAGTGTGCTGTCACACTGCAACAGTTAAAACATCTTGCTTTTCTGTTTAAAAAATCACATGGGAGATGTATTAAACATAAATCGAGTGTTTCATGCTGACAATCGTATTTTCTCTCTTTCTAGGATGATGTAGCCACGACCTTTAGTCTCTGAGAGGGTGCTGCCGCGCTAACTGTGGGAGCTCACACCCCTCCGGCTCACGGAGCTGCTATGTAGAGAATTTCAAAGCGAGCTGGTCAGACATATCCGAGGGATCGCGTCATGTGTTGTCAAACGGAATGAAGAAACCACAGCGGAATTTGACAGCTGACTTGTAGCCAGTTTACAAGGCAGCTGCTAATTCGCCTCTTGTCCGTGCAACCCCCAACCCACCCTCCAAATCCTCCCTAAATACCCTGCGCCCCCACATATCCACCCAAAGCCTTCACCATTGTTTTAATCGGATGCCAGTCAGATTTTGGCGGCTGTTTTTTTTTTGTTGCCTTACCTGCTGAGAGTGGCGATGACGGTAACAGGCTGCGGTGTAAGCGGTGTAAGCTGCTGCAGGCAAATACTGGTGGGCTCCATAAGACTGATGGTATCTAACGTCCAGACAACTCATGACCGAGTCCTCTCTCCGAGCATTGACGGTGCGGGCTGATGTGGCGGGGGGGGGGGGGGGGGGGGAGAACAGGGAGGGGGCTGCTTTGGATCTTACGCGGAGCTAGTCCCTTGCATCCTCATTTTATAGATGCGCTCTGGGCTCAACAGACAGCTAAGGTGATTAGCATGAAGATAATACGAAACCCCCCTCCGCGTGGCCGGTGCCGGGACTTGGGGGGGGGGGGGATGGTGGGGGTGGAGGAAATTTTTTTGTGGGTGGGGGGAGTTAAGTGATTGATCGGGACATCAGCAACTCCGCCCGCATCCAGAGGATTGGACAAGACACAGCCCGCCCTCCTCACTTCCATTGGACAGAACACCAGCATGCACCACCCATTCGCAAAACGCTGGCTCCTGTTCTTTTTTATTCAACTTTGTTTTATCCTTAAACTTTTATGACTTGTGCAAATCGCTCGCTTGATCTGTTTTGAGTCCCCAGAAAGTATTGCTGTTGTTGCTAATCTTACGAAGGTTTCTCTCCCCGCCCCCAAGAGAGCAGCTGTGTGTGGAGTTGGGATTTTGAGGAGACAAGGTGGACGTTTTCCGATGTACTGCTCAGGTTTTAAGGCAGTTTGTGACGGGAGCCCTGTGGAGTACGATCGCTCAGTTAGTGCTCCTGCCTGGGGCCGACAGCAAACGGCCTCTTCCTCTGAATGGGGTCTCCCAACTCCCGGGGAGCATGTTAGCAATATCCTGCTGTACTTTCCTCATCATTCGGCCACTCAGATACAACCGATTTAAATCCATATAATCCCTACAGAACGGGAGGAGGCCATTCGAGGTCACAACGAGTGTTCGAAGAACATTCTGCCCAGGCCGTCCTTACCCTACCCCTGGGATCCTGTATTTCCATGGCTAATCCACTTAGCCTCGCACATCTCTAGACACTGCGGTTAATTTAGAAAGGTTAGACCACCGAACCTGCACATCTTTGGACTGTGGGAAACATCAACGAGCGAACTCCATACAGACAATCGCCTGAGGGCGGTAGCGAACCTGGGTCCCTGGTGTTGTGAGGCGGCAGTATTATCCACTGAGCCACCGTGTCACCCTGCTAATTTGTAATAAGATTGATCTGTAATAATGCTGTGCCTCACACCAGCTTTCATGTGTTTGGAAGGCAGTCTGAGCTTTGTGGTTCCACTGTGAACCACGAATTCAAACAGCGTGTGTTCACGTCCCACTTCCAGACACTGGGATCCATGCTCCAGGCTTGCATTACAGCGCAGTACTGCAAGTTGCTGCAGTATTGGACGAGTCATCTCTTGAATGAGATGTTAAGGGTTGTGACTTCTTCAGGGAAGCACTAACAAATCCAATGACGCTAATCAGGGACAAAGGAGCTCCCCTGCAATGTTCCAGCCAAAATTTATCTTTCACCTAAAAGGAGCTAACTGAATCCACAGCCAAGAGATCAAATCTAAGCACAACGGCCATGCAACCTCTAGACATGAATGGTAACGGGCACTAAACAACTCACTGGAGAAGGACGCTTCACAAATAGCCCCATCTTTTGTGATGGCAGATCCCAGCACTTCAGTGCAAAAGATAAGGCTGAAGCATTTGCAGCAACCTTCAGTCAGAAGTGCCAATGGATGATCTATCTCAACCTTCCTCCAGCAATCCTTAGCCTCACAACTATTTGCAGCCAATTTCATTCAATCCATGTGATATCAAGAAATAGGTGAAGGCGCCTGATAGTGGGAAAAAGTATTGACTCTGACAATAATACTGTTCTCCAGAACTGGCCAAGCTGTTCTAGCACAGTTGCAATTTTGGCATGTATCCGTCAATGAGGAAGTTTGCCCAGATATATCCCTTTCACAAAATGAGGAACAAATCCAATTTGATCAATTATCACCTAATCATTCTTTATGCAACCTACATACATTCCATATGCACTGATATTCTATATCAGTGAAGTGGTGGAAGGTTTAGTTAACAATGACATCAATGGTACTTAGCCAACAATAAACTTCTTAGCAATGCTCTGTTTGGGTTCTGCCAGGGTCACTCAGCTCCTGACCTCGCTACAGCCTTGGTTTGACCATGGAGGAAAGAGCTGCAGTGTGTCTTGACATCAAGGCTACATTTGAGTGAGTTTGGGATCAAGAAGCTTGTGGAAAACTAGAGTCAATGGAAATCAGGGTAATACCCCTCAGTGGGGTCATTGGAAATCAATCCTGTCAGCCACCAGACATTACTGCTAGAGGTCCACAGGATAATGTGCTGGACCCAATCTTCTTTTGCTGCTCATGAATGATCTTCTGTCCATCATAAGGTCAAAGTGGGAATGTTCACTGAAGTTTGCATGATGATCAGCACCATTTGCACCTCTTCAGATTCTGAAGTAACTCATATCCATATGCAACAAAGCCTGCACAACATCCATGTGGGGCTAATAAGTGGCAAGTAACATTTGCAGCACTTATGAGTTAGGCAGTGATTATCTCCCAAAAGAGAGTATCCATTTGACATTATCAACATACAAAAGTAAAACAGGAGTAGAGGTAAAATGGTCAGCTGCTTAAGACTGCTCTACTATTGAATTTCAACTTTGGCATTTCCATCTATAGCTGATTACCCTTGATTCCCTCCCCCAACAAAAGTGTATCCATCTCTGATATAAAAATATTCAGCACCCCGGAGTCCCATCACTTGCTGACACAGAGTTCCAAAGCTGCACAACATACTGGGAGAAAATAAATCTCCTCAATTTGAATTCTACCTGAAAGAACTTCCTCTAATTTTAAAATAGTGCCCCCTTGCTCTGGACTGACCTTTCCTCATTCACATTGTCAAGACCTTTCAGGATCTCTTGTACTTCAGTCAAAACACCCCCTCCCTCGTCTGAAAACAAGTGGAGACAAGCTCAGTCTGCCCACTCTTTCTTCCTAAGCCAACAGAATAATTCCAAGTATCAATCTAGTAAACCTCCTCCAAACTGCTTCCTGTGCATTTCCATCCATCAAACACATTACTTGAGCTGTGGTCTCACCAATGCCTGCACATTTGAACCATAACATTCTGACTTGTATACATATTCATTTCCTTTGGGAAGAAAGGATAGCATCCAATTAGCCTTCATGATTACATACTGTACCTGCTTACCAACTTCCTGTGAGTCATGCACTGGAATATCTAAATCCCTCTGCACCTCAAATTCTGCAGTCATTCTTCATTTAAGTAATACTCTCCCATAACTAAACAATATGCTGGGGGTTACCATTGACTGGAATCTGACCTGGAACAATCATATAAAAATGGTGGCTACAAGAGCAAGTCAAATGCTGTGAAATCTGTGGCAAGTTCTGTCTCTCAAACAGAATCATCCACAAACTACAAGGCTGAAGTGTGACAGACTAGTCTCCACTTGCCTGCATGCACCCCTCTGTTAGACCCAATAATCCCTGACCCTGCCAGACCTAACACCTCCCCTTTGACCATCACTGAGCACCACCCACTCAGGACTCATCTCAAATTGAACTCCACCAGACTGGATACCTATTTCCAATCACAGTCCAAACGATCTGATAACCCCACCCGAAAACATCATTCTAGGCCCAGCCTAACCTCAAACCCACATTGACAGTCCCAACATAGCCCCCTGATGCAAACTCATCAGACCATTGTACCCAAACACAGTAGACCAGACATGCCCCACCCCTCCTCGAACTGGGCCATCAGACTGTTGTCCCCTGCAACCCCATCCTGACAGACTAGACACCCTTGGCCTTGACCCATCCCAATCAGACCCGACAATCTTGCACGCACAACTCAGACTCAGGATATGACACCCCCACCCATGGTCTGAGCCCACTATACCTGACACTCCAATGACCTTATCCTGCTAGACTTGACACTTCTGTCATACCTGACTCCTCAGCTTTTCTTAAGAACTCATGAACTTACCTTCCGCTCTACCATCCATCCACCTGGTATCCCACCCCCTTATTCTGCTCATCCACTAAGACTCCTACCCAACGATCCCCCTACCCCCATCCCACTTGTCACCCCAAACCTTTAGTTGCCTGGATACTCTACAATTCTACCTCTTCACCCATATACCATATTAAGTCTGCACCCTTTAACTACTCTACCAAACCTCATCTTCTTACCATACTATCTGCCTATTCCCCACCAGCTGCTTGCCATCTTACCCCTACTCCTCCCATTTACCAGCCACCTAACAAACTACCTTCCCCCCACTCATCTGACACCTGAGCCCCTCACTTACCTTCCATTTACCTTCCACCATTCACTTTCAAAGTGTCTAAAAGTTACTTATCCTGCAAAATATAGCACTTAGTGCTGAAAATGAAGGCTTGGTTTCCAAGCTGCTGGTCCTCACTCCTTTTTTTGAGGTAAAGCATATACTCTAATCAACCTGTTTTTACACACCTGCAGAGCAGGCAGGAGTCGTATTCTGGATTCTTCTCTGCTTCTTCAGAAGGGAAGGTTTCTGGCCAGAAAATTCAGGACTAGAACTCATCTGAAGACTAGTGCCCATTTATTTTTGACTGATCAGGATCATAAATAGAGCTTCCAATCCTGATCGTGATTGGAAAAATTGGCCATATCTTATTGCTTATTTATAAATTGCTTGTCATATTTCAGTAAGTATAACACTTGATTGGCTGTTTAGTGTTTAGTTATCACCTGACAAGGCAGCAGCGCTCCAAAAGCTTGTGATTTTAAAAAAGAACAACCTATTGGACTATAACCTGGTGTTGTGAGACTTTTGACATTGTTTACCCAGTCCAACACTGGCATTTCCACATTATGGGACATCATAGGCTATGAATGCGGATTCGTAAATGCAAGTTACTTCTTTCTTCTTCTTTTTCTCTAATATAGACAAGTAGATCAAATTAATGAAGCAAGATTCTAAAAGTAATGATTGAAATGATGACACCATGTACTTTTTTAAGTTGCATTGGTTTTGTTCTTTACAATAGGGTCTTTAATATCTTACTCAGATGTCAGAGTGAAATTTGATATAACAACATGCCAAAAAAATACACCCCACACTGCACCACCAAACCCACTACAGGGCAGGGCTGTCTCTGTGCTGCTCTGAGGTGTCTGCTTAACTTGTGTGTTCAAGCTTGAACCCATGATTCTCTACTTCAGAGTTAATATTGCCGCCACTAAGCCAAGAAGACACTCACTCCATGGGGTGATAACTAAATAATGCCCTTTGTCAGACAGCTCCAAGCTGAACTCTAAGAAATGGATCTGATTTAAGATGGATCAGAGCCCTGTGCTAAATTATTTCTGTATTATGGAACTGCTTTTGGTGAGAAACCCAATCTTTCTGCATTTTGTCTGTCCTGCATTTTGGGTATGGGTTTGAGCTTGGAGGTGTACAGCACCTCTCTCCAATCACACCTCATTTTTACAACTGCAACATGGGACCATGTGGATTCCTTACTTTAACACTGCTAACTGCACCTGCACTCAGCAAGGGGACAAATGTTATCGTGCAGGGAACACTGTCACCACTCTGGTCTTAAGGGTAGTCAGCCCATCTTATAGGGAAGTTGCATTGAATAGTTTTGCTGGAATTTGAAATGAGGAAACTGGATTACTAGGGCAGAGTGAGGGAGTTCCTAAGAGACAAATGAGAGGTTGGAGGCATCAATGGTTGAAAGGGGCAGGAGAAGAAATATCATGGCTCAGTAGTGAGCCAGATGGCCCGTAGGTAGCGGGTGATCTGGGAGGTTATAGTGTAGCAAGTTAATTCAAGGACCTGGCAGCAGTGTTACAAGATGTCTAATGAAGTCATGGGTGGTCAAAATCAGTGATACTTCTTCATATGATCTACATCCTATGCAGGGGATGACAATTAGTATCACACAGTTGGTCATGACAGAATATTTAGCATTTGGAATCACTGAAAATGTTGAGGATGATAGATTCCTGTCTATGGCTCTCCTCAACTCTTAGTTCTACCCTTATCCTGCTATCTGGCATGATGAACAAGCTGCTGATGGTGTGATGATCAAGCTCTGTTGTACAAACCATCCCTTTCTGATTTCCTGCTTTCAGGCATTTGAGAACTCCTGCATGTCCTGTGATACGATGAAAAGGGGAAGAGACAGACAGTAACAACACAACACACACAAAAACTGCCATTTGATATGACAGTAATCCCCCCTTCTCCTGATCTCTGCTCTTTCTCCTCACACATCACTGATCACGGTCTCTCTCTTCATCATTGTTTCTTCCCTCTTCTGATCATTGCTCCCTCCGTGATCACTGTGTTCCCCACCTAATCACTGCTTCATGGCTCTCTCAGTCACTGCCCTACTCTCTCAATCATTCTTGCTTCCTGATCACTAATCCCTCTCCCAATCACTAATGTCCCTCCTAGTAACTGCTTCCTCCCCCTCCCAATCACTAATCCCTCTCGCACTCACGGCTTCCTCCCTCTCCAGATCACTAATCCCTCTTGTAATCATTGCTTCCTCCCTCTCCCAATCACTGCTTCCTCCCCAACTCTGCTCCTTCCATCTCCCAATCATTAATTGCTCTCATCACTGATCCCTCCCTCTGTCAGTTACTAATCCTCTCCTGATCGCTAATCCCTCTTAATCTCTAATCCCCCTCCCAAACCTCTGTTCTTTCCTCGAGCAATTCTCTCCCCCCAATCACAGCTTACTCCTTCTCCCCCATGAACTCAAAATGGAATACTGACCGGGAGAGCCAAGGAATAATAATCAGGAGATAATGGAACTGTGATCTGGAGACAGGGCAAACAGTGGCTGCGGAGAGAGCAGTGATTGCATGATCCTTTCATAGTTTTAATGGTTTACGCTAAGTCACTTCTAATAACTTGAGGATTCCAATCTATGCTCTCCTGATTCAGAAGCTCCACAGACTAGAACCTACTTCTGCTGAAGTAATTGATTCCTCTATGTAAAATCTTAGTTGTCCTCCAAGGAGAAACTGAACTGAATGTCTGATTCTTATGAACTGCAGACTTGAACCTTCTAACCTGAAGTCAAAATGAAATTAACTCTCTTAGAGGTAGTAAGACCTGCCAATGCTGGAGTCTGAGATAACACAGTGCGGAGCTGGAATCTGAGATAACGTCATCACCATCCCACCTACCTTCCCCAGCCCAACTGCCCCCCCCCGCACCATTTATTTCAGAGCTCCCTTCCACTCCTCCATTTCAGAAGAAAGGTCCCGACTCAAAACATCAGCTTTCCTGCTCCACTGATGCTGCCTATCCTGCTGTTTTCCTCCAACTCCACTCTTGTGTTATCTCAGACTCCAGCATCTACAGTGCTTACTATCTCCGAGTGGGTATAACCCCACACTACCCACCTGCTCTCACCATCCCACCTACCTTCCCCAGCCCAATCCCCTAGCTATTTATTTGATCCCCCTTCTATTATAATAAAATATGCAAACTAGAACTGTCTAGAAAAATAATGACTTTGTAATTTCTCTCAATATTAAAATCTATTTTAAATAGATGCAACTGTATCAACCCATTAAAATAAGTAATATTTTGAAAGGCAAGAGAAAGATTCATTTCTTTCTACACATTTGTTCTAAGTTTGAAACATAAGAGTCAGCATAGTCTCAGATTGACATTGAATGAGTAATTAAAAGATTGAACAAGAAAAAGAAAATTGATGCAATATACTAAGTACAGACAAGGTCTTTTGGATTAAAATAAATCAAGGCTTTTTTTTATATTTTTGTTTCAAATTTTTGTTCCTGAATTAATTTTTTTTGAGGCTGACTGCATGCTGAGTTGAACATATTATACATTATTCTGTTCAGCTTTATCTCCTCTCAGTCGTTAGGGTGCAACAAGATTAATGCATAATTAAAGTAATGAAAATGAGTCTCCAGACGAATACTTAACAGCAGGCATACTGGTAGGATTTACAGGCTGCTAATCCACCTATTTGGCCACATTATGAAAGCACATCCCGACACTTTGCCTTGCTGATATATTTATTTCTTAAGATTTTCCTACTGAGAGGGGTGGGACAACCAGATCAGAGTGAGTTAGGTGGAACTGACTGGCTAGATACAGATTTTGAAGTGTATTTCAATGGGAAGAATGACCTCAGAAGAGAAAGGAGGTTGGAAAAGCATCTCAGCCATATTCAAAGGCAAATAAGTTAAATCAATAAATTAATAAATACAATAAAATTGTTAATAATAAAATTGGAGGGAAAGGCTGTTCCTGACAAGCATCTTTTAGAATCATGCAAACAAAATAAAAGTGGAAACCACCATGATCTTGCTTGCTTGAATTCCTAAAAATCTTTCAATCAATTCTGGTTGCAATACACCTAATGAAACTAAGATCACAAAGTTTCAGTAGAACATGTTAGATAAAGAAATGGAAGCTAAAAGCAGATTTCTGGTCACAATTTCTAACAAAATTTTACATCAGTTCAAAAGCAAAATACTGCAGCTGCTGAAAAACTGAAATAAAAACAGGAATTTCTGGGATGCCCTAACAGGTCACGCAGAATCCGTGCAGTAAGAAACAGAACTAACTTTCAGGTTGAGATGGTAAGAACTGCTGAGGCCGATTTCTGAAGAAGGGTCCCGACCTGAAATGTCAACTTTCCTGCACCTTTGATGCCATCTAGCCTGCTGTGTTCCTCCAGCTCCACAATGCATTATCTCTAACTTTCAGGTTGGTGACCTATCATTTGAAAAAAGATCAATGACATGAAGCTGTTGTCTATTCACAAATGCTGTCATACCTGCTGAATATTTTCAATTTTTCTGTTTTTACTTTGTTAATTGATTCTGTTGGAATGCTTTTCTGTTCCCTTAACCTAATGTCAACTTGAAGTGAAGTCTCCTATGGGTGTATGTAACCCCAATTGTTTGTAATCTGTAAACCCATGAAGATTGCTTAAAAAAGAAAACAGATCAAGAATTATAAAGCTGGAGAATGAGCGAACGGACATATTGAGCAAATTTAGCTTTGATAAATACAACTATTTCACACTGGTGCAACAACTTGCATTCATAAATACACAATTTAAATACACAATGAATGAACATGACCTGGTGAAATAAGACTCAGAAAGGGATCGACATGGCAAAGTCAACAGTTACAATGTCTATAATTTGTACAATGTGTAGAAACAACTTAAAAGGCTATTGAAATTCTAGAAAATACTTGTATATAATATCTGAAAATCATGTTATGCTGCCATGATCAGATCCCACTTACGCTCAATCTGTTTCCCATATTGTACAAAAAAAGCTTTGAAAAGTTTGCAGAAAGGGATTGGAAAGCTGACCCCAAACCTAAAAAGGAGCATGACAGAAAAAGATCAGAGAACTGTAACCATTCTGTTTTTTAGTCTTTGACTTTTTGTTTAGTTATTTAGACGGGAGTGCAAAATGATCAAAACACTTTCATTGTTTATTATCCTGGTTGTTTTTCTGATGTTACAACTGAAATTTCTAGCTGTGATAAATTGGTTTAAAGATTGATTTTGGAAAATCAAATTTTTCGTTCAAAATCAGTTACACTTCTGTAATGGTTCTTATCTATTCAAAAACAAATCAACAAACAATGTTTGATTCTAATTAGCACCTTGTCAAAGGGCAATTTTGGAAACAAAATTTACAAAACTTGACCACACATTGAGAACTGAACACTTCATGAAGCTTAAGCTTGAATTAACGAAGTAAGTGAGGAAAACACTTTTGCCTGAGATTGAAAGCCAATTAAATAATGAATCTGTGTATAAAATAATTTCCAAAAGAATGGAGATACATGATAATGCTGATATTTATTAAGCCCAAGAGAAGTGGGCAATTCAGCAAGTTGAACCTGTTTTACCATTCTTTGGATTAATCCAGAAACCCAGGGAATTTGAATTTAAAAGCATCTGGAATTAAGAGTTTAATGATAACCACAAAAACGTTGCCAATTGTCTGAAAAGCCAATCTGGTTTAGTCATGTCCTTTAGGGAAGAATCTGGTCTTGTTTACATGTGACTCCAGACTCACAACAATGCCTTATGGGCAAATAGGGATGGGTAATATGTCGTGGACTAGCCAGCAATGCCCAAATCTGTGAATGAATAAATAAAAGATTGTGGTGGATCTGATTATAACCTCAGATCAACTTCCTGCCTACTCCAATAACCCTACATCTTCCCTAAGAAGAATCTCTTCACCTCTGCCTTAAAAATATTCAAGGGCTCTGCTTCTACCACCTTTTCAAAGGTTTTATGAGATGAAGGTAGCTAGCGTTTAAAATCATCCAAGTCTTTTATTCCAAATTAATTTTTTTACCTGAAGTTATCTTATCATTTATTTTCTAGTTTGCAATGGTTTTGCCCTGAGCAGATGAGCATCAGTAATCAATTAGTGGCATTCTTACAATGCAATTCAAATTGGGTTGACGTATTATGCTGAATCTCTGAGCAATATTCTTGAACTATTTTAACTGGCTGGAGACAATCTTACCGGTCCACTTGCTAACCTAACTCATTTGCCTTGAGCCAAACTCTTAATAAACTCTTAGAGTTCCAACTTTACATAAAGAGACCACTCAGCTCATTGAATCCATGCTGACTCTCATTAGACACCGAAAGCTAACATCTCAGGGCACTCCAAGGGGCAATGACCACAGGCACTCCACATCCACGAACATTGGCTTCTGAAATGTACCAACTTCTACGAATGTTTATGGCACATTTCCAATCTGCTTAAAGGATGCTTCTGCACTTCACTTCCCATTGAAATATACAACCCTGTGTACTCAGGACACGCACTCAGCTCTTGGACCAGACCAAATTGCGTCTCCGGGTTCTTTGCCTGATGTCATAGTGTTCACTCATTCTGAGCCTATCTGATGCTCACAGTATCCCTGCCTTGCATTGCCTTGCCTTTCTGGGCTTTGCCCTTTCAGCCGTAAATACTAGACTTATATTACTTCTGTCTTGCCATGTCATTTAGTGCAAGCACGAAACCAGCCAGCTTGTCATAGTTTCCAGCAAGCCTCAGTAAAGTCAATGGTTGATTAGCTTCTGTCAGGGCCTTGGCACAACGGCACCCTCTGACGCCAGTCTGGTGCTTGACCAGCTACTGAGAGCAGTCAGACTCAGAATGCTCCCCGAGTAGGCATGAGGAGTCAAATGCGGGGTAACTCACTAGCCATCTTGACTTTTTCTACCACACTGTGTGCTGTTTTCATCCTGGAATGACAGACCAGCTGGTACTTAGGAAGGTAAAAGTAGGTGGCACCGATATTGCAGGTGGCACAGGTGGGGAAGTGTCCCAAATGAGTGAGTAGGCAGGACAGAGGGCAGGCAGAATTAGTGGTGTTAGGGGTTGGGATGGGCAAGGATGAGCGAAGGAAGATTTTGCAGACATTAGTGAGAGTGACAGAGCATGAGCCTTGTTGGGAGGTGGGTACAGTAACAAAGGCAGAATGAGTGACAAGTATCAGAGACAAGACAAGACAGAGACAAGTGCAGTGGAGGCCGGGACGTTGGATGCGTTCAAGGCAGAGATCAACAAATTCTTGATCTCAAAAGGAATCAAGGGCTACGGGGAGAGTGCAGGGAAGTGGTGTTGAAATGCCCATCAGCCATGATTTAAATGGCGGAGTGGACTTGATGGGCTGAATGGCCTTACTTCCAATCCTATGTCGTATGGTCTTATGGACATTGGTGGGAGTGGAAGAGGTCATTAACTTTTTTCCTACATTGCCAAGCATTCCCCAGATGGTTGAAAATGCTTTAATTTGGGTGGCAATCTTGGACCAGGCTGGCATGATGTTGTGCCATGGCTTTTGCTGCTGGTTCTTGGGAAGGTGGAAGCCCACCTTTGTACCATCCTGTCAATCAGGACCTCCAAGTCCCTGCCTGCAAAGCAGGTGTCAAATTTCCCTTGTCTGCCTTTTCTAGGGTAAATGTCAGGAACTGTACAGGACAGCTCTGGACTGACGGTGTGAGTCTGGATGTACAATGAGTTTTTAAATATGGTGTGGGCATAAGGCATACTGGCAAATTCTGGGATATCTGCTGAGTGACAAGTTGTTCTCGGAACGGTGCTTGGTTAAATGGGTTTGGAATTGGAGATGGCATAATGCAGCTGTTCATGCAAGGGTCATGTAATAGCATCAAAAAATGCTAGGGTGTTGTTACAAGCAAGTAGTGGTAAAGTAATTGGGAATATGTAGCATGGCATTTAATGGGAACTTGTTGGTGATAATTTGTTAGCATTGTATGTGGCCCAGATCCAGAAACCAGTTATTTATTAATATATCCTGTGCCAAACATTCTAACTGCACTCTGATTAGTCCACTTCCTTATCGTCCTGTGTTACTGCTGGACACTTGGTCCTTTACATATTGTGAAGCTACGCTAATTTCAGGAGACTGTAATCGTTTGTGACTGCACTGCTAGGTTATAGACAATCAATCTGCTAGAGCCATCCAAAGAGTGAACTTTTTGTCTTGACTTACCAAAACTATGCTCAGCAAAAATCTGGCATATGCTTCCTATATTTACTTCCTGCTGCTGTTCAAACCCCTTTCTTGTTTGGGTGGGTGGTGATCTGAAACGTGGTTGTAACTTTTGACACTAAAAGCAGCTATGTTTATCCTATAAAAAATTATATAACAATGGCAATGTGAACTCTTCCATAATGAAGGCATAGTGGCTGCTGTTAGCATGTCAACTATTAACTTGTGTGGTCATTAACAAAGCGTGTGAAAGTTAACCAAACATTCGCTGAGGAACACTCATCCTCAGAACAGTACCTGCCATACTCCTAGTGTCATTGTGGACCCCGCTACCAGGTAAGAATTTAGCATCCTGACCAACTGATATCTCCTATCAGGAAAGTGACAATCATATTCTCTCTTGAAAATGCAATTTGCCTGATATATTTATGGATAGCAGTTTCATTTGATCGATACTTTCCTCTTGGAATGATCTGGTGGCAGAAGGTAACTTTAGGTCTGTGTAATATATTTTGTTGGCTGCCAGTCAGCCCTGTATTAAGATGGTGCCACCTTGATGTCCAAGAAAACCCGGGGTGGAGTATTTAGTCCCCTTGTGATTTGAACTGGGTGATAATATTTATTTTACGCATGCTTTCACTGATAGGCCTGCAGTCGTTCTAATGAAAGTCAGCATAATCACAGACTGCTCTCTCATTAAGGGGACACTGAACAGTCAATGAATTGAGGGGTGCGGCTGAGATGGCAGATGATGGCTTCATGGTGACTGCTGCTCATTCAGGAATTGAACCCATGCTGTTGGCATCACAAACCAGCTGTCCAGCCAACTGAGCTAACCAAGGTCCTTTATTTAGAGATGGTCAGAAGCGAATCTTCAGGCTGCTTTATTTTACAGATGTTATGTGATCATCCCAAGCGACGGCATAAATAAACCTTGTTTTCTACAAAAAATGTCACCACTCTGATCAAATATAAGAATACGTAATAAATCATATGACCCATTATGGATTGACATAAATGTTTTTGGCATTCTTTCAGGACAACATCTCACTGTAAAAACTAGCTTCAACTTAGCTACCAGCCCATGGCTGTTTTATACTCTGCACTTTTAAATTGAAATTTCATTGACTGCTCATATATCAATGGTTTTCTATTTCTTCAATTTTGCATTCACATGAAACAAAAAAGTGGTGTCTCCAACCTCTCATCCATTTAATTATTGCCTTAATGGGCTCCTCTTCTAAATGGATTAGCTTTTCTAAACAAAATATTTGCATTTCTGTAGTGCCATTAGTGTAAAGGGAGCTCACAGAAGGGTTAGCAAACAAAATTTGACACAGGGTCTCTGTGGAATTGTTAGGAAGGTGACCAAAAACATGAATAGGATTGTGTTTTCAGAACCATTCTAAAAGAAGAAAGTGAGTGGTACAAAGAGGGAGACAATTTGGGGTTCCAGAGCTTACTGTGTTGGTACTGATGGAATATTCGAGGAGAAGAGTAAAATTGGGGGATGTACAAGAGACAGATTGGAAGAATGCAATAAAAATCTCCAAGTATTGAAGGTTATTACTAAGATAAGCACGGGTGTGGCCAGAGGTTGGGTTTAAAAACAATGATGACAATATTTAATTGGCGGCATTGCCAGATCAGGAGCTAATGTTGGCCAATGAAGTGAGGAGTGATGTGTAACTGGGACATGGAGTTAGAATATAAGCAGTAGAAATTTGGATGAAGGTGAGTTATTGGACGGTAGAATTAGGGCACTAAATGAGGATTTTGGCATAGTTAAGTGTCGATGAAACAGAAGTACGGATGATGATTCCAACAATAAATGAACAGAGGCAGGGAGCAATGTTATGGGGGTGTGAAGAATTGTTATTTTGCAGTATGCAATTTATACTGTAAATCAGAATTCTGTGAAAAATGATATCATTTAAGGAACAGGAAGTATTAATGGTTTGCTACATTTTCTTGTGTAATGACCATGTCTTTTTATTTTTTATTTTTAACTGTGGACTGAAATGGGAAAATAACTGTTTTACACATTAAGTATTGTTGAAGAATTACTGCATGATTTTGAAAGCAAGCAATATGCTACTCATTTTAGGCACTGTTTACACAACTATTAGTTTCCAAGCAGTAGGAAGAAAAGGTGCAGACAACATGGGGCCAAGTGTGTGTATAAATGAAGATTCAGCCAGTAACAAGCCTTTGATTGGCATCTGGACTATTGATTAGTTTTGATGACAAAGGGCTTTTGCATGCCAGCATCTAAGCAATTTGTTCCTAGATAACTAAACAACATGAGGATGTGAAGTAGACAGTGAGAAGCCTTTAGATCTTCATCAGTTCAGGAGTCCCCCTGTTCTCTGCAGTAAAAGCATGAAGACAGATAATTTAGGTTTTTCTTTTCTATCATACTCAGATATGTTTGTGCACTTAATTGAATTGTTTCTTCTCTATCCACAAATTATCATGATACTTTTCATCTATTATCTGCTGCCACTAAATCACCAGTATTTCTAATTCATTAAATTACATGCAATACCCAGCAAGGACAATACATGCCACAGAGTTGTGATATTTAATCAATAAGTCAGAGATCTTTCTAAGTGTGAATTAGCCACCCTGCTAACTAATGTAAGTATCTGAAGTAGGAAGAACAAAAAGCATCATTCTGATCAGCACAAGAACCATCTCAGTAGATCCTCTGAGCAGGGACCACTAACTTGCTTTCCCCTTCACCCATAACACCATTGTTTTCCTGTTTGTATCTTTCTGTGTGCATGTTAATGATTTATAAGGGCCCTGGAGTTTTAAATAGTAACATGTAGATACATGCATTACTGTAATGAGGGTTCAGGGAAGACACAGGAACTGTGAAAGTCTCTGAAGAAGTCAATATACAATTAATAGTTTAGTACAGCAGAGAGTGAGGGTTGAAAACTCACAAATAGTACTTTCTTTGTGCAATTGAATCAGATTAGAGCTCAGGAAACAAATCCAAGAGCAATGCTGGCTTGGTTAAAATCCCAGTTTGTGAAAGGTTAGAGATGTACCTGTGAGTAAACGCAGCAGTGCAGTTTACAAGTGCAGCATAATCCTAGAAAACAAAGGTGAACCATCAGAACTTTGAGAGAAGGCTAGGCCGTCAAAAGTGAAGAATTGTAGCATCTTCTGAAGTTTTTAAATGAAATTTGGGAACATAGTCTGAGGGGGAATTGCTGAGAAATACATGAAATCTGTCTCAATCACGATTGTTTCACATACGCTATTTGATGCCTGTTTGATCATTGTTTCTCTTTTACTGATATTTACCCAATGTTAGGTTTGGGATTTTAGAACATAAGTCTTACTTAGCATAGTTTATTACTTAGCATAGTTTATGCCAGGGTTTGGAAACATAAGATCCTTCGCCCTCCTCCTGCCCCAAGCATAATACAGGAAAACGCATGTTTACCATAATATAGAATGGATCCAAGTGTAGCATATCTTAGATTCTGAAGGACTGAGTTTGCAATTTTCAAAAACTGTGGTGAAACATTTGGGAGAATTGTGTGAGAATTTGAAATGAGGCCTGTCCAATGTCAGGAGTAACTTGCATCGTTCAAGAGTTCTGGATGATGAGACAAGATTATCACTAAGGAGTGATGAAATGCCTATTACCGGGGATTATCACTTGTTATCAGCCTCATTAACTCTGAATCCCAACGCATTAATATGTAGTTTCCTCTCGTACCACAGAATGGGGAGAAATCAAATGCCAAGAATTCCTGATGTGGAAATTAGAAAGGGTAACTTGTGACTCCAGTTTGCTGCTTGCTTCTCCAGACAGCCATGCTAGATATCTGGCACCAACATGCTACATGGGCAGTGGATGCACAACTCTCAAGCCCATAGACACTAGCATCTGACATGAGGCAGTCTCTCCGCAGCATCACAGCACACCTCTGATCCATATTTGTACATTTTTGCACTTTAATGTTGCAATTTGGAGTGCACTTGCACCTTTTATGACAATGTCAATGCAAGAGCTCTTTGCATGAAGGAAAAGATGCCCAGCTCATGGATTAATCCAGACTGCATCTCAGGGCTGGTTGCTTGGTCCTTTAGTGCTCACTCACTTTTAATCTATGTGGATTCTTACACTGCCAGTCCCTTGCCTCTTGAGCTTTATCCCTCAACCAGAGCATAAATGCTTTTCACATGGCTGTATTACTGTTTAGCACTGACATAAGGCCAGGCAGCTTATACTGCTTGTTTAGCAGTCAGAAGTCAAAGGGATGGACATGTTTCTATATGGCACATTGCTACATTAATCTCACACCTGGCCCATGACCCAGCAGTATATGCTGCAAACATACAGTATAGGTTCTGCAAGCAAATGGCCATTTGTCAGGGTAGTCCTCACTGGTATCCTGGAAGGCACCTGTCAATCAGGAGGTCATGGCACTGTAAGTCAAGGGCAGCTTCCAACAGCAGACCAGGAGTTTGGACAAGGCTGGACTGGGGCAATCACAGTGACATTGTGGATCAGAGGGTTTTGGGATGGACAGCAGCAGTGTTATTGGGAACAATCAAGATTTACAAAACTGTTTAAAAAATAAGTTACGATTGAATTGATCAATCTTAATCTTTTCCAGCGTGTTCTTGGGTTAATTAAGTACCCAAATTTGCATTTTCCCAGGTACTTAATGGTAATTCTATGGTAAGATACAATGAGAGTTAAAATGTAGTTTCTGAAGAAACAGGGAAACTCAAACAGCAACACGGACTCCCCTGTTTGACTGAACATACTCATATGTTGGATGTTGCTGTCCAAGTCCTTAATAATGATGAGTGCTGATAGCCTCATCTTTATTTCACTGCAAAATTCAGGCCAATAACAAATGAAAGGGAATTGTAAATGGGAAAAGGCATTTGAAATTGGGATAATCTAATAATTCTTTCAAATAACAATGACAGGCATAACGGCAGGGGCACAGATCATTTTATGTTATACTCTTCTATGAGCTTATAATTTGTTGACAGTAAATTTCTATTTATAAGGATAGCTTTGAATAAAACACACCCATCCTGCTAGCTACATAGAGCTCCTGCTCCTATTTGCTTGTAATGCACTCATGAGTGAATATGACAACCTGCTTACAGTAGAAATAGGCAGCTTTATATTAGTTGTTCACGTTCTGTCATTTTTAGGAGTTTGACATATGTTGTACAAAAACAAAGTTCCTGGAAAAACTCCGCAGATCTGGCAGCATCTGTGAAGGAGAAAACAGAGGTAACGTTTCGGGTAGGAGGAAGGTCTGAGGAAGGGTTGCTGGACCCGAAATGTTCACTGTTTTTTCTTTCGCAGATGCTGCTAGACCTGCTGAGCTTTTCCAGCAACTTTGTTTTATTGTTCCTGATTTATAGCATCTGCAGTTCTTTCAGTTGATATGTGTTGTAGTTGTCCAAAAGAATGTGTTTGGAGCTTTCCAATGTATTCTTTTTCAACACTATCACTGTAACAGTCTATTAATCTTTTAATTTCAGTGGCCAGTATCTATTGCACATCTAGTAGTTGAGAATTGACCTACATTGCTGTGGAGCTGGAATCCTTTGTAGGCTGGACCAGGTAAGGTTGGCAGATTTCTTTCCCTGAGGGACATTAGTGAGCCAGATGTGTTTTCTCAACAATTAGCAATCATTAAACTCTAATTCCAGAATTGTTTTTTGTTGAATTAAGGTTAAATTCCACCATTTGTCATGCAGGGTTTAAACCTGTATCCCCAAGTAATTACCTGGGTCTCTGGATTAATTGTCCAGTTATAATATCACTAGGTTATCACCTCTCTGCTCGTGTCGGCAAGTCAAAGTACAGTTCAAATAAAAGTTGTTTAAGACATGGTTGTAATAAATAAAACTTTTTTTCTAATTCAAATGCAATGGCTGAAGAAGAGAAATAATAACCAATTTTCAACTAATTGCTAATTTTCCATGGAATCTTCAATATCCACAGGCATTTACTTGCTTGAAGCTTTCTTTTATAATCAATTCAATGGAGAATCTTTGGTTCCTTAGCAATACCAGTTGTTTTCTTTTATAATATGGTGCTTTATATTGTACTATTTGAACCTTTGATCATCATTTCTTTAGTCTCATTTTGATTGTTAACTGTTTATTAGCGAGCATTGATTTACTGAGTATACTCAATGTTAAAAGAAGCGCTGTGCATGTTATAGTTTTTATGAAAATGGGAAGAATTGTAATTAAAAAGAGCTATATATTTTTAACATTTTCTGTTCCTGGTTACAATCTCTACTTTGAATAAGATTTCTATATGTTTGTAGTGTGGTGTAGGATGATGTTGCTCTGACAAGCTGTACCACACAATAGTAGGATATAAACTTGGCACATTGAATAAATTACAAGTCTTCAAATTTATTCTGAGGAAGCGCCAAAAAGAGAATGGGGGAAATTTTTCCTTTACCAGTATCTGGGTAAATTGAATTGCCTGAGTATAGCAAATAAAAGAAATTTTGTCATAAGAGGATCCTCACCCCAATCTTCTCTGTATTCACTGAAATGGAAGGAAAACATAGACTTTCTTTAGGGATATACAATTCTGTCTGAGGATGAGTGATCCTTAAGGCCCAGTTTTCCTGTGGACTGTATCTGATTGTGCACAAACAGCTATGGGAGTGAAGTCAACACTATTTTCTGTTGTCTGGAAGGGTCACCAGGCCTGAAATGTTAACTCTGATTTTTTTTCTTCACAGATGCTGCCAGACCTACTGAGCTTTGCTAGCAATTTCTGTTTTTGTTATTATTCTCTGTTGTGTTATAGGCCTCCAACAGAAACTTACTACACCTTGGCAAATGGTAGCAAATGTTTGGCTTCTTTATTGAGGAAAAACAAACTATAGACATGAAGGGATTACACAAGAGATCTACATACACATTCAGTCAGGGGATCAACACCGCTCCACTGGTGTGACACCAACCCCCTTGCTATGCATTCTGTCATGATGATTTTCAACTACATAAATATTCAGTGACACACTAATCTGAGCATTCCACAACATATGTTGGAGTAATCAGACAATACTCTTAATTTAATCATTGCTAAATAAATGTTAAAACTGGATCCATCTTTCTGGTAGATGCCATGTCCTGTTACAGAACTTGATGTTTATTAATGCAGTGGAGGCAGCAATCCATTGTAGTCATGGAGTAGCAATTTCTCCTGTTGGTACCTGACAACATTTAATAGTGTAAAATTGCAGTAAGCTTCACATCCACCTAAAGGTGTCCCTTGACTGGTCAGGCTATAGAAGTTAAGGTAGCTGAAAGGTTGCATCACTTTTGAGCCAAATCTTTCTTCCATACCATGCTAAGATAGATGCATTATTTTACACCAAATCCCAACAATCTAGTTCTTGAAACCCTTAGGTCATGGTTACTTTCTGTTCTCGCCCTGTCTCTCTCGCTCTTCCAAAGCATATAACATCGACAGATTGATACAATCTCATTGAAAATGTTTTCAAAAAAATAAACTTATTTTGTACATACTGCTTGCTTTAATGCCAGCTTTAAATGGAACAAATGAATACAACGTGGAAATGAAGTAAACCCTGAGTTATTTTCCACGTTCCAATGCTTAATAAGCAGTTAATAAAAAAGTATTAACATCACTTTATGCATTAACATGTGTTGGAAATATTTATTTCTAGAGGCAAGCAAAATGCACTCATGTTCCATTAATACTGCTGAACAAACAGCCAAAATGCACTATTGTCACATTAATATAGAGAATGGTGACTTCTCAGTGTCATTTTAGTCACACATAATGAAAAGTCATGTATTGATTCAACAACTATAGTTTTATCAACCAGCTTAAAATAAGGAATGATATTGTTAATATAATGTTAAAATTTGGGACAAAGTTAAAATGTAGGAATGTATGGCCCTGGCATGGAGCCATACCCACAGGGAGTGCACATTGAAAAATCTTGGAAGCATGCTCGGGATTTCCTGATTTGCACTCCCAATGGGCAAAGCTTTGTGCCAGCAATGCACATTTTTAAAATTTATTTTGAAAGTATAATCAAAATTACTTCTAACACTAAAATAACAAAATTTTTGGAACTGATATTAGAAATTAAATGGACAATTGAAATTTTAGTTTGCATTTGCTTCCTGATTAACATTCTGCAGAGAGCTGAGTTTATCCAAATGGTCACCTCTAGTTGCAGTCATAGTTTAAGAGAGTTGCTGGTTTAATGGCTCATGATTTTACAATGTCAACAAATTGTACCTATATAGCACTTTTAACATAATAAGTCAACCTTAGACCCTTCAGAAGACCATTATAAAACAAAATTTAACACTTTGTTATTCATTCATGGGACATGAGTGTTGCTGGGTGGGCCAGCATTTATTGCCATCCCTAGCTGCCCTTGAGAAGGTGGTGTTGAATTGCCTTCTTGAACCACTGCAGTCCATATGTTAAAGGTTTCCCCATAATGCCCTTCAGGTGGAAGTTCCAGGATTTTGACCCAGCTACAATGAAGGAACAGCGATATATATCCAAGTCACGATCGTGAGTGGCTTGGAAGGGAACTTGAATGTGGTGAAGCTCTTATGTATCTGCTGCCCTTGACCTTCTAAATGGAAGTAGTCGTAGGTTTTGAAGGTACAGTCTGAGGATCTTTGGTGAAGTGCATCTTGTAGATAGCACACATTATTGTTCCCAAGTGTTGATGGTGGATGGAATGGATGTTTATGGATATGGTGCCAATCAAACAAGCTGCTTTTTCCTAACTTCTTGAGTGTTATTGCAGTTGCATTCATCCAGGCAAGTGGGGAATATTCCATTACACTTTTGACTTGTGCCTTGGAACGCCTTCTGGCTTTGGGGAGGCAGGAGGTGATTTACTCGTCATTGTATTTCTAGCCTCTGACCCAAACTTGTAGGCATTGTCTTTTTATAGGAGTCTAGTTGAATTTTTGATCAATAGTAACCCCCAGGATAGAGAATGGGGACTCAGTGATGGCAAAACCATTGGCTATCAAGGGGGAATGGTTAGATTATCTCTGGAGTCACAATGATAGATTCAATTGAATCTATAGAAACGGACCCTTTGGTACAACTTGGCTGTGCCGATATGACATTGCAATTTGACCAAGTCCCATTTGCCAGCATCTTTCTAAACCCTTTGTATTCATATACACATCCAGATGCCTTTTAAATGTTGTAATTGTAACATCCTTCACCACTTCCTTTGGCAGGTCATTCCATACACGTACCACCATCTGTGTAAAAACATTACCCCTCAGTTCCTTTTTAAATCTTTTCCCTCTCACCTTAAACCTATGCCCTCTAGTTTTGGACGTCCCTTCCTAGGACAAAGATCTTGGCTATTCACCTTATCCATACCCCTTCTGACTTCATAAACCTCTACCAGATCATCCCACAGCCTCCAATGCTCCAGGGAAGAAAATGTTCCAGCCTCCTCAGCTTCTCCCTATAACTCAAATTCTCTAGTCCCGGGAGATGTACATTGCCTGGTATTTGGGTGGCGTAAATGTTACTTGCCACTTGTCAGCCCAAGCCTGGAAAATGTCCAGATTTTGTTGCAATTGAACATGAACTGCTTCAGTGTCTGAGGAGTTGTGAATGGCGCTGAACATTGTGCAATCATCAGCAAACATCACCACTTCCGACCTTATGATGGAGGGAATGTCATTGATGAAGCAGCTGAAGATGGTTTGGCCTAGGACACAACAGTGAAGAACTCATGCAGAGGTGTCCTGACTGAGTGCTGAGACCTCCAATAACCACAGCCATCTAACTCCCTATGTTCCAAGAATGATTTTAACCAGTGGAGACTTTGTCCCTGATTCCCATTGATTCTAGGGCTCCTCGATGATCACACTCACTTGATGACAGCCTTGATGTCAAGGTCTGTCACTCTCACCTGGCATCTGCAATTCAGCTCTTTTGTCCATGTTTGAGCCAAGATTGTAATGAGATCAGTTTTGCCCATTCACTTAGTATATCGGTATCCCCTTGTAATTTTATTCCAAAGCCCACATTGTCTACAATGTCATCTAACTTTGTGTCATCAGCACATTTGGACATATGACTTACTATGCCATTATCCAAGTTATTAGCAAATAATATGTATAATTGAGGCCCTAACACAGATCTTTGTGCAGGACTTTGAGAAAAATCTAGCAGGATACTGCTGGCCTTACAGTTTGTTATGTGGTGTAATTTATTCCTGGTTAAAAAAATAATCCCAGATAAAAAGACATGTGACTTTTTGAAAAATATCTTTTTGGTGAAAAGAACAGTGAAAGTTGTTCAGAAGATTGAAGTGGACATTACAATTGATGGTAATTGTAGACAAAAGCTTAATTTGTTCTTTTGACAGTTTTCTGTTTGCTATTTTAAGAGTCATTAAACCAATTGCTCTTATCACCAACAATAATTTCTAGGCTAATGTTATCGTGCAAATTACAGCTAGCCCTGTCACCACCACCATTCCAGATAAGAGAGCCTGTACTTACACGCAGGCATTTTCATTCTTCTTAACAAGTTCCCAATCACCGTGTGTCTTTAAAAAAAGCCACCTGTTACTCTTTCGAAGCTTTAATGGAGTGAATGAAATGTGTAAACCAAGCTCAAGCAAAGCAAAATGAACAGATGTCGAAGTACGAAAACACCATAAATCTCTTTGACATTAATTAGTGCAAGCCAAAATATTATGAGGCTGACTACAATTGTTACATTCTTTCATGTTTTTGAGCTGCAATGAGAAAAGGAAACTGGGGGAAATGTGTATGTGGATCTGCCACCTTCACTCCTCAGGACAGAGTGCATGCTTTTTGCTTCCCGTATAAAAATTTCCATCATATGCAACTCTGTGCTTGAATATGAATTTTTTATTGCCAGAAATTTAAGGAGAAAAAAGAATACAGGCTGGATGATGAAGTCCCATTTCTGGGGCCAAAGGAAGGGTCAAACATACTTTGGAGGGCAGCGGAACCTCGGGTTGGTTAGCATTCTGCCAGTGGCATCCAAAGAACAGATCTTTTCATCCCACCCCTGATTCAGAGTTCCTAGTCTGATCAGAGGGCCAGGGCTCATCAGCCTCAGCAATCACTAACTGCTAGCAGTGATGACGACTGAGGCTATGAGATGAAGCAAAGGTCATATTAATGCCACTGTATCCTTGAACGCCAGGTAACTGCTTTTTTGTACTCAGCTGGCCCAGCAGGTAGGCCTGAACAATGGGGACAGCAAGCGGATTATGATGCACCTTAGCCATAGCTGAAGGGTGAGCATTGTTCCCAGGGCTCCTGTATGGACCAAGGACGAGCCATAAAGGATTCTGTCCCAGATTCCAAAACCCATTCCGAACAGAAGTGGGAAATGTTCTTAGTTGGGCTATTAATTACCTCATCTGTGACAGAGATTCCTGTCACTGATACTGTGCCTGGACTGTGGGGAATAAATGAGACTCTCCTTGAACTGCCTTTATCCATGATATTGCCAGGTCTCCCACCTCCCTGATGTTTCTTCAGGACTGGAAAAAATCCCACCTCTATGTTTTCTATTTGAACTTCCAAACCTTGTCTTTAAACCAGGTGGTCAGGTGGTTCACATTGTGGTAACAACTCTCCATTCATGATGCTTATGCGCATGATGTTACTTTGACCTGCTGCTTTCACCGTGACAGTCCTGCAGAGAACTCTGGCTCTAAATACACAGATTGATCTTGACTGGCATCTCTTGGAGGCTAATTGAGGATTTTTCTCAGTGAATTCTTGGTCACTTCACAGGGACAGGAGTTTGTGCCAGGGATGCCATTGGAACCGAAGGATGGTGTCCACTCTGCCTGGGAAGTGGAGGTTGTTACCCATTTCACCCATAGGTGCATCAGTGCTCTACTTCAACTCTGGTCACCACCCTGTTCTTGGCTGTAGTCAGCTGCCCTACTCAATCCAGTGACCAAAATCGCAGGTACAGTACCACGTGGGGCAGTGACCAGATGTCAGTGCCTCTTTTATCATTGGATGTGGAAATTCCTTGAGAATGCTGCACTATATTGTCTATTTACTCACTGCACAATCAGACAAACTTCACCCACAGTAGTTACGGCCACCATCAAGTTATTGAAACAAGTAGCTACCTGCAGCATTACTTGCAGTAATTCCACAGGAACTTTGACTGCAAGGATGGCGACTGTGTCCCCTGCAGTGCAGGTAATAGCACATGCAGCCATTTTCCCCCAGTAAAAACTAAAAGAACTGCGGATGCTGTAAATGAGGAACAAAGCCAGAAATTGCTGGAAAAGCTCAGTAGGTCTGGCAGTGTCTGTGAAGGAAAGAACAGAGTTAACGTTTTAGGTCTGGTGACCCTTTCTCAGAACCATTTTTACTTATGGGTGATGTAGAGAATCTGTTGTACCTTCTCCAGAGTTAGTGTCATCAGGTCCCTGCTCCCCAAAAAGCCCAGTATTCAAACTACCATGCTGTCTCATACCATTACAAAAATACTTTCACCCAGATCTATTTAGAGTTGCTCCAATTAGATTTAGGTGTCTGCTACAACACTAAGACATCCTTCACCAATGTCATAAATAACATCCATGTGGCTGTGACACTGGCATATTGCCCCTTCTTTTCATCTTTAACTTTATTGCAGCCATTGACATAACAGAAAATTGTAGCTTTTCCAATGCATTTTCTCTGTTGCTCATCTTCCTGTTGGGTGTGAGAGATTAGGGAGACTTTCTATGTTACTGATGATTATGTCTGCAGGAAGTGTGTTTAGTTGCGGACCCTATTGGATCGCATGGATCAACTGGAGTGGCAGTGAGAGGCAATGAGGAATTTAAAGGAGCTAGGGGTTGTGATGGGTGGCAGTTGCAGGATGGGAGATAAACTGAAATACAGTCAGGTAGACGGATTACCTCCCAGAAAGTTAGGAGAAGGAGGCGGATAGTGCAGGAATCTCTTGTGGCTATCCCCATCTCAAATGCCTATGCTGTTTTGGATAATCCGGGGGTGATGGACTCTCAAGGGAATGTAACTCTGATAGCCAGGTTTCTGGTACCAAGACTGTCTCTAATAGAACATAGAACATAGAACATTACAGCACAGTACAGGCCCTTTGGCCCTCGATGTAGTGCCGACCTGTCATACCGATCTCAAGCCCATCTAACCTACACTATTCCATGTACGTCCATATGCTTATCCAATGATGACTTAAATGTACCTAAAGTTGTCGAATCTACTACTGTTGCAGGCAAAGCATTCCATTCCCTTACTACTCTCTGAGTAAAGAAACTTACCTCTGACATCTGTCCTATATCTTTCACCCCTCAATTTAAAGCTATGCCCCCTCGTGCTCGCCGTCACCATCCTAGGAAAAAGGCTCTCCCTATCCACCCTATCTAACCCTCTGATTATTTTGTATGTTTCAATTAAGTCACCTCTCAACCTTCTTCTCTCTAACGAAAACAGCCTCAAGTCCCTCAGCCTTTCCTCGTAAGACCTTCCCTCCATACCAGGCAACAACCTAGTAAATCTCCTCTGCACCCTTTCCAAAGCTTCAACATCCTTCTTATAATGCGGTGACCAGAACTGTACACAATACTCCAAGTGCGGCCGCACCAGAGTTTTGTAGAGCTTCACCATAACCTCTTGGTTCCAGAACTCGATCCCTCAAATGTAATGTAATGCAGTGTGCTTCCGGCTCCAAGCGATCGATTGTGACAGGGGACTGTCTAGTCAGAGGCACAGACAGATGTTTCTGCAACCTACAATGAGACATCAGAATAGTGTTTTGCTTCCCTGGTGCCACGATCAAGGATATTTTGGAGAGGATGCAAAACATTTTCAAAGGGGAGAGGGATGAGCAGGAGATCATTGTACGCATTGGAAGTAACAACATAGGAAGAGAAAAGGATGAGATTCTGAGACAGTATAGGAATGTATCGAAAATATAGGGAGCTAGGCAGGAATATAGAAAGGAGGTTCTCGTGGGTAGTAGTATCAGGATTACTCCCGGTGCCACAAGCTAGTGAGGATAGGAATAGAAGGATAGAGAGATAAATGCGTGGCTGAGGAGCTGACGCAGGGGGGAAGGATTCACATTTTTGGATCATTGGAATCTCTTCTGGGGTAGAAGTGACCTGGATAAGAAGGACGGATTGCACCTATATTAGAAGGAGACAAATATACTGGTGGGGAGATTTGCTAGAGCTGTTCAGGAAGATTTGAACAAGTAAGGGGAAAGGGGAGCCTGGGGGACCAGGGTGATAGTGAGAAAGGAGATCAGTTTGAGAATGGTGCAGTTGGGAAAAGGGGCAAGTCAAACAGTCAGGGAAGGTGGGAACAAAGTAGAAAACAAGGTAGGACTGATAAATTAAACTGCATTTATTTCAACACAAGAGGCCTAACAGGTAAGGCAGATGAACTGAAGGCATCAGAGATAATGGGAAATGCAGATGCTGGTGAATCCGAGATAACAAAGTGTGGAGCTGGATGAACACAACAGGCCAAGCAGCATCTTAGGAGCACAATAGCTGATATTTCGGGCCTAGACCCTTCATCAGAAAAGGGTCTAATGAAGGGTCTAGGTCCGAAACGTCAGCTTTTGTGTTCCTAAGATGTTGCTTGGCCTGCTGTGTTCATCCAGCTGCACACTTTGTGAACTGAAGGCATGTTTGGGATCATGGGACTGAGGTATCATAGCAATTACAGAGATGTGGTTCAGGAATGGACAGGATTAGCAGCTTAACGTTCCACAGTATTGATGCTGTAGGAAGGATAGAAAGGAGGGGCAAGAGGGGAGGGGAGTGGTGTTTTTGATTGGGCTAACATCACAGCTGTCCTAAGGGAAGATATTTCTGGGAATACATCCAGGGAAGTTATTTGGGTGGAGCTGAGAAATAAGAAAGGGATGATCACCTTACTGGCTTTGTACTATAGACCCACCCAACCCCGCCAATCGTCAGTGGGATATTGGGAAACAATCTTGTAAGGAGATCTCAGTTATTTGTAAGAATAATAGGGTGGTAAGGGATTTTAACTTATAAAAAATAGACTGGGACTGCAACAAAGTTCAAGTGCTTGAATGGAGAGGAATTTGTTGAGTGTGTACCAGAAAATGTTCTGACTCAGTATGAGGATGTACCTACTAGAGAAGTAGAAAAATTTGATTAGGGAAATAAGGCAGATGATTGAGGTGTCATTGGGGAGCATTTCGTGGCCCCCAGTGACCTTATTTCTATTAGTTTTCAAATAGTGATGGAAAAAGATAGACTGGATCTAAAAGTTAAAGTTCTAAATCGGAGGAAGGGCAGTTTTGTTGGTATTATACTAGAACTTTGAAAAGTTGATTGGGGGCAGAAGTTCACAGGTAAAGGGACAGCTGGAAAATGCGAAGCCTTCAAAAATGAGACAATGGAGCCCAGACGCAGTATGTTCCTGTTTGGGTGAAGGACAAGACTGGTGGGGGAACTAGCCATTTGGATAGCAAACTGGCTCAAAGGTATAAGGCAGAGGGTGGTTGTGGAGGATTGTTTTTCAGGCTGGAGACTTGTGATCAGTGGTGTGTCACAAGGATCAGTGCTGGGTCTGCTGCTTTCTATAATGTATATAAATGATTTGGATGTGAACGTAGAAAGTACGGTTAGTAAGTTTGCAGATGATACCAAAATTGGAAGTGTATTGGACAGCATTGAATGTTACCTCAGAGTACATTGGTAGCTTGATCTGATGGTCCAGTGGGCCAAGGAGTGGCAAATACATTTTAATTTAGATAAATGTGAGGTGCTGCGTTTTGGAAAGGCAGATCAGAGCAGGACTTATACACTTAATGGTAAGGTCCTGGGGAGTGTTGATGAACAGAGACCTTGCAGTACAGGGTCATTGATAATGGGAACTGCAGATGCTGGAGAATCCAAGATAATAAAATGTGAGGCTGGATGAACACAGCAGGCCCAGCAGCATCTCAGGAGCACAAAAGCTAACGTTTCGGGCCTAGACCCTTCATCAGAGAGCTGATGAAGGGTCTAGGCCCGAAACGTCAGCTTTCGTGCTCCTGAGATGCTGCTGGGCCTGCTGTGTTCATCCAGCCTCACATTTTATTATCTTAGTACAGGGTACACTTAATGATAAGGCCTTGGGGAGGGTTGCTGAACAAAGAGACCTTGGAGAGTAGGTTCATTGTTCCTTGAAAGTGGAATTGCAGATAGATAGGAAGTGAAGGTATACTTGAAAGTAGAGTTGCAGGTAGATAGGAGAGTGAAGAAGGCTTTTGGTATGCTTGTCTTTATTGGTCAGTGCATAGAGTATAGGGGTCGGAAGGTCATTTTGCAGCTGTACAGGATATCAGTTTGACCACAATTGGAATACTGCATGCAATTCTGGCCTCCCTGCTGTAAGAAGGATGCTATAAAACTTGAAAGCTTTCAGAAGAGAAATGGTAGGCATACTTTGCAGAGTCAGGAGGTGGGTTACTCATCTGAGAACTGCTGGTCTCTCATCTTGAGACCTCATTTTGTTTCGGGCTAATGGTAATTCCCAGGTTAAGAGAAATACTCCCTGAATAGCATGTCTTTTTCCTGAGATTCCTTTCATTCCCTTCCCTCTTCCAGAAGCTGTCCTGATTTGCATGTCTTTTGCTTACTCTCTAAGTAGGAGAGGCAATGGCCTAATGGTATTATCGCTGGACAGTTAATCCAGAGACCCGGATAATGTTCTTGGGGACCCAGGTTCGAATCCCGCCATGGCCGATGGTGGAATTTGAATTCGATAAATATCTGGAATTAATAACCTAATGAAGACTGTGAATCAATTGTCTGGAAAAACTTATCTGGTTCACTAATGTCCTTTAGAGAAGGAAACCGTCATCGTTACCTAGTCGGGCTTACATGTGACTCCAGACCCCTGCTTACTCTCCAAGTAGGGGAGGCAATGGCCTAATGGCATTATTGCTGGACTGTTAATCCAGAGACCCGGATAATGTTCTGGGGACCCAGGTTCGAAGACCACCATGGCCAATGGTGGAATTTGAATTCAATAAATATCTGGAATTAATAATCTAACGAAGACTGTGAATCGATTGTCAGGAAAAACCGATCTGGTTCACTAATGTCCTTTAGAGAAGGAAACCGCCATCATTACCTGGTCTGGCTTACCTGTGATTCCAGACCCACTGCAATGTGGTTGACTCTTAACTGCCCTCTGATCAATTAGGGATGGACAATAAATACTGCCTAGGCAGCGGTGCCCTCATCCCATGAATGAATAAAGAGAAAAGTCATACTCTATTCCAAGGAGAGTATGAAGCAATTTAGATAAATATGGGGTGCTGCATTTTGGGAAGGCAAATGAGGGCAGGACTTAAACACTTAATGATAAGGTCTTGGGGAGGGTTGCTGAACAAAGAGACCTTGGAGAGTAGGTTCATTGTTCCTTGAAAGTGGAATTGCAGATAGATAGGAAGTGAAGGTATACTTGGTATGCTTGCCTTTATTGGTTAGTGCATTGAGTATAGGAGTTAGGAGGTCATATTGCGGCTGTATGGGAAATTGATTAGGCTACTTTTGGATTACTGTGTTCAGTTCTCGTCTGTCTGCTGTAGGAAAGATGTTGTGAAAGTTGAAAACATTCAGAAGAGATTTACAAGTATGTTGCCAATGTTGGGATGTTTGAGCTCGACAGGGAGACTGAATAGTCTGGGGCAAATTTCTCTGGAGTGTTGGAAGCTGAGGGGTGGCCTAATAGAGGTCTATGAAATCATGAAGGGCATGGATACAGTGAATAGACAAGGTCTCTTCCGCAAGGTGGTGGAGTCCAAACCTAGTGGGCATAGGTTTGTGTTAAGAGGGCAAAGATTTAAAAGGCACCTAAGGGACAACTCTTACCCACAAAGGGTGGTGCATGTATGGAATGAACTGACAGAAAAAGTGATGGAGGCTGGTACAATTACAACCTTTAGAAGGCATCTGGATGGGCATATAAATAGGAAGGTTTTGGAGAGATATGGCCGAATGCTGGCAAATGGGAAACTAATTGAGGATATCTGGTTGGCATGGATGAGTTGGACTGAAGGGTCTGTTTCCATGCTGTACAGCTCTATGACTCTGTCTGTATTACCCTTGCCTGGTTCTCCTTTTAATGATTCAAACACAGTCAGGCCATCTCCAGCAATATGTCCTATTCTCAAACCTGTATTTTTACATTTGCATTCACCACAGAATCTGTCTTTGACTTTCACCTCTCCCTTAAATATACAATGCCCTTTGTTGACAAAATTCACAATGTTGGGGTCAATTTCCTCATATGCACTGATGATAATTCTATCTCTTCAATATTTCTCTTCATACATCCATTTTCTCTTAATTTTTCCAAAATGTTCTCTTGGATTTACAGCAATTCTTTTCAGTTACTTTGTCAGCAAACTGAAAGTATTGCCTGGGGTGCCAGTCCCGGGCTTTGTACTTGTTACCAATCCTTCTCTTGCACAGCATTTGCCTTAGGCTGAAGCACACTGTTCACAATCTCTTTCACCTTGAATTGAGTTTCCCAACCCCAATAAAAGAGTAGATGATGCTTTGTTTCCATTCCAGTTTGATGGGTTTGGAGATGGTTGATAAAGCCAATACCCAAGTTGCAGACTCTACAGTATTGTGTGTGTGTGTGTGTGTGTGTGTGTGTGTGTGTGTGTGTGTGTGTGTGTGTGTGTGTGTGCGCGCGCGCGCACGCGCGCATGTGGGGGTGGGGGGGAGCTGTGCAGGTGGTGCTCGGACAGTTGGATAGATGGGTTGTTTGGATGTTTGTGCCTTCTCTCCAATGTCTCATCTTTGCCTCAAATGGGCTCAAGATGAAATTTTGCAATGTGTTTGGTGCCTTCCTGAATGATGTCTCATTTTGATTAGTCACAAACCAGGAACTCCTATAAGTCAATGAGCATGTTTGATCTCTTCAGAGATGCTTTGAGACATCCATAAAGCATTTCCATTATCCTTATGGGAATCTTCTGCTGCCACCATGTTCCAAATAGAACAGTAACACTGCCTTTTACTAAACCTTTACCTATGCACTTATCTCCTCAAAACTGAACAATTGGTTGATTTCTCATTCATCTCTGTCCATAAACTTCAATTCCTTAAAACTCTGCTGCCTTTTATTTACACAGCAAGTCCTGCTCACTCGTCACTTTTATTCTTTGCTGGCCTACACTTGTTCCTGCAACCCCACACCTCAAATTTCTTGTCCTCATACTTAAATTCCTTCATGATGTTTACATAGAACATAGAACAGTACAGCACAGAACAGGCCCTTCAGCCCACGATGTTGTGCTGACCATTGATCCTCATGTATGCACCCTCAAATTTCTGTGACCATATGCATGTCCAGCAGTCTCTCAAAGGTCCCCAATGACCTTGCTTCCACAACCACTGCTGGCAACGCATTCCATGCTCTCACAACTCCCCGCGCAAAGAACCCGCCCCCGACATCCCCTCTATACTTTCCTCCAAACAGCTCAAAACTATGACCCCTCGTGTCAGCCCTTTCTGCCCCGGGAAATAGTCTCCGGCTATCAACCCCATCCATGCCTCCCACCATCCTGCATACCTCAACCAGGTCCTCCCTCCTCCTCCCCCACCCCAACGAAAAAAGTTTGAGCTCAGTCAACCTCTCCATAACCTTTAAGAGCCATGCAATTCCCCCTTGCCCTCCCAATGCCTTTTTCCACTTAATCTGATCTCTTAAGTGCCTCCTTCCTTGAGGAAAATTAGATTGTGTTTCCAGAACTGTGTTAAAAATCTTCATGATTAAACTAAGGTAGTGCTTGAAGAGGCTGTTTTACAAATTCCTCATTCAATCAGTGAGGATCTGAGCATTTTTTCTGCCTTCAAATTTGTTAAATTATAAAACAACAGGAACAAACACTATGGTGAAGACAAAGCCATTCAGCCTTTCTGTAAAGTTAAGAATGTAAACTATTGAAGAACCATATACATGAAACTGACAAGGCCAGCATTTGCTGTCCATCCCTAGCTGCTTTTGAGAAAGTAACGGTGAGCTAGCTCCTTTAACACTATGGACTAAGGATGGCTTAGTTAATCTAACCATCATATTTCAGGGGTTTTGAATACATGATGGCACACAGTAGTAACCCATTTTTCTAAGTCAGGATGGTGGTGACTTGGAGGGAACTAAGGGATGGTGTTCCCATGTGCCTGTTGCTTGAACTGGGAGGCCAATGGCCATCGTAAAACTCATCCTTCAGCCTGAGACAACTTGTACATTTTACTAAGAGGTAGTTATAAACTAATTATCAAGAGGGAGGGAGACTGGGCCAGCAAACGAGTGTTCAAGGATCATGGGTTCAGGCGATTCTTCAGCTCACTTTCAAAATGTTAACAATATCTTAACATTTAGTACTGATAAGGACTGAGGTCACACTAACTTCTTAAGAATCCTAAGCAAAGGAGAAACAACATTTCTGCTCAATTCAAAGCAATTGCAGCAAGTGGGTCTAAAATAGACTTTATACTGCTCAATTACATCTATTACTCCATTTACTACATGCTAAAATAGTTACAATAGATGGCTATTTCTACTAACGAGTATATGCATTCTTATTTTGACTTTTATATATATATTTATGTACATATGTATTCATTCTTTGTGCAGAAATAAGATGGACAAAGATAAAATTCTGGTTATTATTACCAAGCAAAACAGTCTCTGTACATTAATTAATCATATTTGATGGGTCATTCCATCTTAAAATATGCAAATATCTATCAAAACAAATGCTATGCTTCCAGACTAATAGTGACATCCTCAGTTTAAGCTTGTCAGAGGAAGTGATCCACAATGAAATTATTCCACAATTTATTTGTAACTACAGGGCATTGAATGCTTAAGTGAATTCAAATTAATCTCATGGAATTGATCTCCAAATTTTTAATAAGTATTGTGGAGTAGAATTCCCAGTTGGATACATTGAAAATGGTTTGGAAAAAAAGCAGGCTTCAAGGGCTAAATGGATTTTTTTTTACTGCTGGTTTCTTGTGATACTTGGTAGCATGGTATTTTAACTTTACATTTTACATAATATTGTTTGCATTGATGTATAATTTTGCCATGTCAAAATATTTCCAAGCATTTCACAGCATGAATTACTTTAAAAAGCTTTTAAGCTTGTTATGTGTGCAATTATATCAGTATTTTTGTGGCAACAGAACTCAAAAAAAACTTGTGCTCAATCAAGGATTATGGGAGAAGGCAGAAAGTGGATTGATGATTATCAAATTGACAAAGGTCTTATTGAATAACAGAGCAGACTTGATGGGCACAACCCATGATTCCCTTACTGATAAAATATCTGACTATCTCAGCCTTGAATTAGAATTTTAGAATTTTTAGGATTAGCTTTATTGTCACATGCACTCAAATGAGTACAGTGAAAACTTTACAAGTCGCCAATGTGGCACCATGTTAGGCACCTAGGTACAGATTTTTAAAAATGAATTCATAGGGAAAGAATACAGAAAAGTAATGAAATAAAACTTCAGCATAACAGTCCTGCTGACCCAGTCCACACCAATACCTCACCTCTAGACCATACCAGGCTCCACTTTGAGGCTGGATTCCAATGCTGAGGACATGCCAGGCTGAAAGACTGCCACGCCAGGTAGGTGGATGAAGAAATTCCTCCTTATTTCTGTCTTAAATGTGTGACATTTTATTCTGAGATTATATCCTCTGGTCCTGGACTGCTCTTAGGATGGCATGGTGGATCAGTGGTTAGCACTGCTACCTCACAGTGCCAGTGATCTAGGTTCGATTCCAGCCTTGGGTGACTGTGTGGAGTTTACACATTCTCCCCATGTCTGTGTGGGTTTCCTCCAGGTGCTCCGGTTTCTTCTGATAGCCCAAAGAAGTGCAGGTTATGTGGATTGACTATGCTAAATTGCCCATAATGTCTAGGGTAGGAATGGGTTGCTCTTTGGAGGGGTGGTGTAGACTTGATGGATCGAATGGCCTGCTTTTACATTGTAGGGATTCTATGATGACCTATGATTCTCCCACATAGGGAAGCAACTCTTCCACATTTACTCTCTTGAATCCTCTAAGAATCGTGTATGTTTCATTAAGATTGCCTCTCACTTCTCTCTACTGCAATAAATACAGGCCCAGTCAACTTTATCTCTCCTCACAAGATAGTTCCTCCATACCTGGTATCAATCTACTTATTCCTCTTTATCTTATGTTCCTCAGTCTCCAGCTTTGGATCCAAAGGACAACCATTGACCTGACTTGCTGCTTTCTGCAATTAAGTCAATAGTTTTGAAACCAATGGGATATTGAATCTTCTATTCTAAAAGCCTCAATTTTGTTAACCTTTTAAGTGGTACTTTCTCAAATGTTTTCTTAAGTTCCACATAGCCAAAAAAACTAAATTCCCTTCATCATTCATCTTCGTAGCTTCACCAAATAAAATCAATTCGATTAGATTTGCTGTTTACAAATATATACCAGTTCACTATTGTTATGATCCCGGCTGATGATGCTACTGCACAAGTATGATAGAGTTAGTGAGGCAGACAGCGAGGGAACAGACCCTTTGGGCCAACAAGCTTCTTAGTTGAACTACTCCCATTTCCCTGCGTTTGACCCATATCCCTCAAACTTTCCTATCCATGTACCTGTCCGAATGTCTTTTAAATGCTGTAATTATACTCTCCCCTACCATTTCCTCTGGCAGCTCATTCCACAAATACACCACTTTCTGAGTTGAAACATTGCCTTTCAGGTCTCTTTTAAATCTTTCTCCTCTCACCTTAAACCTGTTCTTGTTTTGGACTTCCTTACCCCAGGGAAAAGACCTGGGCTATTCAGCTTATCTGTACCCTTGTGAGTTTATAAACCTCTAGAAGGTCATCTCCCAGCCTCCTGAGCTCCAGGGAAAAAAAAAAATCAGCCTATTCAGCTTCTCCAAACAACATAAACCTTCCAGTCTTGGTAACATCCTTTTAAAATTTTGTTACAACCTTTCCACTTTAATAATGTCCTTTCTATAGCAGTGTGACCGGAATTGTATGCAGTACTCAAAGTGTGGCCTAACCAATGCCTTGTACAGCTGTAACATGAGGTCCCAACTCCTACACTCAATGAAAGCAAGCATGCCAAATATCTTCTTCAAAGAAACCTGGCTTGATAAATCGTGTCAAGTTTTGTTCAGTTAATTGCTGAGACATATTCACACAAGGCTGCAGACTCTCTTAAACAACAGAACAAGAGCTTTTGGTACAAAGAAAGAAATTTTACAAAAAAACAGACAAAGCTGTCTCTATATACATCACAACCACTGTGATCTCAAAATATTCAGCAAAACGAAGTTTGAATTGATTTTGTTACACTATCCATTACATAGATTGAAGTCAAGAGAACACACTTCCCTACCTCAACTCTTTAGTTTTTTGCTTAATTGACTCCTGAGTATTCGTTTCAAAACTGCTAAAAATAAACTTTTCCTTAAATCTGAGATCCGAACCTTCTTAGTTCTAATAACTTACAGATTTCTAACCAAACTCTCCTGGTTTGCAAGTTTCATAAACTAAACCCTTCTGAGGAGGTAGCTTCTTCCCTAATTTTCTTTTCTTCTCTGGTAGAGGAGTTAAATTTGCCTTTGAACTGAACAAATGGTGTCTTCTGAACAGGAAAAATCTTTGAACTCTATTTTTAGGGAAGTGCTCATCCTACTGATACGATATCAGTATCATTTTATACTGATAACAAATCTGATGACTTTGCAGGTTTATTGTTGTAAGAAAACATATTATATACATCTTGTAATGAACAGCAGAGAGATTTGCACTCAACTGATCTTTTGCCACATACAGGATTAGGTCAGTATTCCAGAAATAACTCGGATCTTGCCAGTTTTAGAAGGAAACAATTTACAAAAGTAACTGAGACTGACGTTACTTTTTGAAAATCCAGACTTTAAAAATTACACATGTACTATATGCACCTTAACAAACTCACACCTCTCCAAATGCCTGTCAACTTGCTTTCCTGTTTAATTCTCCAACCTTACCACTATTGAAGTTAAATTAACTGGCCTGGAGCTCCCAAAACAGCCATTGCACCCCACAGAGTTTTTCAAATCAGCTTGTTGAGAGATGTTCCAAAAAGCTCCAGAGCAGGTGGGACTGGAACCAGGGCCTCCTGGCTCAGAGGTAAGAACACTACCTTTGGATGACAGGAGTCCCATCTGCACCATATAGTGAGCAAAGGTGTGTCCAATGGCAATATCAGCAGATATCATTTAAACTTCTGCTCTCAAAAGACAATTTGGATTTAAAGGGAAATTTCACAGCATAAGTATCCTATAAATTTCAGTGTTCATCGTAACATGAAAACATTTGGGGCAAATAGAAACATAGAAAATAGGTGCAGAAGTAGGCCATTCAGCCCTTTGAGCACCGCCATTCAATATAATCATTGCTGATCATGCAATTTCAATAACCCATTCCCACCCTCTCCCTGTACCTCTTGATCCCCTTTAGCAGTAAGGGCCATGATCAGCTCCCTCTCGAATATATATAATGTACTGGCCCCAACAGTTTCCTGCGGAGAGAATTCCATGGGTTCACAACTTTCAAAGTGAACAAATTCTTCCTCATCTCAGTCCTGAATGGCTGACCCCTTATTTTTAGACTGTGATCCTTATCGACGTGGATAGAGAACTAGTCGGGAGACGGGAAGCAGAGAGTTGGGATAAACTCCTTTTTAGAAAGAGACAGGCAGTAACACGTGGGGTATCACAGGGTTCATTGCTGGGACCCCAGGTGTTCACAGTACACATTAACGATTTGGATGAACAAATTGAATGCAATATCTCCAAATTTGAAGATGACACCAAACTGGGTGGAAGTGTGTGCTATGAGGAAGATGCTAAATGGCTGCAGGGTGACTTGGACAGGCTGGCTGAATCCACAAATATTTCTTCCTGCATCTGGCCTGTCCAGTCCCATCGGGATTTTATATGTTTCTATGAGTGTCCCCTTTTGTTCTTATAAATTCCAGCAAGTACAAGCCAAGCCGATGCAGTCTCTCCTCATGTGTCAGTCTTGCCATCCTGGTAATCAATCTGGCGAACTGTCCCTGGACTCCCTCAGTAGTAAGAATGTCCTTCCTCAGACTAGGAGACCAAAACTGCACACAATACTCATGGTGTGGCCTTACCAGGGCCTGTATAACTGCAGCAGGACATCCCTACTCCGATACTCTATTCCTCTCACTATGAAGGCCAGTATGTCATTAGCTTTCCTCATCACTTGCTGCTTCTGCATGCAACCCTTCAACGACTGTTCCACCATGGCACCTGAGTCTAGTTGCATCTCACCTTCTTCTAAACTGCCACCATTCAGATAATAATCTGCCTTCCTGTTTTTGCCAGCAAAAGTGGATAACCTCATGTTTATCCAGATTATATTGCATTTGCCAAATATTTACCAACTCAGCTAGAAAGTCCAAGTCACCCTGCAGCCATTTAGCATCTTCCTCACAGCACACACTGCCACCCAACTTAGTGTCATCTGCAAATTTGAAGATATTGCATTCAATGTCTTTGTCCCAGTCATGAAGATACATTGTGAACACTTGGGGTTCCAGCACTGTACCCTGTGGTACCCCATTTTTTACTGCTTGTCTGTCTCTAAAAAGGACCCATTTATTCCAACTCTCTGCTTCCTGTCGACCAACCAGTTCTCTATCCACGTCAATACATTACCTCTGACACTGTGAGCTTTGATTCTGCTTACCAATCTCTTGCATGGGATGCTGTCAAAAGCCTTTCGAAAGTCCGGATACATAAGATCTAATGATTCACCCTTGTTCACTCTACTGGTCACATCCTCAAAAAATTTCCAGAAGAGTTGTCAAGAATGATTTGCCTTTAGTGAATCCACACTGGCTGTGACCAATTTGGTCACTGCTTTCCAAATGTTCAGTTACCACATCCTTAATCATTGATTCTAGCATTTTTGCCACTGGCTAACTGGACTATAAATCCACAATTTCTCTCTCCCTCCATTTGTTTTTAAAAGTGAGGTTACATTGGCTACCCTTCAATCCATTGGTACCCTTGCAGAATCTATAGAAAATGATCAGCAGTACTTTCACTATTTCTTAGGGCCATTTCCTTAAGTACTCAGGGATGCACAGCATTAGGCCCTGGGGCCTCATCAGGTTTTAATCCCAATTTTTTTCCCAATACCATTTCCTGACTAATAAGAATTTCCTTCAGTTCCTCCTTTATGCTTGACCCTTTGTCCCTTAGCATTTCCTGAAGGTTACTTGTGTTCTCCTTAGTGAAGACAGATCCAAAGTATTTGTTCAACTGGTCTGCCATCGCTTTCTCACACCACTATGAATTCACCTGATTCTAACTGCAAGGGACCTAGACGTGTCTCCACCAGTCTTCGCCAGAGAGATTGGGCAATTGTGAACAAATTTTATTCAATACTTTGATTACTATTTTTAGTTTATGTTCCTTAAAACAGATGTTCAAAATCTTTTAAAATTACTTGTTTTAAATTAGATATTTTGTAATCAGCCTGAACAGAGATATTCCTCTGGAGCAGGTGGGACTTGAACCTGAGCCTATCCTTCTATCAGGTATGCTAGTTTAAGTGATAGAAGCCAGTGAATGACAGAAGGAAAATGCTGCCATCTGCTGGGTGATTTATAGATAATGCAGTTTGAAATGGAATACTGAAAGAATGAGACTGCAGGAACGGCTGATGCTGGAGAATCTGACATAACAAGGTGTCAACCTGAATGAACACAGCAGGCCAAGCAGCATCACAGGAACAGGAAAGCTGACGTTTCAGGTCTGGACCCATCTTTTCTGAAGAAGGGTCCAGACCCGAAACATCAGCTTTCCTGCTCCTCTGATGCTGCATGGCCTGCTGTGTACATCCAGCTCTACACCTTGTTATCTACTGAAAGAATGATCTGACTGTGTGACATTGGGATGACTGGAAAGTGTCTCTTAAAGTGATTCTGCACTTTTCGTCACTTATATTATGAGCGCAACATTTTCAATTCAAGACCCAAGTAATTTGGAAGATCATGACTAACCATAGTTTTGGGACTACTCAGTCAGCTCCATAGGCAGTTGTAAAGTGAACATTTGTGAAAATTATAGCATTTGTGTTTGAAAATTACACTATAAATTGGGAATCCATTAAAATATCCCAGAGCATCATGTGGAATCCTCTGAAACTACATTCAACCCATCGTTTTTATAGTGTGTTAGCTGTTTTGGGTTGTTATGAGGAAAGATAAATGCAAGTTAGAGGTAGTAAGAGCTGCCGATGCTGGAGTCAGAGATAACATGGTGTGGAGCTGGAGGAACACAGTAGGCCGGGCAGCATCAGAGGAGCAGGAAAGTTGATGTTTCAGGTTGAGACCCTTCTTCAGAAAATCTCCACACTGTGTTATCTTATAAATGCAAGTTAGACGTGTTTTCTCTAGAATTTAGGAGGTTAAGGGTGACCTGATCAAAGTTGCCATGGTATTAACAGGAAAAGACACAGTAGATTAAGATAAACAATTTCCACTGTTTGGGAACTCTAGAACTAGGAGGCAAAGTCAGAAATTAGGGTTAGACTGTCAGGAGAGATGTTAGGAAGTACTCCTACAAGATTGCACTGCTTAAGAGGCATTTAGACAGATACCTGAACAGGCAGTGAATATAAGGATTCCGACCATGTAGAGGCAGATGCGTTTAGCTAAGTTTTGGACAATGCCATCTTCCAAATCAGCGCAGTTGACACAGCCTGCTTTTTCCATTATCATGGTTTCCCATCCACTGTGGTTGACAGGGCCCTCAACTACATCTGACCAATCACCTATGCTTGCCTACATGCCTGTCCTTGGCATGCTGCAGTGCTCCAGTGAATCACAGCGCAAACTGGAGGAACAACATCTTATGTAAAAACCCATCTGCCCTTTATGAAAAGGAACACGTGCTCCAGTTTCCTCCCACAGCCCAAAGATGTGCAGGCTAGGTGGATTGGCCGTGGTAAATTGCCCGCAGTGTTCAGGGATATGTAGATTAGGTGGGTTTATAGGGGAATGGGTCTGAGTGGGATGCTCTGAAGTTGGTGTGGGCTTGTTCAGCTGAAAGACCTGTTTCCACACTGGGGATTCAATGAAATCAATTAAAAAAAAATCTCCAGCCTAGGCATTTTACAGCTTTCTGGACTTAACACCTTCAAATCGTGAATCATTTCTTTCCTTTCTTTTAGCTTGTTACATTCTGCCATCTCACCATCTCTCCCCTCCTCCCACCCCAGTGTCTCTATCTGTTCTTTCCAGTCTGACAGTTAGGTACACCATTGTCCTGCCATTCTCACATTACAATCACTTGGTCTGAACTATCACCAGCCTTTCTCCACCAGCACTCTATACCCACAGCCCCCACTCCAAACTACAGCACAAATTGCTGTCCCCTTCACACTCTGATAAAGAGTCATCTAGATTAGAGACGTCAGCTTGCTCCCTCTCCATGGATGCTATCTGACTCCCTGTGATTTCCAACACTTACTGTTTTCAGTACAGATTCCAACATCTGTAATTGCTCCCGTTTTTAGTCCTCCGCAGCACCAGGGGACGCAGCAAACACAAGTCCTCCCACAGCACCGGGGTGCGGAAACCCCAAGACCTCCTCAGCACCAGGGGGCGCAGTACACCCGCCTCCCGCCTCCAGACCTCCACAACACCAGGGGGCGCGGAATACCCCATAGTCCGCCGCAGCACTAGGGGGCGCGGTAAAGGCGGTGGAAAGGGCAGTTCGGAGATCAAGAAGCAAAGGTGAAGGAGGATACAGAAGTATAGTGGAGGGGAAACAGGAAGCGGAGCAGGTTTACACAAATAGACGATAGGCAGAATCAACATTTCTTCCTTTCTCTCTCCCTGGGACGGACTGCGTGACGGTCGGGTCGCTGTTTCCAAGGTGATAGCGGCGGTGGGAGAGGAAAATGTCTCTGTTCGGAAAGAAGAAGACGGCGGAAGGTGAGCGGCAGCAAGTCTATGGCACAGGGCAGGGCCTAGGGATAAGAATAGGGCTAGGGCTACCTGGGCCGGGGGGGCGGGTCTAGGGGTAGGGGTAGGGGTAGGGGATAGAAGGAGAAGTAGAAGTAGAAGTAGGGACAGGGACGGGGACGGGCTGGGCTGGGTGGGGGGTGGGAATGGGGGAATATGGGCTGGGACTCCTGGCCTGAGGTTAGGGGGGGCTGTGTAACTGCTCCTGACAATTTAAAAGAAACTTTTGATTACAATTTTTAAATGCCAATTCCCAGTAGTTTTGGTCAGCAGTGGATGTATTTGTTGCCCTAATTGTACTTAAGGAATCTTAAGGTCTGGGACCTTGTTATTGCTACTTTATAGTTATTTTTAATTTTGTGAACTAGTTAAATTTGGAGACCTTGAGATGCAAATATGTATTGCTGGCCATTTCTATACGTATAGAAGAATATGCCTGTTCTGGAAGTATTTAATGTTAAAGAATTCCTCTCACCTTCTGTTACTGTAAGTCTTGTCTTTTCTTTGCACTAGTACCTGTCTTTCAGGCTCTCAAACTGTCAAAGAACAAAACCCTTGGTGTTCTGCCCTGTATTAAATTCTGTTCATCCATCACCAGATCTTCACTGATCCACATTGCTACCTGCTCGCAACCCCCCTCCACCCCACCCCATTAATAGCCTCAAACTTCTCACCCTACCTTACCCAACTTGAAGCGTAACTGCATAGGAGCAGGAGTAGGCCTGCCATGTCTGCACCATTAGTTTCTCTCACTATCCCCAAATTCCAAATCATTTGTCTTTAGGTATTTAGAAATCTGAGTTTCTGACTTGACCAGGCTCAATGGTTGAGCTTTCATAGCTTTTTCTGGTGGAAAATTCCAAAGAGGAGTGGAATGATTCCTCCTCATACCACTCTTAAATGCTATTATTCTTGATTCTGACACTCTGTCACTTGGGTTCTAGACTCAAAAGTAATATCCTATTTACATTTACCCTGTTTTACCCCATAAGAATTTTGTAAGTTTCAATGAAGTCACCTCCAAATTTTTGAAACTCCAGACAATACAAGCCCAGTGTACTCTACCTATCTTCATAAGACAGTCCCAACATCCTGTAGTGATTTGTCTGATGTATTGTACTCCCTCATGACAAATGTATCCTTTCATGGATAAGGAGACCAAAACACTGTACACAACCTAGAGTATGGTCTCACCAAGGCTCCATAAAATTGCAACAAGACATTTTTACCTCTGCCCTTAAATCTCCCGATGATGGAATCCAATATTCTATTTGCAACCTTAATTGATTGTTGTATCTGCATGTTAGTTTTTAGTGACTCGTAAACAAAGACAAACTAGTCTCAGTCTGCAAAACTTTGCTATTTAAGAAATACTTTTTCTTGCAAAGATGGATTACATCACATTGTTTCTATCTGTCATGTTTTTGTGAATTCACTTAACCTGCCCAAGCCCCATTGCATCTTCCTAAAATTTACATTCTTATCTAGTTTTGTGTCATTAATACATTTTGGAATATTCCATTTGGTCCTCGTATTCAAACCATTTATGTAATTTGTACTAATGCAGTCATTAACATTTGTTACCCATTGTTGATTTACTTCTTAAAAAATTTGTCTTGGAGAACTGGATAATATTGTAGACTGTGCAGTACCTTCAAAACCAGGCACCATCTGTCTCCTGTCAAATCTGTGTTTTCCCAATCTGCCATATCCCTCACAGCTTCATAACTTCCTTTTGTTTAGCTTTATGACCTTAGTTTCAGAAGGTATGTTACATTGTTAGAAAGGAATATAATTAAATTGTCTTCCAAAATGTCCCTTGCAGGAAGCTTTTATTAATTAGTGCTATCACTGAAACCTTTCCCAGTCTTGTATATGATTCTGGTTATGTAACTTTAACTTTTTTGTTTGAATTAAATTCCTTCGCTCTTGTTAAAAGAGCTTTTCAATGCCTTGTCCCACTCCCTGGATTACAATTCCTCAATCTGTCTACATTTCTCCTTTAAAAGCCTTCTCAAAGCCCATGTTTTTTAACCAAACTTTCCCCTGTGCTACCTGACTGTGCTGTATTTTTCTTTTAAACCTATGCTTTTGTTATAACTTCTGAGGATGCAGAATCCAAGGAAAAGGAGATAATTGTTTTAGATTTGTTTGAATGGCATCATCAGTGGATCCAATTTATCAAGAGAATCACCTGAAAAAATTTGGAAATATTTTTATCCTGTCTGGTTTAATTAGAAATCTACAGGAAATTGATTTAGGTCATGGAATAACATAAGTTTTGAAAACTGACCTGCTTTGTCTAAGACAGTAGATTATAATTTTGATTCCAAATGTTTCTGTTTTCACTCTGTGGTACAGTGCCATTATAGATTTGACAAGAATGACTCCTCATGGGTGACTCACTGGCATGCTGATACACTGAACCATGTCTCTAAATTGAGACTATTGTAAGTGGTGATTGACACAGATTTCCATTTCACATCTGAAGCTGCACATGCGATTTGTGGAAAGATTGATGCAGCCATTCCTCTTTGCTTGACTGTGTGTAAATACTATTAGGTTTATAGTGTTAGAAGAAAAGTAGTAAACCTCATCAAGATATAGTTCATTGCATGAAAACAATTCTGTGCAAGTTACACCGGCTGATTAGATATTGTTATTAAGACTATTCAAAGATCCAGTGCTATTCTTCCTGTTTCCCCACCTGAGACTGTATGACATGACTGGATTTTTGGGGATTAATGCAGTCTCCAGAGAGAGAGAGAGAGAGAGAGAGAGAGACTACCTGGGAGGTGGAAGAGGGGAAGATCAGTGAGCCTGCACAGCTGTCTGATCAGTAATGAACTTTCACAAAATAAAAACTGAAAGAACTGCAGATGCTGAAATTTAGAGGTGACTTCATTTGAACTTACAAAATTCTTATGGGGTAAAACGGGGTAAACGTAAATAGGATATTGCCGCTGCCTTTTGAGTCTAGAACCCAAGAGACAGAGTCAGGAATTATAGCGTTTTAAGAGTGGATCAAGAGCTGAAGTTGCTGGAAAAGCTCAGCAGGTCTGACAGCACTTGTGATGAAAAAAATCAGAGTTAACGTTTCAGGCCCAGTGTCCCTTCCACATGAACTTTCACAACTAACTGCCTCTGTTGTTTAATTTAAAGTATCTCTGGATATCGGAGTTCATTCTAGGGGAATAAGTGAAATTCACAGGTAACCTTGGAGAAACCTGTGTGGGAAGCTCACAGCAAGGGAACAGCTCAGTGGCTTTTTTTAAAAGTGTAATTTTTTTTGTAAATTCACAATAGTGAGCTGTGTGGGCTTTTAAAATTATTTTCTTGAGATCTGTCTCTTGATTAAACTTTAAAAATATAAACTATAGTTAACCTGGAGCAGTCATTTTAGAGCAGTAAGACTGTGCTATTTTCTGGATCTGTAGATTGAGGTGCAAAGATGGCCTTGAATAGAGAGATGTGCTTTTCCTGTTGGATGTGGGAGTTATGGAGGATTTCAGTGTTCCTGATGATTATGTTTGGAGGATGTGTGTTTGGTTGTGAATCCTATCGGATTGCATGGATCAGTTGGAGTGGCAGTTGTAGGCAATGAGGAATTTCCAGTAGATGGTGAGAAAAGAAATCGGTATGAGATCGATGCAAGCGAGTTTTGAGAAGATTTGTAGCTCAGGTTGAGATTCTGGATGTGAATTTGCTCACTGAGCTGGAAGGTTCGTTTTCCGACGTTTCGTCACCATTCTAGGTAACATCATCAGTGAGCCTCCGGTGAAGCGCTGGTGTTATGTCCCGCTTTCTATTTATCTGTTTAGGTTTCCTTGGGTTGGTGATGTCATTTCCTGTCCTTTTTCTCAGAGGGTGGTAGATGGGCTCCAAATCAATATGTTTGTTGATGGAGTTCTGGTTGGAATGCCATGCTTCTAAGAATTCTTGTGCGTGTCTCTGTTTGGCTTGTCCTAGAATGGATGTGTTGTAAACCTAAACAGATAACTAGAAAGCGGGACATAACACCAAGCGCTTCACCGGAGGCTCACTGATGATGTTACCTAGAATGGTGACGAAATGTCTGAAAATGAACCTTCCAGCTCAGCGAGCAAACTCACATCCAGAGATCGATGCAGTTGGGAAAACGAGCACGGCAGGCAGGAGCAAAGCAGATAATGAGCTGGAACTGATAAATTAAATTGCAAGAGTACAAAAGGCCTAACAGGTAAGGCAGATGAACTCAGAGAACATGGGACTAAGGTATTGTGATTATAGAAACATGGCTCAGGGATGGACAGGACTGGCAGCTCAATATTCCAGGGTATAGATGCTACAGGAAGTTTAGAAAGGGGGGCAAGAAAGGAGAGGCAGTGGCATTTTTGATTGGGGATAAAACTTATGGCTGGACTTAGGGTATTCTAGGGAGTATGTCCAGGGATGTTGTTTGAGTGGAACTGAGAAATCAAAAGGGGTTGATTGCCTATTGGGATTATACTATAGACCTCCAAATAATCAGGGAAGCAAATTTGTAAAGTGATCTCAGTTATTTGTAAGAATAATAGGGTGGTAATGGTAGGGGTTTTAACTTTCCGAACTTAGACTGGGACTGCCATATTGTTAAGGGTTTGGAAGGATAGGAATTTAAGTGCATACAAGAAAATTTTCTGATGCAGTTGTGCAGCTGCCATCCTGAGAAGGACCTTTTATCCCCACTATCTGCTTTCTGCCAGGCAGCCAATCTTCTATCCATGTTAGCACCTTGCCTCTAACACTATGGGCCTTGTCAAAAGGCTGCCTTGAAGTCCAGGTAGATAACATCCGTTGGCTGTCCGTGTTCTGCCCTGCTCATTACCTCCTCAAAGAATTCTAGCAGATTTGTCAGCATGACGTTCCCTTGATGAAACCATGCTGACTTTGCCCTGCTTTACCATACACTTCAAAATATTCAGCAATCTCATCCTTTACAATGGACTCCAAAATCTTATCCACAACCGAGGTTAGGCTAAACGGCTTGTAATTTTCCATCTTTTGCCTTATGCCCTTTTTGAACAGGGGTGTCACAGTCGTGATTTTCCCGTCCATGGGACCCTCCCTGATTCTCACGATTCCTGAAAGATCACCACTAACGCTTCCACCATCTCTTCCTCTTCACCTTCTCCTTTGGACTCTGGCGTGTAGTCCATCTGGTTCAGGTTATTTATCCACCTGCAGGCCAATCAATTTTACTAGCACCTTTTCCTTGGTGATGGCCACCCTAGTCAGCTCTCCCCCCGACACATTTTTGGGAGGTTATTCGTGTCTTCCACCATGAAGACTGATACGAAGTAATTATTCAGTTTCTTAGCCATTTCCTTTTTCCCCACTACTATCTCTCTACTGTCATTTTCCAATAGTCGAATGTCCACTTTTGCCTCTCTTTTGCCCTTTATCTATCTAAAGAAACTCTTACAGTCTTCATTTATATTACTGGCTAGCTTACTCTCATATTTAATCTTCTCCCTCATTATTTCTTCTTTTTTGTTGCCCTCTGTTTGTCATTGTCTTTGTAAGCTTCCCAGTCCTCTGGTTTCCCACTGCCCTTTGCCACATTATATGCTTTCTCTTTTACTTTTATGCGATCCTTGACTTCCTTCTCCCTGTACCATGCTACTTTTTTCTAGGGATAAATTTTTCCTGTGTCTCCTGAATTACTCCCAGAAACTCCTGCCATTGCTGTTCCACTGTGTTTCCTGCTAGGCTCCTCTTCCAGCCAGTTCTGCCCAGCTCCGCCCTCATACCCCAGTAGCTACCTGTATTCAGCTGCAATACTGTTACCTTTGATTCTGTCTTCTCCCTCTCAAATTGCAGAGTAAGTTCTGTCATCTTATGATCACTGCCTCCTAAGGGTTCCTTTACCTTAAGATCCCTTATCAAGGCTGCTAAACTTGATCTAATAAACCCTCCTCAGAACCATTTTAAAACTTATTATCCTTCCGTTAAATAAAGAGAGCAAAACTGCCCACAGTATTCAAAGTTGTCTTACCAATGCCCTGTAAAACTGAACCATAGCATCCTCACACTCCTTCGTTGTGAAAGGAACTGAACATAAAAGTATCTTTGTAGTTGTCTTCATTGCTTGCATACTAAATTTTGAGATGTGCACTAAAAAAACCTGGATTTTTCCACTCTTTGGAATTCTACAGTCGTTCTTCATTTAACTAAAACTTTCTTCGTTCTCCACAAACAAAAACAGAAGTTTTTGGGAAAACTGATCAAGTCTGGCAGTGTCCATAAAGAAAAATTAGAGTTAACATTTTGGGTTCATTAATCCTTCCTCACAACTGTTGGTAGCTAGTAAAGTGTCAGTTTATATGCAGAATACAGGTTGGGGGGAGAGGTTAAGGAGTAAATGATAGGTGGGGATAGAACCCAAGGCGAGAGAAGAACAGTAGGACAGACAAGGGAGTGGATAATGATCTGGCTAGGATTCTGAATAACTGTAAATGAACTCTGTTAGTGGCTAACAATAAGAAGTGTGTAATGGCAGACTGTGATAACAAGGCCTTGTATGTTTGGTTGTAGACTAGGACGTCAGAGTTCAGGCCCTAGAATTATTGAACTCGATATTGAGTTAGGAGGCTGCAAGGTCCCCAACTGGAAAGTGTGGTGTTGTTGTTCTAGTTTTGCTAGAACATTGCAGCAAGTCTGAGACAGAGATGTTGGCCAAGGAACAGGATGGTGTGTTTAAGTGGCAGGTAACTGGAAGCTCAAGATCATTTTTGTGGGCAGAATATGGGTCACCGTTTTGCAGAATACCAGTCTACACTTCATTTGTCCATTCTTCCTATCAAGGTGAGCAACTTCTCATTTTCCCACAATACATTCCATCTGCCAGATCTTTGTCCACTCACTGAATTTATCACTAATTGTTTCCTTGTGTTCTCTTCACAGCATGCTTATGTACCTATCGTTGTGTCACCAACAAATTTGGCTACTGTGTTTTCACTCCTGATCTCTAAGTAATTGATATACAATTTAAAAAACCTGATGTCCCAGCACAGACCCTGGCAGTACTCTACTCTTCATGTCCTGCTAGTTGGAAGAAAGATCCACTTATACATACTGTGTTTTCAAACTGTTAGCTAATCTTCTATCTTGTGTACGTCACCCCCTATGCTATGTGATCCTACTTTGCACAGTAGCTTTTTATTGTAGCACTTAAATACTTCTTCAAATCAAAGTACAATACAACTACAGACTCTCCTTTAACAGTGCATCTTTCTCCTAAGAAGTTACTTTCACACAACCATGCCAACTCTTCCCAATTGCCGTGAATTTTTTGAAGTGCTCTGCTATATTCTCCTCAATGATCAATTTTAACACCTTCCCCACAACAGAAGCCAAACTAACAAGCCTGTAGTTTTCTGTTTCTAGCCCTCTTCCTTAATGGAGTATATTAGAAGAGAGTATTTGCTACTTTGCAATCTGCAACCTTTCCAGAACCTAATAAATTTTGGAATATTCTATTAATGACTCCATACATATGCAGATTAAATGCTGTAGTTTAACTATGAAGAATGGTGCAGTTGCCAACATCATTCACTTTTAGGTTTCCCATTAATTATCTACTAATTCAGTGTTTTATAAGATACTGGTTTATAGGATTATTTGGAGTTAAATGTGAAGAAGCTCAGCCCTCTTAGTAGTCAGTCTAGATAGTCCATCTCTAATGTCATGGTATGCTGTTCACTTGTCTTACTGTACTTTTGATGACTGAACCACAGAGTCTCAAATCTAGCCATCACTAGTTGTTTCTTCCTGGAACCAATTTTAAGCTGAACATCACTGGTTATTCATTATTTAGTACTGTAATTTTTTTTTAAAAACAAAGGCGTTATTTCAGCCAAGTTATATTCATCTAGGTTTCAATCTGTTTTAAATTATGTAGTGTACTGTAGATTGCATGATCACAACCAATGATATCTAGTAATGGCAGATGACTGACTAAATGCAACCCAGTTTTTTTTTCATAGTTTGCATTATTCTGATACTTTGTTCCAAATACTCTTAATTTCTTTCCAGATATAATAAAAGAACAGAACAGAGAGTTGAGGGGCACTCAACGTTCTATAGCCAGAGATAGAGCGGGCTTAGAGAAACAAGAAAAACAGCTGGTAAGTAGGTCAGAAATCACCTTGATGAAATTCTAAGCTGAAGGGTAGTCATGGCTGCTTCCTATTATCGGATATTTTGAATGGCAGTGTTTAGTAAACACAAAACTAGTGTTGTGCTGTGCTACACATTTAGGAAATCTGAAATAATTGGAATTTGTGGGAGACACTCAGCATTTAGGCAGACCTAATGGCAATAATGTTTTAGATAATTTTCTTTAAACATACTTTAATGGATATTGTCTTTCAATTTATTTTTTTAAAAAAGCAATGGAATAAAACAGAGAATAAAGAACATGTACACATAACAAAACAAATAAAATTATTTTGAAATTGCTCAGATTGAAGTGATGAAAGTGATCATAAGTTCATTGAAGCTGCAAGTTAAAGACAAGACTGTGTGTGTATATGACTAGCTGACTGGACGAGGGATAGGCAAGTGGAAAGGGAACCATGAAAGCTGAAAGTGGAACTGACCCCAGTGACCAGGAGCTTGATAAGAGTAAATCAGGCTACCAGTATGGTGCTCTGAGTCCACTTGAAGCAACAATTTGTTTCGCTCCAAGATGTAGGTGCTTTATTCAGTGCAGCACAGGATCATTCCACTGTCATATTTGGTATCTTTGGAATGAGACATTTGTGAGCAAGAGATGGTGTGGTGATGTCTAGAACTAGTAATCTAGGGAATAAGGTAATATTCTAGACACCCGGGTTAATTCAATTTTAAAGAAAAAGCTGGAAAAAGAAGCCTAACAATGACTATAAATCTGTTGTCAATTTTCAATTAAAAATATACCTATTCCTAATTTTGTATTTATTAGGTAAGGAAATCTGCCAGCCTTCTATGGTCTGGATGACATATGACTCCAAACCCACAGCATTGTGGCTAACCATTCTTGTATTCAGAAGCGCTGTTACACCTGAACACTTTCTTCACATCACCAGTAAATCACCTGTGTTTTCCGATTGATTAGTTTACATGAAAATCCTCTTAGGAGTAATACAGACCATGAAAGGTGCGGGGGAGGGAGCTAACTCAAAATAGTGTTGGAATGGTGGTAAAGCACTCCACCTGTCTAATGCCCATCATTCTCTAAAAACATCAAGAGTATTAGTGGACAATGCCTGCTCCCCCTCCAAGGACACCAGCGCAGAATTGTAACCTCAGAAGATTAGTGTACTGTCGGTAACTATGACCGCAGTCTACCACCTGGACCTGTTTATAGGTAACTTGGTAAGGCCCAGGAGCAGATCCACGAACAGGTCCTCCAACATGTTCGCACCCCTCCCTTCCAGATATTGTGGTAACTCTTAACTACACTCTGAAATGGAAAGTCATTCAGTTGTAACAATTACTTTAAAAGGTTTCAAAGCAATCATTTGGAGATCCATAGAACAGTACATGCCCTGTGGCCCATGGTGTTGTGCCGAATTTTTACCCGAAACCTAAGGTCTATCTAACCTCCCCCGCTACCTTATTCTATCATCCATATGTCTAATAGCCACTTAAATGTCCCGAATGAGGCCAACTCCCCTCCCCTCTCCAGCAATGCATTCCATGCCCCTACCACGCTCTGAGTAAAGAACCTACCTCTGACGTCTCCCCGATATCTACCTCTTTTCACTTTAAAACTATGTCCCCTCAAAAGCTACTTGCACCCTAGGAAAAAGACTCTGACTGTCTATCTATACTTCTGATCATCTTGTACATCTCTATCAAGTCACCTGTCATCCTTTGTCATTCTGAAGAGAAAAGCCCCAGCTGTCTCCACTTTTCTTCATAAGACCTTCCCTCCATTCCAGGCAACATCCTTGTAAATCTCCTCTGCACCTTTTCCAACACTTCTGCATCTTTCCTGTAATGAGGCGACCAGAACTGGACACAGTACTCCAGATGTGGCCGAACCAGGTTTTTGTATAGCTGAAGCATAACTTCACAGCTCTTGAACTCAATCCTTCTATTAATGAAAGCTAACACACCATATGCCACCTTAACAACTCTGTCCACCTGGGTGGCAGCTTTCTGGGAACTGTGAACATGAACCCCAAGATCCCTCTCTTCCACACTGCCAAGAATCTTTCTGTTGCTCTGTATTCTTTCCTGTATTCTGCTTTCAAGTTTGTCCTTCCAAAATGAATCACCTCACACTTTTCAGGGTTAAACTCCATCTTCCACTTCTCAGCCCAGCTCTGCATTCTATCAATGTCCCTTTGTAACTTAGAACAGCCCTCCGCACTGTCCACAATGTGACCTGCCTTCGTATCGTCCGCGAACTTGCTAATCCACCCTTCCACTCCTTCATCCAAATCATTTACAAAAATCACAAATGGAAGAGGACCCAGAACAGATCCATGTTGTACACCACTCTTATCTGAGCACCATGTTGAATATTTCCCATCCACTACCACCCTTTGTCTTCTAAGGGTCAGCCAATTCTCAATCCAATCTGCCACATTTCCCCCTATCCTGTGATAACAAAGTGTAGAGCTGGATGAACAAGGCAGGCCAAACGGCATCCTAGTAGCACAAAAGCTGACGTTTCGGGCCTAGAAAGGGTCTAGGCTCGAAACGTCAGCCTTTGTGCTGCTAGGATGCTGCTTGGCCTGCTGTGTTCATCCTACTCTACACGTTCTTATCTCTCTGTCCCCCTATCTTGTGCCTCCTTGCCTTCTGCATGAACCTACCATGGGGAACGTTATCAAATGCCTTACTTAAATCCACGTATACCACATCCACTGTTCTACCTTCATCCATGTGTTTGGTCACCTCTTCAAAGAATTCAATAAGGTTTGTGAGGCATGACCTACCCTCGGCTAACTGTCTGTGTGGAGTTTGCACGTTCTCCCCGTGTCTGCGTTGGTTTCCTTCAGGTGCTCTGGTTTCCTCCCACAGTCCAAAGATGTGCAGGCTGCATTTATCAGCCATGCTAAATTGCCCATAGTGTTCAGGGGTATGTGGGCTATAGGGGGATGGGTCTGGGTGGGATGCTTCAAGAGGGGGTTGTGGACTTGTTGGGTGAAGGGTCTGTTTCCACACTGTAGGGAACCTAATCGAATCTAATCAACCTTCTGTAGCCGACCAGCCTGTTTCACAATGACCTAATCTACAACGAGGTTCCCCTCAGTTGTGAATACTGAAGAAAAGTATTCATTAAGGACCATTCATAATCTCATTTAGAAAGTTGACGCTTCGTAAACAATTTTTTTGATAATTTAACTTTAACAAGCAGAAGTCTAGAAGATATACATAACCTTGACAAGTAGGGATGATCCACTGAAATCGGATGACAAATTGAATGGAATGTGATGGTCTTGTTAAAGTTTGAAAGCAGTATCCAGATTTGTAGCCAAAGTGTTGGGGATCTGTTTCCTCCGTCGTCTTTTTTGTTTTACAATACAATATCCTTTTATTGTCACATGTTTTGGTCCATCTTTGATTTGGAGAAGACTGCTGTATAAGGCCTGCCCAATGAGAACTGCTGCATCCAAAGACTGCCTGATAAGCACCACCCTTTGCCCCCGAACTGTTGTTAATTTAACCTGTTTCTAGCGGCAGGTAATTTGCATTGTGTCAGTTAATCTGCCTTTTGGCCAGTGATCACAGGACAGCTACTCGTTGCATCGCATGACCATTGTCTCCTCCTTACTCATCTTGATTTGAAAATTAGCTTTCATTCTTTTCAAGAAGAAAACCTTTTTACTTTTGAAAACACTGCACTCATTATAGAGTAACGTGACACCAGATAAATCTTTATGTTTATGCTGGTAGAAAGCAAGTTGTCACAATAACACAGTTAAATGAAATCTCATACTATGCAAGAATTGCTAAATATGAAAGACTAAAAGCGCCTCATACATTCTATCCTTTGTCCATTAACATTTAGTGGAGTTGTCAGCACTAAGTACCCTGTTATCACTCCCTATGAAGTGAACTCTCTTAGTTATATAAATACAATGGCTACAAGATCAAGTCAGAAGCACAGTAATCCTACTACGAGTAACTCTCCTCCTATCTTCCCGAAAGGTTTTTCGCCATCTGCAAGGCAGAAGTCAGGAGTGTGATGCAGTACGCTCTACGTGCCTGAATGATTGCAGCTCCAACAGGACTTGGGAAGTCTGATACTATTTAAGACAAAGAAGTTGCTTTATTGGCATCACATCCACATGTACTGACTCCCTCACCACTGAAGCTGGAAAGATGGACCCTGATTTAAGATGATCAAACATTGAATTATTGACAAAGGTTTCAGAAGGCGACAGCTTAGTCATAGTTTTGGGAGAGAAAAGTAAGCTAGAGATGTAGTGGTAGTTTGCAAAGACAGCAAGGTCACCAGTGGATTTTTTTTAAGTGAGAGCAAATGTCAGCTTGGTGATAGCAAAGAGACTGGACAGAACTAAGTACTTCTTAACTTGACGTTTCAATTTTTTGACTTGGTGAAGGATCTGCATGTGCCAACTCCATTTTGTGTGTTACAGGTTTTGATGAACCAACTGTATTTCTAGGAGTTAAAGTTTTAATTTTATTTTTCTTGCATTAGATTTTTTCTTCCCTCGTTTTATGCTTGGTATTTATTTTACTTATGCAGGAAATGGAAATCAAGAAAATGGCCAAGACTGGCAACAAAGATGCTTGCAAGGTTCTTGCAAAACAACTCGTGCAGTTGCGGAAACAGAAGACCCGTACATATGCTGTGAGTTCGAAGGTCACTTCTATGTCCACCCAGGCTAAATTAATGAATTCTCAGATGAAGATGGCTGGTGCCATGGCCACCACAACAAAGGTACATTTAAAAAAAAACTTGTGTATTTTTAAATATTGATAGAAGCACAGTTTATCTGGGCGTAAATATTGGAGAGAATCCTTTGTGTGCGATTTAAAGTAAATGTAGTATATTAAATTCTGATTTTAATTCTGCGTTAATAAATAAGCTATTAACTCCTTGTAGGAGAAGGAGGCATTTCAGTACAAATGGAATTTTGCATCTTTGTCCTGTTAGTAGTTCTGTTTATGCAGTCTGCCTCCCTTGGGGTTCTTTACCCTCACTTCATGATTTGTCAGTCTCTTAACGTTGGATATTTAAGGCATGATTCTCTTGATCTCCCATGAAATGTTGTAGTCTGGTTTGTTGTAAGGGCACAGGGCTTCTGCAGTTTTGCATCTTGCTGGGCAGAACCTTGGCAGCAAGTGGAGGAGATTGGAGATGAAACAGACTTTAAAGTACATTTCATTACGGCACATACAGGTATTGTACTTTATAGTAGTATTTAGATATTCTTTGCATATAAACAGACTGTTAGGGAGTAAATTTTTTTTCTCAAAGCTTTTCATAAAACCTTTTAAAATTGGTGAGAATTTTGATTAACTACTATTAAAAGATCAAATGGCTTTCCATTTTCCTTTTGTAATTTTGGGAACTAGCTCTGATATCAAAACAGAATTTAAACTTCTAACGAATACCTTCAGATATTTAGTCTAAATTATGCATGTCTAGTTAAGTGATGCAGCTTTCAAAGAAATTATGAAAGTTGCAGGAAGTTTTCAAACTTTCACTAGGTTTTAAAGGGAAGAAATTTAAAATGAGGTAAGAATACCTGTGTTTCACTAAACTTACTATAAATTCAAAATTGCTGGCTCTCAAGGTCTGATTATGATGAGCTCTGTCACATCTCATCTGAGTGTCTTCCTTGCGGAAATAGGATTCCCTGCAGAGTAACAATAAAATAATTTCAGGTCAGCCTTGAATATTTTGCTTGTGAGTTTTGTTTTCCCATTGGATGCATGGAAGGGATAAATTCCCTTGAATTTTCACTGCCTTAGGGAAATAACTGAGTGTTAGCAATGTCTCTTCAGTGTGTTCAATATCATACCAGATGTTAGAAGACCCTGTGAAAAATTATAATTGTGTGAAGTGTAAACATATTAAATGGAGTTGATACTGCAGAAAATTAGATCAGACAAAATAAAAAGGTGATAATTCATTTGTATCATCTTGTATGTGTTCAGATACTTTATAGGAATTAAAATGGGAATCAAATTTAGGGCGTATTTTTATAATGTCTATTGAATATCATCCCCAAAACAATAAGTAACTGGAAAATATTTGCAGTCAAATTATGGAGCAATTGGCTTAATGCATTTTGTCTCTTTAAGGACTGGACTCTTGGTGTAAACGTTGGGTAATATAGAACTGAGGATACCCTTGGGGAAGTATCAACAAATAATTAAGAATTATGCTGGGAGTACAGATGAGTCTTTTTTCTTTCCTCTAGGACTTCCCTACAGAATTTTGTCATATGAGTAAAACCTTATGTAGAAAGACAGTTTCCATCCTAATAGGAAATGTTATTATGCTTCATTTTAATCTGTTGCCTTTTTCAAAATGAAATTTTAGTTTGCTAGCATGAATAAACTGTTCTCTGTTTTATACAGGCATATAGGAAAGAGGGAAATAGAATGTGTCATCAGGTTTATGCACCCCTAGATTTTAAGACCATAAGATTTTAGGAGCAGAATTAGGCCATTCGGCCCATTGAGTCTGCTTCACCATTCAGTCATGACTGGTATGTTTCTCAGCTCCATTCTCCTGCCTTCTCCTCATAACCCTTGATCCCCTTGTGTATCAATAACCTAAATATCTCAGTCTTAAATGTACTCAATGATTTGGCTCCACAATCTCCTGCAGTACTGAGTTCCACAGAGTAATCACATCTGGCTGAAGAAATTATTCCTCATTATAGTTCTGAAGAGTTGTCCTTTTCTCTCTGAGGCTGTGCTCTGGATCCTAGTCTCTCCTGCTAGTGGAAACATCACCTCCACATCTACACTATCCAGGCCTGTCAGAATCCTCTAAGCTTCAATGAAATCCCCCATCATCCTTCTAAACCCCAATGAGTACAGACGCAAAGCTCTTGACTGCCCCTTATGTGACAAACCCTTCATCCCCAAGATCATTCTTGTAAATCTTCTTTGAACCCCTCCATTGCCAGAACATCTTCCCTTAGATACAGGGCCCAGAATTGTTCTCTGCATTCCAAATAGTGTCTGACCAGAGTGTTGTGAAGCCTCAGAAGTACCACCTCAGTTCTTGTTTTCTAGTCCTCTTAAAATAAATGCAAACATTGCATTTGCACTCCTAACCACCCACTGAATCTGCATGCTAACCTTAAAATAATCCTGAACTAAGATTCCCAAGTCCCTGTGTGCTTCAGATTTCCAAAGTCTTTCCCCTTTTATAAAATAGTCTACACATCTGTTTATCCTACCAAAATATATAACCTCACATTTTGCCACATTGCATTCCACTTGCCATTTCTTTGCCAGCTCGTCTACCGTATCCAAATCCTTCTGCAGCCTTCCTGCTTCCTTGACACCATCTGTCCCTCTTTGTGTCATCTGTAAACTTAGCAGCAGTGCCCTTAATTCTTTTTATCCAGATCATTAGTATATAATGTGAATTGTTGTGGTCATAACATTGACCCCTGAGGAACTCCATTAGTCACTAGCTGCCATCCTAAAAAAGACCTCTTTATCCCTACTCTGTCTTCATCTTTGCTAGTCAGTCAAACCTTTATTTATGCCAGTACCTTGGCCCTAGCACCATGGGACCTTGCCTTATTTAGCAGCCTCCTGTGCAGCACAATGTCAGAGGCCTTCTGGAAATCCACATACATCATGTCAACTGATTCTCCTTTGTCTAACTAGCTTGTTATCTTCTCAAATAATTCCAAACAAATTTGTTAGCTATGACTTCTCTTTAACAAAGCGTTGGTGATTTGGCCCTATTTTGTCACACACATCCCACTACTCCGCAGTCTTATCATTGATAATAGACTAAAATCTTACCAATGACTAAGGTCCGGTAAGTGATGTATAGTTTGCTGTCTTCTGCCTCCCTCATGCCCTCAAACAGATTGCCTTGTTGACCTTTTATGAATTCCTTTTTTTTTGAGATGTGCTACTGATTTCCCTGGTCCTCCATGATAAAAGAAAAGGCATGTATGAAAGGCATTGTCTCCTGATTTATTTTCTTCCTGACATCCTGACCACGGATAGCAGGCCTGTGCTCAAATCCCATCATGGCCTCTTTGTGGTTCCTCAACTCTACCCACACAGATTCTATACCTTCTGACCCTGTAACATTTCCTGCTATCGATTTAATTTCATTTACCAACAAGTCAACCCTGCCCCCTTCTGCCTATCTGCCTGCTCTTTTGTTAGGACAAGTATTCTTGAATTTTAGGTTTTGTGCGTTTCCCTTGAGGAAACTTGGATTGCTGTAAACACATATGAGTGTTAAAATTACTTTATATCAAATGGATGTCAATGTAAGTGTTTATTTTCCTATTGACTATTAGATTTGCACCATGCCTGAGTAATGTGCCATTGCGTATGCCATTATATTTTTGTTACCTGGACAATATTAGTGTTCAGGTTTCTGTTGTAAATTTTCATTGGTTTGGGTCCATGTAACAGTCGTCTCGAATAAAAAAATAATTGTAGCTGATGCAGAAGGATTACATTATTTAAAATTGCTAGCCCTTCTCCTTTTTTATTAGTTGACATACTACTGAAATAATTCGAGATTTGTTTGAAAAACACTTCGTTATTTTAGACCATGCAAACTGTGAACAAGAAAATGGACCCACAAAAGACCTTACAAACTATGAAGAATTTCCAGAAAGAAAACATGAAAATGGAAATGACAGAAGAAATGAGTAAGTGTGCAATTAGCAGATTTACACTAAGAATTGACATTCCTAGTGCTTGCTGAAGCACTTGTTCGAAAGATATTTGGATATGAGATTGTCTACCAATTCAAGATTTCTATACTTCTTTATTTCTATAAGATTTTTATTAAAAAGTTATGATAAAGAAATTTAAACCAAAGGTGACCATTATACATTTGGGATCTGAGGATATGTTGCTGTCCCTTTTCTTCCCATTCTGTTTCCACCCCACTGCCAAAAATACATGTTGCTAATGGGTAAGTTATTATAAAGCATTTGGTGCTTACTTATGTTCTTAAAATCAGAGGAAGAACTATTTAGATGCTGAATTTCCAAGTAATAAATTTATTTAGCCCTGGTCAGTGGATTTTCTATTGCCTTCCTATTAGCTTTTAATTAAATAATAAAATAAATGATGCATTTGTATACTTAGCCTGACTTTTACATCCTGTTGATGCCTTTTTCAACAAATAGGTAATATTTAGTCTCTGAAACTGCATTTTTAATTTAGGAAAGGATTCAGCTTTCAACAGATTTTGTGGTGATGAGTTTTCATGTTTAGTAGTGTTAAATTGTGTGTAGCCAAAAAAGGCAATAGGGAATCCACTGACCAGGAGTAAGAAAGTTTATTACCTGGAAAGTCAGCATCTAAATAGCTCTTCCTCTGGTTCTCAATATCTTAGTAGCACCAATCGTTTTATGGTAACTCATCCATTAGGAACATGTATTTTTGGCAGTAGGTTGGAAACAGGGTGCGAAGAGATGGGACAGCAAGATATCCTCCGATCCTGAACACACACTGTTTCCCTTCGGTTTAAAATTCTTTAACTTTCTTTATTCATCCATCCAAATTCTCTATTTGAGAGGCAGAGTTTAAGATCAAAGTCTCCAACCTTTGGAGAAATAGACAGGTCTCTTTCTGGGAATGGAATGTTCTGGTTTACAGGACCTTCTTGCTCTCAAATGGAGATTATGGATTGGGATGAAGCAATAGATGGCAGTTCGGGAATTGGGCAGTCTGTATTTGGGAATTGGAAGCTTTAGAGGTGGATCCTAAAGAATCGAGTGGTCAGCCCATGAGGTTCTGGCTTGTTTGGAACAGGGATTAGAATTGCTTAAAGGATCAGAATGGTAGCTGAGCTGGGAACAGAATTAATATCATGAATTATAATGCATCAGTAATTACTTTTGCTGAAGCAGATCTGAGAATAATTAAGAATAATTGAATAAATATTTGCATTAATTGCAGTTTACACACTTCAAATGTATGAATATATCATTAAATAAATTGTCAAAATGTAATCTCAAATGCACTAAATAATCTCAGATTTTGTAAGTTCCTCGCACAGTGAAAAATACTTGCACTCAATTCTCAAAGTCTGAGATTAATCGATGAAGCCCATTGAGTTTTAAGCAGAGTTTGAAGCTGACCCTGACATTTAGTTTGGATTTGGGAAGAGAGCTGAATGATTCGTGATTGGTTCGTTCAGATTGTCGGGAAAGTTGCCAGCAACACTTGGAGTCCAGCTGGCCGGGGAATTAGCTGCAAATCAGCTATGCTAGATAGAGAACTGGCTGCTGTACTCTGGTGTTGAAAAGTCAAATCTGGAATAGTCAATGTGGCCCTCATTATGAGAGAGGAATTGAAACCAGTGTTCTGGCATGCCGGAGGCTAGGAAGAAATTGGTGCTGGAGTACTTGGCTGAACCTGCGAGGTGGCAAGTAGAAAGGAGATGCTGTAATAAAACAGAATTCGGCAGAGACATAGCAGGTCAGTCTGCATATGTGGAGCAAAAGAGTTAATGTTCCTAGTAAGAGACTTTCCATCATATTTCCATCACAGATATTGTCTGACCTGCCAGGTATTTCCGCATTTTGTTTCCCAGCATTTGCAATATTTCACTTTTATTATGTTATTGTAAGAGAGATGCTGTATTTGGCTGGGGATGTAGCAAAAGGGCTGATTATTATCATGGCAGGCTAAATTGAATTAAATTCAAAGTTTCTTTTAAACAAGATAGACTATGATCATTATGGTTACATGTCAATTAACATTAAATGCTCAACAGCTGTCCAGAATTACAAAGGGTTCAAGACAAGTTTGTGTGTATGCATTTCTACTTGCACTTTACTTTTTGAATGCTTTACATCTTATACTCAATTACTAATTTTCAGGATTTGAGTAAGAACATAGAAAATAAGAGCAAGAGTAGGCCATTTGGCTCATTAGCCCTGTTCCGCTAATCAATACGATCAAGGCTGATCTTCCAACTCAGTGCACTGTCCCTATTTTCTCCCAAAACCCTTTGAACCCTTTAGCACTAAGAGTTGTATCTAACTTCTTGAAAATGTTCAGTGTTTTGGCTTCAACTACGTTCTGTGGCACTTCTGATTAGACTTATATCATATACTTCCTTCTAATGTTGCTCAGGTTAGTTCAGAAAAGTGTCTCACTCCAGACAATGGAAAATCAAGAAACAAATATAAAACACCAATTATCCACATGTTAAATTCAGTCTTATTGAAATGACAGCTCAGCATTGCTACATTAAAAGTAGTTAGCTCATAAAACAAAACACTAGTACTTTGTACATAAAGTCTTCACCTAGTGAATTTTCCATGCCAGAATAATGTATTAAAATGTTGTTTCCTTCTTGCCTTCAGATTAATGCTGAGAACTCAGTGTTATGGCACAAAAAGAAATAGCTGTATCTGAAAGCATAACCTCCACAGGTGCTTATTTGTTTAAGTTAATGGTGTAGAATTAACATAGGAAGTCAACATGGTTTGACAGAGTGGCTGCAAGCTCCAGTGGATTACTATCACTTGTGTTCTTGCATATTGTAGTTAGAATTGTGATGTACTGTCAAATGGAACATGAACACTAAGTATATGGTTTCTTCCAGTGAATGATACATTAGATGACATTTTTGATGAGTCTGGAGATGAAGAGGAAAGCCAAGATATTGTGAACCAGGTGTTGGATGAAATAGGAATTGAGATTTCTGGAAAGGTATTTACCTATTTCATTTTTAGAGATTTCATATCCGCTTGAAGACTGCAGATGTTGTCATTGAACAAAAAAAACTAGAAAATGTTATTTGTTTAAGCTGCATCCTAACAGAAAATGTCCCATGTTTTTCATTTATAATTGTATTTTTCCTCAGTGGGGTGGAAAAAAACAACTCTGGTACTGCAAAGCAAATTGATTTTCCACAAGTATTTGGTTCTAACTGAAAATCCAGCTAAGATACAATCATATTGGAAATTTAAAATTCTAGTACAACAGGGAGGCAGCAGCCAAGCAGTAGTATCACTGGACTATTATACAGAGATCAAAGTAATATTCTGTGGACCTGGGTTTGAATCTTGCCATGGCAGATGTTGAAATTTGAATTTTTAAAAAGTCTGTCATAACTGTCTAATGATGACTATGAATCCATTGCACTCTAGAGTGGGGCCTCACCCGGTCGGTCTGCATGTGACTCTAGATTCACAGCAGTGACTCTTAACTGTGATGTCCGGTGACATCCTTGACTTGTGGAGAATACAAAATGGCCACCTAGATTTAAAACAAAAACACATACCTTGTCTCTTACAAAGATTTCTGTAATGTTAACTGCATAATCTCAGAAAAGAAATCTGATTTTAATTATTTGTTGATTGAGAAGAGATAGTGCTGCCAACATTATCTGATTCTTAATTTAGTTTTTTGACTGTAAAATGCCCTAGTAAACCCATGACCAGGAGGTTTAACGTCTACCAAGTTTTCTTACTTTCAGTATTTTGATGAAAAAACATCTGAAAGTTTAAAATTTTAGACTTAAATTGTATTACTTGTATTGTGCTAAAATTGTTTGAAAATTAGTAAACTAATTTAAATGCTTTTCACTCATGGGAACTAATCAATGAACGAAAACTTTTTCCCCCACCTAAGATTTGTCATTTGAAGCACCAGAGCTAGTTCGAAGCATAGTTGATACTAATTAGTTGAAGCCCAAATGTGGTTGAAAATCGTTGCATCTATCTAATTTATAGAAAAGATAGAAATTGCATTTTGAAATTGGAATTGCAAACGGTTTCACACAGAGCTCGTCTTTAATGAATGGGGTTTTGAAACTTGAACAAAGACACAAGGCAAAACGGTGAAGACAATTCAGAACATTTTTCACCCAGAGAAAGTGGTGGTCTAAAATTTTTAAAATCATCCCAAGCATGCCTCCCCCCATTCCACACGTCAAAGTTTTTAGAATTTATCTCGTCAAAAATAAGTATTCTTTCATGGTTAATGCAGCAGCGTACTACTTATGTCTACTAAAAGTAATTCAGGGAATACCCAAGTCTTGAACCTACCCTTTAGTTGAAATAAATTCCAACTTCTGTTATATGGATATTATGTATTTTTATAGTGTGATGTTGCTGAATCACATTTTAAAAATGTGAATTCGAAGTATATGTTGGTTTTTTAAAGCATCAATTCTGAGTGTATAGGTTGACAGAAAAGGGTACATAGTTGGACAACTGGAAGTTTTACTATAATGATTGATACCCATAGCAATCATTTGCAATATTTTCCCCTAACAGTCACTAAGCCTAGACTTATCATAATCTTATACAGCAGAGCCAAAAGAGCGAATATCTGTGCCTTGCCTTAAAGGAACTAGAGAGGAACACCAGGAAAATTTCCCGTCTGATCCGATGACTTTAATCTTCCTGTACTGTGTGGATTTTAGCATAGGAAAATCCTAGAAGCAGTTTCGGCAAGGGGGATAATGAAGGGTAGAGTTCCAGTTGCCTTCCTGCCTCCCTGTGATTTTAGTCCAGGGATGGAAACTGTTGGACAATCTTCCGGTCACTTGAGAGCTTTAGAGCTCACTTATGCATGTCATCTTGTCACTATTGGTATTGATCCAGTGGCAGGTATTGGCAATGCGTTATGTGAGTCCCTCCTTGCCAGGCTGATGGAGCATAGATTTTGGAGAGATGGGGGAGGTCTAGTGAAGGCTCACTACCCAAAATATTTCCTGTTCTCAAATTCTGGCTGACTGCTGGTGGATTTGCATCTCTTCTGTTTTTATTGCTTTGTTTTTAGATGTTTTTAAATGAAATATTTTTCACTGAGTAAAACTTGTTTTATCACAGATGGCTAATGCTCCATCAGCAGCGAAAGGTCTACCCACAGCATCCACATCTAAATCTCAAATCTCGGATGAAGAAATTGAACGGCAGCTGAAAGCTTTGGGAGTGGACTAGTTGATCTGGCAGTAATTGGGGGAGGAGGAAATCCTTGATCATATGTGAACAATGCCTTTTACCTTGACTACATGGATCTACCTGAAAGGCACCATTAGATAAATAATGGCAGCATGCTGGATTTTCTTCTGTAACTTTAACAAAAATACTTATTTACAAGGCCGGAATTTAAAGCCACACTCTGCCAAATACCATAACCTATTGCTGCTTTAAAACTAATGTCTTGATTTTTGAAGTGGAAATTAAGTGTGTATGGTTAGTAATGTCTTTTAGTGATTGACAGATGTATATCAAGCACGGTGCATTTGTTTGGTTCTACTTGTAAAATGAACCATTTGTTATGGTATCTGACTAAAATGAAGATGGTGTTTGCCAATTTGAATATTTGAGTGACAGTTTATTACAAGCTACATTAAGATCTAATTTATGAAAGTTGCTGTTCTTGGGTTGATGTGTGGTGGTAGAATATGCACAATGCAAAAATCAGCATTGTCACTCAATTTGGATTTTGATTTTCTTTTTGTGGTTTGAAAACTAGTGACACAAGACTCTCTTTTGTGGGCAGTCTCCAACTCTGATTTCTGGGGCTTCATGCTGAATATAGAATAACAAAGCTTTAGTAAACCCATGTTACAAAATTCTAACGGAACAAAGAACATGTCCTTGCCACTTTATAAACAAGGCTAACTTCATTAATCAGGGAATAGAGTGTTGTGTGGTCTCCCTAGCATTTTACATTGTCGCTACCCTTTTTTTGCATCTATAGATGCACATAGCGTACAGCAGAATTACTCAGCTGGCAGAGTAATTTTAGCTTTATTGGTTGAGTCTTACATTCTACAGCTGGGAGACTAAGCCTGTATCTATGGTGTATAACAGCAAGCTATGTAATTACCTGAAGCTCGTTGCAAAATATTCACATTAACACTTCACAACATCTTTGAGGTTAATGGATGTAAATACTTTGCTATAGTATAAATAGTAAAGAAAGACTTATTAAATTTGTATAAACCATTCCTTGGCAATAAATACTGTGGATGTGGGGAAATCTGAAATAGATACAAAGTACTGCAAATATTCAGCAGGTCTGACATTGAGGCGGTGATGGTTTCATGATAATGTCACTGAACAAGCAATCCAAAACGCCAGGTGGTTGTTCTGGTGACAAAGTTTCAAATCCTACCATGGCATATGGTAAAATTTTTATTTTTAAGATAAAAGCTAAGCTAATGACAACCCCATAGCCACCACACATTTTTTGTTTTTTTAAATAGCTAGTTTTAGGGAAAGAAATCTGTCAGCCCTACTGGTTTGACCTACATGTGATTCCAGATCTATAGCAACGTGGTTGAAACTTAACTGCCTCTGCGCAATAAATGCAACACCAACATCCCATGAATGAATTAAACAAAAGCTGTGTTGGAAGCCTTTGACTCCCTGTGCTCATGTACTTTGATTAGGTTCAAAACTTATCTGTTGTATAAATCTGTAAATATGTCAATATTGTATACACTATTATTCATCGTGCTTTGTTTCTTCCCGAAAAAAAATTTCTAGCAAGTCCTTGCTTCAAAGGTGCCAGTTATCACTTGAAACTAACTTGGTTGAAACCAAGATAGTAGGAGCTGCTGATGTGGGAGAATCTGAGATAGCACGTTGAGAAGCTGGGTGAACACAGCAGGCCAAGCAGCATCACAGGAGCAGGAAAGTTTGACATTTCGGGTCTCATCCAGCTTCACACCGTGTTATTTTTGGTTGAAACCAAGCTTTGTTGGGACAACAAATTATTTGTGAACACTAGTTTTGTTTGCAGGTCTATAGGGTTATTTTCACTTCTGGATTTATTCTTGGAAGTAATTTGAAACTTGATTTACATTTCTGATGTAAGTGATAGTATTAACTTTCACTTAACCAAATCCTTTGTGTTTTTCCTTTTGCTGTAATAATGCATTGTAGGGTATCCTTTCAAGGAGGATAACAATGCTGTATAAAGTATACGTAAATTCCATTCCTTGTAAAGGAGATAACTGGCGCCGTAATTCTATAACCTGTCATACTGTTTAGATGAAAATAATTCAGAATCAATATTTTCTCAAGTGCCTACTATTACATGTATAGATAATCGTCTTCTCTGACATTATAACAATAATACCACCTTTTTCTTTCAGGGATACAGCAGAATTAATAGTTTTCTTCATGGCTTATTTAAGTTAGCAACTCATTTAATAAAAGAACAAAGGCCTATGTTTTGTAACATTTAGGGGAGTATGGACATAATATCTATGCTACTGAATTTTTTCCAAGTTCATTCAAGCTAAAAGTTGAGTATAACAAAATCTGTTGCAAATTATATACCACAACTGTTGGAAAGTGGTGAAGGCAAATACTCTCAATTAAAGCCTTAGACATTTTGCTTTAAGATTGTTCAAGTAGTGTTTGGTGTCTTTTTATTAATTCTACATTTTTCTTAAGTGATCAAAGAAGTTTTATTGGGATAGTGGTAACTAATAAGCTTAACTAAAATATTTTTAGATATTTGAAATTGAGTAATTGAAAAGTAATTTTTAATTCTGATTTTGCATGAAAATGACAGGTTAAAATTTATTACTATAAGTTTGTAAGATTGCCAGCTTAACTTTAAATAATGGAGATTTTTAATATACAGTGCACTGTTCTCCAGTACTGACAAATGCATATAATATTGGAGAATTCAAAGCAGTATTTAAGGAATGCAGTACAATTGTGTTATATTGTTTGGAATATGTTCCTTTCTTTCAGCTCTTCATTTACTGATTGCTAAAACTGTTTTGGAAGATTAAAGAGAGAAGAGAAGTTTGTATTTAGACAAAAGGTATATAACTTGAAAATATGGTTCATTTGCAAAATTAAAGTCTGAGAAATCTTGAAACCTGCACAAACATGTTGTACTAACAATGTGCATTGTACCTTTCATTCCATCAAAAGGTTAACACAAGTAAATGACAATCTTTTTTCTTCCTCATTTGTTTCTTTTTTATTAGTGGTGATGCAATTTATAGCAGTCTGTTGCCTGAGCTATGATTCCAGGTTCACACTCCAACCTCAGTGCTTGAATGCAAATATCAAAGCCAGTGCAATACTCAGGGGGTGCTGCACTTATGAAGATTTGGCCTTCCAGATGACCCATAAATCCCAGGATATTATTTTGAGGAAGAGCATGGGAGTTATCCCTAATGTCTTAGTCAATTTTCTTTTTCCCTTCATCAACACCTCAAAAACCTCATCATTGTTAGGGAAGCCGAAAGCTTAGTGGTATTATTGCTGAATTGTTAATCCAGACACCCAGATAATGTTCTGGGGATCTGGGTTTGAATCCTGCCATGGCAGATGGTGGAATTTGAATTCAATAAAATATCTGGAATTAAGAATCTAATGATGACCATGAATCCATTGTTGTTTGTCAGAAAAATCCATCTGGTTCGCTAATGTCCTTTAGGTAAGGAAGCTGTCATCCTCACCTGGTCTGGCCTACATGTGACTCCAGATCCACACCAATGTGTTTGACTCTGAACTGCCCTCTGGACAATTTAGGATGGGCAATAAATGCTGTCAAGCCAGTGATGCCCTTGTCTCGTGAATGAATAAAGTATTTATCACTTTGCTCTTTTGTGAGAGTTTGCTGTGCGCAAATTGGCTAGCACACTTGGTGATTACACTTCAGAAGTACATTAGCTGTAAAATATTTTGGTGTCCAGCGGTCATGTAAAACATTGATATAATTGCAAATTTTTCTTTCTTTTCATACGGCCTCATTCAGCATCTAGTTGGCTGTTATGCCTTGTCTCCTTGCCATCTTGCCATACTCTATCTCTGACTGAGCTTTTGATTACCTGCATAATGTCCTGAGAGGCTTAAAAATTTCTTCTTGTTTAAAATGGCCCTGTGAAGTGCCTGGGGATATTTCATTGTTAAGGGTGCTATGTAGATATAACTAAAACCGATATAAGACTATAAGACGTAGGTAGGAGTGGAAATAATGCCATTTGGCCCATCGAGTCCACTCTGCCATTTAATCATAGCTGATGGGCATTTCAACTCCACTTCCCTGCACTCTCCCCGTAGCCCTTGATTCCTTGTGAGATCAAGAATTTATCAATCTTTGCCTTGAAGACATTTAACGTTCCATCCTCCACTGTGCTCCACGGCAATGAATTCCACAAGCCCATCATTCTCTGGCCTAAGAAATGTCTCCTAATTTCCATTTTAAATTTACCCCCTTTAATTCTAAGGCTGTGCCCACGGGTCCTTGTCTCCCCACCTAACGGAAACAACATCCCAGTGTCCTCCCTAAGCCATACATTATCTTGTAAGTTTCTATTAGATCTCCCCTCAACCTTCTAAACTCTAATGAGTACAATCCCAGGATCCTTAGCCGTTCATCATATGTTAAACCTGCCATTCCAGGGATCATCTGTGTGAATATATAGGATATCTAGGTACAGCAGATAATGAGGAAGGCAAATTAAGTTATTTAAGCTAAGTAAATAGAGTGCAAAAGTAGGACCTTGTTGCTGCAACTATACGAGACATTCGTAAGACCAAACCTGGAGTATTGCGTCCCGTTGAGTATGGATGTAGTTGTATTGGAGACGATTCAGAGGAGGTTTATTCGATTGACCCTAGGGTTGAGGCATTTGTGTTGCGAATATAGATTGAGCAGTTAAGGCCTATACTTGAGTTTAGAAGAATGAGAGGAGCTCTAATTGTGATGTATAAGATGCTAAAGGGGAATTATAAAGTAGACATAGAAAGGAAGTTTCCTGATATGGGGTAATCTAGAACAAGAGATTATAGTTTTAGGATAGGGGATAGCAAATTTAAATTAGTTGAGAAATTATTTCTCACAAAGGATGATGGTGTGGAAGTTACTATTCCAGATTGTAGTGAATGCTGGCGTATTGAGTAAATTTGAGGAAGCAATAGATTTTTTTTTAAAGTTAATAATGGGTTTAAGAGTTATGGAGAGCCAACAGGAAATTGAACTTGAGGCATAGGTAAGATCAGCCATGATCGTATCAAATGGCACAGCAAGCTCAAGGGACTGAATTGCCTACTCCTGTTTCTAAGTTATATTCTTCCTTTTTTCATTTGTCTCTGTGATTTCTTTTTAAATTTCTCTATACTACTCGTCTCATCATATTCCATTTGTTCATTCTTTCCTTTCACTTGCAATGTCCAAACATTGGTGCTATTAAGCAGTTGACAAAATGTAAAATTTGACACTTTTATTTCATGAAAATTAAACAAGACTTTGTCATAGTAGGGAATTGTTATAGACATTGTTAAAGACATTGTTAATTTTGACACATTGACACAGCAATCAACTGCATTACAAAATTATAATTAACTATAATTAATTATAATTAATTTACTGTCTTCTGGAGGTTCATGATTATCTTGTTTTCCCATTGTTGGCACTAAAATATTAATTACACAGGCACAATGAGTAACTGGGCATATTCCTGAACTTGTGCTGCTATTATCCCTTCTCTTGGAGTTCTCTCCTATTCACTAAGTACTTTATTTCCCCTTGATCCCAATTTTGAGAGATATAACATTCACTGTTTTTCACTAATATTTGAAATTTCACATAAAATGTTCAGGCTTCTAATGCTTTCTTCATCAAGTCAATAAATAATACTGCCATCAAACTCAATTGACTGTCTTGATTAAATTAGGAAAATCATGATATTGTCAATAATTTTCACAACAGATGAACTTTACAATAAAACCCATGAGTTTTTAAATGAGCTGAATTGTCCAATTGGCAATTCTGCAAGATTAGTGCACATTCTACGTCTTTGAGTGAGAATGACCAGATAACTAATAGATTAAAGAGAATTTGACTAAAAAATGGCTGGCTTGGTTGATGAATAGCTGAGATGCAAAATCAGAATAATTGTTTGGTATCCAGACTATTGAGTTAACTGATAGCAACAAAATTGCCACAAGTGGCTTCTGTGTTTTATGCCAGTATTTCATCTCTGGAAATTTGGTATTTCTGCAGGGTGAAAGAGTTTGAACTAAGATAATACGTCACTGCTCTCACCATCAACTTTAGTGAGAAGAATCAGCAGCACTCTGTTTAGAGGCTCACACATTAGTGTGGTCACTTTGGCAAGGTACTTGAGAGAAGTACTGAAATCTCCAAAAATTAAAGCAGTCAGTAAAAGGTTGTGACCTATTTCCTCAGATGAAGAAAGATCGTTTGACCAAAATGAGCAATAATTGTTTATTTTATAAATATATTCCGATTCATTAGTTTCTGTATGTTTTCCAATGCTTTAGTTAATAATTATCTACAATCATGCTGTTCTTTGAAAGGAAACTGAAATGAATTGTGGTGCAGATTTGTCTTCACTCGCTTCTCTCTCTGCCGACGGTTACAGAACCAGACTCTGACAACTTCTTTTTCCAGATTTAGACTATCTGCCACCTGTATGATCTCCTGTGAAGAAGGTTTACTTTGATGTCCAAAGTGTGTCTCCAGGGCTTCTTTAGCCAGCAGGCTAATGGAGCAAAACAAGTGCAACATTTATTAAATTTGTTATTTAATAAATTAAACTAGCATGTATAATTAGTTCGTTCTTGGCAATTGACTGTGAATCAGAAGTGAATTTGTATATCAATTGATAATGGGAACTGCAGATGCTGGAGAATCCAAGATAATAAAATGTGAGAGATAATGGGAACTGCAGATGCTGGAGATTCCAAGATAATAAAATGTGAGGCTGGATGAACACAGCAGGCCAAGCAGCATCTCAGGAGCACAAAAGCTGACGTTTCGGGCCTAGACCCTTCATCAGAGAGGGGGATGGGGTGAGGGTTCTGTAATAAGTAGGGAGAGAGGGGGAGGCGGATCAAAGACGGAGAGGAGAGTATAGGTGGGGAGGGGATAGGTCAGTCCAGGGAAGACGGACAGGTCAAGGAGGTGGGATGAGGTTAGTAGGCAGGAGATGGAGGTGTGGCTTGGGGTGGGAGGAAGGGATGGGTGAGAGGAAGAACAGGTTAGGGAGGCAGAGACAGGCTGGACTGGTTTTGGGATGCAGTGAGTTAGATGACATGTCCATCATGGGCCTCCTGCAGTGCCACAATGATGCCACCCGAAGGTTGTAGGAACAGCAACTCATATTTCGCTTGGGAGCCCTGCAGCCCAATGGTATCAATGTGGACTTCACCAGCTTCAAAATCTCCCCTTCCCCCACCGCATCCCAAAACCAGCCCAGTTTGTCCCCTCCCCCCACTGCACCACACAACCAGTCCAGCTCTTCCCCTCCACCCACTGCATCCGAAAACCAGTCCAGCCTGTCTCTGCCTCCCTAACCTGTTCTTCCTCTCACCTATCCCTTCCTCCCACCCCAAGCCGCACCTCCATCTCCTGCTTACTAACCTCATCCCACCTCCTTGACCTGTCCGTCTTCCCTGGACTGACCTATCCCCTCCCCACCTCCTCACCTATACTCTCCTCTCCACCTATCTTCTCTCCATCTTCAGTCCGCCTCCCCCTCTCTCCCTATTTATTCCAGAACCCTCACCCCATCCCCCTCTCTGATGAAGGGTCTAGGCCCGAAATGTCAGCTTTTGTGCTCCGGAGATGCTGCTGGGCCTGCTGTGTTCATCCAGCTTCACGTTTTATTATCTTGTACATCAATTTATGTTTTTTGATGGTATGAAATTTTCAGAATGAATTTTAAAATGATTATCTTTTCCAATATTTCATAATATTACCGAAGATATACAACAGGAGAAAGATTTTTTTAAGTGGATATTTTGTAGGTTTCTCTAGCAATTGCTTTATTTTGTAATTCTGCTCAACTTTGTCTTGTGGCACTAAATTGAATTGTAGAATCCATTGTCTAGAGGTTATTTCATGTCCACGGTAGCATTTGAGGTCTACACACACTTATGAGATGAGTCATGGCACACACATATTTGTCAGTGTTGAATGCCTCCTGAAGTATTCAGAGTAGGCAGATCACTAGAGCTGTCATTTCAAGCTAATATCTGGTAAATTGCAAGGGGTTGAAACAACATTCATCTAGTAGGACTAGTGCTATTTAAAATGATTGTGCACTGTTTGCAGGTTAGTTGTAGGTTTATTTCTTCTAACATTGCTTACAGAAGCGCTTAATGTTTTCTGCAATTACCAAACAACAAGTTACAAAAATCTTACAAGAAGTAGTGTGGCAAATGCTGGAGGACATTTTTTGCTGACTTATGGCTTCCGCACTAACCAGTTAGAGTCATAGAAACATACGACACAGAAAGAGACCCTTCGGTCCGACTCATCTATGCCAACCAGATATCCTACATAAATCTATCCCATTTGCCAACATTTAGCCCATACCCCTCTTAAACCCTTCCTATTCATATACCCATCCAGATACCTTTTAAATGTTGTAATCATACCAGCTTGCACCACTTTTTCTGGCAGCTCATTCCATACACGCACCACCCTCTGTGTGAAAATGTTGCCCCTCAGGTCCCTTTTAAATGTTTCTCCTCTCACCTCAACCTGTGCCTCCAGGTTTGGATTCACCCAACCCTGGGAGAAGTCATTGTCTATTTATGCCCCTCATAATTTTATAAACCTCTATAAGGTCATCCCTCGGCCTCTGATGCTTCAGGGAAAATAGCCCCATTTCATTCAGCCTCTCCCTGTATGTAGCTCAAATCCTCTAACCCTGGCAACATCTTTATAATCTTTTCTGACCCATTTTAAGTATCACATTACCCTTCCTCTCGCAGGGAGACCAGAATTGCAGTGGTCTGATTGTGGCCACTCCTATATTCAATGCATTGACCAATAAATACAAGCATACCAAAAGGCTTCTTCACTAGTTTATCTACCTGCAACTCCACTTTCAAAGAACTATGAACCTGCACTCCAAGGTTTCTTTGTTCAGCAACACTCCCCAGGACCTTACCATTAAATCCTGCCCTGATTTGCCTTTCCAAAATGCAGCACTTCACATTTATCTAAATTGTTTCTAGGTATGCTCCGTACTCTCCTTGGAATAGAGTATGCTTTGGAGAGTAAGCAGAAGGCATGCAAAACAGGACTAGCTGCTGGAAGAGGGAAGGGAATGAAAGTAGTCTCAGGAAAAAGACATGCTGTTCAAGGAGTATTTCTCTTAACCTAGGAATTACCAGTCGGCAGAAACAAAATGATGTCTCAAGGTGAGAGATAAGCAGTTCTGATCATAAGTGAAGGGAATGGTCTCCACCTGCTTGGATGATTGCAGCTGCAGCAATGTTTGAGAAGCTTCATGTCCCCCAGAACAAAGTAAGGCACTTGATTCAGACCCCGTTCACCAGGATCAGTTTCACTCCCTTCACCACTGATGCACAGTGGCAGCAGTGTGTACCAAGATACACTGCTGCAAATTGCCAAAGCCCCTTCATCAGTACCTTTCAAACCTATAACTACTACCACTTAGAAGCGACTTGGTCTTGTGACATGGAACTGTATTACTTTTCCTGCACTATTGCTGGATCACAGTCCTGAAACCCTAACACACTGTTCATCCTCCCTGGTACTCCCTACTCCACACATTGCAGCAATCCAAGAGGCGGCTCCCACGATCTTATCGAGGGCAATTAGCGATGGGCACTAAATGCTGGCATTGCCAGTGACATCCAACTCTTGTGAACAAAAAACACTTTAGCAAGGAACATCAATACTTCTAAGGCTGAATCCCTGTAATATGCCACCTGCTGATTGCCAGACCACTGTGACATCCTAATGCTCTTTTGCACATTGTAACCCAAAAGCATAATGGTAGCAATTTGAGCTTGCACAACAGATGTCTGAGCTTCACATTCAATTCCCAGAGTGTGAATGGCTTCTGCTTAGGAGTAGAAGTTGAGACATTGGCTGTTAAATGCTTCATCATGGTTGGGGCCACAGTAGCTCATGGATTTGGCTACCACTTGCATGCTGTAAAGAATTGGACTCAAAGCTCTGTGCAAAATCCAATACAATTACTGTGTTGCATTCCCCCATTATTTTTGCAGAGCACACAAGAGTTTTCTAGCAGGACTGTCAGTGCACCAAGCATTATGTTGTGCTTAGTCATCATCCTTCTGTGCCATGAAAATGTTCAACTAAGTTTTCTATACCAGCACTGATGTCCGAACTTCTTGGGTGCCTGTACTATCCTTTTCCCATAGCTGCACCCTGAATTCTCACCATATGCGAGTTTTGTCTCTAATTTCTTCCTTAAATGACACACAGCATCAATTTCTGAGCTGAGGATCCAAGTGTGAAATCAAGCAAAGGTGCTGTGTCTTCATCATTACTCATTTGTTGCTGCTTCTGCACCATTTGCCTTGGTTGCATTTCTCAAGTAGCAGGAAATAGCAAAGCACAATGGTAAGATTGCCGCTTGGGGAGATGGAGTGGGTGTGGTAAGTGTGGTAGTTAGGGTGAGTGGTGGTTCTTTCTTACATCATTTGCAGTTTGTAAATCAGAAGGCAGCATAAGAGTAGTGGTGGTGTGATTTGAGAAAGAGAAGGTCAAGCATTTTGCTGATTCCAGTGCCATTGTTGACTATGGCCTCAGCATTGGGCAACTTGCATCCTTTGTTTAGCTCCTGCTACCCTGGACTTTTGTGCAGCATTGTCTTACTGGAAGATGTTTCAACAACTGAGATGCAATCAGTTTAGCTGACAATCAGTTCAGCTGATCACACTGTATTGATTGGATAACTGGTTATGTGCAAACCGTGAAATTTGATTGTGAGGCTTGTAGCAGTGAAGAATCTGAGGGTCTGATGTAACATATAAATGTCAGACATTAATCTTTTGATTGAGGGAGATTGTTGATCACTGAGCGATGGGGCTGTGATGAATTGTGAGGTGTTTGAGCCAAGGGGTTGCAGTTCTTGGAATATTCATTCACTGAACTTGACAATTCATGGGAGGTAATTGAACTTCTTACCCCACTATCCGTACTGCATTGAAGTTCTTGGGCTTGACTCCTAGCATTGAACTCTACATTGATCCACTCCAGTAGCCTCTGAGACTCTGTCCACAAGGCCGACTTGCATATACAGGATATATCACCTTCTTTGCACCTCTTCCACCATGGTCTCCAGTCTAGTGTCAGAAAACTTTTTAAGCCTGTTCTTTCCTACATTCTTGAACTGTTCTCGAGACATAACTAGCTGCTTAATAACTACACCCACTCCATCACAATGCATGTCCTCTTTTAGACACATGGGCTACCTGTGCCAGACTCTTGCAAACATGGGCCTCTTGCTATCCATTAAACTACTCAACAGTGAACTTGGTACTTAGTTCCATGCTGCAATCATATTGATTTTACAGGCAGCATGATGTTGGCAAATTGCCTACATTTGTAGAACTGGTCATTGATCATAATTCCCATGTCCTTTTCTGGGAATGAGCTATTTTAGTCTCCTTGGAGTTTGAATCAATGGGTTGTTGTGCACAGTTTGTATGTCATTTCCTATCAAATATATATTTTTCAGAAAATTAAAGTCAAATTCAATGTATGATGCAATACTGTTCCTGTTTTCCACAGCACTCTGATTGAACGGTGTTGATCTTGCTAGGTGTCAGACTTCTGAAAATTTGCCCTATTTTGTCATTATCTCATAAATAGCAAAAAATCCATATCAAAGATTACAACATTAAATAGGATCACGTGATGTATGGGGGTAGCATATTAGAATGGATAGAGAGTTGGTTGTCTAACAGCCTGCAGAGAGGATAAATAGGTCATTTTCAGATTGGTAAGCTACAACCTATGGAATGCCACAAGTATCAGTGACAGGGCATGAGTTGCTCGCAATACAATCTATATTAATGAACTGGATGAAGGGACTGAATGTATGCTTGCTAGTAGGAAAGTAAGTTATCAAAGGGCATAAACAGTTTGAAAAGGAATTTAAGATAATAAAGTGTGGAGCTGGATGAACACAGCAGGCCAAGCAGCATCAGAGAGGGGGATGGGGTGAGGGTTCTGGAATAAATAGGGAGAGAGGGGGAGGTAGACCGAAGATGGAGAGAAAAGAAGATAGGTGAAGAGGAGAGTATAGGTGGGGAGGGGATAGGTCAGTCCAGGGAAGACGGACCGGTCAAGGAGGTGGGATGAGGTTAGTAGGTAGGAAATGGAGGTGCGGCTTGGGGTGGGAGGAAGGGATGGGTGAGAGGAAGAACAGGTTAGGGAGGCAGAGACAGGCTGGGCTGGTTTTGGGATGCAGTGGGGGGAGGGGAAGAGCTGGGCTGGTTATGTGATGCAGTGGGGGAGGGGATAAACTGGGCTGGTTTTGGGATGCGGTGGGGGAAGGGGAGATTTTGAAGTCCACATTGATACCATTGGGCTGCAGGGCTCCCAAGCGGAATATGAGTTGCTGTTCCTGCAACCTTCGGGTGGCATCATTGTGGCACTGCAGGAGGCCCATGATGGACATGTCATCTAAAGAATGGGAGGGGGAGTTGAAATGGTTCGCGACTGGGAGGTGCAGTTGTTTATTGCAAACCCAGCGGAGGTGTTCTGCAAAGTGGTCCCCAAGCGTCTGCTTCACCAGTTTCAAAATCTCCCCTTCCCCCACCGCATCCCAAAACCAGCCCAGTTCGTCCCCTCCCCCCACTGCATCACACAACCAGCCCAGCTCTCCCCCTCCCCTCAATGCATCCCAAAACCAGCCCTGCCTGTCTCTGCCGCCCTAACCTGTTTTTCCTCTCACCCATCCCTTCCTCCCACCCCAAGCCGCACCTCCATTTCCTACCTACTAACCTCATCCCACCTCCTTGACCTGTCCGTCTTCCCTGGATTGACCTATCCCCTCCCTACCTCCCCACCTATACTCTCCTCTCCACCTATCTTCTTTTCTCTCCATCTTCGGTCCGCCTCCCCCCCTCCCCCTATTTATTCCAGAACCCTCACCCCATCCCCCTCTCTGATGAAGGGTCTAGGCCCGAAACGTCAGCTTTTGTGCTCCTGAGATGCTGCTTGGCCTGCTGTGTTCATCCAGCCTCACACTTTATTATCTTGGATTCTCCAGCATCTGCAGTTCCCATTATCTCTGAAAAGGGATTTAGATAGGTTAAGTGAGTTGGCCAAATAATTGGCTGATGAACACAAAGCTGGAAAATTGTCAGCTTCTCCACTTTGACAGAAAAATTAAACCAGAAGCAGCGCATTATTTAAATGGAGAGAGATTGCTGTTGTACAGGAAGATTTGGATGCCCTCATGTGTAAATTACAAAACAAAAAGTACAGCAAATGATTAGAAATGCAAATGGAATGTTGTTGCATATTGCAAGGAAAGTGGAATAAAAAGATTAGTATAGTTTTGTTAAAGTCAAGGAGGACCTTAGGAAATTCTGGAGTCCAATGTGGAGCTTTATGCTGCTTACTTTTAAAAAAAACATGTTTCTATTAGAAGTAGTTCAAAACAGGTTCAACAAATAATTCCCGGAATGAAGAGACTGTCTTATGAGGGTAAGCTGGACAATTTTGACTTACATCTATCAGAGTTCAGAAGAATGAGAAACAATCTTTTTGAAACTTATAGATCCTGGGGGGACTTGTTAGGGTGATTACTGCGAGGATGTTTCCCCTTACAGAACAAACAGAGTATAAAAATAAGGGATCTTCCATTTAAAATGGAGTTGAGAATTTTTTTTCTCTCAGAAGGTCACAAATCTGGAATTCTCTTCCCCAGAGAGCAGTGAAAATGGGGTAATCAAATATTTTGAAGGATAGATTAGATTCTGATTGACAACGGAGTCAAAGGATAGGGAGTAGGACAGGAAAGTAGAATTTCAACCATAATCAGATCAGCCATGATCCTATCAAATGGTGGAGCAGGTTCAGGGGTCTGGATGGTCTACATCTGCTCTGAAATCATACGTATGCATCTACTTTTAATCTTGTTTGTCCTATGTGTAAAGACTAAAATATTACAGCTGTCTCATCACAGCAAGAGTTCCATCTAAGACAAGAATTGGCAAGATCCTAACCTTGCACTCAAGATCCTTTTATTGTCATTACATGGAACATGGGCACTTCACTTCCATATTAATGTTTAGACGCAGTTGTTATACACACCTGATTGTAGTTCTTCGCTTTCTTTTTCTTTCATTTATTCCAGTTCTTTCATTATTTAAAGCTGCAAGGAAATACACAGTTACAAAATATAAATCACATACATGGTATGAACTGGCCATTTCTTTTCCACTTCTTCTGGTAATATTTTATATTGAAAACTATTTAATTAAACAAGCATTCATCTGAGGTAAGAATTCATTTTATCAGGATAAAAGCAAGAATACCAAATATCAAAGGGAGGAACAATCTGTGCTGTATGAGAAAAAGATGTTGAGTGGTTGGTGTTCACTCTGATTGTTTGAGGCATCTGAGTTACTTGTCTATTTCACTATAAAGGAACTAACTTCCAAGAATGCAATAGGACAGTCGTTTTAATATATATTTGATCTATTTGTAATTACTATAAGTATGTTCAAATTTTATCAGTATTAGATAAAGCTCTGGTTCAGCCTTAGTTAAACTGATGTGTTAAATGCAGAATGATATATTGTATTTGGAGGGGTATGCAGTGTAGATTCTGCAGAATTATGATGGAGCTAAATGGGTTCAATTAAGATAGTGATAACAAGGTGTAGAGCTGGATGACCACAACAGGCCAAGCAGCATCAGAGGAGTAGGAAGGCTGACGTTTCGGGCCTGGACCATTCTTTGTATTGACTAGGTTTTGTATTACCTTCAGTGAAGAATATTAAGTAAGATTTAATTGAGGCTTTCTAAGATAATGAAAGTATTCAACAGGCGTGATAGGAACTATTTCCTTTGGTGAGTAATAGGGAGACATAGCATTCAAATCAGAACAAGGCCATTTCGCAGGTAATGTCCTAAATACTTCTGTACACAGGAACAGTCTTCCTGAAGAAAACTGTTGAAACAATGTCAAATGAAAATTTCAAAACTGAGATTAAAAGATTATTGTTAGGCAAGATATTGTAGGTTGAGAAAGAAGCTACAAATAAGTAATGATCTAATTGAGTGATAGAACAAAAAATAGGGGATGACTTACCTCCTTCTGTTTCTACATTAATCTGCTTGACTGCATAGGCTGTCTTAATTAGAATGCACCACCATTTAGCACATACTTTTTTCAGGAATTTTGGGGTGTAGAAATGAAAGATGTTTTGCAAGCAGGAGTATGAATATGATCTATTACTCAATAGTATAAAACTGAGGTATTCCTGAAAAAAAATAAGCTGTTGAAATTTTACATTTTGTCCTTATCAGGATAGAAGCAAGAACACCAAATATCAAAGGGAGAAACAATTTGTATGGAATGAGAAAAATATGTTGACAGGTTGGTGTTGACTCTGATTGTTTGAGGCATTGCCATGGTGAATGCACAGATTGATCAAATGAAAGAAAAATGAAATAAATTTGTGCATCTCAGATGGAACAGAATATAGGTCAGGACACAAATTTGTTAACAGCAACTAATCTGTTCAATCTCATTCTGCATGAATACTTAAACTTGATAGTGCATATTAAAATATGGTTTGATTCACACTATGCATGAATAGATATATTATCTGTTCAATTTCTCCAAGAGCATATTAGGCCCAAGATTGTGACAGTTTTCATTTCCAAGTATATTAATAATATTCAAGTGAGATGCAGTTTCATAAATGAGTGCGTGTTAATGCGGGGTGATATTGAGCAGATTGGTTATATGTATACAAATCTACTGAGCTTGATCTGAGATGTGCAAATTCATTTAGTATTTTTCCATTTGATTCATTTGTGCTTTGTCCATGGAAAAATCTCAGCAGAGTTGAATTCCAAACAATCAGCATTGTTTTGTCATGTCGTGTTAATTGTTCTTTCCTTTGAAGGTTGGAATTCTTGTGTCTGTTCTGATGAGCACAAGGCAAAGCATGAGATAACAAAGTGTGAAGCTGGATGAACACAGCAGGCCAAGCAGCATCTTAGGAGCACAAAACCTGACGTTTTGGGCCTAGACCCAGGAACGTCAGCTTTTGTGCTCCTAAGATGCTGCTTGGCCTGCTGTGTTCATCCAACTCCACACTTTGTTATCTCAGATTCTCCAGCATCTGCAATTCCCATTATCTCTGATACAAGACAAAACATGTTGCTTCATGCTCTGCAATACTTAACTATCAATATTGTTGCTTTTGGCTACTGTTGTTTATATGGAGTACCTCCATGTCAATATAGGATACGTCAAATGCTAAATATATCACTCTGCATAAATAATATGCACGTTTTGCCATCTTTCTGTCCCCATTGCAAAACAGCACATGCACCATTTTGTGTCCTTTTTCACTCTTCCAGAATACTTATTGGTGTGCCCTGAATAAGTCACCTTGCAAGTCTAAATCCTCTGGTAAGATAAATTAATAGTACAGAAGGAGAAGAGTGGATTTGACCTGGTAACCATTGCTAAGTCATAATTGGAGGGTGACAATGTTGAGAACTAATTATTCTGTTAGTTGATCTTTTGGGAATGTAGTAAAAACGGAAAAAGAAGATAGCTCAAATAATAAGGGATGGTCTAAAGGCAACAAGCAGAAAGAATCCTAATCTGGAAAATTTGAGTGATTTGTTGATCTGTGTGAAATCTGGTATTTTGCTACTCCTTCATCTTACATTTGAAGTATTGGTTGCAATTCTAACCTCGGTAGGAGCCTGTGACTGGTGAATAATGTAGATGTATTTAAGTGGAAGCTAGAGGAGTAAGTGAAGGAAAATGGAATGGATGATATGTTGAAAGATTTAGATGAAGAAGGAAATTCCTGTGGAACATTAACACACACAAGTTGAGCCAAAATCCTCATCTCTGCACTCCAAATAATACAGTATAAATGAAATCAAATATGAAGATAATAACAGAAGTTAATAACTTTCATATACTCAAGAAACGTCAACAGCTACAAACAGCCACCTGTGTGGAGTTTGCACGTTCACCCCATGGCTTTCCTCTGGGTGCTCTGTTTTCCTCCCACAGTCCAAAGACGTGCATGTTGGGTGGATTGGCCATGCTAAATTGTGTAGTAGTGTCCAGGGATGTGCAGATAATGTTGGATAGCTATGGTAAAAGTGGGATTACAGGGATATGGTGGGAGGCCTGAATTTGTTTGAGATGCTCTTTGGAGAGTCAGCACAGACTCAACAGGCTGCTTTCTGCACTGTATGGATTCTAAGGTTCTATAAATGTTTTAAAAAATGAAAAGATTACCTGAAATTAGTTTACAAAATACTAGACAGAAATATAAATATTCCATAAATCTGAATAACAATATGATGAATATTTCTGCACATTAATGTTTATAAAGATTGACAGCTACATACCTCCTGCTTGTTCTGCTTCATCTATCCATTTGGAAAGAATTGACTTGAGCTTACAAGCATTTTTGAAACTGAGCTGTAAATTTTCAAAGCGGCAAATAGTTGTTTGACTGAACTCTGAACCATGCACAGCAGCAAGAGCCTCACCAACATTAGTTTGAGTGTAACCTGTAACAAGAGAGAGGGAGAGAAAAAAAATGGAGTGCTCATACAAAGAAATATAGGAACATAGGTACAGGAGTAAGCCGTTCAACCACTCGAGACTGTTCCACCATTTAAAGCAATAAATGCAACAAAAATAAATCTTGGTACTTCTTTCAGAAATGTGAGGTTTGTTCAGGTTCTGGTTATTCTTGCAAACTATAATAACTATTTAATTTCTAATTAACTTACAAGGTGTTCATTTTGGAAATGAAGTGGCATTGTCTTATTGTGAAAATTGTTGTTTTTATATGCCCTATTGCTTCATTAATTTATAAACAGACAACCAAACATAACCACTTAGAAATAAGTGTATTTTTCACATTCAAATTGTAAAGCCCAGAGCTGAATGCCAGTGACATGGAGATTGAGAAGGGACATGATTGAGATGTATAAAATTAAGGGGGGCACAGATAGGAAGGAACATTTCCTTTTAATGGAGGGCCTGGTGACCGGGGGCATAGATTCAAGGTAAGAGCCAGACAGATGGTTCAGAGGAGATGTGAGGGAAAACTTTTCTTTTCATGCAGAAGGTGAGGCCAGTCTGGAACTGTAATGATGCTAAAGGCAAAAACCCTGAAAACACTTAATAAGAAAGTAGATATATAGTTGTGGTGTCAAGGCACGTCAGACTATGGGCCAGGTGCTGGAAAATGGAACTAGAACAGATGGCTGTTTTCACCCAAGCTAGACTAGATGGGCCGAAGGATCTTTTTCTGTGCTGTAGATGCTTCTGATGCAAACCCTGGGATAAACAGTCCCCATGTTATAAACTGCCGTTTGTTTTATGGATGCTGGAGTCCTACTTTGTTTTGCTGCGTTTGCCTTGTTCTGATGTTTGAACGAACTGAAACGACCAGAAGGCCTAAAGTGCATTTTACCCATCAACTTTGTAACGAGCAAAATAATTACTTCAGTTTAAATCGGATGGCCCCTTTCACTTTGAGAGGATATCTTTTTTGTTTCTGAGAACTCCAAAGAATTGCGGATGCTGGGGTTGTGCTGGAGTTTACGTACCCTTTCGTGTTAAACGATTGTCTGGTAGAATTATTCTTGTGGAGATTTGCCGCGGTCAGATATTTTTCCACCTCTCCAGGTTCCATGTGGCACATGGACTGCAATTGCCAACCTTGTTCGAAGCGGACGAGGTGTAAATTCTAACACCTAACATTTGACATGGGGCTCGGTTGGGGAGAAAACGAACGATAGCGGCAGAGATTCATTCACAATGGAGCGGGATGTCAATGGCTCTGATCACTTGGTTGGCATAAATACTGTTACCAGATTATATTAACTATGCTTCTGCTTTCCTTTCGCTTCAAATCTTATTTCTAATTGATATCATTGATCCACCTAACAGTTATTCTTCAAGTTATCACATGAAATAGAAATAAAATCCACAGAGTCCCAAAGATACGTTGGATTTGCTGAATCCACTTACGCCCTCTCTCCATTAGGATTAAGTCCTCCTGTATCGAGAAAGCGCACATTTCCTTCGCAACTGGCCGAGCTGACTGTCAAAAACGACAGCAACAAGAACAGTGCTGTTATAACTTTGTCCCCAGCCGAAAGCTTTGGAAATATCTACACGATATATATTCTCCATTGGGTTTCTCACTATTGAAATTTCGCTGTCACAATGTTTCAAACCAACTCAATGCCCACACGTTATTTTTAAGCTTGAGACACTGTATTGTTTGAAAGCGTGAGCTAAGCCGGTGCCAATAGAAAGATGCACTAAGTTACGGCGGTTTCTAAACACTTGAATTCTTTTCAGTACCTCCCCCGCTTCCACCCCCACAGTGCTGTGGAGCCTCAGTAATTCAGTAAATTTAAGAGACACATTGAGAGATCCCTAGGCACTGATGATAGGAGCGGGTATAGGAGCGACACTGAGGGAGAATCTTGCTCTGGAATCTCTCAGCAGGACACAGCAGCGAAGTGACCCACACCTGTTCCTCTGCTCCTCACTCGCTTTGAAGTTCTGTGACATTTATGAGCAAAGGTTATTCGATTAGCACTTCCTACACTCCTCAATATCTTCTTCCCTCTGAAATAAAAGTCCACCTTGAGCATTACCATTGATGACCATCTCAGAATTATTTCCGGCACTTTGAGAAGTTTTGGAAAGTATTTTTGATCTTTAGTGTTTCCATTTGTTAAGTATTTCGTTCGCAAACAAAGGTGTCACACAATGAAGACATTAAATTCAGCATTTACCTAGCTTTATTCTCCTCACTTTAAATTGATTCGCAAACAGCTCCAACTCTTTGATTTCTGGTGTATCCAAACTAACTGGCTCCTCAGGTGTTTTATTCTTTTTTCGGTACTCCTGTTTGAGATCGATGACAATGGATTCTTCGCTCAGGACTGACTGATGAATCGGGGCAAATCCATGTCCCAGAGGGCAGGAAGCCGTGCTCAGCGTGTGGTCAGGCAGTTTGTACAGACATGGAGCCAACCCATCTGTGCATACAGAGGCATTACTGCAGACTGTTAAAGGCACATGATTAATGGCAAGGACGGTGCTAAGATGCAGGCCTTAGACAAGAGCGTTATACGTTACGAACTCAGCAGCTGCATTAGATTCCACAGAGTGTATAGTTTAGAATTCCTAAAGTTTTTGGAGTTCGATCAATTGAATATAAACAATTTATGTGAAAAAAACACATAAAAGTCATCACATTTCCCAAGTCCGTACAACACCAACTCACGCCGCGGGGAAAAAAATGCAAATAAAAATGTGTTCTTGACCTAATTCACAAAGCAATGTCAAAAGCTCTAATGATTTAATGAGATGCCAACGCGATAATCTGAATGCAAAAAAGAACAAGGCACGGGCCCGTTTGGCACAGAGGTATGTCCGTCTCCCGGGCCAGGAGGTCTGAGTTCAAATCCCACCTACTCCAGAGGTGTGACATAACCGGCAGTTAGAAAATGTTTATAGCCAGATTAGATTCCCCACAGTGTGGAAACAGGCCCTTCGGCCCAACAAGTCCACACCGCCCTTTGAAGCATCCCACCCAGACCCATCCCCTATAACCCACACACCCCTGAACACTACGGGGAATTTAGCATGGCCAATCCACCTAGCCTGCACATCTTTGTACTGTAGGAGGAAACCCACGCAGACACGGGGAGAATGTGCAAACTCCACACAGACAGTCGCCCGAGGCGGGAATCGAACCCAGGTCCCTGGTGCTGCAGTGCTAACCACGGTGCCACCGTGCCGCCCTAACTTTAACAGAATGTCATCATACAGTTTTATCTAGTCAAATTGTTTCATATGTTGCTGTTCACAGCTATATTTTGAATATTGAGTTTGCAGAAATGATGTCCAGTTGCTTCTGATATTGTACTTGTGGCAAGAGGAGTCAAGATCCTGGAATATCCTCTGTCCAATAATTTGAGTTGTCTGGAACTGATCGGCTGCAGCAATGCAAAATGCTGGCTCATCACCTTCTCAAGGCTAAGTAGCAATGGGCAATGATAGCTGACCTTGCCAGTGACGCCCACATCCCATGAATGAAAAGAGAATCAGTAATGTGGGTGCAGGTTTATTCAAGAGTAACCCAAGTAATTAATGTCTATGATAGGAGGATGTTGAATGGAATATCGATCCGAGCCTTTGCCTTCAGCAAATTTATTTCACCCATGAGAATGTTTAAGACTCCAAAACTTGTTACATCGTTATTCTTTTGTGGGCTATGGGCATTCCTGTCAAGGTCAACAATTCTTGCACTGGAGTGGTTTGCTAGGCAGGGGGCAGTTGAGAGTCACTGCTGTGGGTCTACACTGGACACGTTGACTGAGCCAGATAACGCTGGCATTCCTTCCCTAAAGGCCACAGGTGAACAATATGGATTTTAACAAAAAAATTCCTAGAATGACCCCAAGGCATTAGTCTAACTCTATGGGTTTGTAATCTATTTTTTAAAAAATCATGTGTTGGTCCTGACCATCATTAGCTGGCCGGCATTTATTGCCTGTCATTTATTGCTAGACAGCATTTGATTTACAGAAGCATCAAGGAGTCCTAGCGAATTTCAAGTCAATGAAAATCAAGGGGTATTTCTCCATAGATGAATCTAGTGCAAGGGTAGATGTTGTAATTGTTGGAGTCAGTCACCTCTACTCCAGAATAACACTGCAGGAACTGCTTAGGATAGTATGTCAGACACAACACATTAAGCTCCTTCGGTAACATTCCTTCATCATCAGGTCAGAACCAAGGATATTCACGAATAGTTGCATATTACACAGCTTGCTTGCAACTCCTCAGTTGTTGAAGCTATGAGTGCCTGTTTGCAGCAAGAGTTAGGCAACATTCAGGCTCAGAGATAATAAAGTGTGGAGCTGGATGAACACAGCAGACCAAGCAGCATCTTAGGAGCACAAAAGCTGATGAAGGGCCTAGGCCCGAAACATCAGCTTTTGTGCTCCTAAGATGCTCCTTGGCCTGCTGTGTTCATCCAGCTCCATAGTTTGCTATCTCGGATTCTCCAGCATCTGCAGTTCCCATTATCTCTGATACAACATTCAGGCTCAGGCTGGTGTGTAGACTGAATGTTATTTGCTACCTAAGTGCCAGGCTATGACTATTTCCAGTAAAAATTTAGAAGCTAATGTCTTCCCTAATTAATAATAATGTGGTTGAATCACCCATCGTCAACATTCTGGAGATTATTACTGACCAAAAATTTAACGGTACCAGCTATGTCAATAGTATGGTTTCAGGACAGATGCTGAACATTCTGCGAGAAGTAGTTCAGTTTGTGATTTCCAAAGGTCTTTCCATATCTGCGAGGCACTAGGCAGAAAGGTGATGGAATACTCCCCACTTGCCTGGTTGAGTGCAGCTCCAAAAGAAACTGAAGAAGTTTGGCACCATCTAAGAAAACATTTACTTCATTGGCAATCCATCTATTAAATTAAATTTTCTGTCTCTAGACCAATGGACAATGGCAGCAGTGTATTCCATTCACAAAATACACTGCTGCATCTTGCCAACTATCTATTGACAGCACATTCCAAACCCATGTTTTCTACCACCTTCAGCAAGCACATCAAAGCGTTTCACTAGCAGGTTTCCCTGCAGAACACGCCCATCATTCTCAGTGAGTCAAAATCACTACTGAATCAAATTGTGATAGTCCATACAGTGCACAGACTGTGCTGAGTCACTAACTTCCCAAATTAGGGATCAGCAACAGTTGACTGGTCTTGTCTGCAAAGCCTGCATGCCATAACTGAATTTTAAAAAAGCTATTCTGGGCATCAATAAAGTTGATGAAATATCTGTTCACAGGATTACTGGGAGTAATATACATGTTGTATGTCAAATTGTACTACAATAATATTTGGGTCCATTTCAAACCACACATTAATCTACAGATTGTAAATATACCACTTTCTAAGCATTACACTATTGGCAAACAAGAAAAAAAAACTAGTGCACTTACTGGGGTGCCAGCTAACTATTTAACAGCTTTGGTCACACCATTTCTACCATCCTGAGGGATGAAAGTGTGGCTGGTGGTTGAACTGAAGTGGACAGGAGAGTTTGGCTGAGAACCATCAATTGTACTGTCTGATGACCAGATACATTGGCAAATGGCTCTCTCACCTTGTGCAACTACTGTACTCTTCATGGCATGATTTTAAAAGATTGCAGCCCGGGTTCCGGAACTGCCGTCCAAATACTGTTGGCAGTGCAGTAGCTTGCAGCATGCCTGCATACTCTGTGTTCTGGCCACTGAGGAGCAAGTGGGAATGTGGCAGTTGGGAATGGTGGGTGGTCAAATTCATTAAACAGAAATACACCAATGAAACAGGCTTCCTTGCTTGGCCAATTTAATTAACCACCTATGGCATTTGTATTATAATTAAAAAAGTTTGATGATCAATTCCAAGTTTAAAAATTTGGTAAAAATACTGCATCACATATAAGACTGTAAAATAATGCATTGATAAATTGACATCATTTCCTCACCATGACAATATTAGTGTGATGAACAACTGGCCAGCCTGTGGACATTTTTTTCTTTCTTTCACATATCTATGAGAAATTGAAATAGAGAAGGAATTGCAACAAAAGTGAACATGAAGAGAAATTTGCTTGTCTCACCTGCCATCACCCCATATGCAGATTGTTGGCTCCCATAATGGCAAGATGGCATGGAGTAGTGAAGACGTGCAGGTGTGTTGGTTAAAGAGCCCGGGGGGAGGTGCATAAAAGAACATTTGGGCGTAGACAATGGTTGGATTGAGGATAACATTGAAGGAGCTAGTAAGAAAATGCAGAAGTAAGCCATGATTGGTTAATTAGACAATACTCACAAGTAAATGGTAAGAACTTATGAGTTGCTATCCACTTTGTTATTATATGTAACATAATCTGTTCATACAATTCATTTTTCACTATTTTGTTTTATTCCCCCAATGTAAAAAACACAAATTTCATGAGCACATTATATTTCTATTCTGTAACTTTTCTGGTAGTAATTTTCAGTTATATAAATGATCATTTTATTGAAATATCATTGCAAATTTGGCAGATATATTGCATTAGACCAATTAATAAAACTTCTACCAAGAATTAAAGTATTTATTTCTACACAGTCCCAGATGAATACTTGCTAATAAAACAATCGATAATTGAAAGTGATTTTGTGTTTATTTGTGACATTATCCTAAATAAAATTCCAGATAAATATTTAACAAGAGGTTACAATTTATTTATTAAAATGCATTTTGTATTTTAGCTTTTCAAAAGAAAATCATTCTAAACAGCAAAACTCTGGAACATAAACCAAAGATGTCACATAACAGAAGTTGTGTGGAAATGGAAACCATCTATCTGGTAGACCGCAATGTTTATGCAATATGTTAGAATTGTGAATATATTTGCTTTTTTGCTTACATGATTATTATTTACAGGAAACACTCTCTCTCAACTTATAGTGCTCTACCTGTATCTGTTAGTAGTAACCGAAGCTCAACCATTGTATTCGGTTTAATATCCTTTCTGAAATAAACCGAATATCTTGCAGGTCTGTAACATTAATTGTAATATGGCGAAATTTAATAGGGTAAGGTTTTCTCTGTTCACTCTGTGTAACAAAATAGTAAATCCATGTAATAAAAAATGGCTTATCATTTCATTACAATTACTGCAGAAGATACTTTCCTCAATATTTATACAGAAGCCATAAGAAAGCCCTAGGTAAATGAAAGGCCCTCCATTCTTTTATTCTGAGACTTAAGTCAGTGAGATAATCCTATTGATCCAATGTGACTTTTTACATTATATCGTTCACAAAGAACAAAACAGTTAATGAAACTAATTACATCTGACAATGGAGGCCCCACTTTACATTTTTAACAGATTCCTATTTAGTCAGAATTGTCTAAAACTCAAACACCGCAGCTTTGACATCCTGTGTCATTTATCTAAACATGAAGGGCTGCAGGAAAATAAAGCTAGTCTATAAATGCCTTCAGAAAATCCTTGCCCTTATCACTTAGTGGCCTTGCCCTTCCCTTTAGAACCTTCTTCAGTCCTGAAACTAACTTCAAATTTATACTTTCTCTCATTCTGGCTACTTATTTCATCTCTTTGGTTGATGGCAGTGCCTTAAGCGTGTATGCCTGACTACTTCCTTTCTCTTTGAAGGATCTTCCTAAAACTGACTTTTTTGGAATAAGCCGTTGGTTGCTTCCCTTTTTCATCATTCCTTCTTGTTTCGAGGATTGTTCTGTGAAATGCACTGGAGTGTCTTGGAGGTTAAAGACGCTGTGAAAATGCTGATAACTCTTGTTAAAATAAAAGCCGTCTCATTTGTCAGGTTGCCTAAAATTGGCGGCAACATTTCACATTGCCTTCATGTCTATATGCGGGAAGAGCATAGAAACGTTCCAGCCCTGACCACTCCTAACTTGTGAGGCCTTCCTCACTGGTGAAGAATGTCAATATCTTTCATGAGATCGCCTCCTTGTAGCTAAATTCTTACAAAGAACATGTAATTGGCACAGTAAATGACCGTTTGGAGGAAGAACAAAGATGACGATGTTTGCCCGTTACCTGCTGAAGCCACTCTGGTTCCTTGGCTGGAGACTGAGAAGCGTTCGGCAGCGTTTGAATGGTGCATTATCAAAGACAGAGAAGAGGTCTTAGAACTACAAACTGTAAAGCAATTCACATTATAAACGCTAGTTATTCCATTTTAAATATATTTTAAAAAATCTTTTAGCTGATCGTTCATTTTACCTTTCTTTCTATTTGCTGAAAGCTGGATGTTCCTTTGAGAGTGATTGGCAGCACATCTACATAAACAGGTACAAGTGTTAGAGGCGGCTGTGTTGCACACACTGGTCGCGTGTTTGTATTTATAAGGCAATTTCACCCCTTCATTCATTTTAATGGCCTTTCCCAGGGATATTACTGTCCAAGCCCCGAAATCTGCTTTCAGCATCTAACCAGGCAGAAATAGAAATCTGAGATCCTGTTAGTAATTAAATGAGTTAACAGACACCTGGAAATTTAGGGGCTAATTTAGACAAGGAATTGAATCGGAAAAAAAGAGTTACTCCAGGTATTTTTCGGTTGTTTTCCAATGTATTTCATCAGATTCATGAGCATTTTAACTAGAACTGTCAGATTAAATTTCTAATGTTTCTTTCTTATTTAGAACATGTTCATTTGGAAGAGAATAAGGATCGAAGATAAAATGCATTTCTGCGAATTATATCTAAACCACACAAGTTGAAAGCTGCTCATGTGGCTTCATCCCATCTTTTAACAAGGAACAACTAATGAATGGCAAGTAGTCTATGAATACTAGATTTGGATTTTTTGTGAATTAAAAAATGATACTTAAAAATGCACAATGTATGAGTGAGACAAATTCCAAGGAAGGGACTCACCATCTGTGGCTAATTATAAATGTTAAAGATGGTGGCCATCTTGAAGAGAAAATATACAATTGTGCAAAGGCTGGTGTCAGGTGAGAAGCTTGAACAGAGTAGAAAAAATAGCAAAGAATTTCTAAAAAAAGAGGGAAACATTAGATATGACAGAAAGGTAGCCAGAAATACAACATCGGACAGTAAGAGTTTCTATAAATATTTTCAATTGAAAATAGTTGGCAAAACACATGTGTTGGCTCTGTGGAAAGTGAGTGTGGAGAATTGATGATGGGAAATGAAGAGATGGCAGATGAACTGAACAGTGTGGGCATTGTGCATAAGTTTTCACTATAGGAGGTACAAATAACATCCCAGAAGTTGTGATAATTCAGGAAATGAAAGTAAGGGAGGAACTCAGGAAAATTACAATTGTCAGAAAAGTAGTACTGAGTAAATTGTTGGAACTAGGGTTGACAAATGGCTGAATTTCATCTAGGGTCTTCAAATAAATCCTACTGAGATTGTTAATGCATTGCTTTTAATTTTTTCAGAACTCCCTAGATTCAGGAGAGGTCCCATTAGGTTGGAAATAGTAATAATAAGTTTTCAGTTGTTTCATGATTTTCCTGTCTCATTTCTAAAGACTGCTGCTGTGTTTCATGAGAACAAAGGAAATAGGAGCAGGCATTGACCATCTGGCTGCTCGAGCCTGGTCCTCCATTCAATAAGATCATGGTTGATCTCTTCATGGCTCCAACTACCTGCCCACTCACTATAACCATTAATTCCCTTACTGTTCACAAATCTCTATCTTTGCCTCAAAAACATACAATGAGGTAGCTTCAGTGGCTTCACTGGGCAGGGAATTCCACAGATTCATAACTGTTTGGCTGAAGAAGTTCCTCCTCAACTCAATCCTAAATCTGCTCCTCCTTATTTTGAGGCTATGCCCCCTAATTCTAGTTTCACCTGCCAGTGGAAACAACCTCCCTGCTTCTATCTCATCTATTCCCTTCATCATTTTATATGTTTCTATAAGATCCCCTGTCATTCTCCTAAATTGCAACAATAATAGCCCCAAAATCACAGTATCACAGAATTGTAGATAATAAAATGTGAGGCTGGATGAACACAGCAGGCCAAGCAGCATCTCAGGAGCACAAAAGCTGACGTTTCGGGCCTAGACCCCTCATCAGAGAGGGGGATGGGGTGAGGGTTCTGGAACAAATAGGGAGCGAGGGGGAGGCGGACCGAAGATGGAGAGAAAAGAAGACAGGTGGAGAGAGTATAGCGGGGGAGGTAGGGAGGGGATAGGTCAGTCCAGGGAAGACGGACAGGTCAAGGAGGTGGGATGAGGTTAGTAGGTAGATGGGGGAGCGGCTTGGGGTGGGAGGAAGGGATGGGTGGGAGGAAGAACAGGTTAGGGAGGCAGAGACAGGTTGGACTGGTTTTGGGATGCAGTGGGTGGAGGGGAAAAGCTGGGCTGGTTGTGTGGTGCAGTGCGGGGAGGGGACGAACTGGGCTGGTTTTGGGATGCGGTGGGGGAAGGGGAGATTTTGAAACTGGTGAAGTCCACATTGATACCATTAGGCTGCAGGGTTCCCAGGCGGAATATGAGTTGCTGTTCCTGCAACCTTCGGGTGGCATCATTGTGGCACTGCAGGAGGCCCATGATGGACATGTCATCTAAAGAATGGGAGGGGGAGTGGAAATGGTTTGCGACTGGGAGGTGCAGTTGTTTGTTACGAACTGAGCGGAGGTGTTCTGCAAAGCGGTCTCCAAGCCTCCGCTTGGTTTCCCCAATGTAGAGGTAGCCACACCGGGTACAGTGGATTCAGTATACCACATTGGCAGATGTGCAGGTGAACCTCTGCTTAATATGGAAAGTCATCTTGGGGCCTGGGATCGGGGTGAGGGAGGAGGTGTGGGGGCAAGTGTAGCATTTCCTGCGGTTGCAGGGGAAGGTGCCGGGTGTGGTGGGGTTGGAGGGCAATGTGGAGCGAACAAGGGAGTCACGGAGAGAGTGGTCTCTCCGGAAAGCAGACAGGGGTGGGGATGGAAAAATGTCTTGGGTGGTGGTGTCGGATTGTAGATGGCGGAAGTGTCGGAGGATGATGCGTTGTACCCGGAGGTTGGTGGGGTGGTGTGTGAGAACAGTGCATCCACTGTACCCGGTGTGGCTTCCTCTACATTGGGGAAACCAAGCGGAGGCTTGGGGACCGCTTTGCAGAACACCTCCGCTCAGTTCGTAACAAACAACTGCACCTCCCAGTCGCAAACCATTTCCACTCCCCCTCCCATTCTTTAGATGACATGCCCATCATGGGCCTCCTGCAGTGCCACAATGATGCCACCCGAAGGTTGCAGGAACAGCAACTCATATTCCGCCTGGGAACCCTGCAGCCTAATGATATCAATGTGGACTTCACCAGTTTCAAAATCTCCCCTTCCCCCACCGCATCCCAAAACCAGCCCAGTTCGTCCCCTCCCCCCACTGCACCACACAACCAGCCCAGCTCTTCCCCTCCACCCAGTGCATCCCAAAACCAGTCCAACCTGTCTCTGCCTCCCTAACCTGTTCTTCCTCCCACCCATCCCTTCCTCCCACCCCAAGCTGCTCCCCCATCTACCTACTAACCTCATCCCATCTCCTTGACCTGTCCATCTTCCCTGGACTGACCTATCCCCTCCCTACCTCCCCACCTATACTCTCTCCACCTGTCTTCTTTTCTCTCCATCTTTGGTCCACCTCCCCCTCTCTCCCTATTTGTTCCAGAACCCTCATCCCATCCCCCTCTCTGATGAGGGGTCTAGGCCCGAAACATCAGCTTTTGTGCTCCTGAGATGCTGCTTGGCCTGCTGTGTTCATCCAGCCTCACATTTTATTATCTTGGATTCTCCAGCATCTGCAGTTCCCATTATCTCTATCACAGAATTGTAATGGGAGGTGCAAAAGGAGACCACTCACTGCATCATACCTGCAGGGTCTTTCCAAATCTCTTGCTTTTTCTCTGTAATCCTGAACATTGCTTTTGAATAATCATCTAATTCCACTTTGAATACCTCAACTGAGCCTATCTCCACCACATGTCCGGGCAGTACTTTCATCTCTTAACTACTTTCTCTGTGAAAAGCTATTTCTTACATTCCGTTTGCTTCTTTTTCAAAATGGCTTTAAACCAGTGTAGCCTGATTCTTGATCCTTTTATGAGTGGGAACACATTCTCCTCATTTATTCTGGCACAGACTCGTCATGATTTTGAAAACTTTTTACTTCCTCTTAGTCTTCTCCTTGTCAAAGAAAACAATCCTAACTTCTTCAACCTATCCCCATGACTGAAGCTTTTTATTCCTAGAACAATTCTTGTCAACTTCTCCTGTACTCTCATCATTATGTTTATATAGTTCCAAAAGTGTGGAACTCAGAACTCTACAAATACATCAGCTTGGGTTTACCTTGTCTCTTATATATGTTTTGCTCGACCTCTTTGCTCTTGTTACTTTTGTCTGTATTAATGTAGCCTAAATATTGTAGGCTTTATTAACAGCTCTTTCTACATTTTCTGCCACTTTTAATGATATCACCAAAGACTATTTGCACTTGCACACCATTTACAAAGATATATTTTATTGCACACTGTCTCTGTATGTTGTTTGTACCAAAATGTATCACTTTTCACTTCTCCGCATTACATTTCATTTGCCACCTGTCTGTCCGATCCACCAATTTGTCTATATTCTTTTTAAGTTCTACACTATCCTACTCACAGTTTACAAACCTCCCAAGTTTTGTATCATCTGCAAACTACGAAACTGCCCTTTGTACACCAAGATTGAGAAAATTTACATATATATATGGAAAAGAAAGGGTCCTAAGAACAACCCATTGAGATCTGCAAGTCAGCCTGATAAAAATAAATGATCAACCATAATTCCCCCTACTGATATTTTCCATTTGAGATAGCTGCACTACTTTAATATGAGCTATTGAACATCCCCAATTTTAATTGCTCCAGCACTGGTGACCCAGGCCCTCAGTTGCCAGTGACCTACATTCCATGTTCCTTCTTCATCTTTCTGCGTCATTTTCTCTCCCTAAGAGCCATTGAAACCTAACTCTCTAAGTCTTTGATCATCTTATCTGTAGCCTGGAGTCATACTGTTGCTTGACAATGCTCCTGTAAAGCCCTTTCAGCCATTCAATTATGTTAAAGGCACTATATGAATATAAATTTCTATTATAGGACGTTTACCACTCTTCCATTATTGTTTTAGAAAATCCTGGAACTCCTTGCCTTACAGCACTTCAGGAAGGCAGCTAACCGCTATCATCTAAATGGCAATTAGAGATGCGGTCGAGAGACTGGCTTTGCCAATATTGCTCACTGACGAAAAAAACATACAGAAGAGTAGCACAGTTTGCAGCAGGGGACACTGAAACGAGCAGCAAAGAAGTTCAACTTTTGCGAACATGGATGTCTGCTTTGTTACTCAAAAGCTAATTTTTGATAGGAATGGATAACTGGAAGCTTCTTTCCACAACAAATTTTAAAATAACTTTACCAAATTTTCAAAACTATTAGACCAGGCGTGCCACCTGACGTAAAAGTATTTAAATCCAATTCCATGGCTTAAGCTACAACTTGTGTAGCTGTGACAGCGTTGGTACAAAATGGTAGGAAATCAAATTTGATGATTCATTATAAAATTACAACTACAAATTTGGGAGTTGCAATCCACACCTAAACTCCAACAACGCCTCGGATTTAATCGATGTTTTTTTACCCAGATAGTGGGTTGAGCATGGAATGAATTTTCAAAGGAAGCAATGGATTGAGGTACAGTTACAAGGTTGAAAAGACATTTGGATAAGTACATGAATAAGAGAGACTCGGAGAGGTATGGGCCAAGCACAGGCAGGTGGGGTTAGTGTAGTTTCGGATTTTGGTCAGCATCGGCTGGTTGGATCAAAGGGTCTGTTTCTGTGCTGTATGACTCCATGACCCAGAACAGGAGCCAGATTTTATTTCTAGAAATATAAACAGAAAATGGTCTGAATACTCAACGGAGCAGGAAGCATCTGCAAGGATAGGAGAGGGATAACATATCTGGGCAAGAACTTTTATTTTACAGCAGGATAATATTAAAAATAAACAGAGCAAATGCCATTAAATACACCGGGTCTGGTAGCATCTGTGGAGAGGAAAACACAGCTAGTGTTTTGAATCTGGTATGGCTCTTCTTCAAAGGTCTTTGAAAATGTTTAAAATGTAACAAAAATGCAGGACAGGTGTAATGCTGCCAGTTTCTGAAGGTTTAGGTTTCAATTTTGAGACCTCCAGGATAATATTGTGATATTATACTAAAACTAATAATATAATACTATACCAATAAAATGTCATTGGGTGGCATTGTGGGTCAGTTGTTACAGTGCCAGTGACCTGGATTGATTCCACCCTTGGGTGGCTGTCAGTGTGGAGTTTGCACATTGTCCCCGTGTCTGCATGGGTTTCTGCCAGGTGCTGCTGTTTCCTGCCACAGTCCAAAGTTGTGCAATTTAGGTAAATTGGATATGCTAAATTACCCATAGTGTTCAAGCATGAGTAGTTTAATTGTGGGAAATGCAGCGATAAGGTGGTGGGATGGGTCTGGGTGGGATTCTCTTTGGAGGGTCAGTGTGGATTCATTGGGCAGTATGACCTGTTTTCACACTGTAAGGATTCTATGGATGTGACAGTATGTAAGCAAATGCCAAAACAGGAAAAGTATTTGGGGATGTGTGAGGTGGGCGAGAATTAAAGGGAAAGATTGTGATGTGGTTGAAGGCAGGAGATAATAAATCACATAAGGAATGACAGTACAATGCAAAAGGTGATGGCAATAGGACAAGTAAAGAACCAAAAGATAGGCCCAGAGGAGGTGTAAGTGAGAACAGAATAATCCCAACAACTAAAATGTGAGTAGAAGCTATTTTCTGAAATTGTTAAAATCAGTGTTGAGCCTGGAAGGCCATAAAGTGTCTAATCAAAAAAGTTATTCAAAGATAGATAGATAGATGGATAGACAGATAGATAACTTTCTGGTCTCCTTACCTGTGTATTTGCATCAGTGATAACCCATGCATTCATAGAATCCTGCAGAAAGGACAATTTTTGCAAGTAAGTCCCATTTCAGTATGGTTTCTTCAGCAGCTCCTGCAACAATAAAATCATTTAAGTTCAAATCTGTGTGAATGAAACAACACTATGTAGCGCTATATTTGGGTTCAGTGCCTACCAACATATTTTCAGTTGGTTATTTTACCACATATTCTGTATCGGGGGAAAAATGTTTTTTTTAGATTTAATGCCATTTTCCTGAGGTTATTTCCTGCTGTGAATAACACCATGTAGATTGAATAATGATTTATAACAACCAAATAGTTCCTACTTTCTCAACTGAACAAAACTGCACTGTAAAGTTGTTGTGATATAAGATGAGGTTTCGGTGGACTAATGTGTTGACTTGCTTTTTATTTTGAACAGGGGCAAATCTTGCGACCACACAAAGAATAGCCTGATTTATTTTGGAGATTTTACAAGACCTACCTTGGCATTTCCATACACTTTATTGTGTCCATATTCTCTCCAGAATCCTTCACAACATTTTATCATTCTTTTTATATAACAATCATTTTATTTTTGCAACCAACTCAACTACACTTTTAACTCCACTCCGCAGTCCCAGGATGGATGAATTTCAGGAAAAGCAGTCCCATCTTACTGTGATAACAAAGTGTGGAGCTGAATGAACACAGCAGGCCAAGCAGCATCTTAGGAGCACAAAAGCTGCCATTTTGGGCCTAGACCCTTCGAAACGTCAGCTTTTGTGCTCCTAAGATGCTGCTTGGCCTGCTGTGTTCACCCAGCTCCACACATTGTTATCTCGGATTCTCCAACATCTGCAGTTCCCGTTATCTCTGATCCCATTTTACTGTGGCCATTATTGTTACCAATAAAAGGGAAAAGCAACAAAATCAAAATCAAGATCAAAAATGGCATTTTTATTGTGTGCATTACCATCCAGGAAAAAGCATGATTGATGGATGTCCAGTCCACAGCTTTATATATTCACTGCCTCCAACAGTGGTGCAACACAGCTAAAATTTGTAGTATCTAGGAGACCCTATAGCAACTCACCAAGGCTTCTTTGGTAATATCTTCCAAACCTGCAATCATTAATATCTCAAAAGGCAACAGCAGAAGAAGCTTCCATTTCTAGCCCAGAAATTGCACAAATAATTTCACTGGTATAATTCATTTCTAACATCTTCTTTTCTAGTAGAGACTACACCTCTGTTTGACCCCAGTCAGCTCTCCTACAAACTGAACCCAAAACTATTTGAGCTTTTTTTTTACCAAACATGCTCATCCTAGATTCTGTTACAGCAAAGGGCTTAATATTTTCTCTCTACTGTTAAAACACTCCAACTGTGACACTCCAACACTCCAGCTCTGCTCTTTGATATACACTGATTAAAAAGTATAGTTTTGGAAAGGCTGACCTAATTAATTTTTCAATCTCTATACAAAAATTGACCAACACCAATATACCATTGGTCTGAATTCTAAACAAAAATGATATTAACATAGCTAACTCACACTGCTTTCATTCACAAGATGGCCAATGGCAGAGAAAAGGCAGTTGTTGTCAATCAGGGGTGCAGCCTTCATGATGAAGAGGATAAAGGATCAGAATCTCAGTTCAACATTAATGAAGATGAGCTGTGTGGTTTAGCCTGATACAATAGCTGCGAGGGTGAGTTGGTTGAGAGTTTGCAGTGATGGCTGAACATGGCTTATATCCCCCTATTGTTTAGTTGCAAGGGTGACAACTCATCCAAGATGGAATATCAGAGAAGCCCTTTCATAGCACTGAGACAATAAAGAGCTCAGACAAAGAGATGGGGAGTACAAAATGGATGTTATTAGAAGTAGAAGCTATCTTCATGTCTGTGGTATGTATTGTCAAGGGCCATGTATGGACAAGACAGAAACCAAGGATAAATTATTGAGAGATTCCAGAAGTAACACTGCAAGTTTTGGAACAGAAACCATTACTGGATGTACACTAACTCTGATCGTGTAATTAGATTGGAAATGATTGAGGTAAATCCTAGAAAACTGGACAATAGACAAACAGAATTGGTTAAAGGTTGCCATATGATTCAAGTAGATTGAAGGCAATGACGAAATATAATGTACCATGGTTACAGCCACTAAAAAAACATCATTTTTGACTCTCATTGGGATGAGTTTGGTTTTTTAGCTACAACATTATCCCTAAGTTTTCACATGCCATTTGGAAAATTTAGGCTCTTATTTAGTTTCCATTATTTTGTGTATGTTTATTATTTTTAAATGCTGTTTTTGAATATTAGCATGAACCATGTATTCATGCTACTGTTGTATTGTGGTATGGATTAAGAGTGACTCAGTGGGCTGAATCTTACAAGAAATTGATAAAATATCATTTTCATCAAGATTCATGCAGGGTTTCTGTCTGCAAGATCCAGTGAGTTTTCTCACACACTCATTAGTTCAAACTTAGCTCATTAACCATGCGGCATACCTTTACCATCAGAAAAAATTCCTGATGGGGCAATGAGGCTGGTACGTGTCTGCTGCCAATATTTGTGCATGAGGGGTGTGCGCATTTGCTGTCCATGGACTGTGCCCTGAAATGTTGGTGGCTCTTGTCCAAGATAAAGTTCGGAGGATCAAGTGGCAAGTTGCAGTCACTCGCTAATGTGACTTTCAAGTTGGGAATTGTTGTGGTCTAGTTTTTATCCAGTGTGAGGGAGAATGGGAAATTTCATAATAATAACTTTAAATGTTGATTCATCTAACTTGAAATGGAAATTTGACATACTGCAGAAAAATGGCAAAAATGCCAATACTGTCTCATAGCATTTGTGACCATAAGACGATAAGATATAGGAGCAGAATTGGACTTATCAGCACTTTGAATTCACTTTGGCATTTGATCATGGCTGATTTGTTTCTCCACCTCATTCTCCTGCCTTCTCCCTGTAGTGTTTGACCCCCTTACTAATCAAGAACCTATCTACCTCTGTCTTAAATACACTCAATGACTTGGCCTCTAAAGCCTTCTCCAGTAATAAATTCCACAGATTAACCATCCTCTGGTTGAATAAATTCCTCCTCACTTCAGTGCTAAAGGGTGGCCCCTTTACTCTAAGGTTGTGCCCTCAGATCCTAGTCTCTCCTACTGGTGGAAACACTTTCTCCACATCCAATCTGTCCAGGCCCCTCAGTTATTTATAAGTTTCAGTCAAGTCCCACTCATCCTTTGAAGTACCATTGAGCACAGACCCAGAGTCCTCAACCATTTCTTATATGACAAGCCATTCATTTTGTGAACCTGCTCTGGACCCGCTCTGGACCCCCTCCAAGGCCAGCACATCCTTCCTTAGATACAGGACCAAAACTACTCAATATTCCAAATGCAGTCTGACTGGAGCTGTTTATAGCATCAATAGTGCATCCCTCCTGTTCTATTTCTAATCCTCTTGAAATGAATGCTAACAATGCATTTGCTTCCTAACTGTCAACTAAAGCTTTTATGTTAACCTTAAGAGACTCTTGAACTAGGACTCCTAAATCACCTTGTGCTTCAGATTTCTGAAGCTTTCTCCATGTAGAAAATAGTTCCTTAACTCTTTGTTCCTTCATCCGCGTTGTTAATGTATAATGTGAATACTTCTGGTCCCAGCACTGAATCGCTGCAGATCACCACCAGTCACTGGCTGCTATCCTGAAAAAGACCCCTTTATCCCCATTCTCAGCTTTCTGCCAGTCAGCCAATCTTCTTTCTATTCTAATGCTTTGTTCCTAACACCATGAGGTCTTACCTTATTTAGCAGCCTCCTGTACAATATCTTGTCAAAGGCCTTCTGGAAACCCAAATATCATATCCACTGGCTCTCCTTTATCTAAATTACACAATGCCTCCTTAAAGAGCTTCTACAGATTCGTCAAGCATGACCTTCTATTGAAAAAAACCCTATTTACCATTCACTTCCAAGTACTCTGCAATCATAACCTTAACAATGGAATCTAAAATCTTACTGACGACCAAGGTCAAGCTAACTGGTCTATAATTTTCTGTTGTCTGCCTCCCTCCCTCCTTAAACAGAAGTGTTATATTACCCATTATACAGTCATCTGGGCCCTTACCAATGCCTCTCGAATTTCCTCAGCTATCTCGTTCAGATTTCTGGGGTGTAGTCCATCAGGTAAGGTGGTTTATTTACTGTCAGACCTTTCATTTTCCCTAGCACCATCTTGTTAGTGATGGCCCCTCCCCCACTGCACTCACTTCTGCCCTCTAATGCTCTTGAAGTTCTGGTATGCTGCTGTCTTCCACCAGGAAGACTAATGCAAAGTACCTAATCAGTTCCTCTATCATTTCTTTGTTTCCTATTACTAATTTTCCAACCTCATTTTCCAGCAGTCCAATGTCCACTCTTACCTCTCTCTTGCCTTCCACATAACTAAAAAAATCTGTTGCAATCCCAGAGTTATAGAGTCATAAAGCACAAACAGGTTCTTTGGCCCACCATGTCTATGCCAACTAACAGATATCAAAGTAGACTAATCCCATTTACCTGCCCTTGGTCCATAGCTGACAATGCTTGCCTTTGAAGTACTCATCCACATGCTTATCAAATATTGCAAAAGTATCTGACTCCACCAACCTCTCAGGGAGCACATTCCATATTTCCACCAATCTCTGGGTGTTTTTTTTCTCAGATCCCCATTAAATTACTTGCTTTTCACCTTAAACCTATACCCCCTGATCTTGGACATGGAGAAGAGATTCTCATGATATACTCTGTCTATTTCACTCATAATTTTGTATACCTCAATCAGATACCCCTGAGTCTCTTCTATTATATTGCTAGCTAGTGTACACTCATGTTTCATCTTCTCCCCATTATTTTTTCTCAAGTTATTCTCTGCTGGTTTTTAAAGGCTTGGCAATCCTCTGGTTTCTTTACCACATTGTCTGCTATTGCTTTTATGTTGTTCCTGTCTTTCCTTGTCATCCATGGTTGCCTTGTGCTCCCCTTAGTATGTTTCTTCTTCCTTGAGTAGAATTTCCGTTGTGCCTCAGAAACTCCTGCATTGCTGCTCCACCGCCTTCCTTGTTAGCTCCCCTTCCAATCACCTCTGGCCAGCTCCACCCTCATGAATGTGTAGTTGCCTTTACTCAATTGTAATACCGTTACATCTGATTGCAGTATCTCCCTCTCAAACCACAGAGTGAATTCTGTAATATTAGGTTCACAGCCCCATAAGGGATTCATAAGTATTATACATCTTCCAAAATCATCTATACCCTGGTGGATTCTACCACAAACTACTCGAAAAAATTATCTCATTGACGTTCCATGAATTCTTTTTCTTGCAATTTACTACCAAGTTGATTTTCCCAGTCTGCTTGCATATTGAAGTTCTCCATGATTATTGTAATAGTGTCTTTCTTAAATGCCTTTTCTATCGCCTGATTTATTTTCAGCCCCACATCCTGACTACTGCTAGGAGCTGTACTTAACTCCCATAAGGGTCTGTTCTCATGCATGCATTTTAGTACAGCAACATCAGTCCTGCTTTGATTGGCCTCCCTTGCCATAGCTGTCCCCTTATATGCTGAGCCTGAAGTTAGATTCATGACCCTTTTCATACTTTCTGTTCTATTACTTGTTCTAAAAACTTTAATAACTTCTTCTGAGAACTCCCTCCCGTTTAACTCAGTAAAAGTCCTTGTGACCACTCTGATTGCCTTTCTGCTGGAATCCTGATCCCAGATCATTCCGAGTGGAGCTCATCTCAATGGTACAGTTCTCTCCTGTGACAATTCTGATGCTAATGCTCCATGAAGTGGAACCCCTCTTTCCCACAACACCCCTTTAGCCATATGTTTACTTCCCTGATCTTCTTATCCCTTTCCCGTCTTTTATGTAGCTCAGGCAATAATCCTGAGATTACAATCTTTGAGTTCCTATGTTTAATTTTGTTCCTAATTCCTGATATTCACCAAAACTGGACATTTTGTCTACTCATGCCATGTTATTAGTGCCAACATGGACCACAACAGCTGGATTCTTCCTCCCCGTCTTATGTATTCTTTCAAGTTGACTTGAGATGTCCTTTACTTTGGCACCAGGCATGCATCGCACCATGTGTTTTTGATCTTGCTCCTATAGGATGCTATCTATCTCCGAATTACAGAATCTGCGATCACTTTTCTTTGTGCTCTCCCTGATTCTTTCATCATTCACACATAGAGCAAGCACTTCATACCTATTCGACAAGGTCAACGAACTGAGGCTCCTCCAACGTTATTCCAGGATCCCTCCACCTCCCTCACTTGTTGTCACACCCTCTTCTCCCTAACCAGCAGCCAAATTAGAAATATTCTAAATACAGGGTGGTAGAAATAATTTGCTTCACTTTGTTTCAGAGGAATAATATAAATAAGAAAATGAACTGGACTAGAATTTTTGATTCTGAGCCGCTGTAATAGCTCCTGGGCTCAACCATTTTGCCATCAAATGCACATCAGTCTGAATAAAGAATACCTATCAGATTGAAAAGATTTACAAACAGAATCATAGACCTTTGCCAAAATACATGAATTGACACAAGCACCAATGTATTCATTCGGCCTTTGGCCAATGTTTCGTTGCACAAATCCGGTTTTAATTAAGTGTGGAATCGTGTTTTTGGCTCAATGTTTTTCCTTGATGTTGACATCTGTAGAAATACACGCCAAGGAGGGATTATGAGATTTTGACTGGGGACAATTTCCCATGCTCAAGAACAAATGGCGTTACATTGGATGGCGTGCAGTAAGTTTATTACAGGCGGACGGTCACTAACTCGCTTACCGCTGGCTGAATTAATTTAAAAAATCTAAAATAACAACATTAAGCCTTCATAAAGCAGTTCGAACTAAATTAGAAAATAACACTTATTCCATTAAACCGGCATAAACTGTAGCAGATCAAGTCTCTCAGCACCTGTCCATAGAATCGGAGAGGAGAAGGTAAACATCTCAATCGAGGATTTAAAGTGGCAGCAGAAACTGATTCCCACAAGTATCAAAAAACAGTTGCAACTTTGTTTTAAAATAAGCCGTTCAGAGTCTTTTTATAGGGACAATGCAATAATTGCTCGGATCTTACTAACAAATGATAAATGAATTACAGACCAATGGTTTCTCTTTTCATTTGAATGCACTTTCTTTTAAAGGTTTATCCCTCATCGATTGAAGTGCTTTCCTCATTCAAAGAATCAATAGAAGTTTATGACGAAGGAGGTGGCCGGGCCATTCTTGGCTGTGTGGGCTCGCTAAGATATTCCTGTTTTGCTTCATTGTTTGTCCAATGCCTATCCTCTTATGCCTTGCACCATCGTCCTTTTTCTGTTATAATTTTGTTCCCCTTTCGCCCAATAGCGGACCTTCCCTTCGCTGTATTAACATTTTCTCATAACCTGCTGCATCTCGAGTTTCTTTCCAGGCTTGATATAAGATGATTATCTTGAAGTGTCAATTCTGGTTCTCTTTCCAGGGGTGCTGCTAGAGCTGCCGATTACTTTCAGCATTTTCTGTTTGTAATTTCTCTGAAAAAGCTGCTTATCATTTTGTACAATTCCACTAGACCGGTGTTAAAAACCTTTTTGTTTTAATATGCTTTGTCTATCAGAAATTTTATTGAAAGCGGAATACTAGTATAGTGTATGTGCAACACGAGAAAACTACCATTGTAACTGGTCATGTATACCACATTAATTTTTAACATATTTTAAGACTGCACAAAGCATGGCAAATCTCTCCTTTCTCACAATAGATAAAAGCATGCTGAAATGCATGAGTATTCCCCAAATGTGAATTTCCCACAAAATTTTGACTGGAATTCTTTAAATTTGATATTCTTACTTCAAATATTTTCCCAATAAATAGACATCAGTTTGAACAGGTAATGTGTATTTCATATTTGTGGCTATAAAGTTAACACACGGATCATAATAATTATGGGAAAATTAATTTTGGCACACTAAACTGAGAATTATTCAAGCAAAAATGTAATCAATACCCAATCTGGATTTGAACTCTTTGGCTCATTGGTAAAACTTTGCCTTGAAACTGGAAAGTTAGCAAACTAACGTTTTATATATATATACTAATGTATGTTTTAAACAGGGGAGGCAAATAGGATTATAAATGCTTGTTACTCAACATTGTGGTAGCCATCTCCCGGTGAAGAATTAACACAAGAACATACTGGTTGGTCTCAATGGCCTCCTGTGCTATATAGCATATGCCTCTTTAGAATGACAACATTGAGTACAAGTTATTTTTGAAGTTTGATTTCCTGTATTGAAAGGTTGTTTCATTTCCCTTGAATTGTGCTAGATTTAAAAGAAGGGCAACTAAGTTGTAAAATCAAGGCATGTCCAAGTGTCGGGAAAGTATGTTCTCACTAGTAGAAGCTAATTATTTTGCAAATTAGCATTCCACTAGCAGGAAGCACAACAAATAGAGTCATTAGCTGAAGATTCTGATGAATCTCTCTACACTGTACAAAGAGATTAGTTCAGTCAGGTCGTTCAGTGAGAAATGGGTTGCGACTGTTTAGAATGCTGAATGCAGAAAGAGAAGATCAAGTCAACACAAAGTGTTAGTCAGAAACCAACACAACATAGAACAGTACAGCACAGGAACAGGCCCTTCAGCTCACCATGTCTGTGCCAACATTCATGCCATTATAAACTAATTTTGCAACATCATAACCTCATAAGCTTGTGCAGTGTGGTGACCAACAGTTATGGTGAGCAGATGTAAAAACAGTGCAGTTGTTTGCTGGATTTATCAACTTTTCAGCAAAATTCTTGGTCAATTTGCCATTGGTGTGTGAACCAAATCTCTGCAAATGATGTCCAATAGAGTTGTTGAATGGAACAAGAAAAAGCATTTTAAAAAATCAGTCAATTAGCGATGGCAACATTTGTTCTGAAATACTATCACGTAGTTGATGATGTTAACCTGCAGTGTGGCATTCGCAAAACTGGATTTGGAACAACCCTAATGCAGCAAGGGCAACTGGTTATATTTGTATATCGGGTTTTAATGTGAACAAAATGACACTGTGTTCAGAATGAGAAACAGATCATGAGTATTGATTTTGCTTGTAAATATTTCTAATAATATTTACTTGGAAGAGATGACGTGACAGTCGAGTCTGATCACAAGCCATTCAAAGCATGTCCCTCAATTTGCTCCTATTTGATACAAAGTGCCAGCAAAGCATGTTACTCCAGTTACAGAGATATCATCTGGACATGATATATGAGCAGGTGAAATAGACATACATTATAGACATGCTATTGAGAGTAGGAATCTGTATGAAGAAAGTAAAGAATGCTCTGACAGAGTGTGAAGACTTCCAGCTCCAATGGCTTAAGATACTTTGTTATTAACCCAGTAATGACATTGAATATGATAGACAAGTACTTATTTAAATTGGAAGACATACTGAACAAGATGCAACTCTTCAAGTGTCACATGAGCTGGTGATTAAAGGATGGCCTGAAAGCATTAAGGACACTGCTATACTTTCAAGAGCACCTTGGGCATAAACAGACAAATTAACAGTCCAAGGTGGCACATTAAACAGAACAAATAGAGTCAATCAGCTGACAGGACAGATGCTAAAGTGCATCCATGCAAGCCACCACTGGGCAACATGTACAATGAAATAAAACACCACATCAGCCAGTGGTGCGATGAGCACCATATAAGCAAGCTGGAAAGCCACTGATGAAACATTGTATCCCAGACTGACCATAGATTAAGTTGCAGTAGACCACTTCGCTGCTATAGAAACTGATTAGCTTGTTGCGATAGACTATGACTCTAACTACTAAGAGATAGGCTGGCTGACTTCAGTGAATATGTGAGATTGTAGAATGACTAAAAACATACTTTTATGGCATTCCAGACACTGTGATTACTGACAATGGCCCCAGTCCATGACTGAAAAATTCAACATCATACATCATCACCATACTATCCCCAGTCAAATGGAAAGGCTGAAGTGGCACTGAAAATCACCAAAAGAACCAGAAAGGATGCAAGCAAATTCAGAACAACCATTGAGAATAGAAACACACTCACTGAAGGCATGAAAAGTGGTTCAGTCCAAGGACTAATGTCACACTACACCCAAACTGCTCTTCAAGTAACAAAAAAATTGTGAAACCAGAAGTGGTATCACATCTGACTGACAAAATCATGGCAAAATGACAGAAAGCCAAATTTTCATAGAATCTCTACAATGTGGATACAGGCCCTTCAGCCCAACATGTCCACACCAACCCCCTCAGCATCCCACCCAAACCCATAATCTACACATCCCTGAACACTATGGGCAATTTAGCATGGCCAATTTACCTAACCTGCACATCTTTGGACTTTGGGAGGAAACCGGAGCACCCGGAGGAAACCCACGCAGACGTAGAGAGAATGTGCAAACTCCACACAGACAGTCGCCCGACGGTGGAATCAAACCTAGATCCCTGGCACTGTGAGTGCTAACTACTGAGCCACACCATGCTTTGACGATGTTACTAGACCACTGCCAGAGTTGACTATTGAAGTTAGGATGCAAAGTGTCAGCCTGATTGGCAAATTGGAACCTGCAAATGATTCCCACCTCAACTGTTTGCAGTGAAAATGAATGACTACATTTACCACTGCAATAACAGGCACATAATTGCAACTGGTGAAGTGGTGCCTTCACAGCTTGCAGCTGATCAGAAAGATGTGAACCCATCACTTGCAGAAAACACAAATCAACCATCAATTCCAAAGGACACCAACAATGGAAATGGAACAACTGTTACTGTGGCAATGGCAACTCATGTGGTAACAACACTCTCCGTAGAAGGAACATTACCCAGGTTAATAGCCAAGGACAATTCACAAACAGCCAATTAAGATGTCAGCATGATTTAATGACTGTCTGTGCAATGTATGTGCAGACATTCATGAGAATATTGAAGTGTTTATGCATGAGAATAGTTTGTACATAGTGGGTAACTTAGGGAACTCAGTATAAATTATAATGTATGCAAACATTTTTGCAATGAAAAGGGGATATTAAGGGTGGAATTGCAATAATTTACTAATGTAGCTGCTGGCTTGCTATAGGCATGTGGCTTCATCTAGGCCTGAAACGTCAGCTTTCCTGCTCCTAAGATGCTGCTTGGCCTGCTGTGTTCATCCAGCTCCACACCTTGTTATCTTAGTGGGCTGGCAGAAGGCTTTTGCTTTACTAAAATTCAAAAAGGGCAAAATAGCAGCCCAAGAAATCATATATACTACAATTTTTTTTTGTTTCATGGAATGTGGGCATTGCAGGCTGGGGAAGCATTTATTGCCCATTCCTGTTTGCCCATGATAAGCCTTTTTCAGCCGCTGCAGAATACTTGCTGTAGATAGACCCACAATGCTGTTAGGGAGAGAATTCCAGAGTTTTGATTCAGTGACGCTGAGTGAACAAAAATGTATTTCAAAGTCAAGATGGTGAGTGGCTTGGAGCGAGTCGTGCAGGTGGTGGTATTTTCATGCATCTGCTGCTCTGGCCCTTCTAGGTGGAAGTAGCTGTGAGTTTGGAAGATGTGTTTAAAGATAATTGATGAATTTCTGTAGTGTATCTGGTAGATGGTGCACACTGCTGCCACTGAGAATTGGTGATCGAGGGAAGAGATATATGTGGACATTGTTCCAAACAAGCATGTTGTAAAGGCAACAATCTCTCCCTCAATGTCAGCAAAATGAAGGAATTGGTCATTAACATCAGGAAACAGACTGGAGGCGATTCCCCTGTCTGTATCAATGATGGAGATGGTCAAGGGCTTCAAGTTTCTAGGATTAAATATCACCAACAATCTATCCTGGTCCATCCAAATCGATGCTATGGTTAAGAAGGCACACAAAAGCTTCTACTTTCTAATTAGGCTAAGGAAATTCAGCAACTCTTACCAAATTTTGCAGATGCATCACAGAGAGCATCCAGATGCAGCACAGCTTGGTATGGCAACAGCTTTGCCGAAAACCACAAGAATTCATAGAGAATTATGAACTCTGCCAAGCCCATCACAGAAACCTGCCTCCCAACCATTGACTCCATCTATACTTCCCGCTGCCTCTAGAAAACATAATCATAACCCAACTTTGATTGCGCAGAAGGTATAAAAGTTTGAAAACACGTATCAACAGATTCTCAAGAATGGCTTCTTCCTTATTGTTATAGGACTTTTGAATGAAACTCTCACATATTAAAGTTGATCTTTCTTTGCACCTCCTCTGTCACTGTAAAGCTATACTCTGTGTTCTGTTCAATTACCCTGTTGTACTTATGTATAGTATGATTTGCCCAGATAGCATGCAAAACAATACTTTTCACTGTATCATACCACTTGTCGCACTAATAAAATCAAATAAAAAGAAGAAGGAAACACAGATAATGTAAGGGGAGCATGGTGAGGACAGTAGACCACAAACAGGGCATGCATGCCATGAATCCTTTGTAACTCCAAGCTGAGTAAGAGCTATGTAAAATATCAATGTAAGTTATACATTTTGAATGCTCAAAAAGTATTGTACACTTTCTTAAAACATTTAAGTAACGTCAACCGACATTCACATAGCCTCCAACTGACCCCCATCATAACAAACTGCGATTGACAAATGCAGGTATTATTTTGCAAGCATTATGCAATGGCTTCCGTTATGTGGCCTCGCACTGTGACTTTTCATTACCAGAATGAAACCAGAACAATCTGAAATTCACTTCACTGAGAGTGCTGGTGAGAAGTGACCTCTGGGGAAGATTTTGGGAAAAGTCAGCTCAGTCATCACACCTGAGAACAGGATTGCGAGGACCCAGGGCTCAACAGGAAGAAGAGCATCCAACAGAGGGTGGTAGTGTGAATTGACTGAGTAGGACTCTGGGGGAAGTAGCAGCCTTACTTGATCTACTATACCAGGAGTATGGTGGGAGCTGTACTTCCTGACATCACAAGTTCAAAAGTAATGTTTGGGACAGAAGGGCTTCTGATTGGTGAGCAGTGGTCAGGTGACTTTTTCTGCACATTCAATTTCCATGAACCTTTTCATACCTTTAAAGTTTTAAAGTAGTAGGATTTGGGCTAGTAGTGGCCAATAGTGGCTCAGTGGTTTGTGCCAGTGCCTCACAGTGCCAGGGACCTGGATTTGATTCCACCATCAGGTAACTGTCTGTGGGACTTGTGGCTATTCTGCACATTCTTGCTGTGGCTGTGTGTGTTTTCTCCAGGTGCTCTGGTTTTACCCCACAGTCCAAAGATGTGCAGGTTAGGTGGATGAGCTATGGGAAATGCCGGGTTACAGGAATTGGGTGGGATGCACTTTGAACCTGATGGGACAAACGGCCTGCTACCACACTGTAGAATTCAATGAAAAGAAGTCCAGTGCGGAGATTTAGAGTTGTACCTAGACTGTTGTTTACAGAGTTGTGCATTTGGCATTTTTTAGTGAAACTGTAATACTGGTGCCCATCTAGATATCTGTAAATTAATTTAATAGAAATTTATTTTTAGTTAAATAATTATTAGAAAGTAGAAATGGCAGCCAGTGAGATAGTTTGCTTTATATACAATTTGAACATCCCTGATTACATCTGCTCCTGTCAGTCCACAGGCATTGGTTCCAGCAGCAGTTGGATACATTTAAGAGGTGGAAAGCATCCTAGGCAGGAGTTTTCAAGTAATGGTCACACCCAAGGTTCAGGCGGATGGATGGGTGACTGCTAGCAGGGGCAGGTAACCAGTGCAGGAGTCCCCTGTGGTTATCCTCCTCTCTAATAAGTATACCAGTTTTGACAGGGTTTGGGGTTTTGTTTATCAGGGAGTGAACTATACAATAAATGGAAAAGCCCTGGGGAAAATTGATGCGCAGAGAGATCTGGGTGTTCAGGTCCACTGTACCCTGAAGGTGACAACGCAGGTCAATAGGGTGGTCAAGAAGGCGTACGGCATGCTTTCCTTTGTCGGATGGGGTATTGAGTACAAGAGTTGGCAGGCCATGCTGCAGTTGTATAGGACTTTGGTTCGGCCACATTTGGAATACTGTGTACAGAGCTGCGTACAGTTCTGGTCGCCACATAACCAAAAGGATGTGGATGCTTTGGAGGGGGTGCAGAGGAGGGTCACCAGGATGTTGCCTGGTATGGACGGTGCTAGCTATGAAGACAGGCTGAGTAGATTAGGATTATTTACATTCGAAAGACGGAGATTGAGCGGGGACTTGATTGAGGTCTACAAAATCATGAGAGGTATAGAGCAAGAAGCTTTTTCCCAGAGTGGGGGCTTAATTACTACGGCTCATGATTTCAAGGTGAGAGGGGAAAAGTTTAAGGGAGATCTGCGTGGAACGTTCTTTACACAGAAGGTGGTGGGTGCCTGGAATGCGTTGCCAGTGGAGGTGGTAGAGGCGGGCACAATAGTGTCATTTAAGATGTGTCTAGACAGACACATAAATGGGCAGGGAGCAGAGGGATACAGATCCTTGGAAAATAGATGACAGGTTTAGACAGAGGATCTGGATCAGTGCAGGCTTGGAGGGCCAAAGGGCCCGTTCCTGTGCTGTAATTTTCTTTGTTCTTTGAATGGTGACAGTAGCAGTCAGAGCGGTAACGCCACAGTTAGCTTTGTTGTACAGTAGTGAGGGTCAAAGTGCAGCAGAGCAGTAGTAATAGAGGACTATATAGTCAGAGGCACCAATAGGTGTTTCTGTGGCTGCAAGAGAGACTCCAGGATGATGTGTTGCCTCCCTGGTGCCAGAGTCAAGGATGTCTCTGAGTGGGCATGGGATATTCTCAAAAGGGAGGTTGAGCAGCCAGAAGTTGTGGTACATTGTTACTAACAATAGGCAGGAAGAGCGGCGAGCTCTTGCACAGGGAGTTCAGGGAGTTAGGTAGTAAGTTGAAAAGCAGGATCTTTAGCGTTGTAACCTCAGGATTACTCCCTGTGCCAGGTGCCAGCGAGGCTGGGAATAGGACAATAGTGCAGTGAAATATGTGGCTAAAGAGCTAGTGTAGGAGGGAGAGCTTCAGATATGTGGAAGAGTGGGATGTTTTCCAGGGCAGTTAGGATTTGTACGAAAAGGATTGGTTGCATCCATACTGGAATTTTAGTTAGGTCACCTTTAGAATATTGTGTACAGTTCTGGTGGCCACACTACCAGAAAGATGTGGAGGCTTTGGAGAGGGTACAGAAAAGATTTACCAGGATGTTTCCTGGTCTGGAGGGTTTTAGCTAAGAGAAGAGATTGGACAAATTTGATTTGTTTTCACTTGAATATTGGAGGCTGAGGGGCGAGCTGATAGACATTTACAAAATTATGAAGGGCATGGATAGAATGGATAGTCAGAGTCCTTTTCCTAGGGGACAAATGTCAATTACTAGAGGACATAGGTTTAATGTGAAAGGGATAAATTTAAAGGAGATGTGAAAGGTGAGCTGTTTTACTCAGAGGGTGGTAAGTGCTTGGAATGTGCTGCCAGAGGAGTGGTGGAAGCGGATACAATGGCAAAGTTTAAGAGGCTTCTTGACAGATTTATGAACAGGCCAGGAATAGAGGGACACTGACTGCTTTGAAGCAAGGGGCTTTTATTTAGAAAGGCCTTATATATCGTTATGGGTTCGGTGGGCCTGAGGAACTGTTTCTGATCTGTCCTCTTCTTTTGTTCTTTGTTATCATTATTGACTCCTTAGGCTGTCGATTTAGAAAGTGCTTCAATGGAGAAGGTGTGAACAATAAAGATCTCTCTTAAAACCATCTTCATATTTACGCAAAGGCACCAAACAAAATTATCGAGAGGAATGTTCGAATTACAAGTACAAAAATGACTATTTTTGAATTCGGGAGAGCTCCTGCAATCACCAGACGACCAAAGCCGAGTTCCTCATTCTACACTGCAGTTGTAGGTCCGGTTCTGAGGAAGGGCCACCAGACACGAAATGTTAACTCTGACTATTTTCTTCACAGATGCTGCCAGACCTGCTGAGCTTTTCCAGCAGCTTCTGTTCTTGTTCCTGATTTAGAGCATCCGCAGCTCTTTCAGGTTTTAGTTGCAAGTCGGTCATTTATACACAGAGAGTGAGCAAATGAGGAATCCATCCGGAAGACAATGCTGTGGAAATAATTTGCCAACCTACAGCAGATGTTTTATTGGTACAAAACATTACTGCCATCTTTTTGTTTTCCGTATATCACCTTCATTGCGCTAGAGTGTCGACAGAGACTAATAAACAAAATCCATAATTATAGTCCCACTCTGTCCCAATATTACGCATCCCACAATATTCAAACACCATGAGAAATAAAAACCGAAAGAAGGGTCACCAGACCCGAAATGTTAACTCGAGTGTTTTTCACAGATGCTGTTAGCCCTGCTAAGCTTTTCCAGTAATGTCTGTTTTTGTACCATATGAAATAAAGCACTGCTCTCAGATCAGTTTCTGCAGAACTACAAAGTGATAAAATAATGCACCAAGTGGTATTGCGCTGCTAAGGATATTCGCCCACGATAAGGTTTCTGTGCCCATTGACGTCATTCTTCAATGAAGAGTTTTATTATTTTAATCTATTTGCTCGATATCCTCGGGGTTGGCAGCTGACAGGAAAAGCTGATTCCATTCTTCATGTTCGCTTTCGACCCCTCACATCCAGTTCCATTCCATCTAATTAATATTCGTGTAACTTGGTGAAAAACACCGTCTGTTCAGCGGGCTCTGCAGTTTTGGATTTCACTGCATAAACACGAGCTGCAGTCATGACGATAATTTCATCAACATATTCACCATCCCAGCCGCGTACAACCACAGGTCACACGCCAGATTCAAGTTCCCTTGACACTAACACCTTCTCCCGTACCCCGCCACCCCACCCCGCTTCCAAACCCACAACTCCCACCTTCGGATCAACCTTGCCTAAGGAGCACTGTATCTGACATACTCGTCCACTGGCCTCCTTAGTCTTCTACCCAGGACCTCAAATACCCAGTGGGTGATGTAAACTACACAGGAGTTTTACCGTCTAGCGCCAGATATAGATGAGGTGATTGTTTAACTGAATCCATCTGTTCCCTTTGTAAATCTGGGGACACAGTGATCTAGTGACTCTGTCAGCGATCTCGTAATCCAGAAATTGAGATTAAAATTCCACAACAATTTCAAATCAATTGATAAACCTAGAATTGAAATCTCATTTCAGTAAGTTGAAGTTATCATTAATAAATATAAAATCTGTCTGTTTCACTAACGTCCTTTGCGGCGGGAAATCTGCCCTGTTTTGATGTGCAGTCCTGTCCCATGTGATTCCAGACCCCCAGGACTGTGATTGAGTCTTAGCTACCCTCTGAAATAGCTTGACAATCCATTCAGTTCACAGGACATTAGGGATAGGCAACAACTGATCAGTGACCACCGCAAGCCCCCAACACCGCCACTCCACGAAAAAAAACGTAACGATGAAATCCAGCTCTCTGTTCCAGGTTACTTTAATTACACATCACACTAGGTCCTTGGTCTTCTAGATTCAATTCAACTCAATGTTAGCACTTACTACTGACCTGGGTACAGACATAAACAGCTTCAAGCCTAAAGTGCAACTTTCTCTCTGATAGCAGACACTGGCTAAAATATGAAGGATGCATGAGGCCTCCCAAATAGGGAGGAGGAAGGAGGAAGGAGGTGGGGATCCTTCATCAGTAGATGGACTGCAATGGTGGAGAGGTTAAAAAGAACATGGGGAAATGTGTGTGTTTCTGGGAAGATTCATATTTTTGGCAATCCTTAGACTTGTGAAGGTGCAATAGAGTGGACTGGTAAGTCACTTCATTTGGGTCTAAAGTGTCCACCATTAGAGTTATGCATAGGCCAGACTGGGTAAGGGCAACAGCCTTTTTTTAATCTGAATGACAGTTTTGACCTAGTTTAGTTTTTACAATAATCCAGTAGTTTTGTAATTACTTTTATGAATTGCCAGCATTTTAAAATCAATTTCTAGGTTTTTATACAGGTTCCAATTCTCAACATGCAATGGTGGGACTTAAACTCACATTTTTAGGTTTAATAGTCACTAGCCTAGAAACACGGCCATTGCATTACTGTAGCCCAGTTGACTTCTCTCAGTGACAAATCTCTTCGACTTCATCTAATCACATAGCTGTTTGATTTTTTCCCCCATTCTATTCTCCTACTTGGCTCTTAAAATAGAATATTCATCTTTATTCTTTTCTGGTTCTCCAGTAGATCAATCGCCTGAATGATTAGCAGCACAATGGCTCCTTCGTTAGCACAGCTGCTTCGCAGATCCAGGGACCCAGGTTTGATATCCACCTTGGGCAACTGTCTGTGTGGAGTTGACATGTTCTCCCTGTGTCTGCATGCCCAGTCTAGCTTAGATTGGGTAAGGTATCTGAAAAGGCTTGAAATCAGGGGAAGTTAGTAATATGGGCATTTGTTCTCCATGATCTGGAGGTGGCTCACTAACTAAAACGATAGTCTTCAGACACAAATAACAAATCTGTTATGTGAATTCCAGTACTGTGAGTTAATTGTGAATCATTGTTAACTGGCGGATTCTTCATTGCAATGACTCTTCCAATCAGCATCTATGTGCCAGCCAATCAACAGTCTCCTCTCAAACAGTAATAATGTTGGTTTTCTTCTAACCTGGTATATTTGCAAATTATCCTGATGAGTGCAATGTGTCTTTTTTCAACAATACTTTAGTTACTGACTACAAATATCTAGGTATCAAGGTGGATGATAAAAGGGGAAAAAACAAAACGCAACTATTGTACCTAAGAACATTCACATTTTTACTACATTAAAATGTCATGAAAATATTCCATACAGCTATTCTTTTTGAGTGTCTCTTTCAGCACTATTGTCTTTGGAAAGTAGGCTCATCAAGGATAGTGAGATTGTTGAAGCAGGCAGCAAGAGTTTTTGATGAGCAGATCATTTTTGAAAAAAGCTGTTGAAGAATTTTGACAAAAGAGTGTTGTGGACAACAAGAATGATTTATTGCCTCAGCATTAATGTTGAATGCATTCAGGTAAAAAACTACAGCCCATGGATGCAGGACACTTGTTTGTGCGCTTCACTATAACAGTTCTTTCTGGGAGTTTGATGAATGGATGAGGTTTTGCACTAATAATTAGACTCGGTGATTATTTTATTACATCAGAATAATTTTTAATACAGTTTAATTAAAGTTAGTCTTCTATGATAAGGTAATTTTCTTTTTAAACTTTTATTATTCATTAATTCTTTTTAGCAAATGCAAAATGGACCTGAAATGAATTTCTGTACAGATAATAAAGTGAAAATGAATTGGACAGAATAATTGCAGAGTAAAGATTTCTTTTGCTCACTATCAACAAGTTTTGCAGTCATGCAGCATGCACAATGTCAATTTTCCTGATTAGAATTTTTTTTCCCCTGAGCATCAGTGGAGTTAATTCACATTTTGGAAAGCAAATGGTGCAGAATTCCAGATACATCTACCAATGTGACTTGGAAGAGATGCAAACTGCATCTCTTGAGGATGTGAGTTGTTCCACAAGTATTATTTCCTTTAAGATTGAAAGGAAAGCAATCCTAATATGGCATCAAAGCTAGCTTAAAACATCCACCTCTAAGACACTTTGCATACTTATCCAACCTCACTTTAATAATTTGAGATCATGGATTCTCTCTTCTTCATGCTATGTATGTAATAACAATAACAATAAATTTAAAGGGTCAAACCATCTCTGTCTCACGCCAATTCTAGCCATATACATTTTTAGTAGTTGGGAGAATACTTTCTTCACACTTGTGTTCAAGATGACATTCTCACAGGCAAGGCTAGTCTCAGCCTGGTATGTACCAAACAATGTGAACAATGTGGTTCTGCCAGGCTGCTACTCAAGCTGTAAGGGATCAATTCTCTCAGTTGGCCAGATGGATGATTTTTAATGCGGAATGTGTGTGTTCAATCCTATATCAACTTAGATTACGGTGAAGGACTGTCCTCCTGCCTGAGGCATGGTGACCCTCAGCTTAAACTATCACCAGTTATTTCTCTGAAATGGGAGAGCAGCCCTATAGTCTGGTAAGACTATGGCAACTTTTGCTTTTACTCAGCTGTATCTTCCAGGGACTTACCAGGAGTTCTCAAATCCAGGTTTATGAACTGTATGCATTCAGTAAAGTGCTATTACAATCTTCTTGTCAGAGTTATATATTGCTTAAAAATCAAAAACAAAATCACATGCTTTTGATCAGGAACAAAAACAAGTTGCTGGAAAAGCTCAGCAAGTCGGGAAGCATCTGTGAAGAAAAATCAAAATTAACATTTCGGGTCCAGTGACTCCTCCCCAGATCTGCAGAGCTTTTCCAGCAACTTCTATTTTTATTCATATATTGCTTAATTTTTGTGCATTTCTAGAACCAGATCTGCATTCTCCCCTTCAATCATGTTGGCACTTTGATATCAATGATGGTATGGCTACAGCAATGGTTACCAAAAAATAATTAGGATGTGCTGGTTGCCTAACATGGGCACAGAAGCAAATATGGCAACGTATGAATTTAAACTTGTTCAAATTTACTTCAGAAGCATGGGGGATTCACAACCATAACATTTTCTACACTATTTCTTTACCAGGTTTATTATTTTGCAATGTACTCTTGATGTCATGGAAGTTTTGAGTTTTCTGGATAAACTATTAAATTTGTAATTGTTGGAGTCCAAATGCTCAGTGGAAATATAAAGAAAATTCAGTGTCACATTGAATTGTGGAGATTAAATTTCATTAATCATTACCAACTGGTACGGTTGAGTTGTTCGATGCAGGATTTATTTATATGCAGTAGCAGTAACAAGGTTTCAGGAACACTGGCACATGTTTTTAGCAAGAATGTGGCAACAGGGCTCAGAGATATAGTGATTTGGAAGAAAATTGGACAGCACAAACCTGAAATAAAATCACAAACAGGCAGAAGTAGACTGCCGGGAGGAAAGCAACTTACAAGAAATGAGACAACCTGATGTTTCTGAGAAAATTGCTTACTATTATTTAGCCCTGAGCTTGAAGAAAGCCTGTTAGCTAGTGTTCATCCATCAGCCTTGGTCATTGCAGTTGTACTATCACCGATACTGGAATGGCAATATGGTTCTGGATGAAACACAGGTGAATGTTCCTGAAATGGAGTAAAACTAAATGGTGTAAAAACCCGTTTGAGATGATGATATCGTCACTTGTCACCATGATGAACTTGACTCAAGTACACTGCAAATTAAATTTTAAAGCGTGCCAGCAAATATATTCAAACTACAGCTGGGGTTCCAACTGAGATTCTGAAGAATGCACTTAATCGATTCGACATTACTATGCTAAAGGCATTATATAAATGCAAGTTGTTGTCTGCATCATTATACTAGAATGGTAAAATGAGCAAGAGTCAATTTAAGATAGAATCAGCTAGTGTGCAAATTAAATATTTATAATGCACACAATTCTAAAACTTGAGTTGCACTATTACAAATTATGACTCATACAAGTGTTCTGCTCAGAAATTTTGCTTCAATGCAAATTTACACTTCAAGGGCAACCTAAGGACTGCATAAAGATTCACATACATTGAGTTAATTACCAGATAAACATACAATCTCAGGAAAGTCTCTAAAATAATAAGTATCGTTGCCTAAATTGCAACTAATACACATTATATTTTTGGTTGTTATTTGCTCTGTACCAAACCTGAAAGAATGGCTAAAGCATGTGTTTTTACTTACCTTTTGCTCATCTGTAGCCTTCCCATAATCTCACAGGGACATGTTGCCTCCATTCTGAAATCATAGACTTTTAGCTCCTTTTGCTCCGAACTCCTATCATTCAGAAAAAAAAGCTGAAAGTGCCCCACTTTAAAAGGAATAGAGAGCTTTGCATTCTCAACACTAATCAATTGCTTGCAGCAAGTGAATGTTTGATCAGGAAACAATCTACCTGTGAGAATAAATACATTTATAAAATGGACATGAAATATTTAACACAAGTATTAGCCCATTCTGCAGTATATCATGCACAGCAGCTTCACATACTAATGCATGGATGTAAGGATGTATTTCAGCTTGAAATCACTTTGAAACAGTCTCCATGGAGAAGAAATGTACAACACACATTTACAACCAGTCAAAAGGAACCAATGATTTCCTAAGGAAAGCATACATTATGCAATTTATGTCAGTGCAAAGCCAAAAGTTATTTTGCATCAATCCTTATTATTTTGTGAAACACATTTTACTTAGTCACAGATATAAAACAGTTGACTTTGACTCCGTCATCTAATTCCGGTTTAAAAATAGACAACTTCGAAGAGTCTTTGAAAGTTTAACATGGTACATTGACTAAAATTCCAGTGAATAGTTTAAAAATAAATAAAAACTATTGAATTTAACTTTGAGATTACTGTGATCAACTTCACCAAAGGTGCACAAAGCAGAACACCCCTTTGCAATGCATTTCTACAATCTTACAAAAGACTTTTACTGAAAAACATTCAGTGCTATGGACTCAACTGCTTGCTATAGTAGAGAATTCCACAGGCTTACTACTGTCTGGATGAAGAAATTTCACCTCATCTCAGTTCTAAACGGTCCATCCTGTACTCACGTCTCTGAACAGCCAAATTTTCAAGTTTTGTGTTTTTTAAAAAAATGTTCTGTTTTTATAGTCTTGGGATCGAAATGAATAATCTCAACTTCTCGCTTCTCGCTGGCTTCTGCCACATTGTTGTTTGCTCATTTAACCTGTCTATATCTTTTTGAATTTGCTATGTGTGCTCCATACAACTTACATTCCCATGCCAGTTTTTCATTGCTAGTAAACTTAGATACTTAATTTCCATAACTCATGAACAGCAAAATCCTAATAAGGTGGAGCTGAAGGAATCTGTTCACAAATTTGTGTTCAGGGAGTGATAGCTGTGAAGGACTGATTCCCACATGAATGCCTTTCTATGTAACCTGATATGTCTACAAATGTGGCCTATGTCCAAGCAACATATTTAAATGTTGTAGAAAACTCAGTAAAGAAATAAACGTGCAAAAATTATTCTTATTAAAACGTGTCCGATCTTACAGTGGTCTGACCTTGTAAAAAAGACTTTGACAAATGTTAGGAGTTAGTTCCAGAGAAGCTTTGCAATCTCTTTCTGCTTGGGCTCTTGTCATCAGAAGAACATGATACAGTCATCAGTGCAGTCAAACATGTTTTTAGTGTTTTTGTTTGTGGTGTGAAATTCTGGAGCTTTTCTAGCCTTTGTAACATGGGCAAGAGAATGAGGCTTGCAGGTGGGTGCCAGATTTTTCACTGGACCTTTCAAGATCTTTGTCTTCTTTGGGCTGCTCAGAATTCTTAGTTGTAGAATGCACTGCATCTATCAGTGGTTCATATTTCAGTTATGATGTGTAGCAGACAGCAATGACCACTTCTGTGTAAGTTTACATGGTTGCCTCTGCTGGAATTTCCATGTTGGTGTTCCACAGCTGAGTGAAAATAGCCTCATTATTTAGCAGATTGCTTCACCTTACCCACTGCATGTCATTCCGAATTGTGATTTGCTTGAACTCAGCATGGTGGAAACAATTGGAAAATCTAACAAGTATCACCATTTTTCATGTCATCTTCATTATGAACATGACCTTTAGAACTGCTGGATTGTGCTCCTGCTTGATACTGATGGTCTCCATAGCCTGAAGGATCATCTGCCATTGGTTGTGGGTTTTCAGGTTCTTCATCTTCTCCTGATCCTTGCCTTATCCTGAAACAGCCTGCCTTCCTCTCACCACGGGCAGTTTCCATGTTGCCTGGATTTATTGTCAGGGTGACTCCCCTTTCTGCAGAATTGGACTGGAAGTGGGATTGAGTTCTGCATGAGCTACTGTGAACCACATCAGCAGAACTTCGACAATGCTGGGAAATTGCTCCCACATTCATCGTTTTAGAACAGAGTGCCTGCCTGCCAAACCATTTCCCAGATATCACTACATCTCATATTTCAAACTGGTGGGCATATTCGATGGTGGGATCTCCTACTTTGTCATGGGTCCCATTTTAATACACTGGCTCTCTTTACTCAATCAACATCGCTTCCTCCCCAGCTGAAAATTCTACTCACTCTCTAACAGGTTTAGCCAATCCTGAAGATTTTGTACATACTTTCATAGGGAGATCATGGTGCCAAATGCTCTCTTTCCACATGCTCCATAATTTCAATCTCTCGTGTGGTCTAATTCTGCTCCAATTGGTGGGTGCAGAGATAGGAGAACCCTAGACCAGTTCAGCAAATCCAGAGTTACCCTCATGGAGTTCTGGCTCATCTTGAGCGTCACTGTCTTGGACTTGCCATTCTGATGGTGGGAACAGCTGATGACTTCAACACAACTGGAATTTGGTGTCATCGGAGCTTGACTTTGTAATGTCACTGTAGAATGTAAATAGCTGAGGCCCAACACTCATCATGGAGGCAAACTATTAGTCATAATTTGTCAACTTGAAAGTGTCACATTTATATCCCATTTTTCACCCTATTCATATCCTCAAAAATCAGAAGAAGTGATTGTAAGAATGGGTGGAAAAGGGTGGAAAAGTTTTAAAAAAAACAAACTGAGACAGAAGGAACACATAGAGTTTGAGAAAGAATTGTGCACAAAAAGATGAAAAGAAAGAAAAAAAATGTTATGGAAAATTTTACAGTAAGCCTGAAATTATCTAAACACAGCTAGGAAGCTGTGTTGAGCAAGGCTTGCTTATTTACATAGTTATTCAGTGCTTGTAGCATCTCCAACCCTGTGACTCTCACCACTGAGAAAAACAAGAACAGTAATATCAAGGGAACATCATCACCTCGAATAACAAATGGAATTAGTAAACTCCAAGGAATATGAACACAATGAAAACAAATTAATGGTATGTTGACTAATACCTCTTAAAGTGTGGAAGTAGTTTAGAGACAGAATTGAAGGTATTAATGACTAACCTATGACCAAATTGTCTCTCAATATGACAATACATGTAGTTTTAGGTCTATTGCTAAACTTTGGAATGGAAGAGGTTTTGAAGCTGGGAGGAGCTACTTGGAGATCCAGCTTTGAGAGCCCTCCAGCCACCATTGCTTATACATTGAACTAGTCTCCATGCCAATTAAGAACTTGCCTCTATCAAATCTCAGTGTGGGTCTGCTTCTTTCAGGGACAGTTAGAATCATTGAATCATAAAATCATAAAAAGAGAAGAGGCCCTTCAACCCATAAAGCCTGCACTGACAAAAAATCTACTCTAAATCTGCACTTGGCCCATATCTTTGAATGTTGTGACATTTCAAGGGCTCATCCAAGTACTTTTTTTAAAAGGTTGTCAATAGTACATACTGTTGCTACTGAGCGTTGGTAGTGGGATGATTGAATGCTTATGGATGTGGTGTCAATTATGCAAGACAGCTGGCTGTAAGCTGGGTGGCTGTCCCTGTGTACCATCTATCCTTGTTACAACATTCCATTTATAAGTGCAAGTGTGCTCCAAGGTGCAGTGCTGAAGTGCAAAAATGTACCATAAGTGAACTGCTAATGTAGCATGGTTATGCAGAGAGGCTGGCATGTCTCAGATGCCAGCAGCTGTGGATGTGGCTGGTGCCCTGTAGCATGAAGTATGGGAGGGTTAACGTGTGTGTGCGTTAGTCTGAAACCAAATGGAGTGATGTGGTTAAGCTTGTAGTTGGCTGATGCTGGGCCACATGGATGAAGTGTCAATGAAGATGATGCCCATGGGGTGTTCAGGGACACCATTGTAAAGAAGCAGTTGGATGCTAACTGGGACATTCATTTAGCAAGTTGCAGCTGTCAGGTCCCCTCTGTGGTATGTATTTTGAGGGTTTATGCAATCTATTAATTTTCTAGAGCAACTTGTTAAATTTTGCACCGGTATGTTGGGAGTTGGGGGAGGGGGTATGGTGTTGAGAATAGAACAGTAGGTTGGTATGGGGAGTGATTCAGGAGAAGGTTGGCATTAAGTCAAATATGTCTACTAGGAAGAGCAGGCAGGGCCAGTTTTGTGAGTGTAGCGGGACTGATAGTTTGAAATGTATTTATTTTAACCTGAAGAGTATACCAGGTAAAGCAGATAAGCTTAGAACCTGGATTAGTTCATAGAAGTATGATATTGTAGCCATTACAGCAACTTGGTTGCAAGGGCAGGACTGGCAACTCAAAGTTCCAGGATTTAGATGCTTTAGGCGAGATAGAGAGCGGTGTAAAATGGTTGGGGAATTGCATTACTGATGAAGGAGAATGTCAAAGCTGCACTAAGAGAGGACCTCTGGGAAGGCTTATCCAATGAGGCCAAATGTGTAGAACCCAGGAATTAGAAATGTGCAATCATTATGGTGAAGTTATACTCTAGGCTTTCAAGCAGCCAGCAGGAGATAGAGGAACAGAAATGTATGCAGATCTTGAAAGGCGTGTAAAAACAACAAAGTTGTTGTAATGGGTGATTTTCACTTCCCAGTACTGAGTGGGACTCCCTTAATGCCAGAATGTTGATGGAGCAGAATTTGTGAGGTGCAACCAGGAGGGTTTCTTGAAACAAAATGTAAATAGTCCAACTAAGGAAGGGGCTATTCTCGACCTTGTACTGGGGAATAAGCCTAGCCAGGTAATTGAAATTTCAGCAGGGGAGCATTTTGTGAACATTCAGCATAATTCCGTAAGTTTTAAGAAAGTCATGGATAAGAATTAGACTGGTTCTCTGGTGAAAGTGCCAAATAAAACAGTATTAGGCAGGAACTAGAGATATTCGATTGTGGGCAGCTGTTTGAGGGTAAATCCACATGTGAAAGGCCAGTTGATCAGAGATCGGGACCAGCATGTTCCTGTGAAGATAAACGATTGCAACATTGGGGAACCTTGGATGATAAGACCTATTGAAAGGTCAGTAAAAAGAAAAAAGGAAGCATATGTAAGGTTTAGGAAACTTTACGAAGGAAGTAGAAAAGAGCTTAGACAAGAAATTAGGAGGGCTGCAAATAGAACATAGAGAACATAGAACATAGAACAGTACAGCACAGAACAGGCCCTTCAGCCCACAATGTTGTGCCGACCATTGATCCTCATGGATGCACCCTCAAATTTCTGTGACCATATGCATGTCCAGCAGTCTCTTAAATGACCCCAATGACCTTGCTTCCACAACTGCTGCTGGCAACGCATTCCATGCTCTCACAACTCTCTGCGTAAAGAACCTGCCTCTGACATCCCCTCTATACTTTCCACCAACCAGCTTAAAACTATGACCCCTCGTGCTAGCCATTTCAGCCCTGGGAAATAGTCTCTGGCTATCAACTCTATCTATGCCTCTCATTATCTTGTATACCTCAATTAGGTCCCCTCTCCTCCTCCTTTTCTCCAATGAAAAGAGACCGAGCTCAGTCAACCTCTCTTCATAAGATAAGCCCTCCAGTCCAGGCAGCATCCTGGTAAACCTCCTCTGAACCCTCTCCAAAGCATCCACATCTTTCCTATAATAGGGCGCCCAGAACTGGACGCAGTATTCCAAGTGCGGTCTAACCAAAGTTTTATAGAGCTGCAACAAGATCTCACGACTCTTAAACTCAATCCCCCTGTTAATGAAAGCCAAAACACCATATGCTTTCTTAACAACCCTGTCCACTTGGGTGGCCATTTTAAGGGATCTATGTATCTGCACACCAAGATCCCTCTGTTCCTCCACGCTGCCAAGAATCCTATCCTTAATCCTGTACTCAGCTTTCAAATTCGACCTTCCAAAATGCATCACCTCGCATTTATCCAGGTTGAACTCCATCTGCCACCTCTCAGCCCATCTCTGCATCCTGTCAATGTCCCGCTGCAGCCTACAACAGCCCTCTACACTGTCAACGACACCTCCGACCTTTGTGTCGTCTGCAAACTTGCTGACCCATCCTTCAATTCCCTCGTCCAAGTCATTAATAAAAAGTGACTATGAAATATCCTTGGCAAGTAGGATTAAGGAGAATTCCAAGACATTTTATATGAATATTAGGAGCAAGAGGGTAACTAAAGACAGGGTAGGCCCACTCAAGGACAAAAGAGGGAATTTACGCATGGTTCCAGAGGAAGTGAGTAAGGACATTAATGAGAACTTTGCATTGGCATTCACTAAGGAGAACAATATGGATGATGGTAAGATTAGGGAGGCATATGTTAATATTCTTGGAAATGTTAATATTAAGAAGGTGGAGGGATTGTGTGTCTTAAGAAAATATTAAGGTAGATAAACACCCATGGTCTGTTGGGATCTGTCCCAGTATACTAAGGAGGCAAGGGGGGAGATTGCTGAGCCCTTGACAGACATCTTTGCATTCTTCTTAGCCACAGGCAAGATCCTAGAAGATTGGAGAATAGCCAATGTTGTTCCTTTGTTTAGGAAGAGCATTAGGGATAATTCAGGAAATTATAGGCTGGTGAACCTTAAATCAGTGGTAGGGAAATCATTGGAGAAGATTCTTAGAGACAGGATTAGCTTGCATTTGGAAAAGAATGGGCTTACTGGGATAGTCAGCATGGCTTTATGTGGGGTAGGTCTTCTCTCACAAACTTGATTGGGTTTTTTGAGGAAGTGACAAGAACATTAATGAAGGTAGGGCATTGGGTGTTGTCCACATGGATTTTACTAAATCATTTGACAAAATCCTTCTTGGTAGGTTAGTCCGGAAAATTAAGTCACATGGCATCCGATGTGAGTTGGCAAGTTGTATACAAAATTCGCTTGGTCAAAGATAGTTGAGGAGGGGTGTTTTTCTGACTCGACATCTGTGACCAGTGGTGTTCCTTAAGGATCAGAGCTGGGACCTCTGTTGCTAGTAATTTGTATACATGATTTGGATGAAAATGTGGATGTTCTCATTAATTTTGCAGACATTATGAAAATTGGTGGATTTGTGGATAGTGAAAAACATGGCCAAATGATATGCCAGGATATAGATCAGTTGGAAAATTGGGTGGAGAAATGGCAGATGGAGTTTAATCCAGGCCAGGGCTTACAAGTCCATAGCTCCTTGAAAGTGATCACACAAGTGGATAATATAGGAAAGATGGCTTTGAAATGCTTGGTTTTATTGATTGAGCATTTAGTATAAAAGTTGACACAAGTCATGTTGCAGCTGTATAAAACTTCAGTTTGGCCGCATTTGAAGGATTGCGTGCAGTTCTAGTTGCCACACTATCAGAAGGCTTTGGAATGGGTGGAAAAGAGGTTTACCAGGATGTTGCATAAATTGGAGTGTATTAGCTATAAAGAGAAATTGGACCACTTTGGATTACTTCCACTACAGTGTGGGATGCTGAGGAGGTGAAATGATAGAAGAATATAAAATTATGAGTGGCATGGATAGAGTGAATAATTGGAGTCTTTTTCCCAGGGTGGAAATGTCTAATACAAGGGGTATAAGGTAGGAGGGAAAATTGTTTTTACACAGAGGATGGTAAGTGTCTGGAACACAATGCTAGAGAAGTTGTAAAAGCAGTTATGAAAGCAACTTTAAGAGGCACGAAGACACACAAACAGGCTGGGAATAGAGTGATATGGTCCATATGGGGTTAATTCAGAATGCCATCATGGTTAGCACAGATATGGTGGGCTAAAGGGCCTGTTCCTGTGTTGTACTGTTCTGTGTATTTCTTGGTGAAAGAGAAGAGAAATGGAAGTGGCATAGGAATAATGTAAGTTGGGTATTTTATGATATACACATGAATAGAAATAAGGTAGTCTCTACTGAATTGTGAGACTCTGAAGTCATCATTGAGCAGTTTGAGGGAAAAATTTAGAATCGGTTTCTCAATGTCATTTTCACTGTATTTTCCCATCTTTCTCCCCATTACTCATGGTACACCAGGGAACAGAGAACTCTGCCCATTGAAAGTAAATGTTATTTTAAAAAATGTTACTGTTAAATTCCTATATGTCAGCTTTGCAGTAATAATGGGCCCCAAACATATCAAGGTCAAAATACTGCGGAACAGATATGGCTGAACTTGATATTTTCTACATAGCGAGTATGTTATTCCTATCAAAATCTGCTTCTCTCTCCACAGGAGCAGCCTGTCCTGCAGAGGATTTCAAAATTGTTCTGCTTTTATTTCAGATTTCTTACATTGATAATTTTTTAAAATTGAAATTCTTTATGCCACAATTTTCACATAAATTTATGAATTGTATGATTGATTCCATCTGGTGCCTTATTTGGTGTAAACTACAAGTAGGCAGTGAATAATTCTTTCTTTAATATATTTCAAAAGTGATAAATCTTTGGCATTTATCAGAATATTTTGTTTTTATTTAAAAATCTGATATTACTTTTCTACTCTGACTGTTTTCACACTGGCATTTTGCGCTCCATGATAAGCTTCACTCACAGCCAAGCTATTTCAGTGCAGCTCCAATGCTACATCTACGCAACAAATTGTATGATTGGCCAAGAATGTCCATCTTCCAAAAATCACAGCAAAGCTTAACCAGTAAATGACAACCCCATCATTCTCCTCTCATTTATCAGTAAAGTGATAGAAGGTGCTGTGTAGAGTGCTACCAGAAGTTATGTATTCAGTAAAAAACACTTCACATTTTCCAGTGTTTTGAAGAAAGGTTTTTCCCTGGGATAGGGGAGTTCAAAACTGGAGGGCAAAGTTTTATGGTGAGAGGGGAAAGATTTAAAAAGGACCTGAGGGGAAACTTTTTCACACAGAGGGTGATGGGTATATGGAATGACCTGCCAGAGGAAGTGTGTAGATGCAGGTACAGTTATAACATTTAAAAGACATTTGGACAGGTACATGAATAGGAATATTTTAGAGGGATATGGGCCAAATGCAGTTTGGGCTAGTTTAGTTTGGGAAAACTGGTCAGCATGGATGAGTTGGACCAAAGGGTCTGTTTCCATGTTGTATGTCACTATGACTCTATGACCTGAAATGTTTACTCTGCTTTCTCTTCACTGATGCTGCCAGACCTGCTGTGTTCCTTCAGCAACGTTTCTTTTTGTTTCATATTTCCAGCATCCAAAGTTTTTTGTTTCCTTTAGTTAAAGACAAAGGAAAATTTGCGGCTGTGAGCTATCTCAAATAACCTTTATCTAGTACCACATAATGGTAGGGTTTGCAAATACCTCAAGACATCAGGAGTAGTCATGTAGGAAAAAGCCACACTCACAAGAAGGACCTTTGTCCTTCTCAAAGTAGTTAGCAGTGGTCGATAAACACTGGCTTTGCCAGTGATGCTACAATTCATGGATGAATAATCATCTCACACCAAAGGTACAGCATTAATAAGAATTACAGTTAATCATCTAGCTTCCCATTTTATTTAATAACTTTAACATAATTTTTTAAAAAATTGTAGCAAAAATTACCTCTAGGCATCGTTCGGCATTAATGTTCTTTTGCTTAAGAATGAATTTTCAAAACATGACATGCAGAAAGGTAACTTTTGCCAAAATTGAAGAATGAGAAATTCTTTAATAATTGATGAATCAATGCAGAGCTAAACCATAAAGTTTAAAAAAATGCAGTGATTAAAGCATTTTTTAAAATTAAGTAGCAAAAGATGGAATCTGATTCAATGGTGAGGAAGAGTAAAGTGATCAACGATAAAATTGAGGATGAATAAAGCTTTGGTCACTAGGTGGCAGAATTAAATCACAACGGTGTCTGAAAATTGTGATTAGCTACTTCAGTTTAGGTGTTCATGTGTAGTGACGTTCATTGTTAGAAAATAATTTGTGTATACATAATCGTCTTCCTTTTACTTAGATAGAAATTATATTAATTATTGTACCTTAATTATTTTTAAGGCTGTACCTTTAGTGTTACGTTTTTATTTATCCATGAGATGTGGCATAGAATATTGCCTCCAGTTTATGATGAAGATCAGCTTGATAATTCCAACATTATTCGTATATCCGTGTTATTAGTTTAACGGTTCTGTATTCTAATAGCTTGCCAATATTTCATTAAATTGAGTGGGCTGTTTGGGAGTCAGGATTCAACCTGGCCTGAAATTCACCTGATAATTATAAGCATTAACTTTTTAACAGGGATCACTGGATGGTGGGGGAAAAACCGCAGAGAAAGCTGCTGAGTTTTGGCTATAAGAACTCAAGTGGTTAACTAATCTCGTTCTGGGAGGGGAAGCTGATGCCGCAATCTGGTTTGGCTCCATGTCACTCCAGCTTCCACAATATGATTTTATCTTACTGCTCTCAAGGCAATGAAGGCAACAAATTCTTCCTTTCCAGTAAAACAGATATTGAATCATATTTGCAAGATATTTTATATATATATACATATGATACCTGATGTACTTAGGGTAGAAAAATCTAGCACATGATTACTGCATGTTAAATATAATGGACAATTGTGAAAAACACAGTATTTTGACTACTGTCAGAAACCTATTCTATGCTTTTCTCACAAAGTTACCTACTATTGTCATATATGTAAAGGAACATCATACTCATAGTCATTTTGAAATTAGCTTAAAAAGTACTGGTTTTAGAATGAATTTAGGAGATGGATTGTCAGAACACTTTTCAAATTCTAAGTTTCCATTGAGTTGAATGGGTTTAGGGAAAGGGGATTACGTTGTCACACAAAGTAGTGATAATTATGTTTTCCTCTTTGGTAATGGAATCTATCAATCAGTGCTCTGAATCTGCATTGTTAAATATTAACTGTACAGTTAGAAAACTGGCATTTTCTGCTGACATGAAGGATACTGTCTACATTTCATAATGAAACAATGTATCATGTGAACAAAGATGATAAGCTCTTTTCCAAATAAATGGTATGAAATTATAAACAAGATGTCAACTTGGAAACCAAATAAGCTTATTTAATATTTAAGCCATGGAGACTCTGTGGTGCAGAGATGAACTCAAAATCAATCAGGCAGATGGAATGAAAATCTCTGATCACCAACAGTCATTAGTTATGTATTAATTCTATTCTTGACTACACAATGACCATGCAATTCTACACGGTTACCTGCATACTACTGAAAGGGGATTGGTAGAATGAGCATAGAAACCATAAACATAGTCATTTTTGCTTATTGCCTTTAATGAAAGCTTCCATCTTGTTTATTGAGAACAGAATTTTCATTAGCCCCTTACAAGCTAAAAAATAATGAGGTGTCCATGGTTTTGGGTATGTAAGGAGACCTGGTGCACCATTGGTAGGTGGTAGCTAGAGAAAGATAGCTTCCACAAAAATATATATGGGCCCAACAAGTGGCACAAATTCCCATAGAGGAAATGTATTGTTCCAATACATTTTCTTGCTTAGACGACTGGCGTGGGGGCCAATTGCAGTGAAAAAAGGGCAATCTTCACTAACACTCTGTCACTATCCTGCATGAAGCTGGTCAAGTTTCTAAGCTCATTGGCTGGTGGGCACCAAAGATCATGTCCCAATTGTCTTGGGCACAAGTCTATCCCAATACAAACAAGCTGTCCTCTCAGTTGCTTTGCAAGCTGTAGTGAGAACCCATTTTAGATAGCTCTAACAGCTGTAACTGCTACCAACACAAGTTTTAGCCAATGACTACATTACATTAATAGGCAAATTGATGTTTTATGAGAATTTCTACTTAGTAGGCTTGGCGAAATAATTGTTAAATAAACACAAAATATGATGTGATGTGCATCACATATAGCTTCCCACTTTGGGCGACTTTCTGTGTGGGTTTGCACATTCTCTCCGTGTCTGTGTGGGCTTTCTCCGGGTGCTCCGGTTTCCTCCCACTGTCCAAAGATGTGTTGGTTAGGTGGATAGGCCATGCTAATGTGATGTTATAGGAATAGGGTATGGGTGTGGGTCTGGGTGGCATGCTCTTCGGGGGTGTGGACTCAATAGGCTAAATGGCCTGCTTCCACACTGTAGGGTTTCTTTGATTCTAAAGAAAACATTTGTAGTTATGGTTTTTAATAATTATTCAATGAGTAAGCTTTACATGTCAGAATGAAACATCATCAGATAAACATATTTTGAATCTTAATATTTTGTACATAAACTTGATTGAAGAGACTTGAGATGATCATAGTGCAAAAAAAACCGAGCAATCAAATGGTTGAAACAATTAGGCATCCAAAATTGTATTGTGATATTCTTTATAATGTTTTTCTTTGAGGTGTTGGCAAAGTAATTGAATGGAAAATAATTAAATATGCCTATATTAATATTGCACACAAGACCTTCTGGGCTTATACACTTTCACTGGGATGATTCATATGACTTTTATGCCTGGTTGCATTTGTGCTTAAATTTCACTTTAGTGACATATAGGGGTTAGAGACCATAGTTTAGGGCCTTAGTCAGAATGTTTCAGGAGTCAGTGTTACAAAGTGTTTCAAATTTTAAAAAATGCATTTAAAACAGATACAAGGTGAAGAAGGTACAATCTCAATGGACTACTTTCTAAATGGTGAGAAAATTTGCAAATCAGAAGTGCAAAGGGATCTGGGAGTGTTGGTCCAGGATTCTCTAAAGGTTAACTTGTAGGTAGAGTCCGTAATTAAGAAAGCGAATGTAATGTTGTCGTTTATCTCAAGAGGGTTGGAATATAAAAGCAGCGATGTGCTTCTGAGGCTTTATAAGGCTCTAGTTAGGCCCCATTTAGAATACTGTGTCCAATTTTGGGCCCCACACCTCAGGAGGACATACTGGCCCTGGAGCGTGTCCAGAGGAGAGTCACACGGATGATCCCTGGAATGGTAGGTTTAGCGTATGATGAACAGCTAAGGATCCTGGGATTGTACTCATTAGAGTTTAGAAGGTTGAGGGGAGATCTAATAGAAACTTACAAGATAATGTATGGCTTAGAAGGGGTGGACGCTAGGAAGTTGTTTCTGTTAGGCGGGGAGACTAGGACCCGTGGGCACAGTTTTAAAATTAGCGGGGGTAAATTTAAAACTGAAATGAGACGACATTTCTTCAGCCTGGGAGTGGTGGGCTTGTGGAATTCATTGTCGCAGAGTGCAGTGGAGGCCGGGACGTTGGATGCCTTCAAGGCAGAGATCGACAAATTCTTGATCTGACAAGGAATCAAGGGCTACGGGGAGAGTGCAGGGAAGTGGTGTTGAAATGCCCATCAGCCATGATTTAAATGGCGGAGTGGACTTGATGAGCCGAATGGCCTCACTTCCATTCCTATGTCTTATGGTCTTATTGTCTTATGGTCACCCTGCAAAACTGATAATTCTCAGCAGGACTGTGTCCTGAGCATTGTAGATTACTTGCTTTTGCTGAAGATTTTATTCCACAGTGCAGTAGTCAGGACTTGATAAGCAGATAAGCTACCAAAGATATTGTTGTTTGCTGTGGGACTGAGTCTTTCTCTAGCTCCCCAGCTTCAATACATCAATCACTTTCTCATTACAGGTAAACATAAGACCCTGCATAATATCAACAAAAGTACACAGTGCCTGGAACTACCTTGTGATCTCAAAATTGATGACCACCCTTCACTGCACTGCCATGGGCACAGGAAGTGAAGTCATTAATGTACCTCTGTCATGACCTCCCTGGGCCCTTGAAAAATCTGCTCTTTTGACATGAATCAAAGATAAACAACAACCTGTTCACGGCTTAGTACATTGTTGCCCAGCTCTTTTTTTTCAGTATCTTATCAGACAAAATGGAAACAAAAGCAACTGAAGCAACAAGACCTGCATCATAGATAACAAAGAGTGGGGCTGGATGAACACAGCAGGCCCAGCAGCATCTCAGGAGCACAAAAGCTGACGTTTCGGGCCTGGACCCTTCATCAGAGAGGGGGATGGGGAGAGGGAACTGGAATAAATAGGGAGAGAGGGGGAGGCGGATTGAAGATGGATAGTGGAGAAGATAGGTGGAGAGGAGAGTATAGGTGAGGAGGTAGGGAGGGAATAGGTCAGTCCAGGGAAGACGGACAGGTCAAGGAGGTGTGATGAGGTTAGTAGGTAGGAAATGGAGGAGCGGCTTGGTGTGGGAGGAAGGGACGGGTGAGAGGAAGAACAGGTTAGGGAGGCGGGGACAGGCTGGACTGGTTTTGGGATGCAGTGGGGGGAGGGGACGAACTGGGCTGGTTTTGGGATGCAGTTCCCATTATCTCTAAGACCTGCATCATTGCATTTAGACAGAGAAAATTAGCTCAGCTGTGGAATTAAATCTTGGTCGTAAACCAGTTTGCAATAAAAGAAGTGTAACTAATAAAAATAGACAACTCAAAATTAAATAGTTTTGCCTATTAAAGATTCTTCGACTTATGCTTTTGGTTAGTCGGCAGTATGTGTCTCTGACTAGAGTTTGGGTAAGTCCAAAGGAGGAAGTGCAGCAAGTATTTTTAATATTGGAATTTAAGTTATTTGAAGCCTTTAAAGGCTGTTGGAGGAATCATTGAGGAGTCTGAGTGGTGTGAGCTATGGTGTGATCTGTGGTAAAGTTGCACATAAGTTCCTACAAGGCAGATCCCACGTCGGGAGAAACTCGCTGAATCTTTAATGTCTTTGTTGAGCAGCAATTTGAATTTCTCACTAGGCAGTGATGAATGGCCAATAAAGGGGGATTACTGCTTGTTAAGCATCCTTTAATGGCACACTTACTTCATTAATTTTCACTTTCCTGACTTACCAAACATGCCGAACAAGCTAGACGTCAACATGGAGGTGAGTACAGGTACCCAGTGACATCAGCTGACTGCTGGTTGCAAACAGCCTACATGTTGGTCAGCACTGAACAGCATCTCAGGACATGATTCATGGGTAGCAGCCATATGCACCCCTCATCCATTGGTATCTAAAATTTGGCAACCCCTCAAGATCCTCATGGCACCTCTCCAATCCCCTTGTAGGATACGGCAAGAAGCACAGACTGGCGTTGCAGAATACACTGACTGCAGCAGGAACACATTATGTATATGGGTAGGCTCCCAGCCCATGGATTGGACCAGGCTGCATCTGAGGGATGCTCTGTTGCTCATGTAGCCCTCTCCCAGTTGCATGCTCATAGCATTACTTCCTTCCCTTGACTTTCTATGTCAATGAGTGTGCAGTCACACAACCAGTAGCTTGCTTTGCTGGTCAGCAGCCCTCAGTCAGGGGTTAGATATCTTCCTGTATTGAGCCACATCAATCTCACATCCTGTATCATGTGCCAGTAGCCCAAATGGCAAACACACTGCATGTACAGCAAGCAAATAGCCATGTCTCAAAGTCTTTTGGGAATGGTTACAAAAGTCCATGGAACCATTCATCAGACAGGAGGCCCAAATGCAGTAAAACATGGGCAACTTTCCTTACCTGTCTAGGGTTTTGGCCATAGTCATGTGTTTGGCTGGGATGTTTCCTGTTGGCAGGCTGTGCCTGTGAAATTCAGTGCTTCACTGTTAGTTCTGCAGCTGCATACAGGCCAGTTTGCTGTTAAGGAGAGATACAGCCATCACTTCTTATTTGGGGCTGTACAGCTAGTTCACTTAAATGGATGGGCCCCAGTCAGTTGTCAGGACATGCAGAGAAACCAGAGGGAAGAGTTGATGGATAACATGGGAGCTGTTGCTGTGAGAGGGATATTCAGGAATCTGGTCATTGGAACTGAGGGTTGCAGGCTGATGGCAAGGGGGTGGTGATTGTAATGGAAAGCAGGGGATATGTTAAAGCATGAATAGGAATGGGGAAATGCAGGAGGGAAGCGTTTCTATGGTCAGGAGCACTCTGGGAGAGACGGTGTATGACCACACCTGATGTGGTCACCACCTAGGCCAGGAGCTGGGGCAAAGGTAGACAGTTGCAGGGTCATATATATGGGTTGGGTGGGGACATGGGGAAATGCAAAGCCTAAGGTGGTCACAGGGAGGGTAACCTGGAAGGGGATCTGGATGTTTGAGGCCTCACATAAAGGCAGAGGCTGGAATCCACTGGCTGAACAGCACTCACTGTGGCTGAAGCCACACATCGAGTGGGTGGGGTAAGTAGGATGGGGGGGGGGGTGCTGCATCAACCACTGACGTGGGGATTTTAAAGGGGAATAACATTACAAACAGATCCATGTACTTATTACTTGGCCTCAGGTTCTACCTAAGACATTCCTCCCTGTATGATGTACACCTCCCTGTTCCAGACACTTCTGACTTCTTCACTCACTCCAACACTTTGATGTCAGTGAAAGAGAAGGGAAGTTAGGGTGCAAGTTCATAGTCTCTTGAAAGTGGATTCACAGTTAGATAGAGTGGTGAAGAAAGTGTTTGACATGCTTGCCTTCATTGATCAGAAAATTAGGATATTATGTTGTAACTGTACAGGACATTGGTGAGACCACTTTTAGAGTACTGTATACAATTCTGGCTGCCCTTCTATAGGGAAGATGTTATACTTCATATGATGCAGAAAAGATTTACAAGGATGTTTCCAGGACTGGAGGGTTTGAGTTACAGGGGGAGGCTGAATAGACTGGGTTTTTCTCCTAGACCGTTGGAGGCTGAGGGGCGACCTTAAAGAGATTTACAAAATCATGACGGACATGGGTATAGTTAATAGTAAAGGTCTTTTTCCTAGCATGGGAGAGTCCAAAACTAGAAGGCATAGGTTTAAGGTGAGAGGGGAGAGATTTAAAAACGACCTGCAGGATAACTTTTTCATGCAGAGTGTGGTGTGTGTTTGGAATGAGCTGCCAGTGGAAATGGTGGAGGTGGGTACAATTATAATATTTAAAAACATCTGGATGGGTACACGAATAGGAAGGGTTTAGAGGGATATGGGCCTAGTGGGACTAGGTCGGATTGGGATGTTTGGCCGGCGCGGAAGAGTTAGATTGAAGGGTCTGTTTCTGTGCTGTTTGACTCGATGACTCAATTGGGATAATTGCATCTGTATAAGCCATATCTCTCTATGAACAGAGATAATGGGAACTGCAGATGCTGGGGAATCCAAGATAATAAAGTGTGAAGCTGGATGAACACAGCAGGCCAAGCAGCATCTCAGGAGCACAAAAGCTGACATTTCGGGCCTAGACCCTTCATCAGAGAGGGGGATGGGGTGAGGGTTCTGGAATAAATAGGAAGAGAGGGGGAGGCGGACCGAAGATGGAGAGAAAAGAGGATAGGTGGAGAGGAGAGTATAGGTGGGGAGGTGGGGAGGGGATAGGTCAGTCCAGGGAAGACGGACAGGTCAAGGAGGTGGGATGAGGTTAGTAGGTAGGAGGTGGAGGTGCGGCTTGGGGTGGGAGGAAGGGATGGGTGAGAGGAAGAACAGGTTAGGGAGGCAGAGACAGGCTGGACTGGTTTTGGGATGCAGTGGGTGGAGGGGAAGAGCTGGGCTGGTTGTGTGGTGCAGTGGGGGGAGGGGATGAACTGGGCTGGTTTTGGGATGCAGTGGGGGAAGGGGAGATTTTGAAGCTGGTGAAGTCCACATTGATACCATTGGGCTGCAGGGTTCCCAAGCGGAATATGAGTTGCTGTTCCTGCAACCTTCGGGTGGCATCATTGTGGCACTGCAGGAGGCCCATGATGGGCATGTCATCTAAAGAATGGGAGGGGGAGTGGAAATGGTTTGCGACTGGGAAATGCAGTTGTTTATTGCGAACCGAGCAGAGTTGTTCTGCAAAGCGGTCCCCAAGCGTCTGCTTGGTTTCCCCAATGTAGAGGAAGCCACACCGGGTACAATGGATGCAGTATACCACATTGGCAGATGTGCAGGTGAACCTCTGCTTAATATGGAAAGTCATCTTGGGGCCTGGGATAGGGGTGAGGGAGGAGGTGTGGGGGCAAGTGTAGCATTTCCTGCAGTTGCAGGGGAAGGTGCTGGGTGTGGTGGGGTTGGAGGGCAGTGTGGAGCGAACAAGGGTGTCACGGAGAGAGTGGTCTCTCCGGAAAGCAGACAAGATTGGGGATGGAAAAATGTCTTGGGTGGTGGTGTCGGATTGTAGATGGCGGAAGTGTCGGAGGATGACGCGTTGTATTCGGAGGTTGGTGGGGTGGTGTGTGAGAACGAGGGCGATCCTCTTTGGGCGGTTGTGGTGGGGGCGGGGTGTGAGGGATGTGTTGCGGGAAATGCGGGAGACACGGTCAAGGGCGTTCTCGGCCACTGTGGGGGGAAAAATTTCCACTCCCCCTCCCATTCTTTAGATGACATGTCCATCATGGGCCTCCTGCAGTGCCACAATGATGCCACCCGAAGGTTGCAGGAACAGCAACTCATATTCCGCTTGGGAACCCTGCAGCCCAATGGTATCAATGTGGACTTCACCAGCTTCAAAATCTCCCCTTCCCCCACCGCATCCCAAAACCAGCCCAGTTCGTCCCCTCCCCCCACTGCACCACACAACCAGCCCAGATCTTCCCCTCCACCCACTGCATCCCAAAACCAGTCCAACCTGTCTCTGTCTCCCTAACCTGTTCTTCCTCTCACCCATCCATTCCTCCCACTCCAAGCCGCACCTCCATCTCCTACCTTCTAACCTCATCCTACCTCCTTGACCTGTCTGTCTTCCCTGGACTGACCTATCCCCTCCCCACCTCCCCACCTATACTCTCCTCTCCACCTATCTTCTTTTCTCTCCATCTTCGGTCCGCCTTCCCCTCTCTCCCTATTTATTCCAGAACCCTCACCCCATCCCCCTCTCTGATGAAGGGTCTAGGCCCAAAATGTCAGCTTTCATGCTCCTGAGATGCTGCTTGGCCTGCTGTGTTCATCCAGCCCCACACTTTATTAGCTCTGTATGAACACATTGTTCATCATGCTTCTGCATGCTGCAGTATCCTGTCAAAACAGATATCAATCTACGGTACATTCTGTATGAATGTGGATTCAGACAGTGTGCTGGCACAGGTTAATTCAGGGTTACACAGAAACACAAACAAATGGATGTAATACAAAACTAAATATGGTCATTCACATGCAGTGCGATAACTATGTTACCAAAGTGCCCTCCATAGGTTCATATCTTTCTCTCCTTCTCATGAAATCTCAGTGAAGACCAGGGTTGACGGCTGAGTTGGAGGAAGCCTGCTCACTAGTGGAGCCTGTTGGCCTCCATTTGTTCAGGTGATCCCAGCAGTGTGTGTCTCTAGATAGCTCTGACTTGATGAGGGTCTTCCCTCCTCGGCTTGTTCTTTCAAGGATTGGAGGGAAGGAGGCAAGGTGGAGAGTTCAGCAACCTCTGGAGTATTCTAAGATGAGACATCTGAGGGTCCTGTGTGTTGTTTCTCGTTCAGCTGGGTGCATACTGGCAGAGCCCTGTCTTCTTGTGAGTAAAGGCACCTGGAGCGTGTGCCAAGTTTCCTATTTCCAAGTTGCCATGCCTTCCATCATAAGGACTGTTGGCTTGGTCCATGGAGTGCGGGTGTATTTGCCTCTCCAGCAGGCCATGAAGGTGCTGGACATGGGTGTCCTTGGCGACTGCCAATCTGTCCATAGAGGCAGCCAGAAAATTGTGCGTTTGGGTTGGAGAGCTGGCTCCCTTTGGGTAATCAAATCCCATTACAGCCAGAATGGGTTAAATAACTTCCCTCTGTGACTTATCAATTCTGTAGAATTTTAGCTCGGGCAGTGAGACAGACAATGGAGAGTATAATTCTAAACAGGATGTTGAGTCAGAGAAATCTGTGCACTTTATGTGCACAACTCATTGAAGATGACAGGAAAGCTTGCAAAACTGATTTAAAAAGTTCCTGTGTTGTATAAATCTAGGATAGAGTAAAGAGGTTACCATGAGCCTTCAAAAATCCAAAGGTTTGCTTCAACTGGAATATTGCATCCAATTTTGAGCATTGCACTTCAGGAATGATGTGACGATTTTCGAGAAGTCACAAAAAAAGAGTTATGATAAAAGTTTGAGGGATAAGTATTTTCAAATATGAAGATAGATTGGAGAAGCTGAGATTGTTCATCTTATGGAAGAGAAGTTTGGGAGAAGTTTTGACAAAAGTGTTTCCGATCATGAGGGGTTGAGACAGTAGAGATAGAGAAAAAAAATTCCTCTAGCAAAGTGCTCAAGCAACCAGAAAACACAAACTTAAACTGATTAGAAAAAGCATAAGAAGCAACATGAGAAAACATTTAATGCACAGCAAATGGATCGGTTTGGAAATGCATTTATTGAGAAGATAATGGAGACAGATTCAATTATGGCTCTCATGAGGGAGTTAATAAGCATCTGAAGAGAAAAAAATGTGCAGTGCTACTGGGAATGTGTGCAGGAGTTGGATTAGGTGAACTGAGCTGTTGAAACTTGATGAGGTGAACAGTCTGCTTCTGTGTAGTAATCTTTCAATGACAATATGAAATGAAATAGTTGATGCTAAACATTACTTTTGCAGCATATGCTATGAATTACATAGGTTGATTTTAGTTTTAGCATAGTTACCATTCACATAAACCTTTGGCAATATAAAAAGCTCTTTAAAATTCACTCTGATATTAAGAACACAGTGCATATTTATCAAAGTTCTGCAAAGAAATTGAATTTTTTTTATTTTCTCGAATTCAGGAAATAAATCTGTTTGAGTCATTAACCACGATTGAAATAAATCTGGAAATCCAGCAGAAAACTTTTGTTTTGTGAATGACATATCCAGTACTGGTAAAACCAACATCTGTGGCTCACCTCTAAATGTCCTTGAACAGATTGGTCTGGGGGCCAATTTCAGGAGGCAATTGAAAGTCACCCACTTTGCTGTGGACTTGGTGTCACCTTTGGACTGTCATATAAGGATAGTAGACTGCCTTCTCTAAAAGACATTAGCAAGCCAAATGGGAGCTATCAATGGCAGTTGTCATGGTCACCATTAGAGATTATGTCTGTGTATCTGCCTATCAAACTTTATTGAATTTGAATTCCACCAACTGGGCAGCACAGTGGCTTAGCGGTTAGCACTACTTCCTCACAATGCCAGGAACCCGGGATGGATTCCAGCCCGGGTGACTATGTGAAATTTGCACATTCTCCCTGTGTCTGCATGGAGTTTTCCTCTTGGTGCTCTGATTTCTACTGACAGTTCAAAGATGAGCCGGTTAGGTGGATTGGTCGTGCTAAATTACCCGTTGTATCCAGGGATTCTTAGGTGGATTAGCCATGAGAAATGCAGGGTTACAGGGATAAAGGAGGGGGCTGCATCTGGATGGGATGTTTGATGTTTTACCCGTTGATATTATTATTGTACCACCAGTTGTCCCTCTTCAAGCTAAATGTAAATGTCCTTAACAATCGCCAATCCTACATTTTGTGATTAGAGCTAAATTTTGTTAATGTTAAACCTATGGAAAACTGAACCAATTATTTCCTTAATAAGCAAGCAGTCATTTACTCACCCAGGCCCGAACATCAGCTTTCCTGCTCCTAAGATGCTGCTTGGCCTGCTGTGTTCATCTAGCTCCACACCTTGTTTCCTCTTGGATTCTCCAGCATGTGCAGTTCCTATTATCTCAGTTTACTCACCCAAATAGCGTTTCTTCTTTTGCTGATGCAGATGGCAATGACAATGATCACGGAAATGTTAGCACCCAATTCTCTAGAACCCCCATAGTCTTCATATTACATAAACATGAATACACAATGTCTCACTGCTCTCAGGAGCTTCTGCTGCAAATGTCACAGATGACATCTTTAAACCCCAGCCGCGTACCACATTTAATGCTGCAAAGCAAAGGTCACAATTTGCAGTAACATGGCTGAGAAAGGGAAGTCAGCGGCATGTTTTGTCGGATATGGTCCTGGATGACCTGCTGTACAGGGTGAAGGAGAGGAGGATGCTCCTCTTTCCTCCTGACTACCAGAGAACATCACGGCAGCATATCCTGTTGACCTGGTCTGCGATGCCCAGTTGGCTCAGTGCAGTGTGGCTGGTCCAGAGGAATTTATATTTATTTCAAGAATATACTTTATTCATTAAAAGCTCTTTACATATGTATATAGTCACTAAAGCAGTTTGGGCCTGTGCAGCCTTAGCATATGGTGAAGAAACAAATATTAAGGTTTGATTCCTCAAAGTTCCAACTGCCCAGCCGTGCCACACAAAGGTTAGTCATCTTCTGCCCTTTGTAAGGATGACTGCTACCATTCTTTTCTCTGTTACTTTACACTCATTGTAACTTTGTTTTTTGCACACACCTACCAATGGTAATGGTCTTTGGCTTTCAGTATTACAATGAACGCCTTCTCTGCAATAACAATTTATAATCACTTTTAGCTTCCTTTCCACATGTGAAACATATTATTATAAGCTGTAACTAGTTATAGATATGTAATAAACTGCATCCTGTTTAATCTGCAAGCTCTTCTCATCAACTTACAAGGCAGCCACCCTTATACGCACTGGACTACATAAATCCCAAAAGAACTCACACACTTAGAGATAGCAAGAACTGCGAATGCTGGAGTCATAGACAATACATTTTGGAGCGAGAGGAATGCAATAGGTCAGGTGGCATCAGAGGAGTAGGAACTTCAACGTTTTGGGTTGGGGCTCTCCTTCAAAACTGAGGAGGGAGAAGGGAGCTAGGAAATAAATAGAGAGAGAAGGGGTAGGTCTGGGGAAAGTAGGTGGCATGGTGATATGTGGATGTAGATAAAGGGTTGTGGGGATTGGTCAGTAGGAAGTGTGGGGTGGATAGTTGGGAGAGAAGATGGACAGGTTGCATCATGTCAAGGAAGCGAGAGTGAGGATGCATGGGGCTGGGGAAAGGCAGGTGGGGTGGTGAAGGGTGGATGCAGGTAGAGGGTAGTGGGGATTGGTCGGTGGGAAGGGTTGGGTGGATAGATGGAGAAGAAGATGCATGGGTTGTGTCAAGTCAAGAAGGTGGGGATGAGAGGGAGCTTTGGATGTATGATGAGGCTGGAGGTGGGGAGATTTTAAAACTAGTTAATTCCATATTCATGCGATTGGGCTGTAGGCTCCTGAGGAGGAGTATGAGGTGTTGCTCCTCCAATTTATGTGTGGCATCAGCACTCTGCATGCTATAATCAACAATGTCTTCCAGTTGCTAACCATTTTAACTTCCCCTCCCACTCCGTGAGTGACATATCCATCCTGGGCCTCCTCCAGGGTCACAATGAAGCCACACACAAACTAGACTAGCAACACCTCATATTCCTCCTCGGCAGCCCACAGCCTGATAGCCTGAACATAGAATTCACCAGTTTCAAAATCACCCCACACCCCCCAGCCTCATCCCACATCCAAATCTCCCTCTCATCCCTGCTTCCTGACCTGACACAACCTGAACACCTTCTCTCCCAATTATCTGGCCCACCTTCCCATCTCCCTTTCCCGGCTCCAGTTCTGAAGAAGGGTTATGACCCGAAATATCGATTTTCCTACTCATTTGATGCTGCCTGACCTGCTTTGTTCCTCCAGCTCCACATTGTGTTGACTCACACACTTAGAGAATATGGATAGATTGTGGGAATAGTTGAACTCCAATCTTTTCTGCTTCAGTTGGATTTAACACGTCTATCTCATATTATTTATGTCCCATCTGAAGAATATCCTGAGTCAGAGTTTGAACCTCCTGATATTCTCCCAATAACAGCTTCAAGCTTCTCTGGAGTGACCAGTGCTTTATATAAACACTGCAGTCTTTAATATGATCCTTATTTTCAAAATGCCCATGGCATACTGTGCTACATCTTTTTAGAATCACCAGCTCACCCTAATCCCAGAGTAAGGCTCACTTGCTCTCTTCAGTACCAGAACATAGGACTATAAGATACAGGAGCAGAATTAGGTCACTCAGCCCACCAAGTCTGCTCTGCCATTTGATCATGGCTGATATGTTCCTCAACCCATTCTTTTGTCATATCTCCAGTAACCCTTGATCCCCTAACTAATCAAGAACCAATCCTTCTCTGTCTTAATGACTTGGCCTTCACAGCAATGACTGACACAGATTCAAAACCACTCTCTGGCTGAAGAAATTCCTCCCTATCTCAGTTCTGAAGGGCCATCTCTCTGCTCTGAGGGTGTGCCCTTGGGTCCTAGTCTTTCCTACTAGTGCAAATGCCTTGTCCACATGCACACTATCCAGACCTTTCAGTGTGCTCAAAGTTTGATGAGAAGCCCCGTATCCCTTTAAACGTAAAGGCAATAGTGATCCAGATGGTTCTACAACAATCAACAGTCATTACATGATTGATATTGAGGTGGTTTTCAAAATTCTAAATATATTTTGTATTGAATTCAAATTTCATCACCTGCCAAGATATGATTCAGATCCATTAGCCTGGGTCTCTCCATTACAAGGCAAGTGACCTTATCACCGTGGCACCATCTCTCCCTGTTCTGCTGATCTCAGATCAGCTTCTTGAATTATATATTCATCATGGTCTCTCAATCAATTGATTTCTGAGTTGCGATCCTGTCAGAAAAATGTCTTACTTGTAAAAATTTTGCTTCTATCTCGTTTTTATCTCCTGCTAAGAATCCCATTGTTCTTTCCTATGTTTTCTTCTGAAATTTGTGCCTGATTTCTCATTGAATGAAACACTCTCACTGACACTTCCTAATTCATGTTCAGTCATGATTTGGAAATCTGACTTAGGAGAGATGTAGTACCTGCTCTAATGCAGGCCTCCTAAAGAGGACACTGCCCCAAAATAGCCTTCCAATTACAGCAAGTTCCAACTCAAAATCTCATGCATGTTAGTCTGCAGAATAGTGTCAGTGTAATGATAATAAAATGTGAGGCTGGATGAACACAGCAGGCCAAGCAGCATCTCAGGAGCACAAAAGCTGACGTTTCGGGCCTAGACCCTTCATCAGAGAGGGGGACGGGGAGAGGGAACTGGAATAAATAGGGAGAGAGGGGGAGGCGGACCGAAGATGGAGAGTAAAGAAGATAGGTGGAGAGAGTGTAGGTGGGGAGGTAGGGAGGGGATAGGTCGGTCCAGGGAAGACGGACAGGTCAAGGAGGTGGGATGAGGTTAGTAGGTAGCTGGGGGTGCTTTGCAGAACACCTCCGCTCAGTTCGCAACAAACAACTGCACCTCCCAGTCGCAAACCATTTCCACTCCCCCTCCCATTCTCTAGATGACATGTCCATCATGGGCCTCCTGCACTGCCACAATGATGCCACCCGAAGGTTGCAGGAACAGCAACTCATATTCCGCCTGGGAACCCTGCAGCCATATGGTATCAATGTGGACTTCACCAGTTTCAAAATCTCCCCTTCCCCTACTGCATCCCTAAACCAGCCCAGTTCGTCCCCTCCCCCCACTGCACCACACAACCAGCCCAGCTCTTCCCCCCCACCCACTGCATCCCAAAACCAGTCCAACCTGTCTCTGCCTCCCTAACCGGTTCTTCCTCTCATCCATCCCTTCCTCCCACCCCAAGCCGCACCCCCAGCTACCTACTAACCTCATCCCACCTCCTTGACCTGTCTGTCTTCCCTGGACCGACCTATCCCCTCCCTACCTCCCCACCTACACTCTCTCCACCTATCTTCTTTACTCTCCATCTTCGGTCCGCCTCCCCCTCTCTCCCTATTTATTCCAGTTCCCTCTCCCCGTCCCCCTCTCTGATGAAGGGTCTAGGCCCGAAACGTCAGCTTTTGTGCTCCTGAGATGCTGCTTGGCCTGCTGTGTTCATCCAGCCTCACATTTTATTATTTTGGAACTCTCCAGCATCTGCAGTTCCCATTATCAGTGTCAGTGTAATGAGTGCTTTTAATATTTGATCAGACCTGAGGCAGCTGGTATTTTTTAAGGTTTATTTTGCCTGAATGCCAGGTTGAAAAATAAAACATAGAATAATAAAACAATTAGCTTTCTGAGCAGGCAATCACCTTTGAAGATATTGCCTGTTTGGAAACTGATCAGAAGACGATTATCTATCGTTAGTGAAACAATATTATACATTGGGACCAGAGGAAACTATTTCATCTCTGATCTTCACCAAAATTCTTGAATTCATTATCGCAGTCACAGCAGGTGTAGATCCTTGACAATGCATTTCTGACAATGTGTATCAGATTGCTCATAAACTTATCTTGCCAGTAGTTTGCATAACATTTTTAGCCTGGAGTTTCCAAAACTGTCTTTGGAATGCTGCAACATTATACACCAAAGCAGACATTGTTCCTTCAGTTCTCTATGGCTTCAGGAAGGTAATAACATTCCCTAAAACAACTAACAGCTTTGTCAATACAACCATGTAATACAATGTCACAACTTCTGAGCAAAGGCAATGACATTGGCTTTTAATCACATGCATATTAATGTTTACATTGTTTGGAATGATTGACACAGCAGCGGAATGGTGCGGAGGGTGTGTGTGAGCTTGCTGAAATTAACATTCTTCCGTTGCTTCAGAAGCAGGATGCACTATTTGAAATGTTCCTATCTTTAGATATTTTCCTGATCAGCCTGTTCAGAGATGCTTTTAGGCATCTTAACCTTTGGAGTAGGTTAGACATGAACCTGGGACTCATAGTCCAGTGTCAAAGACACCACCGCTGCACAACCAACAGACCCTGGTTCTTATCTTTAGCATTTTAACTGTGAGTACAGGCAACTACTCTTAACCAATTTACTTTAATTAGCTCAGAGATAATGGGAATTGCAGATGCTGGAGAATCCGAGATAATAAAGTGTGGAGCTGGATGAACACAACAGGCCAAGCAGCATCTTAGGAGCACAAAAGCTGACGTTTCGGGCCTAGATCCTTAATTAACGTGATTTTTTTTAGACTGTAACAAACAAAATATGATTTGACAATGTGTATATTAGATTATTTTCACTTTAGGTTGCTATTTGTGTCTATTGTCTGTTGTGATTTATTTCTATATTGGTTTTTCCTATTTATTTTTTCCTCAATCTTTTTGAGCCTTTACTCATACCTTTGTATTCTGATTGGCTGGTGCAAAATGCGGCCAGTTTTTTACAAAAACTGCTTTTGCGATGTGGGCATTGGTAAAAGGCCAGCAGTTGAAGCCCATTCCTGGGTGCAATTGAGAAGGCGGCGGTGAGCTACTTTCTTGAAATGCTGCAGCCCATGTACTGTTGGTGCATGCCCAGTGCTGTTCGAGAAGGAGTTCCAGTCAAGATGATGTGTAGCCTTGAGGGAATCTTGATGGTGTTCCAATCTGTCAGTTGCCCTAGCTTTTCTATGCTGTGGATGTTATGGGTTTTGAAGCTGCTGTCAAAAAAATAGCCTTTATAGTTACAGTGAATCTTGTAGATGGGTACAGACCCCAGCTAAGGCGCATCAGTATTGGACAGAGTAGGTTTTTATTGTGGTCGATGGGGTGGTAGTCAAGTGGGTTACTTTGCCCTGAATGGTGCTAAATTCTTGAATTTCGTTGGGTCTGCACCCACCCAGGTAAATGGAACATATCTTATCGCATTCCTCACCTGTGCCTAGTAGATGGTGGAATGAATTTGGGGAATTGGGAGGTGAATTATTCACTGCAGAATTACCACCTCCAACTTATTTTTGAAGCCATAGGATTTATGTGACTGGCCCAGTTAAGTTTCTGGTCGATGCATCTTACTGGATATTTATGGTGGGAAATTCAACTACACTAACCCCACTGAATGCCATGACAAAGTAGTTAAATTCTCTTTATTGGAGATGCTGTGATAAAATCAGCTTTTGTTTTCAATCTTTCAGAGTAAAAGATACAGAAAGTAAGTTTGATGTAAATTGTGCCATCAGCACAGGATATTTCTATGGTTGCTTCAGTTTGTTCCTTTCTTATGATGTAGGGAAGGTCATTGAAGAAACAGCTGCTACAAATATTTCAAACTCAGGCACTGATGTCTTGCCCATACCAACCACAACTGGCTTCTTAGTGCTGGTGTAACTCTAATCAGTAGGGATTTTACCTCACTTTCCCATTGAATTCACTATTACTAAGGCTCCTTGTGATTGTAATTGATTTTTTTGAATGCTTGCATGATGGCAAGGACATGCACTCTCTTCTTGCTCTTGAATTCAGATTTTTTGTCTATATTTTGACCAAGGGCCCCACCAAGGTCTGGACTGGAGTGGTCCTGCCAGAATTCAATTTAAACATCAATGAGCAAGCTGTAAGTTCAATAAGAGCTGCTGGTTAGCACTGTCAACTGGAGAGCTTTGGAAATGAGCAGAGATAATGGGAGGTCTGAGAATAAACCTGCAGGAGTGTAAAAAGTGCAACTGGGGATAAAGATAAGTCCAAAGTATACCAGCAGGAAAGCAAAAAGGAGATAAAAGAAGGTTTGCAAGCAGATTCAGTGAACAAGGTGTGGAGTGGAGGGGGAGAAAAAAGGGCAGGTCTTGTCATAGACTTGGGAAAAAATGAACCATCAGGGAGAGAGGTTAAAGGAAAAACTAAGGAAAAAGCTTATGAATAGATGGGAAGAAGCTGATTGATGATTAGCTGGTGAGTGCCTTTTCTAAAAATGACAAGATTATTTCTGTTAAGTTGATGAATTAGTAAAAGCATGGCACATCAATTCAGTCTTGTGGAATACAGATCCTGTTCCATGTGGGAACTGCGAGAAACTTCTCATCCCCTAAAACATCAAACGTGTGGGAACAACTTCAAGATATTAACCTCCTGAATCCAAACAATCAAAGTTTTGTGGATAACACATTCCAGGAAGTGGTACTCTGTGCGGCCTAGAGCAATATAGACAGAGATGCACTGGATGCCTCTTAAGAAAGAAGGAGGACCAAGTTCAGAGTGCAGACATCCCCTGAGTGTAGCTTAATCTCCAATTGGTTTTCAGATCAGAATACTTGTGAGGGTGATGATTCTTATGAGGAGAAAAACCATGGCAGCGCAGGTAGCTCAGCTATACAGATAAGGAACTCAAGAGTGTTTGGGAAGTTTAATGGGCAGGCACTTCTATGGCCACAGACATGACTCCGGGCTGATATATGGCAGAGTCAAGGACATCACTTAACAACTGCAGAACATTCTGAAGGAGAAGATTGTGCAGTCAGAGATTGTGGTTCACACTGGTACCAACTTCTGAGAGAGAAAAGGGTCAGATTCTGCAGACAGATTCTGCTAGGAAGCTAGAGTAAAGATTAATGGGCGTGACCAAACTCAAGCACTGGCAAGTTCCCTTCTAAAGGCTACACATCACTTTGACCTGGGAATATAATCGCCATTTGTTAACTGTTACTTGGTCAAAATTCTGGAACCACCTCCCAGCACTCTATCAGTACTAAAACAGTTCAGGATAGCGAGTTACTAATATTCAAAATAGGGGAGTACTGATTAAACCCAAACAGTAAAGTACTGGAATGGGCCCTTCAGCTCACCATCTCTGCACTAACCATAATGCCATTCTAAACTAATTCCCATCTGCCCTCACATGGTCCATATCTGTCTATTTCTGCCTATTCATGTGTCTGTCTAATTGCCTCTTAAACCTTGATATCTTATCTAATTCTCCCACATCCCTGGCAACATGTTCCAGACACCTACCGGTCCTAATGTAAAAAACTTGCCTGACACATCTCCTTTAAATTTTTCCCCTCTTACTTAAATCTGTGCCTCCTAGTTGTTGCCATTTCCACCCTGGGAAAATGACTCTGACTATCCACCCTATCCATGGCTGTCATAATTTTATATACTTCTAACAGGTCAACTCTCAGCCTCTGAAACTCCAACAAAGTCAATCCAAGTTCATCCAACATCTCCAGATAGCTAATGTACTCCAATTCAGGCAACATTGTGGTAAACCTCTTTTGTACCCTCTCCAAAGACTCCAACCTTTCCTACATTGTGGAAACCAGAATTGCACACAAGTAACTAGGAACAAAGTGTGAAGCTGGATGAACACAGCAGGCCAAGCAGCATCTCAGGAGCACAAAAGCTGACGTTTCGGGCCTAGACCCTTCATCAGAGAGGGGGATGGGGTGAGGGTTCTGGAATAAATAGGGAAAGAGGGGGAGGCGGACCAAAGATGGAGAGAAAAGAAGATAGGTGGAGAGGACAAGAGAGTTGCAGTGGGAGAGAGATTCCCTGAGGTTGGCCCGGAGGGAGGAGGGTAACTTCTTCAGGTTAGGTATCCCTGGAAGAGGCTTTCCAGTGAGGTTAAAATTATGATCAGAGATAATGTGAACTGCAGATGCTGAAGAATCCAAGATAACAAAATGTGAAGCTGGATGAACACAGCAGGCCAAGCAGCATCTCAGGAGCACAAAAGCTGATGTTTCAGGCCTAGACCCTTCATCACAGAAGGGGATGGGGAGAGGGTTCTGAAATAAATGGGGAGAGAGAGGGAGGCGGACTGAAGATGGATAGAGGAGAAGATAGGTGCAGAGAACAAGACAGTTGCGGTGGGAGAGAGATTCCCTGAGTTTGGTCCAGAGGGAGGAGGGTAACTTCTTCAGGTTAGGTATCCCTGGAAGAGGCTTCGCAGTGAGGTTAAAATTGTGATCAGGTTTACCTCTTTCAGGTAAACCTGCCTCTGAATAGTAAGAATTAAAATAGGAAACATGGAGAGTACAGGACCAACATGTTCCAATAAAGAGAAAGGGTGTGACTATCAAATTAGCATAGACAGAGAGAAGATTATGAGTGGTCTAGCAGATTTAAAACTAGATAAATCTTCAGGGCCAGATGAAACGTATCTGATGTAGTTGAGTAAGGCAAGAGAGGAAATACCAGGAGAGCTTGAAAAAATATTGATCCCTCTCTGGTCCCAGAAGAAATGCCAGGTGACTGGAGCACAGCCAATCTGAAGGGAAGTCCAAGAAAGGAGCAAGGGATAAACCAGCTAACTATAGTCCATTCAGCCCAGCAATGGTGGGGAAACTATTGGAAGAAAATCTGAGAATTTTCTTAATTTGGAAAGACAGGAATTAATCAGGAACAGTCAGCATGGTTTTGTTAAGGAGAGATCATGTCTGGCCAACTTGATTGAATTTATTGAAGAGAAGGCCATGTATGTAGAGGAGGGCGATGTTTTTGACGTAGTTTATTTGGACTTCAGCAAGGCTTTTGATAAGGTCCTATATGGGCGATTTATAGCAAAGGTAAGAGCCCATGGGATCCCAGAAATGTTGGCAAATTGTATGCACAATTGGCTGAGTGGCAGGAAGCAGAACATGCATGGCAATCAACAAGAAATTGCCTTGTTGATGTTTGATGTAATGCCATACGACTTGATGGAGGTTGGCATCAATGTCAAGGATTACCAGAGCCATTCCACTGACTGAATATCACTATATCTCCTACATTTGGAGGTGGTGCAGTCTCATATCAAGGAGGACGGACTAGTGAGAAGCCTTTCCTTTTCAGCCAAAAGTCTCTAGGGGTTAACCTGGGTCTAAAACACAGTTGAATTGGAGAATTAGAGTCATACAGCATGGAAACAGGCCCTTCAGTCCAACTTGTCCATTCTGACCAGACATCCCAATCTGACCTGGTCCCATTTGCCAGAATTTGGCCCATGTGCCTCTACATCCATCCTGTTCATCCATTTATCCAGATGCATTTTAAATGTTGTAATTGTACCCGCCTCTACCACTTCCCTCGGCAGCTCATTCCATATACACACCACTTTTTACCTGATAAAGGTACCCCTCAGGTCTCTATTAAATCTTGTCCCCTCACCTTAAACTTATGCCCTCTAGTTTTGGACTCGCCTACCCTAGGGAAAAGGCCTTGGCTATTCACCTTAACAATATCTCTCATGATTTTATAAAGCTCTATAAAGTCACCTGTCAGCATCCAATGCTTCAGGGAAAAAAGCCTCAGCCTAATTAACCTCTTCCGATCACTCAAACCCCTAGTCCTGGCAACATCGTTTTAAGTCTTTTGTCACCCTCTCAAGTTTAACATCTTTCCTATAGAAGGATGACCAAAACTGCACACAGTACTCCAGAAGAGATCTCACCAATGTCCTGTGCAACATCAACATGATGTCCACACTTCCATGCTCAATATTCCGACCAATGAAAGCAAGTTTGCCAAATGCCGTCATCATCACCCTGTCCATCTGCAACACCACTTTCAAGGAAAAATGCACCTGCATGCCTAGGACTCGTTGTTTGCAGCATGTCCCTGGGCCCTACCATCTACTATATACGTCCTGGATAACAAAGTGTAGAGCTGGATGAACACAGCAGGCCAAGCAGTATCTTAGGAGCAGGAAAGCTGATGTTTTGGGTCTGGACCCCTTTCTCTGAAGAAAGGCCTAGGCCCGAAACGTCAGCTTTCCTGCTCCTAAGATGCTGCTTGGCCTGCTGTGTCCATCCAGCTCTATAACTTGTTATCTCAGATTCTCCAGCATCTGCAGTTCCTATTATCTCTCACTATATGCGTCCTGCCCTGGTTTGTCTGCCAAAATGCAAAGCCTCACATTTATCCCAATTAAACTCTATCAGCCACTCCTCAGCCCATTGATCCATATGATCAAGGTCTCATTCTACACTGAGATAACCTTCATCACTGTGCACTGCACCACCTAATTTTGGTGTCATCTGCAAACTTGCTGAGCATGCCTCTTATATTCACATCAAAATCATTTATACAAATAACAGAAAGCTGTGGACCCAGCACCAATTCTTGTCGCACACTATGTGTCAATGACCTCTAGTCCAAAGAGCAATCCTCTACCACAGTGCTCTGACTCCAACTTTGTAATTCTACATACTTCTGTAAAATCTTTAACTTGTTTGATGGCTCCGAGAATAAATGAGCTTGAACTGCAGCCCAGTGAGGTGTGACATCTGTTACTGGTGCAATGTGTGTCATATCATACCACTTCATCTGGTTTGCCTGTGATGAGGTCAATGCTGCAGCCTGGGTAATCCTATGGCAACACAGCTAACTTCCCCCGGGTGCAGGGTGCTATGTATGTCACATTGAGAATGCCATATTGTCACCTTATAAATTTCATCAATAGAACTGTGTTCCATTCCATCAACATACAAGTCATGCTGTGGAGGTGGATTCATTCTCATTCTGGAGGACATTTAGTGATTATTTGGATAAAAATGATCTGCAAGGGTTTGGGAAAATGGAAGAGATTGGTACTAGATAATGGTGCTCATTAACAGGCCAGTGCAGGCATGATGGACCAAACAGCCTCCTCCTGCACTGTAACACTTCAGTAATTCTGTGATTTGTGATCATTAGTATCACATCTTAGATGTTGATATCAGATATCCTGGCAGCAATGTTCTCTGTAAGCTGTGTGGCTGTGCAGCAATTTGGAGGGTCCACACACACTCATAGGCACACAGGTGCATTACCTTTTGGTTCCTGGATCCCCTGCTGGACACAGACCTTAGAGAATGATGCAGTGTCAGGAAAAGTTAGAGGGACCTTATGTTGGCAGCTGTCATGATAACTATACCCTTGAAAACTCTCATATTATAGAATCATAGATTCAAAGAGTCAGACTGTATGGAAATGGACCCTTTGGCTCAACTAGTTTGCATTGACCAGGTTTCCCATACTAAACTAGTCCCATTTGCTTGCATTTGGCCTATAATCCCACTAAACCTTTCCTATTCATGTACCTATCCAAATGCCTTTCTAATGATGTAACTGTGCCTGCATTTACCACTTCCTCTGGCAGCTCATTCCACATATGAACATCCCTTTGTGTTAAAAAATTGCCCCTCAGATTGCTTTTAAATCTTTCTCCTCTCACCTTACAAATATGCCCCCTATTTCTGACCCTGAAAGTCTTGTATCACATCAGAAGTGGGATTGCATGCGCTACAAACACAAAGGGTGCTGTCAGTTTGAGCTGCTGATGTGCTGTAGGTAAGGAAGAAGTAAAATAGCATTACAACTGTTACAGAGTTCCTTCTGAAGCATGCGTTTTGTATAAAACGAAACTAACCGTGAGAACAACTCCAATAGCTCTTCCAGCACAACTTCAAAACCAGAACTGCTGAACAATCATCACTGGACCTGAAGTGTAAACTCTACTTTCTCTCCATGGATGTTGCCAGACCTGTTGAGCTTCTCCAGCAATTTCTGCTCATTTATTTAAACCTGAAGAATGGCTGAGCAGGAAAAAGCATCGAGAATGTTTCTTTTAAAATCATTCTTGCTCTCAAGAAGGTTGTAGTCAGCTACCTTCATGATCTCTGCAATCCATTTGCTGAAGGTGGACCCAAAATATCATTAGCAAGAGAGTTCCAAAATTTTCTGCCAACAACACTGAAGGAATGGGCATATATTTCCAACTCAGATTGCTGAGTGACTTTGGGAGAAACATCCAGGAGATGGTAGCTGCTGTCCTTGTCTTTCTAGATGGTGGTGGTTCTGGGTTTGGAAGATGCTGTCTGAGGTACCCTGGTGAATTTCTGCAGTATATCTTGTAGATAATACACACTGCTGTTACTAAACATTGGTGGAAGAGGGAGTCAATGTTTTGTGGAGGCAATGCCAATCAAGTGGGCTACTTTGTATTCCTTGAATGTTGATGGACAGGCTTTGGAGAGTCAGGAGGTGAGTTACTTACTGCAGGATTCCTAGGGGATGAGGTCAATGTATGCTTTTTCCTGTTGTTGGTTTCCTCACCATCTGCTGTAGATTCAGTCTAACAACTATATCCTTTAGAGTGCTAGCAATTCAGTTAGCTCAGTAGATTCTGCACCCTTACCTCTCTCAGTGCTTTCTCCAAGTTGTGTTCAATATAGAGGAGTGCTGATTCATCAGCTGAGCGGTTCCTAACTCATATTTGATCTGTTGCCTTGAACTTCAAGCTCTCCCAATTTTAGCACTAGCTGATAGATGTTTGTAAGGAAGATTTTTCAACACTGACAGACCATTTTATTCTACTCCTTTTTTGGAGTTTTGTAAATTTAAGTGGCCATATAGGATCTGTCAACGGGGCATTTAAGAATTAATCACTTGTTTTGAAGTCACATGGAGGCCAGGTTAGATAAAGATGATAGATTTCTTTTCTCCCCCAGAAAGGCAACACACAAGTTGACAATGATTTCACAAGCATTGTTAGATTTTTCTTTATTGCAGATTTTTTTAAAATTCAAATTGCATTGTCTACCATGGGAGATTCACACCTCAGTTCTGAGAACATTAGAGATAACAGGGTGTAGAGCTGGATGAACACAGCAGGCTAAGCAGCATCAGAGGAGCAGGAAAGCTGACGTTTTGGGCCAAGACTCTGCTTCAGAAATGGGGGAGGGGAAGTGGGTTCTGACATAAATAGGTATGGGGGGAGGCGAATAGAAGATGGATAGAGGAGAAGATGGGTGGAAGCGGGGATGGAGCCAGTAAAGGTGAGTGTAGGTGGGGAGGTAAGGAGGAGATAGGTCGGTCCAGGGAGGACTGACAGGTCAAGGGAGCAGGATGAGGTTAGTAGGTAGGAGATGGGGGTGGGGCTTGAGGTGGGAGGAGGGGATAGGTGGGAGGAAGGGCAGGTTAGGGAGGTGGAGATGAGCTGTGCTGGTTTTGGGATGCAGTTGGGGGAGGGGAGATTTTGAAGCTTGTGAAGTCCACATTGATAACATTAGGCTGCAGGGTTCCCAAGCGGAATATCAGTTGCTGTTCCTGCGACCTTTGGGTGGCATCGTTGTGCAGGAGGTCCAAGATGGACATCTTGTTTGAGGAATGGGAGGGAGAGTTGAAATGGTTCGCGACTGAAAGGTGCAGTTGTTTAATGCGAACAGAGCATAATTGTTTGGAAAATCAGTCCCCAAGCCTCTGGTTGGTTTCCCCGATGTAGAGGAGGTCACAATGGGTACAGTGGATGCAGTGTACCACATTAGCAGATGTGCAGTGGTCCCTCTGGAAGGAAAATAAGGGTGGGGAGGGAAAATGCCTTTGGTGGTGGGGTCACATTGCAGATGGTGGAAGTGTCAGAGGATGACGTGTTGGATCCGGAGGTTTGTGGGGTGGTATGTGAGGACAAGGGAGGTTCTTTTTTGGTTGTTATTGCAGGGACAGAGTGTGAGGGCTGAGTTGTGGGTAATGCAGGAGACACTGTCGAGGGTTTCTTGACCAATGGCGGTGCGGGGGAGGTTGTCATTGCAGTCCTTGAAAAACGAGGTCATCTGAGATGTACGGGAGTGGAATGCCTCATCCTGGGAGCAGATGCGGTGGAGGCAAAGGAGTTGGGAATATGGGATGGCATTTTTGCAGGAAGCTGAGTGGGAGGAGCTATATTCTCAGTAGCTGTGGGAGTCGGTGGGCTTGAAATGGATATCGGTTTCTAGGTGGTTGCTGGAGATGGAGACAGAGAGGTTCAAGACAGCGACAGAGGTAGTAGAGGTGAACTTAAGGTTGGGGTGGAGGGCAGTGGTGAAGTGGATAAACTGTTCGAGCTCCTCATGGGAGCGTGAGATGACGCTTATACAGTCATCAATGTAACGGAGGAAGAGGTGGGGTTTAGGGCCAGTAAGCCCTGTTCCATGTAACCTACAAAGAGGCAGGCATAGCTTGGGCCCATTTGGATACACATGGCCACCCCCTTTGTCTGTAGGAAGTTGGAGGAATTGAAAGAGAAGTTGTGGAGGGTGAGGACGAGTTTGTCTCAGCAGATGAGGGTGTCACTGGGGGCGGTGGGGGAGGGGGGCAGAACTGGCCGGACCTGCAGGACAGAAAGAAGCAGAGGGCCTTTAGGCCACCTGTATGGGGAATTAAGGTATATAGGGACTGGATGTCAATGGCAAAAATGAAGTGTTGGGGATTGGGGAATTGGATGTTCTGGAGGAGTTGGAGGGCATGGGTGGTGTCGCGGACGTAGGTAGGGAGTTCCTGGACCAAGAGTGAGAAAATGGAGTCCAGATAGGTAGAGATAAGTTCGGTGGGACAGGAGCAGGCGGAGACAATGAGTCAACCAGGGCAGTCAAGATTGTGGATTTTGCGGAGGAGATAGAAGTGGGCGGTGCGGGGTTGGGGAAGGATGAGGTTGGAGTCTGTGGGTGGGAGGTCACCTGAAGTGATGAGTTTTTGGATGGTTTGGGAGATGATGGTTTGGTTTTCGGGAGTGGGGTCATGATCAAGGGGACGGTAGGAGGAGGTGTCAGAGAGTTGGTGTCTGGCAGCCTCGGGCAGACCTCCCCCACCGACACCCTCATCCATTTAGGCAAACTCGTCCTCACCCTCAACAAATTCTCTTTCAATTCCTCCCACTTCCTACAAAGGGAGCGGCCATGGACACCAGCATGGGCCCAAGCTATGCCTGCCTCTTTGTAGGTTAAATGGAATAATCCTTCTTCCGTACCTACACCTGCCCTAAACCCCACCTCTTCCTCTGTTACATTGATGACTGTATTGGCACCACCTCATGCTCCCACAGGAGCTCGAACAGTTCATCCACTTCACCAACACCTTTCACCCCAACTTTAAGTTCACCTGGACTATCTCTAACACCTCTCTCTCCTTACTGGTCATCTCTGTCTCCATCTCTGGCAACCATCTAGAAACTGATCTCCATTTCAAGCTCACCGACTCCCACAGATATTGAGAATACAGCTCCTCCCACCCACCTTCCTGCAAAAATGCCACCCCCTATTCCCGATTCCTTTGCCTCCGCCACATCTGCTCCCAGGATGAGGCATTCCACTCCCATAAATCTCAGATGTCCTCGTTTTTCAAGGACCACAACTTCCCCACTACCCCGCAGTAGCTGAGACCGACCTTGACTGTGTCTCCTGCATTTCCCACAACTCATACCTCACACCCTGTCCCTGCAATAACAGCCAAAAAAGAGGCCCCCTCATCCTCATGTACCGACCCACCAACCTCTGGATCCAACACATCATCCTCCGACACTTCCACCATCTGCAACGTGACCCCACCACCAGACATTTTTCCCTCCCCACCCTTATTTGCTTTCAGGAGGGACTACTCTCTCTCTGGCTCCCTTGTCCGTTCCACACTCCCCTCCAGCCCCAACACACCCAGCACTTTTCCCCGCAACCACAGGAAGTGCTACACCTGCCCATACACCTCCCGCCTCACCCTCGTCCCAGGCTCCAAGAAGACTTTCCACATCAAGCAGATGTTTACTTGCACATCTGCTAATGTGGTATACTGCATCCGCTGTACCCATTGTGACCTCCCTTCTACATCGAGGCTTGGGGACTGCTTTGCAGGACACCTACGCTCGGTTTGCAATAAATAACTGCACCTCCCAGTTGCGAACCATTTCAACTCTCCCTCCCATTCCACAGAGAACGTGTCCATCCTGGGCCTCCTGCAGTGCCACAACGATGCCACCCGAAGGTTGCAGGAACAGCAACTCATATTCCACTTGAGAAACCTGCAGCCCAATGGTGTCAATGTGGACTGCACAAGCTTTAAAATCTCCCCTCCCCGTACCCCATCCCAAAACCAGCACAGCTCGTCCCCACCTCCCTAACCTGTCCTTCCTCCCACCTATCCCCTCCTCCCACCTCAAGCCCCACCCCCATCTCCAACCTACTAGCCTCATCCGACTCCCTTGACCTGTCCATTCTCCCCGGACCAACCTACCGCCTCCCTACCTTCCCACCTACACTCGCCTCTACTGGCTCCATCCCCGCCTCTTTGAATGGTCTGTCTCCTCTCCACCTATCTTCTCCTCTATCCATCTTCGATCTGCTTCCCCCTCTCTCCCTATTCATTTTAGAACCCTCTCCACCTCCCCGTTTTCTGATGAAGGGTCTAGGCCCGAAACGTCAGCTTTTCTGCTCCTCTGATGCTGCTTGGACTGCTGTGTTCATCCAGCTCTACATTTTGTTATCTCAGATTCTCCAGCATCTGCAGTTCCCATTATCTCGGATTTAGAACCTGATAGGTTTTTATTTTGATTGATTTCAATCCTGACAATCAAGGAACTTTTTTATTCTTAATTTTAATTCTTCTAGCTCCCAATTAGTATCCAACAATTTGGATTTCAACTTTGATGGTATTTAGAAAATACTTCCTGAGTAATTACTGCATGGGGAAGGCAGAGTAAAATCAAGACACACCTTATGAATGTAATCTTATTGATCATATCCATTATGTTTTGGGGCTATATTGATATAACATCTCCTGATGGATTTATTGATGGGTATCTTTCTGAATTGTTTTAACTGCTTTGTCGTTTGATTTATTTATGCAACACAATAGCTGATATATATTTTCCAAGTAATTAGATCTTGGGCATATGGCACACTATCCCCTGTGCTAATTCACATTATTCCAACTAGCTCACTGTGACTTACTCGGTAAATGATAATTTATTATCTCTTTGAGATACAGACTAATAATGAAAAATGTTAGACCAAGCAATATATGTTATAATTTCTGCTTTAGCTGATATTTGAAATGTTTTTATTTACAGTTTATTCTTTCACAGGATTTGGACAACATCAGCTAGTCCAGCTTTTATCACCCTTCCTAATTGCCTTTGAGACCAAATTGACAGAGGATAGAAAAGCAAGAGTATGCCATATATCCCTTTGAGCCTACTCTACCTCTCAATAGGATAATGGTTGATCTGGTTGTGGTCTGAAATCCACATTATTTTTCTGTTTTGGCAATTTGCTGGCAGTTCTACAGGGTCTGCTATTCATATGGGCAAAAATAGATAAAGAATGGTAAATTTCTTTCTTTAGAGAATATTTATTAACCGACTGGCTTTTCAAAATACTTACATAGTTTCATAGTGATCAATATTGGAATTTCAAACTGGATTTATTTATGTCACGGAATTAAACTCACAATAACAGGCAGCATGTGGCTCAGTGGTTAGCACTGCTGCCTCACAATGCCAGGGACCCAGGTTCAATTCAGCCTTGGTTGACTGTCTGCGTAGAGTTTGCACATTTTCCCCAAAGATGTGCTGGTGAGGTGGATTAACCATGCTAAATTGCCCATAGTGTCCAGGATGTATAGGCTAGGTGAAATAAAGTGCAGGGTTACAGGGATGGGGTAGTGGGGTGTGGACTGTGGGTTGGGACTGCTCTTTGGAGTGTTGGGGTAGACGTAATGGGCTAAATGGTTTGCTTCCATACTGTAGGGATTCTATAATTGTCATGGTGGGTTTTGAACTAAGAGCTCTCACATTAAGACTTCGTTATTAACTCTGCAATATCACCAACATGCTTCCACACCCATTACCAATATGTGACAATATAGTCTAATTTTAATTCTATCATTATCATACATCATCTTTAAATACTTTAGTGTGTTTCCAGTAACAAGAATTAAAAGGGTATATAGCTTTACAGTGTATTCCAATTCTAATCCATATGTCTGCCAGCAAACTAAAGATTGCTTCACACTGAGACAAGGTTTCTCACTCTCCTATTCACCCACTAGCACTCACCTTTGTCTGTTAAAGCCTTTCTCTCCACTTTCTCATCTTCCACAGGGCCTTCCTCATGCCAGCATCCAAAACAACCATTCTCTTCTTAGCTTCCCCTGCTCACTCTAAGATGTTGTCCTCACATTCTTAAAAATATTCTTGTCTTGTTGCACTTCTTCTTCTATCCCATTGCTCTCATTGGTTGCAAAACAGCCTCAAAGCTAATTGCTACGCCCTGCTTGACTACCTTCTTTCTCCTCCAGTCAATCCTGAAAGACCTCACCCCTTTCTCCTTACTAACCTTTTCCCTCCATGATCATCTCCCAGCTGCACTCAGGTAGCCCATATTTGCCTTCATCATGGAACAAGCCGCTGGATTCCAGATTAGTGAAACCTGATGTTGAGGCCAAAGAGCAAAGGGTCAATTTTGGATGAGCCTCAATTTGGCACATGTTCCAAATGTGTCATCTATTTTAGGCCTGCAGATGGGACCAGAAATTCTCAGCCCCTCGGTTGGAAAATACATGCATTTCATGGCCTAATCCTGTCCCAATGAACAAAATTAGTATTCAAATAACTTGTATTTGACAAGTCCATTCCTGCATTTAAAACACTTGACTTGTTTAATGGTTAAAAATAATTGTGCCTAAGTTGCATTTGTTGGAAATGCTCACTCACAAGATATGTGTGCTGATAGAGTTTAGCTGATAAAAATTTAGCATCAGAACTGTAGAAAAACCTACTGGCCACTTAACCATCTGCCAACAACCTAAACACAAGGACGTACAAAAAGAGTAAAATGAAGGTTAAAATGAAAAACATACAATTTGCTGCAATTATGCTTGATGGGAGAGTTGAAGTAGATATCAGATCATTTAATTGTGGTTTGAATGCACTTGGTCACTGTTTTATGCAAGAGTGTACACTGCAGAGAAACCTATTTTTGCAAATATGTAAGCGGGGTTTATTATTCAGGCATTATTGTGATATGGAGCTTCAAAGAGGAGATTACAATGACCAGAATATAAGAGAGCTTGAAAACAGTAATTATTTCAGAGATCAGAATAATTGATGAAATTCCTTTTCCTTCTTCAAGCCAACACATTTTTCCTACTTTTATTCCAACTTCATTTTATTATTAAATGAAGACATGTTTTTGATCTTTCAAACATTTCTTATTGTTAAGTCTCTAAATGCAGTGGTCTGGAAATTGGACAGCAAAGGCTAAGTGACTAAATAGGGAAAAGTGATTGGAGAAAGATAGCACAAATCTGACAGATTTGTGAAATACAGATAAATAGGTACATCTGTCCTCCTTCTTCCCATTGTCTTTGACAATGGTGACCGCAGAGGACAGAGAAATTGGAGATGTTTCTGGCCTTTACCTCCTTTCATTCACAGGATAGTGGCTGGGTGAATGATGGATCACCCTACTGGGGCAAGCAGAGTGGAAAGATTTAGTTAGTGGCAAAGATGTTTCACTTAATCTTGCTTAATTCCCCTTCCTTTTCTCAGCATGTTGTTTTGGAGGAAAAGCCAACCAATATTCTAAACTCTAAATGATATGGACTACTTCACTCTATTCTCTCAATTTACTATTCAGGTAGACTGTTCCAATATTGACTTACTGGACATAGAAATGTAGCTTAGTTAGAACATCAAACACTTTTTGACTTGCCACATGTCAGAGAGACAATCGGATATGGCTATGTATCAAAATGGTCATTATTTTTGAGGGCATCTACAATTTTAAGTAGGGATAACTCTTGCTTTGCCCTGTTTCCCACATAAAAGAATATTAAAAGGGATATATTTCAGTGAACATCCTGTTCTCATTATGAACTGCTCTGTTATGCTTAATTACAAATTCAGGGAGCTTGTGCTTCTCAACTACATGTGGCTTTTATGCTGATGAGAACAAGCAGCAGTGTTACTAAACATCTCCAGAGATTACTGAAGCATGTAGAATTGTTTGATCTGCAGGTGACAGTTGGGAGACAGCTGAGGCATGGGCATGAACAAATCAGTCGTACTCTGTGTATGCTCATTGACTGTGTATAAAGTGATAGGAATAACGGAAACAGCTTGCAGGGGGCTCGCTAACAGTGACTCATCACCAAGTAACTTCAGCCGCCATTTTTGTGCAAGGAAAATGCCAAATTCTTATTTTTCTTAATCTTAGGGACATTTTTGAAACAATAAATCCCTGGAAGAAAGTTATGCAATAAAATTGATTTGCCATAGAAAATAACAAGATGTAGAGCTGGCTGAACACAGCAGGCCAGGCAGCATCAGAGGAGCAGAAAAGCTGGTGTTTTGGTCCTAGACCCAAAATATCAGCCTTCCTGCTCCACTGATGCTGCCTGGCCTACTGTTTTCATCTAGCTCCACACCTTGTTATCTCAGACTCCAGCATCGGCATTTCCTATTATGTCTACTATAGAAGATATATGCTTTGATTAGAAATTGAAAAATAACTTGCATTTGGATAGTGCCTTTACTCTGCTTACCAAAGTCTCACAACCATTATTTAATTTTAGAGATGCAGACATAATTTTAACCGAGACGTTGTAGGAACTGCAGATGCTGGACAATCTGAGATAACAAGGTTATGAAGTCACATGCAGACCAGGTCAGATAAGGATGATAGATTTCTTTTCTTCCCCAGAAAGGCAATGCACAAGTTGATAATGGTTTCACAATCATTGTCAGAGCCCCATAAGTCTCCTGTCAAGTGCCTCAAGTAGCACAAGATACAATGTACCTTCCCAAAAACAGGGGATGGAGTAATTGTCGTGACTTTCTATTGAGTGGCTGAAACTGTTTTGATTCCGGAAGGTTCCAATCATTGTGTCTGAAGTCCCCACAAGCAGATGAAATATTGATCTAATATACTCTTTGAGTTCAATATGGAGTATAATCGTAACCAGATTAGCCGAATAGGATAAATAAGATTTACCCATCTGGATGAGTCACATCCTGATTCTGTGATGCTTCTTATGGAGGTTAATCTCTGGTTTGTGCTCAGTTAATCTACCTTTTTGGTGCTAATTGTGCTGTAAGCAGTCTGTCTCTTACTGTTTCAATAGAAAAAAATGAGTTTTGAGAAGATTTGTAACTCAGGTTGAGTTTCTGGATGTGAGTTTGCTCACTGAGCTGGAAGGTTAGTTTTCAGATGTTTCATCACCATTCTAGGTAACGTCATCAGTGAGCCTCCGATGAAGGCTTCATCGGACGCTCACTGATGATGTTACCTAGAATGGTGATGAAACATCTGAAAACTAACCTTCCAGCTCAGTGAGCAAACTCACATCCAGAAAAAAATGTGCCAGTCTTCATATTCTTGACTGCTGCCTATTAAATCATAATGGAAAATACATGTCTGTGCATTACAAAGAATATGGTCTAGGTGAGTTGCAATGCCCTTTCACATTACAGAATAGCTTGTCAGTGCATATTGACCAAATGCACATGTAGGGAACACACCCTTTGGGTGACACTTAAAAAGATTTTTCTTGTTGGCTATGCACAAGCCCAGTCCAATTTAGGAACAAAGCTGAGACTGTGGGCTCTGCAAGTGTGCAACTGAGCCTTACAAAGAGAGTTTTTATGAAGTAAATGGTAGAATGTTCATTTGAACAACAAATTTTAAACAAGCTTTGAAAAGTTGGGGAAAGGAATTGGGGGAATGATAACTGAGTCAGAAAGAGCAGGTTCTATTGCAAATGGAACAAAGGGAAAACTAATGTCTGAGAAATGAAAATAATTTAACATTTAATTTTGCTGCTATAACTCATCCCAAGAGATCATCTCAAATAGCTTCAATCATTATATTGGTAATTTCAGAGATAGTAGGAACTCCCGATGCTGGACAATCTGAGATAACACGGTGTGAAGCTGGAGACGCGAAATGTCAACTTTCCTGCTCCTCTGATGCTGCTTGGCCTGCTGTGTTCATCCAGCTTCACGTCGTGTTATGTGTTGTAATTTCATGTCATTTTCTCCTGTCAGTCTTAAATTATAACATGCAAAAAGACCATACATATTGGATTAGCAAAGGAAGATGAAAATATTGTGCTGAAATTATTAAATGATTTCTTAATCTCTTTGGAAATCTATCAGCATTGCACCTCAGTCTTTGCTGTAAAAGGTCATGATTGGACACTAGTGTTTGGATACCCCAAACAAATAACTGTGTCCTGAAGGTTATGGAGGGACCTAGACCGAATACCAACTCTTGACACAAACTGGGCTTGTAGCACGAAGATTTTGGGGAGGGTTTTATTATCTTGGATTAAAACCAGTTTGACGACATAAAATATCATAGTTTCAGGCGTTTTGGATTTGTAGTCCTGTCTGAAATTGCAGGTGAAGCACAACTTGCTTCCTGTGAGGATTAGTATTTCTTTAACAGTAAGAAGATGAACATGTTTTTGTAATATATCTTTCCTGTTTACTATAATGATTTTTATGGGATGGAATGGACAAGAGGGAGGAGGGACAGAACATTCGATCAATACATTAGGCGTAAGGATGAAGGAATCAATGCAGAGACAAGGTGAGAAAGTTAGGAAAGTGACTGTTTTAAATTCAAGTCTGTGGGATTACTTTCTTGGATCCAGCAGTGTTTGTCATTCCCTTAAGCAGTTTGATCATTGTAGTTTCCTGCTGATAGAGAAACTGCATTCAACTACTTTACTTTGAACATTGAATAGCAAATTGTTCCATATGCTTGAGGAAAGTTTTTTACATTGAAAGTAAGGAAAACTTGAGGAGCTGAAACTTCCAATTTCTGGTACAGCATCATTTTTTGGGGTGATTCATAGTGTTTGGCCTGCCGTGTCTCTTGTTGATTTATCACACATCACAGTCAGCTCTTCAGCTCAATAATTATAACACCAGCAACTTTGTCTCGTGTAATCATGTGTTGAGAGAGGCCCAAATGCTACTGCTGCTCAGACTTTATGATGTTCATGCCACTGGAGCTGTGTTTTATTCCCAGCTCCACAGCAATTCAGATGCTGCAAGCCAGCAACTAACCCTCTCATTGTGGTCCAGTATTGTGCTTGTAACCATTGTGCTTATGTGATAAGTCCAGTTGAGTTTCTGGTTGTTGGTAGCCCCAGGATAGAGCAGGGCACTCAGTGATGGCAAACAATTGAATGTCAAGGAGCAGTGGTTAGGTTGTCTCTTATTAGAGATGGTCTTTGCCTGACATTTGTGCGACATGCATGTTATTTGCCATTTGTCAGCCCAAGGCCAGATATTGTCCAGGTCTTGTTGCATTTGAACATGGACTGCTTCAGTATCTGAGGAGTCACAAATGATGCTGAACATTGTGCAATTATTGGCAAACAGCCCCACTTCTAACCGTATGATGGATGGAAGGTCATTGATGAAGCGGCTGAAGATGATTGGGCCTGGGACGCTACTCGGAAGAACTCCTGCAGAGACATCCTGGAGCTGAGAAGACTGACCTCCAGTAATCACAACCATCTTCCCAATTTTCATAGCTATGACAACAACCAACGTGGAGTTTTCCCCCCGATTCCCATTAATTTAAGTTTCGCTAGGGCCCCTTAATGTCACACTTAGTCAAATGTGGCCTTGATGTCAAGGGCTGTCACTCTCAACTCACCTCTGGAATTCATCTTTTTTTGTCCATGTTTGAATCAAAGATGTAGTGAGGTCAGGAGCTTAGTAGTTCTGGTGGAACTCACAGGGACATCACTGAGCAGTTTATTGTTGAGCAGGTGCTGCTTGATAGAGCTGTTGGTGACACCTTCCATCACTTAACTGATGCTCAAAAGTAGACCAAAGGGGTGGTAATTGGCTGGGTTGGAATTGTTCTGCTTTTTGTGTACAGGACATACCTGGACAATTTTCCATATTGTCAAGTAAATGCCATTGTTACCTTGGCACTCACTCACTTAATGCCAACCTGCATGCATGCAGCACCCCTGCCTTGCCTAGCCATGCCCTCCTCTACCTGTTATCACATTGGTGCATTACCCAGAGCCTAAAGCCCATCAGTACTGATGCACAGACAGGTTGTCAGTAGGAATCTATCTCTGCAGGTGTGTGTGTTTGAGTATTTTTAATGTCTTATTGTACAACATACCCAGACACTAACCTAACAGCTCCAGCGTGTACCAGACGCCTGCCTGCAGACACTCTGCATATCTACTCAACCAAATGGCTATGTCAGAAACTGGGTGAACTAATCCATAGTCCAGTTGGTAGTGGAGTGGGGGCAGTCACTATTGGTCAGGGGTGCCTGAAACTATCACTCACAGATACAGTTTCCATGCAGTATAGAGGCTTGTCCTTTAGTCATTCATTTGTTGGGGCCAGCCACATTCAGGGAATATTTCCCTCTAGAATCTGGATGGTGGCGAACTGCCAGTCCTATAGGCCCTGCACCCTGCAGTCAGGGGATTGTGCATTGTAGGTAGTGAAGCTACAACACACTGACCAGGGGTCTGGTCAGTCATGTCTAGGGGCTGACTGTCAAAGTTATTTAGAGGTCTGGGGTGAACATGGCGTCCATGGGTACATTGTTGATGAGGGTGCAAGGAACAGTCCTGTGATAGTGGGACGATCACTGCCAAAAGGGGTCAGGAGTCAAGGCTGGGGGTGATGCAGAGGCATGGACAGTATTGGGGAAAACTCAAGGTTTGTGGAGGAGAAGTGTAACATCATCAGAGAACATGTGAGGCTACAGGAGGTGGAATTATTTGTGGTGACCACTGCCATGGTCTTCACAGGGAGAGTGCAGAGAACTAGGGTGGACATCATCAAGGTGTAATGTTGTGACTGAGGAGCTAGGAAGGACAGTAGCAAAGTTCAAGGTGGTTGTTTTGTACACGTTGGGGGAACTGGTAGGAAATTGGCTATCACAATAGTGTGAGTAAAAGGGGCATTTCAACTTTGGGGAAGTACTCGGAAACCAGATGGAGGCTGGTGTGATAGTGTCCATTGTGAGTCCATTCTTTGCCATCACTTGCTATTGTCTATATACCACTTGCAATGGGAAAAGGGCAGGAAAAAGCTCAGTATGGGTGGGGTCAGTGTCAGTTTGATGGGTGAAAGTATGGGATCAATATCCACTATTCACCAGGACATTGAAAGGACAAATACATAAGACATTGATTGTAAATTCCAAGATAATAAAATGTGAGGCTGGATGAACACAGCAGGCCAAGCAGCATCTCAGGAGCACAAAAGCTGACGTTTCGGGCCTAGACCCTTCATCAGAGAGGGGGATGGGGAGAGGGAACTGGAATAAATAGGGAGAGAGGGGGAGGCGGACCACTCCCCCTCCCATTCTCTAGATGACATGTCCATCATGGGCCTCCTGCACTGCCACAATGATGCCACCCGAAGGTTGCAGGAACAGCAACTCATATTCCGCCTGGGAACCCTGCAGCCATATGGTATCAATGTGGACTTCACCAGTTTCAAAATCTCCCCTTCCCCTACTGCATCCCTAAACCAGCCCAGTTCATCCCCTCCCCCCACTGCACCACACAACCAGCCCAGCTCTTCCCCCCCACCCACTGCATCCCAAAACCAGTCCAACCTGTCTCTGCCTCCCTAACCGGATCTTCCTCTCACCCATCCCTTCCTCCCACCCAAAGCCGCACCCCCAGCTACCTACTAACCTCATCCCACCTCCTTGACCTGTCCGTCTTCCCTGGACTGAAATATCCCCTCCCTACCTCCCCACCTACACTCTCTCCACCTATCTTCTTTACTCTCCATCTTCGGTCCGCCTCCCCCTCTCTCCCTATTTATTCCAGTTCCCTCACCCCATCCCCCTCTCTGATGAAGGGTCTAGGCCCGAAACGTCAGCTTTTGTGCTCCTGAGATGCTGCTTGGCCTGCTGTGTTCATCCAGCCTCACATTTTATTATCTTGGAATTCTCCAGCATCTGCAGTTCCCATTATCTCTGATTGTAAATTCCAGTTATGTTTTATCCATAATCATTTCTTCAACATTTACCATTCATATGGAGCGACCATGCTTAGGTGTCAAACGCTGGTGAAAAGTGATTTGTGCTGTGTTATTGGTGCTTGCAAACCTACCACTAGCCTCTCAATGAGGCAAATGTTGACCAAAAGCATCCCATCACTTGTGAAACATCCAAAGGTGCTGTGGAAGGAAAGGAACACCACCTCATCATATAACATGTAAGCATGATGGAACACTCTACTGATTGCAATGAGAAACTGAATGATTGATGGCTTGAGATGGGAAGGAGGCCAGAAATTAATAGACACTCCCACTGTGCCATGACACTTTGGTCACTCAGTTAGCCTGGCACCTTTACCAATTTGGTGCCCATCCTGTGATCAGGGCCATGATAGAGCAGATAACAAGGCTGCTGAAGGCACAGTTCTGTTCCTTTGAATGGTTTGGGAGAGGGGTGGGTCCCTCCAGCATAGTCCAAAGAGAATGTGTCACATTATCCTGGCATGCTGTAGTCAGCACAATGGGAGCAGTCAATGAAGTGATGTGCTAGATGCTGAGGAACTGGGACAAGGACAGCTACCTTCTAAGGATGAGGAGGACACTGTGGAGGAGGAAGATTGCTTTGTGCATGACAGTGTTCAGTTGCATTAGGTGCCATGAGCCAGACAAGGAGCTGATCGATACCTGGTTCCTGTAGATAGAGCTGGGTGCAGCTGACCATCATGGAATGTAAAATAGTCACGATTCATGATGCCAGGCTTTGCATTGTGGGGAAACCTGTAGCCTCTACTCATTTGATTTGTGTTCAGTTTTGCTGGCTGTAATTCTGTTTAAGTTGGGAATTGTCTGACTACTTGTCTGTGAGTGATGGCCCCTGTTGGACATTGACAAGCTGCAGATCTCCTGTAGGCATTGGGGCACAAGGTAGTGATGACTTAGAGACAGTGTTCAGATGGCAAGTAGTTAAGGTTTGTAACTTGTATAGCCTGATGGTTAAAGTGACTAAGATGCGAGAGTGGGGTTGTATTTGTGAAGGAGTGGCAGCCATGCTGGCTAAGCGCCGTACCAGTGTGGCCCTTTGGCTACTGTGCCAATTTGTTGGCAGTTAGGGAGTGATGCAGACCGGCCTTTCAAAGATAGTATGGACAGTAGGGATGTCAACATTTCAGTTGATATTTGTTGAGTTCTTCTGGGACTGGCCTTTGGTAAAATGGGCCCAGAATAGAGTGAGAAAAAGGATATGTTGCTTCACAGACAACTTAATTAAGATAAATAAAAAAAAACACATTAACCTCAAAAACAGAGTAAGTATCATACAAATGTCTATTTGTCACATTTCGATCTATGTTTGTTGATGTCTTTGATCAGTGTTCTCTAATAATTGATTGTGAGACTTTTCATTAAAGCACTTCTTTCACTTTTAGTACACTTCTATTTATAATCCCAAACTGATTTATGAACTGATTCAACAATAGAGAAGATTTTGCCTGCTAAAAGGAAGCCCTGGTGGCAATGTTTAATTAATGTACCATCTTTGTATTTGCACTTATTCTTTCTGGGAAATAAACTCCATTTAGCTCGCAGTTCTTTTTATAATTAAAATAATCTGTAATTCTTAACAGCTCTCTGCTCCTCAACTCTAATTCCTTTTTAATACAGTCTCGTTTGTTTCTTTGTACTTGAGTTGATTTTTAGTCGATGATCTTTGTAAAGGAAAAGACCACCACCACACATCACAACGACCAATTTTAACACCGGGCAGGGAGCCAGCAAGAGAAGGCAGCAATTATCTCACATGGGACTCTTAATTTGAATGCCAGCTGTTTGCCCACGAAATGCAAAAAGTAGCAGGTTGCTGAAGGGCTGCGGCGGCGGCGGGGGCATGGTTGCGGGGGGAGGTTGATGGTTGAAGAGGGTGCCCACTGGCACCAAGAAAAGGCTCCAGGAAGCAATTGAGGTCAGGAAGAGTTGTGGGTGCATAGGTCTTGAGGCTGTGATTGTAAAAGAAGTGTGAACAGTGGTTGCTTTAACTTTCCTTGTGGGTTCCAAGGGAACACTCCCGTCCCTACCATATGGAAAATTTATGGGTTTACTGATGCCCAGCCAGGCTACCTGGCAGATTGCTGGAATTCAGGGATGGGTTAAAATGCCTTCAGGATGCTACCTGCATCAATTACATTTATCAGTAAAACTCCTACTGAACTCCATTGAGAGCCTCATTCAATGTCAAAAAAACTGCAGCAGAGAACATGAAATCAACAGAAATGGAGTGGGAAGTAGAGCTTCTCTGTTTCAGTTTCCACTCCTGCTCCTTTGCTGCTGATAGGTAACAGTTAAAATATGCTCTGCAGAATTTCTCTGCTATTGCTGTCTTCAAGGTCTTCCATATTATTTTTGTTTCTTGCATTAAGGGCTTCCTGAACCAACTCATTTAATTGATTTTCTGAAAACGAAGATATTTTTTCTTTATTTTCCTTTCCAGTAGCTCCAAAGCAGAAGGTACAAAGAGCATCTAACTTTGACCATAAAGTACGAGTTGGTTGGCTGCCCACTTAAGTAATTATCGACTCTGTCAAAAACGAACAAGAATGTTTTTAACACAGAATAAAGACTGCAGATCTGGAATTTTAAAATAAAGGCGTAAAACTCTTAACCATTCTTTTCTTCTGCTGTTTCATTTGCTGAGTATGTTCAGACAAATAATAACCACAAAAAACAGAAATTGCTGGAGAAGGTTAACAGGTCCGACAGCACCTTTGTAGAGAAAGCAAAGTTAACGTTTCAAGTCCAGTGATCCTTCTTCAGAATTCTGTTTCCTGTTGGAACCCACGTAGGCAGACAGTGAAAATGCCTAGAAGATTTCAAGATATTTTCTAATCAACCTGCTTAGACATATTATTACACAACTCTGGAGCAGTTGGGGCTTGAATCTGGGCCCCCTGCCTCAGAGTTAGGGGTATTACCACAGAAACAGGAAGACTGTTGTCTATTGACATCCTGTGGTACAGTCATCTGCCCAGCGGGTCTTCTCTTTGGAGATACAGACTGGAGTCCCATGTGTAGGCCAACTTCTGTCCATTTCCTGATGGATGAAGCTGGTGGCAAGAAGAAACATTATAACGAGCAAGAATTGTCTTCTGGATCCCACAAAACAAATTAAATTGTCGGATAAATCTTTTGTTAGAGACATACATACTACAATAGTCAATAATATACTTGATGATTCACTTAATTGATAGTTGAGAATGAGCCTTAAAATAACTGAACAAACAGAATAACACATGGCAGCCATGCATCTGAAACAAAACAGAGGAATTCAACAGGCTTAGCAGCATTGGTTAAGAGAGAAACAGAGGGCTGAATCTTACATATTGTGGCTGTGTAAGTTTTATTGGGTTTCATGGGCAGGTTCTCTTTGCAGGGGCTGACTCAGTGATCTCTCGCTGTTTCTTACCAAATTCACGTTAACCCAGCCCTTTAGCTTCCCTCTCATCTACTTCACCCTCCTACTCATTGTACGAGGAACAATTCACCACTGCAGGGATATCCTGAAATAGACTGGAGCCATCTTTAAAAGGCCATTGTGCTCCTAAAGAAGCAGTCAGCCTGGAGTGCAAGCAGTCTACATGGTTCCTGACATTTGTCCCACATATGGTGGGGAGGGGAACAATGATATCGCTCTTTGCAGACAGTGACCTGAGGGGATCTTAATAGGCAGCTCGCCTCTGCCTACTAAGAAACTCCATTCAGCAAAAGTATAAAAGCTGGAATGAAATGCTCTTGACATTGAGATAGGCCTTGTCAGTCTTCACATTTGACTGCAATCTTGCCAGAATTTACATTGCCCAGGCCCCGAGAAGATCTTGCCCATTGTGGTCTGTGCCAATTACAAACAAACTATTGAGGTAGATTCTACTTTCCAAGTCATGCAGGGTAACCTTGTAGATTATGGCATCTCAAATGAATATCTAAATATTTTGCAAAATGTGATGAGGCTTTTTGTCTCTGCCATTGATTACCCGAATATATGCTGCCATCTTTCTTCAGGCCTATGCTTTATCCTGGGAGCCATCTCCTTCTTCCGATTTTGCATTTCGCTAACTCTGTACAGTTCTACAATTTTGTCTCCCACTCTCCCCACACATTTTAATCCACACTGTTGCTTCTTATCAGTGCTTTCCCCGAGCAGTGGAATGGTTGCAAATAGCTTTATTGGAAAAATTATAGAGTCATTGAGTCATACAGCACAGAAACAGGTCATTCGGTGCAACTGGTCCATTCTGACCACATTCCCAAACTGAACTAGTCTCATTTGCCTGCATTTGGTCCATATCCCTCCAAACATTTCCTATTCATTTAATTTTCCAAATGTCTTTTAAATGTTGTAACTGTACCTGTACCCATCACTTCCTTTGGCAATTCATTCCACACATGAACCCTTCTCTGTGGAAAAAAAATTGCACCTCAAGTTCTTTTTAAGTCTCTCTCCCCTCACCTTAAAAATATGCCCCCTAGTTTTGAACTCCACACCCTAGGGAAAAGACCCCTGCTATTCACCTTATCCAAGCGCCTCATGATTATATAAACTTTGATAGGGTCAGCACCAACCTCCCATCCTGTAGTGAAAAAAGTCCCAGCCTGTCCAGCCTATTTTTATTAATTCAACCCTCTATTCCTGGCAACATCTGGTAAATATTTTCTGAATGCTCTCCAATTTAATAGTATTTTTCTGATAGCAGAGCCACTAGAACGGCCAGCAGCACTCCAGAAGAGGCCTCACCAATATTTTGTGCAACATCAACATGACTTCCCAACTCCTATATTCAAAGGTCTGAGCATTGAAGGCAAGCGTGTTAAATGCCTTCTTAACCAAACTGTCTATCTGTGATGCAAATTTCAAAAAAATTATGTACCTGAACACCTAGATCTCTTTGTTCTACAACACTACCCAATGCCCTACCATTAATTGTCCTTATTTTTTTCACCAATATATAATACATTGCATTTATCCTAATTTATCTCCATCTGCCTCTCCTCAGTCCATTGAAACACTTGATCAAGTTCGCTTTGTAATCTTAGATAGCCTTCTTCACTGTCCACTCTATCACCAATTTTGGTGTCATCTATATATATACTAACCATGTCTCCTATTTTGTCTTTCCAAATTGTTTATGTAAGTAACAAAGAAAAATGGTCCCAGAACTGATCCTTGTGGAACACTGCTGGCCACAGGCCTCCAGTCTGAAACAGCCCTCCATTACCACCCTCTTTGTACTCCCGTTAAGACAATTTTGTCTCCAATTGGCAAGCTCTCTCTGAAGCCCATGTGATCCAACTTTACTAATTAGTCTACATGTGGAACCTTGTCAAAGGCTTTCTGAAACATTGTATACTGCTCATCAATCTTTTTAGTTGCTTCCTCAAAACACTCAATCAAGTTTGTGAGACATGAATTCCCTTGCACAAAACCATTTTGACTATCCTTAATCAGTCCTTGCCTCTCCAAATGCAGAATACAACTAATAGGAGCACTAGTAAACCATACAGACATTAAGCCTGCTCCACTACTTAAAATGACGATCACTGTTCCTCTGCCTACACCTCACTTTCTTGTCTGCTCCCTTAATTCTGGGAGAGATTAAACAAAACTATTGAACACAGTCACAGATGTACTCAATGATGGCACAACTTCAATGTTCTGTGGTGGAGAGCTCTGAGGATTCATAAATGAATGAAGAAATGTCTCCTCATCTCTGTCCTGAAAAATTAACTCCTCATCCTGACATTGTGCCCTTGTGTTCTAGATTTTCCAACGCAGGGAATCAACTTGTCAGTGTCTACACTGTCAATCTCTGTCAGAACCTAATATGTTTCAATGAGATCACTGTTCATTCTTCTGAACTTGACAGAGTATAACGCCCAGTTTTCTCAGTCTCTCATTATTGCAGAACTCTCTCATCCCAGGACCCAATCTAATGAATATCTTTGCTATATTGTCTCCAATGTATGTGTATTCATCATTATATATGGAGATCAAAACTGTACACAGTATTCCAGATGTGATCTCATCAAAGCTCTAAGCAGTTGTAGTAAAATTCCCTTATGGTTATACTCAAATTGCCTTGCAAAAAATTCCAAGATGCCATTTGCCTTTCTAGTTGGTTGTTGTATTTGCATGCTAAGTGTCTGTGTTTCTTGTACAGGTACACCCAAGGCACTGAACATAATGTTTTGTAACCTTTAAAATTGTTATGTTTTTCTGTTCGCACGAAGAAGTGAATAATCTCACACCTCCCCATATTATACTCAATCTGCCTCCTTGTTGCCCAATCACTTAACCTTTGATGTTTTTCTCATTGTGATACATTACTTAGCATATTACCTGTTCTTACACTACCTCCTGCCGTGATAAAAACCTGTGTTTGAAAAGCTTATGAGTGCAATCAGCACTGAAGGGAAACGGTGAGATTACTGGAAACACAAGTTCAACCATTTTTTTCTAAATTGGTGCTTTTTCTTTGATAGAGAAAAAGTATAATGTAAAAGACGTATTGATAAGCCTCCTTTACCTACTGTTTCAGAGATAGTAGGAACTGTAGATGCTGGAGAATCTGAGATAACAAGGTGTAGAGCTGGATGAACACAGCAGGCCAAGCTACCTTGTTATCTCTACTTACTGTTCCCACTCTCTCCATTTGCTATACCTTCAGAAAAGCAGCACCATGATTGCCCAGGAATGATTCCTTTGGTCCTGGTCAGCAGCCATTTCCATTTCAAATTACTCTGTCCAGCTGCAAATGCCTGCCAGCTTCTGGCTAATCATACATCACCCCAGAATTTACAATTTTCCAGGTCTCACACTAAGGCACTCAGAAGGGGTTTAACTCTTAATAGCTTAAGAGCTTAAAATTGTGGAGTAACACACTTCTATTTCTTCCCGCCATACTCCGCAAACACAGAAATAATCTTGAATCATGCTACAAGTTTCAAGGAAGTATGTGATTTGCTCAATTTGCTCATGTGCTGGGAAGATAATGAAAAGTATGAACTTTTGATATTGATTGCCATCATCCGATTTTGAAAGCTTGAGACTTTCATGGACTGAAGTGATTTTTAAAGTGGTGAAATACTTACCAAAACTGACAGCTGTAATCATCTGATCACAGATTAAGGCAAGTCCAAAGAACCTATAAGCAATATAACCTTTAAACTACGTGGCACATGGTCACTCAGAGGGTCTGCACATGGCAATCAGTGTGCTAACACCATGCAAAACATTGACTTCTAGTTTCAGAAGTCGCTCTCATGCATGAACCGCAGAGGTCCGCACAGACGAAAACAAAACTAGCAGGAATACTGCCTATAATGAAAGCACTAAACTGGCTGCACTGAATTTACCAGTTCATCCAAAGATAGGGAAACCAGACAATTAAGTCAGGAACAATAAATTGCATTTTCCACTTAATTCTCAACTGCATGATAATTTTACATGTTGGGAGCTGAAGGGTTGCCCGTGGAGTACTCAGCTTGGAAAAACAATGGAGCTAGACTTTAGACTGTTTGAAAAGATTTGTTAGCAAAACATTTGGAAAATAGTGACAAGCTTGGCCAGAGTCAGCATGCATTTACAAAAGGGAAATCACGCTTGACAAATCTACTAGGATTTTTCAAGTATTTAACTAGTAGTGGTGATAAGGAGGATCTAGTGATGTAGTTTATTTGGATGTTCTGAAGGCATTCAAGATGGTTAAATAAAAGATTAAAATCCACACAAGAGATTAGGATGCAAAATTAAAGCTCATGGGATTGGGGGCAGTAACATAGATTGAGAACTGGCTGGCAGACAGGAAACAAACAGTAGAAATGAATGGAGATAATGGGAACTGCAGATGCTGGAGATTCCAAGATAATAAAATGTGAGGCTGGATGAACACAGCAGGCCAAGCAGCATCTCAGGAGCACAAAAGCTGACGTTTCGGGCCTAGACCCTTCATCAGAGATCTGATGAAGGGTCTAGGCCCGAAACGTCAGCTTTTGTGCTCCTGAGATGCTGCTTGGCCTGCTGTGTTCATCCAGCCTCACATTTTATTATCGTAGAAATGAATGGGTTATTTTTTGAGTGACCCATTCTCTGAGAGGATAGTCAGCAGGGCACTACAGGGATCAATGCTTGGACCACTGATCTTAGAACCTTAAACTGCATTTGTTTTTGTCTTCCTGTTTGTACTAGGTGCGTCTCCCTATTCTTTTAAACCTGTTTGTGTGTTTCATTAATGCTATGTTTTATTATTTTCTCTTGGGGTTTGTAGGTGATAAAATTCCTCTTTCTTTCACTCAAGAAAGCGTCAGTGCTTGGCTCTAAAAGGAAAACAGAAAGTATTGGAGAAACTCAGCAGTCCTGGCTGAACCTGTGGAGACAGAAACAGCTGATGACCATTCCTTATCTGACCATAAGAGTATGTAGAGACAAACATGATTTTCAGTGATAATAGGAACTGTAGATGCTGGAGAATCTGAGATAACAAGGTGTCTAGTGGATGAACACAGCAGGCCAAGCAGTATCATAGGAGCAGGAAGGCTCACGTTTCAGGCCTAGACCGTTTATCAGAAAATGATGAAGGGTCTAGGCCTGAAACGCCAGCCTTCCTGCCTCTATGATGCTGCTTGGCCTGCTGTGTTCATGATTTTCAGTTTCAATGTGCATTTGAAAAACATAGTATGCTGTAAAATGATTTTTGCTTTAATAATTCAGCAAACTGTAAACCTATCAGTGTGCTTAGCTTACAGCCACTAGCAGTTATAACAGGTTGACATGAAAACTTTCCAAATGTGTAACTTTGTACAGCTATTTGTAAAAGAGAACTTTGAAGTGCCTTTATTCTGGCAAATAGTTTGATCATCGGAGGCTTCTTGTCAATCTCCCTGAACAGTGGCACTGTTGACATTAAATGTCCTACTGCCATAAATGCCTTTCTGGTGCAGCAGACTGTCAACCTTGAATAATTCCCAAATATCTACCTTTGGCTGCATGAGCACAACTGTCAACCTTGGAAACTGTTGGGACATAGGACTTAGGAGCAGGTCAAGGCCTTTTGAGCCTGTTCCACCATTCAATTGGATGTTGACTGATCTGGATGACCTCTTAATTCCACTTTCCTGTCTGCATGCCGTAAGACCCCATAAGTGGTTGCAGCAGTACAGTCATTTCTTTCTCCCAACAATACCCCCTCCTACCTCAGGTCCCTATCCACACTACATCCACAGTTCAAAATCATCAGGAGGTAGAGAGATTTCATACAGGAAGCTAGCTGGATACACTAAAACGATTCTAATCCACAAATATCACTTTAATTTTGTATGGCACTAGGGCAGGTATAAATCCTGAAAAATACTGTTTTCATCTCTTAATACGTTAAAATAAAAGTGCTCTTCACATGATAGATATTATGATGATCATGGTAAAAATTAATGGAATATTCATCTATTCTACAAGCACATTTTATATTCAGTTATGTTCCTGCAAATCTTTCTGAATTTATTGGCAGTGTTGTAAGATATTCTTTTGAAGATGTATGCTGATCAAATGTTTTATGTTGAATGCACTGTCCTGTAAACATCTAAGCAATATTGTTTGGTGTAAAGGTTTAGTTTACTCTCTATTTACCCAAGAATATAATGATGTATTTTTAAAAAAATAACATCAATCAAATTTCTAGTTTTTAACTATCATACATCTAGGATGTTCTCTGTTAAGATAACAATAACTTCTTTGATGAACATGTTAATGAAAAACAAATGAAAACATAACTTTGATTTCCTGTGGCATTATTTAATGTAAAATTGAACTCGTTGAATTTCTCACTTCTTTTAGATAGCAACATGATAAGGAGGAGTGAAAATAGGGTAAGAAATTAGGACAGTTTGATGACTTCCTAACCAGGTTAGGAAAAGTGAGTGCATTTATTGTAGTTTAAGGGAGCCCCTTTTCACCCTGTGTTGTCAAACATTCTTAATCACATCATTCGTCACACCGACTCAATTTTCATCAGGAGCTATCTTTCACTATCAGTGTACTTCTCGTTTCCTCATTTATCCACTGATCATTGCCGCACAACTCGATCTTGATGCTGTGCAATTTATCTGTGTTAGGGGTCACTATTACTGATCCTAAAGGGGAACACCAGACCTTCAATTACTCACGGGCCTGCTTTGCTTGGTTTGTTATGCAAGAAGAAAATGTAAAACACAAGGGAAGGGATTGGAGATGAATCACCATAAATGGTTGAGCTTACAGATGAGTACAAGAGCCCCCAGTGTTAAGTGGCACATCTGCATTACCGTCAGTCATGAATGGAAAGGCAAAGAATTCACAGACAACTAGTGATAGAGCCACATATACCTCTAACAAAAAGGCTGACCATAATCTCTACAGGAACTAAACAATGCGCATGATGATTGGCAAGATTGTTCCTTCCCGATATTTATTTGCCTTCCAGGACCTTGATGTTTACTGCCATCAAGGTGCTCCCTTGTGCTACATATGCATCAATGTAGGAGGGGCAGTTATGTCACATACCCACATACTATTGGGTCCAGTTAGAGAGTTAGTTGGGTTTTTATCTGGTGATTTGATATTCACAAGTGAGCAAGATGAGATCAGTGATAATGGGAACTGCAGATGCTGGAGAATCCAAGATAATAAAATGTGAGGCTGGATGAACACAGCAGGCCCAGCAGCATCTCAGGAGCATGCTGCTGGGCCTGCTGTGTTCATCCAGCCTCACATTTTATTATCTGAGCAAGATGAGACACTGGTTATAGAGGCAGCAGTGGGGGCCCACCTTTACATGACAGAATCCTTTCCAAGCTCTGCTCAACCGGGCAAAGTCACTTTGGCTGGGGCTATTGTTGAGAAGGCCAGTGACAGAGGTGCATCAGCAATTTGTCTGGATATGAACAAACCAGGCATGTGCATTCTTCAGTATGGCAGAGAGATCAGAATAACCTAACTCAATGACTGTGGGTAACTAGTGAAGTAGGCAAACATGAGACTGTCTGGTATGGAGAAGGTGGTTGTCTCCATGGAACTTCAATCCAGGCTGTCAATGGGAACACAGGAACACCATCAGTTCCTCTCCGAGTTATCCACTATCCTACCTGGGAATATGTGCTGGGTGAAAATCCTGGGGCTCCCTCTGTACTAGCACTCTGGTATATCTACCCCAATGAGACTGCAGTGCTTCAACAAGGAAGCTCACCACCAATTTCTGCAGGGCAATTAGAGGTGAAAATTAAATGTTAGACCAATCAGCGATGGCCACATACTCTGAATGAATGACATAAAAACAGTTCATGCAGACCATGACCACAATTAAACAGACTTTGAATGCCAACTTGTCAGCCACTACAGATAGGTTGAAAGTACATTACTCACAGTCTTACAAAGTGTCACTGACTTCCACCAAGCTGGCTAAGCAGCAAAGTGATTGGAATGATTCGTCATTGGCCCAGGAAAATGATGATGTTGAAAGATAATGTAAAAGTGGGAACTCCACACAACTGCCCCCGTTCCACAAGTCTTGCTAGCTCCATCCCAGCCAATACCCAACATATTGCCTTGGCTCCTAATGGTTGAGTGTTACATGGCAGAAATACAGGAGCAGGTGCACTAGTCTTTGAAAGGCTCTCAAGAAATAAGATACCAGGGTTAAAAACCAAAAGCATCAAAGTAGTTATAGGAGCCTGATCTCCCTCTACTGGAGTCGTACAAGGTATTGCATGTAGAAATGGTTGAAATGGAAGATAAAGAAATTGTAATTCATCAAGGTCACTTGGGTGTTTGAAACACATATTATGACAAATTTTTTCTTTTTTTATTAAATATAGACTGTTAAAATGTAATCATCAAAACCATTTCCACATGTTGCCCATTGTTGTATTCCAAATGACAGTTAATGCCCTTTAAATCACATTCAATCTGCCTTGTGGCATTTCTATTGTTGTAGCTTTGGTGATGTCACTGTTGTAGCTGTGCCTCCTGGTGTGCTCTCACTATGGTTATAATACGTTTTGTGAATGTTACATACTCCATTTCTTAATGTCTAACTATTCCAGACTTAAGTTTAAGTTTAATTTAAAGGTATAGAGGATTGAATGAGAACTCAAGTCTATGGTGTGCTCCTCCTGTTCTATGCACTAAGTTGGTTCTGGTTCCAGTTCCAGTGCCTGCTACCAACATATCTGCTGGAAGTGTCTCCAACTGCAGCTACTGGGAGCCCCGGTTTCAAAGCTGTGGCAGAGGTTGGGATACTGTGGAGGACCCATGAGGCTGAGTCCAACCTGGATAGTATGCACAGAGAGGTAGTCACACCAGAAGCTAAGAGTCCATGGGAAGAAAATGAATGGGTGACCACCAGGCAGAGTAAGAGGACTAGATAGTTGTGCAGGAATCCCTTAGGGCTGATCCCCTGCAAAACAGATCTCTAATTGCCACTAAGAAGATGGTGGTAAGTTGCCTTCATGAACTGCTGCAATCTATGTACTGTCGGTTGACCCACACTGCCATTGTGGGGGCTTGAAAATCCAGGATTTTGATCAGCCACACTGAACGAAAAATGATATATTTCCAAGTCAGGAGTGGTAAGTAGCTTGGAGGGAAGCTTACAGGTGGTAGCACTCCCATGTATCTGTTGTCCATATCTTTCTTGAATGAAATAGTCATGCGTTTGGAAGATGCTGTCTAAGAACCTTGGTAAACATCTGCAGTGCATCTTCTAGATAGCATACATTGCTGCTTCTGAGAGTCGGTCATGGATGTTTGTGATGTCAATCAAGTGGGCTGCTTTTTCCTGGATGGTATCAAGGTTCTTGAGTATTGCTGGAGCTGTATCCATCTATGCAAGTGGGGAGCATTCAATTGCACTCCTGACTAGTGCCTTGGAGAAAGAGGATAGACTTCTGAGAGTGAGAAGGTGAGTCACTTATTGCAATATCCCTAACTTCTGACCCAGTCTTGTAGCCGCTGAATTTATACGGCAAGTCCAGTTGAGCTTATGGTCAATAGTAACTCCAAGAATATTGATAATGGGGTAATCAGTGATGGTAACACCACTGAATGTCAAGGGGCAGTGGTTAGATTGTCTCCTATTGGAAATGGTCATTGCCTAGCACTTGTGTGGCATGAATGTTACTTGTCTAGATGTTGTCCAGATCTAGTTGCATTTGAACACGGGCTGCTTTGGTATCTGAAGAGTTGTGAATGGTGTTGAACATTGGCAAACAAGCCCACTTCTGATCTTAGGATGGAGGGAAGGTCATTGGTGAAGCAGCTGAAAATTTTTGGGCCTAGGACACTACCCTGATGAACTCCTGAAGAGATTCCCTGGAGCTGAGATGATTGACCTCCAACAGCCAGAATATCTTCCTATGTGCCAGGCAGCAGTCAGTTTGCCCAATTAATTTCATTTTTGCTAGTGCTCTTTGATGCCACATTTGATCAAATACTGCCTTGATGTCAAGGGATGTCATTCTTACTCACCTCTGGCATTCATCTGTTTTGACCAGAGTTTCATAGTCATACTCTATGACTATGGGTAGAAACAGGCCCTTCAGTCTGCCAGACCTATGCCAACCAACAAACACCAAACCACACAAATCCTATTTAACTCTACTTCGTCCATAGCCCACTATTCCCCTGCATTTTACATGCTAATCCAGGTGCCTCTTAAATGTTGCAAAAGTAACAGTGTCTACTACCCTCTCAGGTAGTGCTTTCCATATTTCTACCACTCTCTTCAGAACTCCTCTAAATGACCTACCCCTCACCTTGAACTTATGCTTTTTGTTTTTAGGCACATTTGCTGTGGGAGAAAGATTATCATGACCTACTCTGTCTCTGCCTCTCATAATATTTATATATCTTCATCGCAACCAACCCTCAGCCTCCTATGGCCCAAGGAAATCAAACCTAACCTATCCAGTCTCTCCTCATAACTGAGACTTTTTATCCCAGGCAACATTCTGGTGCATCTCCTCAGTGCCTTTTCCAGTGTAATCACATTCTTGCAATTGTGTGGTACATACAGTAATCCATCTGTGACCTAAATAATGTTTTATACAGTTGTGACAAGACTTCTTTGCCACTATATTCTACCATTGGCTATGAAGGCAAACATCTTGTATGCCTTCTTCACCAGCCCGTCCACCTGTGCTGATACCTTCAGGGATTTATGGACTTGTACACCTTCCCTTATTAGACCTTCTAAAATGCATCACCTTGCACTTATTAGGATTACATTCCATCAGCCATTGCTCCATCCAATTTGCCAGCTGATTAATTTAGACCACAAGCTGAGACCATCCTCTTCACCCTCAACAACACCATATACTTTTGTGTCATCTGCTAACTTACTAATTATATCTCCTACATTTACATCCAGGCCCAGAAAGGTTTCAATCCTGGGTATGATAGCCCTTCTGTTTCCCCCATTATTACCAGTTGTTTCAGTTTTGCAAGGACAGAATCTTTGTGCGGCCACAGTTGAATATTGTCAACAGTGACTGGGTGCCCAGGAAATTCAAAACCAAAATGGACTCTTCCAGGGGAGGCACCACCGGTGGAATATTTTCTAGTGGGAGGCAGCTGAAGGCCACTTGGTTTCCCAGACAGCGTTCTAACTTGTACCTGTACACGCTGAGAATAAGGGCCAAACATTGAATTCTCCTGGAAGCTAGTAGCTCAGTCTTGTCTGCCTTCAGTCGTCCTAGCAGGGGCTTGTGATCTGTTACTATGAGAAATTCCCATCCATAAAAGTACTGGTGGAAGTTCCTCACACCAAAGGCAACCGCCAAACCTTCCTTCTCTATCTGGGCATACTTGCGTTTGGCATCAGCCAAAGTCCAGGAAGCATACGCGTTCGGGTGTTCCTCTCTTTTGGGCCATCAACGAGCCAACACTACCCTGATACTGTATGGGGAGGCATGTCAGCACTACTTCTCACTTTGGACTGTAGTGGGCCAACACCTGATATGATGATAGCTCCTTTTTCACTTTTCTAAAGGCTGCTTCTTGGCTTTGAGTTCATTTCCAAGGCTGAGCCTTTTTCAACAGCAAGTGTAAAGGTGCCAAGATAGAAGCAAGATTATGTACGAATTTTCCGTAATAATTCACTAACTCAAGGAAAGACCTAAGCTCTGGTACAGACGTAGGAGCAGGGGCTCCTTTGATCACTCTCACTTTATCTTCAAACAGGTGTAACCCGGTTTTATTGACTCTGTCACCAAGTTAGGGCACCCAGGGGCAGCCAGAACACACATTTCTCCTGGCTAAGGCACAGGCCTTCCAGGGAGAAATTTTTAAGCTCTCCATCCCAGTTCTCTTAGTGTTTTTCATTGGTTGTCACTGTTATTAGTATGTCATTGAGATAGATGACAACCTGGGTGGCCCTTGTAAAACGTTCTCCATGGAGAAGGTCACAATACCCCAAATGACAGTCTTGTGTATTGGCATAAACCCTTATGGGTATTAATTATAGCATTCTTCAGGGACTCCTCACCCTGTTGCAATTGCAGGTAGGTGTGGCTCATGTCCAGCTTTGGAAAGGACAGCACTGCTCCCCATCCCAGACCAAATTTCCATACATGTCATCTGCACAAGGGATTGGGTATTTATCCAGCTGTGAGAAGTGGTTTACCGTTTGTTTAAAATCACCACAAAGACAAACTGAACCATCAGGATTCACAATCGGTACGACGATGCTGCCCTTCCTACAAACTGCACTGGTTTGATGATTCCTTCACTCTTCCGCCTCCTGCTTTCTGCCTTTACTTTTACCCACAAGGCAAATGGCACTGGGTGGGCCTCGCAAAATCTCAGAATTGCTTCCTGGTCAACAGTGAAAGTGACTTTGGCCCCTTTGCTAGTCCCAAGCCCTTCTTGAAAAACCACAGGGATTTTCACTGGGACTTCACTGAGGCAGCCATTTTCTAATTGAAAAATGCTGAGCCAATCCAAGTGAATCTTCCTCAAGCAATTCCACCCCAATAGGCTTGGACCTAAGACTTTTACTACCATCAGTGATAACTGCACCAACTGCTCCTCATAGGAGACTGGAACAAAAGTCGCACCCTTATTGTGCAACATTCCTCACTGTATGTTGTCAATTTGGCTGAGGTATTGTGAAAACTTGTGCAAATTTCAAGGTTGGAGGCCTGAGTGAACATAGTTAAAGACAGATTCTGCACCCACAGATACTGCTGCGCTGGTATTGACCTCCGTAGGAACTGGGTGATCATTCAACTAAACATCAGTTTTAATTGGTTCCGATTTGGGTGTCACATAGAACATAGAACATAGAACATTACAGCACAGTACAGGCCCTTCGGCCCTCGATGTTGTGCCGACCTGCCATACCAATCTCAAGCCCATCTAACCTACACTATTCCATGTACGACCATATGCTTATCCAATGACGACTTAAATGTACCTAAAGTTGGCGAATCTACTCCCGTTGCAGGCAAAGCGTTCCATTCCCTTACTACTGTCTGAGTAAAGAAACTACTTCTGACATCTGTTCTATACCTTTCACCCCTCAATTTAAAGCTATGCCCCCTCGTGCTCGCCGTCACTATCCTAGAAAAAAGGCTCTCCCTATCCACCCTGTCTAACTGATTATTTTATATATTTCAATTAAGTCACCTCTCAACCTTCTTATCTCTAATGAAAACAGCCTCAAGTCCCTCAGCCTTCCCTCGTAAGGCCTTCCCTCCATACCAGGCAACATCCTAGTAAATCTCCTCTGCACCCTTTCCAAAGCTTCCACATCCTTCTTATAATGCGGTGACCAGAACTGTACACAATACTCCAAGTACGGCCACACCAGAGTTTTGTACAGCTGCAGCATAACCCCTTGGTTCCAGAACTCGACCCCTCTATTAATAAAAGCTAAAACACTGTATGCCTTCTTAACAGCCCTGTTAACCTGGGTGGCAACTTTCAAGGGTCTGTGTACATGGACACCAAGATCTCTCTGCTCATCTACACTACTAAGATTCTTACCATTAGCCCTGTACTTTGCCTTCTGGTTACTCCTTCCAAAGTGCATCACCTCACACTTGTCTGCATTAAACTCCATTTGCCACCTCTCAGCCCAGCTCTGCAGCTTATCTATGTCTCTCTGCAACCTACAGCATCCTTCGTCACTATCCACAACTCCACCGACCTTAGTGTCGTCTACAAATTTACTAACCCATCTTTCTACGCCCTCATCCAGGACATTTATAAAAATGACAAACAGCAGTGGACCCAACACCGACCCTTGCGGTACACCACTAGTAACTGATCTCCAGGATGAACATTTCCCATCAACTACCACCCTCTGTCTTCTTTCAGCAAGCCAATTTCCAATCCAAACTGCTATATCTCCCATAATTGAATTCCTCCGCATTTTGTACAATAGCCTACTATGGGGAGCCTTATCGAACACCTTGCTGAAATCCATGTACACCACATCAATTGGTTTACTCTCATCTACCTGTTTGGTCACCTTCTCAAAGAACTCAATAAGGTTTGTGAGGCACGTCCTTCCCTTCACAAAACCGTGCTGACTATCCCTAATCAATTTATTCTTTTCTAGATGATTATAAATCCTATCCCTTATAACCTTTTCCAACACTTTACCAACAACTGAGGTAAGGCTCACTGGTCTATAATTACCAGGGTTGTCTCTACTCTCCTTCATGAACAGGGGAACCACATTTGCTACCCTCCAGTGTTCTGGCACTATTCTTGTAGACAATGACGAGTTAAAGATCAATGCCAAAGGCTCGGCAATCTCCTCCCTGGCTTCCCAGAGGATCCTAGGATAAATCCTATCCGGCCCAGGGGACTTATATATCTTCTCCCTCTGTCGGATTTCTAATACCTCTTCCTTGTGAACCTCAGTCCCACCTAGTCTAGTAGCCTGTATCTCAGTATTCTCATGGTTGCTTTTCATCTGCCCTGCTATCCAGCAGTAGTGCTTATTTTTCCTAGCACCCTTGTTGTGTGTGTGCGGTCATGAAACATAGTAAGAAAAAACACCATGTTTGCAATTTATTTGTTCGAACCCACATTAAAGTGAACTTTGCAGGTGTGCATTCTCCTGGGTACTGGCCTCCAAGTTTTCCTACTCAAGTTAGGTCTTGTTGGGTTCCTTTGCTGTCTTGAGTCCACATACTGGTAGAAACGATGATGGCTTGCCCGCTCCGATTCTGAAGAACTGTTTAGTCACTTGGCCAAGGCTTGGCTTTTTTGTGGGGTTCTGCTGTGGGTTGGCTTAGGGTCCCTATGCTCAGGATTTGCCCTCCACAAGGCTCTGCAACTGCCTACACTCAAGCGGCGGTCCCCAAGCTCAGGTGGAGAGGTGAGGGAATCCACTTCCATTGGATTGCCCTGTAGTTGCCATGCTCCACTTGCTCCATTTTTTTTAATGTCAAAGGCAGGTGTCATGCCTGTTTGAAGTTCACATGGGCCTCAGCTAATAGGCGCTTCTGCACGGTTACATCGTTAATACCACGTACCAAATGATCTCAGCATCTCATTCAGTGTTAACCTGAAATCACATACCTCTGCCACTCGTAACCTTGTTAAAAATCCCTAAATGGATTCCCATGGAATGGAGCAGTCGAATAAAACTAATAGCATTTCAGGATGAGAGGAGTTTTGGGCTCATAATATTCCTTAACCAGTTTGTCAACACTTGGAAAGCTTTAATGTCTGGTGCCTCTGGGAAAATTAATTCCCTTATGACCGAAAATGTTGCGGGTCCACACACAGTCAGAAGGCTCACTGGTTGCTTTTCATCTGCCCTGCTATCCAGCAGTAGTGCTTATTTTTCCCAGCACCCTTGTTGTGTGTGTGAGGGCATGAAACATAGTAAGAAAAAAACGCCATGTTTGCAAATAATTTTATTAACATACTACCACCAAGAAAAACGCCCATGTGACCGAAGCATCAGTATAAAGCAGGCCCCCTGTAGATGCAATGCCTGTGTGAAAGAAAAAGTGAGGTGGAACAGTGAGATCAAATCAAAATAGAGCCTGTGGGGGGAACAAAGCACACCATATCCCACAGATCTCCTGGATATATTGGTTAGCCAAGGCTTTTCTGATTGGTCCACGTTAACAACCCCAATCAAGTACCCTGTAGTTGAAGAGGCTCCAATCACTACATACCCATTATCAATAAAACAATGCCCCACCTCTCTTATATGCCACCCTCTGCCCTGAAACTTCTATACCCTGGAATGGTCGGCTGTCATTCCTATCCTTTCTTCAACTATGTTTCAGTGGCTGCAACAGTTCTTTATTCCCACATGATGATCAATGCTCTAAGTTCACTTGTTCTACCAGTGAAGGCCATTGCATAAAAATAGTTGCAATTTAGCTTTCTGGACCTCTCATATGCCTTATCGTGCCCATGTGTTGTCCACCTACTCCACTGTATTAGCATTCCTTCTATATGTGTTTGGACCTTGCTCCCAACTTTGCGTTTACTCTGTGTCCATCTCCCTGCTAAATTAGTTTGAACTAAGGCTGTAATGAAGTTAAGAGCTAGTGGTCCTAGGAGAACACATACTGGGGTATCATTGATTGGGTCATTGTCGAGCAGCTGCTGCTTTATAGCACTGTTAATAACATTGAAAATCATTTTATTGATGATCCAGAGTAGACTGATGGGGCAGTACCTGACCAGTTGGATTTGTCCTGCTTTTTGTGTACAGGGCATACCTTAGGCAATTTTTCACATTACTAGGTACATGCCAGTGCTATTAGCTGTGCTGCAACAGCTCGCCTCAGGGCATGGCAAGTTCTGGAAAACAAATCTTCAGTACTATTGCTGTAATATCACCAGGCCAGAGTCTTTTCATTATTCGGTGTCTCCAACCTTTTCTTGAAGTCACATGAACTGATTCGAATAAGCTGAAGACTGGCCTCTGTGATGCTGGGGAGCACTGGAGAAGACCAGGATGGATAATCCACTTGGAACTTCTGGTTGAAGATTGCTGCAAATGCTTCAGCTTTATCTTTTGCGCTGAAGTCCATCATTGAGGTTAGGGATATTTGTGGAGCTGCCTCCTCCGGTCAGTTGTTTTATTGCCTACCATCATTGAAGATTGGAAAAGGCAGGACTGCACAGTTTCAATCTAATCCATTCATTATGGGATCACTTTGTTGCGTATGCTATTTGGCACGTGAGTAGTCTAGTTTGGTTGCTCCATCAAATTGGCACCTCATTTATAGGTATGCTGTTCTTGACATGCTCTCCTGCACTCTCCCTTAAACCAGGGTTGGTCCCCTGGCTTGATGGTAATGATTGAGTGGTGGGTATGCCAGGCCATGAGTTGCAGAATGTGTTGGAATATAATTGTGCTGCTATCAATGGCCCGTAGTGCACCATGAATGCCCAGTCTTTAGCCCAACTGGTGGGGGAGGGGGGTGGGGGATTGTGTGGTGAGTGTTGGGTACGGTGTTAACAGCTACCTGCTGGTACCAACGAGGTAGGAAAGAAAAGAAATGTGGTACTAAAAACAGAATAGTGATCGAGTTAGAAAACCAGGTTAAAAAAATGGACTTCTTAGGATTGCTACTGAGATTACATGCTCGCCAGAGTAGATGCAGCAGGATATGCCACATGAATATGTGGCTAGAGAGATGGTGCAATGGGGAGGGCTTCAGATTGCTGGGACATTGTGACCAGTTTTGGGAAAAATGCCAACAGTATAAATTGGATGAATTGTACCTGGATGGGCAGGACTAGAAATTATATCCTTGGTGATAGTAGGAACTGCTGATGCTGGAGAATCTGAGATAGCAAGGTGTAGAGCTGGATGAACACAGCAGGCCAAGCAGCATCAGAGGAGCAGGAAAGCTGATGTTTTGGGCCTAGACCCTTCTTCAACAGTCACGACCAGAAATGCCAGCTTTCCTGCTCCTCAGATGCTGCTTGGCCTGCTGTGTTCATCCAGCTTTACACCTTGTTGTCTCTAATTATATCCTTGACATGTATTTATGTGTGTGGTCTGGAAGAGATTAAAATAAAATGGCAGGTAGGTGGGATCCTGTGTAAGGGGAGACATATGACAGGGTAATAAGGACTAAAATAAAGGACATAATATGAAATAAGAAAGTGAACAGGCAGAAAACTCAAGGGCTAGAATTGAGCAGAATGACAGAGAATAGGACTAATAATGTGAAAAAGAAAAAACTTTAAGGCTGTGTGGAGCATTCACAATAAAATGGATGAATTGAGCACACAAATTGGTCTGAATAGCTTTAATGGAGTGGGGATTACAGTGGCATGGTGACTAAGAATTGGAACTGAATATGCAGGGTTTTTCAGTTTTTAGAAAGTACAGAGAAAAAAGGGTGAAGGATGTGTGGGATTGCATTGCTGTTTAAAAATGAAATTAATGTGTATATGCGAAGGATATTAGCTCTGTTGAAGTAGTACTTGCATGGGTTGAGCTGAGAGACAACAAAGGACAGAAAACAACTGTAGCAGTTTTATATGGATTTTCAAACTGTGGTAGTAATATTGGAAAAGGCATTAAAAAGGAAATTAGAGATGCAAGTAGTAAGGATAAGGCGAAAAATACGGGCACCTTAGATTTGCATATAGATTGAGCAAGTCAGATCAGTAGCAATACCTTAGAGGAGGAATTGTTGAACAGTGCACAGAATAATTTTATGAATTAGCATGTATGGGAACCAATGAGAGAAAAGGCTAGCTTTGACTGGATATTGTGTAACAATGAAGGAATAATTTACAATCTAGTTGTATGTGGTCCTTAGGGAAGAATGACCACAGTAGGATAGAATTCTTTATTAAGATACAGAGTGATGTAATTGTTTCTGATACTAGGGTTGGAATTTAATTATGATGTAAATGGCAAAAGTTATTCGTTCCAGTCTGGGAGAAAATTGAAGTGGACAATATTGTCAGATCATGGTTAACAGGGAAATTAGGGATAGTATTACATCGAAGGAAGAGAATTCAAATTGGCAAAAAAAAAAGCAACAGACCTGAGAATGGCAAGATGGCTCAGCGGTTAACATTGCTGCCTCACAGCACCAGGGACCTGGGTTTGACCCCATCCTCAGGTCTGTGTGGTATTGCACGTTCTTCCTGTGCCTGCATGGGTTTCCCCTGAGTGCTCTGGTTTCCTCCCATAGTTTAAAGATGTGCAGGTTGGCCAGATTGGCTGGGCTAAATTGCCTGCAGTGTCCAGGGATGTGTGGGCCAGCTGGATTAGCCATGAAAGTTGCAGGGAGAGGGTGGGATGCTCTTCAGTGTGGACTAGTTGGGCTGAATGACCTGTTCCCACACTGTAGGGACTCAGTTGGGAACTATTTTGATGCTTTCTTTTAGAGTAAAGATGAATATCGATCTCTTGCTGTAAGAAACAGGGGAAATCATAATTGGGAACAAAGACAAAGCAGGCCAATTAAATATCACATACTTTAATTCTGTGGTCACAAAGAAAGGTACAGAGAGAAAAATAGTGAATTATAGTCTGGCTGGCTTGATATTGAAATGAGAAGAATGCAAGAGCCCATCATAAAAGATGCAGTAGCAGATCACTTGAAAAACAGTGAGAAGATTGGGCAGAGCCTGCATGGATTTACAAAGGGGGTGTCATACTTGACAAATTGGCTGGAATTATTTCAGAATGTAGCTAAAGGAGTGGATAGGGGGGAGCCAGAGCTTGTGATTTTATTGGATTTTCAGGAAACTTTTTATAAGGTCCCATAAAATAAATTAGGATGTAAACTTAAAAGAGAACAGGGCAGAAGTCATGTATTGAAATGGATTGGAACTAGTTTGCAGACAGGAAACAAGAGTATGAAAAAACAGGCCTTTCCTCTGAGTGTTAGCCAATGACTAGTGGGCTACTGCAGAGACCAGTGCTTGGACCCCAGCCCCAGGGGAGCAATTTTATTGAAACCTATAATATTCTTACAGAGTTAGACAGGGTAGATGCAGGGAGGATACCTTCAATCACTAGGGAATCCAGAACCAGAACCAGAACCAGGAGCACAGTCTAAGCTTCAAGAGAATATGCCTCTTAGGACTGAGATGAGGAGAAATTTCTTCACCCACAGAAATCCTTGCCTCAGGAAACTGTTGAAACCAGAACATTGAAGATATTCAAGAAAGCCTTAAAATAAAGCTCTGATAATTATAGGGATCAAGGGGAGGACGTGGGAACAAGGTACTGAGTTGGGTCATCAGCCATGATCATATTGATTGGCTGAGCAAGCTCAATGAGCTGAATAGCCTACTCATGCTCCCATATTCTATTTCTCTGTGTTTCCTTTGCATTTTTAATTTGAAGTATTTTTACTCTTCCCTAACAGGGATTTTTAGCAATTCCCCTGGAGCTCTGAAATGGTCACTTTCCAGCAGAATTTCAAACAGGGACTAACCCGACTGCTCAATCAAACATATTAATCTGTTTTGTGGGCCATAATTTTCATGCTCCTCTGCCTTCATCAGAATTCACTAGAATGTTTGGGTGGGGGATGGCGGTAATATCAGGTGAGATAATATGGGGAACACCATACAAATTGCCTATCCATCTCTGCTGCCATTTCATAAGTGCCAGAATAAATGTTAGCTTTTTGTCCACCTTTGTATAGCCAATTATCCAATATATAGAACATAGAACATAGAACAGAACAGCACAGAACAGGCCCTTCTTATGCACATAGTGAGGTGATGTTGGCTGGGGTGTGAACTGTAGGCTTAATTTGAAATTCATCACACTCCTGATTATCCTCCTGATTGTAAACCCTCAATCATCCCTATTCCTTCTTACTCTTATTGATTCATGAGGTCATGGTTCTGAAATGTTTAATGTTAGAGACTGCATTAAGATCCACCCGATCTGATGATAACATACACTCTTGGGTTTGGAATAAGAGCAGTCCAGTACAACATCCTGAACAAGACAGGTTTTTCTTCATTAGCTCCTGATACTCTCACTAACCAGTGTAACATGTACCTATTGCCATCCTGCTTTGAGCTACATTATGTTTTGACAAGCTCTTTTTCTCATTTAAGACTATTAGCTCATCCTCTACCATGAGTAATCAATTAGGTTTTTAAACTAAGTACAGTAAGGAGAATTTGTGGCAGCAATTTAGCCAAAACTCAGTGGTTGGTTCCATAGCAGATACAACATGGCGGTCAGCAACGACCATCACTGCTAAAATACAATAAGGTAGCAACGGTGGAAAATGTATTTTGGACGCAGAAAATAAGTCAAAAGATAAGTGAGTTTACTGCTTTAAATACTTTACTCACATAAAAATACCCAGACAATCAGTTAGCAGTTCGAGCTGCTTGAACAAATAAGCAGTCAATAGAAATCATGAAAGACAGAAACAGCACTTCCTTCACTTCAGAAGTGTTAACAAGTGCAGGAGAATCAGTGCAAACTCATAAGCACTTAAATAAAACTAGTCACACTTAGCAATGGGTCAGTCTCAAATTGGCATTCTGCTGGATATTTAACATTTCATAGCTCCATGAGAAAAGATAAAGGTCCTCACTAGGCGAAAGGAAAAATATTTTAAATTTGAAGTGCAAATGAATAGGATGGGAAAGTTAGAAATTAAGGAGTGCTTACCACTCTTACAAAGTATCAGATCAATAGTGAGAGCATGGCTACAATACTGACATCATTGGCTTTAGATTTAATTTATACCATCAAGGATAATTTATTCTTACAGCATCAGGAATGTTGGAGGACAGATTGAACGCGATGTGAAGGCTATTTCAAAGATAATAAAGATAGATACTGACATGCTAGCCTCTGCCAGTGTAAATACTGCTATTCTGAGAGGTGAGTAAAGCTTAGCTTCCATAGTTTTGACTTTTGTTAGTTTCCTGCATTCTCAGCTCCTCTCCTGTGCAGTTTGTTCATGAGCCACTCTCTCCTGTGTGAGTGCTGGTTCCACAACATTATTTTCTTGCTGTCATATTGTTAAGTAGATGCAATATATTTCAGATTTTGAATTTGCTAGTTTGAAAGCCTCCAGTTTCAACAAAGCTGTTAACAGCTAAGAAAAATCTCTTTGCCAAATACTTGACAGAATAGATTGAGATATCAACTATAATAAGTAAGGTTTAATTTGGTTTGGGTGATCTTGCATCTAAGCCACATGAATGGTCTCTTAGGATTGCATTTTACTGGGGAGATTATAGATTACTCCCCCTTCTGAGGGGTAGATGGCTGGAAGATGACTCACGCTGAGAATGCGTGCCACTGCAGTCAGAACATACAAAAAGCTGGCTAACTGGTCACCAGTAGATCCTCTGCCATTCAATGCAAGGAAGGGGTGAGTGCTAGATAAGTATGGTTGGCTGGTCCTGCTGCAAGTGCATGAATAGACCGTATGTCTGTCCCACAAATGTAGATCCTGGGGTTTTATGACAGGGAAAAGTGCCAGAGTCAATGAGGAACGGGATGGCATGTGAGACGAGATCTGAACTCTGTCCGGCAGGTGACGTGGAAGGACATCTTGGGTAATTCCTCCATTACATATAGCTCTGGTGGCTAAGGGGATCCCAGGAAGATTGGGGGAGGGCAAGGTTAGGGTATTGAGCTCAATGATCAGCCACGATCATAATGAATGGCAGTGAAGTCTTGAGGGATTGAAACACCTACTCCTGCTTCTGTCTTCTATGTTTCTAGCTCAACATCGCCTGAATGATGTACGCCACCACCCCCAAACTTCCGTCCATCCTTTTCTCACGTAGGTATTTAAAAATAACCTGAAAACTCTGCTCATGCTATTCTAATGATGACATTGGCAACATAGAACATAGAACATAGAACAGTACAGCACAGAACAGGCCCTTCAGCCCACAATGTTGTGCCGACCATTGATCCTCATGTCTGTACCCTCAAATTTCTGTGACCATATACATGTCAGCAGTCTCTTAAATGACCCCAATGACCTTGCTTCCACAACTGCTGCTGGCAACACATTCCATGCTCTCACAACTCTCTGCGTAAAGAACCTGTCTCTGACATCCCCTCTATACTTTCCACCAACCAGCTTAAAACTATGACCCCTCGTGCTAGCCATTTCTGCCCTGGGAAATAGTCTCTGGCTATCAACTCTATCTATGCCTCTCATTATCTTGTATACCTCAATTAGGTCCCCTCTCCTCCTCCTTTTCTCCAATGAAAAGAGACCGAGTTCAGTCAACCTCTCTTCATAAGATAAGCCCTCCAGTCCAGGCAGCATCCTGGTAAACCTCCTCTGAACCCTCTCCAAAGCATCCACATCTTTCCTATAATAGGGCGACCAGAACTGGACGCAGTGTTCCAAGTGCGGTCTAACCAAAATCATATTGTTAACTAGACTATTGAGCTGAATATGTTTTATTAACCCTTGGGTATTTATTTAAATATAGCCAGCAAGTTTCAATGCGTTGTGTCTAGTAACTATTGGGCTGAGCTTGCAGTTGGGCGGGAAGGAGTGGCCTAGCCAACCAACCTACTTTGCATGCCCCCCCACCCCCCACCCACCACCAAATCTGTGCTCACTGGGGCCCATAAAATCTAGCCCTTTAACCAAGCTCAGTTTCACTAATCACTGGGAAACTTTGCAAGACACTTCATATATAATCCTAAGAAAAATTCAACTGAAAAAATTTTCTTAGTGTTTCTTAAGGCTGCACTAAGTACCTACCCATAAAAACCGCCATTAAACACATTAGTGGATCTGTTAAACCTATGCTGTGATTTCAAATTATGCTATTTTAAATAATCACCTTCCTTTAAATCACCCAGCCTTGAGCATTAAAATTCCCGGTAATAAGATATGAATAAAACTGATTGGCTTCACGCACAGTCGTTTGTGTTCTGCTAGTAGTTATCTGAACAGTTTATCCTGAATAATCTTACAAGTATTATGCAGGCTGTCATGTTTAAAAAAGACATAATTCAACATTTTTCTTTGTTAATTGGCAGAATTTGGATAAATAAGTAAAACCATATGACAATTAAGAACATGTTTTATAGTACAAGACAATTCATAATGGCACAATGGAAATCATTGCAACAATAAATAGCATTTCCATAGTACTTGCAATTTAACAAAGTCATTGAACAGAGCAAAAGTAATTTATTTTTGTGGCAGAATTAGGGGAGTTTACTAGGAATTAGTTGAAAAATAATTTTTAGGAAGATTCTTAAAGTCAAAAGGATGAGTTGGGCGATCCCCTTCCTTGCATTGAATGGCAGATGATCTACTGGTGACCAGTTAGCCAGCTTTTTGCATGTTATGACTGCAGTGGCACGCATTCTCAGCGTGAGTTATCTTCCAGCCATCTATCCCTCAGAAGGGGGAGTAATCTATAATCTCCCCAGTAAAATGCAATCCTAAGAGACCATTCATGCAGTTTAGATGCAAGATCACCCAAACCAAATTCTTCTAACTGAGAGGGAGTTCCAAGAACAGCGCAAATGGAATACAGCACTTACATCAATGGTCAAATCAGACATACCTCTTATGCACAAACAATGGAAGTGAACTTGTGCGTGTGTCATACAGCATGGAAACAAACCCTTCGGTCCATCCAATCTATACCGAGCATAATCCAGGACTAAACTAGCCCAATCTGCCTCCTCCTGGCCTATCTTCCTCCAAACCTTTCCTATTCATGTATTTATCTAAGTGTTTTATAAACATTTTAACCGTGCCTGTGTCCATCATAATTTCATTCTACACATGAACATCTCACTGCCTAAAAGTAATTGCCCCCATCTCTTTTTTTAAACTTCATTCCTCTCACAGTAAAAGTATGCCTCCTAGTCTTGAAATTCCCCATCTTTGGGAAAAGAGACCTGCCATTCACCTTATCTATACCTCCCATGATTTTCTAAACCTCTCAGGACGCGTCTCAAACCGTAATGAAAGCATGAGAGAGTGAGGATGGTGGTGTGGTCATTGAGATGAATTCCATAAATTTGACAGATGAGCTGTGAAAATATCATTTATTCTTTTTACTGTAAATGTATTAATGATGAGGAGATCAAGAAAGAGAGCTCGTGTAGAAATTATAACCCATGATGTCATATGTCCAGTTACTTCTAAATCTCAGAGAAGTGGAGAAGCCAAAGGCAGTCCAGTTATAACAGTCACTTTGGTAAAATCTAAACAGTGTTGGTGACAGTCAGAACAAACAAGAAATACATACAAAGGATCATTACCCATTTATATACTCCTAGCATGGACTGCTGACTCTGGGAGGGCATGTTGAAAATCCAGCCATGTACTCCACCCATTTTTCAGAATTCCTGCTCCTCACTAATTTTTAAGAGCTTGCACTGGCTATTTCTGGCCATATCCTAAATGTTCAGAGCAGTTCAATTTCATGTCAGCTTCTTAAACTAGTACAAGCCAATTCATTAGTGCTTATAAAGTGCTTGTGTTAGGGCCATGTCCCTCGTACCTGAAAAAAAAGCCCAGCCAAATGCTGTGATCTCAGGCACTCGTGCAGCCATTCCCAGAACTAAACTGTTCCAATTGCAAGTATCTTCCTGTTAATGTGGAGAATTGCAAAATTTTGCCCTGACCACAGAAAGCAGGAGAAATCCTATCCAGCCATTGGTTTACTGTCAATCAATAGCAATGTGATAGAAGGTACATCCACTGCACTATCAAGCAACACCTTCTCAGCAATAGCCAGATAGAACCCCGCCCACAGCCCATGCCACCGACAGAACCCCGCCCACAGCCCATGCCACCGACAGAACCCCGCCCACAGCCTATGCCGCTGATGTAACCCTGCCACAGCCGACGCCGATGGAACCTCGCCCACAACGGCCACAGCCAGCATCCCCAGAGTAGACAGCCACACTGAGACCTGCCAAATCTTCACCATCCCCCCAGACCTCCCACTGACTGAGGACGAACGGTCAGTCCTAAGCAAGGAGCTCACCTGTGTCCCCCTCCACCCACACATCAACGAATACCAGTCACGTTTGGACATTGAGCAGTTTTTCCGCCGGCTTCGCCTCCACGCTTACTTCTTCAACCAGGAACCTAACCCTCCCTCCACTGACCCCTTCACCCGCCTCCAACACAAGTCCTCCTCCTGGACACCACCCCCAGGCGTCCTACCCTCCCTCGAACTCTTCATCTCCAACTGCCATTGAGACATCAACCGCCTCAACCTCTCCACCCCTCTCACCCACCCCAACCTCTCCCCCGCAGAACGGGCAGCCGTCCGCTCCCTCCGCTCCAACCCCAACCTCACCATCAAACTTGCAGACAGCGGTGGCACAGTGGTAGTATGGCGCACTGACCTCTACATCACCGAGGCCAAATGCCAACTCTCTGACACCTCCTACTACCGCCCCCTTGACCATGACCCCACCCCCGAGCACCAAACCATCATCTCCAACACCATCCATGACCTCATCACCTCAGGGGACGTCCCACCCACAGCCTCCAACCTCATTGTTCCCCAACCCCGCACAGCCCGTTTCTGTCTCCTTCCCAAAATCCATAAACCTGCTTGCCCTGGTCGACCCATCGTCTCAGCCTGTTCCTGCCCCACCGAACTCATCTCCACCTATCTGGACTCCATTTTCTCCCCTTTGGTCCAGGAACTCCCCACCTACGTCCGTAACACCACCCACGCCCTCCACCTCCTCCAGAACTTCCAATTCCCTGGCCCCCAACACCTCATTTTCACCATGGACGTCCAGTCCCTATACACCTGTATTCCTCATGCAGATGGCCTCAAGGCCCTCCGCTTCTTCCTGTCCCACAAGCCTGACCAATCCGCCCCAACTGACAGCCTCATCCGCCTAGCCGAACTCGTCCTCACCCTCAACAACTTCTCTTTCGATTCCTCCCATTTCCTACAGACAAAGGGGGTGGCCATGGGTACCCGCATGGGCCCAAGCTATGCCTGCCTCTTTGTAGGTCACGTGGAACAGTCCCCCTTCCGCACCTACACAGGCCCCAAACCCCACCTCTTCCTCCGTTACATTGATGACTGTGTCGGCGCCCCAGAGGAGCTCAAACAGTTCATCCACTTTACCAACACCTTCCACCCCAACCTCTAGTTCACATGGGCCATCTCCAACACATCACTGACCTTCCTGGACCTCTCAGTCTCCATCGCAGGTAACCAGCTAGAAACTGATGTCCATTTCAAGCCCACTGACTCCCACAGTTACCTAGAATACACCTCCTCCCACCAAACCCCCTGCAAAAATTCCATCCTCTCTTCCCAATTCCTCCACCTCTGCTGCATCTGCTCCCAGGATGAGGCATTCCATTCCTGCACATCCCAGATGTCCACTTTCTTCAAGGACCGCAACTTTCCCCCCGCAGTGGTCAAGAACACCCTTGACCGCGTCTCCCGCATTCCCCGCAACACATCCCTCACACCCCGCCCCCGCCACAACCACCCCCAGAGGATCCCCCTCGTTCTCACATACCACCCCACCAACCTCCGGATACAACGTATCATCCTCAGACACTTCCACCATCTACGATCCGACCCCACCACCCAAGCTATTTTTCCATCCCCACCCTTGTCTGCCTTCCGGAGAGACCACTCTCTCCATGACTCCCTTGTTCGCTCCACACTCCCCTCCAACCCCATTACACACGGCACGTTCCCCTGCAACCGCACAAGGTGCTACACTTGCCCCCACACCTCCTCCCTCACCCCCATCCCAGGCACCAAGATGACCTTCCATATCAAGCAGATGTTCACCTGCACATCTGCCAATGTGGTATATTGTATCCATTGCACCCGGTGTGGCCTCCTCTACCTTGGGGAAACCAAGTGGAGGCTTGGGGACCGCTTTGCAGAACACTTCCACGTGGTTCACAAAAAACAACTTGACCTCCCCGTCGCGAACCATTTCAACTCCCCCTCCCATTCCTCAGACGACATGTCCATCATGGGCCTCCTGCAGTGCCACAATGATGCCACCCAAAGGTTGCTGGAACAGCAAATCATATTCCGCTTGGGAACCCTGCAGCCCAATGGTATCAATGTGGACTTCACAAGCTTCAAAATCTCCCCTTCCCCCACTGCATCACACAACCAGCCCAGCTCATCCCCTCCCCCCACTGCATCCCAAAACCAGCCCAGCCTGTCTCTGCTTCCCTAACCTGTTCTTCCTCTCACCCATCCCTTCCTCCCACCTCAAACCGCACCTCCATTTCCTTCCTACCACCTCATCCTGCCTCCCTGGCCTGTCCATCTTCCCCACTGACCTATCCCCTCCCTACCTCCTCACCTATGCTCTCCTCTCCATTTACCTTGTTTTCTCTCCATCTTCGGTCCGCGTCCCCCTCTCTCCCTATTTATTCCAGTTCCCTCTCCCCATCCCCCTCTCTGATGAAGGGTCTAGGCCCGAAACGTCAGCTTTTGTGCTCCTGAGATGCTGCTTGGCCTGCTGTGTTCATCCAGCTCCACACTTTATTATGTTGGATTCTCCAGCATCTGCAGTTCCCATTATCTCTTAAAGATGCTAAATTTTGGTTCCAACGAGGCCTTTCAGTATCAGACCTCATTGCTGCTTTGGATCCAAACATATACAAAAGTGTTGAATTTCAAAAGGTGAGTGACTGCTCTTGACATTAAACAACTTTGAATAACATTTGATATCGAGAAATCCAAGCAAAATTTAAATCAATAGGAATCAGTGGTGATTATAGTGGGGGCTGGTAGGTGCACTTTCCATTCCAGAGTTAGGGTGTGGGGATGAGAATAGAAGATCAACTTATCATTTGATGGATAATGGCACAAACAGATGAGAAGACTGCTACTAAGTTAAAAAACATGGAAGAAAGACATTGAAGGAGAACAGTGTGTGAGGTCAGAGGTTTCAGACACTTCAGGGAGAGTTTGCTTCGGGCGATTTAATTACTGCCGTAGAGGAGGAACACTGACAGAGGATTCCACTTGCAGTTGAGGAAAGCTGCCTGGAGGTGATAACACAATTTGGAATTTAGAGAGAACAGAAGCATTGTACTTGTGAGGAGGAAGTGATGATGGCTGTTGAATTTACAATGTTGGATGAAGTCTGGTAATGTTACCAAGAGGCAAGTGGGACATGAAAGGGAGCAACTATTGATCTTATAGAAATATGAGCACTTTGAAATAGAAAACTTAGAGACGGATGTGAGATCAGGAGATAAAGTAAAATGAAGGTTTTACAAGTGTTGGAGTTGTGGCCCAAAGTGTCCCTCTAGAAGTGGAAGGAAGGAGGAGAAGAGAATGAATTGCATTGCCATTTTCCAATAACAAAGCACATAAAAATATTTGACTCTTGAGTATATTAACATAACAGATACTCTGCTAGCTTTATGAGAAATATATTACTAAAACATTCATTTTACATCTGTTCCACTTAAATTGCAATTGTGCATACTTTAATTTGATTACTGAAGTTAAATATGACATGCTTCATATGAATATTTCTGAATATTATGCCACACGAAAATTGCAGAGAGTTAGGCAGAAATTTATCTATTTCATTTCTGGTAGGTCTAAAATGTTAAGTGTGAATGTGGAGTGTAGTTGCTTTTATATAACTAATCATTTTAATTTTGATTTTAAATTTAAACTCATTCCAGGACAGAGTGATTTGCTAGCGTATCTTCCAATTTAGAATGCTGTATTCTTTGGTCGTTATATGGTACTGTCTGCACTAAGAGATCAATTGCTGATTAGGAATGATTTTGTGGAAGGCATCCATTCAGTCATGACTGAGCCATTTTAATGCTCAACATTGTTTTGGCTCCATTTCTTTGTGCTCGGCCTTCTGCAATGTTTTATTAAATGACATCAAAGGCATGAGGCATGAGGCACAATGCCTCACCTTTTGAGTAGGCACTTAACAGCCTTTTGAGATTAACCATTGAGTTTCAATAATTTCAAATTGTAAACATTGTCCTTATTTTGTTTCCATTCTTTTAATTGGTTTTGGTTTTTCAGCTTTGCTGTTTTTTTTGCTGTTTTTGGATTGTTGGTATTCATTATTCTGACTTTCATACCTCCTTTGAGCATCTTCTGTTATTACTTGTCCCCTTACCGCTATATTTGGCTTTGCATCATCATTTCTTTTAATGTCATTCCCTCTCCTTTCTGTCCAACTACAGACCTTCTATTCTGTTCTTATTCCTTCTCCCTTTCCCAAACACTGTGGCTGTTTCAGGTTTATTACATTTCTAACTTTCTCTGTTCTGATAGAAGGTCAACAATCTGAAATGCTAACTCTATTTCCCTTTCCAAAGATACTGCTAGACACACTGAGTTGCTATCGCACTTTCTATTTTTTTTAATTTCAGATTTCCCATGTGAGCAGTATTTTGCTTTTGTAACTGCAACTTAATTGATCAATGTTTGGACAGCTACACCATCAAGTTCAATTGGTAGTAATATAATATTGAGGGTGAAATCAAGTGAAGAGAGATAATAAATTATCATTACTTGAGCAGAAAGAAATGTTTACAAACGCATTCAGGTCTCATTTTACGAACAAATGCATCATTGGGCAAAAATGACATATTCATGCCAAAGATTTGAGAGGTTCTTCCGTGCCATCAATTGTATTGGCTTTTTTTCATGATAATTTCGATTGAATACCATTTCTGAGCCTTTTATTTTATGGCACTGCCAATCTATGTCATTATTCATAATTTGCTGTAACCTTTTGAAAACTGGTAGCTTGAGATAGTTGTCATAGGTAATGGTATGTTGATGACAATGATAAAATAATGTACTCAACTAAACATTTCAGGCTGTACATGGTAGGAAAATAAAACCAACTAAATGTTTTGGAATAACTCAAAGTTTAGTCTAACTTGTCAAAACAATAAACATGTGCTTAATGCTACAAACATTAATATGCTTCTGTTGATAAGGTTCTTTTAATATGTTTATTATTTGCTATTTGCTTATGATGAATTACCTTTGTTACTAATTCATCTATTTGCAGTTATTGGAATTCTTCCTGATTTTCTAATTAGAAAAGATTTCCTAAATTTGGTCTAGATTTCAGAGCTGCAATTTAGTAATTCTCTGTCAAAAATAATCCAAAATAAATGAAGATGTATGTCTTGCCTTATTCAAACCTTTTCACCAATTTTGCTGATTTCATCTGCCCTACTTCAAAATTTCATTCATGTATCTTGTTTTAATACAGCAGGATTGTAAAATCTAAAGTTAAATGTCAGTTGCAGTTTTTGTTTCTTTTTGAAATACAATCTTTGAAGGCGTGTAACAGTTGCATCAAAAGTATTTTTTTGTTCTGCAACATGTTCTTTAAATATTTTATTACCTTGGTGGATTGAAAGCAGCCACATATTTGCTGTTTTGTCAGTTAAGTTGGTAAGGTAATTAGCTGGGTAGCATTCATCCTTCAGAGCCCAAGTGAAGGCTTTAGTCCAAACATCGAGCATAAATTCTGCAGAGTCCATGGAGTTCCTCCAGCACTTACTGTTTTTATTTCAGAACTCGAACATATCAGGATTTTGTATTTATTCAGTGTAAATTATTCAATGTGATTAAATCAATGGCAAATTAAAAATGAGGCAGAAGCAATATGCATATTATTATGATTGTAGTGAAAGTGGATGATAAATATTCAAACTTCCTGACTTAGAAAGCTGCAAACTAAGCAAATGATCAGCTGTGGTCAGTATTGAAGCCTGCTGTATTTCCCTCGCTAAACAATTCCAGTATCTTATAGTATTTGCTACCTCTCCCAGCATCTGTCATCTAATTATGTTTTTGTCATAAATTGGTAAACCAGCAATGATTGGTGGCATTTCACAATGTTTCAACAACTATTTGCTTCTGGGCTAATGGTTTGGCAACAGGTTGTTCATGGGCCACTTGTTCTCTTGGAACATGTGGGGCTCTTGACTTCTTTAAGAAGTCAAAGTAAAAATAAAACTGAATGCTGGCTCAAAGGTGTGGAGTGTTGATCATGAACCATGTGCTCATTTTCAACTGTCTTTCACTCCTTGTGTTGCAGTGTGACTTAAATCAATGAACTTGACAGCTTTTCCACCAAAGCCATGTTGTCTTATTTTTATAAGCTGTAGCTCCTGTTTCTTCAACCATGGTAACTGGTTTGATAAGGTAACAACCTTAGTAATGGTATCCAGTTTTATGTCAATAGGATGTTCATTGACATAATCAGGCTGTGTGAATCTGGATTTTTTTGGAATCATTAATTTACCCTGCGTGTGATGGGGGATGTGTGAAAGACATTAAATTCTGATAATTGGTGCTGCTGTTCTTAAAAAGTAGGCTGCATTTTAAAGTGAAGATGCACAAAAATATTTTTCCAATATAATTTGTCGCAAGCAGAAAACAAGGACTGGCAGAGGGGTCCAGATTGATGGATACGGCACTGGAGGCATTAGTGGTGCAGGGTCAAAGGAGGAGAAATACTATCACAAGCCCAGCGACCATCAAGGTTCGCCTTAGAGAGGAATGGGAGCAGGGGATCAAATCCCAGAGTCTGGATCAAACTGATTTAGTGGCAATGCTACAGAAATCTGATTTCACGCAGTTGGTCAAAGTCAGAAGAATTACAGAAGTGCTTTGGCACAGAAAGAGCTCAAGTACCCACATTGGCTCGTTGAATGAGCATCATTAACTCGTGCCAATTTTCTGCTTTTCCCCACACCCTTGCACATTACTTTTGTCCAAAAAAAATCCAATCCCCTCTTGAATGCCTCCATTGAACCTGTCTCCATCACGTTTCCAGGCAGTGCATTTCATTCTCTAACTACTGGCTGAATGTAAAGGTTATTTCTCACTTCACTCTTGTTTCATTTGCAGATGATTTCAAATCTATGTTCCTTTGTTATTGTTTCTTTTACAAGTGGGAACAATTTATCCCAATTTATTCAGCCTGCTCATGGTTTTGAAAGCCTTTAACGTAAGTCCTTTCAACCTTCTTATCTTCAAGGAGAACAGTCCCAACTTCTTCAATCTAACCATTGTCTACATTAGTGAATACGTTTTAACCTGTCATCTAATAACACAACCCATGCCACACTTGCAACAATACACCACCTCTTCATTCACCCAACTGCATTACCTGCATTCAGCAATCACATCCAATACCCAGATGCTGACCCTCAAAACTACCGATTTCACTATTCAGCTGTGGCAGGCACAGAGGGAGAGAGACGGAGTAACATCTGAGCACCAACGGGTACTCCCCATCCTTTGATCCATTCATAACCATCAGTTCAGCTACTGCCACTAGAAGTACTTTGGAGGCTATTACCAAGTTGGAATCAGCATGCATTGAGCCAGCTGTGTATGAATAAAGTTCAGGCAGGTGAAAGCTGGTTCATGTATCAGATCATTGCAGCATTTCAGCAAAGGACTCACGTAATGACATTAAGGAGGCAGCAAGCAGGACAGTGCTCATGAGCATTCACACTGTGAAACATTATCTAGCCTGTCAGACAATCTCCAGCTCCTCCCAAGGAGCATGGAGGAGCCCAGTTCCAACTAGGCAGAGGACTGATTGCCCTCTCTGCAGCCTCTGAACAGAAGAATCCCTAAGTTGTCTAAGCAGGCCTCCAAACAGCATCCCAACCAAATCAAAACTCCTTACCTTACCCCTGTAACTCTGAATTTCCCATGGCTAATCCACCTGGTCTGCACATCCCTGGACACTGTGGGTAATACAGCATGGCCAATTCACCAAACCTACACATTTTCGACCATGGCAGGAAACCAGAGCACCTAGAGGAAACTCATGCAGACATGGGAGAATGTACTTGATGGAATGGAGGGAAGTCACCTAATGTGGAAATGCAAATAATGCTCCTCCTCATTCACAGGTGATACATTTTGGAAGGACAAACTTGAAAGCAGAATACAGGGTTAACGCAAAGATTCTTGGCAGTGTGGAGGAGCAGAGGGATCTTGCAGTTCATGTTCACAGTTCCCTGAAAGCTGCCACCTAGGTGGATAGAGTTGTTAAGAAGGCGTATGGTGAGTTAGCTTTCATTAATAGAGGGACTGAGTTCAAGAGCTGTGAAGTTATGCTCCAGCTATACAAGAGCCTGGTTCGACCACATCTGGAGGATTGTGTCCAGCTCTGGAAGATTTGGAAGCATTGGAAAAGGTGCAGAGGAGATTTACCAGGATGTTACCTGGAATGGGGGGAATGTCTTCCAAGGAAAGGTTGAGAGAGCTAGGGCTTTTCTCTTTAGAATGACAAAGGATGAAAGGTGAATTAATAGAGGTGTACAAAATGATCAGAGGTATATATAGAGTAAATAGCCAGAGACTTTTTCTAGGATGGAGGTAGCTTTTACGAGGGGACATAGTTTTAAAGTGAAAGGAGGTAGATATTGGGGAGACGTCAGAGGTAGATTCTTTACTCAGAGAGTGATAGTGGCATGGAATGCATTGCCAGAAAGGGTAGTGGAGTTGGCCTCATTAGGGACATTTAAGCGGCTATTAGATAGGTATATGGATGATAGTATTAGGTAGCGGTGAAGGTTAGACAGACATTAAGTTCGGCACAACATCATGGGCCAAAGGGCCTGTACTATGCTGTACTGTTCTGCGTACATTAATTGCTTTGAGGAGTATTGGACATGCACACATTTATAGAATGGCCATCATTTCATCAAGAGCTGCTGAACAGTCGTTGAAGTAAAAACCTGGCAGAAACTGGTTCTGGTTCAATAGACCACCTACAAAATTGCCAGGGTGTGAATTTTGTGGCAGAAATCCATGAAAAATGAGAAATAAATTATGGGTCAAGATCTTCTGGTACGATTTCTTTGCTAAATAAGCTTCCTAGAAAATGTTTTATCATGTATTTTTAATGTGCTTCTACCTCTTCATTTTTCTGTTTTATGTCTTTCACATATTGCTTGTCAGGCCTTTATATTTTTGTGATTCGAACAATGTAAGTACTGATTAGAGATTACCATTGACCAGAAACTGAATTAGACAAGCCGCATACTTACTGTGGCAACAACAGCAGCTCAGAAGTTGGGAAACCTGTAGGAATAACTTACAATTTGACACCCCAAAGCTTCTACAGGCATAAGCTAGGAGTGTGAGGGAATATTCTCCACTTAGCGGGAACAGTGCAGCTCCATCATCCAGGACAAAACTGCCTATTTGATTGGCATTTCATCCACCTTCATCATTCACTCTTCCCACCACAATGACAGCAGGATGTACCCTGCATTAATTCATCACAGGCTCCAACAACAGCACCATCCAGCCTCTACTCCTACACCTAGGACAAAGGAAGTTTTGGAATGTGGGAACACCACTACCTGCAAGTGTCTATGAAAGCCAAGCAACATCCAGATTTGGAATGATATTGCCATTGTTTCATTATCGTTAGATCAGAATCATGGAACTCTATTCCTAAAAGCGCTGTGGATGTACCTAAATTCCAAGGATAACGCAGTTCAAGAGGGCATTCACACATTCTCTAGATCAATTAGGAATGGACAATAAATGCTGATCTAGTTATTGCTGCCCACATCCCATGGAAGAATGTAAAATTAAAAGTAGCCAGGAGGTTTAGATGATTTATAGTCAATCTTCCACTGCATGTCACTATTGACACCTAAGCTGCCAGGAAGTGATTTGGAAGTTTCAGCTCACTGTTAAAATCAGGCAGTTTTAATGCATTTCCTAGCAACAGCTCCTAATATAAGTAGATGTAGCAGACATCCCAGAAAAGAGCAGCTTTCAAAGCCATGGTTGTTCCATACTCAGTTCGGCATTATACCTGATAGATAGGATGCCACAATTCACAGAACTTATCATAGACAAAATAATGTTGGACTAGATGTTTGGCTGCTCACTTCCTAAATAATATTTTGATTTCAATAAGCCTCTTACAGACACAGCTTGGTCGCTTTTTCAATTAAATAAAATAAAGCAATGCAAAATTTATTCCAAGTTGACATTTGCACTGAGAAAAACATGCATATCTATTTAAATTTCAAAGAAATTCATTCAGCTATGATGCTCAAGAATAATGTGAATTTGCACAATGTAGTATTACAGTTCAAGATAAAAGTTCTTCTATTTCCTGAGAATGCAAAGCCCCGTCGTAATTATCCTGAGGGCATTAGGAGCTCTTTTCAATAAGGTTGTACCATTCAAATCATGCGGGATCATCGAAATAGCATTGATTGAATAAATCTGGAATCTACAAAAATTCTTTTGTTTACTACATGAGTTTATAGTCTTACCATCATTCTAAATTAATTAATCTTAGAATCTAGCTGGTGGCTCCAGGAGAATGACTTGGTTCTGAATTGTCTTGTGAAAGTTATTGGAGCAGCTCAGCCATGTAAGGATATTCTGTTCCCATCAGGTGACAAAGGAGTCTCTGTTCAATTTGTTAATTGGTAAAGGGCAAAATTGTCTGAGCCAGTGCACGGGCCATCATACAGCAGGCTGAATTGCTGGATGAAGTTTGATGCCCTGACCAGAAGTGCCAAGGTAAAGTTCTTAAATCAAATCCTATTTTACCGACTATATTATCCTGGAGTACCTGATATCTCTGTACTCTTAACCTTCCCTTCTCAAATGACTAGAAACAACATCTTATACAGCAACAATCTGCATTTGCATTTGCCTTCAATGTTGGAAATCATCGCAAAATATTCTGACAAATCCAGGGGGAGTGATGAAAATCAGAGTGGCATAAGTGGTGAGAATTTGAGAAGTTCAGAGATCTTAGGTGTGGAGGATTCTAGAGGAAGTTCACATTGATAGAAAAGGTCAGAAGAAGGATTTGAAATCAACGGGAGTTTTAAAAACGAAGCAACTGTATTGATTAAAGTGGTTGAAAGACATTGTAGCATTGCTCACTCCGTGTCATTCTGCCTCTAAAACCACTCTTTACACCTGCTATTCTCTCATTCTTTGTCCAGCTCCTCACATCTCTGCCACCCTTCGCATGCCAGTAGTATGACTCTTTCTCCCTTATTGTTCCCGTAATATAAAAAGCACTCAGTGAGAAAAAAAAGCTAAACTGCAGCTCCCTCCACAAGAGGTGTTTTGTTTCATTTTTTTCCTGAAACATGAAATTTAAAGTCACTCTCTTTAGGTTTCCTAACACATCTTTAGCTCTTGAATCTGGCCGAGAACAGGTCCAAATTACAATAATGCCACTTTAGCAAGTGTTTAATATTTTTAATTTGCTTATTTCCACCATTCACTGGGAAAGTGTACAAAAGGGTTGACATTTCACATTGTCTCTATTTGTTAATTGTTTTAACTCATCTCACAGATGGAACCTTGGCAGAGGTAGTGCAATGATGGTCGTTGGTGACATCATTGCACCACTGTTATTATGACAGTGGAGACAATTATCCTGCAAGATAATCAGATTCATGAGTCTGCCCCTATAATAAGATTAAATTCAGTTGTAGCTTGAACAGGGTTCAAAAAGCTCCTGGAAATTCATCTGAGTATTCTTCCAATTAATCATTAGCATTTCATTCCAGATGAACATGAAACAACTAGTGATGGGAAAGGGCTAAATCAATCACAAAGCACCAATTGATTTGTAACCATAAGATGAATTAAAGCCAACATGAAAAAAGAGTAAAAGCACAGAATATAAATCCAAGCGGTTGGCAGCTGGCCAATTGGTATATTAAGGCAACGCCAGCACTACAATCAAGGGACCATTAATGAGGAAATATAACTTACATGATTGTCAACAATGACATTGCTGCACAGTTGAAATATCTAATGTCTTTTTCAAATTTTAGTAAAATTGAAATGTGTCCTATTTCAGATCCACATCAATGATTCCTGGCATGTATTTATCCTTAAGCTAACATCATTAAATCAGATTATCTAGTATTGTCATGTTGCAATTTTCAGAATTTGCAAAAATTGGTTGCTATGTTTGTGATGTATCATTAAGGCCTGAACTTTACAAGGATCTTCAGGACTTCACTGACGGGTTAAGTAGTCAGTTCTGACTCCAGTTGCCACCAATGAGACCAGCACAGTAAGTTCACCACATACTACCTTCTTGTTGGTTGCTTGGAACTCACTATACATTTAAGATTAGTGGGTGGTCATCAGGCAGTCAGTACTGAGGACTCAATAGTACCACTAGGAGAGTTAGTTGCTGTTGAGGGATGTAGGGGGCCTGGGCTCTAAGAGGTAACATTAAAACAAAACACAGGGCAGCAGTTAGAAGGTAAATGTGTCCAGGAAACTCATTGATATCAGAGGAGCTGCCTTCACTGCTTGGGTTCCCTTATTTAACCAGTGGAACATCGAAGCTTCCCCCAGATTTTGGCAAGGCGATCATCTCCATTTAGCTGGTGGTCTTCCCACATAGCAAAAAGTGGGGAGTGCGGAAGTAGGTGAGATAATGTTATCCAATACTAGCAGTAAGCTGATGGGTCGATAATACTTGACCTTCCCCCAGCACCCAAATCCAACAATTCCAGGTATTCCTGGAATGGAAAGTAACATCTTCATTTGTAAATTAACAAACAACATAATGGCTAATGTGTAGTGAATCATTACATTAAGCTATTTAATTGCTCAACTCCAGGAGAATAATGAACCAAGGGCTGTTAAGTGGCTCAAACCCTGTTTTTTGCATGTATCTGAGGAGGAACTCCCCTTCCATTCTGGTCTTGTGTGGTGGGCACTCCTCAGATGGCACTCAAGCCAGACACCCTGGTTGCTAAAGTTGCATCAATTGAATGTGTTGATGTTTGTGATCAGCCTGTTCCAATGTATCACCATGTTGACCATCTGCAAAAAGTAAACGTTGTGATGTGTTTCATTCTGGGATCTTATTTGTCCAGTTATACCATCAGTTGGGATCATGTCAGTGTGTTAGATGTTGGTGTTCCAAATATTTAACTGGTTTAAATTGTGGCTATTCCAGGTCTAAATTCTTGATTAGCAGGCTTACAGTACAAAGGCAATCAAATGTTTTGAGAGTAGTGCTGTAGAGAGAGAACTAAGTATAACTTTTGCAGACATGCGACCTGGGAATAAATGGGGGAACATATCATTATCATAGACAAAAAGCAAAACTAGTACACCATAGAGAAAAATAGGATAAGTTCAAGTTAAGAACTACCTGAATAGGACAATGATATTTAATATTATTCCTGCAAACTACATACTAGTCAGGAATTGCAATAGGAATGCAGATTGTTGCTTTCCTAGTTAAATTCTTCTTAATTATGCCTTCAGATAGACTTGAACTTATGTTGTACCACTCCTGAATACAGGGTCCCTCAAATTGTCTAACGGCTAACTAAATATTTTTTTGAAGTGTACTTACTTTTTAATACTAAAAGCTTTAGAATCTATGCATAAGCAGTTCTCACAATATGAATGGGATAACAATCAGATAATCTGTTGCAAAGATGTTGGTTGAGAGATGAATATCTACATTGTCAGAGAGTAGAACTTCCCATTCCTCTATGAAGTGGTGGCATGAGATCATTTACATCTGCACAGGAGGACTGTTTTGGACTCGGTTTAATGTATTGCTTGTAAGACACCATCTCTGGCGCAGCTGTCTTTAAGTTCTGCACTGAAATATTTGCCTTGATTTTGTGCTTGGGTTTCTGAAGTGGCACACAGCTGTGACACTTACTTCTGACTCAGAGACAAGAGTATTATCCAATGATCCACAGCTGACTTAATTGTTGTCATAGTGCCAAAAGATGTAAGACTTTGAGTCAGATGAAGAGGTGTTGCAGCAACGGAATACTGATAATGGATGCTGTGGTAGTAATGATTTTGCTAATCAGTCATTGTTTTGTTTGTGATAATCAGTGTGATGACTATTATCATGATGCATAAAAATAGGAAAGTAGTTGCTACCAAAATTAATTATACTTTTACCCGAATGCATGATAAGAATTAAATGTTTTCTTTGTTTCAAGCTGTACTTTTCCCTGTTGGGGTCTGAATACTGGATTAATGAATGTAAATTAAATTGGGTTGTATAGAAAGTACAAACGCAGCAGGACATTGACAACTAGGAACATTTAACTGGAATCTCTCTTACCTATTTAAAATAAAAGTGGCTATTGTCTTGGAACATTCAAACTCCATGATAGATGCCAAAGCATGGAATAAAGGCATTAATGTCACCCAACAGAAAATTTCAAGTGTGGGATAACAAAGTTTGGAGCTGGATGAACACAGCAAGCCAAGCAGCATCTTAGGAGCACAAAAGCTGATGTTTCAGGCCTAGGCCCTTCATCAGAGACGTCAGCTTTTGTGCTCCTAAGATGCTGCTTGGCCTGCTGTATTCATCCAGCTTCACACTTTGTCATCTCGGATTCTCCAGTATCTGCAGTTCCCATTATCTCTGAGAAAATTTTAAGTGGATGTGTTTCTTGATTAGAGTATATATCGTGGATTAGTGAGACTGAAGCTCATGCTTTGGGGTATATGTTCAAATCCCAGTAGACTTTTGCAAGAGAATTAAGGGTAATGAGGTAGTAGATATGTCAGAATTGAAACCACACCCAGATCTGATGGAGTGATAATGGGAACTGCAGATGCTGGAGAATCCAAGATAATAAAGTGTGAAGCTGGATGAACACAGCAGGCCAAGCAGCATCTCAGGAGCACAAAAGCTGACGTCTCTGATGAAGGGTCTAGGCCTGAAACGTCAGCTTTTGTGCTCCTGAGATGCTGCTTGGCCTGCTGTGTTCATCCAGCTTCACACTTTATTATCCCAGATCTGATGGAATCTTGTTAGGTGGTGGAGCAGGCTTGAAAAACTAAATACCATACTTCTGTTCCTAATTCCTATGTAGAGAGAAGCTAAATGTTATTTCTATTCTACAATGATTGGAAAATTCACTGGATTTTCATACAACAGTTTTCTGGGGCTCTTGTGGTGCAGCAGTAATGTCCCAATATCTGAGCCAGAATGCCCCGGTTCATGTTGCACCTACTCCAGAGGTTTGCTATAATATCTCTGAACAGGTTGATTAGGAGATTTATGTTTCAAGATAATAATCTACATATTCCTAACTGTAGATAGAACAAAATCAAAGAGAGTTTTCTGTAAATTTCCTTAATCCCCTACTTGCATTGCTATATATTGCACACGGTTTCTATCAAATTATCTTTGTAAATTGGTTTCTGGAGGACAACTATTTAAGTTTGGCTCAGTGAATTACAGTCTCCAGATCTTTTGAGCTTTGACAATGTGAACCAAGATGTTGATTACTGTGCGAGATATCTTGTTTCTAAGGACTCTCAACCGTCAACTGAGATAGTTTTGCAGACCTTTGCCAGCTCTGTGTACTTATCTGGATAGTTGTTCAAGAAATAATAGACACAAAAATCCTAATCCAACTCTAGGGTAACTTTATTACTGACCATGACCCACTCAGTCATTCTCACTGATATCCCAACTGGTTCTTTGATCTAAAAACCAAAGAACTCTGGATGCTGGACATCAAATACAAGCAGAAATTCCTGGAAAATCTCAGCAGGTCTGGAGAGAGAGAAAATGGAAAGAAAAACAGAATTAATATTTATGGTTCAGTGACCATTCTTCAGAACTGATTGTAGTTGTGTTAAGTTTGGTTTATATGTTGAAGAAAGGTTGGAAGAAGCAGGAAGGAGTAAACAAGAGGTGGTGATGGTACCCAGAGAGAGAGAGAAAAACAGTTGGGCAGATAAAGGAAAGGGTAAAGACCATTAGTGGCTGACGGTATGTTGGTTGAGATAGCAGCCCATGTAATGACAAGGCCTGATGTGTGGAGGTTGTGGCAGGGACATGGGAAAAGGTGTTCCAGTCCTAAAATTATTGAGACAAGAACAAAAATTGCTGGAAAAGCTCAGCAGGTCTGGCAGCATCTATGGCAACTTGACCCAAAATGTTAATTCTGAGTTCTCTCCACAGATACCACCTGACCTGCTGAGCTTTTATAGCAATTTCCGCTTTTGTTTCTGATTTGTAGCATCTGCAGCTCTTCTGGTTTTATTTCCTAACAATAGGAATTCAATATTGAGTCGAGAAGTTTGCAGGTTCCTGAAGTGGAAGATGGACATTGCTGAGGGCCCTGTCAATTATGGTGGAGTAGAATTCTTGGTTGAGGAGAAAGGTGGGTATTGATCGCATTCTCAACAGATTGGTCACGCAGCAGGTGAAGATTACACAGACAGCAAGGGAATGGGTGACCATCAGACCAGTAAAAGGCTCAAAGGAAGTGCTTGAGTCATCCCCCTCAAATAGATATACTGTTTTGGGTACTGTCCGGGGGTGGGGGTGATGTTGGGGTGGCCACTTGGGAAGCAGCATCAGTTGGGTTCATGGCACTCGGAGTAACTCCGCTGCATAGAAGGGGAGGGAAACGATGAATATGACTGTAGAGACAGGGGATTCGATAGTAAGGGATAGAGAGAGACATGAATCCAGGATGGTATGTTGCCTCCCTGGTGCCAGGATTAGCAATGACATGGAGCAGCTTCAGGACATTCTGGAGTGGGAGGATGAACATCCGATTGTACCAGTGACATAGGAAAACCGAGGGAGGAGGACCTGAAAGCTGAAGATAGGAAGTTAAGAGATACACTAAAATACGAGATCTCAAATGTAGTATTGTCAAGCTTACACCCAGTGCCACATTGTTGTCGGGAGAAGTTTGTGTTGTGTTCAGTTGTACAAGTGACCTTTATTCAGAGCTCTGTTACTGCATGTGTGGGAGAGGCCAGAGTCCGCTCCAAACCTGGCTTTCACATGAGGCCTAATTCCCCTCTTAAATACAGCTCAGATTGGAAGAGTGGACAGTGACACTCAAACTTTCCCTGGCTGATTGTGATATTTTTATTCCATTCGCTAGGTGTTATTTACATGCAATATTGTTGTCATTGTTAGCCACACACCCCAAATCAATATACCCAATCCAGTAAGCAAACCATTTTCCTAGGATGGTGACGGCGAGTAGGAGGGGGCATAGCTTTAAATTGAGGGGTGAAAGATATAGGACAGATGCCAGAGGTAGTTTCTTTACTCAGAGTAGTAAGGGAATGGAACGCTTTGCCTGCAACGGGAGTAGATTTGCCAACTTTAGGTACATTTAACTCGTCATTGGACAAGCATATGGACGTACATGGAACAGTGTAGGTTAGATGGGCTTGAGATCGGTATGACAGGTTGGCACAACATCGAGGGCCGAGGGGCCTGTACTGTGCTGTAATGTTCTATGTTCTATGTTCTATCTGAGCCCTCCTTACTGAAGGTGGCATCATTAGAATTGAGGTGGAGAAACTGAGAGAATGGAATGAAATGTTACAATATCAATGTTTAACAGACATTTAGACAGGCAGATGAACAGGCAGGGAATAGAGGGATATGGACATGTGCAGGCAGATGGGATTAGTTTAGAATGACATCATGGTTAGCGCAGAAGTGATGGCTAAAGGACATCAACATGTGCTGTACTCTTCTATGAGGATGTATAGTCCAGGTAACTGTGTGAGTCAGTGGTTTGTAGTGGATATTGGTGTCCAGCCTCTCCCTTGAAATAGAAACAGATGTCCATGAAGTGAAAGGAGGAGTCAGAGATCAACCGGGTGAAGGTGAGAGCAGGGTGGAAATTGGAATTTTTCTAATTCCAAACGAATGAGGGAAGCAGCTCCAATGAAATCATTGATGTCCAGGAGAAAGAGCTGAGAATGGAGGCTGGAGTAATATTGGAACAAGGAATGTTCCACATACCCCATAAAGAAACAAGCATAACTGAGGTCCATGAGAGTCCCCATGGCCATACCTTTGATCTGAAGAAAGTGAGAGGAGTTAGGAAAAGATGTTCAAAGTGAGGATGAGGAAGTTGGTGGTGGATAGGAATAGTTCAGGCCTTTTCTTCCTCCAGGAAGAAGCAGAGAATCCTGAAAACATCCTGATGGGGGATGGACATGTGTGAAGGGGTTGCACGTCCATGGTGAAGAGGTGGTGTTTGGAACCCATAGACTGGAAATTCAAAAACTGATGTACAATATCAGAAGAATTGTGGATTTAAGTGGGGAAGAAACAAGACAAAAGGAGGAAAAGTTGAGCCAAGGTACAAAGGGATAAGTTGTGTAGGGTGGGAACAGACAGAAACAATGAGTCTGCTCAGGCAATCCTTGTTGTAGATTTTGGGAAGGAGGTAGAAGCAGGCTGTGCATGGTTGTGAGTCAATGAATTTGGAGGCTATGAGGAGTATGGGGGAGATCCTCAGCTAAACTGAGATTAATGACCATTGTGGACACAGTAGCCTGGTGGGATTACAGTCCATGGGGAGATAGGAGGAGATATCTAAGATCTGATTGTCAGTGTCTGCAATTTAGATGTCAGTCTACTAGACAATGACAGCACAACCTTTGTTGTTAGGGTTGAATCTGCAAGTACGGAGTGCAATCAATTTAGAGGGAGGTAGGTTTGAATGTGTGAAAGGGAGAGCAGTGCAATTAAGGTGACTGAGATTCCTTCGACAGTGAAAATGTCAATTGCAGGCAAAAGGTCAGAGAAAGGGGTCCAGGTGAAGAGAATGTATAGGAAGTGGGTAAAGGGATCTGTGGGTCAGGGAGAGAACTCTTGTCCAAAGCAACAGCACTTGCTGGTGGAATTTAAAGGAGACATGATGAGGAATTTGACTCCAAACTCAGGGTGACTTAGCCAAGTAGGTAGAATGGTTATTTCAGGAAATTCTGACTCATTTTGTTGCAAGTTGAATTTCTCCCTCCAGGAGCTTGTTGCAAACATTGCCTACAGATTTGGACTAAGTTGCAATTTTACTCAAAAAAGAAAGAGACAACTGCTGTGGGTTGAATTGATGTACTAAAGTAACTGTGCTAAGTTTTTTTTAAATTCATTCACAGGATGAGGGCATTGCTGACTAGGCAGCATTTATTGTCCATTCCTAATTGCCCAGAGGCAATTAATTGCCTATTGCAGTTAAGGGTTAACCACATTGCTGTTGGTCTGGAGTCACATGTAGGCCAAGACCAGGTAAATAAGACAGTTTCCTTCTTTCAAGTGCATTAGTGAACCAGTTGGGTCTTTCCCCCAACAACTAGCAATGGATTCATGGTCATCATTAGGTTCTTAATTCCAGATATGTATTGAATACAAATTTCACTATCTGCTGTGGTGGGATTTGAACCCAGATCCCCAGAATATTATGTTGGCCTCTGAATTAACAGACAATACCACTTGGCCATCTCCCCACTAAGTATGTGGCTTAAAGAGCTTTCCCTGCTCATTGAAGTGGGAGCTGTGCTCTTCATCCCTATTGAGCTTTTGGCTGAGTTAGCAGTGCATGATTACTGCTTCTGAATGTAAATAATGAAAAAATGTCTGTTTGTCAACATTAGCACAATGCATTGCAGCTGCTGTAATGAAAGGAAAGTTAATGACATGAGTGTACTGAGAATATTTAAGTACACATCACTTGGAATAATCAAGTTATGGAAGATGATCAGAAGGACCCCAGTGGAAAATCCCAGTGCATGTTTTGATGCTCCTTAACTCACTTTGACATTGGCCAATTTCCTTAGGCACATTTGCTGCTTTAGTGAATACATAAATGAAAAGTGCAGATGTACTGGGAATACTTATTTGAAAGGAGGTGAACTTTTCTCTGTATAAAGAATCTAATAGAGATTAACCATGTCAAGAACTTCTATCTAAAATCTCACTGCAGTATAACTACCATCATACTGATCTTGAACAAATTTCTGTCCAAACTCAGAAATAACCTCCAATGCTGGAAGAATTGCTAACTCCAGTTCAAGTAATCATTGTTAGAGTCAGATTCATCTTCTGTAGTCCAGTTTGAAGAATCTGACTTTGGAACACCCAAAAGTATTTAAGATATTTAGGATGAAATTCAACTTTGTGAGGCAACACAAAAAGCCAAGTGACAAATTGGCCATTTTGTGCACCCAATCCAACTTCCCTTTACACTGATCTGAGTGTAGTGCACAGTGATCAAGTTGCTAATACTCACTTTACCAAGGTTGAGCTTCAGTCTCATTGTTTCTTATGGGAGAAGCATTTACAGTTATTACTTTCTCAAGGGCATTTAGAACACTCCATTTCAAAGGTAAGAATCTTCTCCCTTTTTCAGATGACTAGTTAACAGAAACAGACTCATAGAAGTAGTAAAAAGAATGGAGAAGAATGTTGAAGTGAAGTGAATTGTTATTACTTGTTTGTAGATCAGACTAATTAATTATTTTGCCCAATTAACCCACTATACTGAGGGTCTAGTTAACAGCCTACAATTACTGCCTGCATGGTTTGTCGCAATTAATATAATAGCAATCTGGAATGACCCTTGTAATAAAAGTTTGGATTGTAAAGACCTCAGCAGATTGTCCGGATGGGGAATAGGCTTTAGATCTTTTTTGAAAGATAGGATAATTCATGATGGCTTTCTGGATAAAGTGAAAATTTCACAGGCATTTTCCTAAAGTAAATATAGTGTGTACGCCTCAACTTTCACTGCTGATTTTAGGTATCAGTTTAGAGATGCGTTACATCTCTGATGTCTGTTTAACCAGACATGCACCATCTCTATTCCCCTTCTTCTTCATCATGTTACTCATTAGCATTTTACAAAAACAAACAGAGAGGAGTATTCTTAAAGTAAAACTCATTGTGATCCATTTGAAATTCTGAACAAAAATTGCAGCCTCTTTTTAAAGTGGCGTAAAAGCAGATGTCAAATATAATCGCTGGCAGATGAAAGTAAGAGGGGAAAATAGCAGCGCAATAATTTGAAAATCAACCGAAATATTGAGCTCATTTCAATTTCTTCAATAATCAGGAGATCTTTTCCGTGCCATTTAAAAATTAGGTCAGAATACGGAGTATGGTCTAGTTTAATGGTACTCTACTTGGACTAAAGAAGTTGAAAAATCGGCTCTATCATCCTCAGGTGGAGAAAAAAAATGAGACCCAGTTTTTTGCTGACAGCAGTCATTAGTCCAATTAATTTAATTTCAACTGATTTCAAATTGTTTAGACATTGACATCTAAGAGGTGGGGACCATTGTGTACAAAGGCAGAATACACTTTACAAACACTTTTAAAAAAGACTAAGGTTTTGGACTCAATTATAATTGACTAAAATATTGAAGATACCTGTTGAGAAAACAATTTTAAAAATGTATAAGACATATTCAACTTGGACATTGATTCATTCCTTTTATGGGTTGAAATAAATGTAGATCTCTATGGATTCAAAATGTTCAAATTTATAAATAATATTAACAAAATATATTAAAATTGTTCAAATTAAATAATAATTGACACTGAAAGTGATAGTTTACTAACTGTATCCTGTCTACATAAAATCCTTCAAACTGTCCAAAAATCAGAAAAAGACCAAACAATAAATAATTTTTTATGCTTGATATAGAGAAGATTTCTAATAGTGATTCCCTGGGGAATTGAGTCTCCCAGTTAAGGGGAGACATGTTGTCTGAGTCCTGTCATTAAATGCTTAGTTATAAAATCACTTCATAAACAAGGGCTCCAGACTCTGTACACAAATGGAAATAGAAAATGTTCTGATTACAGAGCAGGACAGAAAGCATCTGTGGAGAATGACATACTGTTGACACTTCAGGTCAATGATCTTTAATCAGAACAGGAAAAACTTAATATTGTAAAATGTTTTTAAACAGAAACAGGGAAAAAGAAATAAGGAGGGAAGGGACTGAAAGAACAAAAGCAAAGGCCTGAGATTACAGAATCACAGCATGGATATGGATTAGAAGAAAATCATTCAGGTCATCATGTCTGCACTGGCTCTCCAAATTGTTTTATGACTTAGTGCAAGTCTTCTGCTTTTTCCCATATCTTTGCACATTGTTTCTATTGAAACAGTCATACAATGCACACTTCAATGCTTCAGTTAAAGTTGCCTCCAGGACACTTCCAGGCCCAAACCATTAATTAAGTGGAAGAGTTTATTCTCACATCACATTTACACTTTTTGCAAATCATTTCAAATTTGTATCTTCTTGTTTTTGGTTCCTTTATGAGTGGGAGCAGTTTCTCCCCATCTACTCTGTCCAGACCTCTCAATTTTGAAAACTTCCATCAGATCTTATCTTAGCCTTCTTCTCACCAAGGAGAAAAATCTCTCAATTGAGGTTTCTGATCGCTGGAACCATCTTCGTAAATTTCTTCTATACTCAATCCAGTGCATTCACATTCTTACTATAACATGGCATTCAGAATTGTACACCAGCTGAGGTCTAACAAGTGCCTAGTTTCAGTTAATCATAACTTCCTTGCTGATGTGCTCAATGGCTCTATTAGTAAAGCTTTATTGCCTGCTCTTTCCAACTGACTTGCTGCCTTCTTTGACTATATGCACAGACACATATGTTTGACTTTTTTGTTGTCATATATTCCTAAATACAGGGAAAAGTTTTTTGCTTGCGCTACAGACAGCTCATAACACACAGGGATGTACAGACCATTGTGTGAACGGAGCAAGACATACAAGGTTACAACTGTACGGGAGGTATACAAAGTCAAGATCAGAATTAGATTTGAAATTTGAGAGGTACACTCAGCAGTTTAATAATAGCAGAGAAGAAGCTGTTCTTGAACCTGTTGGTACATGTGTTTAAGCTTTTGTGTCTTCTGCCGGACGGAGGACGGAAGAGGTTATAAGTGGGGTAGGAAGGGTTTTTGATGATGTTGGCTGCTTTTCTGCATCAAGTTGGATGGGAGGTTGGCTTGTGTGATGGTCTGGGCTGTGTTCACAACTTTCTGTACTTTCTTACAGCCCTGGCCAAAACAATTGCCATATAAAGCCGTGATGCGTGCAGACAGACTGCTTTCTATGGTGCACCTGCCAAAGTTGGTGAGGGTCCTTTATGAACATGCCAAATTTCCTTAGTATCCTGAGGGAGATGACACATTGTTGTGCCCTATTGACTGTCACATCTATGTGGGTGGACTAGGACAGTTTGTTGCTTAACATCACTTCCTGGAACTTGATTCCCTCTACTCCTGTGTACCCTAAATATTGGATCTCCTATTTTGTATTGTCTGTCCATATACTTGCTAACAAGATGCATCACATGATATTTCTCGGAATTGAACATAAACTGCCACTTATCTGCCCACTCTAGCAACATGTCTGACTTTTTGGGAGTTCTACACTGCCCTTCTCACAGTTTACAATATTTCCAAATCTTGCAATGGTACACAAGCTTTAAGAACGCCTCTTGTACAACAAGATCTAAATCATTAATAGATCAGATAAAACAAGGTTCTAATACCAACACTGGGGGATACTTAACTACAAGATTTCCATCAGCCCAAAAAAATCCATGCCCCACAACTGTTTCCTATAACTCAATTAAATTTCGAACAAAAAAGAATACAGCAGTGGGACAGGTCTTTCAGTCCACCAGGTCAGTGCTGACTATGATACCATTCTATACATTCTATCCCATTTGTGTGCACATGGCCAGAACACACTATTCCCTGCCTGTTCGTGTACCTGGCCAAATGCCTTGTAAGTGTTGCTGTTGTATCTGCTTCAATCACCATCACCACTGCCAGTATGATTCAGGCACCTAGCCCACTTAACACATAACACAGTGTGGAGCTGGAGGAACACAACAGGCCAGACAGCATCAGAAGAATAGGAAACGTGATGTTTCGGGTCGGGACCCTTCTTCAGAAATTCCTCCATGAAAAACCTCACACATCTCCATTACACTTACCCTGTCTCACTTTAAACTTATGCCTCCTAGTATTTGACATTTCCTCCCTGGGAAAAGACTCTGACAATTCAATCTATCCATGCACCTTATAATTTTATATTTGTCTTTCTTTATACATTTACCTTCCATTGGGTAGAAGCCTCCAATGCCCCAGTGAAAACAATCACAGTTTTCCAACTTAGCCTTTTGGCTAATACATTCCAATTCATGCAATATCCTTTTGCATCATCTCCAAAGCCTCAACATCCTTCCCATAGTATGGTGACGAGAACTGCACACAATACTCCAAATGTGACCTAACCAAAGTTTTACATAGCTACGTGACTTGCCAACTTTTATACCCTAACCAATGAAAGCAAACATGCCATGCACCTTGTTTACCACCTTATCCACTTACGTGCTAGTTTCAGGGAGCTATGGACTCCAAGATCTCATTGTATATTAATGTTCCAAAGGGTCCAGCCGTTTACATATATTTTCCTCTTTCGTTTGACCTCACAACTGTCTAGCTTAAACTCCATCTGCTATTTCTCTGCCCAACTTTCCACATCCTGCTGTTTTTTCACAACCCACCTGGCTACCCACAATTCCACCAATTTTCATATTGTCTGCAAACTTACTAATCAGGCTACCTATATTTTCATTCAAATCATTTTTGTTGTATGTATCATGTATTACAAACAAAAAGATTCCCAGCACTGATCCTTGAAGGACTGGTCACAGACGTCCAGTCAGAAAAATGTCCTCCACAATGACCCTTTGTCTCTATGACTAAGCCAATTGGTCACTGTAGACATCACACCAAACTGTTACTTTGGCCTCATTTACATACAACTGGAGAGCTGTGGTTGCCAATTGAGGTCTTTGTAATTTCAACAGATTCTAAACATCTTAAGACCTTTCCTTCAAGTAACTATTTTCATCTGTGTAACACCTGAGACTCTTGAGTTCTTTCCCATGACTTTGTTCTTTCTTTTCACCTGTTCTAATGGCTGTAAAGTTACAATGCAAATGAATGAAAACAATTTCAGTCAATAGCTACTGAAAATAAATCATAGCAAGCAGTTAAAAAAATTAGAATATTCAACAAAAATAAATTCCATTGAAAACAAAATTAGCAAGAAACGTCCGTCAATGCCTTACTCAAGAAGTTAACAATAGGATTAGATTTAAAGAAAAAGCTTATAATGTTGCAAAAATAAAAGTAACAATTCTGAGAATTTGGAATGATTTAGAAATCAGCAGAGAGCTGCTAAAAAGTCAAAAAGAAGGAAAAAAAAATCAAATATTTAAATAAATTAGTCACAGTTATAAAGATAGATCATATGGTAGATTCTATAAACACTTGACAGGGAACAAGTAGTTAAAGTAAACATTCTGGTCTTAAGAGCAGAAGTTATTCTAGGAATGTAAAAATGGCAGAGGGATTGACCAAATATTTTGTCTCCGTCTTCAATGGGCAAGAAAGTGCGGGAAAAATATTAGTATTTTCAGAGAGCAAAATATTGGAAAAACTTGCGGAATTAAAATTTGGCAAATCCTCAGGATCAGATCAACTACAACCTAGTAGGGATTGGGAATGTGCCAGCAATGATTTTCTGAAATGCCTTCTGTCAGGAATTATCCTATCAGATTGAAAGTTAATAAATGTTAAACTGCTTTTTGATAAAATGGGGAGAGAAGAAAATAAATTACAGGCTAATTAGCCTAACATCACTTATTAGGAAAATGTTCAAATCTATCATTAAAAAAGACTTAACAATGCACGTAAAAAAATGGCAGTTAAAAATTAAAAAATTAGAGGAAGTCAATGTGATTTTACAAAAGAGAAATACTATTTGCCAAATTCATTGAAAGGTTTTGAGGCCAAAACTTGTAATCAAAAGATGCAAAATGCCAGGATTTCCTAAAAATAAACTTTAAGGTATCAATCAAGGTTAATTGGTAAGATAGGGAATCATGGAGTTGGAGTTAATTCATTTTCATGGATAAAGGATTGGTCAATGAACGAGAAACGGGGAGTAATCATAAATGAAGCATTTTCATGTTGGCAGGAAATGAACTGGCAATGAGTGTTACTAGAAAGTAGTGTTTCTTGGTTTATTAATTGCAAAGTGGGGTGGAGAGGTAAGCTATGGGTAAGACATTAAGAGCTTGTGATCACGTATAGACTTGTTAAATGAGTGAACAACTAAGATGGCTGAAGGAATGCAATGCAGAAAATTGAGAAGTTCTTCACTTTAGTCAGAAGAATTTAAAAAAAATTGTTAAAGATGTGAAAGTTCTAAATGTTGATATTCAAAGATTGTGCGTATACAAGGAATGGTGAAAATCATCATTATAGATGTAGCAATCAATTGGGGAGGAAAAGGCAGAGATAGTAGGAACTGCAGATGCTGAAACATCCGAGATAACAAAGTGTAGAGCTGGATGAACACAGCAGGACAAGTAGCATCTTAGGAGGACAAAAGCTGACGTTTCAGGCCTAGACCCTTCATCAGAAAAGGGGGATAGGGAGAGGGTTCTGAAATAAATAGGGAGAGAGGGGAACGCGGATCAAAGATGGATAAAAGAGAAGATCGGTGGAGAGGAGGCAGACAGGTCAAAGAGGCGGGGATGGAGCCATGGATGAGTGTAGGTGGGGAGGTAGGGAGGGGATAGGTCAGTCCAGGGAGGACAGACAGTTCGAGGGGGTGGGATTAGGTTAGTAGGTAGGAAGTGGGGGTGTGGCTTGAGGTGGGAGGAGGGGATAGGTGAGAGGAAGAACAGGTTAGGGAGGCGGGCGAGCTGGGCTGATTTTGGGATGTAGTGGGGGGAGGGGAGATTTTGAAGCTTGTGAAATCCACAGTGATACCATTGGGCTGCAGGGTTCCCAAGCGGAATATGAGTTGCTGTTCCTGCAACTTTCGGGTGGCATCATTATGGCACTGCAGGAGGCCCATGATGGACATGTCGTTTAAGGAATGGGAGGGGGAATTATTCTGAAGCTGAGGTTCATGAATACTCCACAATTGCATACATTTAATGATGGGAATTGATAGGTTTTTTGGTGTCACAGGGAATCAGTGGATATAGATAGAAGGCAGGAAGATGGGAGTAAAACCCAATATCAGCCAAGTTATATTAAATGGCAGAGCAAGCTCGATTGGGTGTATGGTCTACTCTTAGATCCTATTTCTTATGTTCTTGTGTGAAGAAAATAGTCTTTAATTTAGAAGTAATCAAGATTGTATTGGCAGTCTTATTCAGCGTGTTTGGAAATACAAAAATGTTGCATTGTTGTAGCAGATATGCTTATTTGCTTGTTGTAGTTATCTGTTGGTATTTCAATGGGGCAGGTGCAAAGCAGCTTTACTTTGTTTGCAGTTCTGATGTACTTGGGAATGCTTGAAGCTGAGTCCAAGAGTTTGAATTGGGAAGTTTAACCATTTCCCAGTTCAAACCTTTCTTCATCTTAACAAGCGTAAAGTTCAGGGAAATGAAAACCCATCTAGGGCCTGAACCTTATGTTTTTGGTTAAGTGTCAGTTTTGCTGAGTTTCTTGTTGGATCGCTTGTTATATGTTACCATTAACTACCTATTCCACCCCAAGCATGGCCAGTTTTCCTGATTCTACTCTCGTATTACAACCATTGGATCCTGGAAGAATTCACAACTCATTTGCGATCTGCTGAAAGACCAGCAGCTCTGCTATCCACGCCATATTTAAGAAGCTTCAAACCATTTACCACAATATCCTGTTCTCCCCAGAGTCTTGTGGATAACAATGTGATGTCCATGGCCCTGTTGGGGAAATGGACTGCACCACCACGAGTCACCTCCTTGACCACTGAGGAAGAATGTCTGGAGGCCTCAGCGAAAGCCTTGTCAAGGCTGTCTCCTGCATGCCTGACAGCTCAGCCATTGACTCCTTGGGAGGGAATGTGATATTCAGCAAATTTGGGAACACAAACTGGTGAGCACCTCACTGAAACAACTCTGCATCTGGCCATGGAAGAAACAGGCCAGGCCTTTGGAATTGGGAGGACTGCTGGAGACTTTGAGCTGAGACTCTGGAGCTGCATGCTCTGAGCAGAGGAGGAATTCGAGGGCTTCACCCACATGGGTCAGAGGGGCAATCAGGTAGGTGGGACACAATGGCCTTTGTATTGAGGCAGTGTGGAGTGGAGCCAGCTGCCCCCATGGACAGTTTGACAGCTGCTATGGAGAGCAGGTCCATCAACCTCTGGGTCTGCTGGAGAGGTGCATACACCTGCACTCCTCAGCCCCAGCCATTGGTCCCCTGAACTGAAGGCATAATGACAGGGAATCTAGCATGGACTCCAAGTACAGGGATGTGTGCAGCACACGGAGTTATTGAATTCGAATTGCCAAAGATTAGGAGACCCAAAGGTCCCTTTACTGTACTCTACGTGGATCTGTGTGTAATATTCTTGCCTTCTAAAACATCTCACATTGGTTGGTTTTGCAGACACCTTCTGCACCCCAGGTGTGTGCACAGCCCCTTTTCTTTCCCATTGTGCATGTTGGATTTCCAGCATGATGGAAGGTGACAATACATGCTGTTTTCCCAGTGGTTTTTTTTTTACCTTCCACCTCTACACTTTAGTGTAGCCTCAAAAATCCAAGGTTCCTTCCTGATAGCTCTTCCTATAATTCTGCAAATTCTACAATTTGCTGGTCCACCCACCTAACCTGTCCATCTACACTGTCCCTCTTCAGGATTAAGGACATCTCCAAACACTTGAAACATATTGTTAAAGGGGAGAGTGAGAAACCAGAAGTTATTGTACTTATTGGTAGGAATGACATGGCTAAGGAAAAGATTAACACTTTAGAGAGTGAATAAAATAAATTAGGTAGAATATTAAAAAGCAGAACCTTGAAAGTAATAATCTTTTGTTTACACCTGGTGCAAAGCTTAAATGAAGGAAAGAATAAATAGATGAAGGACATAAATCAATGGCTGAAGATTGGTGTAATGTTCAGGGATTCAAGTTCTTGGATCATGGGATCTCTACTGGGGCAGAAAAGATGGGGTTCTGGATTGGGGGATGAGTGTAGGGCAAGGATCCTAAGCAGCAGAGTAAATGGAAAGATACATGAGGATGGGGTTTGAATCTGAAAAGAATGAGTTAATTAGAAAAGGCAGGCAAAAGTATGTCAGAGAATGGGGTGACGATGAAGAAGTAAATTATGCTTATTTCATTGCAAGGGCTCTTACAAGTAAGGCTGATGAATTCCAGGCACGTTTGGGAACATGGAATTGGGACGTCTTAGCTATTATAGAAACTTGACTGAGGGATAGACAGGACTGGCGCCCCAATGTTCTGGGTTTCAGATAGAGTCATACAGCACAGAAACAGACCCTTTGGTCCAACTAGTCCATGCTGAATGTAACCCCAAACTAAACTAGTCCCATCTGTCTGCTCCTGGCTGATATCCTTCCAAGCCTTTCCTATTCATATAGCCATTCAAATGTACTTTAAGTAATTGTACCTGCATCCACCACTTCTGATTTAGGAGGGAAAGAAAGAGAGGCAAAGAGGATGGGGAGTGGAATTTTAATTAAGAAAAGCATAACTGCTGTAACTAGAGGAGATATTTCTGAAAAATCAGTCCATTGAAAATATATGGGTGGAAATAAGAAATAGAAAAATGATCACTTTGATGTGATTGCACTATAGAATCCGACCCCTGCCCCCAAACCTGAGGTCAGAGGGCAATTAAGGAACAAATATGTAGAAACCTCTCAGATACATGCAAGAATAATAAGCTTGTAATAGTAGATGATTTTAATTTTCCAAACGTTGATTGGGACTATCATAGTGTTAAATGTTTGGAGAGTGAAGAATTTGTTAAATGTTCAATAAAATTTTCCTTACTAATGCATAAATGTACCCACTAGAGAAAAAGCAAAACTTGACTACCTCATAGGTAATGTGACTGGGCAAGTGACTGAAGTGATAGGGAACTCTTTGGGTCTAGTGATCATAATCTATTTGTTTTTAAAATGGTTCCATAAGAAGATAATCCATCCCTAAAAAAAAAGTTCTTAATTGGAGGAAGGCTAGTTTTAACGATATGAAATGAGCACTTTCAAAAATTGATTGGATTGGAGTGTTTGCAGGAAAGGGGACATCTGATAAGCGGGAGGCTTTCAAAATTGTGATAACTAGAATTCAGAATCTTATATGTTCCTGTTAGAGTGAAAGGTAGTGTTGGCAGGGTTAGCGAACAATGGGTGAATAAAGATATTGAGGTTTTAGTTGAGAATAAAAAGGAATAATACATTAGGTATAGACAACTGGGTTTAAATGAATCTGTTGAAAAGTATAAATAGTGTAGGGGCGTTCTTAACAGAGAGATCAGGAAGACAAAGAGTGGATATGAGAGAGCCTTGGCAAATAAGATTAAGGATAATCCAAAGAAATGTCACAAGTATATTAAAAGCAAGAGAGCAACTAGAGAAAGGATAGGGCCTCTTAAAGATCAAAGAGGTTGTCTTTGCGCTGAACCTCAGGAGATGGGAGAAATATTAAATGAATATTTCACATTAGTTTTTACTGTGGAGAAGAAAATGGAGACTAGAGAACTTGGTGAAATAAATATTAATGTTCTGAAAACAGTTCACATTACAGAAGAGGAAGTCCTGGAATACTCAGAAAATATAAAGGTGGATAAATTCCCAGCACCCGTTGTTGTGGAAAGTTAGAGAGGAAATTACAGGGCCTCTTGCAGAAATATTTGTATCATCTATAAGTACAGGTAAGGAGTCAGATGACAGGAGAATGGCTAATGTGTCTTTGTTTAAGAAGGGAGGTAAGGAAAAACCTGGTAACTGTAGAGCTGTGAGTTTGACTTCAGTGGTGAGTAAGTTGTTGGAAGTGATTCTGAAAGATAGGATTTACATGCATTTGGACAGACAAGGAATGATTTGGGATAATCAGCATGATTTTGTGCAAGGGAAATAATGTCTTAAAAACTTGATTGAGTTTTTTGAGGAAGTAACCAAAAAAATTGAGGCAGAGTAGTTGACGTTGTTTACTCAGACTTTAGCAAACCTTTGAAAAGTTTCCACGTGGTAGACCAATTAGGCAATTTAAAAAAAACATGGGATTTAGTGTGAGCTTGCCAAATGGATACAAAATTGGCTTAACGGCAGGAGACAGCGTGGTGATGGAGGGTTGTTTTTCACAATGGAGGCCTGATACCAGTGGTAATCCACAGGGATTTGTGCTGGGTCCACTTTTGTTTGTCGTTTATATAAATTAACTGAGGATATAGGAGGCATGGTTAGTAAGGTTGCAGATGATATCAAATTTAGTGATATATTGGGCAGTGAAGAAGGCTATCTAAAATTACAAAGAGATCTTGAGCAATTGGGTGAATGGACTGAGGAGTGGCAGATGGAGTTTAATTTGGACCAATGCAAGGTATTGCATTTTGGTAAATCAAACCTGGTCAGAACATCTTAAGTTAAATGTAGGGCCTTGTGTAGTGTTGTAGAACAGAGATCTCAGTTTCCAGATATGTAATTCTTTGAATTTTACATCACAGGGTGGCCGAGAAGGTGTCTCGCATGCGTACCCTCATTGCTCAGACCTTTGAGTATAGAATTTGTATAAGACGTTCATGAGGTCTTTTCTCGAGTACTGTGTTCAGTTCTGGTTGCCCTGTTACAGGAAAGATATTATTAAACTGGAGAGCACTCAGAAAGGATTTACCAGGATGTTGCTGGGAATGGAGAGTTTGGGTTATGAGGGGAGGCTAGATAGACTGGGACTTTCTTCACTGGAGCTTAGGAGGTTGAGGGGTGGCCTTATAGAGGCTTATAAAATCATGATGGGTACAGATCAGGTGAATAGCCAATGTCATTTCCCTAGGTTGGGACTTCAAGAGTAGGGGGCATTTTTTCAGGTGAGAGGAGAATGATTTAAAGCCATGAGGGGCAACCTTCTTACACAGATGTGTGTGTGAAATGAATATCTAGAGGAAGTTGTGGATGCGGATGTAGTTACAATGTTTGAAAGACATTTAGATAAATACATGAATAGAAAATGATTGGAGGTATATGGGCCAGGAGTAGGCAGGTGGTGCTAGTTTAATTTGGGATTATGGTCAGCATAGATTGATTGGACAAAAAGGTCTGTCTGTGTACTAACTGTATGGCAAGCTGAGATTGCCAGGTATCTGCTCTATCTTTCATGTTGTGAATTCTTGCTGTCTTGTTTTCTTGTAACAGATGAAAATGTTGGAAGCTGCAAATTAGTGAGATGAGGTGTGCAGTTGCTAATGTTGTCAACAAGCAATAATCCCCAGTAATTGATGTCTCACCATTGCTGAGCAAGTATGTCTCCTCCACACCAGGAAGTAGCGACTTCCTGTTGACATTGAAATAAGCCTTGTTGAGCATTTCACATGATTGTCCCACATTTTTCACTATAACCCACATTGTTCAGGCCTCTATAAGATTCATTCCATTTTCTGCTAATATAACCTTTGGAATTCTACTCATTAGACTAATGTAAGGAGTTGAAACAGCTACATTGCTCACAGCGAGAGGCCACAAACTACAAAGAATCAATGATTGGCTAAGTTGGTTTTATTAATGTTGGTAAATATTGATAAATATTGGTCAGGCATCTGAACATTTAGCTGCTCTTCTTCTGACAGGCGCATGTAATCTGTGACTGAAAGAAAAGATGCAATAGGCTGAATCTGACCAGAAATTGTAAAGTGTCATTTTTGGTGAGTTTCATGCAGGGTTTCTCTCTGCAAAGCCTAGTAGGTCTTTTTAAACTGAGGATTGCTGACAACTTTGACAGCTGAGCTGTGGTTCTGAGCTTTTTAATCTGTGGCTGAGGAGGTACGAAAAGATAAGAGAGGGTAGCAATACTGTGAGTGTCGAAGTAAGCACAAAGTGTGTGAGCACTGAGAGAATAAGCAGAAAGCCTTGGGTTGCTCCCTGGTCAAAAGCACGCAATGGGCGTCCATTCCTGTACACAAGGCCCTTGCAGCAGCATCATCCCCCCAATAAAAGTGCTCTCAAGTATATCATCGAAGTGCACAACTTTACTGCAAGTGGATCAGAGATGTTTCATGGTGATGCGTTGAGGGCTGCTATGTGTCAGATGCCAAGGTCTGTGGCCAGGAGATGTATGCAATTGTTGCCTATGGAGCATGTCCTGAAATGTTGGCACCTGTGTGTACAAGATGGAGGGCCAGAGGAAACTGCAACAAGCTGCAGTCACTAGGTTACTGCTCTGACTATCTAGCCAGTGAGGAAATAGGAAACGACATATTGAGGATAGATTAAGTAATATTGAAATATTAATAGGTGCACACATTCCATAGCAAGAATTTCATCTTGCCATTCTTCTAGTTTACTACCGGTGCCACGAGATAGCGAGGCGAGGAACAGGGAGCGGGCGCAGCTTAACATGTGGCTGCGCAGCTGGTGTAGGAGGGAGGGCTTCAGATATGTAGACAATTGGGATGCCTTCTGGGGAAGGTGGGACCTGCACAAGAAGGATGGGTTGCATCTGAACTGGAAGGGGGCCAATGTCCTGGGTGGAAGGCTTGCTCGAGTAGTTCGAGAGGGTTTAAACTAGTATGGCAGGGGGGTGGGAACCTGAGCTGTATACCGGAGGTGAGAGTTGATGCAGGTGAGGCAATAGCAAGAGGTCGACCAGCTAGTGGGAAGGATTTTCCTGGGAAGGAACCAAGGGATCAGTTAAAGTGTGTTTGCTTTAACGCAAGGAGTATCAGGAATAAAAGTAATGAACTTAGAGCATGGATCAGTACCTGGTGCTATGATGTTGTGGCCATAACAGAGACATGGGTTTCTCATGGGCAGGAATGGTTGCTGGATGTTCCAGGGTTTAGGGCATTTAAAAAGAATAGGGAGGGGGGAAAAAGAGGAGGGGGTGTAGCACAAGTAATCAGAGAGGGTATCACAGCTACAGAAGCTTCCATTGTCGAGGAAGATCTGCCTACCGAGTCAGTATGGGTGGAAATTAGGAACAGCAAGGGAGTAGTCACCTCGTTAGGGGTTTACTACAGGACCCCCAATAGCAGCAGGGAGATTGAAGAAAGGATAGGTCGGCAGATTTTGGAAAAGTGCGGACGTAGTAGGGTTGTTGTAATGGGTGACTTTAACTTTCCCAATATTGATTGGAACCTCCTTCAAACAGAAGATTTGAATGGACCTGTTTTGGTAAGGTGTGTTCAGGAGGGTTTCCTAACTCAGTACGTTGACAGGCCGACGAGGGGAGAGGCCATTCTAGACTTGGTGCTCGGAAACGAGCCGGGGCAGGTATCAGATCTTGTGGTGGGAGAGCATTTTGGTGATAGTGACCATAACTGCCTCACATTCTACATAGCTATGGAGAAGGAGAGGATTAGGCAAAATGGGAGGATATTTAATTGGGGAAGAGGAAACTATGATGCGATTAGACATGAGTTAGGAAGCATGGACTGGGAGCAATTATTTCCATGGTAAAGGCACTATAGACATGTGGAGACTGTTTAAGGAACAGTTGTTGCGAGTGATGAATAAATATGTCCCTCTGAGACAGGCAAGAAGGGGTAAGATAAAGGAACCTTGGATGACGAGAGCGGTGGAGCTTCTCGTCAAAAGGAAGAAGGTAGCTTACATAAGGTGCAGGAAGCTAGGGTCAAGCTCAGCTCTAGAGGATTATAGGCAGGCGAGGAAAGAGCTCAAAAATGGTCTGAGGAGAGCCAGGAGGGGGGACGAGAAAGGCTTGGCAGAACGGATTAGGGAGAACACAAAGGCATTTTACACTTATGTGAGGAATAAGAGAATGGTCAAAGAAAGAGTAGGGCCGATCAGGGGTAGCATAGGGAACTTGTGTGTGGAGTCTGAGGAGGTAGGGGAAGCCCTAAATGAGTTTTTTGCTTCTGTCTTTACGAATGAAACGAACTTTGCAATGAATGAAACCTTTGAAGCGCAAGTGTGCATGCTGGAATAGATAGAGATAGAGGAAGCTGATGTGCTGAAAATTTTGTCAAACGTTAAGATTGACAAGTCGCCAGGCCCGGACCAGGCTGCTTTGGGAGACGAGAAATGCAATTGCTTCGCCACTTGCGAAGATCTTTGCATCCTCACTCTCCACTGGAGTCGTACCTGAGGACTGGAGAGAGGCAAATGTAATTCCTCTCTTCAAGAAAGGAAATAGGGAAATCCCCGGCAATTACAGACCAGTAAGTCTCACGTCAGTCGTCTGCAAGGTGTTAGAAAGGATTCTGAGGGATAGGATTTATGACCATCTGGAAGAGCAGTCAACACGGCTTTGTGAGGGGCAGGTCATGCCTCACAAACCTTATCGAGTTCTTTGAGGATGTGACTAGAAAAGTTGATGAGGGACGAACTGTGGATGTGGTGTATATGGACTTCAGCAAGGCATTTGATAAGGTTCCCCATGGTAGGCTCATTCAGAAGGTCAGGAGGAATGGGGTACAGGGGAACTTAGCTGTCTGGATACAGAGTTGGCTGGCCAACAGAAGACAGCGAGTGGTAGTAGAAGGAAAATATTCTGCCTGGAAGTCAGTGGTGAGTGGTGTTCCACAGGGCTCTGTCCTTGGGCCTCTACTGTTTGTAATTTTTATTAATGACTTGGATGAGGGGATTGAAGAATGGGTCAGCAAGTTTGCAGATGACACGAAGGTTGGAGGTGTCGTTGACAGTATGGAGGGCTGTTGTAGGCTGCAGCGGGCCATTGTCAGGATGCAGAGATGGGCTGAGAGGTGGCAGATGGAGTTCAATCTGGATAAATGCGAGGTGATGCATTTTGGAAGGTCGAATTTGAAAGCTGAGTACAGGATTAAGGATAGGATTCTTGGCAGTGTGGAGGAACAGAGGGATCTTGGTGTGCAGATACATAGATCCCTTAAAATGGCCACCCCAGTGGACAGGGTTGTTAAGAAAGCATATGGTGTTTTGGCTTTAATTAACAGGGGGATTGAGTTTAAGAGTCGTGAGATCTTGTTGCAGCTCTATAAAACTTTGGTTAGACCGCACTTGGAATACTGCGTCCAGTTCTGGGCGCCCTATTATAGGAAAGATGTGGATGCTTTGGAGAGGGTTCAGAGGAGGTTTACCAGGATGCTGCCTGGACTGGAGGGCTTATCTTATGAAGAGAGGTTGACTGAGCTCGGACTCTTTTCATTGGAGAATAGGAGGAGGAGAGGGGACCTAATTGAGGTGTACAAGATAATGAGAGGCATAGATAGAGTTGATAGCCAGAGACTATTTCCCAGGGCAGAAAAGGCAAACACGAGGGGTCATAGTTTTAAGCTAGCTGGAGGAAAATATAGAGGGGATGTCAGAGCCGGGTTCTTTACACAGAGAGTTGTGAGAGCATGGAATACGTTGCCAGCAGCAGTTGTGGAAGCAAGGTCATTGGGGTCATTTAAGAGACTGCTGGACATGCATATGGTCACAGAAATTTGAGGGTGCATACATGAGGATCAATGGTCGGCACAACATCGTGGGCTGAAGTGCCTGTTCTGTGCTGTACTGTTCTATGTTCTATGTTCTATGTTCATTCACCACTTCATTGAAAAATGGGATGTTTTACTGTGGATGTCGAGAAGCTTCTCACTGATTGTCTCATGTGATTCTCCCAACAGCACAACATTAAGTGGCTGGAAAGATCCCCCAATTACCTCTGACAATGCAGTACTCCTTCAATATTGTGAGGAAATATTAGTCTACATGAAGTGTTCAATCTTTGAAGTGGGATTTGAACTCTCAAACTTCACATTTAGAGGTGAAGGTTCAATGATGCTGACAACATGGCTAAACACATTTGAGGGTGGAAATGTGTCAAACATGACTTATAAATGAGCACAGAGCAGACCACCAAAAGTGGATTTTAAAGTTCTGTTTGATCTAGTTTATCTGAGTTTGGTGAATTGTGCTGTAAAAAGAGCAAGTGCTACCTAGCAAAAAAAAAGCCTGCCCAATGAACTAAATTAAACCACTTCTACGGACTTGCTGCACTGTGCAATTAATATCAGTATAAAGTATTGGGTTTTAGCAACATTAATTTCAGGGAGAAATCGAATCACATTTTAGCTATGCAGCAGCTGCACTCGAACCGTATATGGTGATAAATGAGCTCGCAAACATTTCCATGGTTTTGTATTGAAAGAGATGCCTTTATTTTCCATTGCGTCAGGAACCCAGTTGGGTGAAGGACTGGCCCAGAATGAATTTATGGAGCTAGCTTTGTGAAAATATTTTAGCCAAGTGCAAAGCATCAGCATTGCTTCTGATTCTGAACTTGTTCGCCGTGGTCAGGAAATAAGATGAAGGATTTTGTTGCCTAGTAATAACCTGAAGGAGAACCATCCTTAACACCTGTTTTGTTGCTCAGGATAAAAGTCTGAGAAAAAATAAAATCTTTGTCAAATCAATGGTGGAGAGCTCCCAGGCTCTCTGATACATCTCTAACAATGGAGTATGAAGCAGTGAGTTAAAGAGGGAGGTCTTAATTAGCACAGAGTGACATTCAACTGAAGAAATGCTCAATAGCAACAGCAGCGGAAACAGCGACAAATGTAACTATCAAATGCAAGGCTGATTGGTATGGAAATTTTTTGAGTGTCTGAATTAAATTAATCAAGAGGAGTCAGACAAATCTTCCTGGAAATATAAGTCAATGCGTGCTCTCTGAACGATGACAACTAAGCTCAGACACATACACTGGTCTCAAGAGGTATGAGCAGAGTATGGTTTCAAATTAAAATTGAAGCAGAATTTAAATTGAACTGAAGAAGTGTGTTCTTGGATATGTTCCTTTTCATCTTGCTGGTTCTTACTTGACTTATCTATACAGGGTTGCTGTTTTCTGAAGTGGACCTTCAATCGACTGAACAGGTTGTTCACAGCGTACAGATTTTTGGGAACATGAGAAAAGCTGTCTGGCATATCAGTTGCTGTTTCCAAACTAAGGACATGACTGACAGTTTTGTGACATGTTGTCTAAAGTAAGTGCCCATAAGGCAGCATGTCTGTAAATAGGTCAGGTATGATGTACATAACTTGAACGATTTCCCAGAGATAGTAATGAAGAGATGGATTGCTGGAATAAGAATTACATGACAGTCCTTTACAGTTCGAAATTGAGCGTTCTTTACTCCCTTCAGGCTGCAGATGCTGTCCTTGAAGGGATTGACCGGGTGGATGGCAAAAGGAGAATTCCTCTTGAGGGATAATCTAGAACTAGTGGTCATGGTTTAAACTAGGGGGCCATGATTTAAGGATAAGAGATAAGGAAACTTATTTTTCTTTCAGAGGGTTGTGAACCTTTGGAATTCCCTTCCTGAAGAAGCAGTGGATTCAAAGTCTGCAATATTTTTAAGGCAGAGGTAGATAAACTCTTGATTACCAAGAAGATGAAATATTTTCAGGGATATGCAAGAGGGTAGAGTTGAAGTTGAAATTAGATCAGCCATGAGGTTATTAAACGATGTGCAGGTTTGAAAGGCTGAGTGGCCTACTCTTGTTCCTTGTTAGCATGCTCTAAGGTTCTTTGCTCCCCATATGCGAGTCATGAGTTCCATTATGACTCAAATTCTTGGCTGGTGTTTTTTACATTGGATGTCAGATTCAGAAAAATCTCAATTCTTTGAATTCTTGGGCAATGTCTGCTCAATGCATAGTAACTTTAGATGTTACTTTACATTAGCAGTAGATAAACATCACAATAAGTGGAATTGACTGGCTAATTGCTTTCTTACATAATCCTTGACAATCCATTGAAACTTTCCATGATAAATGCATGTAGCTGCAGGTGCCAGGATTACATTGTGAAATAGTTAGATTTCACCCCGTTTTCTAATTAAGAACATTTTGTATAATTCTCCAGAAAATCTAGGCATCGTTGCAACCAGAGAAAGCAACTAGTATTTGCATGCTCCTATACTGGCAAATGGATTTCCATACATATTCACAGAGCTCCCCTGATTAGAGGACATTGAGGTCTTAGTATAACTTGGATCTGTTGTTTCAGCTGTATTCAAAGCAGGTATTAGAATCAGTAACTATATTACCTAAAGATCTTCATTCAGCTGATGCCTATGGAAGGATATTATGGCACATTAGTTTGTCAACTGTAACAAAATGCACAATGGGCCAATACATAAAAGCCAAACTAATGGTATTTGCTATTATTTATGCGTAAATGATATCACAACTTCAAGCAAGGTGCAGATGAATGTTTGAATGTAAATATCTAAACATGATTATCGGCGATGTGTTGCTGTTATTAGTTTGCAAAAACAGCGGTGTGCTTTCTGCCTCGCCACTGCCATGCATTGAATGTCGTGAGGTGTCTGTATTTGCGAGAGAATTCTGAACTAAACCCACCACAGATATTGAGGATCAGTTATGAGTAGCAATGATGGATTTGAATGCGCAAGAAACGTTTAAACACTGAAGTGCCAATTGAATGCACAAGAAATGTTTAAATACTGAAGTGCCAAAGAGTAGAGGGATTGAAGGTCCACAGACTGTTGAAAGTCACAGGACAGGCTGACCAGGTGATTAAGAAGGAATGTGGGTTTTTTTCCTTCATTAGCTTATGCACGGGATGTCAGTTCAAGAAATTCTGCTAGGACTATAAAGCAACCATTAGGTTACAACTGAAATGCTCCATACATTTCTGGTCACTACATTACATGAAGGAGGTAATTGCACTAGAGAAGGTGCATAAGCAAAATGGTTCCAGGAGTGAGAAATTACAACAATGAGGCAAAATTGGACAGAGTGACATTTGTTAACTTTAGAGTGGAGGATATTGAGGAAATGTAATTGAGTTGAATAAAACATAAAGGGCCTAACTGTAGAAGGGGGATAGGAAGGATCTGTTTCCTTTCACACAATGTTGACAAAGCCCTAGTTGTTAATGCTTCAAACTTACTACAAGTTTACTTCATCCAAATTCACATTTTAACTTGCAATGGGTGGCACGGTGGCTCTGTGGCTAGCATTACTGCCTCACAGTGCCAGGAACTGAGTTTTAATTTTAGCCTCAGGCGACTGTCTACGTGGAGTTTGCACATTCTTTGTTGGTTTCCACCCAAAGTCCAATGATGTACAAGATAATAAAATGTGAGGCTGGATGAACACAGCAGGCCAAGCAGCATCTCAGGAGCACAAAAGCTGACGTTTCGGGCCTAGACCCTTCATCAGAGAGGGGGATGGGGAGAGGGAACTGGAATAAATAGGGAGAGAGGGGGAGGCGGACCGAAGATGGAGAGTAAAGAAGATAGGTGGAGAGAGTGTAGGTGGGGAGGTAGGGAGGGGATAGGTCAGTCCAGGGAAGACGGACAGGTCAAGGAGGTGGGATGAGGTTAGTAGGTAGCTGGGGGTGCGGCTTGGGGTGGGAGGAAGGGATGGGTGAGAGGAAGAACCGGTTAGGGAGGCAGAGACAGGTTGGACTGGTTTTGGGATGCAGTGGGTGGGGGGGAAGAGCTGGGCTGGTTGTGTGGTGCAGTGGGGGGAGGGGACGAACTGGGCTGGTTTAGGGATGCAGTAGGGGAAGGGGAGATTTTGAAACTGGTGAAGTCCACATTGATACCATATGGCTGCAGGGTTCCCAGGCGGAATATGAGTTGCTGTTCCTGCAACCTTCGGGTGGCATCATTGTGGCTGTGCAGGAGGCCCATGATGGACATGTCATCTAGAGAATGGGAGGGGGAGTGGAAATGGTTTGCGACTGGGAGGTGCAGTTGTTTGTTGCGAACTGATCGGAGGTGTTCTGCAAAGCGGTCCCCAAGCCTCCGCTTGGTTTCCCCAATGTAGAGGAAGCCGCACCGCGTACAGTGGATGCAGTATACCACATTGGCAGATGTGCAGGTGAATCTCTGCTTAATGTGGAATGTCATCTTGGGGCCTGGGATGGGGGTGAGGGAGGAGGTGTGGGGACAAGTGTAGCATTTCCTGCGGTTGCAGGGGAAGGTGCCGGGTGTGGTGGAGTTGGAGGGCAGTGTGGAGCGAACAAGGGAGTCACGGAGAGAGTGGTCTCTCCGGAAAGCAGACAAGATTGGGGATGGAAAAATGTCTTGGGTGGTGGTGTCGGATTGTAGATGGCGGAAGTGTCGGAGGATAATGCGTTGTATCCGGAGGTTGGTAGGGTGGTGTGTGAGAACGAGGGGGATCCTCTTGGGGCGGTTGTGGCGGGGGCGGGGTGTGAGGGATGTGTTGCGGGAAATACGGGAGACGCGGTCAAGGGCGTTCTCGATCACTGTGGGGGGAAAGTTGCGGTCCTTAAAGAACTTGGACATCTGGGATGTGCGGGAGTGGAATGTCTTATCGTGGGAGCAGATGCGGCGGAGGCAGAGGAATTGGGAATAGGGGATGGAATTTTTGCAGGAGGGTGGGTGGGAGGAGGTGTATTCTAGGTAGCTGTGGGAGTCGGTGGGCTTGAAATGGACATCAGTTACAAGCTGGTTGCCTGAGATGGAGACTGAGAGGTCCAGGAAGGTGAGGGATGTGCTGGAGATGGCCCAGGTGAACTGAAGGTTGGGGTGGAAGGTGTTGGTGAAATGGATGAACTGTTCAAGCTCCTTTGGGGAGCAAGAGGCGGCGCCGATACAGTCATCAATGTACCGGAGGAAGAGGTGGGGTTTGGGGCCTGTGTAGGTGCGGAAGAGGGACTGTTCCACGTAACCTACAAAGAGGCAGGCATAGCTGGGGCCCATGTGGGTGCCCATTGCCACCCCCTTAGTCTGTAGGAAGTGGGAGGAGTCAAAAGAGAAGTTGTTGAGTGTGAGGACGAGTTCCGCTAGGCGGATGAGAGTGTCGGTGGAGGGGGACTGGTTAGGTGGATTGGTCATGGTGGAATTGCCTGTAGTTTCCAGGGATATGCAGGATAGGGGTTAGCCATGAAAAATTCAGAGTCTCAGGGATAGGATAGGGGCTGAACCTGGATGAAATGCTGTTTGGTGGGTTGGTATAGGCTCTGAGCTGAATGGCCTGCCTCCACCCTGTAGGAATTCTATATCAATCATAGATTGATATATTAAATTTGTAGGTAGCATTGTGCATTTATATTATACAATTACTATAATTAAATATCCCAATATTTCTCTCTCTCTCAAGATGTGAGGGAAATGTCGATTGAGGGAATGTAGAGGTCAAGATGGGAACTAAAGGTTTGATCAAAGAGACTGGTCTTAAGGCTGAGAGTAAATGAAGAATGGACAATGGATTATTGGCGACGTTTAGAAACAAAGTTCCAACCGACATTACTTAGCTAGCTGAAGGCATGGCTCCTAATGTTGATATTGAAGGGTGGCAAATTACTGTTGACCCAAGTTATATAGATACCTCAATGTCCTCTAACCAGGGGAGCTCTGTGAATATGTATGGAAATCCATTTACCAGTATAGGAGCATTAAAAAGGGGGAAGAGTGCAGGGCTGTAGCTGGGTACAGAGGTCTCAAGGGTTCAGGGCATGGAGATGTTGAAAAGGAAACTAATAAGAGTCTTGAGTATGAGGCACTGGAGAATGGGGCCAATATAGATCAGCCACGATGGTAGAATGTGACTCGGTGCAGGTTGGATGCAGACAATGGTCTATTAATAATGTGGGCTTGCTGATAAAGGATAGGTGACCAGGAAGGAAAGCGCTGGAATAATGTCATAAAAAACATCTATCAATTTTCATGCATTGGAAATGTAGATAGGGGTCACCAATCTCAAAGAAGTGAAAACAGATCATTTTTGAGATGGAGAGAAATGGGGATTGGAATTCAACTTGTGACAAATGTGATTCAGAAGCTGTGAATCATTTTGTTCAGTATAAAAGTGGAGTTAGTGGTGGTGGTACGGAGTTTATAGTGCGAGCCAAATATGTTGACTTTGATCTTCTGGAGAAAGCTGAGAAACAACATAGATTAAATGCCAAATAAATCTAATTACATTCCTCAGTAGAGAGGTGATGGAGAGATAGAGCTAGATGCCTTCACCACAACCACAGAAGTTGACTTGCAGATTTAATTGGTAGTTTGGAAGGCAAATGCAATGTTACCATTCATTTCAAGAGGGCGAGAATACAAGAGCAGAGATGTACTGCTGAGGCTGTATATGGTTCTTTTCAGACTACATTTGGAATACTGAGATCTGTTTTGGACCTCTTATCTAAGGAAGGGTGTGCTGGCATTAGAGGGAGTCCAGAGGAGCTTTACAAGAATGATCCTGGGGATGAATGACTTGTCCAATGAGGAGTGATTTAAAAACTCGGGAATTTAGAAGGATAAGGGGGAATTCTCATAGCTTACAGAATACTGAGGGGTCTGGATAGAGTGGATATGGAGATGATGTTTCCACTAATAGGAGACAGTAGGACTCGAGGCACACTCTCAATGAAGGAATGGCCCTTTAGAAATGAGATGAGGGGAAGTTTCTTTAGCTAGTGGGTGTTTAATCATGAAATTAATTGCCACTGAAAGCTGTGGAGGCCAAGTCATTGAGTGCATTTAAGATAGAAATAAGTTCTTGATTAGTAAGGGGATCTGCGGCTACAGGGAGAAACGTTGGAGAATTAAAAACATCAGTCTTGCTCAAATGATGGAGCAGGCTTGATTGGCTTAACTCTGCTTCCTTCTCTTACGGCCATATGGGCTCCTTGTCTGTAGATAATACTGTCATGGAGCAAACAAGGGATATAGGCAACACTTACCAACATGTTAAAAATTCAAGTTGCAATTTTTAATTTAATGTAAAGATCTTAACTGAAATAGTGCATTTATGATTCTGAGGAAGGGTCACCGGACCCGAAACATTATCTCTGCTTTCTCCTCCACACTTGCTGCCAGGCCTGCTGAGCTTTTCCAGGAACACTGTTTTTGTTCCTGATTTACAGCATCCACAGCTCTTTTGGTTTTTATTTAGTGCATTTATAGTAATTGTTTCAGTCTTTTTGTATCTGATGCCAACAGATACACGAACATTCATATTGTTAAAATCCCAGCTGATGGTAATAGTGGACAAGTCATATTCTAAAGTGAAACCTGGTTTGATAAACTATAAATTTAGTTTTTTAATTTTATTCCAATGATGGTCAGTCACGGAAAATATTCATATGGCTGCCAATGTACATTTTAACAAAACAACTTGCGTTTAATACAGAAAAAGAAAAAAGAGATAATTTGAAATGTCTTTTTCATAAAGAGTAAAATGATTCCCCAGCAATGCACTTTACAGATGCTGAACACCAGAGAAGAACCACTCTCATTGTCATCTTAAAATTTCTTACTTAACTGATGAGGTCACATGCATTACTTTTTGGTGAATCACCGCGCATTTACCAGATGTGATTCCCTCCATTAGTGCCTCACCTTGAGAACCACAGACACAAGCTAACTCTTTGATTTGAATTCATTGTACCAAGAGAAGCTCAGGCCTTCTTCCAACAAGTGTACTTGCTAAAACAACTTAACCTTTCTTTCTAGCTCTGATGTGGAGACTGCCAAAATTAAACTGTCCTTCTGCTAGAATGTTTACTTCTGAATAGAATCTGTTTCTGGTATCTGCGTCTCCTCTTTGAAAAAGCTCAACTTAGTATGCTTCAGCAATTATCTCATAACGTAGCTTTTGTAGCATTTAGCTAAGTCACATGCTTTCTTGGAAATTTTGTTTTGACATACAGCTTTAAAAAGATTCTGACACTTAATAAACAAGTCTTCTTCACAATTTTAAAATTAAAAATCCATCTTTAGTTTAATACCAAGTTCTCAATTAAGAATAATAACATAACATCAAGCTTCATTACAATAACTTTACTATACATAGGTCAACTAAATTATATCAGTGAGATATTACAAGGATTAGTGCTTGAGTCCCAACCATTCCTATTCCATGTTAATGATCAACTCTAATATTTCCAAGTTTGCAGAAGATGCAAAATTTGGAAGGAATGTGATTTGTGAAGGGGTCCGTGGGCATGTTGACAAGCAGATTGAATGGGCAAGAATGTGGCAGATTGTGTGAAATATGGACAAATGTGAGCTTAACCAACTTGGTGAGTGTAACAGAGATGCAGCTGATTTCTTAAATTGTGAGACATTGGAAAGTGTTGACATTCAAAGAGAACTAAGAAGGAGACATTTTCCCCAGGGCAGAAATGACTATAATGAGGGGGCATAATTTTAAGGTGATTGGAGGAAGGTATAGGGGAGATGTTAGAGGTAGATTCTTAACAGAGGGTGGTGGCCATGTGGAGCGTGCTGCCGGCAGTGGTAGTGGAGTCAGATACATTAGGGACCTTTAAGTGACTCTTGGATAGGCACATGGAGGATGTAAAACATAGGGTATGCAGGGTAGTTAGATCTTAGTAGGATAATAGGTCATCACAACATTGTGAACCAAAGGGCCTGTACTGTGCTGTACTGTTCTATGATCTTAACTAAGTGTTTTTACATCAGTGAACCTAGCAGATATGGCAGACAACTTGGAAGCAAATGGTATGTCAGGATTTATTGAAAGAAGATTTGAGTACAGGAGCAAAAAAAGCCTTGCTTCAATTATGCAAGGGACTCATGAGACTGCACCTGGAGTCACGGTGTGTAGTTATAGCCCCCTTGCCTATGGAAAGATGTACTTGCCACAAAGAGCACAGCAGAGGTTCACCAGACTGATTCCTGGGACTGTCCGGTGATGAGAGATTGAGGGCCAGTATTCTGTGGAATTTAGAAGAAAGAAGCAATTGCATAGAAACTTACAAGATATTAAAGAGGAGTAAAACTGAATAGATGCAGAAGGGACATTTCTCCCAGTGTATGAACTGGATCCAGAGGACACAGTTTTAGAATCAAAGGTAAGACATTTAGAACTGAGATGAAGAGGAAATTTTTCACGGAGTTGGACGGTGACTCTTTGGAATTCTCTACCCCAGAGGATTGTGGAGATTCACAGTCTTTGAGTAAGTTAAGACAGAGGTTGATAGATTTCTAGTTACTAATGATATCAAGGATATGGGGATAATATGGAAACATGCATTCAGGCAGATGGCCAACTATCCTGTAGAATGGCAGAGCAAACTTGAGAGAATGCATGACTTACTCTTGCTTCTGCATTATTATGATTTATTCTGCAAGTCAGATTTTAAATTTTACAGGTGACTGGGGCACCTATTGCCCGGCATTCTACTGCGCCATTATCAAAATTGTGTTTTACTTACCCTGTGCGCAGCCTGCATTTTTTATTCACTTAGAGTAAATTTTATAACATCTATCTGAAATTGTTATTATCATAATGCTGTAAACATAACCAAATAGAATCAAATGTACCAAACAAAATGTCTTCCTGTAGCTGTCTTTTAAATATGGTTTTGGACATGATTAGGTAGATAATTCTGTATATAGACGGGGCAAAAAATATTTATTACAGACCCCTGTCCTCCCAAAGTGACAAGTAATTATAGCAGTCAATACACAGCTATCTCCAAGAAAAGTTCCATTGTCTCCACAATCTTGCTGCCAGTACACTTCTACACATGATAAAGCACATTTTGTTATTCACCTGCCTGTGCTGGTATTCTGTTCTGTGTTATTCATTATAAACCCAATTATTGCCTATTGTGAAAGAGAAGCAGCAAGTTTAACACAAGCATTGTAAACTCACTGGCCTCATTCCAGTATTAACAATTAAGTTGGTTCAGGCACTTGGGGTTATATCTCCCTTTCACATTTTCCAGCAATGAGTTATTTTCATGGAATTTAAGGCTATGACATTCATGCTGACAATAATTAGTTTTGACACGATTTTACATTTTTTTATCTGATACTCGAGTAGACATAGTTCATGCCTTCTTGACAACAGAACTCCACCAAATGCTATTTAAACTAATCTGAATGACTCTCATACTATTCTGGTCTTCTGGGGCTTGTTTACATCAAATGTCCTTTGCTCTGTGGGCTGAGGTTGTGCATGTCATTGCCTCTTCACACTTGGCTAACATTGAGGGTCAGCATATGGATGATGGGAGGTATGCCTGATTGCTGACATGCAACAGGAACAATGAGCATAGAAGTAGTTTTCAACATGTCATTTCCATGAGATTGAGACTCCCTTCTCTGTATGGCAAATGTTCTACATCTGTTACCTGAAAATGACATGCCAAATTGCATACTTCTGGCAGGACAAGGGGTAGATTTTCTCAGTTTGTGAAATTGTAGGGATTATTGACCTTCAGTTTTCACAGGCTAAGCCTATTATTGAATCATAGTTATTTCTGCACCATGTATAGACCATCCTTTCTAACCAGAACTTGTCACTGGAGCTGTCTACGTTCATCTCCACTTCTCTGAATTAATCATAATTGAATTATTGTTTATTTCTTTTGTTTTATTTTTGCTGAAGCATTAATGTACCTTTTCATATTCTCACATGCAGCAGTCAGTGAGTTAAGCCATCCAATGTGAGACACATGTTAATTAAATTAAACCACAATGAGAGATAACTCACTTGACCTTGAATAAACTGTAGTTATGCTGATTTCCTGATGTGTATATACTGCCTGAAAGACATTTTTTGAAACTGGTACTTCTATGAAGTATAGCCTTCCCCAGCAGCTGGCTTTTGTGAATTGTTGCTTTTCTCAGGGACTGTGCAAGACCTGGGTTTGGGAAACTGGGGCATGAACAGTGATTTTCATTGCTGCAGTCAATAAAATAAGGAAGAAATACTAGTGCAGAGGCATTGTCATTCGACTAGTAATCCATCACGCTGAGTCTAATGTCCCGGGATGTAGATTTGAATGCTACCATGGCAGATGATGAAATTTGAATTCATAAAACCTGGGATGAAAGGTTATTGTCCAAGAAATTTAAAACAAAATCTCCACCAGGTTCATGAATGGCTTCTAGGGAAGACAATCAACATCCTTACCTGACCTGACCTATCTGGGGCTCACATCATTCCCTCACACAGTGATCCTCTTCCCTAAGAGATCATGGATCTCTTGATGAGAAGTACTGAGATATATGATCTTATCCGGTTCTATGTTGCAGAATGAAAGTTTGCCTTCTGCATTTTTACACTCATACAGCACTGAAACAGACCATTCAGTCCAATGTGACTGCACTGACCTGACATCCCAATCCGACCTCGTTCCATGTTCCAGCATTTGGCCCATATCCCTCTAAACTCTTCCTATTCATGTAGCCTTTTAAATGTTGTAATAATACCTGCTCCCACCCTTCCTCTGGCAGGTGAGAGGAAAATTCTGTCAGCAAGCCACCATGATAATTGCCCCACCATCCATACTGTCATGCTAGCTCCTCACAACAGCCTCCCCCAAACCCCCTACACACACACACACACACACACACACACACAGAGCGGTGATGCATTGTCTCCCGTGCTTGTTAAGAATGTGGTTGTGAAATGGGAACATCAGGTTAACTTTTAAATGCTTTGTTCTCCACACAGTTGCAGAGTTATTATGGCAAGTTGGCATTTAGTGCGTAAAACATAATGGTCAAAATTGCTTGAGGCCCTAATTTTAAACATGTATTATCGGACAGTGAATACTTTGCCAATTGAAGTGCAAATTGAAGCTGAATGGGTGGGATTGTTGAATCAATGGAGGCAAGCTATTGCCACTTGTAGGGTCCTGAATGCCAAGACTTTTACGTGCCCATCCCCGAAGGTTTAAAACAGTAACTTACTGCACCTACTTTGCACGTGATAGTAGCTAACTTGTGTAGTTATTATGCAGTTGACAATGTGGCAAGATTCAAACTTCAATTAATTTTGTATGGCTTGCAGGCTCCTATTGATGATCAAACATCCCCCATCTTCTGTTCCCTTTTGTCTTCTGTCCCTATAGACCCAAACCTTTTCAGCCTCTCTCTCTCATTCCCATTGAGCTCCTTTGCATGACTAATCATGACCCCCCCTCCCCCTTTATGCCTGAACTCATAAGTTTGGACATTCTCATGCCTTTCTTTGCTCTATTCCCTCCATATGTAAAGTGACTAGTTTCAGCCACCTCACTGAAATAACTCCTCTGAGGCAGTTATCAGGTCAACAAGTGGCCCTTTATTTACATGTGGAGAGCCCTTGATACTTATCCAGCTTCATCAGAGCCAGCTCTGAGTAAGCACAATCTCTGACCAGATTAACGGTCTCAATCAGGGAGCTCATATTCTGAAATCCATCTGGTTGACCTTGTTACAATTACTACACCCACCTTTTGAGTTCTAAGTCTGCTCCCAGTCACTGAGGTCCCATCCAAATATTTACAATTGCCCACTATTTCTGTCAGCATTTCCTCAGTGATCCAATGTAATGAAGCCCATCTTCAGTTGCCTTCTTCCCCAGAAATCCATGGAATGCTCCCTGATAACTGCATGACCGTTACTGACCAAAATCCCCAGGACTGACCTATGACCCACATCCTGGACTGAAGGATCAACTGCAGCCTGAATGACTTACCTGTAATCCCATTCTTCTTGTATTTGACCTGATAGTGGCCCAATCTGTGGACTAAAGACTCAGCTTCCTGGACTTTTGTAGGACCAAGTATTTGGATGGTCATGGCTAACTACCTGAACTAGAATCAGATAAGCCCTTTGGCTGACTGCAGTGGTCCCTTTACTGACTGTGTTGTTCCCTTTTACTCTACAAAGAAGTGCTCTTCGACGACTTTCACAAATGACCAACTGCTTTAAGCGAATTCAATGTGTTGCCACCTAAACTGCCAGCATATGCTGCAGTTGTCACATTAACATAGCACTCTGTCACACAGTGACATAGACACCCCATGCCTGAGTCATCGATTGACAGTTCAGTCTTTTCTCCATCAATAGTTTCTCACGTCGCCATCTGCGCATTCCTTTCTAAGCAAGCCTGGGAGAGTAGTAGCCTACAACTGGGCACGGAAGACTTTGTGTGCTGCAAAGTAACCCAAGTCTCAGAGAAGATGGCAGACTGTAAGACAGTGCTGTAGTTAGGAATGTGTGGTGAGGAGGCAGGGTAAAGTGTGCAGAAGCTGGTCACCTCCAAGTAAGTAGGAAAATGAGTCTGCTCCAGGGAAGCAAACTGAGCCATAAGATGTATCCTGGGCAGGTGCATGGGATGTGTTTATGTATCTGTGTGCCAGTCGACCTGCATGTCATTGGTGTTTCTGAGCTGCAATGTAAAGTGTTGGAGGGCTGAAGTGGTGTGGTGAATTGGTCCTAGAGCAGGAGTGAGGTGATTTGCATGGATAAAGGTTGAGGAGAATGTTCGAATGGAACACGAACCTTGTTCAGAAAAAGCATTTAGAGCTGGCCAAGATGAATATTCAGGGAGCTACAGCCACCAGACACCTTCACTAATTTACATGTCAGGAAGTTGTGGTATTTATTTTCCAGTAAAAGAGAAGAGAGTTGGAAGTAGCAAATAAATAAAGTGAAGTTGGTGTTTTAATAAAATATGAATGTTTGGAAATAAGTTACTACTGCTAAGTGGTAAGGCTCTGAGATCATTATTTATGACTTCAGGGGAAAACTATTAAAAAAAAATTCTTAGGATGAGAGCAGGGAATTCTCACTGCAACTGTACAAGGTGGTGGTGAGACCACATCTGGAGTACTGTGACAGTATTGATCCCTTTGCTGAAGGAAAGATACCTTTTCATTGAAGGTGGTTCAGAGCTCATTCACTATGGTGATCTCTGGTATGTAAGGATTGTTTTATAAGTGGGGCTTTAGTCACTGGAGTTTAGAAGAGTGAGAGGTGACCTGATTGACACATACAGGATTCTTAAGGGAATAGACAGAGTCAATACTGAGAGGACGTTTCCCTCATTGGAGCCTCCGACCAGAAGAAGGCATAATCTCTGAATAAAGGGAAACCAATTTTAGACTGAGATACAAAGGAATTTCTTTACGTAGATGGTCGCGTGTGTCTGGAAATTCTTATCACAGAGAGCTGTGGGGATAAAGTCTGCATCTATATTTAAGGCTGAAGTAGATAGATTTTTGATCAGATAGGGAAATGAGGGTTATGGGGGAAAGGAAGGAAAATGGAGTGAGGGTTGTCAGAGTAAGCCTGAGGGGCTGAATGACTTCGTTCTCTTACTTTGTTTTATGGTCTTTCAGTTTAACACAGAGCACCCGATTTTTTTTTCCCAATCTCATGATGCACTCCCCAACTTTTGAATTATACTCTTGAGGGGAAAGTTCTGCCCAATGTGTTTCTTGCAGATGTAACTTACTAACTGCAGTATCAAAATTATGTGATAAGTTTCTTGACCTAGAAGGTTAAAAATTTGTTTGGCCCATTTTTGTGTGCAGGACTCCCGATCAAAATCTGTTCATGCTCATTCCCACTGAGGCAGTGAGAATGTGAATATTATACTGCCTCCTCACTTCCATGATTTCTGTGAGCAGTCAAGCATGGCCCACATTGCTGACTAGCTGCACAGACCACAGGAGGGTGAACAGACCGTGAAGCAAGCAGATCTTCCAACTATCCACTGAACTTCAGCATCCTGTTAGCTGCACTGCGTAAAAGCAGGAATAAGATGTCACTGCTACAAATGGAGAGAAAGGAAATTAAGAAATGGAGCAGAAAGATACATTCAGGTTCAGTGATAAGACTGAGCTGAAGAAGAACCATCATGTTTCTGTGGGGAGCAATGCTATCAACAAACATATAGATTTGGACCCACAAACCCATACAGATCAAAACCAAAAATGACACTACTCACCATAATGAACCAGACAGCATAAATTCCAAGTGGAACAGAAGAACCTCGCTTCATCAGAGGTCTTGCTGATGATGTTTCTGAGCATAGTGACAAAATGTCTAAAGGAAAACAAGCCAGCTCAGTGAGCAAGCCAATAACCTCATTACCTTTGGCTATTCAACTATAACAGACACACTGCCTAAATCCAGTATAAACCTGTGACTGAGTGTATTTTTTGGCTGAAAGTACTGAATGGGTTTTTTACTGTCTGATCAAAATGAATACAAGGTCAGTGTACTTCAAAAACAGCAAATTTGATAGCTTATTCTACTTAATAAATATGTTAACTAAGAGTGAATCTATTAGCTTAAGGTACTTTATGCATAGAGAAACTAATGAGCCTCACTGCCTTGTCTTCACAACAAGGAGTTTAGCCAGCTGACACTGTTCAGATTTCATGGCACTTCTCCATGAACTGGGCCTGATGGGGAAGTCCAATGGGTGGGACAAAGTCCCTGATACAGGCTGTGTAGCCATTTCTTAGTATTTTCAGTACTTTTCCAGGCATTCCATTGCGCAGAAAACAAGTTCAAAACATCTCCAGGTGACTTTTGTTAATTATGTAAATGAATGTCTGTGACATCCAATGAAAATAATGCAGTTACTTCTGAGCTAAAACAGGCTGTTTTTATTTTACACCAGGCCTATTTTCATGTATTTTTGTCACTTCCAATAAATCCTTGACCATTGACACTTAATGGCCTGGTTTAAAGGTATTATTTTTAAGCCCAACATTACACTGACATATAAATAACATTCTGAGTGATTGTTGGAGATTCCAGCCACTATTGTGCCAAACTCCAGATATGTAGAGGCTCAATGCTAACTGACAGCAATGTCCTTGCTCTGATGCAAAACGCTTTTGGACTTGAAAGAGATAGTATAGTTCTGTGACCAACGTCTAGGACCATAAGACACAGGAACAGAAATATTGTCAACCCTGAGTGATCTGAGGCATTGCTCCACATTAAGGTGAAGGTAAAGGAGTGCTCTCAAATCACCCATGGAGAACAGGTCCTCTTCCTTCCCTTCCTTGGTAGACCTTTATCTCTTGGCAGTGTCTGCTCCTTTTTCTCAGTACTGTTGCAGACCTTAATCCTAATCCACCAGATGCACTGGCCTTCCTCAACGCATGCAGGTACTCACCACGCAACTTACAAAGACAAACCACCAATATTGCCACAAGCAGAGGTAAGGCAAAAGGAGTGCACTTGCATGTTAGATGCTTGATATTTGCGATAGACATTAAATAATAACGAGGATATGGCCTCATACCGTTGAATGCCTGTTCAAATTAATGTGTTTCATGTAGCCTGCCTGCACGTGTGCAGAGATAGAGGGAAAAGTACCAGACTCTTGCAGGTGTGTTGGAATGTGAGAAAGGAAAAACGAATTGACCTTGGATAGCAATGCTGACGTGTTGCCATCTCATTTCTCTTGTCTCAGAGGCAGCTCTGTGCATTGACAGCAGCCTGCTATTATGACAGTTGTTGATTTAAACCGCTAGCAAGCATTTACTGTAGGCTATATGCTGTTAGAGGCCTCACACAGCTTCTGCAAGTCATCAACTCAGAGAAGATGATTACACAACAGGAGTACCGTGTACATAATGTGTAATCTGAACACTGAAGGTGCTTGTCAAGGTTATCTGCAGAAACATTTTGCCCTTGCATGATGGCCTCCCAGAGGCTGATGTCGTGGATAATGCTGGAAGTGAAGAACTGGCTGCCATTTCCTCCATTTATTTCCCACCTCCACGTTAACCTGCCCTCAATTTCACTCCATTCACCTCAGCAGCATTCTCACTGCAGTTGTAATGAAGGCTGCCAATCGCACTTCCCATCATGCTGGTTGAACTGCCATTCTACCTGTTCAACTTGTTCATAGGTCTTAAGTTGGAGATGACCCAGGGAGGTCCCTGCTTATTTGGCCACCTTCTGGTAGATGGTACAGGCAGCTCCTGACTTGACAATGGTGTCACCATCCAGATGCAATTAGAGTTTTAAAACGCAGCGCATTCAAGTTTCTGAAACAATGGCTGACACCATGATAACCTGACGTTTCCAGCACTGGCCATTCCATTATAGTTCTCTTGCCAGCATGAGGCATTTTCTGGGCTGCACCACAAAGTACCCATGCCACTTTTGTCTTTGTGACTTCCTTAATGTAGGCACTAGCAATGTGACAAAGCCCAGTTTGTACTTAACAAAAACTGAAAGAACTGTGGATGCTGTAAATCAGGAAAAAAACCCAGAAGTTGTAGGAAAAGCTCAGCAGATCTGGCAGCACCTGTCCTGAGGAAGGGTCACCGGGCCTGAAATGTTAACTCTGATTTTTCTTCACAGATGTTGCCAGACCTGATGAGCTTTCCCAGCAACTTCTGTTTTGTTTTCCCAGTTTAAATTGAATGATTCTTTAGGATTTCTAGGATACAAGTTGTGCTTTGATCATTCAGTACATTTGCTTACCACAGTCTTTCCCATGTGGGACACTGTTATGACATATGCAAATACAGCTTTGTTATAATAAAGGAGATACTTAATTTGGTGTACACTTAAAACAACATGCTGTGCCATAGCCCAAAGGTCTATTTGCACAGCTTAATATTCCATCCTATTCTGTCTGTTGCATCTGACAACATTACCATCCACAGCTGTAGTGACATTTTTGGCACTATTCACGTGCATTTGGTTAAATTTTAATGTCATCCTCTTCTGCATAGTTAGCTTCAGAACCATTAAACAAAATATACTCACTGTATTTAGTTTAAGTAGATTCAGGTACCAAGAGTGTATGAATTTCCATATAATGGTAACCCAGATTGTGCTCTCCTGCACAAGTGAGCAGAAGAAAACCCTGCAAATGTAGGAAATTTTAAACCAAACCAACCTGGATTTACATAGCAAGCCAATCAACATCAATATTAGGAAAATACAGTTAATAATTTTTCCATTGCCTTTTAGCATTCTCTTTGTACATAATAACTTACCATTACATCATTTTAAAATTATATTCCAAGCAACAAGATCACTGCACTGCTCTTCTCAAACAATAGCTTTACTACTACAACCCTATTCTTCATACAGACTAAGATAATAAAGTGTGAAGCTGGATGAACACAGCAGGCCAAGCAGCATCTTAGGAGCACAAAAGCTGACGTTTTGGGACTAGACCCTTCAGACTACTAGGTAACACTACGTTTAATTTAGTAACTGAAATTGATAGGTTTTATTAGTGTCAGTGGTATCCATAATGTTTGATTTGTAATATTAGCTTTCATCTTCTCAATGGTCAAGGCAGTAATTTTGCCCAATCAGTTACTTCAGCAGCTTCCATCACACTTAATGCTAACAATTTTTCAGAGTGGCTTGTGCTTTCCCATAGAGCTCAGAATGGGGACTTCTTTGGTGTAAGGGTTACGTACATAACTTTATGTAGAGGAGAGGCATTGAACTTTGCAGTTAACGCTAAAGTAGGAGACATTGTCAATAATACTGAAGACAATGTTAAAAATAAATCTAATGCAGTAACAGGTTCAATGGTCAAAATATGTAGAAGTTTGGATATAATACCGAATCTTTTACAAAGATTATATTTTTATATATAAGACTGTAATTCCAGCATAATGTGTAACTCTGGGCTCCATACTATGAGAAGCATGTTGACATAATAGAAAATATACAGTGCAACTGAACCAGAATATTGCCTGGAGTGGGGAAGCACAAATTTGAAAGAAGACTTGAGAATTTACGAATAGCTTGATTTGAGCAGAAAAAGATTAGTTTCTTCTAACCTTCTAGTTAAGATATGATCATGAAGCTGAAGACATTCCTAGCAATTTCCTGGTGAATGTTTTCAAACTTGTTTTCGGCTATGCTCCAATTCCTTTTCTGCCAGTTTGATGTCTGTTACTGTTCCCTTTGTGGAGTAAATTGAAATGGTTAACCATATTCAAGGGACTATATAATGGAACTGCTCTATTTGAAACATGAAAATATATGTACAAGAGATAATGGGAACTGCAGATGCTGGAGAATCCAAGATAATAAAGTGTGAAGCTGGATGAACACAGCAGGCCAAGCAGCATCTCAGGAGCAGAAAAGCTGACGTTTCGGGCCTAGACCTGATGAAGGGTCCAGGCCCGAGACGTCAGATTTTGTGCTCTTGAAATGCTGCTTGGCCTGCTGTGTTCATCCAGCTTCACACTTTATTATCTATAATATATGTACAAAGCAGTTTGAGATATTAATTTTAACCTGTTTTGTAAATCATGTCTACGTGACTTTATTTTATATGAAAAGATCAAGTCCCTTTAGTTCCTAATTTTCTGTTTTTGACAGCAAGTTGTAAATATCTGCCTTAATAATTTGTGCAATTGGCAGTTAATATCAAGCAAATATCATTTAATTCTTTTCAGATTCAGAATTAGATTACACCATTGTTTGACCATGGGTGTCAGAATTTGACCTGCCTGACTGATTTCAATGGAAGTAGCAGCATACAAATTTGTTGCTGTCATTTTATCTACATAATAACAGTTAGACTGCTGTTGTTGAATACAAAAAGCAGGCACAATAGGGCAAAGAAGGTCCTTATGTGGCTATAACTCACTGAGAGATGGTAAGAACTGCAGATGCTAGAGTCAGAGATAACAAGGTGTAGAGCTAGAGGAACACAGCAAGCCAGGTAGCATCAGAGGAGCAGGAAAGTTGACGTTTCGGCTCAGGAGCCTTCTTCAGAAATGGGTCCCATTTCTGAAGAAGAGGCCCGACCTGAAATGTCAACTTTCCTGCTCTTCGGATGCTGCCTGGCCTGCTGTGTTCCTCCAGCTCTGCACTGCGTTATGTCAGCATGTGGCTTGTTAGTGAATGCATCCCTACATGGTATGTCCAACCAACACACTGCTGACCTTTAGTGCTGCCCAATGCAACATATTCTTATTAATCCGCAAGCAGCATTACCTTTATATTCAATCTCTCCAATAACAATACACAGATACTCTACCTCATGGACCAACCAATGTGGCCAAATTCATACCAAGCTCTTGTTGCCTCTGCAAACCTCTGCCAATTTAGTTGTGGCAGGCAAATCACTGATGTCCACCCCTCTTGATGACAATTTGTAACAAATTTGAGGGGGATGGAGCAGAACCAATAGAAGGAAGAGGAAGAGGCAGTGAAGAAGATACTTCCCAGCCTCGTGGACCTGTAACATTGCTGATAACATTTAGGAGGAAAGTTATGACCTTATAGCCCTTCTCAATTCCCAATTCACTCTCATCCCACTGTCTAACAAACTGCAGAAAGTGAAACCATGGATCCATTGCTTTCTCAACCCCTTCACTCTTACAAAGCTGCAGCCTGTATACTTTGTGTGAACAAGTCAACTGCTCCTCCTTTCTTTATTCATCCATGAACTATGGGCATTGCTTGCTAGGCCAATATTTATTGCTCATTCTAATTGCCCAGAGGGAAACCATAGTGCTATAGGTTAGGAGTCACATGTAGGCCAGAGTAGATCGGAATGTCCTACGCTGCCATCTGTGAGCAGTGTTGGCTTCTTTGACAATCAATGATAATTTGTGATCACCATTCATGAGGCTGACTTTCAATTCCAGATTTATTAGTTGAAGTTAAATTCCACTAGCTGACATGGGAGTTGAACCAGTCTCTCCAAAGCAGTAGTTTAGGCCTCTGGATTCCTGATCTAGTGACATTATCATTATGCCCATATCTGTCACAGAAGGAATTCCCCAAGCACTTGTACAAATGCTCCAGAATACTAATAGTCATTTAGTAGTACAGAAGTGAGCAGTGCTGAAAATCGACACGTTTTGTCCAAGCTTTTTGTTTAGGATTTAAACTTGCTATAATTGTTTACTTTGCTTTGGCATTTTTTACAAATTATCCTGATCAGTGCAAGAGGGGAAAAGGCTTCAACCAAATGCATCATTTTTCAATGATACCTCAGCAAGAACATTTTCATGGTAATGACAGGATCCATTCTAAACTGCCTTACCTGTCAGTTAGGTGCTTGTCCCTGTGCATTGTAACCTTCTTGTAGCTGGGTACTTGATCTATTTTTCAGATGACATCCAAATTTGTTGAATGTCCCAAAAGGAAAAGCCAGCAAAACATACAAATGACACACACTGGTGTGAATCATCTTGTACTCCTCAAACTGGAACTACAGTATGACCAGTGCATTCATTTGCAAGTATTAGAGTGTCCTTACTGGTCTTCTTTCTGGGATGGCTATGCATCATTTAACTTTAGTAAATAAATATCAAATCAAGTGGTATGGCTGTGTGATCTCATGATGTTGTGCATTCAGTAGCTTCTATTGCCTACAGGGCACACCCTTATCAGGGTGCTGCCACAAGGACTGGTACAGGATGATTGGTTGAAGCAGTGCTATCTCCAGATGATTTGAATTTCCCCCATAGCTGTTGAAAAAAATTTCCAGTCATACGAGGAGCTGGATAACGAAGGTAAAGTAATATTCTTCATGATTTGATATTCAGTTAAAACATGTTGAGAATTTAAAAGTCCCACAAATTTCTCAAGTGATCTCCGAACGTTACCATAATTCCTGACTAGCATTTTCAATTTTAAGTAAGATTATTACAAATTAATTTATTCACTAAATATTAATACTAAATATTAATATTTGAAGATGCTAATATATACTTAGATTAAAGTGCAGAACTACTATTGTATTAAATAAGCTTATCAGCTTTCAAAAGGATGATTAGTAAAAATGTGAGCCATTGAATATTTTCAGCTGTCACCTCAGGGACAGAAGCACAGACAAACAGGAATATTTGTAACTCAACAACAACTTATATGGTGCCTTAAATGTAATGAAACATCTCGGTGCATTTCACGAGTGTTGTAAAAAAAACGTTACACTGATCCTTGATATGAGAGAGCAAAAGCAGAATCAATAAATATTTTTAAGGAGAAAAATGACTCAGAGGCAGAGAGCTGTGGGCAGTGTATTCCAGTGCTTCTAGTTAAAGAATCAAAGACTCAGCTGCCAATGATGGAGCAGTTAAATCAGGGATACAGAGGAGGCTAGAATTAGATAAATGCAGTTATCTGAGAGGCTTGTGGGAATGGGAGAAATTACTGAGGTGGTGAGGGGTATGGCAAGGGATCGCTTTGAAAGGTTAGACATGAATCTTAAAGATAAGATATTACTTGATCAGGGTTTGGGGTGTGGGTGGCAAATTTGCTCAGTGACTGTGGGACCTGGTACAAATGAAGACATGGGTGGAGGAGATTTGAATGGTTAGAAGGTTACAGAGTAGAGAAAGTGGGAGACAAAGTCAGGTGTATGATAATATCCCTACGGAATCATCAAGCCTAGAGGTAACAACCCCATAAATAAATGTTTCTGGAACAGATGAGCTGAGACGGTGCTAATGTAGGGAGAGGCTATGGGCGGTGAAATTAGGCAATCTAAGTGATGGGACTACTTATATCCAAAAGTTATTCTTAGTGTTGAACATAATAACAAGTTAGTGAAAAGACTGGTTTAGTCTCAGACCATTGATCAAAAGAAGGAGAAGAGATGGAGGTGGTACTGATGGGGTTGGAATGTGGTGGGGAGGTGAGTAAAGGTGGTGGTGTTTGGGTGTGGGGTGGGGGAGTGAAGATGGTGATGTTAGAGTTGGGGGGGTAAAGATGTATATCTTAAACCCATCCCCCAGCTAGAATGGTTATCAAGCGCCATGTTGTTGGCACCAGTCTGATCCAAGCTAAAATTGGCATCTAGCCTGCTCAAAGAGTCTTGGTTGCTATGCAATATATACTTTAACATGTGTGTGAGCTTCTGGACTTGATAATAGTGATGGTACGGGTCCAAGATCCTTTCCATACTATGGTTAGACCAAGAATTTTCTTGCTCTTAACCTTTGTCATTGATGTCTGTTAGAAGAACTTACATGTTTATGAAATTTATGTATTTATACTCCACCTGTTTAGTTACATTATGCATGTACCTCCTTGGCCATGTCCCTGAAGAGGGACTTAAATCTGGAACTTCTGGCTCAGAATTAGTAAACATGAAGAAAAGCCATATTTTCCAGATTTAAGAAATTCATAATTAACGAAAATCAGTCCTTTAAATGGCTAGAGTTTCCACTCTGGGCATCCTGAGACTGTGACTTACTGATTGCCCCTTTAAAAATGGTCACCAAATGGTCTTACATTCACCAGCTAGGCCTGAGGTGAGAGGGAAAGAAGATCCAAAATTAGGTTATCTGGTTCCTCCATCGCATTAAGCTGTTTCACGCATAGTAAGTAGAAATTGACCTCCTCCAAGTGAGACCTGATATGAAAGAGCTATGCCTTACTTTTCTCTATCTTTCACTGGGGAACCAGAAGAATATAAGAGAAAGGAGTTGGGTAGACCATTCAGCCACTTGAGCCTGCTGCATCATTGAAATTGATAATAGTTGCATTTCAGCCCCACCTCATTGTTTGGCAGTTCCTTACATCCCTCAGACCTAAGCTAAGAAATTGAAAATCTGTCTAACTCAACTTTGAATATGCTCAATGCACTTAAAGCCTTCTGGAGCAGGGATTCCTAATATTCACAACCTTCGAAGGAAGATATTTTTCCACATCTCAGAAAGTGATTGACTCCTTATTCTGATACAGAGACTTCATTCTAGATTCCCTAGACAGCACAGAATATGAATACCTAGTATTTACCCAGCAAAACCTCTCCAGAATTTTAATTCAATGAGAGCACTTCTCGTTCTTCTTAACACCAGTGAATCTTGGACAAATGCCAAGAAAAATCTATCCTATGGCCTCAATAAAGTTTTTAAGCAAACCTCTTGTTCTGGTCCATTTGAATCAGAAGTATACTTCATATGGAAACAAATGTGATTTATTTGACACAAGCCTTTAATTGTAAATGTTTAAATGGATGGTATTATACAGTGAAATCTGCCAACAGTGAGTCCAGATACAACAAAATTTCACTATTCTGATTCAGTTACATTCTGACTGAAAGGGAGAACATTACGTTCACAATTGAGTTATTTCCTGCTTGCTATTGAAAAAGATATTAAACATTAATCTTTAAAATGCAGGCTGAACATGCCTGAGGGAGCCCATGGAAGTCAGAAAGAGGGAAGCGAGTGAATCTGATAAGCCAAAGAACAGCAGAAAAGCATTCAGCAGACTGTCAGTGACAATGCAGAATGCAAGAAGTGAAGTGAAACAATGCAACAGCACCAAATAATAATGAAAAAACCAGATGCACACTGCCAGTGTGAATCAAGAGAGTGAAAGAGGAGATGCAGTGAGAGTGGAGGGAGAAATTGAAAGTAGAGTATGTCAGAGTGGGTGTAACGTCTCAATGAAGGCTCAGTGCGACAGTGAGAATTGAAAGTGTCAGTGAGAGTGGCAGGAGACGGTGGGGATGAGAGTGTCAGTGAGAGAAAAGAGGGACAGTAGGAGTGGAGTGACAGTGAATGTGGTGAGAGGCATTGGCATTGGAGTGCGCCATTGAGAGTTAAGAGAAGATTGAGCGGGGAAGGTGTCAACGAGAGTAGAATGTGTCAGTGAGTCTGAAGATTGGTGAGTGTCAATGTGAGTGGAGGCTATCGGTGGTAATGGTGAGTGTCATTGACAGTTGAGACAAATAATGGGAGTGGAGACTGTCAGTGGCAGTGGAGAGTGTCATTAAAGGTGAGGGGTGTCAGTGGGGGAAGCGGAGAGAAACAGTGAGGGCCGAATTTTCTCGTTTGTAATTAAAGCATGCTGATATGAGTTTTATCATGACGTCCATCATTGCTCAGAGTGGAGTTTAGATTGTAACCTACCACGTGTCTGCTCGTTACTAATGCAACCCAGCGGTTGGAAATATTTCTCAGGGAATCACACGGCCAACAAGTTCAAGGCTGCTGTGGGAGGTAAGGGAGGAGATTGAAAGGGCTCAGATATTCGCAGGATGAGTGCGAGAGGACTGAAGAGCAGCTAATGTGGCGCCATTATTTTAGAAGGGTGGTAAGGATAAACTACAAAGCATAATGAACCAACAAGTGTGGAGAGAGACAGTGAGATTGGAGAATGACGGTGAGTGCAGAGCACATCAGTGATGTGGAGAAAGTCAATGTGAGCGGAGTAAGCAAAAATGGAGAGAGTGAAAGTGAAGAGAGGCAGTGAGCATGCAAAAGATGAGGTGGGAGAAGGTGAATGTGAAAATGGTGAGAATAGAAAGAGGGAGAATGGAGGGAGTCAGTGACGTAAAGTAAGTGAGTGAGACTGTGGAGAGAGTGAAAGTGAAGGGAAAGTCAATGAGAGGAGGGAGAGGTGTGAGAGTGGAGCGAGCGATGTTATGATAATAGGAGTAATAATATGGGGAGATTTTAAACACTGAAATAATTTGGGACATATAGTACTAAGCATTTAGATGAATAACTTCAGAACTGTGCACATGAGGCTCCATGCAAAATAGAAGAGAACAGTTTTTGAATTGGTTTGAGGCAATGAAGTTAGATGAGTAGAATGTATTACAATGAGACCATAAGACATTGGTGCAAAAGCAAGCCAGTAAGCCCATTGAACCTGCTCTGCCATGAAATGGATCAATGCTTATCTGCCACCCTTGATTCCCTTACTAATTAAAAGTCTATCTCAGCCATGAACCCCACTAATAACCAAACATTTACAGTCCTCTGTGGTTAAAAAATTCCACAGTTTGATTACGCTTTGAGAGAAGAAATTCCTTTTCATCTCAACCTTGTGTTTTGAAATTGTGCCCCCTTATCCTGGACCATTCCATAATGTCCATCCAGCATGTCAAACATGTGAATAATCTTCTATGTTTCAATTAAGTCACTTCTCATTCTTCTAAACTTCATTGAGTTAAGGCTCAACTTGCTTAACCTCTCCTCATAAGACACTCCTCCATTGCCAGTATCAAACCAGTGAGCCCTCCTCTGGAGTGCCTCCAATGCCATTTAGTCTTTGCTTAGATAAAAATGCTCACAGTATTGCAGCTGGCTGACTTGTCTGACTAGTGCCTTGTGACTAGTGTGAATGTATAGTCTTAGCAAGATCTTCCTATTGTGAAACTGCATTCCCTTTGAAATAATATGCCTTCTCAACTATCTGCTTAACTTGGGTGCTAGCATTTTATGATTAATATATAAGGACACCCAAATCCCTCTGTGCTGCAGCTTTCTACAGTCTTTCTCAATTAAACCAGTAGCCAGATCCACTACTCTTCCTTACAAAGTGTTTAACCTCACGTTTTCACGTGTTATATTTTATCTGTCAGTTTTGGCCCAATCACTTAACCTGTTTATATCACTCTACTGATTCTTTCTGTCATAATCACCATTTGCCTTCCCAATTATTTTTGCGTTATACACAAACTTGGCTGCATTAATTTGCATTTCCTCATCCAAGTCATTAGCAATGTACAATTGGAGATCATCTAACTAAAAGAGATCACAACATAATTTAGATTTATTACTCGAATTGTAAAAACAAATATGTGAAACAGAAATGTTATGTGAAAAGAATGGAAGGCAATATTGAATTGAGCACTTCAAAAAATTAAATATTGAATAAAACACTTTGTGAACATATAAAGCTTAAAGCTGTATCTGTCGTGATTGTTGTGCAGGGGGATCATAGGTTGTGGGAAATGAGCAGAAGCATGGCAAGTGAAGTTTAGTGTGGAATGTGTGAAATGATGTACTTTGGGACAGTAATTTTGAAAGGAGCAATATTTTAAAGGGCATAATTTTGAGAAGTGTCAGTGGTCAGTTTGGTGTCCATATATATATGTTCTTAAAGGTGGTAAAGCATTAGCAAGGTGGTGGTTGTAGAAAGCATTCAGGGTGTTCAACTTTAAACAGAAATACAATCTAAAAGCAAAGAGGTTAAGCTAGAACCAAAACATCACAAATGAAGTCTCAATTGGAATAGTGGGGACAACTCTGGAGATCATACTTCCAGAATGGTGGAAGGACATTGGAAAAGGTACAGAGTGGCCATTTGTAAGCATATTAACAATGTGAGACTTCAGTAATGAGAGTAAGTCGAGTTTTGCTTGGAGCAGGGACGTTTCAAAGGTAAACTAATGGAAATTTCCAAGCAGATAGAGTCAACAGCGGAGAACGTATTCCCTTTGGAAAAGTGGATCAATAGTGAGAGGTCATGGGTTCAATCTAATTCGAGAAAAGGTCTAGTAGTGAGATACAAAGAAATATTTTCACCACCGTGACTCAATGGTTAGCACTGCTGCCTCAAAGTGCCAGGGACCCAGTTTCACTTCCACCCTTGGGTGACTGACTGCGTTGAGTCTGCATGTTCTCCTCATGCCTGTATGTGTTTCCTCCATGTTCTCTGGTTTACGCCCACAAACTAAAGATGTGCAGATGAGGAGGATTGGTTATGCTAAATTGTCCTGTAGTTTACAGGTTAGGTGCGTTAAATATGGCATTATGGGGATAGGGTGGATATCATTCAGAGGGTTGGTGCAGACTCGATGGACTGAATGGCCTCTATCTGCACTGTAGGGATTTTGTGATTGTTAAAGATGTAATGGTTTAGATCCTCAATTTGGAATGGTAGAGAAAGAGATTTCCATAAATAATTTCGAAAGGGAGTTGACTGGGTAATTGGGAATGAAGAATCTCCAGTAGTGGCAAAAAAAACAGTGATTTGGGAGAAAGCATGATTGTGCCTTCACAAAGCCAGCACTGGCACGAATGATCAAAGGATTTCATTTTGCGCTGTAAGATTTTATATTTCTATAATTTTCTTGTCCTCACATTTAGTGACTCATAATTATGCTTCTCAGATTACTGTAAACGGTATTTCCTGTCACATGCACTGATTTATTCTCGATACAAAAGTTTAAACTGTTCATGGTTTTGTTTTGAGAACAATTTTTTTTGTCCAACTGCAGAAAATTTACAGTCACTGCTCCTTTCAGTTAGGGATGCTCTCGGCTTCAGGTCAGATTTATATCTCAACTGAATGGCTAATGCAATATCTTCTGTTTGAGAAACGTTTGGTTTTTTCAAGTCAATCTTAAGAAAATAATGAATCCAAAATTGATTTCACGAGAACTGATAATATTCAAGGCATTTATACCCTTGAGTTTAGATGTATGAAATCTGATTTTATAAAAGGGTTTGGCAAAATGGGTAAATGTCTCTTTTGACTGTAGAATTAGAACTAGGGAGTCACAGTCTCAAAATAAGGGAGTTGACAATTTAGGATTGACACAGAGGAAATTTTCTTCAAAGTGTTGAAATTCGCTTTCCTATAGTACTGAGAATTCTCCACTATCAAGTATATATCAAACAGATTGACAGATTTTTATTTTAAAAGATACTCAGGAATTTGGGATAATGCGGAAGCTGGAGTTGGAATTAATGAAGATCAGCCATGATCTTACTGAATGACAGAGCAAGCTTAAAAGGCTAAATCGCATATCCTGCTCCTATTTTTAATTTCTTAGGTTCTTCATTTCCTCTGCTGCCTCATCAATTAATTACTAACAAACTTGCTACTATGATCAATTAATTTGACATTTTTTATGACTTTGGATCCATCCAACTGCAAACAGCTAGATATCATCTATGAATTCTAGATTAGTTGTCTAAGATTCATCTCCAGCAAATAAAATAATTGTATTTTCAAATCAAAATAAAAGTGCATCAGGACATGACTGCAGTATTGAATGGTGGAATGTTGATGGATGCTATTTATTCGAACTTCCTAAAGGGTGATAAGTCCTACATTAAACTGTTAGGTAAATTTGATGTTCATCGAATTAAACACAAATTAATTGCTTGGTTAGAAAACTGGCTAGTTAGATGCCAGACAGAACTGATAATGGACACGTATTCTTATTGGCATGATGTGTCTGTGGGGTCAGTGCTGTGGCTTTAACTACTCAATGTATTGATTATCAACCTAGAAGAAGTCATCAAAAAGTTAAGTGGCCACACTTGCCGATGAGACAAAGATAGACGATACTGTAGGCAGTGTAGAAAAAAGTGCAAATTAAAAAGCTATTACTAGATTAGGTGAATATGCAAAAAGGTGGAAAATAGATTTCAATTAGGCAAATTTGAGATCATCCACTTGGGGCCTAAAGTGTAAAGAACAGGATATATGTTAATTAGTTAAAATGCCGGAAACAGAAGGCCCAAAAATATTTGGGAGTCTAGGTACACAGATCTTTTTTTTACCAAATAAGTACAGAGAGTAATCAATAAGAATAATGTAATGTGCACCTTTTTATCAGAAGAAACAGAATACACGGTGTGAACATCATACTTTAACTCTGCTAAGCCATACTTGCAGTACTATAAACAGCTCTGGACATTAGGAAAGGTATTTGACCTTGGGGAAAGGCGGCATAAATTATTTGCATGATAGCCAGACATGGAGAATTCAATTCTGAGGCAAATTAAACAAACTAGCATTATTTTTTCTGGGAATGAGAAGATTAAGGGATTATTTATCAAAATTTTCAAGTTAAGAGACGGAACAGATAAGATAGATTTAGAGGTGTGACTTCTCTAGTTAGGTTGTCGAGGGTAAGTCTTTGGTCAACAAATTAGAGCCAAACCTTTCATTTGTGAAATTTGGAAAGATTTCTGCACCCATAAAGGGTGGTAGAACTTTGAAAATTCACTTCCAAGAATTGCAATTGATACAAGACCGATCATTAGCTTTCAATCTGAAACTGATGGACTTTATTCACCAAAAACATTTAAGAGATATGAGGTTAAGGTCAGTACCTGAACTTGGATTCCCTCAATGGACAATACATGATCTCATTGAATGGCAAAGGACATGCAATGAACTGCAAAACCCTGTTTCTATTTCAACTTTCAGACTGGGCAGAGAGACAACATTAAATTTATTTTGTGTTATTGTAAGATGGTAATCTCACCCTTAAAGATCAAAACATAACTTGTGTGGGCCATGGGTTGTTCAGCATTGCTGTAGTAATTATTCATCTTTTGAAATTTGAGCTGAGATATCTTTCAGGGCGAAGTGAGCAAACTTTGTTCTCTAAGTTCTACCAAGCCTGTACTAACAGTGATGCTTGTTGCCCACAACGCATTTTTCCACTATTGACATTCCTCACCTTGATCAACGCAACAATTTGCAATAGAAATCTCCCTGACCAGTGCACACAAAAGGTGAAAATGCATCAACTAAGATTGCTTCTGATTCTCTGCATGTTGATGATTTAAATAGCATGATTTATTATTGGGCAATTGCCCTAGATTGTTACGCAGATCAAAGTTCAAGAAAATAATTGTGCTGCTTTCTTTTTTATTGCATTCATTTCTTTGAAAAGATTCTACATCACTGAATCAGAGGTGTGTGTAACATATTGAGGACAATGAATTTCAAAGCGGTGGGTAACACATTCTGGCATTATAACAACCCTTGATTTGAGCACAATACCTTTTACGTAAAATGGAAGTAAGATGGTTACGTAACTGAATTTGTGGGGATTACATTTCAACTGTAGAAGGCTTCAATTAGCTTACAGAATAGAACATAGAACATAGAACATAGAACAGTACAGCACAGAACAGGCCCTTCAGCCCACAATGTTGTGCCGACCATTGATCCTCATGGATGCACCCTCAAATTTCTGTGACCATATGCATGTCCAGCAGTCTCTTAAATGACCCCAATGACCTTGCTTCCACAACTGCTGCTGGCAACGCATTCCATGCTCTCACAACTCTCTGCGTAAAGAACCTGCCTCTGACATCCCCTCTATACTTTCCACCAACCAGCTTAAAACTATGACCCCTCGTGCTAGCCATTTCTGCCCTGGGAAATAGTCTCTGGCTATCGACTCTATCTATGCCTCTCATTATCTTGTATACCTCAATTAGGTCCCCTCTCCTCCTCCTTTTCTCCAATGAAAAGAGACCGAGCTCAGTCAACCTCTCTTCATAAGATAAGCCCTCCAGTCCAGGCAGCATCCTGGTAAACCTCCTCTGAACCCTCTCCAAAGCATCCACATCTTTCCTATAATAGGGCGCCCAGAACTGGACGCAGTATTCCAAGTGCGGTCTAACCAAAGTTTTATAGAGCTGCAACAAGATCTCACGACTCTTAAACTCAATCCCCCTGTTAATGAAAGCCAAAACACCATATGCTTTCTTAACAACCCTGTCCACTTGGGTGGCCATTTTAAGGGATCTATGTATCTGCACACCAAGATCCCTCTGTTCCTCCACGCTGCCAAGAATCCTATCCTTAATCCTGTACTCAGCTTTCAAATTCGACCTTCCAAAATGCATCACCTCGCATTTATCCAGGTTGAACTCCATCTGCCACCTCTCAGCCCATCTCTGCATCCTGTCAATGTCCCGCTGCAGCCTACAACAGCCCTCTACACTGTCAACGACACCTCCGACCTTTGTGTCGTCTGCAAACTTGCTGACCCATCCTTCAATTCCCTCGTCCAAGTCATTAATAAAAATTACAAACAGTAGAGGCCCAAGGACAGAGCCCTGTGGAACCCCACTCACCACTGACTTCCAGGCAGAATATTTTCCTTCTACTACCACACGCTGTCTTCTGTTGGCCAGCCAATTCTGTATCCAAGCAGCTAAGTTCCCCTGTATCCCATTCCTCCTGACCTTCTGAATGAGCCTTCCATGGGGAACCTTATCAAATGCCTTACACGAAATAAAAATGAATTCATTAATTGCTGGTAAATGATTTACTTCAAAATGTTTCAACTTGCATTTATCAGGACAATTCACGAGAAACAGCAAAAGAAAGAGAAAATAACATTTATGTTGTATGACTGGTGATTGGATAGTAAGTGAATTCTAATTTTTAGAGATACTGCTATGGGAAATGTACCAGTTAATAATGATTGGCAGTTAACTGCCAAGCTTTGTTTAAACATTAAGGCAGGCAAATGGACATTGATTGGTCAAGGCACTGCACTGAGAACAAAACCAGAGAATGATCTGAGATAACAAGGTGTAGAACTGGATGAACACAGCAGGCCAAACAGCATCAGAGGAGCAGGAAGGCTGACATTTTGGGCCTAGACTCTTCTTCAGAAATGGGGGAGGGGAAGGGCGTTTTGAAATAAATTTGGGAGAAAGGAGGAGGTAGATAGAAGATGGCTAGAGGAGAAGATAGGCGAAGTGGAGATAAACCAGTCAAAGAGGTGGGGATGGAACCAGTAAAGGTGAGTGTAGGTGGGGAGGTAGGGAGGAGATAGGTCAGTCCAGGGAGGACGGACAGATCAATGGGGCGGGATGAGGTTAGTAGGTAGGAGATGGGGATGGGGCTTGAGGTGGGAGGAGGGGATAGGCGGGAGGATGGACAGATTAGGGAGGCGGGGATGAGCTGGGCTGGTTTTGGGATGCAGTGGGGGGAGGGGAGATTTTGAAGCTTGTGAAGTCCACATTGATACCATTGGGCTGCAGGATTCCCAAGCGGAATATGAGTTGCTGTTCCTGCAACTTTTGGGTAACATCGTTGTCGCACTTCCGGAGGCCCAGGATGGACATTGTCATCTGCAGAATGGGAGGGCGAGGTTATGATATGTGCAACCTGTGACTCCAGCAGTGCGGGAACGATGTTACCCAAAAGTTGCAGGGACAGCAACTCATATTCCGCTTGGGAATCCTGTAGCCCAATGTTATCAATGTGGTCTTCACAAGCTTCAAAATCTCCCCGCCCCTACCACATCCCAACCCAGCCCAGCTTGTCCTCTCCTCTCTAACCTGTTCCTCCTCCCACCTATCCCCTCCTCCCATCTCAAGCCCCATCTCCATCTTCTACCTACTAACCTCATCCCGCCCCCTTGACCTGTCCATCCTGCCTGGACTGACCTATACCCTCCCTACCTCCCCACCTATACTCACCTTTACTGGCTCCATCCCTGCCTCTTTGTCCGGTCTGTCTCCTCTCCGCCTATCTTCTCCTCTAGCCATCTTCTATCCACCTCCGCCTCTCTTCCTATTTATTTCAGAACCCCCTACCACTCCCCGATTTCTGAAGAAGGGTCCAGGCCCAAAACATCAGCCTTCCTGCTCCTCTGATGCTGCTTGGCCTGCTGTGTTCATCCAGCTCTACACCTTGTTATCTCAGATTCTCCAGAATCTGCAGTTCCTCTATCTAATGACTATGAACTATTGTGTTAAGTTAAAGTAAATGGAGTATGTGTGTGCGTATTCCTTTTGTCTGCAAAGAACGAGGTCCTCTACATTAATATATGTAGCTTCCAGTGCATACAGTTGCACCAAACTGCAAGTCTGGCTGTTAATACTAAATCTTGTGTTATATAACTCTTTACCCCCTCAAGATTATTTAGCAAATGTTTTCCAATCACAGAATCAAATGCAAGCAGGGGCTCATTGGGTCAGAGGTAGTAGGAACTGCAGATGCTGCAGAATCTGAGATAACAAAGTGTATAGCTGGATGAACACAGCAGGTCAAGCAGCATCAGAGGAGCAGGAAAGCTAATGTTTTGGGTCTGGACCCTTCTTCAGCTTTCCTGCTCCCCTGATGCTGCTTAGCCTGCTGTGTTCATCCAGCTCTATACCTTATCTGGGCTAATTGTCTGTAACTAGTTTTTTGACAACAACGAAAGAGATATGCCTTTTGATATGACAACAAGGTCCAAAAGATGGAAAATAAAGGCTTTCTGCCAATCATGCAAATGAGTAACAAGATAAATGTACTTCAGTGCCAATGTGATGCTAGGTATATGGGCTGAACATCAGCAAAACTGGTAGATTGTATCAAACAGCTTATCACTTCAGTTGTTTGCAAAAAGCTATTTAAACCAACCTGCTAACATTTGCCAAATTCATAAAACAGTTTGTACCAAATGTTAGATAGAATTCTGTCATTTGATACCATTTGCTAAATAGTCCCAATTGTGTGAGTAACTATGCTGATAGCAAATTTGGGATTGTTAGTCAGGCTTACAGTTTGGTGCTTTTGAGTATTTTTTAAATTCATTCACTGAAATGTGGGTGTCCCTGCCTAAACCAACATTTTATTCCCCAACCCTAATTGCCTAGAGGGCAGTTAAGTGTCAACGATAGCAAGAAGCTTTTTCCCAGAGTGGGGGACTCAATTACGAGGGGTCACAATTTCAAGGTGAGGGGGAAAAGTTTAAGGGAGATATGCGTGGAAAATTCCTTACACAGAGGGTGGTGGGTGTCTGGAATGCGTTGCCAGCGGAGGCGGTAGAGGCGGGCGTGATAGCGTCATTTAAGATATATCTAGACAGATATGTGAATGGGCAGCGAGTAGAGGGATACAGATCCTTGGAAAATAGGTGTCAGGTTTTGATAGAGGATCTGGATCGGCACAGGCTTGGAGGACCGAAGGGCCTGTCCCTGAGCTGTAATTTTCTTTATTGTTTGTTCTTGTTCTTGACACTGTTGTGGGTCTGGAGACTCTTGTAGGTCAGATTGAGTAAGGATGGCAGTTTCCTTCCCTAAAGGGCATAGAACATAGAAACGTACAGCACAGTACAGCATAGGGAACTTGTGTGTGGAGCCTGAGGAGGTAGGGGAAGCCCTAAATGAGTTTTTTGCTTCTGTCTTTACGAAAGAAACCAACTTTGTAGTGAATGAAACCTTTGAAGAGCAGGTGTGCATGCTGGAATGGATAGAGATAGACGAAGCTGATGTGCTGAAAATTTTGTCAAACATTAAGATTGACAAGTCGCCAGGCCCAGATCAGATTTGTCCTCGGCTGCTTTGGGAAGCGAGAAATGCAATTGCTTCGCCACTTGCGAAGATCTTTGCATCCTCGCTCTCCACTGGAGTCGTACCTGAGGACTGGAGAGAGGCAAATGTAATTCCTCTCTTCAAGAAAGGAAATAGGGAAATCCCCGGCAATTATAGACCGGTAAGTCTCACGTCTGTCGTCTGCAAGGTGTTAGAAAGGATTCTGAGGGATAAGATTTATGACCATCTGGAAGAGCATGGCTTGATCAAATACAGTCAACACGGCTTTGTGAGGGGTAGGTCATGCCTTACAAACCTTATCGAGTTTTTTGAGGATGTGACTAGAAAAGTTGATGAGGGTCGAGCTGTGGATGTGGTGTATATGGACTTCAGCAAGGCATTTGATAAGGTTCCCCATGGTAGGCTCATTCAGAAGGTCAGGAGGAATGGGATACAGGGGAACTTAGCTGCTTGGATACAGAATTGGCTGGCCAACAGAAGACAGCGAGTGGTAGTAGAAGGAAAATATTCTGCCTGGAAGTCAGTGGTGAGTGGGGTTCCACAGGGCTCTGTCCTTGGGCCTCTACTGTTTGTAATTTTTATTAATGACTTGGACGAGGGAATTGAAGGATGGGTCAGCAAGTTTGCAGATGACACAAAGGTCGGAGGTGTCGTTGACAGTGTAGAGGGCTGTTGTAGGCTGCAGCGGGACATTGACAGGATGCAGAGATGGGCCGAGAGGTGGCAGATGGAGTTCAACCTGGATAAATGCGAGGTGATGCATTTTGGAAGGTCGAATTTGAAAGCTGAGTACAGGATTAAGGATAGGATTCTTGGCAGCGTGGAGGAACAGAGGGATCTTGGTGTGCAGATACATAGATCCCTTAAAATGGCCACCCAAGTGGACAGGGTTGTTAAGAAAGCATATGGTGTTTTGGCTTTAATTAACAGGGGGATTGAGTTTAAGAGTCGTGAGATCTTGTTGCAGCTCTATAAAACTTTGGTTAGACCGCACTTGGAATACTGCGTCCAGTTCTGGGCGCCCTATTATAGGAAAGATGTGGATGCTTTGGAGAGGGTTCAGAGGAGGTTTACCAGGATGCTGCCTGGACTGGAGGGCTTATCTTATGAAGAGAGGTTTGACTGAGCTCGGTCTCTTTTCATTGGAGAAAAGGAGGAGGAGAGGGGACCTAATTGAGGTATACAAGATAATGAGAGGCATAGATAGAGTTGATAGCCAGAGACTATTTCCCAGGGCAGAAATGGCTAACACGAGGGGTCATAGTTTTAAGCTGGTTGGTGGAAAGTATAGAGGGGATGTCAGAGGCAGGTTCTTTACGCAGAGAGTTGTGAGAGCATGGAATGCGTTGCCAGCAGCAGTTGTGGAAGCAAGGTCATTGGGGTCATTTAAGAGACTGCTGGACATGTATATGGTCACAGAAATTTGAGGGTGCATACATGAGGATCAATGGTCGGCACAACATTGTGGGCTGAAGGGCCTGTTCTGTGCTGTACTGTTCTATGTTCTATGTTCTATGTTCTAAGTACGGGCTCTTCGGCCCATGATGTTGTGCTGAACTTTTATCCAAAACCTAAGATCTATCTAATCTCGACCCCGACCTTATATTATCATCCATACGCCCATCTAATAGCCGCTTAAATGCCCCTAATAAGGCTGACCTCACTGTCCACTCTGGTAATGCATTCCATACCCCTACCACTCTCTGAGTAAAGAACCTACCTCTCATGTCTCTCCTATATCTACCTCCACTCACTTTAAAACTATGCCCCCTCATAATTGCTACCTCCACCCTAGGAAAAGCTCTCTGGCTGTCCACTATCTATACCTCTGATCATTTTGTACGCCTCTACCAAGGCATTTGTGAACCAATTTTTGTTTTACAAATGACAATGACAATAAACCCTTAGTTCTTGTTTTTTTTTTATTGAATTCAAATTCTAACATCTACTATGGTGGGAGTCAAACACGGTTGCCAGAACATTACCTCAGTAACTGGATTAAAAATCTAGTGAGTGTACAGAAAACTACAGTCACAGGGTTTTGTCTTTTGCAGATAAAAAATACTCTTACACACAAACAGAGTCCATTTCAAATCAACAGGATAGGTGATGCCGTTCTGTGGTTCATTTCTCAAGCCAATTCTTTGGCCAAAGTCACCCTGGTTCGTTTAATAAGTGAATTAAGCTTCGTAATTAAATATCAGTCATCATTAACTTTGCATTCTTCATGGCAACACCAGCACCAATCAGAGACCGCGTGTAAACCAATCAACACACTCCTCTCAAACAGTATAAACATTGTTTTCTCCTTTCTTCAGTACTTCTTGCAAGTCATCTTGATGAGTGCGAGAACAAAAGTTTTGACAAGTTGTGTCATTTTCAGCAATATCCGAGTTCTACGTTATTGAAAGAGGGCAGCACGGTGGCTCAGTGATTAGCACTGCAGCCTCAGCGCCAGGGACCCGGGTTCGATTCCAGCCTCAGGTGACCGTTTCTGTGGAGTTGGCACATTCTCCCCGTGTCTGTGTGGGTTTCCTCTGGGCGCTCCGGTTTCCTCCCACAGTCCAAAGATGTGCAGGCTCGGTGGATTGGCCATGCTAAATTGCCCATAGTGTTCAGGGGTGTGGGTGTTATAGGGGAATGGGTCTGGGTGGAATGCTTGAAGTGGAGGTGTGGACTTGTTGGGCCGAAGGGCCTGTTTCCACACTGTAGGGAATCTAATCGAATCTAATCTAAAGTCTAAAAGTCACGACAATACACACAATCGCAAGAAGGGGCTGTGCTCCGAAACTTTGTGTGGTTCCAAATAAACCCGATTAACTATAACCTGGTTAACAAAGTGTGAAGCTGGATGAACACAGCAGGCCAAGCAGCATCTCAGGAGCACAAAAGTTGACGTTTCGGGCCTAGGATGAAGGATCTAGACCTGAAACGTCAGCTTTTGTGCTCCTGAGATGCTGCTTGGCCTGCTGTGTTCATCCAGCTCCACACTTTGTTATCTTGGATTCTCCAGCATCTGCAGTTCCCATTATCTCCAACTATAACCTGGTGTCATGTGACTTCTGAATTTGTTCAACGCAGTCCATTACCGGCACCTCCACATCATCGTTAATTGTAATTCACCAGTTACAACAAGAAGGGTGATGCAACAAATGATTCAATAACTTGCTTTGAGGTTTTTTGAAGGAATATAATCTAAAATATACTGTCAGGCCTGCAAAGATCCTCCTAATCTATATTGCTGTTGGATATACTTCAAAATTGGAAAGAAAAGCAATACATCAGATCTTTATTTATGATTTTCTGGTGAAACACAAGTATTCTTTCCTTTCTCACAATGAAATAGTAACTTGCTACCTTTCATGGAAAGTCAATGTGTAAGAATTTGTGTTGACATATTATTAGATGCTAGTTGTTTAATAGCTGTTTTTGCTGGATGCAATGTTGCATATTGTTGGGATATCTGCAGCCATCGACTCTTTCATTATTTGCTTAATAATTTTAATTTGAAAACAGTTGTTAATTCCTACTTTATTGAAAATAATCTATTTTTGGGACTTTTAGAACAACATGTGGCTCTCACGTTTGTTTATACTTTACAGTTTGGTTGATACTGCAGTGCATCTCTGAGGCAGTACTGCAATATCTGCGCTATCCTTTCAACAGGATGTCAAATTAATATTCAGCCTGCCTCTTAAAAAAAAAGACCCTCTTTGAAAAAGAGAACACAATTACAAAACATTGACTGAAATGATTGCCTCTCATTCAGCTCACTGAGGGTGATGAAGAAGGCATTTGGCGAGCTTGCCTTCCTTAGTCAGTGCATTGAACATAGCAGTTAGGATGTCATGTTGCAGCTGTACAGGGCATTGGCGAGGGCACTTTTAGAATACTGTGTGAAATCCTGGTCTCCCAACCACATGAAAGAAGCTATGAAACTTGAAAGGATTTAGAAAAGATTTACGAGGATATTCCCTAGATTGGAGGGTTTGAACTATAGAGGGAGGCTAAATATGACAGGGGTTGTTTCCCCTGGAGTAGCAGAGGCTGAAGGGTAGACTTTACAGAAATTTAGAAAATCAAGTAGGGCATCAATAAGGTGAATAACTGAGGTCTTCTTTTCCCAGTGTAGGGGAGTCCACAACTAGAAGGCATAGGTTTAAGGTGAGAGGGGAAGATTTAAAAGGGCCAACTTTTTCAGAGTGAGTGCATGTGTGGAATGAGCAGCAAGAGGAGCTAGTGGAGGCAGGTAAAATTGCAACTTTTAAAAGGCATCTAGATGTGTATCTGAGTAGGAAGGGTTTCGAGGTATATGGGCCAATTGCTGGCAAATGGGACCAGATCGGTTTAGAATATCTGGTTAGCACCGATGAGTTGGACAAAGCGTCTGTTTATGTGCTGTATAAGTCTATCATTCTTAAGTGAGGACATTAGAACGCTGGAAAATGTGTCTGGAAAAGTAACAATGGGGAACAAAGAAGTAGCACAGGAACTGAATAGGTACTTTGCTTCAATCTTCATGGTGGAAGACACCAGTGGTATACCAGAACTTCAAGAGTGTCAGGGGACAGAAGTGAATGTACTGGCCATTGCTAAAGACAAGAAGCTGGGGATGCTGGACGGTCTGAAGGTGGGTAAATTACCCAGGCTGGATGGACTACAACCCAGGCTCCTGACGGAGATAAATGAGGAGACTTTAGAAGCATTGCTTATTTTTTTCAGGAATTACTAGAATTTGAGAGGGACCTAGAGCACTAGAAAATTACTTCTTTTTTGTGTATTTATTTTGTGGAATGTGGGCATCACTGGCTGGCCAGCATTTATTGCCTGTGCCTAGTTGCCCTTGATAGGTGGTAGAGAGCTGCCTTCTTGAACCGCTACAGCCCACCTGCTATGGATTGATCTATAGTGCCGTTAGGGAGGGAATTCCAAGATTGTGACCCAGTGACAGTAAAGGAAAGGTGATATATTTCCAAGTCAGGATAGTGAGTGGCTTGGAGGGGGACTTGAAGGTGGTGGTGTTCCCATATATCTGCTGGCCTTCTCCTTCTCGATGGATATTAGTGCATTTAGAAGGTCTGAGGGTCTTTGGTGAATTTCTGCAGTGCATGTTGTAGATAGCACGCACGGCTATTACTGAGCATCAGTGGAGGAAGGAATGGATGCTTGTAGATACAGCGCCAATCAACTGAACTGCTTTGTCCTGGATGGTGTTAAGCTTCTTGAGTTTGCTTAAGGCTGCACTCATCCAGGCAAGTGGGGGCTGATGTAATATCCTGTTTAAGAAAGGAGGAAGGCAGCAGATGGATAATTTATAGGTCAATATGCCTGCTCTTGGTTGTTGGTAAGATTTTAGAGTCTATTATTAAGAATGAGATTGTGGAGTATTTGGAAGTGCCTGTTAAAATAGGGCTGATTCAGCATGGGGAGGTCATGCCTGACAATCTGTTAGAATTCTTTGAGGAAACAATGACCTACTCCCATTTCTATTTCTTACGGTCTTACTGGACTCCTTCCATTGCTACTCAAACATAACCTATAGCTTTCTATGTCATTTTATTGTAATCTCTCCAGGTGCATGCTTCTGAGGACGAGATTTCCTAACTTCGTAAAGTGGCCAGCAACATCAGAAAGCCACAAAGGACAGTGAAGAGGTCGAAGTCTCTTTGATGGTAAATACAGACTCAAACCCCTGGTTAGTCCTAAACTTTGGGCTCTGAAGCTCAGTGAAAAGCCTAGCCCTGAGAAGCTGCAAATGTTAGGATGCAGAATGTATGCATTTAAATAAAACATTTTGGACATATCTTTAAGGATCAATAACCAGCTAGATCATTAAACTACCGTGATTTGCCTGAATATGATTTGATGTGATATACTTCTAGTTAGTTAGTTTCTGTTACATGATATATTTTAACATGCAAACTGGAGCAACATGATTGTGCTGCTTTACTTGCAACAACAGCATGCAGATTAATATTGCTTTTTAGATCTCTCACACACTTAAGTGATGCACTATTTATGAATTTGGATGGGCAGTTCTTTGTAAAAAAACAATAGACTGGATTTTTGTCTCCTCATGGAGGTAACTGAGGTAGGGAAATCTTGAAGTTAGTAGTTTTCTCTATCTCATGTGGGCTTCCTAGGTCAGGGTTCCCATTGTGGAAACCGCAGGAGCATTGTATTTCCTTTTGTGCATCATTTTTGTGTGCTGATATGAATTTTCATCACTTCTTGAAAAACACACCATTTCATTCAAGGTATGATCACTTCTTCCAGGTTAGGAAATGTATGACATTGGACTGAAACAACTATTTTTGTAACTTTTATTTCCAGCACCTGACAGCAGCAGATTATCTGCTAGGGAGTGGGGAATAGATAGAATATCCTTTACAAGTTTTACTCAGCACCCAGATATAACAGTATAACAGGTCTGTACCACAGACTCCGAGTCTTCAGCTGTTTGGCCCGACTTTTACAGATCTTCATTTTGACATGGGTGCAATATCAGGCCAATCTCACTACAATAAAGGTCTTGAAGCAACAGCTGCCTGAAATGCCTTGTCCCCGAAGTGGTGGGGCTAAGTGCAGAAGGAACCTGGATGCCAGAGATGTTCTGATGCATGGCTCTGGTGATGTTTACAAAAGTATGACAGCTTTACTGTAAGGCAGAGGATTGTATTTGAGACACCATATTTGAAAATTCAGTGAGCAAACACATATATGAAATGATGAAGGCCAACTGGATGCAAAGCTTATGTTGCGAGTGATATATTAAAAGAAATGACTGTGAGGAAAGACAAATGTTCTGTAAACACATTACAAATGCTTAACATTCTGCACAGAGATTTTTGCTTCACTTCATAAATGCCTGCTTTATTACTCATAACCCATTTAAACACCACTGTGGACTGTTAAGTACTGCAGTTGACACATTATCCATCACTCTCAAACACTCCCACATAGTGCTCCCTTTGTTGCCTTTGAGGATATGATTGGGTGGGGATGGGGTTTGGGGGTGTGGTAGGTTGCTTGGGCATGTGATTGACGATTATAGCAATCAATGTCAGCCTGCAGGGACCCACTGAGGCCCTCCCTGCAATGATCATCCCTATATCGCTACATGGACAGCCACTCCTTGCTAGGATACAACTTAGCACATGGCTGAGGATCCAAAGGACAGTTAGATTCTCCCAAAGTGAATCCTTCAACCTTCTGTTCTAATTCTTCAGCCCTTATCCAGCTGGATGGGCTGTGGTGCTGCACTGTAGCTGCTCTTCCCTCCAGCCACTGATCTGTCAGTTGTGAGATGGTTCTGATCAGTGACCAAAGCACTCCTCCTAGTGCTGCTTTGGCAATAGAGGCAGACAGCATGACAGCAGACAGCTATGACAGCAACATTGAGAAAGAAGTGGCAGAAGTATAGGCAGAGGACCAATGTCCAAGCACTTAGCTTCAGGAACAGAGGTTGATGTGGGTAGAGAACAAAGAACAACGCAACACGGGAACAGGCCCTTCAGCCCTCCAAGCCTGTGCTGCCATGTTTTGCCCTTCCGTAATAAAACTGTCTGCACTCATGGGATCCGTATCCCTCTCATCCCTTCGTCCACGTGTTTCTTAAATGTTGCTATTGTTCTGCTTCCACCACCTCTGGCAGCACCTTCCAGGTACTCAGCACCCATTGTGTTAAAAACATGCCTCACACATCACTTTCAAACTCCCCCCCTCGCACCTTGAGCCTATGTCCCCTGCTAATTGACCCCTCTAAACTGGGAAATAGTCCCAGAATTTCCACTCGATCTATGCCATTCACAGTCTTTTAAATTGCTATTTGATCGCCCTTCCAACTCCTGCGTTCCAGTGAAACCAAACCCAGTCTATCCAACCTTTCTCCATAGCTAAAATCCCCCTTACAAGGCAAAACTCTGGTAAGCCTTTTCTGTACCTTCTCCAAAGTATCCACATCCTTCTGGTAGTGTGGTGAGAACTGTATGCAATATTCCAAGTGTGGCCTCAGCACAGTTCTATAAAGCTGCAGCATAACATGTCCATCCTTACACTCAGTGCCTCTTCCAATGAAAGCAAGTGTGGCATAGGCCTTTTTTAAAAACATGTTCTCTACCTACACTGCAACCTTCAGTGAGCTATGGACCTGCACACCCAGATCCCTCTGCATATCAATACACCTGAGGATTCTGCCATTCACTGTATTTCCACCCGTATTTGACCTTCCAAAATACATCACCTCACATTTGTCTGGATTAAGCTCTATATCTGCCATTTTTCTGTCCTTGCCTCCAACTGATCTACATCTTGCTGTATCCTCTGACAATCCTCCTCACTCTCTGCAACTCCACCAATTTTTTTGTCTGCAAACTTACTAATTAGACCAGCCACATTTTCCTTCAAATCCTTTATGTAGCAGAGGTCCCTGCACTGATCCCTGCAGAACATCATTAGTCACAAACCTCCATTCTGAAAAGCAATCTTCCACTGCTACCCTCTGTCACCTATGACTAAGCCAGTTCTGTATCAATCTTGCCAGCTCACCTCGATACTATTTGACTTCATCTTTTGTACTGGTCTCTAGAACCTGATTCTGGAGCAGAGAAACCTATCAACAGCAACAGAGTTCAGGAATGTCATGAGTTGATTGGTTGGTTGTTGAGAGGCTACTGTTAGGGATTGTGTTTCGACTCCAGTAAATTTGAAACTAGAAACTTCAAAACCAGCACAGGGAAAGCAAGAATTTACAGGCACAGGAGGGAAAGCTGATTTGGGGTAACGGTAAGAAATACTTCTCCTGTGCTAATTTTGATCTTATAATTAGATTAAAGTAAGCTGAAGTAAATAAAGTTGCAAAATTGTAAGAATGTTTAAGATATGGCAACTGAGCTATATGAAGTGCCTGCCATGTGTCATGTGGGGAGTTGTGAACATTTCCCATGACCTGAATGAGCTCATATGTAGGATGTGGCACTGGCTGCACAAGCTTGAACTACAGGTTATCCATTGTAGGGCTCTGTCCATCACCAGCCGCAGAACACAGGAATATATTGAGACATTGTGATAGTGCAGAAAAGAAGTCATCCTTCTGAATGCACATAACAGGTACCAGTGAGATGGCCATGTAAGTAAGTTTTCATATTTGTAAATATTTTCACTTTTCACCAACAGTTTTATGTGTAATTCTCTGTCTAGTTGCAATGCAATGATACAGAGCCCAATCATTCTTAGTTCTGCATGATTTTCAATAGTTCATGGTGTAAAGTGAGCAACCTGTGCAGGCAATGGGCTAATCACAGATAGAACATAGAACATAGAACATAGAACAGTACAGCACAGAACAGGCCCTTCAGCCCACAATGTTGTGCCGACCATTGATCCTCATGTATGCACCCTCAAATTTCTGTGACCATATACATGTCCAGCAGTCTCTTAAATGACCCCAATGACCTTGCTTCCACAACTGCTGCTGGCAACGTATTCCATGCTCTCACAACTCTCTGTGTAAAGAACCTGCCTCTGACATCCCCTCGATACTTTCCACCAACCAGCTTAAAACTATGACCCCTCGTGTTAGCCATTTCTGCCCTGGGAAATAGTCTCTGGCTATCAACTCTATCTATGCCTCTCATTATCTTGTATACCTCAATTAGGTCCCCTCTCCTCCTCCTTTTCTCCAATGAAAAGAGACCGAGCTCAGTCAAACCTCTCTTCATAAGATAAGCCCTCCAGTCCAGGCAGCATCCTGGTAAACCTCCTCTGAACCCTCTCCAAAGCATCCACATCTTTCCTATAATAGGGCGCCCAGAACTGGACGCAGTATTCCAAGTGCGGTCTAACCAAAGTTTTATAGAGCTGCAACAAGATCTCACGACTCTTAAACTCAATCCCCCTGTTAATGAAAGCCAAAACACCATATGCTTTCTTAACAACCCTGTCCACTTGGGTGGCCATTTTAAGGGATCTATGTATCTGCACACCAAGATCCCTCTGTTCCTCCACGCTGCCAAGAATCCTATCCTTAATCCTGTACTCAGCTTTCAAATTCGACCTTCCAAAATGCATCACCTCGCATTTATCCAGGTTGAACTCCATCTGCCACCTCTCGGCCCATCTCTGCATCCTGTCAATGTCCCGCTGCAGCCTACAACAGCCCTCTACACTGTCAACGACACCTCCGACCTTTGTGTCATCTGCAAACTTGCTGACCCATCCTTCAATCCCCTCATCCAAGTCATTAATAAAAATTACAAACAGTAGAGGCCCAAGGACAGAGCCCTGTGGAACCCCACTCACCACTGACTTCCAGGCAGAATATTTTCCTTCTACTACCACTCGCTGTCTTCTGTTGGCCAGCCAATTCTGTATCCAGACAGCTAAGTTCCCCTGTATCCCATTCCTCCTGACCTTCTGAATGAGCCTACCATGGGGAACCTTATCAAATGCCTTACTGAAGTCCATATACACCACATCCACAGCTCGACCCTCATCAACCTTTCTAGTCACATCCTCAAAAAACTCGATAAGGTTTGTAAGGCATGACCTACCCCTCACAAAGCCGTGTTGACTGTATTTGATCAAGCCATGCTCTTCCAGATGGTCATAAATCTTATCCCTCAGAATCCTTTCTAACACCTTGCAGACGACAGACGTGAGACTTACCGGTCTATAATTGCCGGGGATTTCCCTATTTCCTTTCTTGAAGAGAGGAATTACATTTGCCTCTCTCCAGTCCTCAGGTACGACTCCAGTGGAGAGCGAGGATGCAAAGATCTTCGCAAGTGGCGAAGCAATTGCATTTCTCGCTTCCCAAAGCAGCCGAGGACAAATCTGATCCGGGCCTGGCGACTTGTCAATCTTAATGTTTGACAAAATTTTTAGCACATCAGCTTCGTCTATCTCTATCCATTCCAGCATGCGCACCTGCTCTTCAAAGATGATTGATACTTCGGCCATGACGCTCCATCTGTATGGTTGATAATCATTGGTCTTGCGCACATGTTAGTGGGATTAATTCATTATTTTAAATGATATGGCCAGGGTGTTTGTTCGAAGAATGAATTGGATGTCCTCAGAATGCTAATGCTTAAGGTTCGTTAAGCATCTCTGAGTTGTTGGTGTGTTTCAGCATCAGCGTATGGACGTCTGTGTAATGTTATCCTTTAAAGGGCCTTACACTGCTTGATACTGAATTTCTCTCCCTCACAGTGAAGCACTTACACTGGTCACTCTGAATGTGATCAGAGCCATGTTCATTTCCATTGCACCTTTGCTATTTACAGCACAATAGAAGCCGACCGTGGTCACTCCTCAAACAGTGAGGCACAGAGTTAGCCTCCCTTTATCTTGGTGAATACCACATGGGGATAAACATCCCCACAGGCACTGCACTTCTTGAAGTGCCCAGCCAACCCGACTGTATGAGTCTATATGTACCAACTTTACCTTTAACCTCCAACTGGCCCCAGGCATATCAAATGAACATGCCATTTCTGTTGTGCATTGTGTTCATCATGGACACCGGGGTGCTGTTGATAGTTAATGATGCTCCCTTCCCACTTTATCATCTAACCACATCCCTCCCCACACCTTACATACTGAGTTGCCCCTTGCAGTATTGTCATTCCCTTTTATCCCAGCATCTTGACTCCAATCCCCAATTTTGTTCACCAGCCTCTCGATCTCAGCTGTGGTTCCTGACAAAAACCCTCTTGGGTATGAGTGGACAGGACTGACCATAGCCCTCCCCTTGAGTAACTTATCCAGATGGCCCTCAACAATAAGTCACCAAATACCTGACGGATATCTGCACAGCTCCCTAAGTGTGTTCCCATGACTTCCCGCACTGATTGCAATGGACCCAAAGGGCTGATTGTGACTCAGTCCCTGGACTGTAGAGGTACAGATCCCCTGACCCTGACTAGCTGCCTGACTGTACCCAATCTCCTAGATCAATATAGGAGTGATAATGGGAACTGCAGATGCTGGAGAATCCAAGATAATAAAATGTGAGGCTGGATGAACACAGCAGGCCCAGCAGCATCTCAGGAGCACAAAAGCTGACGTTTCGGGCCTAGACCCTTCAATATAGGAGGCTGCCTTTGATTTGCTATCCAGTACCCCTTGCCTGAAAGCTGCCACCCTGACCTTCACAGAGGACTTACTCCCCTTGGAATCCGAGATGTGGCCACTCAGTTGAAACAGATGCAGTGCATTTGCTGAGTAGATGGTTGACATGTGGTGCAGGTGTGAGATTCTGGGAGGACTGTGCTGTTGAGAAAAATACCTACCCCCACTGGCTGCTGACTAACATGACAAAATGTTTGGCTTGGCATCTGCTCTAAACTACAAGGGAAAACAGAACTACTGTGAGTCTTTAACGTGCAGCTGAAGAGGCAAAGTGTTAAAACACAAGACAAGGCAAAGCAAGACAAAAAAAGCAGAGTGAGGCAAGGAAGGCAAGGGTTCTCTAAACATCCATGTAGATCTGAAGTCAGTGAGTGCAATAAGGTGAGAAGGCAGCTGCAAGATTTAACCTTCTCCAGTCTGTGAGCTGGGTGCCTGTTCCTACGCATAAAATATTCTTGCTGTAGCATTACAATGAGAGGTGTTGGTGCACTCCAAAGTTCATATTAAAATGCATATTCTCAGGGGATCAGAGATTTGTCACGATGGCTCAGAAAGGCTGGTGAATATTGGATGCAATTTTCCATGGATTTGGGGGATATGTGGGTACTGTCTGTTGACACCTTCAGAGTCATTAAGGACTTGAAATATTAATTCTGTTTGTCTCCCACACCTGCTGCCAGACCTGCTGAGTTTTCCCAGCACTTTCTGTTTTGATTTCAGATTTCCAGCATCTGCAATATTTTAGTTTTATATTCAGTAGATGTCAGGTGGAATGAGGATATCGGGTCAGTGGCAGTGTTTCCTCTAAGCTGCATGACTGTGCTGCCATGAAACAACTCAAAAGTTCCCTTACAATCTGTGCACAAGTTAGCCCCTCTAGATTACCAAACATGTGGCCACACAAGCAAATGCTATATGTCCATGTACGTACATGAATTAGCTAAGCACATTAAACAAAAAGCTTCAGGGTGCTTTGGATAGAGCAGATTTACAGAAGCCCCATATCATTGACAGTCTCTCACACTGAATCAGCCTAACAATTACAGTCTGTAAATGACCTGTAAAACTATTGCCCTTTAATTTTTGGGATTTTTTGAGGGAGCAATGGGTTGTCAATGGTGGCCAGTTACAACAGTGTCATATGTAACAGACCGGAATATCCAACTCTGCTGGTCAACAGCACTGACATTTGCTGCAAAATGATCTTGTTTTGTCCATTTTGAATATATTTGATGTTTTCACGAGGAAGTGCCACATTTATTAATCATATTAAATGTTACAATCCATGAATCTATGATAGCTTCACAAAAGTGTAAGAGATCATTGCACATTTTATAATTGGTGCAATTTAAATTTTGAATATGTTTCATCTGTTACTTTAACTTCATTTAACTCTTTTCTTAAATTTTATCTACATAATCCTTGTCAGTTTATCACTGTCTAATCCATTCCGCATATTTTACCTTAATGATATGTGCTTGAAGTTTAAAAATCCAAAATAATGGTGTGTAGTACAGAAAGTGTAGAGACTATTATACATTTTAACTTATTCTTTTATAAGATCATGCCTGGATGTGTGTGATTTATGTAGGGAAGTTCCCTTAGAAATTATTCTAAATTAAACAGCTCTTGTTATTAACACTGGAGGTTAATGAATCACAAGATTAGAATTTTACTGGCTCACTGGATGTGGATTGGGAACCTCGTGAAAAAGCAGCAGTAGGCATTGAGAGGGGAACGCAACTTTTTGCGGCTGCTGAGGGATATTCTCAATTACAAGAATGCAAATGTAGCCACACCTGCCTCAAGTCAGTCAGCAGATAACTTCCTACCACTAACCCGAGGACAGCACCTTGCCACATGGGGTGCCTGGGGCCGTTTCCAGGGAGGGGAACCTTTCTTAGTGACTGATTTGTGGCCCACGGAGATGCATGCAACCCCAATGGCAATGGTCAACCGGGCTGTGGCACTGCTGTTGGAGAGTTCACCCTCCTGATCCCTGTTGCCTGCCTGTTTTACCTGGGAAAAGTCAAAGAAAAACTATTTCTCCGATCAGGCCTGCATTCTCTTCCTGTAGGCTCCTCTCTCAGTGGTGCTACCAAGGGTCAAAAGCTATCAGGCCTCTGGTAGGGCTGGTTAAATCTGAGAGGTTAGCCCTCATTTTCAATTAGATAACTGAGCTTTTGAAAAAAAGCCAGTTTATATGATCTGGTTACTATAATATATTTTTAAAAATCTGTTTCTTGGCATTATGTGAGCAGCAACAACAAATTAAATGTGATAAAACGTCCTGTGTCACTTCATATGGATACTATAAAGTAAAAGTTAACATTGATCCACATGCAGAGATATTGGGACAGATGGCCTATGCTTTCATCATCACCTTGGTAAGTACCTGTAGACTTTGTCCAAATTTTTCAAAGATTACCATGGCACACTGGAGTTAGAAAACTAAGTGCCTGACATAGTGTACTGAATTCAAAGTACACCTGGTTTTTGACCTGATGATTCGGGGGCCAAAAGTGAGGTTAGTACAAATGAGTCTCATTTCAGTATTAATGAGTTTCCAGAAAGGCCTTTATTGAATATTCTATCCATAGCATGGACATTGGCCTCATTAACTGGCAATATGTGAATCCTGTAGCATAGCCTCCTCAAGCAGGCCCTTTTGCCTGTTTTGGAGATGTTAAAGATCCTGTGACATTCTTTGAAAAAGAACAGGAAAATTCTTCCTGTTTAGTTGCCCCAGGTTAACTATATTTTGGTCATGCGTGGGCCTTTTTGCATGTATGCATGCAAATTGTCTTCTGCCTTGAGCAATAGCTGCAATTCAAAAGTGATTAATTGGCAGTGAAGCAAACTGGGATCCTTTGGACATGAAGGATGTAATATAAATCCAGGGTTTTTCAAATTGCAAAAATACACTTTATTTATAGAAGGAAATTTTTATGTATGTACACAGTTAATGAAGCCATTCATATCTGTACTCTCTTTACTTACAGAGAATAAAATAAACATTGCCATTTGCCTTGTTCTATATTTACAATTAACCACTTGGCATTTAGTTGAGGCATCAGCAGGATCCAGTTACTGGATGGACCTCTGTTACACATTGGCAGAAGCACCTTACATGGCGCCACTCAGCAGGGACTCTTGGACCTTGCAATATGCCAATCTGCAACGTTCATTTAGGTTCAACTGTTTCAACTGGGACACCAGCAAGTTTTGACAGATTAAGAGCATTTTTCAACATGTTGATGGTTCTTTAGTCACAGTTGATGTTTGTCTTGGTGTGCAACCTGGGAACAGACTGTAGAGTACAGAGTATGCATCGTGGAGTTGCTCAGGAAGAACCTCAGCAAATACCACTGCATTTCTCTCTAGACTTACTTTGCATAGGCACAGCCTAGAAGGAGGGATAAATATATGCAAGTTCTTCATCCTATATATTCCATATAAATGCAAGTTCCTCATCTGAAAAGGAAAGGACAGATTTTGCCTTTGGCAAAGATTTTGGAATAACTGAGGTTGTGGAAGAGCAATACTCGGTTCATTGACACATTAACTTTTTCTCTCAAGCTTCACGAGGAAGAGGATTTTAGCCACTCCTTGAATCCAATCGCCAATGTTTAGTTTCAATACTATCACAACAAAATCTATTATTTTTAATCATTTGATATTCTTAACAGTTTTCTCAGTTCTAATACATGCAAATGAATGCATATACAGCCAAATAATTTTGCTATAATGAAATATTCAACATCTCATTAAAGATTGCAAATGTATTGAGCTGTCACTTGCAGCTGCTCAACAACTGACTGTCTAATCCTGCATATGTTTACTTTTACTGCATTGTAGGAAGACCTCTTTCAACTGTTATTAAGATGCAATGCGTCTTCATGTTTTTTTTTGTATGTGCTATTCTGGGGAATTACAAGAATATTTCATTATGACTAACTTCGTTCTATGAAGTTGCTGTGATTCAGTGTGGCTAAATGAGATGTGTGGCTTAAAGATTCAATTTATTCAATAAATATTTCTTTTCAATTTGGAGGTAGATGGAAGAAGACATCAAAAATAATTAATGTGGAGAAACAATAATACGTGTAAATCAAACTGTAGTGTTGAATTAACATCATAGTAATGTTATATTGAAGGATGAAAGAAGTTATTCGACTCATCATTATTTATCAGTGCATTGCCCATAATAAATTTTTCATTGGGGCAATGAAGAATCTTAGAGTTGGGTTGCATATTTACTTATCTGTGTAAACTCACATACAAAAATATATTGATTCAGTCACAGTTATTTAATAGAGATGTTGATCTATCGGAGTAAATTGTTATGTTCAATATTTATTTGCTGCGATAGTGCACTTCCACATGAATTACCATTGCAAAACCAATATAGCAGTTATAGAGATTTGTGTAGATTATTGCTATGGCTTTCTTTTTAGAGTTTGTGTTTCCCATTTGTAGGTGGAACTGGATTGGAAGTCAGGTAAAAGGGCCTAGGAAGACCTGAAAAGAATGCCCTGTGTTGTAGTGGGATGTAGTGAAATCCTGCTTGGGCAGCCTTAGCAATATGTTCAAAGTTTAAAAATAAAGATGGAAGCATAAAATATACTTTTTATCCTCACTCCTTAATCTTCTTACTCTCCATGCTAGTCCATGCTATTTGACACACCCTGTATTTAATCCTGATCACCCCTATACACTTCATGCCAATGTATGCACCTACACCAACCCCTAGTTCCATTATACCCCTGTTGTGAAATTATTGCCAAATCATACCATCTCATTCTAACTACCACCCTTTTTAATTTCCCTAACTATGTGAACTCACCTGGTATCCAGCTGAGGTCTGTCCAAGCACAGTAAGAAACCATATAGTTCCCTTCATTAAAGTAAATGATTTGCAATGAGAAGTTATCTCATTTATAAAGATTACTGCCTCCTCCAAATATCTCTGCATTACGGCTGCCAGTCATCAATCAATCTGATTTATTCCACATGATATCAAGAAATAATTGAAGGCACTCGTTACCACACAGGTTGTGGACCTAGCAATGTTCTGGCAGTTGTACTGAAAACTCGTGTTTCAGAACTGGGTGTACTCTGAGCCAAATAATTCCCATAGACCTACAAAACTGGCATCTACTCGGCAAGGTAAAAAATTTTCCAGGTATATCCTGTCCACAAAAATTATCCTTAAACCTGCCGGTACCTCAGAAAAGATTCATTTGTTCCCGTTCTGTTTCCTGTGTGTAAACCAATTTTCACTCTATGCTAGAGATAATGGGAACTGCAGATGCTGGAGAATCTAAGATAACAGAGTGTAGAGCTGGATGAACACAGCAGGCCAAGCAGCATCTCAGGAGCACAAAAGCTGATGTTTCGGGCCTAGACCCTTCATCAGACAGGGGGATGGGGAGAGGGTTCTGAAATAAATGGGGAGAGGGTTCTGAAATAAATACGGAGAGAGCGGGAGGCGGACCAAAGATGGATAGAGGAGAAGATAGGCGGAGAGGAGAGTATAGGTGGGGAGGTAGGGAGGGGATAGGTCAATCCGGGGAGGATGGACAGGTCAAGGGGGCGGGTTGAGGTTAGTAGGTAGGAAGTGGGCGTGCGGCTTGAAGTGGGAGGAGAGGATAGGAGAGAGAAAGAACAGGTTAAGCAGGCAGGGATGTGAGCTGGGCTGGTTTTGGGATGCAGTGGGGGGAGGGGAGATTTGGAAGCTGGTGAAATCCACATTGGGCTGCAGGGTTCCAAAGTGGAATATGCGTTGCTGTTCCTGCAACTTACGGGTGGCATCGTTATGGCACTGCAGGAGGCCCAGGATGGACATGTTGTCTGCGGAATGGGAGGGGGAGTTAAAATGGTTCACGACTGGGGTGTGCAGTTGTTTATTGCGAACCAAGGGTAGGTGTTCTGCCAAGCAGTCCCCAAGCCTCTGCTTGGTTTCCCCGATGTAGAGGAAGCCACAACGGGTACGGTGGATGCTATGTGCTTTAATTTTACCCAATAACCTCTTACAAGGGACCTTATCAAAACTCTTCTGAAAATTCAAATGAACCACTGGGTGTCCTTTATCTATACTACTAATATATAGACACAGGGCCTCTCTGCATTTGTAAATAGTGGTGAAGGTTGTGTAATCATCAGGGTACATTCCCACCTCAGAACGTATGATGGAGGAAATGTGATTAGAGTAGCTGAAGATGCCATTCTGCTGTAATGGGATTTTGAGTTGCCTCTGGATAGTGGATATCTAAAATAAAATAATTCAGGAGAAACTCAGCAGTTCTCCCAATATCTATGGAGATAGAATTGACTTAACTTTATGCATGTAGTAAGACTCTGCAGAGTTCCACAAATGCTATCAAACCTGTTAAGATTTTCCAGCACCCTGTCTTTTTACCTTTGATATGTTTCTGCATTAATATTTCAACGAAGCACCTGTTCCTGCACGTGCAGCCAAAACGATGCGTTTAGGAAGAGAAGTTTTACAAGATGCAACTGCTACTTATTAAAGCACACATGATTGCATGGAGGTTACTATGTGTTCAGTATATCTTGAGATACACTCTTATCAGGATTACCCCTGTCTAAATCGAAGAACAGCCTAGAACAATTTGCTAAGTAAATATCTATGGCGAGCTTGTCATTGCTGAGCCACTTGGATGATCCAACAGATCTCCTGGTATGACCTGGATCTTTCTCCAGCAATTGACACAACCTCAATTTCACGCCCTCTGAACACAATGAGGTGACTGTTGCCTTCGTCGTTGTATATTACAGCATGGGGACAACATACAGTCAGCTGCTGTGGTTTCTTGAAGAACATTGGCAGGATACAGCTTTTAGTTTGGGATGTTGACACAGGCAAAGTGGAAAACAGAGGAAAGCCACTGCTGATTTCACCAATCTATAGAGTAAGGGTTTAAATCATATTGATGGGTCTATTACTGCAAGCCAAGTAGTCAGTGTCTTTTCCTCCAATTAAGCCTCAGACTTGCACATTTATTTAACACGATGCAGTCCCAACTCTAAAAGTTACAGAAACTGAGGGCAGATGGGGAAGAGAGAAAGTAGTTGTAGAGGTACAGGAGGAGTGGGAGTGATAGACCTCCTGGCTGCAGTCATAGCGTTAAACATTGGTGCTTTAGTTTTTGGAACTTGGGATTGCAGGCTCTGAACAAGAGGGCAGTGAAATTGTGAAAGGAGACAGCAGGATTTCAAAGGAGCAAGTCTGTAAAGTATCAGAGATAATGGGAACTGCAGATGCTGGAGATTCCAAGATAATAAAATGTGAGGCTGGATGAACACAGCAGGCCAAGCAGCATCTGCTCCTGAGATGCTGCTTGGCCTGCTGTGTTCATCCAGCCTCACATTTTATAGTCTGTAAAGTATGTCTGCAAAGGGAATAATGAGGGAGAGTGGTTGTTTACAGTCAGTAGCACCCTGGCTTCAAGATGGGTGGATGTGAATGACAACACTAGACATTTTCACCTTATTTGTCTGGTTTTGGGTCTCCGGGTGGGTGAGTGTAGGCAGATGTGGACAGGGTGGGGATTTGGGAAATCCTATTGGGTTGACAGGATGGGCCACTAAGAATGGAATGCAGTCATTGGCAGGCACACCGACAGTCAGGCTGATGATGTGGGCCACTGTAGGAAGACAATGTAGTGATTGTAGCGAAGTCAGCCAGGTGGACCTCATTGAATATAAGGTTGGTAAGGGACCATTAACCTGGTCCAATCAGGGAGCCCTGACTGACAGTTGTAAACAGGAGCACAGGAGTGTCAATGGTTCAGCTCACTCTGACAGCTGGCTCTGAGGAAGCTGGATCATTGCTGCGCAACTTATTTCAGAACACTTGCCTGGAAATCGAAAACACAAAATGGGATGAGCATGGCTGCAAGGACATGAGAAATAAACCACTCTCCTTCTGAGGGTGGGGTTACACACACACCATTCAGAGGATTTTAAAAGAGGAACAGCCTGGCGCCCAAAATGCTTTGTGGTGAGACTTAGAGGCTACATGCACCCTTGGTACTCTGCAAAGTGACCTTCTTTGAAAGTGACATCTTTTTATTTTAAAAATTCATGGATAGCAGTAATTACTGGCTAGTTCAGTACTTATTGCTCATGCCTAATTTCCCACATTGATGTGGGTTTGGAGTCACACGTAGGCTGCTCTGGGTAAGAATGGTAGATTTGCTACCCTAAAGGGCAGGAGGGATCCAAATGGGTTTTTCCCAACAATCAGCAAGGATTTGATGCTCATCATTAAGTTCTTAATTTCAAATTATTATTGGATTCAAATTCCACGATCTGCCATCTAGGATTCAAACACAGGTCCCCAGAACATTATCTGGGTTTCTGGATTAAGGGCCTATTGATAATACCACTGGGCCATTGCTTCTCCTCTTGGCACAGCTATTGCTGGGCTACTCCTTTGCACAAACTAGGCACCAAACATTAGGCTTTCATCAGGTCCCAAAGCCATGTGTACACAGTGTTCCCCGGATTTTAGTGGATGTCATTGCCTCCGTGGGCAAACTTCAATCCATAAAGTCTCTTGAGTGACCATGAACTGCTGTTGGATATTGACAATATAGTGAGCTTACATCGAAAGATTCAGAAACAGATGCGTGAAAATTACAGTCAGCAAAATACAAGTTTAGAAAAGCAGGATAGTTTTCTTCACCTGTGTTACCAAAGTGCTCTCAGTATGTTTTCTTTTGTCTTTTTGTCTCTCACTACATCACACTGCATTCTCAGGTTCCATTGCTGGGGTGGAGTGTGGCCACATTGAAGTAGAGACAACAAGCCGTAGAGTTTTAATGGGCAGCTCCTGTGGTGTTTATGTCTGGACAGGCCAGGCATGCTGAGGGCTTCTTGCAAGTTGACTATCATCATCTTGAACTTCCAAGCGTTGAAGGTAGGGGTTCAGGTAAGTAGGAGGTGGAGGGCCCAATCACCTCTGCAGTGTCCTGAGTGGAAACTGCTGAGGGGTTTGTGTGTTGCTAAGGTTGCTGAGTTCTACCTATTCATTCGGCAGGACCTGGTTATTTCAGCCTCCCTGCCGTAGCGATCCCAGTCTTCTCCAAAATTCTCTGCTCATTAGGGGAAAGGTGTCGGGTGTCAGGCAAACCTCCACCCATCCTGAGAGATAGTAAGAACTGCTGATGATGGAGCCAGATATAACACAATGTGGAACTGGAAGAATACAGCAGGCCAGGCAGCATCAGATGAGTGTGAAAGTTGATGTGTTGGGTCGGGACTCCTCTTCAGAAGAAGGGTCTTTCTGAAGATGGATCCCGACCCGAAACATTAACTTTCCTATTCCTCTGATGCTGCCTGGGCTGCTGTGTTCCTCCAGTTCCACGTTGTGAGATCTCCACCCATCCTGCCTCTCTCTTGTGTTGCAATCGTACTAAAGGGGAGGGCTGTGGTAGTGTGGGGAGTTGATGTTGGGAAATGAATGAGGACGGCCTGGCTGTCAGTGCTGGTATAGACAGGGGAGTGATAGTGAAGGATTGAGGAGGCAGGACTGAGGGACATGCAGGGTTAGTAGTGTGGGAAACAGAGTGGGTGGGGGGAGTGTGAATGAGGGAAAATGCTTTGCACAACTGACAGGGGCATGGGGAATTAGCCTTGGTGTGAGCTACGAGCAGTGACAGAGATAGGGTGAAAGAGAGGTGACAGAGAGAACAGTGTGACACTTAACCTGGCAGAACGGTAAAGGTCACTGACATTTTATGTGGCACTGCTGGCCATTCCTCTACATTCTGGAGATATCACTGACCCAGGCAATGACCAAAATCTGAGATACAGCTTGGATTTAGCCGAAAAAAGGCATGAGATTCAGTCCTGTATATTTCTCAAATTCAAACTACCTTATTCCACTACATTGCCACTGACATCATTTTAAAATACATGCATTTCTAGACACAAACCATCTGTGTCAATATTGAGACTGGTGAGAAACACTTGACTGAATACAAAGGATTCAATAACAGATTTTATTTACCGTAACACCTAGGACCTTGATGCTGCCAACAAGTACTTCATTTTAAATATAGCTGAAAATAGAAAAGTCTCAAACAATGCTGCATTAGCAATGTAAAGCTTTCAAAAGCTTTTTGTATGTGTCAAATTGGAGTACTGCTGAAATAACAATTTGAAATTGACGTAAAAATAATGATGTGCAGCTTTCTGCCTTTTTGAGATTAATTCTCATGTCAGAGGTTAATCACACACAAATTCTTTCAGAAGCAGGAATGGTGACATTTTTAGCAAAATACTTACACACAGATTACAGGTGATACATGCAAAGCATAAGAACACGGCAAAAGGGAGCAGGAGCTAGTTATACAACTGTCAAACCTGCTTTTCCACCTAATAATTTCATGGTGAAACTGATTTTGGCTTTACACAGCCCTACCTGCTTCATATCACCTTGGCTTTCCCCTTAGCTGAAAAATCTACCTGGCCCTTGAATCTATTCAATGACTCGGCTTCCCTATTTCACTCAGGTAGAGAATTTCCAGAGTTCTACCTCAGAGAGAAAAAAAACACCCCCATTTCCAACTTAATGGGAGAGTGTTTATGCTGAAAATTTATTCCTTAGTCATAAATTCCTGATGAGGATAACATCTACCCAGCACTATTTGTTCCGAAAGAAAAAGCAGCTACTTATTATTTTTTTCCATTTGCTTTTGCTGTTGTTCAATAAAATTTAACATTTTCAATTGTTTGAGGGCTTTGCAACATGCAATACACCCACAATGAGCAATGACAGGATGTTATGCTCCGTTGGGCAGTAGGGAAAGTGTAGTGCTCCCTTACATAGTGTTCAACACAGTATAGTGCAGTGGACAAGTAGCCTGTGTTGCTGATTCCTCTAGCTGCAGTTACACTGGCCAGGCCAGACCAGACCAAATTAAACAATACTTTATCCACAAAAGAAAGTATCCCGGTTTTCTGTTTCACCTGCTAGCTGGGGTCCAGACTGACAATGATTACTCAAAGTGCTTCAGGGAAATGCTGTGAGAACTTTTGCATCCTCATTTTCCTATTTGTGTTGTATTAAAGAATAACTAATTTGTTCAGATGCTGAAGACTGCAGGCTTAATCAATAAAGGATTTTACTACACACGGAGGGAAATATGCCCTTATCCAGGCTGACTGCATATCCAAGTTGTGTGTGTACTAGAATTAAATTATAATTTGCTGCCAAAAGATATCATTCGTTGTATTATTAATCGGAAAAAGAAAAGTCAAAAATAACCGTGAGAAGTATTATATGCATCAGAAAAGTTTAGAGGGATATGGGCCAAATCCAAGCAAGTGGGACTAGTTTAGTTTGGGAAACTTGGTCAGCTCAGATGGCTTGGACTGTAGGGTCTATTTCTGGACTGTATGAATCTATGACTTAATAACTCTGAATGACTAGGCAGAGTTAGAGCTCTCCAGATGCCAAAAGCAAAGCGAATAGAGCAAGGGTCAAATGAGAAGACATAGATTCTCAAATTCCTCTCCCTTTTGTAGTTTGAGCAAATTTCTTGATGACGACACAAACTGTTAACTTTAATTGCAAGAGGTACTAAAGCAGCAACGCAATAACCTGCTCATTGGCTCTAATGCCACTTGCTTGGATTTGGCCCATATCCCTCTAAACGTTTCTGATGCATATAACACTTCTCACGGTTATTTTTGACTTCTTTTTCCGATTAATAATAATCATTTAAGATCTCTTTCCCAGCATAAAGTTGCTCTAAACCTTCAACTTGAGGTTCAACAGAGGCCCAGGTACTCAGATTCATTCATCAATTCTACCCCTTGGATTTGAAAGCTTTTGGTTTCAGTTTGCAGAACTCCTGTTTTAAATTCAGAGACAGAGTGAGGCTCTGGCTTGAACAAGAACCGCATAATCTGGCAGAGAGGGTAGGATTTAAGGTGAATGTGGAGCAATGGTGATATGAGGAAAAAGCTTTTCACACAGCATGTGGTTATAATCCGGAATAGTCTGTTTGAGAGAATGGTGCAGATGGATTTGATTGAGGTCTTCAAAAGAAAATTGGATAATTATTTGAAAAGATAAAAATGTGCAGCTCCACAGAGAAAAAGCAAAAACTTTGAAGTAGCAGTGTTGCTCTTCGAAAGATGTGGCACAGAAACAATGGGACAAATAGCCTCCTTGTTCACTACAACCATTCTATGATCCTGCGGGTTTGAATGCAAGATCACTTAAAATCCAATAAGTGGCCTTCTTTTAGGATTCGTTCATGGGATGAGAACATCGCTGGCTAGGCCAGCATTTTTTGCCCATGGGACAGTTAAGAGTTAACCAAATTCCTATGAGTTTGGAGTCACAGTTTCCTTCCCTAAAGGACATTAGTGAACCAGATGGGTTTTTCCAACAATCGACAATGGATTCATGGTCATCATTAGATTCCTAATTCCTAAGGGTGGACGCCGGGAATTTGTTTCCATTAGGCGGGGAGACTAGGACCCGTGGGCACAACCTTAGGATTAGAGGGGGTCAATTTAGAACGGAAATGAGGAGACATTTCTTCAGCCAGAGAGTGGTGGGCCTGTGGAATTTATTGCCATGGAGCGCAGTAGAGGCTGGGATGTTAAATGTCTTCAAGGCAGAGATTGATAAATTCTCGATCTCACAAGGAATCAAGGGCTACGGGAAGAGTGCGGGTAAGTGGAGTTGAAATGCCCATCAGCCATGATTTAAATGGCAGAGTGGACTCGATGGACCAAATGGCCTTACTTCCACTCCTATGTCTTACGGTCCTATGTTCTTATTTTATTGAATTCAAATTCTACCATCTGCCATGGTGGGATTCAAAAATGGATCCACAGAGCATTGTCTGGGTCTCAAAATTATCAGTCCAGTGTTAATACCATGACGCCATTATCGTCCCCTCTCTTGCTTAACCACCAACTCTGAACTGTCTAAGATTCTAGGAGGATGGCATTGGGCATCTTGCCTATTCTTTAAACTACTGAGACTCTTCAGTGATCAATGAATAGCCACATAAGTGTCTTATCTCACACTTGGCCTGCATTTTACTCATGGTGTTGGGGTGGCAGGGCCACTCCATGTCGGTGCTCAAGCCTATGCCAGACAAGTGGGGAAAGAACCTCACTTGTGGATCCCTGTACCCATTCGGTCAAAACCTCCATCACCTTAATCCTCCCTGGCCTCTTGAATGCTATAACCCCTCTGTCCTCACCTCCTGACCAAGTCCTCGAGCCTTTGCCTTACTTGCAGCTTAATAAGCTGACCTGCGATGCCTACAGAGGCCACTGGTGGCATAACCGGACGGAACGAACCAAGAATCAAACTTTAACATGATGCATTTTATTAATGTAGCATTTATTTTGCCTGTAGGATCAGTCCAAGTAAAGTTAAAGTCGCCATAGTCACAGAGGACCATAGGGCTGCTCCCTTAATAGAGAAAGATGGCTGATGGTTTAATCTACTCAGCCTAATAGTGTCTATTTTCAGTCTTTCCCCAAATAATCACCCTCTTTCATTGATGTGCAAGAGAAATTGGCAGGAAGTGATTGGGAGGATAATGGCGTCATGGTATTGACACTGGACTGATAATTTTGAGACCCAGACAATGCTCTGTGGATCCATTTTTGAATCCCACCATGGCAGATGGTAGAATTTGAATTCAATAAAATAAGAACATAGGACCATAAGACATAGGAGTGGAAGTAAGGCCATTTGGTCCATTGAGTCCACTCTGCCATTTAAATCATGGCTGATGGGCATTTCAACTCCACTTACCTTTATCTTTTTAAGTGAGTGTGAAATTTGTCCTATATCTCTGCCTGAAAACTTTGTGAATTTTAGTTTTGAATGCCTGATCTCAGTGAATAGTTTAGGCTTAGTGCTGGATTGTTAAAATTGCAATTCTCTCACTGAAAATGTAAACTGGGGCTTGTTATGGTTTAAATGTAGTAGTATAGTGATAATGTTATTGACCTAGTAATACAGGCCACAGCCTAATATTCTGGGGACCTGAGTCAAACCCACTAGGGCAGATGGTGAAATATGAATTCAGTAAAAGAAAGCTGACCAAATGTAACCACTGATAATGGGAACTGCAGAGGCTGGAGAATCCAAGATTACAAAGTGTGGAGCTGGATGAACACAGCAGGTCAAGCAGCATCTAGATGCTGCTTGACCTGCTGTGTTCATCCAGCCCCACATTTTGTTATCTGCAGATGTAACCACTGTTGATTATCATAAAAACCCATATGGTTCACTCATGTCCAGTAGGGAATGATATTAGGCGTCTTTAAGTAATCTGACCTATGTGTGACTCTAGATCCATCGCAATGTGATTGACTTTTGGCTACCTTAGAATCACAGAAACACTGCAGTGCAGAAAGAGGCCATTCAGCCCATCAAATCTACATTGATGATCTGTATAGCATCTCAGCCAGACCCAAGCTCCCATCCTAGCCCTGTAACTTTGCATTTACTTTGGCTAACCCATTTATCCTGTGTATCCTTGGATACAATCAAGCAATTTGGCCTGGCGAATCCACCAAACCTGCACATCTTGTGACTGTTGGAGGAAACTGGACCACCCAGTGGAAACCCATGCAAACACAGAGAAAACATTCAAATGCCTCACAGACAGTCACCCAAAGCTGGAATTGAAAATGGGTCCCTGGCGCTGTGAATGTTAATTTGTCGATTATTTACCTTAATTGCTGCCCATGCCCAAAGTGGGTGGCCAAGGCATTGCTTCTTGTCACACAAAATATTCCATAACAACAGGAATACATTGTACCGTTCTCCCTATGCCTCTGTCAGAATTTCACCGTTGCTCCCATCTCTTAGATATTTCCAAAGAGCTGTTGAAATGATGACCTGTCAATGAAAGCAGAAATTCTTTTTTAAGTGTGATTTCTGAGGTCAACTCCATGCTATTTGCTGTTCCTAGGAAACATTCTCTGGATGTACGAAATTATTGGTTTTCTTTCCCTCCACTTTCTGCGTAGACTCAAGCAACTTAGTGTAACTACTGTGCCTCAAAACTCTAATGTACAATCTTAGGAATAAATTAGCTTTTTTTTGCCTTGATTTTGAAGCCTGTTAACACAACAGCATTCTTATGCAACAAAAACAGAAATTGCTGGCAAAACTCAGCAGGTCTGGTAGCATCTGTCGGGAGATAGCAGAATTAATGTTTCAAGTCCAGAGATACTTATCAGAACAAAATTTTCATGCATTTTTAATATAATAATATTTGTTGTCATGCTCTTTTGAAATCTGCAAAACATTATAAGGTTCGCTGAATCTTTATGCTTAAAACAGTAGCATGTGTGATGCATGAATCCGTGAAAGCCATATTATAAAGTCAAATTAGAAACATAAAAATAAATCAGCTAGTATTCATAAACCCCAACAGTACGCAGGGGACATTCTCAAGCTGAATTCACAAAGCCTTACGAGCTGCATGAGTAAAACCACAACTCAGTCTTCTGATCTCATTCTTAACTTAGTCTTCTGATCTCATTCTTTACTGTTCCCTAATGCCTAATTTTCCAGGCTGAAAATGTAGTTTCTCCTGCCTAAGCTTCACCGTGACAACGTAGTAAGTACTTCAACTTCCTGCTCATCCGGCCTGATTCTCTTTTCTCAGCAGAGTTCAGTTCAGTGGGGATTTTGTGGCTGCTCTGATGTCATTTACTTGCACATCATGTGTTTTGTGAAGCTCCTTTTTTTTGTAAAAGTGGGAATTTCTGCATTTCATATTTATCTGCCGACTAGACTGATACTGCTGTTGTTCCAAGTGTGGCCATATGGAGTAAGAGGATGGGACTGGGTTTGAGAATTCAAGCGTCATTACGATGTAAGATGTAAATTATTGATTTTCAAATCCCATCAACTAATTTAATTTCTGGGGCTTTCGTAAACTGAAATGGTTTTAAAAAGGGACCAATTTTGCTGATGTAGAAGTGTCACATTGACCACCTGATTACTTGGATTGGCCACTTCTCACAAAACTAATGTGGAATAGACTAATGATAGTCTAATCCGAAACTAACTTGTTATCCAAGGGCAAAGAAACCAGTTGAACTAGGGAGGTGTGAAAAAACCCTCATTTTCTATTTTGATTAACATTTTATGAGAATACTCACATGTTCGTATTGAAAACATCACTTGCCATTATCAAGCCTGGAGACAATGAAATCAGACACAGAAAGACACAAATCAGTTTGTATTTCAAAAAGCTCCTTTCGACAGGAGCAGAAGAATTGAAACAAAGGATGCGAAATTGATCACAGTAGCTCTTTATTGTTTTGTGGTTACTTAGAGCACAATTCCGAATCCAAAGAGGGATTTGATTTAACTAACAATCTGTGCTTAGTGCTGAACGTTACTGAGAATGGAGAATAAAGGTATTTTCACTCATTCAAGAATGTAGGTGTTCAGACTTTAATGTTATTATTTATTTATTATTTCACTCATAAAAACTACGTAATTGACTCCTTACTTTAAAAAGGGAAATGAGTTAACCACTTTTTAACTGGGGAGTTTATAAACATAGAAAATAGAAGCAAGAGTAGGTCATTTGGTCCTTCAAACCTGCTCTGCTATTCAATATGATCATGGCTGATTATACAATTTAGTTTCCTATTCTTGCTTTCTTTCCATGCACTTTGATCCTCTTAGCTTGAAGAATAATATCTGACTCCTTCTTGACCTTCTTTGACCTCAGTCACTTTCCATGGCAGACAATTCCATAGGCTCACCTCCCTTTGGGTGAAAGAGAGTTTTCCTCACTTCAGTCTGAAACGGCCTGTAACTACCCTGTATCCTTAAAATGTGACCCTTAGTTCTGAGCTCCCCAGTCATCAGCAACATCCTTGCTGCATTCATCTTCCCTAGTCCTCTTAGAATTTTCTATGTTTCAGTGAGATTCCAATCTCCTCTTGCCAGCAAAGCACCAATCACACAACAGAGTTTGGCTAAATAAAAACTCATAGGTTTAGTGTTGGTTTGTGAGATCTTGGAGAAAATACCCTGAACAGCAGGATCTATTGTAGGGGCCGGTGTGGTGGGGAGTGGGGTGGGATGGAGGGTTGGGTTTGTGCGTGAGTGTTGCGCCCTGGAGTCAGGACTGGCCACATATGACAGAGGCTGATTCTTGTTATGCCTTTGCTAGTTACATCTTTCCAACTAGAAAGGTTAGTGCTGAAAGTTTGTTTCCTCTTGTGGGAGAGTTTAGGAACAGGGTCACCCAATAAAGGGTCACCCAATTAGAACAGAGATGAGAAGTTTCTTCTCTGAGAGGGCAGTGAATCTGTGGAATTAATAGTCAAATGTTAAGTATATTGATGTTTGACATAGACTGATTTGTAATCATTAATCAAATAGAGAGCTATGGCGATAAGAAGTATCTGGAGTTCAGGATTATCAGATCAGCAATGATCTCATTGAAAAACAGAGTAACTCAATGAGACAAATTGCCTACTTCCACTTCTGTATATTATGGTTTTATGGTTTATGAATGTGATAAAGAAGATCTTTGAGAACTTGAGCGATAGGATTGGTGGAATTGAAATGTTTCAAAATGCATTATGTACAAATAGCTGGGTTTATTCTAATTTATCATTTTTTAAAAATCAGTGAATTTTACATTGTAGAAGGGGACCATTTGACCTATCATGTCCGTACTAGCTCTCAACAGACTTACTAAGCTAGCTCCCTTGGTCAGAACAATTTTGTATGATGAAACAATTCTGTTTTTTTTGTCAAAATCTGAACCGCAGCATTGTGTGTCTTAATGAAATATCGTCTTGTTAAATAATATCAACAAATTGATCTATCAAGCCAGATTTCAGTCAAGGATCTGACATCCAGTAATACCATTAGCTGGAATCATAACAAGTGAAGGCACTTGTGGGATTTAAATATCCCGGATTTAAGAGGGATCTGTGCATTTCTTTTTAAAGTAACCAGTTTCAGACCCTCTGGATGTAAAAATGCATAGCAGGGAAGTTTATTCTACAGAATTTGAAGATGTTTTTAATTGTTGCTAAGAGTTTTTCAAAAGTGAAATCTATAACAAGATCCCATATGGATAAGATGCTTCAAATGATAATTCAACATTGTGAATTGGAAGAAAGTCAACCTGGAATTGAGATATCATGGCTGGAATTAGCTAAGATACATTCAGAAATGAAAATACTTGTGTTTGAAGAAAACCAGAGATGCAAAGTGAGGAGAAAGAAAAGCAGAGAGTATTGGAATGGAGCATAAAATTAAGAAAACATAAAGTGGAAAGTGATTTTAAAAAAAGGCAAAATGCCTTGGAATTTTTAAAACACAAAACGTGAACTCTAAAGTGATAGGAAGTATAGACAATAGGAGTTGATGAATGAAAAGCTTACAATAAAGAAGAAAGGAGTTTGTTCTTAGAGGAAAATTCTGATTCCAAAAAAAGATTCAATTTAACCAAGAATCTGTGCTTACTGCCTGAAGTTACTGACGAAGACAAAAGGTACTTTCACTCATTCAAGAAGGTAGGTGTTTGGACCTTAAAGTAATATAATGTTTTGACAGATGCAGCTTGGTCTATATACGCCAGTTTGTCAGAAGAGCAATCTTCAAAGAATGGAACTGCCATTGAGACAATCCGCAATGCTTATGAGCCTGTTCTTGAAACTTACCAATTAAAATCCAGGATTAGGAGAAAGTAACATTTGTAGAATTTGCATGTGAGAAAGAAACGTTGTGGAATCAGTCGTTTAGATCACTGAAGCCAAGAGAAACACTTTAACAGTGTAACTGAATCTATGGTCATGGAAAAACATTTGAATAGTACTTCTGCAATACTAAAAACTTATTTAAATAAAACAAACAACTGCAGATGCTGGAGATTTGAAACGAAAAAAGAAATTGATGGAGAAACTCATCAGGTCTGGCAGTATCTGTGGGAAGAAAGCAAAGTTAGCATTGCAGCAGTGAACTGTTCATTTCTAATGAAGAGTCACTGGACTCAAAATGTAAACTCTTCATTTTTATCCCCCACAGATACCTCCAGACCTGCTGAGATTCTCCAGCATTTTCTGCTCCTTGTTTAAAAACGTATTTGGTTGTGCATCAAATATAAAAGATCAGAGAAGCAGCAGTTCTGGCAGATAGCTTGCACAGATAATTACAGTGTACAGATGGTCAATACAAAATCTACAGATGAAAAGGTATTGGTTTCAGAAAATAGACAGAAGGATGTCAAAATAACAAGGCTGAATCGAAATGTGATATAAAGAAGTTAGCATGCTTCCATTGCTAAGACTGGAGATATTAAAGGCAATTACTGAAAGCTAAAAGGAAGATATATTGTAGCAGTAGGAATACCCAAGGAATTTTCAGAAAAGGAAATTGGTATTAAAATGTAATGAAGTCACTGATGCTGGCTGATAACACAATTTGTCCTTCAAAGGGGCAAATGAAACGGAGAATGTAAATTGAAAGAATGCTTCGAGGTTTCAATCCAGTCTTACTATACAACATAGGATTAAAGAACATCTTTGCATACGGCAATGCTGTATTAGGAAATGACTCAGCACATTCAAGAATATCAGCCTTACTAGTGGTGGTGGAAAAAAGTAGTGAAGGTAAAGGAAACTGAAATGTTACAGTAAGGAATACTGGAGTGTTTCCTGGTAGTATTGTGGCTAGATCTTAGGCCCATAGAATTAACCAGAAAGGAAAGGAACCTATAAAACAGAAGGATGACTTCGCAGTTTAGCTATCACATAAAAATGTTCAGAATTTAATGAAAGGGGAGACAGTAAGGTGAATGAGGCTGATACATTTATCTTTTCTGTTTTAAATAGAAATACAGCAAACAGATTCAGAATTGAGTGAGTTATACCAAAAAATGTATTCCAAAATTGAATCAGAAACAATAGTTGAATGTTATTATTTGAAAGGCAAAGTGCTAGCTCATAAGTAGAGAATACCTCAAAAACTAGTCAAGAGGAATTTTTTGTGGTCCATTAGGGGTCAGTCCTGTTTGAGTGTCATAACAATGTTTTATGAGTGATTCATAAAATTCCAGTAGAAGGTAACGCAGACTGTAAATTAAATGATTTTTTTATTGGCCAGAACAATATAAAAATGTACTCAAGTTTTTCTAGACATGCCTACATGTCAAGTATTAGGGAAAGCATACCCATCAGTTAGATTTTCAAGAATTTGAAGAAATGTTTCAGCAGGGTACTATTATATTTGTGCAGGACTCCTGCCCAAAATCAGGTGTAGAAATCAATATCCTTGACTTTGGATATTAGTAGAATATTCCCTGAAAGAGTCTTCGGAGGAAAGATTACTGCAGTACTTTTTACAAGTTCAAGGTTTATGTTGGAAATATTAAAAAAAATGAATAATTTGTGAATAAAACAGTTTATATCTTCTGCTTCTCATCTACAATATCAAGAGGTGTTGGAAATATGGCATTAAACTTTGAAGCCCATGATTAGAGCTTATTGTTAAGAATATCTTAATAACTTGTAATAAAGAAATTCCATTAGTAATACTTGGCAATAGTCATGCTCCTAATGAATTTGCAGAATTTATTTCTTTTGAACTTAACTTTGGAAATGAGGTGGGAAGACCAATGAATTTAATTGAAGAAAACAATGATTAACCAAAGCTTATAGACCACCACAGTCAGCTGATGTTTCAAATTTCATATCAAAACTGATTAAAGCATGTGCATTCACCTGAAAGTGTTTGAAAGGTTCTCGGCAGGAAAAGAAAACTACTGCAGATAAAAAAGGCAAAGTTATTTTTATCCACTGGAAACAAGGCATTGGAATCACTACCAATCTCTGAGAACCTTCACGAGGAAGGTTTATTGGACCTTATCAAATCAAAAAAGAAAGTCAATGGTGTGAATTATGTAGTGAGTGGTCTAGAGAGGAGAAAGAATCAGTGAGAGTGTCATATCAATATGTAAAAGAAATATTATGACAGGGAAGATGGCCCTGCAGTAGGCCTGTGCTCCTGAGATGCTGCTGGGCCTGCTGTGTTCATCCAGCCTCACATTTTATTATCTTAGTAATGATGTGCTTATGGTTCCTTGCTATTCTAATCAAACCTGCTACTGTGATCTCATTGTGCACTTAGTAAAAGATCCTGACAGTGCAGTAAATAGCACACAAAAACACACACTGCAGGGAAATCTGAAAGAGCAAAAACAAACAAGCAAGGAATACAACTTGAATCAAAATCAGTAACCTAAAACAAATTGCTCCATATCACCACAATAAAAGCCTTTTTAATCCAAAAAGAGCCTGATAAACCAGATACAAAGAATTGAAACCGAAAAAGAATATGGTTTCTGTTTCCTTTTTAGGGGACTTAAATCTCCAAGGTAAAGTTGCTTAAAGGTGGTCGAGGTTAACTAATTTCAACAACTCATTCTCCATATCAGCTCTCCTTCAAGTTACCTACATTTAGTCTCAATGGAAACAGAGTAGAGGTGAGTAATTAATCCATACCCAGGGGATGGTTGTTAGTATAAGCTATAAAGGGAGCTGTAGAGACATTGAGTCATATACCATGGAAACAGATCCTTCAGTCCAAATCGTTCATGTTGGCCAAGTTTCCCAATCTAGACTCGTCCCACTTGCCTGGGTTTGGCCCATATCTCTGTAAATCTTTCCTATTCATGTACCTATCCAAATGTCTTTTAAATGTTGTAACTGTACCAATATCTACCACTTCCTCTGCCAGTTCATTCCATATAAGAACCACCCTCTCTGAGAAAATGTTGTCCCACAGGTCCCTTTTAAATCTTTCTCATCTCACTTTAAAAATATTCCACCTTGTTTTGAACTCTCCCACCCAAGGGAAAAGGCCTTTGCTAATTACTTTATCTATGCCCCTCATGATTTTATAAACCTCTATAAGGTCACCCTTCGATTTCCTTTGCTCCAGTAAAAAAACGTCCCAGCCTATTCTGTCTGTTTTTTTTAAACTCAAACCCTCCATTCCCGCGAACAACCTGGTAACTTTTTTCTGAACACGCTCCAATTTAATAATAATCTTCCTATGGAGGGTGATCAGAGCTATAAACAGTACTCCAAAAGTACCTTTCTAACAATCCTATACAACCTCAACATGACGTCCCAACTCCAATGTTCAATGATCAAAGCAATGAAGGCCAGCCTGCTAAATTCCTTCTCAAACACCCTGTCTACCTAAGATGTAACTTTCAGAGAACTGTGTACCTGAACTCCTAGGTCCCTCATTCAACAACACTACCCAGATACCTACAATTAACTGTATAAGACCTGCCTTTGCTTGTTTTACTAAAACGTAATACCTTGCATTTATCCAAATTAAACTCCATCTGCCACTAATTAGTCCATTGGCCCAATTGATCAAGTTCTCTTTGTAATTTTGGATACCTTCTTTACCATCGACTATACCAACCATTATAGTATCATCCGTAAACTTACTAAACAAGCCACCCAAATGCTCATGAAATTATTCATATAAATGACAAACAGAAGTGGTCCCAGCACCAATCCTTGTGGAACACTGCTGGTCACTGGCCTCCAATCCAAAGCACAACCCATCACACACCACCTCTTGTCAAGCCAATTATTTGGCAATCTCTCCCTAAATCCCATGTCATCTAACTTTATTAATTCATCTCCCATGTGGAACCTTGTTAAAGTCTTTACTAAAGTCAATGTGGGCAACATCCACTGCTCTCCCCTCATCAATATTTTTGGTTACTTCCACAAAATACTCAATCAAATTTGTCAGACCCAATTTCCCACTCACAAAGCCATGCTGACCATCTTTGATCAGTCATTGCCTCTCCAAATGCATGTAAATCCTACCTCACAGAATCCCCTCCGACAACTTACCCATTACTGATGTCAGACCCAATGGTCCATGGTTCCCAAGCATTTCCTTACAGTCTTTCTTAAATAAAGGCACAACATTAGCCACCCTCCGGTCCTCTGGCACCTCACCCATGGTTATAGATGATACAAATATGTCTGCTTGGGGCCGTGCAATTTCTTACCAAATATCCCACAACTTTCAGGTCCCAGAGATTTATACACCTTTGTATTTTTTAAGACCTCTAACAGATCAAAACAGAACTTGATTTTCAATCCAAACCAGTGAAGTAATTAATTATGTTAAATACTGAGTTAATTTTACTTGTCTGTTCATTATCACAGGAAGTGATGTCCCACCTGATTTGATCTTTTATTGATTTCAGTAGAAAATATTAGGCAGAGCAGCAGATATTTCCAATAAGCTCTTGTTTCATGTAACTCACTAAACATGTTAAGATTTCTGTATTTATCTGATCTCGCCAACAATTTTGCAGCTACAGGGTGTGAAGATGTTTGGCGAGTCTCTGCTATTGCCTGAAAGTTTTGAGAATTTTGCAGGCCTTAACCAAGCAGGAAAATGGTTAACATATGTTACAGCCCTTGCTGAATTTTCCTTCTTTTTATTTTATTCTTTTATCAATTTTGGCTTGGAGCTGTGGGAAGGAACTGTGAGCTAAAGATGGCTTTTGAACTGTGAGTAACAGCTTATGTTAAAAGGAAAATGGACAGAACAAGCTTTTGTTATTTATGAAGCCTGACCTGGAAGTTTGTTGCAGATTGGGCCCTGATCAAAGGGTTCTGCAGAGGCTTCGTCACTGGAGAAGAGCATTATTTTATAACAGATAATGAAAGTTAGTTACAAACAAGGTCAGTGCTTGGTAATTAGTTTCAGCAATTCTGGAAATGATATTATGCTTGAGCAGATAGTAGATGTTGAATCATGACTGAGACTTCATGGAGGGGACAGTCAGTCTGTTCGTGAGTGGTCAGCGTTTGAATTGTGTTTTAGACTGTGTTTTCTATGAAACAGACTCTGGCTGTTGATGATACAGCATGAAGATTTGAAAGCTCCCTGCCTAACCTCCTTTGAGTAACTCTTGGAAGCTCAGAGAACAGAGAACTAAGTAACACTATGTATTACAACATGTATCTGAGTGAACTGTAAAGGTGATCCTGATTGAAAATCAACTGAGAAACCATCATTTCATCTGGGGAAAAGTATTTTATGAAAATCTCTCAAGTAATCTGGCCAGTTCTGCTGTTTTCTTTTTTATTAATTCCTTAACTGTGTTTGTTTGCCTGTCTGTCTTTTGTGTCAGTGGGGCTGAGAGCAAAAGTTTGGGGTTTATATATAGGTCAGTTGGATTACTTTGTTCACTAAGTTTATTACATTTGGTACCTGTTCCAACCTGAGAAAAATACTATTGCTGAACAATTTTATTTTCACAAATTTATGAACTGTCAAGGAGAGGGTTGATACACTTATAATCACAATTGTGCAGACTGGAAGAGGAATATGAATTTGGCAGCTTGAAAAGTAAGCTGATCAGAAACATTATCATGAGAGTGTTGAATTGTCTGGCCTCTTGCAGTTAAAAAATTATCTAAACTGATCAAAAGGAATCTAAGGGAACAAAAAAGCTGAGGTCAGGAACCAGAATTGATCAGTGTTTCAAGATAATGAAGAAACCCTCTTTCGACTACAGCTGACTTGGGACAATATCATGAATAAGAAAAAAGAGAAAGCTATCATGCATAAAACAGCAGGGGAAACAGCAAGAGTGTTGATTAACTACACCAGCTACCTGTAATTAGCATGGCAGGGAAAAACACTGCCAAACTACTTCACCAGAGTCCATAAGTGGAAAAAGTAGGCGATTACCAAGCTGTGTACTGTATCAAGAAGTCTACACAGAATATATACATACAAAGGGAAGCCTTGAAAGGTAGCAAGATCTATGAAGTAGATGGTGGCCTTGATGTTGACATGCCCATCCTTGGAGAGATCCAAGAACAAAGCAGAAACTCCTAGAATGCTAATATCCTAACAAGAGAAAAGCATACTTTCAGTTAGACACAGGTGCAACAGTTTTCATTCTTTCTGATGTAAAACCATGGTTGAAGAGAACGTTTCTTCAGACATCATCAATGTCCTGAAAAAAAGACAAAGACAGTGTCAATGTTATGGATACTTCATATGTAATGGTATCATTTTTGGGAAGCAAGTTTTACCATAGATGCAGATAAGTGTGTCTCATTTCTATGAAAGTTTCCTCTCACATAAAATTAAGGTCAGACTCCTTCCGAAACTATGACTTTACTCAAGTATTACTGGCAAACTAAATAGTTGTGAATCCTGTGGTGTGTTAATGAAAAATTATTTAAATTTGGGGGGTTTTTAATAACTGGGTAAATCTTGAAGGTCATTAAACTGATTACAGTTCAGAATAAACGGAGAATTGATTTAAGTTTAATAAGCACAGAGGTTAAAATTTTGTAGGGCAGTTCAGAATTTATCTTAACTGGGGTCAGAAGCTAGTCTAGTTTCTTACAAAGGAGTTTGGGGCTGTTCCTGGAAAACCGTCAACTCAGTGGCAAAGTTTAGTTTCTGCAGCTTCCAAACCAGGACAGTTTGATTGGAAATCTTTCAGTTATTAGATACTAAGAAAGTTTATTCTGTTATCTTTGTGGCAGGATTCAGTTCTCAAGAAGGAAACTGGGGAGAATCAGTGACTGAAACTTAAAGAGATAACAAGGTGTAGAGCTAGATGAACACAGCAGGTCAAGTAGCATCATAGGGGCAAGTGAGCTGACATTTCAGGCCTAGAAGGGTTTAGGCCCAAAATGTCAGGTCTCCTGCTCCGATGATGCTGCTTGGCCTGCTGTGTTCATCTAGGTCTACACCTTGTTATTTCAGATTCTCCAGCATCTGCAGTTCCCACTATCACTGAAACATAAAGATTTGATAGAAGTGCAAATTTTCTAATGTTGAATCTCTGCAAATCAATGGCGTTGGGAAATAATTGCAACGCATTTTTTTTTCAAAATTGTCTTCTAGATTTTTTTTGTTTTCATTTTTTGTATGATAAATTATAGTTTAAGAAACTGCAGACTTGTGTGACATTTTTTTAGTGACTGACACCACATAAAATAAGATAAATAATATCTGTCAGGCAGGTTTCAATCTGGCATCTGACTTGTCCAGTACTTCCTTCAGCAGGGGTCATAACACCAGAAACATTGCTAAACAGGAACAATGCCATCATCCTTACATGAGATTCCATTCCAAAATGAACTAGCACATTGTAAACTCACCATAGAAGAAGATTGGGTACGCAATACATTACTTTCTCACACATATGCATGAGGCAAGTAAAGGAAAACAATTGCATAACTGTATCATTTCTGGACTTGAATCCAGAGATTCAAATAATGTTTTGGGACCCAGGTTTGAATCTCATACCAGAAAGAAGAGTTTGCGCTCAATAAAAAAAACTTGAATTGAAAACCGAATAATGTCCATAAAACCTTTTTTTAGTCATTAAAACTAATTTTAATGTTTAACCAATGCTTTTTCAGGAAGGAAAATTGATGTGCTTACCTGTCTGACTTACATGTGACTCCAGACACACAATGTGTTTGATACTTCTTGCTAAAATAGCCAATCCATTCAGTTGTCTCATCTGGCGAGTGGTTTCCAACAAAAAGTAACCAATCCAGATGGAAAATTAGGCTTATACTAAGCCACCAGACATGGTAAACTCAGCTCTGTCAACATTGTCAGTCCTCCTTACCAACATCTGTGCCAAAACTGAGAACTGTCTCACAGGCTGGTCAAGCAATGATCTGACATTGTCATACAGATGGAGTCACACTTTGCAGACTATGTCCAAGACACTGCCATCACCATCCCTGGCTATATCCTATCCTACTGACAGGACAGTCTGCAAAAATATGCAGCATAGTGATATATTGTCAGAAGGGAGTAGCCCTGGGAATCCTCAACATTGATTCTGGACACCATGAAATCTCATGGCATCAGATCGAACATGATGAAGAAATCTCTTGATGATTCCCACATACAGTCCACGCTGTCTTCAGCTGTTGACTCTGTACTCCTGCAAGAGTGGCTCCGAAGGAACACTATCAACTGAGCTGGTCACAGCCTAAAGGGTATTGCTGCTAGAATAAATCTGCGGAAGGCAGTGACAGAACTAACAAGGGAAAACATACTTGACTATATCCTCACAAATCTGCTTACTGTAGATAAGAGCAAGGAACAGTGCAGCATAGTGACATACCTTCAGCCCACCAAGCCTATGCTGACACATTGCCTTTCTAAACTAAAATCTTTAGCCTCTATGCTGTCCTCCTGAACTCAGTACTACATCTGCTTCCCTTTATTTTGAGGCTATGCCCCCTCATCCTAGTTTCACCTGCTAGCAGAAACAACCTCCCTGCATCTGCCTTATCTATTCCCTTCATAATCTTATGTGTTTCTATAAGATCTCCCCTTGTTCTTCAGAATTCCAATGAGTATAATCCCAGTCTACTCAGTCTCTCCTCATAATCCAACCCTCTCAACTCTGGAATCAACCAAGTGAATCTCCTCTGCTCCCACTCCAGTGCTAGTATATCCTTTCTCAAGTAAGGAGACCAAAACTGCACACAGTACTCCAGGTGTGGCCTCACCAGGACCCTATACAGCTGCAGCATGGCCCCCCTGTTTTTAAACTCCATCCCTCCAGCAATGGCAGACAAAATTCCATTTGCCTTTTTAATTACCTGCTGCACCTGCAATCCTACTTTTAGCGATTCGTGCACAAGGATACTCAAGTCCCTCTGCACAGCAGCTTGCTGCAATTTTTTACCATTTAAAACATAGTCCATTCAAATGAAAACAAATCAAGTTTGTTCTCAAACCAGCCAACATTCTGGTAAATCTTTTCTGTACCCTCTGCAAAGCTTCCACATTGTTCTGGTAGTCTGATCAGCAGAACTGTATGTAATATTGTAAATTTGGCACGACTAAAGTTTTATACAGCTACAACATGACTTGTCGATTTTTATAATCAATGCCCTGACTGATGTTGGCAAACATGCCATACGCATTCTTGACCACCTTATCCACTTGTGTTGCTACTTTCAGGGAACCTTTGACCCGTATACCTAAAATCCTCTGTACATAAATGCTTGTAAGCTTTCTGTCATTAACTGTATACTTCCCTCCTGCATTTGATGCTCTAAAAAAGCATCACTTTGCATTTGTCTGGATTAAATTCCATCCGCTATTTCTCTGCCCAAGTCTGCAACCTATCTATGCCCTGCCATATTCTTTAGCAATCCTCCTCAATACCCATATCTCCAACAATCTTCATGTTGTCTGCAACATGAAGATTGGTGGAGATATGGGTATTGAGGAGGACTATAATCCACTTAATCTACGCCTCCCTGAACACTATGAGCAATTTAGCTTGGCCAATCCAACTAACCTGCACATCTTTGGACTGTGGGAGGAAACGGGAGCACCCTGAGGAAACCCATGCAGACACAGGGAGAATGTGCAAACTCCACACAGACAGTCACCTGAGGCTGGAATTGAACCCGGGTCCCTGGCACTGTGAGGCAGCCGTGCTTCACACTGTGCCACCCTAATACTCTTCTACCATTACTCTGTCTTCTGTGACCAAGCCATTCTGTATCCATCTTATTGGCTCACTGAGGATTCCCTGTGAGTGGTCTTGTCAAAGGACTTGCTATATGGACAACGTCCACCACTCTGCCCTTGTCAATCACCTTTGTCACTTGCTTAAAAGTATCAACCAAGTTTGACAGACTTAACCTCTCCTACACAAATCTATGCTGCTTGTTGCTATTAAGTCCATTTCTTTCTAATAATGAATAATCCTGTCCCTAAGAATTTTCTCCAATAATTTCCCTACCACTGACAAAAGGATCACCTCCCTGTAATAATAAAATGTGAGGCTGGATGAACACAGCAGGCCAAGCAGCATCTCAGGAGCACAAAAGCTGACGTTTCGGGCCTAGACCCTTCTTCAGAGATGAAGGGTCTAGGCACGAAACGTCAGCTTTTGTGCTCCTGAGATGCTGCTTGGCCTGCTGTGTTCATCCAGCCTCACATTTTATTATCTTGGAATTCTCCAGCGTCTGCAGTTCCCATTACCTCCCTGTAATATCCGTGTTGTCCTTCTTAAACAAAGGAATAGCATTGGCCACCCTTCATTCCTGTGGGAGATCACCTATGACTAAAGAGGATACAAGGATTTCGTACAAGGCCCTAATAATTTCCCCGCCTGCCTCCCTCAGTATCTTGGATGCATCCCATCAGGTCCTGGAGATTTGTCTTCATTAATGCTTTTCAAAGCACCCAACACCTCCTCCTTTTTTATGTCAACATGCCCTATAAAATCAACATATCCCTTTCTAGAATCACCATCCACCATATCCTTCTCCTTTGTGAATAGTGATACAGAGTATTCAATAAGTACCTCACCCATATTTTCTAGCTCATATTTAAAGTTCCTCCTTTGCTCTTCAGTAGACTTACCTTTCCCTTGCTACCCAATTGCTCCTCATATATTATAGAAGGCCTTGGGATTTTCCTTAATCCTGTGTTTTCTTCCTTTCTTTATATTTCTCAAGGGCTCTGTCTGTCTTCAGTTTCCTAAGCTTTACATTTTCTTCCTTTCTCTTTCTGACTCAGCTCACAGTTTCTCTTGTTGTCCAAGGTTCCCATATTTTACCATCCTTATCTTTCACTTTCACAGGAAAATGCTGGTCCTGAACTCTAATAAACATCTGTCAATGTCAGTATCAGTACATGTGCAGTCCTTGTGGAGATGAAGTCCTGTCTTGAGGACTTATGTGACACTATCACTGTGTTGATTGGGATTGACTTCAAACAGATGTAGCAAGCTATGACTGGTCATGCATGAGGCACTGTGGGCCATTATCAGCAGAAGAATCCAATACAATCTGCAACCACATGGGCCAGCATGCCCCACTCTATGATTACAATCAAGCCAAGTTCAATGAACAGTACAGGAAGGCAGCAGCAGATGCACCTGATAAGAAAGGTGTCGACATGGTGAGGCTATGAATTAGGATACTTGTGGGCTAAACAGCATAAGTAGCAAGTTGTATAGAAATCTCCACTATGTACTGGTTAAACAACTCACTGAAGAAGGAAGCTCCACTAATGTCCCTGTCCTCAATGATGGGGAGATCAATAGATCAAATACAAAGATAAGGCTGAACATTTGCAACAATCTGCAGCCAGAGTGCTGAGTAGATTATATACCTTATCTCCTTCCTGTGGCCATGAGACCTGTCATGAGGTTTTGTGGGTTCCAGAGTCAATGTTTAAGACTCCTAGAGCAACTCTGTCCTGCCTGTGTACCACTGTGCCACCACTGCAGGTGGAATAGCATATATCCAGTGATGATGATGCTGTTGTTTCAGACATAGTCGTAAGGTATGATCCTGTGTGTATGCGTATGTCAGGCTGTTGCCTGACTAGTCGTGAGCTGGCTCTTCCAATTTTGCACCAGATTTCAAATGGTATTAAGGCAAATTTTGCAGGGTCTACAGGGCTGTGTTTGGTGTGGTCATTTCCAGTGCCTCTGTAGATTCCAAGTAGTCTGTCCAGTTTCTTGACATTGTCACAACCAGTACTTGACATAATAGACGATACATTCAACCTCTATTTGATCAAACATGACTGGGATACTGAAAGTATCTTACCAGACAGCACTACATACTCATGATGCTTGATAGAAAGCCATCCACAATGATGATGACTTATTGCAGAGTGAAGCTACACAGATGAAGAATGATAATTGTATAAAGCCAAGACCCGAACATGTTTTAAGCCCATGAATGTGTTATCTTAATGTTTAAAAATAATGTACCAGCGTGCATCATTTCTTATATTGATCAGATTAGGTTTCCTATTCTTCAAAGGCAAAAAGAGTGATGTTGGATGATTTCACAGCTGTCATAAAGATACAATACTTTTATGACTGTTAGATGATGTCATGACCATGAAATTCTTGTCTGAAAGGTCTTCATCACACTCTCTATCAGCGAATCTGGCAGACAGTCTTTCAGCAGCCTGTCTATTAACCATCAGGCGGCCAGTCAGATAGAGAGTCAACTATGTGATAATGTCATAGTAATATAAATCAGATATAGAACCCAGAATTATAAGCTGTCAGTTTAGTGTACATTGATAGTTGATTCAATATCTGGAATTTTATGAACAATAATAACCTGAGTCTCTATGGTGTTGGTGCATTGACTAAATTATAAGAAACCACATCACATCAGGTACCAATTACATAAACAGTACACGGAAAGGGGCTCTGCATGGTCAGTAAAAGGAGCTAGATACCAAAGTTAAAAAGCAGAATCCCAAAGGTAATAATCTCTTGATTGTTACTCCAGACACAGGAAAATTGACAGAGGACAAATAACACTAGGGAAATGAATGTATGGCTCAGAGACTTGTGTTAGAAATAGTTGACAGTTTGTGGGGCAAGGAACTAGTACTGGGGAAAATAGGGTTAAAACGGCTTCCATTTAATCTAGGCCAGTTTCTACAAACTGTGTAACTTGGAGGTGGAGAAAACTTTAAACCAAATCTTGGATTTAAGTGATCAATTTGTGAGGATGTGGTAAATCAAAGTGTACCGATGAGGCAGGAGAGAAATACTGAAAGTGATAAACAGACTGTGAAAGAAAGGATAGACAGTCCAAATCTAAGAGTAAACCAACAAATTAGGCTAAAGGTTAGCAAAAACAATAAAAGGACAAAGCGGAAGTTTCTGCCCCTGAATGCATGGAGCATTCAGCACAGAACAAGTGAACTAATAGCATACGTAGGGATATATAAGCTTGATCTGACAGCCATTACAGGAACATGGATGCAAGATTACATGATTATGGTCTGAATATTGAAAGGTACATAATATTTAGGAGGGACAGAAAACTTTAATAATGTGGCCTTGTTATTTGATGATAGTATTAGCACATTAGAGAGGGATGGCCCAGGTTCAGGATGTAAAATCAGGATGTGAAATGGTTTGGGTAGGATGACAAAAAGATACTGGTAAAATGGTACTTCTGGATGTAACATAAAGGCCCTCTAAGACTAACCACATGATTGGATAAAACATGAAGGAAGAAATATGGAGGTTTGTGGTGAAGTCATTGGGATTTTATCCTTCATATAGGCTGAAAAAAATCAGATGAGCAAAGGCAGCCCAAATGAACAGTTCATAAAACATTTTACCGAATAGTTGCTTTGAGCAGCACATTCTGAAGCCAACCAGAGAGTAGACTATATTAGCCCTGGTATTGTGTAACCACAGTAGATGGATTCATTAATAACCTTATCGTGAAGGCATCCCTAGACAGCAAGGAGCTTAATATGTTTGAATTTTACATTCAGTTTGAGGGAGGGAAGTGGGTCCAGAACTTGTTTGTTAAACTTAAATTAGGGCATCTGCGGGGTCAAAAGTTGATCAAGGTAAAATAAAACAGGAAATCATGTTAAACAACCTTTCAATAAAAATGGGCTAACTAATAGAAGGCAGATAGTTGGGATGAAGGACTCTTTTCATAAAAGCATCTTGAAATTAGTTTATAGATAATGGGAACTGCAGATGCTGGAGATTCCAAGATAACAAAGTGTGAAGCTGGATGAACACAGCAGGCCAAGCAGCAGTCCTCCTAAGATGCTGCTTGGCCTGCTGTGTTCATCCAACTTCACACTTTGTTATCTGTAATTAGTTGAGTGTCACAGGCGTCATTATCATCTATAAATTATTAATGACTTTGATGACATAAATGCACGTGTTATTGCCAAGTTTGAGAATGACATGATAACAGGTGGAAAAGCAAATGGTGAGCTCACAGAGGGATATTGACAGTTTTTCTGATTGGCAAAATGCGGCAGATAAAATCTGCTGTGAAGAAACATGAGGTCACACATTTTGGCAGGAAGTATAAAGAAGCTAAATATAATTTAAATGGATAACAATTGCAAGAAGCTACAGCACAGAGGGATTTGGGGGTCTTCATGTAGGGATCACAAAACACGACTATCAAAGTTGAGTAGGTATAAGGAAAGTTGATGAAAGAATAATCCCTGTTGTGAAGGAAATGAAGCATGGCTAAAAATATACAAGGCACTAGCCAGATCACACCTAGAATGCTGTCAAAAGTTTTTGTTCCCTTATCTAAGGATAGATATACTGGCATTGGAGGCAGGTTGATCCTGGTAAGGAGAGATTAAATAGTTTGGGCCCATAATCATTGGAGTTTAGAACAATGAGACGGGACCTCATTGAAATATGTAAGATTTTTAGGGAGCTTAATCAGGTCGCTGCAGAGGGGATGGCTCCCCTTAGGAGAATCTATGACCAGAGGGCATAATCTCAGTGTAACAGTCATCCATTTAAGACAGAGATGAGGAGGAATCTCTTCTCTCAGAGGATGGTGAACCTGTGAAATTCTCTACCACAAGTTGTTAAGAATATTCAAGGCTGAGATAGACAGATTGTTAATGTATGGGATCAAGGTTATGGAGAAAAGGAAGCAAGGAGGGGCTTGAGGGTTCGAGTTCTTTGAAGATGTAACATGTGCTTCAGATAAATTTGAACCTATTGCTGTACTATACATAGATTTGCAGTGGGCAAGGTTAATTGCAGAAAATAAAGTTTCATGGTGTAGTGGGTAACAAATTGACATGGATAGAAGATTGTTACACATTAGCCAGACATTCAGCAAGCATAAATTTTCTGGTTGGCAGATTGTAATGAGTGGGTGCCAGAAGGATCAGTAATGAAATCCTCCATTTTTAAAAAAAAATTATATAATTGATTTAGTTAAATGAACCAAAGGTATGGTTGCTGTGTTTGCTGGTCACATGCAGATAGGCAAGAAAGTAAATTGTGAAAAGGACATAAGGAGGCTACAAAGGGTTATGGATAGATTAAGGGAGTGGGCAAAGACCAGGCAAAAGGACTGTTGTGTGGGAAAGTGTGAAGTTGTCCATTTTTGAAGATGAGTAAAGTATAATTTTAGAATATTATAGTATATTAAACCATAAAAATGTTTATTATCTAACTGATGGATATTGCAGAGATCTGAGATGAAGAGGGATTTGGGAGTTTTAGTGCATAAATTGCAAAAGGTTAATCTGTAGGTACAACAGGCAATTAAGAAAGAGAATAAAATTTATAGTGAGGTAAATGGAATACCTAAGTAGGGAGGCTATACTTCATTTATATAGGGTATCAGTAAGACTTAATCTTGAGTATGATGTAGATTATTGTTCTCATTTTTTTTAAGGTACTCTATAAATGCATTGAAAGCAGTTCAGGGGTGGTGTCTAGACTAATACCTGGGATGGGTGGGTAATCTGATGAGAAAGGTTTGGGCAGGCTAACATTGAATTCACTGAAGTTTAGAAGACTAAGACATGACTTGGTTGAAACATAAATGATACATTGCATAGTACCCAATCTAGAATTGCCTATTCTCTAGTGGTTTTTCAACAAGTTGATCTAAAAAAAGTATACTTCAGAAAATTCACCTCCACAATATTGCTAACTGAGCTTATCCAGGCTATATGTGAATTAAAGTTAGAGTTGTACTCTTATTGCATGCCCTTAAGATTTCTTGTCTCATTCTTCCCTTATATCTCCACTACTGTTTGGAGACCCATGGACAAACCCAGACAATGTCTTCTCCCCCTTAACATTTCTTATCTCTGTTAATACAGATTCACAATAAACTTCTGTCAGTCTTTCACTGATACTTATTTACTAACAATGCTACTCCATCTCCTTTCTATTTTTGCTTGTCCATCATTAACAATGAATACCCCATGATGGTCAGTTCCCATCCTTGATCACCCCACAACCATGCCTCAATAATGGCCTCAATATCAAACTGTTTATATCTACTTGTACAGTCAATTTCTCTACCTTATTGGAGATGCTTCACACGTTAAGTCACATAGCCTTTATACTAGTCTTTTAAATATGGTTAGTCATCTGTTGCTCAAGATGTTTTTCTCCAATTGATTTTTCTGCCTTCCATATCTGCTTCTTACATTTCTGACTTTTGCTTCTATTGATTTTCACTCCCCTATCTGTCTGCTCAGGTTTCCATCCCTCTGCCATTCTATTTTAAACACTTCTGACAGCACAAGCAAACACTGTCCTAAGGACATTGATTTGTTGCAGTCCTGTTGTCCTTCTACTGATCCAACCTTTCTCAGAACAGCCCCATTGTCCCAGGAATCCAAATGCCTTCACCATTTCTCCAGTCATGTATTTCATCTGGTATATCTTGTTATTTATGCAAGCGGCACTGGTGGTAATCCTACAATTATTACCTTCGAGATCCTACTTATTAATTTTAGTTCTACTTCCCTATATTATTTTTGTACGACTCTATTCCTTTCATTTACCTATACTATTGGCAGTGATATATACCATGAACACTGGCTGTTCATCTTCCCCCTTCAGAAAGCCTGCAGCCTCTCTGAGGCATCCCAGATACCAGGGACACAACATATCATCCTGGAGATAAGAAGGTGTAGAGCTGGATGAACGCAGCCAGCCAAGCAGCATCAGAAGAGCAGGAAAGCTGACATTTTGGGCCTAGGCCCTTCTTCAGAAATGCATTTCTGAAGAAGGGTCTAGGCCCGAAACGTCAGCTTTCCTGCTCCTCTGATGCTGCTTGGCTGGCTGTGTTCATCCAGCTCTACACTTTATTATCTCAGATTCTCCAGTATCTGCAGTTCCTACTGTCTCCATATCATCCTGGAGTCTCTTTTATGACTACAGAAATGCCTGTCTGCTTCCCTTACAATTTGATCTCCCTATCACAGCAGCCCTTCCACTCTTCCTCCTCCTTTCTTGTACAGCACAGCCACCCATTGTGCTATTTTATTGCTTTCCACTGCTATCCCCTTTAAAAGTCACCCATCCCACCCTTGATAAATGTGAGGTGATGTTTGAAAGGTCATTCGGGGGAAGTTTTCAGTGAATGGCAGAACCCTTAGGAGTATTGATATGCAGAGGAATCTGAGTGTGTAGGTCCACAGATCATTGAAGGTGGCAGCACAGGTAGATAACATGGTAAGAAAGGCCTATGGCCTATTGCCTTCACTGGAAGGAGCATTTAGTATAAGGATAGACCAGTTATGCTGCAGCTTTATAGAACTTTACTTCAGCCACACTTGAAAGATGTCGCCTGGTGTGAGAGATTTTAGCTCTGAAGAAAGATTTGTTAGATTGGGTTTGTGTTCACTGAAACACAGGTAGATTTAGGGCAATCTAAAAATAGTTTATGAAGTTGTGAATGGCATGGATAGAGTGCAATTGAATACTCCTCTCTTGCCTGGATGGGTACAGCTCCAACAATACTCAAGAAGCTTGACACCATACAGGGAAAAGCAAGCAACTTGATTGGAACTAGATTGCCACAAGCATCAATTCCCTCCACTACTGACGCTCAGTAGCAGCAGTGTGCGCTATCTATAAGACGCACTGCAGAAATTCACCAAAAATCCCTCGACAACACCCTCCAAACTGTGACCACATCCACCAAAGGGGACAAAGACAGCAGATACATGGGAACTCCATCACCTGCAAGTTTCTCTCCAAGCCACCATCCTGACTTGGAAATATATCATCATTCTTCACTGTCACTGGGTCAAAATAATGGAATTTTATCCCTAAGGGCTTGTGGGTCATCCTTCAGCGTGTGAAATGCAGTGGTTCAACAAGCAGTTCACCACTGCCTTCTCAAGGGCAACTAGGGATGGGCAACAAAATGCTGGTCAGCCTGTAATGCCCACATCCCGTGAGAGAATAAAAAAAATTAAGGAGCAAATAATGAGGATTTAGAGTACACTGTTTCAAGTGCTTTGGATAACAATTCAATTGTGGCTAGCCAAAGAGAATTAGACAAATATGTGCAGAATTAAGATTTGGGTGCCAACATTGATTTTATGTAGAACCAGGACAGAGTGGACCAAATGTCTCATTCTACAGCATAAGTGGTCAATGACTTTACCAGTCAAGACTGAGATAGATTTTTTATCAGGTATAGAGTTAGGGATATTGGACCAAGGCTGGAAAATTGAGATAAACCAAAAAACTTTTGGATGCTGGAAATCTGAAAGAAAAACAGACATTGTTTGAGAATCTCAACAGTATTGGCAGCATTTGCGAAGCAGAGTTAATGTTTCGAGCCAGTGATCCTTCTTCAAAATACACAACCTCTGAAGAAGGGTCACTGGACTTGAAACAGCCAGTCCTGTTGAGTTCTTCCAGTAATTTTTTTTTGTTTCTGGGTACAAATCAACCGTGATCTAACTGAATGGTAGAGCAGTCTCAAAGGGCTGAAAAGCTTAACCCTTTCCCTAATACTCGTAAATTATTTTGGGATTCAGATTTGCTTTCTGCCCATTGCTTTCCATCTTTCATTTCCTTCATCTATATCGTGAGGATCAATATGTATGATTTTATTTGGACAACTTTAAGCTCACCATTTTTGACAAAGATTGTAAGAGTTAATGAGAGCAACAGTTCTTCTTCTTTTCAAACCTTTTACCAAAATTCAAATGCTTCCAGGTCAGGTATTATTCATAGTAAACATTCTTTGATTCTGGAGCAACATCTTTGGCCCCATTATGAATATTTCCACTTCTCACGTTGTCTTCACTTCCCACATACATCTATGCAGGCTCACTGCAAGTGATTGTTGATCTATTCTTAGTTGACATTGAAAGTGTGCTGTATTATGTTCTGTATTCAGACCCACTAGCAATTGGTTCAATACTGCTTCACAATCCATGTCAATGAAAAAGGAAAGATTTCCATTCAATTAGGCTGTGCAGTATTTAAATCATATGTGTCAGAAGTGAAACATTATGTTGCAAATTCTTTTTCTGACTTGAGCTGTTGAAGAAAATATCAGGACAATCCAGTTTATTCAGACAAAATACAATTCTCAATGTATATAGTTGAAAACAGGAGCCCCTTTTGAATTGTTTCAGGTCCTATTTGTGCAACAGTACTGAGCTTTCGATGCACAAACATAGATTAGGTAACAGTTACTGAAAGGTTCAAATAAGTTTTATGTACCTTTTCTGTCAACTTATTTATGGTCAATTCATTTGAAAGACAGTGTTATTGTTAATTTATCTACCCAATGAATGTTTTCTTAAGCTAATAAAGCTGTAGCAGTTTTCAAATTTTTCTATTTGTACAGGGAAGTAATATGCTTTTTAAATGTCAATGCGTCAATTAAAATTAATGCTTTGTGTATTTGCGAAAGCATTAAAATATCAAAACTGTTCGTCAATGATTTAGATTTACAACTTTACTGACATGGAAAACATGTGGGAAAGTTCATTTTTTGTTTTTCAAGGATTGCAAGGTGAGAAAGTGGAAGAGAAAACAATTTTAACCCTGTCTGCCTGGGATTACCATGTCGACTTAACAGTTTAAATTCACTGGATAATCTGCATGGCGGTGTCCTCCTGGGAATCCCACCTTCTCCATATGTAATCTGGTCTTTTAAAACCTTCAGGGTCCTCCTTTAAATAATCTGCTGGGGATCTCAGTTGGGCTGTCATATTATTTATTCACTCGTGGAACATGAATATTGCTGGCAGCTCCAGCATTTATTGCCTATCACTAGGTGTCCTGGAGATGTTGTGATTTTGACTCCAATCTGAATAAGGAACCAATTGTAGTTTTCATGTCAAGTAAAGCCAAATGGATTAGAAACAGATGTGAATATTCAAGACACATTTTTCACTTTCCTTTGTGGAACTAGGGGAGCAGCAGTGATTACCTGATTATGAACAGGCGATTTTGACTGACTGAACTACCACATATCAGCAATTGCTTGCCACATATTCTGAGCAGGAAGTTGGCCAACAGGATTTTGATGAGCCCAATGGTTACCAAGGACTTTTAAAATTCTATTTCCAGACGAGTGACTCTCCGATGCAGCATTGTTAGGCTCTACGCAAAATGAATATGTCACCAGTTTCCTAGGTAACATTGTAGCCTGCCTGTAACATATAGCAAATCTCCCCAAAAGTTATAGCAAAATACATGCCAGCTAATTTAAAAGAAATGTTCTTTGGAGTCTTGTGTAGCCTAATGGAAGAACGGATTGTTTTTAGGATTCACCTAGATTGTCTGGGTGAGAAGTTAGTCCATCAGCATCTGGTTTTTGATGCAAGTGCATTTGTGTTTCAAGATGAGCATGTATATGAGTTCATGAGGATTGCAGTATTCCTCTCGGTGCACGGCATCATTGGCAGTTCACACATTATGTTGCAGGGGCTACAAGTCAACTGTTCTTGTAGGCAGCTGATAGGAATTTGGCTCTTTCTATGTGCAATTGACATATCTGATGCATGTTATGATGCCTCCATTCTGCAGCAGTTTTACTGTGCTAGCAGTATTTCAGTCACTACAAATCAAAGGCTAGTTACCAGGCAGATTGGCAGGGATAAGAGGATGAAGGCAGTCTTCCTGAAAAAAGTGGGCTTATGTTCCATGGAGACACTGCCACTTTCCTGGGGTAGTATCTCAGCGAACCAAGTAATCGAGGATTAGAGGACAATGATGATGAAGGCTCAAAGTCCCTTTGCATGCTGTAATCCACAGCCTTGATTATAGTAGCCTGAATTGCATGGTTCTGAGCTGACCCTGCATGCCATCAGATGTCTACTGCAGCACTCAGATATTGAATGACTATTACTTCTTCTACAATAGAGCTTGCAAAATCGCCCATCACAAAGCCCTATGCCATTTTGTGCCTGGATTTTTCCAAGCCTATTTTCATTGAACACAGGTCTTCTGCTAAGTTTGCAATGCATCAAGCTATGTTGTACATACCCATTAATGTTATTCTGTCAGCTGCCCCATTAATGGCCTTCCCTGAATCCTCTAAAGCTCAACCTTTGTGCAAACTCATCCACTGCTGAACTGGGACCTGAGCAATTCTTGGCCTCTGCTCTTGCTTCAGTTCACTCATTCCTGATATCTGATCATGTTCAATATTTGCCTGTCATCTATCTTCTAAAATATATGCATTCTGAACATCTGTGCTGGAAGCAACAAAAATGCGTTCATGGCAGGAAGCCAACATGATCTTGCCCTCTGCTGGATTTCATCAGGGAGAGATTTGAGATGGATTGCAAGCTCCTTGGGGGAGTTATTGAATATTGAATAAGGTAAGTTAATTCTAGTTTTAAGAGCCGGTGCAATGGTTTTCCAAATTAGTATCCTCTAAATTTTGTATACCTATGCCAATGAATGATTCTAATGACGGTGCATCATTGGAGTGTTCACCCGTCTCTAAGAACTCCTTAATTTCGTCCTTCTCTAGCCACTCCATCACCATAATCTCCCTGAGAAAGTCTTGGGGGATGGTTCCTCCTTGAACCCACTGAAGTCCACTTGCTGAAGCCATCCTTACAAAACTGTTACATAGCAAGTGTATCTGGTCCATGACAGGAATGATAGCAAAAGGGAAAATTATAAAGTTCCACTTTAAGTAACATTTTAACAAGCTGTATATTGGAAGAGCAGCCAGATTTAATTAATTAAAGAAACAAATAAAATCAGTTCCTTTGAAATTGGTTTAGATAGGTGTTAGAGGCATAGAAAGCTAGCCAATTTAATTCAATTTAATTTTGGATATAACTTACAGTAGAGTGCAGGAAGTTGGGTGATAGAGGGAAGTAGAGAAAGAGGTGTTCTTTTGTTTTTGCATTTTCTAACTAATTTAGATTCCATATTCCTAGAGGAGAAGAAGCCGGTTATTTGGTAAGGTTTATCCTATGCCTGAGATTTAACATAGTACAGCAATTGGTGACGTTAACAAAATATATAAAAATAAAAACACAATTAATTAAAATAATTAATTAGACAATTAAAGCATATCAGGGTGAAAGAGCAAGATGTGTCACGGCTGCAGTATGTGGAAGCTTCTGGATGCAGTAAGTATTTGCAGTTTGAAAAGCTTTGGCTCAGACTGTATGAGCTGGAGGCTGAAGCACGGATACTGTGATGCTTCAGGGAGAGGAGGTGTAACCTGAATTCTTTGTACCAGGAGGCAGTCACACCTCTTGGCACAGGAGCTTCTGATTTAGAAAGCATTCCATGAGAGGACAGTATGACTGCAAGTCGGCTCGGCTAGAAGACCCAGAAGGGAGAAATGCAGGACCCACAGCCTTTGCAATTGACCAAGCAGTTTGAGGTTCTTTTGTCTTGTTTGGATGAGTGACAGGGTGGATGAGCAAGCTGACCATGACACAGGTAGCCATTTAATAGATTGATCTTGGGAAAATGTGGTAAATCAGAGTACAGAGAAGGCAAGAGGGAGGCCGTAACAAGAAGAGATAGAGTACAAAATCTACGTTTAAACCGACAGATCATGCTTGAGCTTGTATAAAAAAGGAGGGTGAAACTAAACATTCAGTACCCGATTGTGTGTAAGCACTTAAAGAAAAGGATGAACTACAAGCACAGATAGAAGTGAATAAGTATAAACTATTAGCCATTACAGAGACGTGGCTGCAGGATTACATGCAGCCTGAAAATTGAAGGGTACGAGACATTTAGAAAGGACACAAAGCTCAGAAGAGGAGACGGAGGCTGTCTGTTAGTTAATGATAGTATTAGCACAATAGAAAGAGATGGCAAAGGCTCATAATGTAGGCATGTTTTAGGTAGAGATCAAAAACTACAGAATCCCTACACTGCTGAAAGTAGCCATTCAGCTCATTAAGTCTGCACCAAACCTCTGAAGAACATCCCACCAGACTTAATACTATCCCTGCATTTACCATGGCTCACCCACCTAGCTTGTACATCCCAGTCACTGTAAGCAATTTAGTATGGCCAATACACCTAAGCTACACAGCCTTGTGGGAGAAAACCTAGCACCCAGAAATAATCCACGCAGTCACTGTCATAAACTCCATACTGACAATGACCCAAAGCTAGGAAGGAACCCTGATCCCTGGTACTGTGAGGCAGCAGTGCTAATCACCAAGTTACTGTAGTGCCCATCTGATAAAGGATAACGTCAGGAAGTTACTTGTGGAAGTTACTTGTTTTTTCTTTGAGTTTGATACTATCTTCAACCTTACCATAAAGCCACAAATGGTGGTTCCGTCCTTTGGAGTTTTGTTTTGCCCATTTATGACAGAAATGAGGAGGAATTTATTTTCTCAGAGACAGTGAATCTATGGAATTCTTTACAACAGAGGGCTGTTGTCATTCAGAATATTTAAATCTGAGATAGTCAGATTTTTAATTGGTAGGGAAGGAAGGGTTATGGGGAAAAGGCAGTAAGGGTGGAGTTGAGAATTCTTAGATCAGTCATGATCACATTGAATGATGGAACAGACTCAATGGGCCAGTGGCTTATTTCTACTTGTATGTCTTATGGTCTTATGGACTTAGCTCCAGTGAAAATCCAGATGGACCAGAGTGAGGAAGCTCCAAACTAATCAGAGGTATTCTTGAACAAACCCTTTCCTAGTTTTACACAAGGAAGCTGCTTTGAACACTAAGTACTTATTGCATTGTCTGCTTGTTTTTTAATGAGCCCCATGAATTTGGTTTGTATTCTCACCTTTGTGTCATTCTGACTTGTATGATGCCAGGAAAACAATGCATGCATCATTGAATTTGAAAGGAAATTGACAAAAAGCATTACAATGAAATCATTTGCAAAAGTGAATTGGTGCCCACTCTCTGAAGTATGTGGCCAAGTTAACCTCAGAGGTTGGTGGGTTAAAGTTTAATTGTGGACGTACCAGCAATTATGAGTGAACAATTTTTCAACCTACACTCACTAAGCTTACTCATTTTTCCAGCTTTAACACTTCTGTGTCCCTAAGCACCAGAACAGCACAGGGGAATCCTAGGAAATTTTTACAGCTATTAGATTTTTGTCCATCTTGCATCAGATTTCAAAACATCTCTAATGACGTTATAGTTAACTTGACTGATTGCAGCTGCTCCAACTTTTTTCCCCACTACTTGGCTGACCAGGAATCCCACCAGATCGTAACAGAATCAGAATCCCAACAATGTGGTAGCAGGACATTTGGCCTATCAGTCCAGACTGACCCTCCAAGCAGCACCCCTAGCAGACCCATCCCCTACCCTATTCCTGCAATCCTGCATTTCCCATGGCTAATCCACCTGGCTGCACATCCCTGAATGCCACGGGCAATTTAGCATGGTCAATCCACCATAACCTGCACATCTTTGGACTGTGGGAGGAAACCACAGCACCCAAAAGAAACCCACGCAGGCACAGAGAGAATGTGTGATCTTCACACAGACAGTCACCTCAGAGCGGAATTGAACCCTGGTCACTGGTGCTGTGAGGTAACAGCGCTAGCCCCCAAGAGACCATGTCACCCATATCTGCCATTAGTGTGGATTCATTTACGAACTACCATTAAACATGTTTCGCATTTGGACGTCAAATCCTGCAGCATAATATTGCAAGCCCCACTGGGTGTGTTTTAAGCAGGGGATTCTGTAAAATAGGTCAAATTACTAGTTCACTATTTTCCTCTCACTCCATAATATAAAGTGTGAGCAGGCGCTGAGATTGGCAACCCACTCACCATAATATAACAATTAAAGGTCACGAGTTCTTTTTTGTAAAGGGGCTAACTCTTATCAAGAGGTATCAAGTATGCATTAGGAAATACTGTCCTGATCCTGGGGAGGATTTACCTGGTGTTATGTTATGTATTGCAAACAGTGTCCGACGTAGACATGATTCCTGTGTTTATGGCGATATTTCAGTAGCAATAGTATGTACTTACTGTTATCTTGTGCCTGATATTTCACATGAGATCTTCATTGATTTTAGAAAATAATTACAAAGTAATAAAGTATTATTGCTCATTGAGATTGAGTCTTCCATCTGCTACACGAGGGCATCCTTCCCCAGATGCCATCAGTAGCTTGGACTAATGTTAGTAAGGAGGATTAATGACAATGAACCTACCACAGGAATCCCAGATAGTTTACCCACAATACCTTATCCTAGGTAGTGACAGTGGTGAGGATCTTAAGCAGTTATAGTTCTATGGGCAGTTGGGCAGCATTGGCAAGTCATTTTTCTGAAGAAAGTTTCTAAAACAGCAGGAGGGATGAGTGCTACTACAATGTGGGAGTTGCCCTTTGCCCTTTGGGATGTAACCCAGAAGATAGTGTGATCCCGTTCCATCATCCCTGGGTGGACTTTCAAACTCACCCCTTCAAATCCATCACACCTCGTGAAGATGGCAAAACACTCCTAGCACAATGTACCCAAATTAGCTTGGCCTGGAGTTCATTCAGCCCTCCTTTGTGGACCTGCCTACAGTCTTAGCAGCATCTAGAATTGAGCTGTTAGAGCTTCTTGCTAACCAGATTGGACAGCATTTCCAGATGGAGTGACTTCCTCTCACTGAAGGGCAAACTATCTACCCTGCATCAATTTTAGCTTGCCCACAGAGCTTTCTGGCAGTGTGGCAGGCTTGTTGTTCATCTGTTGGCTCACCACTGATTTGTCTTCTCATGCTGCAAGCGATCCACCCTCATCCTCCCTCTATTTCTGCTCCTGGGCTGGGACTTGAAGCCAGCTTCTTAGGCCACATGCAGGGTTAATCCCGAGTGCACGTCAAAACCTTCTGAATGTCTCTGATGTAAACAAAAGAACAAAGAATATACTAATGTGGAAGGGCCAGCATGGTCCTTAAGTTATTAAATATGGCCAGAAGGTCTCTCAGTATTACTTCTTTTCATTGAGGTCTTACTAACAACTAGCTGAAAATGGTAAAAGTTTTAACAATATGTTCCATCCAATTCTGTCTGAAATTGGCAGTTGGTGTTCTATGTCAAAGGGTTAGATACAGTGGATAGGGAGAGCTTTTTTCTAGGATGGTGACGGCCAGCACGAGGGGGCATAGCTTTAAACTGAGGGGTGAAAGAAATAGGGCAGATGTCAGAGGTAGTTTCTTTACACAGAGAGTAGTAATGGAATGGAACGCTTCGCCTGCAACGGTAGTAGATTCGCCAACTTTAGGTACATTTAAGTCATGGTTGGACAAGCACATGGACGTACACGGAATAGTGTAGGTTAGATGGGCTTGAGATCGGTATGACAGGTTGGCACAACATTGAGGGCCAAAGGGCCTGTACTGTGCTGTAATGTTCTATGTTATATATTGGGATTCCAACTTCATGTATTCAACAGATCTGAAAGAGGAAGATGCTTTAGCTGGTCCCATAAAAGTAATCAGAAGAAATAAAGATATTTTAGGTCTAATATTGCCCTGTTATTGACAAGCATCCTGTGTAAAAAAAAACATTAATGCCATTTCTGGAATCCGTATATTTGTACATCTATAGGTGAATGATGTTTTTTCATTAGGTTTGGGAAGGGTTTAAACCAAGGTCAACAAATTACTGTTCTGTGTACCTCAAATTGTTGTGAATTTTCCAACTTCATGAAATGTTGAAAAAGAAAGGACTGAAAGTTTATTAATTTATTTCAGAAATAGTTATTCAGCTTGACATCCTTATGGTCTACTAAGGATCCTTATTGTTCTTTCAGATGAAAAGTAGTAGGTGGATTGAACAAACTTTGAAGATTATTGTATAGCACTCAAGCATGTATGGGCTGACCAAGTTTCCTGAATTACTTTTGTCAGGTGTATGAAACACTCTGACAGGCCAATTTTAAATAAAACCTACCTTTTTTTAAATTAAAAGCAATAAACTTACAATGTCAAAGTTGACCCGTGAAGAATACTACATTGTTAAATGTGATAAAAATACTACCAACTAATTACAATCCATCAACAAGAACAATCATTTCATAAACAGGTAATGAAATATTTAATTTTACATTATCAGTATCAACGTTGATCCAGCTATAGACAATGTAACTGCAATAGACAACAATTGAATGTAAAGTTCTGACGAACTTTTCTTGGAATGGTGATTTCCTCTAAATGAAGAACCTTTTCTTGAAGGATGGATAAAGATCTGTGGTTTTGCAACAAATAAAACATTCAAAATTACAGCAATTTTAAACAATGCAAGCTACATGGAAATAAAGATAATGTACAGCATAGAAACAGGTCACTTGGTCACTTTATCCCTCATATGAGTCGAGTCACACCTCTCTTCATCTTACCCAAACCGATTCCTTTGTTTTTCAAGCATTTATAGAGCTGGGTTGTTCAGTGCAATACATACAGTTTCTGAAACTTGAACTCTTTTCTTTGTTGATTCCAGCAAAATTAATCCAACATAAAACTTTTGGCATGTATTTATCTATTTAATGGTGGTAATTTTAAGGAAATATGTCTGTGTTGCAGTTTAGAAGACAAAGGCCAAAATTCGCTAACAGTTCCAAAACCCACCTGTCATAATTCCAAGATGATAAAATGTGAGGCTGGATGAACACAGCAGGCCAAGCAGCATCTCAGGAGCACAAAAGCTGACGTTTCGGGCCGAGACCCTTCATCAGAGAGGGGGATGGGGAGAGGGAACTGGAATAAATAGGGAGAGAGGGGGAGGCGGACCGAAGATGGAGAGAAAAGAAGATAGGTGGAGAGAGTATAGGTGGGGAGGTAGGGAGGGGATAGGTCAGTCCAGGGAAGACGGACAGGTCAAGGAGGTGGGATGAGGTTAGTAGGTAGATGGGGGTGCGGCTTGGGGTGGGAGGAAGGGATGGGTGAGAGGAAGAACCGGTTAGGGAGGCAGAGACAGGTTGGACTGGTTTTGGGATGCAGTGGGTGGGGGGGAAGAGCTGGGCTGGTTGTGTGGTGCAGTGGGGGGAGGGGACGAACTGGGCTGGTTTTGGGATGCTGTAGGGGAAGGGGAGATTTTGAAACTGGTGAAGTCCACATTGATACCATTAGGCTGCAGGGTTCCCAGGCGGAATATGAGTTGCTGTTCCTGCAACCTTCGGGTGGCATCATTGTGGCAGTGCAGGAGGCCCATGATGGACATGCCATCTAGAGAATGGGAGGGGGAGTGGAAATGGTTTGCGACTGGGAGGTGCAGTTGTTTGTTGCGAACTGAGCGGAGGTGTTCTGCAAAGCGGTCTCCAAGCCTCCGCTTGGTTTTCCCAATGTAGAGGAAGCCACACCGGGTACAGTGGATGCAGTATACCACATTGGCAGATGTGCAGGTGAACCTCTGCTTAATGTGGAATGTCATCTTGGGGCCTGGGATAGGGGTGAGGGAGGAGGTGTGGGGACAAGTGTAGCATTTCCTGCGGTTGCAGGGGAAGGTGCCGGGTGTGGTGGGGTTGGAGAGCAGTGTGTAGCGAACAAGGGAGTCACGGAGAGAGTGGTCTCTCCGGAAAGCAGACAGGGGTGGGGATGGAAAAATGTCTTGGGTGGTGGGGTTGGATTGTAAATGGCAGAAGTGTCGGAGGATGATGCGTTGTATCCGGAGGTTGGTAGGGTGGTGTGTGAGAATGAGGGGGATCCTCTTTGGGTGCTTGTGGTGGGGGCGGGGTGTGAGGGATGTGTTGCGGGAAATACGGGAGACGCGGTCAAGGGCGTTCTCGATCACTGTGGGGGGAAAGTTGCGGTCCTAATTCCAGTAGGATTGCACTTAAAGGGCTAAAAGTTATATTGAGTACAAAATGTTACATTGAACCCTGATCTTAGGCTGGAGTTCCTATGTGACCTGTTGAGGTGGAGCCTGCCCAACTAAATGAATTCTTGACAGTGATAGCCATGTGTCTGAAGTTTGTGGGTTCCGGCATTACATTTTGAGCATTAATCCTGGTTGACACTTCAGTGTGGTTCTGAAGGGAAGTTCGCAAATGCTCTCTCTCATTTTCTCTCTCTCTCTGATGTTTGCCTGAGTAGGCAGTCAGGGCTTCTGCATCCATGAAAGATCCTGTGGTAGTATTTGAAGAAGAGCAGCATGCTACCCTAGTCAATATTCCTTCTTCAATCAGAAACAGATTTCAAGGACTTGTCTGCAGTGTTTGCCAGCATAACATCAGTGACTTCAACAGTAATTAATTGGCTTGAAAACTTTGAGAAGTGCTGAAAATGTAAATAGTGCTATATAAATGTAAATTTGTTCTTTGCAGATATTTTAAGACTTCATCCATCAGTAATGCCAAAATTCATAACCTAGCATTTTAATATGAGCTAATAATGTTAAATCATTAAACAGTGATAAAAATACAGTTACACTTGGGCACTGATTATTCCTTCTAAAATTATTGAATATATGTTTACAGATTCACAAGAAAATGAACTATCCATGCAATTTAGCACATGGGAATCAACAACACCAGCTTTGTAGATATCACCTAAAAAAAAATCAATTTAGAGCCGTCACTATATCCCAGTGTCTTGTTCTTCCTTTTAATATCAAATTATTATTGCCATTTTCTCTTACAGTCACAAGTCAATAGATGTCCCATCCTATTTAATAATGTATCAGAGATAGTGGGAATTGCAGATGCTGGAGAATCTGAGATAACAAGGTGTAGAGCTGGATGAACACAGCAGGCCAAGCAGCATCATCGGAGCAGGAAGGCTGACATTTCGGGCCTAGACCATTCATTACAAAATTTTCTGTTGAAGGGTCTACACCTTAAATGTCAGCCTTCCTGCTCCTATGATGCTGCTTGGCTTGCTGTGTTCATCTAGCTCTACACCTTGTTGTCGCTACATAATAATGTCCCTGCTACTCTTTCTCTTTCTTTAGGCCTCATGCCCATAATGGTTTGGTAAATGAGTGAACATCTGTATTGGCCCATCATTATGCTTGCATAAGTACAGCAGTTTCTTGCCACTGCCTTTTGTAAACAGCTGAACAGGAGTTTGTTCACCTACCATGGGCATATTTTGGATGGATTCACAAGTTATTACTCAATCTGTTTGGCTGCTTTATTAATGTACCTTTCTTGGCCATCAAGTCATGGACAGGAACTTGAAATCAGAGACACTGGTTCACTGATGGAAGTGATACACAATACGTCACAAGACCTCCTACAATTACTGACATTAACTTGCCCTAAATAGTTGAAAATTAAGTCACTAGGTCTCAGCCAAGTTTCAAACTTCCCAAAGCATCATTGTGGGGATTTGTCTATTATAAGGCAAGGAGCTGGATGCCCAAACGAAATTCCAAATAACATAAAACTTTGTAAACTGAATTATGGTTGACAGAGGTATGGTTGACTAACTGGTAAATGCTGGCCCATTAGGGGGGACAACACTGAAATATTGGTGTGGAAATCCAAAGATCTGACCCAGCAATAGATTTGGAAGATTTCCAGTGGCTGCTCTTTGTCTGACGAGAATGGAACAATTTAGTTTTATTAAGTTTCTCTTCAGGGAGAACATGTAATTTGATATTGTTTCTGCAGCAAATAAAGATATAGACATTCAGAGCTTAGTAAATAACCTGTCAGGAATTCAGGGACTGGATGGGAAAGTAAAATTGAAGTCCAAGATCAGACATGCTTATAGGAATAACAGGAAAGACTTAATTGTCTTCTATTGATCCTACTTTTTATGTTCTTATTTTCTTCAACTCAGTATAAATTGAAAAAGCTCCCAGTTGGAATTCTTTCAGAATAATGGTGCAGATTTTTCAGTGTATGGATGTTTATAGGGCAATATACCTCAGATGACCCCAACTGTGTAGAAATTGCATGGGAAGTTTGAACTTCTGATATGCAACTCTTATGTTTTTCAAGACTCTCCCAAAACATTTTCAGGCAATTCCAACTTATTTTCTAGATATTACCAAGGTAGTATTACACAAAGAAAAATGGACCTCCTAGATCACCGGCTACAGGATGTGCTCCTGCCATGGTTCTCTGTCAACCAGAACAGACCTAATCTGACTCCCACCATAGATTTTTACTCATGTAGCTTCTCTTCATCACTTTTTAAAGATGATTTTGGACATTTGACTTCTTCACTTACAAGAATACAGCTATCAAAACTGTAAAAATAGGGCCAGGCATATGCAGAAATCCTCTTCACTTCATTCTCCAAGGATTCCTGCACAAAAGATTCTGAAATATCCTCCAGTAGAAACTCAGAAAAAATGAAAGTAACTAATTATGTGTATTTTTTTTGTCTGTCTGATCATTGTTGAAAACGAGATTTCTGATTGAAGCCAGAAGATCTGGGCCATTGACACTCCTCCTAGATCTAAAACATTTCAGCTTTTTAAAATGTCTCCTCAAGTGTAAAATTATACAATAGCTACAGCAAGAGAGATGACACATTGTGTAAATGCCAGCTCTCTGCAAGAGCAACTGTACTAGTTCTACTTCCATTCCATTCTCTGTAGTCCGGCAAATTTTATCTTTTAAGATATATACTCTATTTCCTTTGAAAGCCATGACTGAAGCTGTTTTTACCATCCTCTAACATAGTTTAATACAGGCTCTAACTACATAGAGTGTAAAAATACTTTTCCATTCATTCTTTTGCCATTCACTTTATACTAGTATCTCTACTATAATGTCAATGAAACCAATTTGTCCCTGTCTTCCTTGACAACATTCCTCATGATTTTGAATACCTGTATCCAATATCCTCTCACACTTCTTTTCTCAGGAGATCAATCTGGACTTTCTAAGCTGTATCAGTGATAATGGGAACTGCAGATGCTGGAGAATCCAAGATAATAAAAAGTGAGGCTGGATGAACACAGCAGGCCCAGCAGCATCTCAGGAGCACAAAAGCTGACGTTTCGGGCCTAGACCATTCATCAGCCTGATGAAGGGTCTAGGCCCGAAACGTCAGCTTTTGTGCTCCTGAGATGCTGCTGGGCCTCTGTGTTCATCCAGCCTCACATTTTATTATCTTGGACTTTCTAATCTGTTCATTTAACTGAAATTAATTCCCACCCTCCCATACAACTCTGGGACGATTCCTGCAAATATTTTTTATTCCCTTTCAAAAGTCTCCATACTGATCCTACAATGGAACACTCACAATTGGAGACATTGCTCCAGTTGTGACCAAACAGTTTCTTATGAAGCTTCATCATGACTTTTTTGATTTCCTAATTGATGCCTATAGTCATACAGACCAGAATTTCATAATACAATTTTGTTATCTTCTCTGAAACTTTCAATAATTTGTGCACGTAAACCCTCATGTTTCTCCTCTCTTGCCCTCCCTTCAGAAATGTACTTATTAGGTTATATTATGACTCTTCTTTCTCCCTTTCAAATTGTATGACTGCAAACTTTTCTATGTTAAATTTTGTCTGCTTTGTGTCTGCCCATTTCACCTGTCCATGTCTACTTGAAATCTATTACTCTCTTCATCACAAGACTTTCAAATTTTGACTACCTGCAAATTTTGAACTTGTGTCTTGTTTGTCCAATACTGAGCACTGAGGGACTTCAAAGTATACCCTCCTCCAGTTGGAAACACTCCCTGTCAGAGGTCCTCAGCAGGTCAGGCAGCAAATGTTGGGAGAAAGCAGAGTTAATGTTTTTGGATCCAGTCAACCTTCTTCAGAACTCACTGCTTCCTGTAGTTCAGCCAACATTTTTTTTTAAAATATTGCCACTAATACTTACTTTAGCTTTAGTTTTGCTGACAGTCTATAATGTTTCTCTGTAACTCTATATATTCCATATCAGCCTTACTTACCTCGAAGCCAGCAGGTCCTTTTTGCAGCGGAGAGTGGCGCGAGCCAGGCAGACATGAGGTCAGGGCAGAGAGGCAGTTGGGAAGGTAAGTGAGTGCTATTTAAGTACTTATCTCGAAGCCAGCGGGTCCTTTTTGCAGCAGAGTGCTAGTTAAGTAGGTGTGTTCTCAGCCCCAGGTCCTACATGGTAGGGCCTCCCTCCCACCCTCCTCCTCTAACCTAATTAAGAGTCCACAGACTCACAGCAAACACACAAGGGCTGAGGGATGTGCCTGGTGAGTAAAGTGCGAGTTTTCGGTGAAGAGGCTCAGTGAGGAGATTACGCCACTGTTGAAGAGGTTGAAGACATGACTGCCAAGCTGATTCAGTGTGCTGCATGCATGATGTGGGAGGTCAGGGACACTGATGATGTTTCTGGCTCCTATAGCTGTGGTAAGCGTGTACACAGTCAGCTTCTGAAGGAGGTTGTTGCAGCACTGAAGAAAGAACTAAAGACCGCAGGCTCATCCGAGAGAATGAGAATTTTCTGGACAGGACCTTCAACAAGGTCACTACACCGAGGATACCTGAAGGGAGAAGGGCGATGTCGATGACAAAGGAAGACATGAATGAAATACAAGAGACCTTGGGAAAGGACCTATTGTAAACAGGCTGACTGTCTTGGAAACTGCCGAGACAGACAACACTGCCAGTCCGAGAGGTGGACAGGTCTGCGAGTCAAAAATTTCTGTAGAGGCAGAGCCGAGAAGTCAGACATCATGGAGAGCTGTGGTAATTGGGGACTCCATTGTGAGAGGGACTGACAGGGGTTTCTGCTGCAACAGGTGAGATTTGAGGATGGTATGTTGCCTTCCTGGTGCCAGGATCCAGGACGTCACTGATAGAGTGCAGAGAATCCTCGAGGGTGAAGGTGAAGACCCAGAGGTGGTGGTGCATGTTGGTACTAATGACGTCGGGAAGAAAAGGAGGAGCATTCTACAGCGGGACTTCAGAGAACGAAGAAGGCTGAAAAGCAAGACTTCCAGGGTGGTTATCTCTGGTTTGCTTCCAGTTCCTCGGGCTGGAGAGGGCGGGAACAGAGAGATAATGGACCTGAACGTGTGGCTGAGGGACTGGTGTCGGAAGCAAGGATTTAAATTCTTGGATCACTGGGGTATGTTTTGGGGTAAGAATAAATTGTACAGGAGGGACGGTTTGCATCTTAATAATCGGGGGACCAGCTTTCTGGCAGGCAGGTTTGCCACTGCAACACAGGTGTGTTTAAACTAAGTAATGGGGGAGAGGGGCCAAACTGGAAATTTAAGAATGAAGTTAAAGGGAAAGTGAGAATAAGAGAGGTTAAGAAGGACAACAGAATCAACAGAGCAGAAAACTCAAGAAGGGATTGTACAGTATGGCCAAGTGAAATAGGGATTGATAGGAAGGGTGAAGGGAGAAACAAATTAAAAATATTATATATGAATGCACGAAGCATAAGAAATAAGGTGGATGAGCTTGAGGCTCAGTTGGAAGTTGGCAAGTATGATGTTGTGGGGATAACTGAGACATGGCTTCAAGTGGACAGGGCCTGGGAAATGAATATTCAAGGCTATACGTGTTATCGAAAGGACAGACCGGTGGGCAGAGGGGTTGGGGTTGTCCTGTTGGTGAGGAATGATATTCGGTCCCTTGCGAGGGGGGACATAGAGTCAGGAGATGTAGAGTCAGTATGGATAGTGCTGAGAAATTCTAAGGGTAGAAAGACCCTAATGGGAGTTATCTACAGGCCCCCAAACAGTAGTCAGGAGGTAGGGTGCAGGTTGAATCAAGAGTTGAAATTGGCCTGTCACAAAGGTATCACTACAGTTGTTATGGGAGATTTCAACATGCCGGTAGACTGGGAGAATCAGGATGGCCCTGGACCCCAAGAAAGGGAGTTTGTGGAGTGCCTCCGAGATGGATTCTTAGAACACCTTGTACTGGACCCTACCAGGGAGGAGGCAATTCTGGATCTGGTGTTGTGCAATGAACCGGATTTGATCAGGGACCTCAATGTAAAGGAGCCATTGGGAGGTAGTGACCATAATATGATAAGTTTTAATCTGCAGTTTGAGAGGGAGAAGGGAGAATCGGAAGTGTCAGTATTGCAGTTGAATAAAGGGAACTATGGAGCTATGAGGGAGGAGCTGGCCAAAGTTCAGTGGTACAATAACCTAGCAGGGATGGCCGTGGAACAACAATGGCAGGTATTTCTGGATATAAAGCAGAAGGTGCAGAATCAGTTCATACCAAAGAGGAAGAAAGATCCTAAGGGGAGGCGGAGGCAGCCGTGGCTGACGAGGGAAGTTAAGGACTGAATAAAAATAAAAGAGAAGTATAGCATAGCAAAGATGAGTGGGAGCCGGAGGACTGGGAAGCTTTTAAAGAGCAACAGCGGATAACTAAGAAGGCAATACACAGAAAAAATGAACTATGAAAGAAAACTGGCCAAAAATATAAAGGAGGATAGTAAAAGCTTTTTTAGGTATGTGAAAAGAAAAAAAATGGTTACGACTAAAATTGGGCTCTTGAAGTCAGAAACGGGTGAATTTATTATTGGGAACAAGGAAATGGCAGATGAGTTGAATGGGTACTTTGGATCTGTCTTCACTTGGGAAGACACAAGCAATCTCCCAGATGCAGTAGTGGCTGAAGGACCGAGGGTAATGGACGAACTGAAGGGTATTTATATTAGGCAGGAAATGGTGTTGGATAGAGCATTAGGTCTGAAGGCTGATAAGTCCCCGGGACCTGATGGTCTGCATCCCAAGGTACTTAAGGAGGTGGCTCTAGAAATTGTGGATGCATTGGTAATTATTTTCCAAGGTTCTATAGATTCAGGATCAGTTCCTGCGGATTGGAGGGTGGCAAATGTTATCCCACTTTTCAAGAAAGGAGGGAGAGAGAAAACAGGAAATTACAGACCAGTTAGCCTGACGTCAGTGGTGGGAAAGATGCTGGAGTCAATTATAAAAGATGAAATTACGACTCATTTGGATAGCAGTAACAGAATAGGTCAGAGTCAGCATGGATTTACGAAGGGGAAATTGTGCTTGACTAATCTTCTGGAATTTTTTGTGGATGTATCCACGAAGATGGATAAGGGAGAGCCAGTGGATGTAGTGTACCTGGACTTTCAGAAAACCTTTGATAAAGTCCCGCATAGGAGATTGGTGAACAAAATTAAGGCACATGGTACTGGGGGCAAAATACTGAGTTGGATTGAAAATTGGCTGGCTGACAGGAAGCAAAGAGTAGTGATAAATGGGTCCCTTCCGGAATGACAGGCAGTGACCAGTGGGGTACCACAAGGTTCGGTGCTGGGACCGCAGCTGTTTACGATATATATTAATGATATAGACGAAGGCATTAGAAGTAATATTAGCAAATTTGCTGATGTCACAAAGTTAGGTGGCAGTGTGAAATGTGAGGAGGATGTTATTAGAATAAAGGGTGACTTGGGCAGGCTAGGTGAGTGGACGGATGCATGGCAGATGTAGTTTAATGTGGATAAATGTGTGGTTATACACTTTGGTGGCAAGAACAGGAAGGCAGATTACTATCTCAGTGGAGTCAAGTTAGGTAAAGGGGAAGCACAATGAGATCTAGGTGTTCTTGTACATCAGTCAATGAAAGCAAGCATGCAGGTACAGCAGGTAGTGAAGAAAGCTAATAGCATGCTGGCCTTCATCACAAGAGGAATTGAGTATAGGAGCAAAGAGGTCCTTCTGCAGCTGTACAGGGCCCTGGTGAGACCGCACCTGGAGTCTTGTGTGCAGTTTTGGTCTCCCAATTTGAGGAAGGACATTCTTGCTATTGAGGGAGTGCAGCGTAGGTTCACAAGGTCAATTCCCGGAATGGCGGGACTATATGTTGAAAGATTGGAGCGACTGGGCTTGTATACTCTTGAGTTTAGAAGGATGAGAGGGGTTCTGATTGAGATGTATAAGATTATTAAGGGATTGGACCCTGTGGAGGCAGGAAGCATGTTTCCGCTGATGGGTGAGTCCAGGACCAGAGGACACAGTTTAAAAATAAGGGGTAGGCCATTTAGAACAGAGTTGAGGAAAAACTTCTTCACCCAGATAGTGGATATATGGAATGCTCTGACCCAGAAGGCAGTGGAGGCCAACTCTCTAGATGCTTTCAAGAAAGAGATAGACAGAGCTCTTAAAGATAGTGGAATCAAGGGTTATGGGGATAAGGCAGGAACAGGATACCGATTGTGGATGATCAGCCATTATCATAATGAATGGTGGTGCTGGCTCGAAGGGCCGAATGGCCTACTCCAGCAACTATTGTCTATTGTTATTCTCATCAACGCTTTCTGTCACTTCATCAAAAAAAAAATTATTTTAGGTAAGCACAATTTGGCTTTAACAAGACCTTGCTGGTTTTCCTGAAATAATCCACATCTAAATCGAAATGGCTGTTAATTTTGTCCCAGATTATAGTCTAAAAGCTTTCCGATAACTTAAGTAAAATTGAATGGCTGGCTTGCAGTTGCTGAGTTTACTGAAGCACATTGTTTTTGAGCAAAATTTCCATTCTCCAGTCCACTGGCACTACAAGAAAGGAGAATTAGAACCTTATTTTAATAAAGCTATAAATGAGAGATTCAGTTGCTCTGACAATCTTATTCTGTGACAATCAGCAGTGTTTTTTTCTCACATCAGTTTATCAATTTAGGAGTGATCTGTATTTTGATATTGAGCATATTTTCTTGGCTCCATTTCTGCAATAAAACCATAAGGCATCAGATAGCAAAATGGCAATTATTGGAAAATCAGATTACAGGAGTGTCTAGTTCGAGTAAATTATCATTAAATACTTTGAAAAATAAACAGGAATGACACTAATTTGATGGTATTTTTGTTATCGTGGCTGCCTAATGTTTTCAAGAAGACAAGACAAAAAGATAGCTATCTACAAGGAATTTTACTCCAGCCAGAATAATTTTACCTAGTCAGGAAAAACCCCAAGTAGCCACAGTAAAGTAGCCAGTTAAGGAATCAGGTACTGATGGACTTCAATTTGTGCCTAAGGAGAGACTTTAAACCAATTTTGCCAGAAATTGTACTCTTTCTAAACATTTAAATGGCAAAATTAATTACTTATTTTTGCTAATATCAGAAGGGAATTTATATCTAACTCCATTCTGTTGCATTTTTAAGTGATCATTTCCCAATAAAAAGGTATAATTGCACATTTTGTATTAAATATTAGTTAGTTTTACTAGCCAAGCCAAGAAAGGACTTCTTTTCAAATGAACTAAAGTTCTGAAGAAAAACAAAAACAATGTTGCTGGAAAAGCTCAGCTGGTCTGGCAGTATCTGTGGAGGAGAAAACAGAGTTACAGTTTCGGGTCCAGTGTCCCTTCCTCAGAAGGGAGGAAAGGTCACCGGACCCGAAACTTTAACTCTGTTTTCTCCTCCACAGATGCTGCCAGACCTGCTGAGGTTTTCCAGCAACTTTGTTTTTGTTCCTGATTTACAGCATCTGCAGTTCTTCGGCATATTTTAGAAGTAACTGCTTAATGACTGTACAAGTGGATGCTGATGCCATGTCGAGTTTCACAATTTCAACTTCTTTTATTTTTCCTGATGACATGGTCTCACTGACATCCTCATTTTTGGAATTATTGCTCAACTTATAGAAGTCATCAACACTGGCATAGTGTAAGTATCTTTATAGGAAAACTTTGCTAGCTTTTAACATAGATGTTCCAAACATTAAGAGCAAGTAATGGCTTAATATCTTATGGCAGCAAGTAGGTCACTTCAGAATCTGTTCTGCATTAAATTTGTCACATTACTACAGGCCAGATAAACCTTGGGACAAACAAAAAGAAAGCAGGTGTATCACATTCAAAGTAAAGTTTGTCCTAACTCTGATTTTGCCCCCAACAAGGCATTTTACCTGATGCCACAATACTTCTGTTATCTCCTGTGACAAAAGAAATTATGTTAGATGTGCATACCTCCAGCAGAGAATCATACTTCAAGTGAATCAAGGTAAGATGGAGTATGAGATCTTTCTATCCTTAGGTTACATGCTACAATACAGTGATAACATTATGAGCTTGTTCAAAACCTGTAGGAAACAGGGAGGATCAGACCTCTTTATAGCCCATTTAATTTTACTACTAACTGAAGTCAATGAATATAATTGGGTACAATGTAAAGCACCTGGTCAGTCCAGGTCAGCCAGGTTTCTTATGGATGTTTTAGATCAAAATAACCTTTTGTCATACATACTGTGGATTTCTACAGTCATCTTCATATCTACTGCTTAGCTTTTGATTGTGACAAAGAGGAGCATTTCAAAACAACTTGCCCGGTTCTTAGCCATTCTTCATGCTGGTTAGGCCCAGTTTGAACACAAGAAAACTAAATTCTTCAGATTTGCCTTTTCTGAGTAGGAGGAGGAAGGGGGCTTTTGCCATAGGTTCAGACTGTGCAGTGAGTTCAGTTCACATTGATCATTACCCAGAGCAGAGGGAATAAAACACGCTGATTCAAAGGAGTTTAAGGTGCTGCCATTACTACAACAGCAATGTTACTCATTTTAGATCAGAAACATACTGCTTCTTCAACTGCTGGAACCCATAACCAAGCATGTTTAAATCAACTGTCCAGACAGCTGGCCTTTTGGCAAGCATTGACTGTAGAGGAAATGTGTGCTTGGAGACCAGAAGCATTAGATCACTGGAATTACATACCCCGGATGACTTCATTTTGTGAAAGATGTCATTTTTCCTGAATTATTTTTGTGGCTAACTTCAATTTTTTTGTTTTCTTTCCATAATAATGCAAACAAAATATATTGGTATAAAATCTGACTTTTTGTCTTCTTACAATGTGTGGAGATCTGCAGCCTAAGCTTGGGTTGGCAACCAATGTAATTGCTTTCTTTTGATGAGCTTAATTTTCTCTTTTACCTTGTACTGCAACACCGGACCTATTCCTTCACTGCAGCTTTTTCAAATAACGGTTTAAATTTAACAACTGACAATTGTAGCCAGTTCTGTTTTTGATCAATTTTTGCACTTTTCTCAGTTCTATGACCTTCACCTATGGGTCTGTTGCTTTGATTTAAATTTTGTGGTGTGGTGAAATCACGCACCAGTAATGAAGACAAATTCTCTGCTATGTTAATGATGGCAGTGGTAATAAGTAGGTTTTTCAAATAAATGCATTTATTATTAACACTGTGGAATGCCCTTTCAACCCGTATGAGTTAGTTGTACATTAATATTGGTTTACTGAACATACAGAACAAAGTCTGTAAGCACACAGGCAAATGAAATATTTTTCGGTGAGTCTTATAACCACTTACCTTCTGAATTTATAAACTAAGCATCATTATTGAAATTAGATCTACTGGATGGTATTTCTAAATTCAGACTTGACCGGCAATTTTTGTATCATTTCAGACCGAATTGAAAACATTCAATTTAAACTGAACAGCAATTAAGTGTCTAAATATTTTCCATCAAACTAATTTTTATGAAAGAAAAAGGCTGATGGATTCGGAGACATGTATGATCAAATAGATACAGATGGTAATTGGAGCAAGATGTTTCACCTCATTCACAGCTAAAATGGTCAAACTATCTGGAGCCCAACAAAAGCTACACAAGATCCCATCCACAGATTATGTAGGACAATGTCTCCAACTGATATAGTCATTGAGAGGCTAGAGGTTTCTTAATTCTCCACTATTCAAAACCATGAGCGATCACTCGCTAACACCTAGATATTCCGTGTCACTGGTCATGGGCTCTGTTGGTCCTCGTGTGGTTGATGACCCTGAAACTAGAGCCACATCTCAGACCATAGACTTGGTAGATCATAGAATCCCTACAGTGTGGAAGCAGGCTATGTGGCTCGACAAATCCACACTGACTCTTCAAAGAGCATTCCACCCTATCCCTGGAACCCTGCATTTTGCAAGGCTAATCTGCCTAACTTCTACAGTATGAACAGTAAGTGCAATCTGGAATGGCCAATTCAGCTAGCTTGCACATCTGTTGACAGTGGGAGGAAACCAAAGCATCCAGAGGTAACCCACGCAGACACAGGGAAAATGTGCAAACTCCACACAGTTACCTGATGGTATTTCCAGGAAGTAGAATTGGTCCTTGGCCTTGAAATAATTGGCAGTCTTTTCTCAGACTCTTATTCTGTTCTTCCTCTTGTTGATGTGTGTTCTCGAAGAATGGTGTCCCTTCATGCAGGAGGTTCCTCAAGGCTGGTTCCTTTGGTGTGACAGTCTCCCAGGCATTGATGTTGATGTTGTACTTTTTGAGGTAAGCCTTTAGGGAGTCTTTGAAGTGCTTCCTTTGTCCTCCTGTTATTTGGGTGCCTTCCTTGAGCTGGGTGAAGAAGATTTGTATTGGCAGTCAAAATTCAGGCATTCTAAATATGTGATCAGAGATAATGGCAACTGCAGATGCTAGAGAATCCGAGATAATAAAGTGTGGAGCTGGATGAACACAGCAGGCCAAGCAGCATCTTTGGAGCACAAAAGCTGACATTTCGGGCCAGACCCTTCGTCAGAAAAGGGGGATGGGGAGAGGGTTCTGAAATAAATAGGGAGAGAGGGGGAGGCGGACCGAAGATGGATAGAGGAGAAAATAGGTGGAGAGGGCAGTATAGGTGGGGAGGTAGGGAGGGGATAGGTCAGCCTGGGGAGGACGGACAGGTCAAGGGGGCGGGATCAGGTTAGTAGGTAGGAAATGGAGGTGAGGCTTGAGGTGGGAGGAGGGGATAGGTGAGAGGAAGAACAGGTTAGGGAGGCGGGGATGACCTGGGCTGGTTTTGTGATGCAGTGGGGGGAAGGGGAAGAACTGGGCTGGTTTTGGGATGCAGTGGGGGAAGGGGAGATTTTGAAGCTTACGATTGGGCTGCAGGGTTCCCAACCGGAATATGAGTCGCTGTTCCTGCAACCTTCGGTTGCAAAGAGGTTTGCAGACCGCTTTGCAGAACACCTACGCTTGGTTCGCAATAAACAACCGCACCTCCTAGTCGCGAACCATTTCAACTGCCCCTCCCATTCCTTAGACGACATGTCCATCCTGGGCCTCCTGCAGTGCCATAATGATGCCACCCGTAGGTTGCAGGAACAGCAACTCATATTCCACTTGGGAACCCTGCAGCCCAATTGCCCCACCACATCCTAAAACCAGCCCAGCTCGTCTCCGCCTCCCTAACCTGTTCTTCCTCTCACCTATCCCCTTCTCCCACCTCAAGCTGCACGTCCACTTCCTACCTACTAACCTCACCCCGCCCCCCTTGAACTGTCCGTCCTCCTCGGACTGACCTATCCCCTCCCTACCTCCCCACCTATACTCTCCTCTCCACCTATCTTATTCTAAATATGTGGCTGGTTTTGGTTTGAATTGATTTTGATGCTATCCTACAGGGATGCTGATGTTAGCATACTTTTTTTTAGCTGATGCAGGGGAATCCAACTCAAACAATGTAAATGGTACTGCTCCAGGGCCTTGAGTGGCATCTCTATGTAGTTCAAATTTCTGAGCCTTTTCGAAAGCTTGGAATAGTGACTCCCTTGTATGCAAGGATCTGAGTATCAGCTTGGATATTGTGGTCATCGAAGACTCTCACCCTTAAAAGCCCAAAGGTAGATATGGTACTGAATTTCCGCATTGATGTCAGCCTTAGATGAGAGGTGGCTCCCCAAGTAGGGGAAATGTTCCACATTTGAAAGGATTTCTCTGTTGATCTTAATGGAGGTGTAGACTGGAGCTTGTGCTGGGGCAAGTTGAATCTTTTTGAGGTAAAGTTTGAGACTTATTCTTTCATATGCTCCTTGGAAGGCATTAAGCGAGACTTGAAGATTGTCTTCCTGGTCTTCATTCTCTTCCTGATTTCTTATCCCTAGTAACATCCTGGTAAGCCTCCATTGTACTCTCTCAAAGCCTCAACATTTTTCCACAAATATAGTTACCAGCCTTGTCCACAATTTTCCAGGTTACACATCGGTAATGATTTGCAACTTTTAGAGAGATCATTTTATATCGTATTTCTCTCCTTATAAACCTACATAACTACCTTTTTACCCACAGCTTTTAACCATTCTATTAACTTGTTAGGCCGGTTATTGTGATTTGTATAGTTAGACACAGGAGGCTGTCTGCTCATTCGCGCTTTTCAACATTGGGCTATTTGAAGAATACTGTTATTCCAAGCTAGCTTTTCAAAGTGCATTCGCTTATACCTCTACACACTGAATTCCATTTCAGTGATTCAGCTTTTTTATATATTTATGCCATCTTGCAGTCTGTAACTCATCATAGAACTATGAATTTTAAAATGCTGCTCTATCCACCTGGCTCAAGGTATTTACAGAGTTTAACAGAATACATACTACCTCCATGAAACAAAGAAATATGCACACTTCCACAAAATAAATGTGTGACTGTATCCATTAAATTACTTTGGATTCGATAAGGCATGCACATGAATGTGCAGACGAATATGTAATTACTTCTGAAATATTTGTCTGAATAGGTATTTGGGATCCGGGGTTCTAAACACCAGAGTACCAAAGTCCCATAATATTTAACTCTGTCTTATCTAATACAGACAATCTCCTGATTGTGCTGAAAGCCCAGTTAATAATTAATGATTACAGATATGAAATTGGAAAAGCTCAGCATTTGAGGAGCAGGGAAGTTGATGTTTCACGCTTACACCCTTCATCAGGAGTGGAGGGGGGAGGGGAGCCTAGATGTAAATAGAGGGAGGAGGGTGAAGCTGAGGGAAGGATAGGTGCAACCAAATGCAGACTCAGGGGCTGTTTCGCAGAGCATCTGTGCTCTGCACACACCAACCAACCTGACCTTCTGGTTGCCATCCATTTAATTATTCCTCCCACTACCCTGGCAACATGTCCAACCCTGGCCTCCTCAACTATCAGAGTGAGGCCAAAAGTAAACCAGAGGAACAAAACCTGATATTTTGCCTTGGGAGCTTACAGCCTAATGGCCTCAATATTGAATTCACCAGCCTGAAAATCCCTCCACCACCAACCTTATGCCATGCCCAGTCCTCGACCTCCTCCTCACCTTCCTGACCTGACCTAAGCTGTCCATTTTCCCACTCATCTATCCGTTCCACCCCTCTCACTGGCCAATCACAATAAACCCCTACCTGCATCCACCAATCACTACCTCTTCGACCCTTCGCCCATCCCCACCCACCTCCCTGTATTTATTTCTGGGGTCCCCACCCCTCCCCAGTCTTGACCAAGGGTTTCAGCCCAAAACAATAGCTTTCCTGCTCTTCAGATAGTCTCTGACCTGCTGAGCTTTTCCAGCTTCACAACTATCCACTCTGGTTTCCAGTATCTGCAATCCTTACTGTCTCTTAATAAGTGGTGATTACCCAAATAAAATCACAAGGTATCATAGGTTCAAGGAGGCCATTTGGTGTGTTGTGGCTGTGCTATTTCTTTGAAAGAGTTATCCCAATAGTTCCACTTCTCTGTCTCTCCCCATAGCCTTGCAAATGTTAACATTTCAAATATATACCCAGTTAAATGTTTCAAGTCAATTTGCTTCCATTGTCATCTGGGTTAATACATTCAATTTATAGTTTTTTTTGTATCCAATATATTCTCATCTCTCCTCAGATTATTTTACCAATTTCCTTTCCCGGTCTAAAACTGTTATCCTAAGACTTTGAAATCAATATGTGATGGCATATCTTTAAATTCCATTTTACAAATTATTACTTTTCCTAAATCTGATCATTGATGTCAGATCAACAGCATTTCAATAGTTCCCTACTTTCAAACTGATTTATATTTCCCTTCTTAAGAAGCAAATGCAAAAGATTAATATTTTGCAACGTAATGGGTAATTAATAGTAGTATAAAGAAATAACTTTGCATTAAGGTTTTGGTTAATTGCTTGGATAGTAATAGATTGACACACACTGGACTGTTGGCACTTTTAATTTGTTAACGTGTAAAATATGAACTATTAAATGATTGAAGAATACATTCTGTTTAATAAGAATGATGAAATATTATTCATTATTATAACGATGTGATAGCATAGTGCTGAATTTCCGTGACATCTAGTCCAGAACTAGTGATTTCACAATTTATGTTTATTTGGGTCCTTTTTGATCTGATGCTATCCCCATGTAGATGCTAGAATTTGTAGAAACTATTTGAAATCCATTTTATGGATCACTCAATTCTTCCCTATTTACAGTGAGGCTATACTCTATGTCTACAATTGCTCTTTATCTCTGTCACCATTCTCTCAGTGACCCATTACATTGAAGACCATACCCAGACTTGAGTTGATCACTTTCTCCAGGAATCCATGGACTGCCCAGTGGTAAGCTTCCTGACTATTATTGCTAAACTCCCAGGACTGATCATGCCTGACCATCCTATCCCTACCTCACCCCAGGTAGATCAGCAATATAACCCTGACATCCACTGTCAAATATCCTGGACCAATGTCTCCACAGAATCCCAACTGCCCTGGACTGGGTGCTTTTGACCTGCAGAACTGATGGTGACTCATCCCATGGACTACAGAATGCAGATTCCTGGACTCTGAAAGGACCAAGTGTCTGAATAATTGTGGTCAACTTCCTGGCATAAGGTGAGGCCTTTGACCGCCATTGGCAGTACCCCTTGGCTGATTGTAGTCCCCATTCATTCCCTGCTCCCTTTTCACTTTCACACATGGTCATTTGCCTGAAGCACATTCAGTGCTTTTGCCAAATAAATTGTTGATGTAGCATAATGTCACACAACAGCCTGCCTAACCCCTTGACTGTTAAGGTTCTGCACCATCTCAAACTATCTCCAACTCCCTCCGCAATAAAAAAGCAATGCAAGTCACAGAGGCTGGCAGCCTGTAAATTGAATGCTGAAGACCCTGTGTGCTGGGAGACTAATGAAAGTCACAGAGACTGTCAGCCCATAAATTGGTGCTGAAATCAGTGAGTGTGTGCTAAAGAAAGTGAAGCATGTAGAGATTGGCAGCCTCCAAGTAATCAGTAAATTGACTGATTACTAAGAAAGCAAACTCAGAGTCATGAAAAGTATCCTGCAAAGAAGTATGGGGTGTATGTGTATCCTTCCACTCAACATAATCCGGGAGTCCCTGAGCTGCAAAGCGTTGAAGGATGAAGCGTTGTCTGAACTGGCTGGAAAGCAGGCATGATGATGTGGTGAGGCCGGTGGTCTGTTGATGCTGATTTACGTAAATGAAAGGTTGAAGAGTTTGGCGGCCATGGATTAGCTACATACTTGAGGGTAGAATGTGGAAGGCCATGAAGAAATGCACCGAGAAAGATGGGTTTTGAGGGAATAATGGTGTTTTTGAGGTTTTCAGCAGCTGGTGAACTGAAACAGGGATGAAGTAATTTCACTCGCTTGACAGGTATTGAATCCATAAAGAGGGAATGATATATTTAAAATTGACTTCTATCAATGATATTTCTTTTGATCTTTTTCTGTCAGCGGAAATTTGAGATTGTAAACACATTCACTCAGCACATGACCGCGCTTATTTGATACACCAAGCTCCACAATAAAGCTGGATTCTTGGCAGAATTATTGAGATGAAGTTGGTGAGGTAAATTTTTCACTTATCCTGCTGATTTTCACCATACTGGGGCCAGGCTAATCTAATTTTTAAAGAAAATTATCTGGTACAACTTCATAAAATCTTAAGAACTCACTACTGGACTGGGCAGGGAAAAGACATGACACTTGTAAATCTTACCGCTGTTATGGTGGATACTTGGGGTAGTTTGAAGAGACTCTCTAATTTCATTTAAAGCTTTTGTCCTTGATGTATAACTGAAGTAACAGCAAAGGGAAGGAAAATCCTACCTAATTATCAGTCTAATATCTGAGAGACGTTCAGAAGCCATTTAATTTAAGGACAATTTTTTAATGCTTCTAAATTAAAGCCATCAATTTAAATGTTTTTTGTCCTTTGAGAAAGTTGGGTTCCTCCATGTTTCCAGATTGGATTAAATAATGCATAAATTGGTTTTCAAGAGTTTATGCAGAGTCAAGGCAAAAGATCCAGGGAAACTAGATGAAGAAGCCCCTAATAATGTCGTCTCTCCCATTGTTAGTATAGTCCTAGACACAAAATAAATAAAACACTGTTATTAAGTGAAATGTTATTATTTAAATCTATATACAGAAAGAATAATGCGTTATCTGGGTTAAATTAATGCAAATGCCATTACAGCTGAAACTTATATTTTAGTTAGAGATGATGGACCACCTTTTCTGAAACTGGTTTATTTATGAAAAGAATAATTGTATTTAATGAGTGCTGCTGGCTTATTGTCTAATTGTGTGTGCGTGTGTGTGTGTGCGTGTGTGCATGTGTGAGCGTGTACGTGGCAACAGCATAAACGGACTGACTTTGGGAGACACCACAGGCAATCTAGTAATACTTCTAAAAAGGCAAAGCTCTAAAGAAGCAACAAGAACCGTCAAGTGGAAAAGAAATGATTCAAATTGAAATAATCTAAGCTTGTCATTATTCATGGCAAGAGGGCAATTTATAATTCTATAGCCAGGCTGTTAGTGAATTCTTTAGAGAATTTGATGGAAATGGAAGTCAATAATGGTTATCAAGAAATGTAAGCCACTCAAAAATCATTAACATTTGGGTGCAATTGAAAACATTTTAAGTTCCGTAAGGCATTTGAGGAGGATAGCAAATGAGAAAATTATCATACTGTCTTGGAAACTAGTTAACACCAAGGAAGATTAGGACAAAGATAATGTTAAGTCCAATTTTAAAGGGTGTGCACTTGGGATTTGGAGTCATTTCAGCAGTTCATGTTGATGGAAAAAATTAGTTAAAGTTTTCCAGTATAACTGTAAGTAAGTGAAAGGCAGCATAAAACCATCAACAGGGCATTGATATGTTTTTCGGTCTTTTAAGCCCTTAGATCGGATGTTTCCACTTCTACATTGAATGGAGGTGAGCCATATTTGAACTTTTTATTATTTTTTTGAAAATCTAGAGTAGAGGCAATGGAAGCTGGGCAGTTGCATGTTCCTCTTGTAGGAGATAAGTGTCACTGCTAGTGTTCCTGCTGATTTCATCTGCGAGAAGTGCACCCAACTCCAGCTCCTCACTGGCTGCGTAAAGGAACTGGAGCTGGAGCTGGAGCTGGAGCTGGAGCTGGAGCTGTGTGAAATCTGGATCATTCAGGAGGCTGAAGGTGTGATAAAGAGGAGTTATAGGGAGGTGGTCACACTTAAGTTACAGGACAAAGGTGGCTGGGTGACTGTCAGGAGGGGGGAAATGGAATAGGCAGACAGTGCAGGGATACCCTGTGGCCATTCCCCTCAATAATAGTGGGTACTGTTTGGCAGGGGGATCTACCAGGAGAAAGCCATAGCGGCCAGATCTCTGGCACTGAGCCTGGCTCTGTGGCTCAGAAGGAAAGCGGGGAGAATAGGAGAGTGATAGTGATAGGAGATTCAATGGTTAGGGGAACAGGCAGGAGATTCTATGACCGAGTGAGACTCTCGGATGGTATGTTGCATCCTGAGTGCCAGGGTCAGGGGTGTCTCAGATCGAGTCTACAGAATTCTTAAGGGGGAGGGTGAGCAGCCAGAAGTTATGGCAGACATCGGTATCAATGACATAGCTAGGAAATGGGATGAGGACCTGAAAAGTGAGTATAGGGAATTAGGATGGAAATTAAAAGCCAAAATGAGTAGAGTAATAATCTCCGGGGTTACTACCGGTGAGGCTAGGAATAGGGAGTGCGTGAGCTGACACATGGCTGCAGAGCTGGTGTAGGAGGGAAGGCTTCAGATATGTGAATCAGTAGGACACTTTCTGGGGAAGATGGGATCCTGTACGGGAAGGATGGGTTGCTCCTGAACTGGAGGGGCACCAATATCCTGGGCAGGAGGTTTGCTAGATCTCTTCGTGATGGTTTAAACTAGTTTGGCAGGGGGATGGGAACGGGTACTACAGATCAGAGGATGGGGTAGCCGGTGTAGAGGCAGATACAGCATGTAGAGAATCTGCGGTGAAGGATAAACAGTTGATAGGGCAAAGTTGCAGTCAGTGCAATGGGTTGAGCTGTGTCTATTTTAACGCCAGAAGTGTCAGGAATAAGGGCGACAAACTTGGAGCATGGATCAGTACGATGGATCAGAACTATGACGTTGTGGCCATTTCGGAAACTTGGGTAACACAAGAGTTGGAATGTTGGATGTTCTGGGGTATAGATGTTTCAAAAGAAATAGTGAGGGAGGTAAAAGAGGTGGAGGAGTGGCATTCCTAATCAGGAATGGTATCACAACTGCAGGAAGGGAGGTCGTCGAGGAGGGTTTGTTTACTGAGTCAGTTTGGGTGGAAGTCAGAAACAGGAAAGGAATAGTCACTCTATTGGGAGTTTTCTATAGACCCCCCAGTGGCAACAGAGGCACTGAGGAACAGATTGGGAGACAGATTGTGGAAAGGTGCACAGTAATAGGGTTGTTGTCATGGGTGATTTCAACTTCCCTACTATAGATTGGAGCCTCCTAAGTGCAAATAGTTTGGATGGAGCAGATATTGTCAGGTGTGTCCAGGAAGGATTTTTCACTCAATATGTAGATAGGCTGACTAGGTTGGGGGGCATATTGGATTTAGTGTTTGGCAATGAAACAAGCCAGGAGTCAGAGCTCTCGCTGGGAGAACATTTCGGTGATAGTGATCACAACTCCCTGACCTTTACTATAGTCATGTAGAGGAATAGGATCAGACAGCATGGGAAAGTATTTAATTGGGAGAGGGGGAATTACAATGTTATTAGGCCAGAAATGCAGATCGTAAATTGGGATCAAAAGCTCTCAGGGAAATGCATGACAGAAATGTGGCTGTTATTTACAGAGCAGTTGCTACGAGTGCTGGATAGGTTTGTCCCACTGAGGCAAGGAAAGGATTGTAAAGTGAAGGCACCTTGGGTGACAAGACATGTGGAACATCTAGTCAAGAGGAAGAAGGAATCTTACTCAAGGTTGAGGAAGCAAGGATCAGACAAGCTCTAGAGGTCGACAAGGTGGCCAGGAAGGAACTGAAGAATGGACTTAAGAGAGCTAGGGGTATGAAAAAGCCTTGGTAGGTAGGATCAAGGAAAACCCCAAGGTTTTTTATGCCGATGTGAGGAACAAGGGGATGGCCAGAGTGAGGGTAGGGCCAATCAGGGACAGTGGAGGGAACTTGTGCGTGGAGTTGGAGGAAGTAAGGGAGATTCTTAATGAAAACTTTGCTTCAGTATTCACCCGTGAGAGGGACATTGACTTTTGTGAGAACAGCATGAAACAAGCAGATATGCTCGAGCTGGTTGATGTTAAGAAGGAGGATATGCTAGAAATTTTGAAAAATGTGAGGATAGATAAGTCCTCTGGGCCAGGCAGCATATATCCAAGGTTTCTATGGGCAGCAAGGGAAGAGATTACTGCCCTTTTGGCGATGATCTTTGCATCCTCACTGTCTACTGGAGTAGTACCAGATGACTGGAGGATGGCAAATGTCATTTCCTTATTTGAGAAAGGGAATAGGGAAAATCCTGGTATATTACAGACCAGTCAATTTCGCTTCTGTTGTGGGCAAATTATTGGAGAAGATTCTGAGAGATAGTAATTATGATTATTTCGAAAAGCACCATTCGATTAGAAATAGTCAGCATGGCTTTGTGAGGGGCAGGTCATGCCTCGCAAGACTTATGGAAATCTTTGAGGATGTGAACAAAGAACACCAATGAAGGCAGAACAGTGGATGTGGTGCATATGGATTTTAGCAAAACATTTGATAAGGCTCCTCATGGTAGGCTCATCCAGAAAGTAAGGAGGCATGGGATTTAGGGAAATGTGGCTGTCTGGATACAAAACTGGCTGTCTAATGGAAGACAAAGCGTGGTAATAGATGGAAAGTATTCAGCCTGAAGCTTGGTGACCAGTAGTGTTCCACAGGGATCTGTTCTGGGGCCTCAACTGTTTGTGATCTTTATAACTGACTTGGATGAGGAAATGGAAGGATGGTTAGTAAGTTTGGCAATGACATGAAGGCTGGTGGAGCTGTGGGCAGTGTGGAGGGCTGTTGTATGTTGCAATAGGACATTGACAGGATGAAGCGCTGGGCAAAGAAGTGGCAGATGGAATTTAACCCAGAAAAGATTGAAGTGATTCATTTTGGAAAGTCAAATTTGAATGCAGAATGCAGAGCTAATTGCAGGATTCTTGGCAGTGTGGAGGAACAGAGGGATCTTGGTGTCCACGTCCTTAGACTCCTCAAAGTTTCTACCCAAGTTGACAGAGTTGTAAAGACAGTGTATGGTGTGTTGGCTTTCATTGGCAGGGGAATTGAGTTTAAGAACAGTGAGGTTATGCTGCAGCTCTATAAAACCCCAGTTAGACCACACTTGGAATATTGCATTTTTTTCTGGTTGCCTCTTTAGAGGAAGGACATGGAAGCTTTAGAGATGGTGCAGAGGATATTTACCAGGATAGCTGCCTGGACTGGAGGGTAGGTCCTATGAGGAAAGGTTGAGGGAGCTAGGGGTTGTTTCATTGGAGGGAAGAAGGATGAGAGGCGACTTGATAGAGGTGTACAAGATGATGAGAGGCATAGATAGAGTTGATAGCTAGAGACATTTTTCCAGGGTGGAAATGACGATTACGAGGGGGCATAATTTTAAGGTGATTGGAGGAAGGTAGAGGGGAAATATTAGAGGTAGGTTCTTGACACAGAGAGTGGTGGGTGTGTGGAATGTGCTGCCGGCTGTGGTAGTGGAGTCAGATACTTTAGAGACTTTTAGACGACTCTTGGAGAGACGCATGGAGGATAGTATGAAATGTAGGGTATGCAGGGTCATTAGACCTTAGTAGGATAATAGGTCAGCAAAACATCGTGGGCCAAAGAGTCTGTACTGTGCTGTACTGTTCTATGTTCTATGTTCAGTGTTAATCCCAAAAACTTTCATTGTGGTCGTGAATTTCAAGCTTATCTGAAGCATCTTTCATCTATGCTCAATGAAGAATGATTCAAATAAATACCTTTACAGGATTCTTAAAACAAAATCAACTTCAAAGTAAATTCAATTTTATACTGTTCACTGAAGGGAAGCAGTATAAAATATTGCATTGTCACTTTTACAGAACTAGTAGGCAAGTTCATTTCAAGTCTGAATGATATAATTTGTCTTAAGAATGCCATAATATAAACAGAAATAAATTTTAATAAAAACAAAATACTATGAATTCTGAAGTCTGAAATATAAATTCAAAAGTTTGAGAATCTCAGCAGATCTGGCAGCATCTGTGGAGAGTGACACAGAATTAACTCGATATTAATATTGTTTCTCTCTCCACAGATGCTGCCAAACCTGCTTAGATTCTCCAGCACTTTGTGAAGAAAACTTCAATAAATTGGTGTGAGAATACAGAGACTATAACGTAAGTAAAAAGAAAATCAGCAAGTAATTCTTTCTTCTCCCAAGCACACTACAAGGAAAAGCATCTTAGGTTTATTAGATTACAATCCACAAATGTGTAAAGCCTAATGCTTATGCAATATAATCTTATGAATAAAATTATATGAAGTTAGAGTACGTCCAGAGAATACATACCCTGCAAAGATCGGTGCATTGAGCATAGGAGTTGGGATGTCTTGTTGCAGCTGTACAGTACATTGGCTCGGCCACTTTTGGAATTCTGCATGCAATTCTGGTCTTCTTGTTAGAAGAAAGATATAGTTAAACTTGAAAGGTTCAGAAAAGATTTATAAGGATTTACTGGGGTTGGAGGTTTTGAACTATCGGGAAAGGCTGAACAGGCTGGGGTTATTTTCCCTGGAGTGTTGGAGGCTGTGAGGTGATCTTATAAAGGTTTATAAAATCATGAGGGGCACAGACAGAGTGTATGGCCAATGTCCTTTCCCGACGGTAAGGGTCTCCAAAACTAGAGGGCATGTAGTTAAGGTGAGAAGGAGAAGATATAGAAGATATCTACAGGGCAAATTTTCATGCAGAGGATAGTGCCTGTAAGGAATGAACTGCCAGAGGAAGTGATGGAGGCTGGTACAATTACAACATTTAAAAGGCATCTGGACAGATACATGATAAGAAAGGGTTTAGAGGGCTATGGGCCAAATGTTTGCAAATGGAACTAGATTAATTTAGGAAATCTGCTTTGCATGGACAAGCTGGATTGAAGGGTCTATGCCTATGCTCTGTAACTCTAACATGTAAATTTGTGGTGGAAGTTAATAATTCAATACCGTGGATTTTGGATTTTGAAATTTGTGGATTTTGGAATGCTCACTTATCCCAGAATTGTTGAAGTGCTATGCGCAGCATGTTTCCTTTGTGCTGTCTGCCCATCAGCTTGATTGAGGACTACAGCGCGACTCTAAGAATGCTGCTGACTAGCTGCAAGTCTAACAGTGTTCTTGGATGCATGCATGCCTAGTCTGCATTTCTTAAAGGCAGCCTGGAAGGAGAGGGGGCTGTGGGGGTGGTTTGGCGGTGTCCGATTGAGGTTGTGGCATAGCGGTAATTTCACTGGGCTAGCAATCCAGAAAGCCAGGCTAATGTTCAGGGAGCAAGGGTTTCAATGGGGGATGATTAAGTGGATGTGGTGGATGAAAAAGAGCCTCCATTAAAAAAGAACTATCCTTTGATGACCATGTAACCATTCCCAATTATCAGTTGAAAAAAAAATGTCCGTTTTACTCATGTTCTTTGGGGAAGGAAATCCATCACCGGTACCTTGTCTGATATACATGTGACTCCAGAACCATAGCAATGCAGTTTACTCCTAACAACCCTCCGGGCAATTGGGGATAGGTGATTAATTTCAGCATTGCCCACATCTCATAGATGAACATAAGAAGAAGGGAGGTGAATTCTGCTTACAAATGCTGGTAAAAATGTATCAAAAGTGTTTCACAGAAGCAGTAAGACTACAGCTAAGCAATAGACCATAGACAGGTCTGCTATGACCTGGTGCTGGAGGTGTCATCCATCAGGTAGGCTGAAGTTCAAGTTTCTTCAGAGGAGGAGGTCCTCCAGACAAACACTGCAAAGGGAATACAAGTAGATACCCATGAATGTCAATTCAGTGTGACCTTGAGAACCTGGCTGTGTATGAAGTGCACCAACACCTCACACATGTTGAAGTTAAGTGAATGCAGTTTAAAATGGATCATTGAACCACATCATGGTCAATGCTGTACGTTCCCATTACTTAGCCAATAGAAATCTCCAGCAATCAGAATTTGTGGTTCTTATCCAAATATTAATTACGTACTCTGACAATGACTACCAAAATGTGCATTGCATCACATCTCACAGCTTCCTTAGGCATCCAGATGTTCAGACATATCAGGAAAATCAGTAAGACACATTCCAACAACCTTACTGACATGCATCACTGTCTCTTGCAGGTTAAGCTAGTACAAAATAGGAGATGGCAAAAACCCAGTGCTGGAAAGACACATCTGCATCATCTGAGCCCCTTGGGGGAGATAATACTGTAAATTATTGGATGTTACAGACCTGTCTTAGGTATTTTCTGAATTCACCTTTTCGCTCATGGCATGCAAGCTGTAGATGATGTGACCTTGAATATCTTACTTTTCATCAACTTCCATCTTCCCTTACCCTGCTGCTTGACTTCTATACTCATGCTTTCAGGTATCCAGTAACTATTCTCCTGGTTGGCCAATGCAGCCAGACCACAAAAAATGTTCAAGAGAGAGAACATTTAATGAAGAAACACAGAGGCAGATACTAGATGCCCTCGCAATGTGTTATCGGCAGGAGCATATAAGTAGGTACCCAGACCACCATCTTTCCACTCACCCCGAACTCACTCCCATATTATGTAGGGCGTGGGCAGGCACTGAAATGAGTAGCCACCCTCCACGTATAAATAAATAATTAGGCAATAGTTGAGCTTGTGAAAAGGTCAAGTGACACCAATGTTAAATGAAAACAGAAAATTGTGAGGTGTTGGTGCACTTCATACACAGCCAGGTTCTCAAGATCACACTGAATTGATATTCATGGGTATCTACTTGTATTCCCTTTGCAGTGTTTGTCTGGAGAAACCCAACAGGGCTGGAAGCATCTGTAGAAAGAGAAATACAGTTAATCTTTCTACATTTCAAATATACCTCCTGTCTGGAACTAAAGGGGTCTAGAAAAGTGATGGGTTTTAAGTATTTTTAATCACCTTGTTCAGAGATGTTATGACACAGCTCTGGAGTGGGACAGACTTGAACAGGAACCAAAATAACTGTGGATGCTGCAAATCAGGTAAAGAAGTCAAAGTTGCTGGAGAAGCTCAGCAGGTCTGGCAGCATCTGTGGAGGAGAAAAAAAGAGTTAATGTTTCGGGTCCGGTGACCTGAAAGTTCTGAGGAAGGGTCACCGGACCCGAAACGTTAACGCTTTTTTCTCCTCACAGATGCGGCCTGACCTGCTGAGCTTTTCCAGCAACTTTGTTTTCTTTTACAGACTTGAACAGGCACCCTAACTCAGAGGTATGGATAGTCTTGGGTTTTATGCTGTAGATTAAAAGGAAAAGAAGACCAAATGGTACGGAGGGGAAAAGTGCCCCAGAGACAAAAGTGAAAGGAGAGCTAATGGTTGTAGAGAGGAGATGTAGATGAAGAGTAATTGTTAATGGTAGATATTACTTACAAAAATGGCTCGTGTCTACTGAGAGTAAACCCATGCATATGAGATAGTAAGTGAGTAGTAAAAACAGAAAACGGAGTTCATAGTCTGAAGGTGCTCAACTCAATGTTGAGTCCTGAAGGCTTGAAAGCACCTAAATGGAAAATGATGCACTGTTTTTCCAACTTGCGTTGCAATTTGATAGAACACTGCAGCAGGTCTAGGACAAAAATGACAGTGAGAGGATGATTTAAAATAGTAATGCACCAGAAACTTGAATCACTTTGCAGGCAAGTCAGAGGTGTTCCACAAAATGATCACCCTGTCTGCGTTTAGACTTGTCAGTGTAAAATAAATATTCTGAGCTCTAAATAGAGTAGACTAGATTGAAAGAAGTACAAGATGGTGAATGTATGGAATGGGACCTAGATGTGTTTGGTGGTGGTATCCTGTTGTGGTTGTAGAAATGATGAAGAATGATCCTTCAAATGTGGAGGTAGGTGGTATGAAAGTGAGGACAAGGGGACTATTTCTCAGGGAAGGAGATGAAAAGGTGAGGGCTGCAGTGCAGAAAATAGGTCAGAAATAGCTGAGAGCCCTGTCACCCGTGCAGGGAAAGAGCCCTCACTTGACAAGAAATGAAGGCATGTGGAAAGTAGCACCCTCATATCTGCAGGAATAGAAACTTTAAAGTTAAGGAGGAGAGGAAAAAAATCAGAGATGGACTAGGTGAGGATGAGATATGGATAGAAATTGGAAGCAAAATTGATTAGTTGTTCTACTAAAAACAAGAGCAGGAAAAAGCACCAATGATGTCATTTATATAACAGAGACTTAGTTGAAGCAAGGGACCTGGCGCAACTGGAACAAAAAAAATTCAATAGGCTCCACAGATAGACACACATAACTCAGGTCCATAGAGGTACCCATAGCCACACCGACTACTGGGAGAAAGTGAGATGAGTTAAGGTCGAAATTGTTCAAAGTGAGTGTGAGCTCAGGCAAGCAGGGAAGGGGAATTATATACGGATACTGTTCAGGCCACCTTTCAAGTAAGAAGCAGAGAGCATTGGGCCGTTTTGACAGGGAATGGGGGTGTGGAGGGAATGCATGTTAATGGTAAAGTGGAGTTGGCAGGGGCCAAGAAACTGGGAATTGTGGGACACTAAGGTCAGCAGCTTCTCAACCAATGTGAAAAAATGGGGATAGAAGTCTTATATAGAGAAGAATAGATCTCTATGAGAAGAGTGGGGAGGATATAAACCCCTTCATGCTATTTCTATTTGTCAGAGGTAATGTTTAATACCACAGGAAACTGACAGTGATGATTTCTTGTGTATATGTTTTTGAATGGCTACATCATTTAAATTTCCAAATATTATCAAAGCTGCAAAATAAGAAATTAATTTTTAAAATATTTAACATCCAATTCAGTTAATCAAATTGAAGGGTGATGACTGGGTGGGTGATATGTTGCAGCTGTGGTATTGGACACTGGTTGATGCTGGTGTGATCCATGGTGACCACATCTGTAGCAAGTGTTGGCTACTCAAGGAACTTTGACTCAGAATGAGGCCAGAGCCTGAGTTGTGAACACTGTGTGACACATTCAGGGGCTGGGGGAAGGGTGGGGGGGAGAACTGGGCACTGTGTTTCAGGAGGCGGCCACACCTCTTAAACAAATCTGATACATCTAATTTGGTCTATGGTCATGGGCAGGAATAAGGCAGGTGCTGGGATCCAGAATTTAGCTTTGGCAGAGCATCGGCCAACGTCCTTGCCCAAAATGTAAAGGCTTGGTTCCCGTGTGGACATCGATACAGACTGTAGAAGATGAGAGAATGGCCCATGACACAATGATCTAGAGTGCTATTTAAGTGAGAGGAAAATAATTTAGGAGCAATATGGATACCATTGTTAGGGGAATAGGTATCCTCCGCAGCAAAGATAGAGTCTCAAACTAGTGTTGCATATGGTGCCAAGGTTCAGGATATCTCACTCCCACGATAGCTCACTCCTGGTGTTTGACCAGATATTTGCTAAAATTTCCACAGCCGTATCACATTCCTCAGTGACTACCTCCAGCTCAGACTCGGCCCATGTGGATTCCAATTGAATTTTCAACCCTCATGTTTTGAATCCTCCCAGGATCACAGATATCTCCATGATGTTCAATGTTCCATGGACAGCTGCTCTTACTGCATCCTGAGATCCACAGTCAGTGCCATGCAGTGCCACATACATACTCTCAACATTTCTCTTCAACAGCATCGCAACACACTGGCTCAGGGCTGCAGCATTCCGAAGTTACGTCTCATCCTCTGGCTGATTCGTCGCGTTTTCTTTTCCTTTCAGGCATCAAGGCCCATAAGGTGCAACAACCCAAAGATACGTATGGCCCTCTGGAACCTTCCTCTGACACTATTCGCTGCCCCAACTCCCCCCACATCCTGTCGGGAATTCACCATCCCTCCTAGCCTTCCACTCTCTGAAGCTGAACGCTCTGTACTCAGCAAGTGCCTTAGCTTTATCCCTCTTTGTTCCCACCTCGACAAATTTTGGGCATGACATGACTCTGAAATCTTCTTCAACTGTCTTCACCTCTGTGCCCGTTTCCTTGGACAAGAGCCCTCTCCCTTCCCACTGACCCCTTTGCCCAACTCCAATACTCTCCCTCCACCTGGACCCCTTTCCCCGGCCTTTTACCTGCACTCTACCTGCATGGAGAACTGTCGACATGACATGAGTCACCTTAGTTTCACTGCCCCCTCAACAAATCCAATCTATCTCCCTCCATGCACTCAGGCCTAACCCTGACTTTGTCATCAAGCCTGCCGATAAGGGTGGTGCTGTTGTAGTCTGGTGTAATGACCTCTACCTTGCAGAGGCTGAGCGCCAGCTCTCAGATACCTCCTTTTACCTGGACCATGACCACACCATGGCACATCAGACCACTGTATCCACTACGGTAACTGATTTCATTTCATCCAGTATCTACCTCCTACCTCCACTTCCAAGCTAATAGCACACCAATCCCTCACAGCTCACTTCTACCTCCTGCCAAAAATCCACAAACAAGACTGTCTGGGCAGAACCATTATTTTAGCCTGCTCATGCCCCGCAGAACTCATCTCTTCCTACCTTGACTCAGTCTTCTCCCCCGGATTCAATCCCTACCCACATACATCCATGATTCATCTGACGCCTTACACCGGTTTCAAAACTTCCAGTTTACCGGCTCTAGCCACCTCCTTTTTACCATGGACATGCAATTCCTTTCCATGTCCATTCCCCACCAGGAGGCTCTTAGGGCTCTCTGCTTCTTCCTGGAAAAAAGACCTGAACCATCTCCACCCACCACCATCCTCCTCCGCTTGGCCAAGCTTGTCCTCACCCTCAACAACTTCTCTTTCGACTCATCTCATTTTCTTCGGGCAAGGTGCGTTGCCATGGGTACCTGCAAGGGCCCTAGTTATGCCTGTCTGTTTGTGGGGTCCATGAAATATTCCTTGTTCCAATCCTCTTCCGGAGCCCACCCACAACTCTTTCTCTGATACATCAATGATATCATTGGTGCTGCTTCCCTCTATCATCTGGAATTGGAAAACTTCATCAATTTTGCCTCCAATTTCCACCCTGCCCTCAATTTCACTTGGTCTGTCTCTGACTCCTCCCTTCCCTTCCTCGACATTTCTGTTTCCATTTTTGGGGCTAGACGAGCCACTAATATCCATTACAAACCCACTGACTCTCACAGCTACCTGGACTAAACATCCTCACACCCCACTTTCTGTAAAGACTCCATCCCATTCTCTCAGTTCCTCTGTCTCCGTCGCATATGTTCAGATGAGGCCAACTTTGACAAGTGAGTCTCTGAAATATCCACCTTCTTCTGCAACCGAGGATTCCCCAGCTCTGTTGTCGATAGGGCCCTCAACCAGCTCTGACACATCTCCCGCACTTCCGCCCTCACCCCTTTTCTTCCCTCCCACAACAGTGATGGGGTTCCCCTTATCCTCACCTACCTTCCCACCAGCATCCACACCCAGAAGATCATCAGACCCCATTTCCACCACCTCTAGCAAGATGCTACCACCAGTCACATATTCCCCTCCCCTCCCTTGTCCACCTACCACAAAGGCTGTTCCCTCCGTGACACCATGGTCCACACTTCCTTCACCCCCAACACCACCCCACAGCCCTACAACACCTTCCCCTGTAACCAGCAAAAGTGCAACACCTGCCCATTTATGTCCTCCCTCCCTAGTATCCAAGGGTCCAAACATACCTTCCAGGTGAAGCAACACTTCACCTGCACATCCCAGAATCTAGTCTACTGCATTCACTGCTCACAAAGTGGTCTCCCCTTTACTGAGGAAATGAAGAATAGACTTGGCAACCGCTTGGCGACAGCAACCATCTCAAATTCACCTTTTAACCCTATCCTATGGTACCCTCATGTCTAAAGCTATCCCAAGTCTCCTGTTTGCCAGCGACAGGATGTCCCAGAAAAGACTATCACCACTGGCACCTGCACTATCTTAAAAGCCTGACCAAAGACCTGGTCAAGCATTGGCAGCCTGCAGCAGTCCTTCATTGTCAATATAATGGCACAACAGCCACAAACCAGTGTGTCTCGCAGAACAGAGGTGACATAGTTGACATTTCTTTGTGTAAACAAATGCGCAATCCAATCCAGTATTTCTTAAGTACCAGGCTGCACACCTCAGCAGTCTGTAGACACAATCAATCTTTCAGCCTGTCTCATTGTTAATGCAGTCTCACTCCCCAGTCTCCCCTGTAGCCCAGCATCTTATCATTGTTAACTGTAATGCCATCAAATACATATTATTAGTGGTGAATTGTATCAGATAACTCACTAGAGTTCACAGAGAAAAGCCCTCTATTAAACTTGAAATTGATACATCGCTGATATTTTATGAAATTGATCAGCAGGTATTGATTAGTCCAGGTTTGAACATGAGGATTTAAACTTGGCTGAATTATTGGAATGTCACTGGAGCCACAATAAATCACCATTTCAGGAGAAAATCATTCAGAAACTGTGAATGGAACTGACTATCCCTTCACTCATTTTTTTTTGATTAAAGAAGGCTGTTAACTCATTTCAATATTAATAACTGTTTATCTGGATTACTTAGTTGTATTGTGATAAAAAGCCAAGTGTTGTACTCACTATAAGTGAAGACCTGACAGGTGGAAAAATTTACAGCTGCTATTGCTTTACACTTGGTCTATATGTTTCTTTTTTAATTTTAAGTGTAAAGATGTCTGTGAGGCTCCATGTGTGATGTTTGTAATGAGATCAACCAGCTGAAACTTACAACATTGGGTAGGGCTGCAGATACAGGAACTGATAAGAGGCTTTACAATGTGCTGTTATGTGAGTGGAATTATGCTGAGTTATTCAGGTTTGCTGAGCGCTAAGTTAGCAGGAAATCAGCAACTGTTGTCTGTACCAAATAAGGATGAAATATTGAGGATTGGTCATGTGCACAGATAATTCCAAATAAGGCATATATTTAGCACAGAGACCTGTGTGCCAGAAGATTCCTAACGTTTTTCAGCAGAATTCCATAGATTAACACTGCAAGAGGTACCCTATGTCAGGAGTAGTAGGTACTGTTGATGCTGGAGAATTCTGAAGAAGGGTCCAGACCCGAAATGCCAGCATTCCTGCTCCTCTGATGCTGCTTGGCCTGCTGTGTTCATCCAGATCTCCACCTTGTTATGCTATATCAGGAGGTGTGATGAAGACATTGAGAAGAGTTACAGCTTGCCCAGATGTCAACTCTACTGCAAAATAATGTTTGGGGTTAGTTACAGAATGCAGGGCAGTGGAAAACAGTGATTGAGATATCTTCAGTGGTTAAAAGCATGCACATTACTTTAAGTTGTTCCAGTGCAGTTACAACACTGGTATCTACCCAACAATGTGAAAAATTGCCCAAGTATGTCCTGTACACAAAAAGCAAGACAAGTCGAACCGGCCAATTACCGGCCCATCTGTCTAATCGTGATTATCAGTGAAGTGATGGAAGGTGTCATCAGCAATGCTATCAAGCAGCATCTGCTCCGCCAGGGTCTCTCAACTCCTGACCTCATTACAGCCTTGGTTCAAACGTGGTCAAAAGAGCTGAATTCCAGAGGTGAGGTGAGAGAGATAGCCCTTGACATCAAGGCTGCATTCAACCGAGTGTGGCATCCAGTAGCCCTAGCAAAACTGGAATCAATGGGTATCAGGACACAAACGCTGTGGTGATTGGAGTCATACCTGAAAAGGAAGATGCTCATGATTGTGCATCATCTCAGCTTCAGGACATCTCTGCAGGAATTCCTCAGGGTAGTGTCCTAGGCACAACCATCTTCAGCTGCTTCATCAATGACCTTCCCTCCAGCATAAGGTCAGAAGTGGGACTGTTCACCAATAATTGCACAATGTTCAGCGCCATTCGTGACTCCTTAGATAATGAAGCAGTTCATGTTCACATACAACTAGATCTGGACAATATCCAAGCTTGGGCTGATAAGTGGCAAGTGACATTCATGCCACACAAATGCCAGGCTATGACCATCACCAATAACAGACAATCTAACTACCACCCCTTGACATTCAATGGCGTTACCATCACTGAATCGCCCACTATCAACATCCTGCGTGTTATTGTTGACCCGAAACTCAGCTGGACTGACCACATTAACAGAGTGGCTACAAGAGCGGGCCAGAGGCTGGGAATACTGTGGTGAGTAACTCATCTCCTGACTCTTCAAAACCTGAGCACTATCTATAAGGCACAAGTCAGGAGTGCTATGGAATACACCCCACTTGCTTGGATGAGTGTAGCCCCAACAACACTCAAGAAGTTGACACCACCCAGGACAAAGCAGCCGGCTTGATTGGTACTACATCCACAAGCATTCACTCCCTCCACCACCGACGCTCAGTAGCAGCAGTGTGCACTATCTACAAGATACACTGCATGAATCCACCAAAGATCCTCAGACAACACCTTCCAAACCCATGACCACTTCCTTCTAGAAGGACAAGGGAAGCAGATATATGGGAACGCCACCACCTCAAGCTCCCCTCCAAATCACTCACAGTCTTGACTGGGAAACATATTGTTGTTCCTTTACTGTTGCTGGGTCAAAATCCTGGCACTCCCTCCCTAGTAGCATTGTGGGTCAATCCTCAGCAGGTGGACTGCTGCAGTTCGAGAAGGCTGCTCACCGTCACCTTCTCAAGGACCACCTGGGATGGGCAAGAAATGCTGGCCAGCCAGTAATGCCAACATTCCACAAATGAATAGAAAAAAAGTACCTAGTTGAGTTTTACAGAGCTGTAAGTGTCCTCACTGTATCTTGGCCTGTGTATATACAGTTGTCTCACAGAGACGGGCAACAATAGAATATAAATTCTTGGATTGGGGCTATTAATATGTTTGAATCATGGATCCCTGGCTGACATGAATATGTTGAGTATCAGGGATACCAACACTAGTGCCTAATTCTGTATGAGGCAGGATTACAGTCAAGGACTGTTCATGTGTAAATAAAAGGTGACATGACGATGGGCTACTGGCCTGAGTGAAGTTATTTCACATGCATCTGGAATATTGTGTATGGCTTTTGTCTCCCTGAGAAAGATATAATTGTATTAAAAGCTTTCAGAAATTGGTCATTTGAATAATTCCCAGGTTAAAGGTTATGAGAGGAGGTTGGCCAGGTTTGCTCCATTTCCATTTGGCTTTAGATGAACGAGAGGTGATCTTATTGAACAGTATAAGATCCTACAGGATTTAAGAGGATGAATAGTATGAGGATTTTTCTTTCTTGTGGAAGGGGTTAGAGCCCTTGGACACAGTTTTAAAATTAGATAAACCCATTCAAGATTGAGGTAAGGACTTTTGTTCTCTGTCCATTGGTTGTTTTTCTGTGGAATTCTCTTCTTCAGAGAGCAGTGGAGATTGAGTCATTGCTTATTTTCAAGGCTGATTTAGATAGATTTTTGATTGACAAGTGAGTCAAACATTTGGGGAAGAGATTGGAATGGTGATGATGAAGCCACAATCAGGTAAGCCTTAACCTTACTGAATGGCAGAACAGGCTTGAGGAGTCGAAAGCCTTATACCTGCCCCTTGTTTATATGTGTGTTTACACAGCCATTAAGGTTGAATGAGTAAAGGAAAAGATAGGGCAAATCAGAAAGTAGATTATTAATTAGCAACAGTTGAACAAACATCTGGAACATTAACTAAAATAGTGCAACAATCAAGAAGGGATATCAGTAGGTGGTTGAAGTCAGGAAGACAATGTGGCATGGATACGTTTAGAGGTCCTGCGAAAGAATTTTAGCATTGAAAAATTACACAAGAAATTCTAACATCAAACTGGTCCATGTTTTGATTTATTCTTCTCATGAACAGTCACTTTGATGCCATGAGCATGTGCCCCTTTATCTCCCTGTCCTTCAAACCCCACCTGTCCGACCTTTAAATATTGATCTGTATTAATATTTAAGGTAATAATATTTTGTACAACTCAGCATCTAAAAACGTTTGCTGCAGTTATTTGTCTGACACGTAATACTTTTAAGTGTAGATTTATGACCCGCATTGAGATTGTTCGGCCCATTCTTAACTGCATATTTCTACCCACTCTATTCTTCATGATTTCAAATATTTCAATGAAATCATCCCATCATCTACATAAGTTTGTTTTCAGCAGAATTTCGCTAACGGTCTTCATTGAGAGAGAAGAAAAACAATATTTCTGCAGAATGATAATGCACTTTTGCTGACATTTAATAATTTTTAAAATGTGATTTTTTTTTCAAATACAATTGCTTATAGAGGTAGCTTGTAACACTGCAGCTGTACAAACATGTTCTGAATGTTTTATTTTTCTATAGGAGTGTAATAGCTGCAGATAAACAATGAATATTTGATTCTCAGGACAGTCATTTGTTTTCGGGTAAAGCAACTAAAGATTAACTCATAAAGCGATATTGTGTGAGCCATGTATCCAATGGCATTCCGCTGTTTCTGAGACAATGATTTAATTTCAGTAGGGAGGTGGGGTCAGTGCAAGTGCATTGCCTGAAAAACCCGGCATGTCCAGGGGTGTAGAGCTTCTGTTGCCCATAACATTGGCATGTTGCAACTCCATCTCTTACCTGCCAGTGGGCCAGGTGAACAGCAGGTCTAGCTGGGTGGAAGCAGGAAGCTACACATGCATGAAAGAAAATGAGCTTCCAATGTTTCCACTAAACGCAGCCCTCCCTGGACCCCAACAGAGTTGGCCTGACCCCCAGCTTGCCAGAGCAATCACAAACCAACAACCCCAAACCTGACCAGACCTCCTGGCCTCCAGACCAGACATCATCCTTCACCCCTCCTCCCCCCAGACCTGATTTCTGCCACCCACCCCAACTATCCTAATGTCATTCAGGGCTGTCTGATATCAGTCCAGGGTCAATCAATATGGTCAGGATCCCTGATTGTTGGTGATTGATGGCTGGTTTGTGATGCAGAGTGATGCCAGCAGTGTAGGTTTAATTCCTGTACCAGCTGAGGTTACCTGGAAGATCCCATTGCCTCCTCCTTGCCTATGCCAGAGGTGTGGTGACCCTCATGTTAAATCACCACCTGTCATCTCTCTCTGTCTCTCTTTCTCTCTCTCTCTCTAACATATATAATGTATATAATATATATATATTATTGCCTTAAATATTAATAAAATTATTTGATACCCGAGAAATTACTTACAAATTGCAAAAATAACCATTATCCTGACTCTGTCTTTTGCAGCCACACTGAATTCACAACTGGATCAATAGTTTGAGATAACACGGTATAGTTTGCTTTCAATTCCAAGTGCTTTGTTTTTAAATAATAACATCTTGTGCTTTCAAATGTCTTGTGGAAGTCCATTTGAACTACATCCAGAGACACACTCCTAATCACTACTTCAGCAACACGCCTCTCTCCCCCAAAAAAATTTAATCCAGTTTTCTTCCTATTACCAGTGCTTAATATCTTCTGATTGGATCTCTCGAACTATTTCTAATTTGTCTAAAATGCTCATTCACTTTGTCATTAATTAAAGATTTTAAGAAGGTTTGCATAACAGCTGTTACACTAACTGATATGTATTGCTCTGTTTTCTTTCTTTCACCTTTCTTAAACAATGGGCTCGATTTGCAAATTTCTAAATCTAAAGAAATAATTCCTGTTTCAAGAAAGATTTGGAAGATTATGGCTGAAGCATTTAGGATTTACAACCTAGAGTGGGGAGGCATCAAGCCCTATGGATTTATTAGTCTTTAGTTCCAATTCTTAACTAATATTCACCGCATATGTCAACTTTAGTGAGTTTCAGTCCTTGATTCATTTTCAATGTCTCTGAAATATGAAGTACAACGTCCTCTTTCTGTACCGTGAAGACTGGCACAGTAATACTTCAATAAATGTGCCAATTCCATTTAATTCCCATCTCCATCTATTCGTATAAGGGCCAAATTTTCCTTTGTTAACTTTTGTCCTTCCTTCTAATGTAATTGTAAAAAACGTTTTTTTGTATTAATCTTTATATCAGAGAGAGGCATGCAGAATAGAAACAGGCCATTTGGCCCATCATGTCTATGCTAATGAAACAGCACCAAACTACAGTAATCTCCAGGGGAGGTGAATGGCCTAATGATATTATCACTGGACTATTAATCCACAAATATAGATAATATTTTGGGGAACCTGGTTCAAATCCCACCATGGTGGAATTTGAATTCAATAAATATTTGGAATTGAGAATCTAATTATGACTGTGAATTGATTGTCAGGAAAAACCTCTCTGGCTCACTGATCCCTTTTAGGGAAGAAAACTGCCACCCTTACCTGGTCGATCCAACATGTGACTCCAGATCTTCAACAATATCGTTGACTCTTAACTGCCCTCTGGGCAATTAAGGCTAGGCAATAAATGCTGCCTGGCCAGTGATGTTCTCATTCAGTGAATGAATACAGAATAAAATTTGTCTGCGAATTTGGATTTTTAAGTGCTGGTCCAAATGCTTATTAAATGATTAAGAGTAGCTGCCTCAACCAACTTCTAAGGCACCACAGTCTATATTTCAGACACCCTCTTGGTGAAAAAATGTTTCTGCAGGTCCCTCTAAACCATTTATTCCTTATCTTAAACCTGTGCCCTCTGCTCTTAAACGTGTCTGCAATGGCGAAGATTCTCATGATCTCCCCTATCAATGCATTTCATAGTTTTTGCACAGCTCAGTCAGAACCCTGTCTCAGATCTGAATGGGGAGGCAATGACTTAGTGCTATTATCGCTGGAGTGTTAATCCAGAGCCTCAGGTAATGTTCTGGGACAGGGGTTTGCAATCCTGCCACAGCAGGTGGTGGAATTTGAATTCAACAATGATCTGGAATTCAATAGTCTAATGATATACCACAAATCCATTGTTGATTATCAAAAAAAAACTGATTTTCTTCACTAATGTCCTTCAGAGAAGGAAACTGACACCCTTACCTGAGATAATGGGAACTGCAGATGCTGGAGAATTCCAAGATAATAAAATGTGAGTTTGGATGAACACAGCAGGCCAAGCAGCATCTCAGGAGCACTGTGCTCTTGAGATGCTGCTTGGCCTGCTGTGTTCATCCAGCCTCACATTTTATTATCTTGACACCCTTACCTGGCCTGGCCTACATGTAACTCCAGACCCACAGCAATGTAGTTGACTCTTAACTAATCTCTGAGCAATTAGAGATAGGCAATAAATGCTGGCCGAGTCAGCATGCCCTCATTGTGTGAATGAATGCAAAATGTACAATGGACTTGTTCACCAATGTTCCTTTGTTCTTCTTTACTCCCTAGGGATCTACCATTGATTGTGTAAATCCTTCCCTCATCAGACCTCCCAAAATGCATCACCTTATCGGGGTTCCATCTGCTGTTGCTTGCAAACTTGCAAATTATATTTTCTCCATTCACCTCCATGTTGTTAGTGCACATGACAAATGCCAAGGGTCCCTTTGCCAATCCTTTTGCTTGTCCCAGGTTTTGTCCCAAATCACAAAATCAACCCTCCACCATCACCCTCTGCCTCTTATTTGCAAGCTAATTTTAGAACCAGTTTACCAACTCGCCTTGTATCCCAAGGGCTCTTACCTTTTGGACCAGCCTTCCATTTGTCACCTTATCAAAAGCCTCAGTGAAGTCCATGTAAACCGTATCAACTACACTCCACTCATCAAAATATTTCATCACCTTTTCAAAAAACTCAATTAAATTAGTCAGGCGGGATCTCCATCCAACAAATCCATGCTGACTAACCGTGATCAATCCTGCCTGTTCCACCATACTTGTTACAAATGTTTCCTTCCATTGAAAGCAGACTAACTTGTCTGTAATTACTTTATTTAAGAAAAACAGTAAGGAGAAGTCTAGGAAATACAGACCTCTGAGTCTGATATCGGTGGTGAGTCGGTTGGAGGCGATTTTAAAAGACAGGATTTATATGCATTTGGAGAGGCTAGAACAGATTAAGGATAGTAGCAGCACGTTGTGTGAGGGAAATCGTGTCTCACAAACTTGTTTGAGTTTTTTTGAGGAAGTAATCAAAAAGATTGATGAGGGTGGAACACTGGACATTGTTTACATGGACTTTAGTAAAACCTTTGACAAGGATCCACATGGTAGGCTAATTAGTAATGAGATTCAGGGAGAGTTTACTAATTAGATACAAAATTGTCAGTGGAAAACAGCGGATGGTGGTGGTGGTGGAGGGTTGTTGTTTGGACTGGAGATCTATGACCAGTGGTGTTCCACAGGGATTGATACTGGGTCCACTTTTGTTTATCATTAATGTAAACAATTTGGATGAGAATTTAGAGACACAGTTAGTAAGTTTGTGGATACACCAAAACTGGTGGTATAGTGGACAGTGAAGAATGTTATTTAAAATTACAAAGAGATCTTGACAATTAGGTCAATGGGTGAGGAGTGGCATTTGGACTTTAATTTGGATAAATGCAAGAAATTGCAATTTGGTAAAACAAACAAGGGCAGGACTTATTCAATTAATTATAGGGACCTTGGTAATGTTGTAGAACAGAGAGACCTGGGGGTTGAGGCTCATAATTCTACATGTGCACAGGGTGGTTAAGCAGGCATTTAGCTTGCTTGCATTCAGTGCTCAGAATTTTCAATGTCAGAGTTGCGATATCAAGTTAAGGTTGGTGAGGCCTTTTCTGGAGTAGTCTATACAGTTTTGGTCACCCTGCTATAGGAAGGATATTATTAAACAGAGTGGGTTCAGCAAAGATTTACCAGAGTATTACCAGGAATGGAAGATTTGAATTATAAAGACAAGCTGGATAGGCTGAAACTTTTTCACTGGAGCTTAGGATGTTGAGGGGTGATCTTAAAGAGGTTCATAAAATCACAAAGGGTGCAGTTAAGGTAAATGGCATGGATATTTTCCAGAGGGTGGGAGAGTTCAAAACTATGGGGCATATTTTTATGGTGAGAAGCGAAAGATTTAAAACGACATGAGGGACAACCTTTTTCTACAGAGAGTGGTTCGTGCATGGAATGAACTACGAGACAAAGTGATGGATGCAGGTACAGTTACAACATTTAAAAGACATTTGGATAAGTATATGAGTAGGAAAGGTTTGGAGGGATATGGGCCAAACAAAGGTGGGTGGGACGAGTTTGATTTGGGACCATGGTCGGCATGGATTTGTTGGACTGAAGGGTCTGCTTCCAAGCCGTATGACTCTATGACACTATGACCTGGCCTCTCCCCGTTGCTTTTCTTGAACAAAGGAACCATATTAGCCATCCACTTGTCATCTGACACTTCATTTATAGTCAGAAAAGTGTTAAATATCTCCACCAGGGCCCTAATAATCTTTTCCCTTGCCTCCCATAGTAACCTGGGATACATTTCATCAGGCCCTGTGGATTTATGCACATTTATGCTCATTAAAACATCTAATACCTCCCCTTTATTAATCTTAACATGTTCTAGAACCTTTCCATGACAGCCGAAATCTCCAGTTGCAATGTTTTTCTCCTTTGTGAATACAGATGAGCAATATTCATTTCAGACCTCACCCATGATTTCTTGCTCCATGTACGGATTGCCCCTTAGGCTTCTATGAGAACATAGAACTATACAGCGCAGGAACAGGTCCTTCAGTTCAGAATGTTGTGCTAAACGTGATGTCAAATTAAACTATAAGGACAGTATTACAGTTGCAGAAAGGATGTTTGGGGACTCGTCAACTGAGGTAGTATGGGCTGAGGTTAGAAACAGGAAAGGAGAGGTCACCCTGTTGGGAGTTTTCTATAGGCCTCCGAATAGTTCCAGAGATGTAGAGGAAAGGATAGCAAAGATGATTCTCGATAGGAGTGAGAGAGACAAGGTAGTTTAATGGGGGACTTCAACTTTCCAAATATTGACTGGGAACACGATAGTTCGAGTACTATAGATGGGTCAGTTTTTGTCCAGTGTGTGCAGGAGGGCTTCCTGACACAGTATGTAGATAGGCCAACAAGGGGCGAAGCCACATTAGATTTGGTACTGGGTAATGAGCCCGGCCAGGTGTTAGATTCGGAAGTAGGTGAGCACTTTGGTGATAGCGATCTCAATTCTGTTATGTTTACTTTAGTGATGGAAAGGAATAGGTGTATAATACTGAGCAATAATTATAGCTGGGGAAAAGGCAATTACGTTGAGATTAGGCAAGATTTAGGGAGCATAGGATGGGAAAGGAAACTGCAGGGGATGGGCACATTAGAAATGTGGACCTTATTCAAGGAAAAGCTCCTCTGTGTCTTAGGTAAGTTTGTACCTGTCAGGCAGGGAGGAAGCTGTAGAGTGCGGGAGTCGTGGTTTACGAAGGAGGTGGAATCTCTGGTCAAGAGGAAGAAGAAGGATTATGTTAGGAGGAGATGTGAAGGCTCAGTTAGGGCTCTTGAGGGCTACAAGATAGCCAGGAAAGACCTAAAGAGAGAGCTCAGAAGAGCCAGGAGGAGACATGAGAAGTTGTTGGCAGATAGAATCAGGATAAACCCTAAGGCTTTCTATAGGTATTTAAGGAATATAAGAATGGCGAAAGTAAGATTAGGGCCAATCAAGGATAGTAGTGGTAAGTTGTGTGTGGAGTCAGAGGAGATAGGGGAAGCACTAAATATTTTTCAACAGTATTCACTCTAGAAAACGACAATGTTGTCAAGGAAAACACTGAGATACAGGCTACTAGACTAGGTGGGATTGAGGTTCAGAAGGAAGAGGTATTAGAAATCCTACAGAGGGTGAAGATAGATAAGTCCCCTGGCCCGGATGGGATTTATCCTAGGATCCTCTGGGAAGCCAGGGAGGAGATTGCCGAGCCTTTGGCATTGATCTTTAACTCGTCATTGTCTACAGGAATAGTGCCAGATGACTGGAGGATAGCAAATGTGGTTCCCCTGTTCAAGAAGGGGAATAGAGACAACCCTGGTAATTATAGACCAGTGAGCCTTACCTCAGTTGTTGGTAAAGTGTTGGAAAAGGTTATAAGGGATAGGATTTATAATCATCTAGAAAAGAATAAATTGATTAGGGATGGCAGCACGGTTTTGTGAAGCGAAGGTCGTGCCTCACAAACCTTACTGAGTTCTTTGAAAAGGTGACCAAACAGGTAGATGAGAGTAAACTGGTTGCTGTGGTGTATCTGGATTTCAGCAAGGCGTTCGATAAGGTTCCCCACAGTAGGCTATTGTACAAAATGCGGATGAATGGAATTATGGGAGATATAGCAGTTTGGATTGGAAATTGGCTTGCTGAAAGAAGACAGAGGGTGGTAGTTGATGGGAAATGTTCATCCTGGAGATCAGTTACTAGTGGTGTACCGCAAGGGTCGGTGTTGGGTCCACTGCTGTTTGTCGTTTTTATAAATGACCTGGATGAGGGCGTAGAAGGATGGGTTAGTAAATTTGCGGACGACACTAAGGTCGGTGGAGTTGTGGATAGTGACGAAGGATGCTGTAGGTTGCAGAGAGACATAGATAAGCTGCAGAGCTGGGCTGAGAGGTGGCAAATGGAGTTTACTGCAGACAAATGTGAGGTAATGCACTTTGGTTGGAGTAACCGGAAGGCAAAGTATTCGGCCTATGGTAAGATTCTTGGTAGTGTAGATGAGCAGAGAGATCTTGGTGTCCATGTACACAGATCCTTGAAAGTTGTCACCCGGGTTGACAGGGCTGTTAAGAAGGCATACAGTGCTTTAGCTTTTATTAATAGAGGGATCAAGTTCCGGAACCAAGAGGTTATGCTGCAGCTGTACAAAACTCTGGTGCGGCCGCACTTGGAGTATTGTGTACAGTTCTGGTCACCGCATTATAAGAAGGATGTGGAAGCTTTGGAAAGGGTGTACAGCAGATTTACTAGGATGTTGCCTGGTATGGAGGCAAGGTCTTACGAGGAAAGGCTGAGGGACTTGAGGCTGTTTTCGTTAGAGAGAAGAATGTTGAGAGGTGACTTAATTGAGACATATAAGATAATCAGAGGGTTAGATAGGGTGGATAGGGAGAGCCTTTTACCCCGGATGGTGACGGCGAGCACGAGGGGGCATAGCTTTAAATTGAGGGGTGAAAGATATAGGACAGATGTCAGAGGTGGTTTTTTACTCAGAGAGTAGTAAGGGAATGGAACGCTTTGCCTGCAACGGTAGTAGATTCGCCAACTTTAGGTACATTTAAGTCATCATTGGATAAGCATATGGACGTACATGGAATAGTGTAGTTTGGATGGGCTTCAGATCGGTATGACAGGTCAGCACAACATTGAGGGCCGAAGGGCCTGTACTGTGCTGTCATGTTCTATGTTCTCTGTTCTATGCTCTATATCCCATTTGCCTGCCCTTGGTCCATGTACTGCCATTCCTTGCACATTCATGTGCTTAACTGGCACTCTTTAAATGCCCCAATTGTACCTGCCTCCTCCATCACCCCTGGCAGCGCATTCCACACTCTACCACTTGCCTCTCACATCTCCTTTGAACTTGCCCCCCTCACCTTTAATGCATGCCCCCTAGTTTTAGACATTTCAACTTTGGGAAAAAGGTTCTGACCATTAACCCTACCTATGCTTCTCATAATTTCAGACTTCAATCATGTCTCCCCTCAAACTCTGCCACTCCAGAGAAAACAACCTGAGTTTTTATAGCCTGCCTTTATAGCACATTCCCTGTAATCCAGGCATAACCCTGATGAACTTCTTCCGCACCCTCTCCAAAGCCTCAAAATCCCTCCTGTAATGTGACGACCAGAATTGAATGCAGTACTCTAAATGTGACTTAACCAAACTCTTAAAAAGCTGCAACATGGCGTCCTGGCTCTTGCAATCATATTCCCTGACCAAAAATGGCAAGCATGCCATACACCTTCTTACCATCCTACATACGTAGCAACTTTCAGGGAGCTGTGGACTTGAACCCAAGATCCCTCTTTACATCAATGTTGTTCAGAGTCCTGTCATTAACTCCATACTTGCCCTTAACATTTGATCTTCCAAAGTGCAGCATTCACGCTTACCTGGATAAAACTCCATCTGCCATTTCTCCATCCATACCTGCAACTGATCTATATCCTGTTGTATCCTTGACACCATTCTCCACCATCCACACCTCAACTGGTCTTTGTACTATCTGCAAAGTTACTAACCCACTCACATACATTTTCATCCAAGTCATTTGTATATATCACAAACAGCAGAGGTCCCAGTATAGATCCCTGCAGAATGCTTCTAGCCATGGACCTGCAGCCTGAAAAACAACCTTCCACCACTATCCTCTGCAAGTCAATTCTGAATCCACATGGCCAAATCACCATGGATTTCATGTGTCTTAATCTTGTGGAAGCCTACCATGATGAACCTTGTTGACAACGTCCACTGCTCTATCCTCATCAATCACCTTTGTCACCTCCTCAAAAAATTCAATCAAGTTAGTAAGACACTATATTACTTTTACAAGGCACACATTTTCCAAATATAGACTTGCAAGCAGTTACTCCCACTCTATGTTTGCCAGCTCTTGTCTAATGATTTTGAAATTGGCTTTGCCCCAATTTGGACACAACTTCCACACTGTCCTTATCCCTTTCCATAATGACTTTGAAACATATAGAGTTATTGTCACCATCCCCAAAATGCTCACCCCTATAACTGTTGCCCTGTCTCCCTCTGAATGTTGAGTGGCCTGTTGTACAATCCCAGCAAAGTGATTGTCTGGAGTTGTTGGCTGGTTCACCGAGCTGACTGGTTTCCATGCAAATGTTTTGTTCCCCTTGTTGGTCACATCTTCAGTTAAGGGGTGGCCGTGGATACCCGCATGGGCCCAAGCTATGTCTGCCTCTTTGTAGGTTACCTGGAACAGTTCCTCTTCTGCAGCTGCACTGGCCCTATCCCCCACCTCTTCCTCCGTTACATTGAGGAGCTCGAACCATTCATCCACTTTACCAACACCTTCCACAATAACCTTAAGTTCACCTGTACCATCTCTGATATCTCTCTCTCCTTCCTGGACCTCTCTGTCTCCATCTCTGGTAACCATTTGGAGACTGATATCTATTTCAAGCTCACTGATTCCCACAGCTACCTAGAATACACCTCCTCTCACTCACCTTCCTGCAAGGATGTGATCCCCTATTCCCAATCCCTCCGCCTCTACCGCATCTGCTCCCAAGATGAGGCGTTCTACTCCCAAACATCACAGATTTCGTCATTTTCAAGGACCGCAATACTCCCCCCCACAGTGATGGAAAATGCTCTTGCATTTCCTGCACCTTAGCCCTCACACCCCGTCCCCATAATAAAAACAAAGATAGAATTCCCCTTGTCCTCATGTATCACCTCATCAATCTCCAGATTCAATGCATCATTCTCCACTACTTCTGCTATCTGCAATCTGGCCCCACTACCAAGGATATATTTCCCTCATTACCCTTATCTACCTTCTGGAGGGACTGTGCTCTCTGCGACTCCCTCATCCGCTCTATACTCCCCATTAGCCCCACCACCCCCAGGTACCTTTCCCTGTAACTGCAGGAGGTGCTACACCGGCCCCTACATCTAGACCCTTGCCCCCCCATCCCAGGCCCTAAGAAAACCTTCCACATTTAATAGATATTCGCCTGCACATCCACTAATGTGGCCGATAGTGTCTGCTGTTCCCAATGTGACCTCCTCTACAGCAGACCTCTACGGCACTTCAATGGATGCTAGACTGTACTGAAGATGTCACCTAGAAGTGGGTCGTGGGGGAGTGGGTGAAACATTTGCAAGAAAACCAGTCAGCTCAGCGAAACAACCAACAACTCCAGCCACAACCTACACGTATAGATCTTCGCTAAAACATTAAAGTGATTGTCCATTTTTTATTTCTAAGTTATACCCAGATGGTGTAATTTGAAGAGTCATCTAAGACATCCTCCCTCATTACTGCAATGATGGTCTCCTTTATCAATTATGCAATACCCCATCCCTCTCACATCTTTCCCCAACTGTTTATCATGCCTATAACTTCTATGCCCTGGAATGTTGAGCTGTTGATCTTACCCTTCCTTCAACCATGTCACAGAGATTGTGATCTGGGCATCTACCCCGGACTGATCTATCCCCTCCCTACCTCCCCACCTACACTCACCTCTACTGGCTCCATTCCCGCCCCTTTAACTTGCCTGTCTCCTCTCCAACTACCTTCCCTACTATCCATCTTTTATCAGCCTCTCCCTCTCTCCCTATTTATTTCAGAACCATCTCCCCATCCCCCTTTTCTGACAAAAGGTCTAGGCCCGAACCATCAGCTTTTGTGCTCCTGAGATGCTGCTTGGCCTGCTGTGTTCATCCAGCTTCACATTTTGTTATCTCGGATTCTCCAGCATCTGCAGTTCCCATTATCTCTACGACAATACTCCCACTTGCTAATTAATGCTCTCCATTCATTTACTTCACTGGTCAGGCTACTTGCATTAAAATAGATTCAATTTAGTTTTCTGTTCCTCCCATGTATCTTATCGTGCTCTTCTCAACCAGCTGGGCCGTCCTATTATTCCTTCTATACCTGACTGAATCTTGCTTGCTTTGCTCCATCACCATGCCAAATCAGTTTAAACCCTTTCAGAGTGAAAGTCCATTTAAGAGATTGGGGGGGAATGCCATTCCTTTCCTTCCTAATGCCAAGATCTGCTAGAAGGACCATTTATCATGGGGAAGTCAATAACTTAGTCCACAGTTTATCTGCAAGCTTTCACTGATCAGACTTCCCCATTGCATATCATTACATTCAAGTCAAGAGTCAATGGTTTCATTAATTTGTAATTTATTATGTTAAGTAGAGTAATTTCCATTTTACAGGCGCCTTGTCGAGACCCTGGTTTATACACTTTAAATTTGAATGAGGAAAACTTACTCTATCCTGACATTCTACCACCCAGAGGGGGGAAGATGTTGGTAGGTAATCAAAATAGTGCCCTATGGGGTATTAGTGTAGAAATTGAGGGTACATTTGTTCAAAAATCTTCATTCTGCTGATTTGGCAGGGTTACTAATCAATTTGCTATAGGAAGGATATTGTGAAACTTGAAAGGGTTCAGAAAAGATTCAGAAGGATATTGCAAGGGCTGGTGGGTTTAAGCTACAGGGAGAGGCTGAATAGGCTGGGGCTATTTTCCTATGGAGCATCAGAAGCTGAGGTATAACCTTATAGATCTTTAAAAAATCATAACTAGCATGGATAGGGTGTAAAACCAGAAGAACTGCAGATGCTGTAAATCAGGAACAAAAACAAAGTTGCTGGAAAAGCTCAGCAGGTCAGGTAGCGTCTGTGAAGGAAAAAACAGAGTTAACGTTTCGGGTCTGGTGACCCTTCCTCGGAACTGGTGGTGGCTGGGAAAATGTCAGTTTGTACTCAGAAAATAGGGAGGTGTGTGGGGTAGGGAGTAAATGATAGGATAGAGCCCAAAGAGAGAGGAAGGCAGTTGGACAGACAACAGAGTTGCTAATGATCAGGCTGGGACGGTGAATAGATGTTAATGGAGAATGTTAGTGACTAGCAACAGGGGGTGTGTAATGGCAGGCTATGTGGTAACAAGGACTGGTGTACGGGATGGGGAGAGTTTTGGCCCTAAAATTATTGAACTCAATATTGAGTCTGGAGGTCTGTAAGGTTATGCAAGTGGAAAATGAGGTGTTGTTCCTCCAGCTTGCTTGGGCTTTACTGTAACACTGCAAGAAGCCAGAGACAGAAATGTTGGCCAGGGAGCAGGGTGGTGCATTGAAGTGGCAGGCAACACGTACTTCAGGGTTTTTTTTGCGAGCAGAATGTAGATGTTCTGAAAAACAATCGCCAAGTCTTTGCTTCATTTCCCCAATATAGAGGAGGAAACATTGTGAGCAGCAAATGCAGTAGATTAGATTCTGGTATGTGCAGTTGAAAGTGTGTTTGGGTCCTTGTGTACTGGGGAGGAAGGAGGTAAATGGGCAGGTGTTGCACCATCTCTGGTTACAGGGCAAAGTGCCATGGGGCTGTGTTGGGGGTGAAGGGAGTGTGGACCAGGGTGTCCTGGAGGGATCGGTGCCTGCGGAAGGCAGACAAGGGACGGGACGGTTAATGTGGGTGGCGGCATCTTGCTGGAGGTGGCGGAAATTGCATCTGATGATCTTCTGGATGTGGATGTTGGTGGGATGGTAGGTGAGGATAAGGGCAACCCTATCCCTGTTGCAGGGGGGAAGGGAAGGTGTGAGGGCAGAAGTGTGGGAGATGGGTCGGAGCTGGTTGAGGGCCCTGTCGACAACAGAGCTGGGGAATCCTTGGTTGAAGAAGAAGGTGGAAGTTGGCCTCATCTGAACGTCTGCAACTGAGACAGAGGAACTGAGAGAATGGGATGGAGTCTTTACAGGAAGTGGGGTGTGAGGATGTTTAGTCCAGGTAGCTGTGAGAGTCAGTGGGTTTGTAATGGATATTAGTGGCTAGTCTAGCCCCAGAAATGGAAACAGAAATGTTGAGGAAAGGAAGGGAGGAGTCAGACACAGACCAGGTGAAAGTGAAGGCAGGGTGGAAATTGGAGGCGAAATTGATGAAGTTTTCCAATTCCAGATGATAGAGGGAAGCAGCACCAATAATATCATCGATGTATCAGAGAAAGAGTTGTGGGTGGGCTCCGGAATAGGATTGGAACAAGGAATGTTTCATGGACCCCACAAAGAGACAGGCACAACTAGGGCCCTTGCAGGTACCCATGGCAACACATCTTGCCTGAAGAAAATGAGATGAGTTGAAAGAGAAGTTGTTGAGGGTGAGGACAAGCTTGGCCAAGCGGAGGAGGATGGTGGTGGGTGGAGATTGTTCAGGCCTTTTTTCCAGGAAGAAGCAGAGAGCCCTAAGAGCCTTCTGGTGGGGAATGGACATGTAAAGGGATTGCATGTCCATGGTAAAAAGGAGGTGGCTAGAGCCGGTAAACTGGAAGTTTTGAAACTGGTGTAAGGCGTCAGATGAAGCATGGATGTATGTGGGTAGGGATTGGATCCGGGGGAGAAGACCGAGTCAAGGTAGGAAGAGGTGAGTTCTGCGGGGCATGAGCAGGCTAAAACAATGGTTCTGCCCAGGCAGTCCTGTTTGTGGATTTTTGGCAGGAGGTAGAAATGAGCTATGAGGGATTGAGGGGGAGGCGGGGAGATCACCAGATGAAATGAGATCATGGATAGTGTAACTAGCCAAGGTCTTTTCCCTGGGGTGGGGATTCCAAAACTAGAACGCATAGGGTTAAGGTGCGAGGAGAGAGATATAAAAGGGATCTAAGAAGCAACTTTTTCAGACACAGGATGGTACATGTATAGAATGAATTGTGGGAGGAGGTGGTGGATGCTGCTACAATTACAACACTTGTATATCAATATATGAATAGGAGGGGTTTTGAGGGATATGGGCCTAATGCAGGCAAATGGGACTAGGTTAATTTAGGATATCTTGTCTGCTTGGATGAGTTGGACCGAAGGGTCTGTTTCCATGCTGTATAGCTCAATGATTCTATGACCATATAACTTGCTTTCAATAAGTTTGCTGTCAGTTTGCCATCAGTGGTACTTTTTTAACATGATCAATGATTTTGTTACCTCTTGCAATCTAAGAATCTGAGCCTGGATATTGTGGTGTTGAAGAATCCAAAAAGCAATTATTATATATGTTCTATTTAAACATTGCATTACCCAAGGGCATCAGTGTCTGGGCTAACATTAAGTTATTACATTACAACAATGTAGCATGCTTTCAGTAGAATGTTGTCCTTCAAGTCATCCCAAATCATCTCATTCAGAAGTAAGGATGCATGGCGTTCAAGGAAATTTAGCTGTCTGGATACAAAACTGGCTGTCCAATAGAAGACAGAGGGTGGTAGTAGATGGAAAGTATTCAGCCTGGAGCTTGGTGACCAGTGTCATTCCACAGGGATCTGTTCTGGGATCTCTGCTCTTGTGATCTTTACAAATGACTTGGATGAGGAAGTGGAAGGGTGGGTTAGTAAGTTTGCTGCTGGCATGAAGGTTGATGGAGTTGTGGATAGCATGGAGGGCTGTTGTAGGTTGCAATGCGACATTGACAGGATGCAGAGCTGGGCAAAGAAATGGCAGGTGGAATTCAACCCAGAGAGGCATGAAGTGATTCATTTTGGAAGGTTGAATTTAAATGCAGATTACAGGGTTAATGGTAGGATTCTTGGCAGTGTGGAGGAACAGAGGAATCTTGGGGTCCATGTCCATAGGTCCCTGAAAGTTGTTACCCAAGTTGATAGGGGTGTTTACAAAGGCATAGGGGGTATTGGCTTTCATTGGCAGGGGAATTGACCTTAAGAGCCTTGAGGTTATGCTGCAGCTCTATAAAACCCTGGTTAGACCATACTTGGAATATTGTGCCCATTTCTGGTCACCTTATTATAAGAAGGATGTGGAAGCTTTAGACAGGATGCAAAGGCGATTTACCAGGACAGCTGCCTGGACTAGAGGGCAGGTCATATGAGAAAAGGTAATGGAGCTAGGGTTTTTCTCATTGGACTGAAGAAGCACGAGAGGTGACTTGATAGAGGTTTACAAGATGATGAGAGGCATAGATAGAGTGGATAGCCAGAGACTTTTTCCCAGGGCAGAAATGATTATTATGAGGGGGCACAATTTTAAAGTGATTGGTGGAAGCTATAGGGGAGATGTCAGAGGTAGATTCTTGACACAGAAAGTGGTGGGTGTGTGGAATGTGCTGCTGGCAGCGGTAGTGGAGTCAGATACTTGAGAGACTTCTAAGTGACTCTTAGATACGCACATGGAGGATAGTATAATGTAGGGTATGCAGGGTAGATTGATCTTAATAGGATAATAGGTCAGCATGACATCGTGGGCCGAAGGACCTGTACTGTGCAGTACTGTTCTGTGTTCAATGCTTTATGTTCTAAGTACGATGGAGTGTGAGATCTTTATATACTCAGGTCACAAGCTATGATGCAGTGATGATATCATGAACATTCCTTTAAAGGTATACTGATATATGTGAGAGATAACACAATATCACACTTCTTCCAAAGATAAAACTGATCGAAAACATGATTGTAATTAGGCACCTGTTGTCAATGCAATAATTACACAAACATGTAATACAGCAGTTGTAAGTGTAAAATTTTATATTTTAACATAATGTTTTGAACACTTGATAATTTGTCCCAATTTGGTAACCTTATACCCATCTGCAGAGGTGTGTCTTTTCTCTGTTGCAATTTTTTGACAATTTGATTGTACTGCTACTTTCACAATATCATCACACAACCATCTTCATGGTCTTCTTCATTGCTCTCTTCATGCATGTTTGGTGTGCTGTACGTTGGTCTAAGCTGGCTTCTACTCCTTTGTAATGTAATGCTACGTTAAGTACATTGTTTTATAATCTGGGCTGGTTGCATAATCTTGAAACTTTAGCTGAAAGTATTTGTAGTTTTTGTATTCTGACTCGCAAACTCTGCCCAGTAATCAGTTTTGGTAGTTTTCTATCTGCTCGCTTGTTCTGTATCTCTGTCTTCTCTAACTATGAAGAAGAAAGTTGTGTGGCTCAGAATAGTTAGAGAGTAGGTTTCTGGGCATGCCTTTCAAGCATAAATTGCGTTGGGGACTATGATTAGTTCTACACAAGAATGTAGCATTGCAAAAGTCTAGCTTTTTTGCTCAACACCTGATGATTGATTTAGTAGTATGTATCATATGTTCTGCCAGTCCATCCGAGCAGGGATAGTGGCATGATGATGTGACATGAATAAATTTCAAATAGTACTTATTGAGTCAATGAGAGTGATACTCAACACGTTGCTAAGTGGTGAAATAGTGGGAAATTCAGAAATGTAATTCACAAAGATGTAATCTTCTCTTTGCACTGTGAACAGATCTGTTGCTCCTTTCATTCTGCTACTTTGAGTCAAAATCCTGGAACTCTCTTTCTAACTGTTGTGGGTCCACCTGCCATAAATGAACTGCAGTGGTTTAGAAAGACATTTCGCCATCACATTCCCAAGAGCAATTAGGTATGGGTAATAACTGGCCCAGCCAGCAATTCTCATGCTCCATTTTAGAAAAGATTCAAGGAGTGGATGGAACATTATGCTGACATAAAGGTTCTCAGAGCTCTGATGAAGAGTCATCTAGACTTTTTAACATTAACTTGCTCTTTTTCCACAGATGCTGTCTGACCTGCTACAATTCCCAGCATGTTTTGTTTTCAGTACAGATTCCGCTACCTGTAGTGAATTGCTCCATCGCCCTCCTGAACTTTCTCTCAACTGCCTTCAGAAATAATATCTTTTCATAAATAAGGGGACTAAAACTGCTCACAATACTCAAAATGTGATCTCATCAGCACCTTCTATAGTTGCTGTAAAACTTCTCTATTCTTATACCACGTTACCCTCAAAGATAGAATCCCTACGGTGGGGAAACAGGCCCTTCGGCCCAACAAGTCCACACTGACCCATCCCCCTATAACCCACCTAAACTCCACATCCAAGAACACTATGGGCAATTTAACATGGCCAATCCACCTAGCCTGCATGCCTTTGGACTGCGGGAGAAAACCTACGCAGGCAGGGGAAGAATACGCAAACTCCACACAGATGGTCACCCAATGGTAGAATCAAACCCAGGTCCCTGGTGCTGTGAGACAGCAGTGCTAACCACTGAGCCACCGTACTGCCCAAAATAATGGCTAACATTCTATTACCTTCCTCATTGTCTGCTGCACCTGCCTGTTACCTTTCGGTGTCTCATGCACCTCAACTCCCTTTATACTGCAGCTTTCTGCAGCTTTTCTCCATTTAAATAATATTCTGTTGTTTTGCAATCAAGGATTACAGTGGCTCCAGGACAATTAGAGATAGGCAGTAAATGTCCACATCCTGCGACAGAATGAAATAAAAGTACTAACTTAATTAACAAATCTGAAAATTAAGACAAAGCAGTCTTTAAAAGAAAATTTAGCATATTTACATTGACGTAGGAGTCAATTGTTATTATGAGAGCCAAAGATTTCTGAAATAAAAAAGAAGAACTGGAATCATTCCCAATGCAGAAACATCTATCATAAACTTCAATCATCATAAATTCTCTGTAGCTCTCTTGACACTTAGTTCACAGAAGAGTTGTGCATTTAAATTCTTATTATTGACAAGTGGCAATGATGAGACAAAAATCAATGAGTTTAAAATGTGCTGTCAATCTCACAGCTTCCTGTTTACTGTACTTGAGTTTTGGCACCTAAAATAGTCTGCAGTAGAAGATCATTAAGAATGTTGTGAGTTATTGAGTTATTTTATTCCCATTAAAACCATATGACAGATGACTGGTAATTTATTCAAAAAAAACCCTGATGCATTCCTGAAAGTGGTTTTCATTATAAAGCAATATCATTGTGACGTGCAAAATTGAAATAAAATGGCTTAGTACTTTTCATAGTGCAAATACAAAGAGAAATGTGTTCTTTTAAATTGGTTCTGGCATGAAAGCCTATTTTATCCTTTAGGACAACAAAGGGTCAGAGTGTTTTTCTGGTCAATAATAATTTTAAATAGATAGATGTGAACACAAGTAACTGTAAAGGTGGAAGTAAACTCAAACTCTTTGTCTATGATGCAATTCTTTGGATGCCTACCTCTGCAAAAAGTTAGAAAAGAATTGAAAGTCTTTTTTGTTGGTTACCATAATTATGGAAGGGATAGCCCACATTATAGCATTTGCAGAATAAATTGATTTGAGAGCTTTCTTTTTCCATAAATGTATTTTATTCATTAAATTTGTAACGGTTCAATAAATAACAGTGAAAATGTGTATAGTTGTATACAGGGCAAAACAGATCAGTCCCTTCTTTATTCAGTTTATGGGACCCTGAAGTGTCTCATTACACTTAAAATTAATGTTATATTTACAATCCTGAGATCACGACTTACAAAATACTTTTTGAAGCCATCAGAGTCATCTGTAGATAAGGGTCAAAGGTGCAAAATCCATTTTATTCACAGGATGGAGTCTCCCTTCTTTACAGCTAACAATGCCAACCATCGATGCCAGAAAAGACTCCTCAACTGTGAATCTACAATGGCAGATGATATTCTCCAGTACCCTTTGGTGGAGCCCATGGTGAACCACCATTATTAGGAGTAATTAATTGAATGAAAAACAGCAAAGTCTGCAGTCCTGTTGCTATTCCAATGGAGTTTCCAAAGCTGATGGTCTATTTGGCTCAAATTGAGACTCCATGCACTCATCAACATACTTGGGAAAAAGAAGAACTCTGATTAACTGCAAAAATGCCATATTAGTACCTATCTTCAAAGGTGGAGGAAAATTAAGCAGTGGACATCATCAGGGTATTTCCTTCTTGTCTATAGCAATCCTGGCATGCATTCTCCTAAAGAATCACTCACTTCGTGCAACTGAGAAAAAAGCTACCAGGGAAGCAGGACTAGATTCGATGTAAGAGGTCTTGCCCAAGACCTGAGTTTTCTGAAAGCAGCCAACACAAGGTTTTATGTGGTGGCATGGTTCTGGCTAAAAGTTGGTGACAGAAAGCCTACCTATTATCCCAAAGGCTGCCCCACAACAATTTAACCATATAAAGGGCATTAGTTGCTTTAAGGAGAGACCTCTGTCTCTATCTCATGAAGAAGTCCCATCTTAGCTAACTGCCAACTAGTTAGAGACTTAGGCAACTAATTAGCGCCATCAAATTTCTAAGACAATGCATTTAATACAGGGGCATTTTTCTGAGACATATTTGCATTTTTATAGGATTTTATAACTACTCAGAAACATTTAAAGCATTTCACTTACAATGAATTAATTTTAAAGTCATATTGCGTCTAGCATTTTTAGACTATTTATTTGGTAGGTGTCAATTAAGAAGGTTGTAGGTTCTTTCTCCAGGCATTCCAATGTATTGCTGAGGGAGTACAGCTCTGCCATTTGTTTTTGGATGAGGTGATAGTTTGAAACTCTATCTGATCTCTCAGTGGGTGCCATGATGTTTGAAAAAAAACATTGATATCACTAAAATGCAGTGTATCTGACATGAGCACATTGCTGTTTGTGAGATCTTGCTGTGTGAAAATTTGTCTTACTTTAAAATAATGACTATACTCGCAAGAATATTTCATTGACTTTCAACTGTGTTTTAGGACTTCATGCTTTTAATCTCGTTTGTCCTTCTCCAGAAATAGATAAGGAATGTGTAAATCAAATGATTATTGTGGTACTTCGCAAGCTATGAACATGAGTATTTAAAAGAGAAGGATGCTACCAGTCTAATTATCCTCCATGTAATAGCTGGTAATTACTGTGTGTGACAGCTAACAGATTCCAATGACTTCCCTGTGGTACATATCTAATCACAGTGATATAAAGTAAGAGTATCAAGTGTCTCATTTTATTTTTATGTTTACAGTCATTTATTTCTGACAAATTATTAACTACATTAATTCATATGCAAAACAACAATCGTCGTGATATAAGAATAAAGAATAAGTTGCATTCCAACTTCATTAGGGAGTCTCGTAACCCTTTCACCATGAGTGTCTCTATTTCCCATTCCATTCCAATTGAGCTGCAATTTTAACACCATTTGGTGCGATGGGCCATCAAGCTGCCATCAGATCCTGGCAAGAGATTCACTACTATATGCCAACTGGACTCAGATTTGCTTGATAAAAAAATTGGCTGACTCCTGAGTGAGGTGTTAACCATGGCAGGGAAAGAAGTTGGGAAGCTGACAAAGAAATTTGGGTGTCCAACAGTTTTAGAAGGAATGGGAGAAAATAAGCAGGAGGTAGCCAATGTGAGCTCTGAAAGGGTGTCAAGGATACAGGACAGACTACCAAAAATTGCAATCTCAAAATTAAGTTTTTTTTAATGCCCAGGGCCTTGCAGACCCCAGCTAAGTTTCAAACATAACCTTCATACTTCACCTTGGTACCTAGACAGCCTGTTTTCCTCATCCCTTGCTAGCAAGCTGCAGTTTTTTTTTGTAGCTAAGCAGCCAGCAGGATCTGCCAGGCTTCAGATTTGCATTCCTGCGTGGGATTGCCACCCACTCCTGCCAGCTTCCTGACAGGAACTAAAAGTGTACCTATTATTTCTGTTAATCATTTGCAGACATATTTGCTTCTAGCTCATCCGGCAGTCTCTTTTTGAGGATTTGTTATCTCCAGCAACAAATGTTAGGAGCTCATGTGTGTTTTTGTTGCTAAGAATGAGATTATCCATTCAGTTGCCTGCCTCATACCTCTCTTTGCCTCACACATCAATCCAAACTTCCCGAAAGGTTTCTCCATCCAATACAACCCTTAAATTCTTTTAGTTTCTTTTGCTATTTTTCCTCATGTCCTCTCCAAGATAATTTGTGCTCTATCTCCTGCTCTGTCTACCCAAATCCCACCAAACGACTCTCCACCTACCATCCCCCACTCCACCTCTACCCCCAGTAATAACTCTGTTTGAATGATACTGTCCATTGCAAATCTGTGTTGATCACACTTCCTCACTAAAATACACCTTGATTGTTGACTACCATGGCAAACAACCATGCCATCACCAACCATCCCTTTTTCTTGAATCACTTTGAATGTGTCTTTGTCTCACAAATCTGATTCTATTTTCCCCACAAATCTGCATTAACAACTCACCAGTAAGATTTCCGCCACTTCTTCAGGGCTTTAATTGAAGTCCCAGTTGGCATCTTCAATGAGTGTGATAGTGGTGCTCTGTCTCCATTACCTTTCCCTACCTTCTGTAATCTCAAGTATGGTTGAACACTCCATTCTTCTCCAATGTCATTCCTCTACAGTCAGGTGAGTGGCCCTGCCCTCACCTGGTTCCACTTTTACTTATCCAGTCTTAGACAAAAAAATTCCTGCAGTGACTGCTCAGGCCCCACATATCTGAGAAACATTAACTGTATTGTTATTAAAAAGTCATATCCAAAAGGAGAACATACCATGTCCAATAAATGCAGTCTGAGACAGAGAAGTTTTATAATTAGATCCAGTGTTTTATGCTTGAAATGGTCTGACTGAATTAATATGACATATGCTAACTTTTACTAAGATAAAATATTTAGCATTCATTTGAGGCTCCTTTCTCCGAGCTGTTTCTGCTCTGTCACAGTAGCTTTGTCAGAAAAGAAATTAAGTCCCATTTACGGACAAAAACAGGTTTTGTGCCGCACTTCCAATTAAAGTTACAGCAATTAAATGGCAAAATCTCAGAAGAAATCCATGGTGTAGTCGGTATAATTCAGTCACGGCTGAAGAACATGTCCAAGTTTGGTCCATTCATTCAAAAACAGTGCAGAGATGAGAAAATTCAATAAGAGGAAATGTATCAAAGCATATTTATTGGCATTCAACAAGCTTAAAGACAGGACTCAGCAAATAGACTTTGATTAACCAAGTTATTTTTAATAGAAGGAAATGTGGAGACAGAATGCGTAATAGAACTTTGTTTAAAGAATTCACCTTGATAATCTAAATAGCATACATACAATAGCAGGCTATTATGGTAATGAAAGGAAATAAGGCCTTATCATTGCCTGACTAATTGCTGCGCTACTGTTGGCAATCTGTGCAATAAATCTATGCTCTCTAACAAATCACAGTGACACTCTTGATAATAGTGATGGTTAAAAACAAGTCCAAATGAATTAATGCATAAACTTGCAGTTCAAAAATTCAACCTAATCAGTTCTCTACTTAGTAAATCATACAGTAAAATATGTCAAAATACTTGGACATAAAAGAATCTGGTGCTTGCAAATAGAGACAGGCAACAATGTTTTCTGAAAATGAAAACCTATTGTATCCATTGGTCTTCCTTTATCTTTCCTGCCTATCAGTTAACTTCTAAAATAATTCTAATGAACTTATCAGGCATCATTTCCCCTTCAGGAAATCATGCTGGCTTCATCTGATATTTCTAAAATCTCTGCTATTACATCCTTTATAATAAACTCTAACAGTTTCATGATGACAGATGTTACACTAACTTGCCTCAAGTTATCTATTTTTGTCTCTCTCCCTTCTTGAAAAAGGGTGTTACATTAGCAGTTTTCCAACTACCTGAGACTTTTCCAGAATCTAAGGATCCTTGGAAGGTTACCAGTGCAGTATCCAGTATTTGAGTAGGTACTTCCTTTAATGTCCTGGTATACAAACCAGCCAGGGGACCTATCACCCTTTAACCCCACTAGATTTTATATTTATATTTATTTATTTTATTATTTATTTCCTCCTTCTGCCATCCCTGCTGCTTGATTATTTGATATTTTTTGGAATGCCACTACTGTCTTTTACTGTGAAGGATGATGAGAAGCATTTATTCAAATCACTGCTCAGGCAATATCCTGATGAATCTCTTCTGCACTGTCTCTTCTGCAATCATAGCCTTCCAATAGTATGATGACCAGAACTGCATACTGTATTTCAGCTGTGAACTAGCTAGCATTATATTCAGTTCTATTGTAACAACCTTGCTCTTGTGTTTAATGTCTGGACTAATAAAAGTAAGTATTCCGTATGCTTTCTTATCCACCTTACCTTCCTGTCCTGCTGCCTTCAAGGATCTATGGGTATGCACAGCAGATTCCTCTGATCACCTGTCCTTCTCGGAATCCTAACATTCAACATGTATTCTCTTGCTTTGTTAATCCTCACAAACTTTATCACCTTACACTTTTCAGGATTAAGTTCCATTTGCCATGATTTGGCAGATCTGACCAGCCCATCTACAATGCGCTATGCTCTAAGGCTTTACTCCTCACTATTTAGCGCATCACCAATTCTTGTCTTATCTACAAATGTACTGATAAACCTTTCATATTCACTTCTTGATCATTAATGTGTGCTACAATCAGCAAGAGCCCATCACTGAACCGTGTGGCACACCACTGGACAACAGTCTTCCAGTCACAAAACAAAATTGAACATCTCCCTCTGTTTCAAGCTAGTTTTGAATCCAATTGACGTGATTCCATGGACTTAGGGCTTTCTATTTATCCTATTCATTTTTGTCCCCCTGTGATACTCTTGTTTTAATCAACCTATTGGGGCATGTTATCTCAGTGTCAGGTTGGACTTGAACACAGGCCTACCAGCCTAGCAATAGGGACACTACCACTACAGCCCACAAACCCTCCCACCCCAATACCCATTATGTGCTGTCTCTGCATACCTTTTAACACGGCCAGGAAATGTTTGCTGTTTCATTTCTACATTTTCCCATTTACCTAGTTCTTTCCAGAGCAACTTCATTCGGCTTCACTGCAGGCTTCCGAAAGCCTTGCAGCTTCGTGTTTGCGTTTTTGACCTGCCTTTGAATGTAACAACTGCACGCTAATGACAAGGAAACAAGTCCTCACCCACTTCCAGGTTCTTTGCCGTTTTCTGGTCTGGCGGCTATGTACGACTGGCTGTGACCTCATGTTGTTTGAAGGAGAAAATTACAAATGCTTTCTCCTCTCCTTTTATCACCTTTAATCTGGCTGCTTGGCCTCGAGAGTATTGACTCTCTTTTTAGATTCTCCAGTTCACCGGCATGCCCGAACTGGCAGATGCTATTATTCATCATTCGGCTGTTATCTTGAATTTGTTCCCCGTTGCATCTCTCAGCTACTATAACCCCTACCCAGTTGCAATTAAGAGTGCCTCTAACAGAATGCTTGGCAATAATCAAAACAGTCTTGTGGGGTAGCACTTTATATTTGCCAAACATTTCACACCATTTTGAACCCAATTGTCCGAGCGCTTCCATGACCCTGACATTATGCTGCGGGATAGTATTGGACAGACAATTAAAATAGAATTCTGAGGAAAGGTTACCGGACCTGAAACATTAACTCTGAATTTTTTTTCACAGATGCGGCCAGACCTGCTGAGCTTTTCCAGCAACTTCTGTTTTTGTTCCTGATTTACAGCATCCGCAGTTCTTTCGGGTTTTAATTAAAATATTTTGTCTCTCTGTTAATGGAGGTGCTAACTCTCAAGGCTGCAGGCAAATCGACTTGATCGCAATCTACAGAGAAGTTGAGACAAACTTCTCATATCTTTCAGCATGCAATCTGTCTCGAGTCAGAGCGCTGTACAACGTGGAACAGACCCTTCGGTATATACTACCTTATGCACCTAAGGGCAAAGTCCACCAAGCCTCGATCTTTCATTCCGAAAGTTTCGTTTCGGTAGCCGTGTACTGTCTGCTCTTGAACTGTGTTTTCGCGACAAAAACCGAATTTACTGTTATCAAATTCTCCAGTCATTTTAACCCTCACTAAGCTAGCGGACACAGAAGATTGATGTCCACAGCAAACATCAGTAAATACTAATGTGTTATTTTCAGGCTTAAAAGGCATATTTCGCGGGGGGTGGCGATGTCCTAGTAGTATTATCGCTGGACTGTTTATTCCAGAGACCCAGATAATGTTCTGGGGAATTGGGTTCGAATCCCACCATGGCAGCTGATGGAATTTGAATTCAATTTTTTAAAAATCTGGAATTAACAGTCTAAGGATGACCACGAATCCATTATCGATTGTTGGGAAAAACCCATCTGGTTCACTAACGACTGCCATCCTTACCTGGTCTGGCCTACATGTGACTCCAGACCCAAAGCAATGTGGTTGACTCCTAATTGTCCTGTGGGCCAATGGGGACGGGTAATAAATGCTGCCCAGTCAGCGACCCTCTCATCCTGTGAATGATTGAATAAAAAATTCAATCCCTAATTGCATTTGTCTCATTTTAGTCCTCTCCTGACTCATGGCAAAAAAAAACAATGAGCTCATGTCTACCAAAATCTTCTTCCAGACCCCAGACGAATTTTAGATCGGTGAATGTTCGCTCGAGCTCTGTGCGCATACTGTCCTTCGGTAAGTAACACGTGATCTATAAATGGCATTGTAAAATCATTTTATTATCTTGGAATTCTCCAGCATCTGCAGTTCCCATTATCTCTTGTAAATAGGACCGTTCGCCCCTACTTAGTCTATATTGATGTCTGTACTCCACTCAAGCCTCATTCCGATCAATTATCTTCCAAATAATTTCCATGTATAAGCGGATACCCTGCCTTTGAAATATGGGAGTTGGAACATTGTACCGAGGGAAATCGCATTAGAATGCAAAGAGACTACTGCTTCATATCCCGCAGGTCCATGAAGGGACCTTAAAGGAAAGCGAACACAGTGTTGAACGTGGGTCTCCAGTCGCAAATGCCTAAGGTATATACTCGGAAGAGTTCTTTTTAATTCCTGTATGCAGAATGATGCTGTAAATAGTCATTTATTTGAGCTTGTTACCTCTCACATAATAGGTCAGCCTTAATTTTCAAGTGCATTATTGCTTACAATATGAGTAAAGGCTACTACAACGGAGTATTTGATCACTTTAACCAGCTACATTTCTCCAAATGTCCAAAGCTGATTATTGCCGTTGTCATGGAAACACTGCGCAGGGCTGCTCACAAATAACTGTGGGTGGGGTGGAGAACCTGACGGAAAGTATAACTCAGGAAGAAGGTGAGGACATGGGGTGGCGATTGCGGGAGTTTGATACAGATAATGTTGCACTATCTACCCAACAGAATCAACAGTTGTCCGTTTAGACGGATGAGCTAAATTGTTTGCTCAATTTGTTCTTTGCACAGGCAGCCGATTGCTAAGACTGCAATCTGAGGTGTAATCGCATCTTTGCACGCACGTAAATAGAAAGGAAAAGCACCTGCCAAATGTCTGCTAAGTGCAGTGACTAATATGAAGCACTGCTGCTAATAATATTAACACCCTTCCCCCATCTCCCCTCCCCGTACTGGAATTTCTTCTGTGTGTCTATCGAGCACTTCGTGAACCGTGAAAGAAAAACGCATCTTGTCATCTTTCGTGCTGGTCTATGGTCTGATGTCTGTACAAATGGGTGATCACACCGCAGCCCTGTCGGCGACTTGTCAGTCAAACCGGAATGTGCTGGTGGCTTTGCGCTTGCTCCCGGCACGATAAGGCGGGGTGGGGGGGGGGGGTGTGGAATAACAGTAGTCACTTCACTGTCATATTGACAAGAGGTGAACACAGTCTGCTAGATGCGTCGCTAACCAACAGGGCCGGTCACCCAGAGCTCTTTTAATCTTCTTGGAAAAAGTATGACTATTTGAGCTTCCAGTTGCACATATTCGCTGTCGGGTATTGAGTGGGCTTTAATTTTTCGGAGGGGGTTGGGGGGGTGTCGTATTTGTAGAGCAAGTGTTCCGTGTTCTCCTACGGGTGAAACAGGTAGATGTGCGAAGTCCGCCTCTGTGTGTTAGTCCGTGATGGAGTGGGCACGTTCTCATCGTCCGGTAGTTTGTGATTAATGCGAACTTTTTCTTCACATATTTTACGGAACGTTTTCGAACCCCAACGGTTTTGAAGCATGTGTTATCTTTTAGAATTGTGTTCGTTTGTATTAGTCATTCAAGGGCAAAAAGTTATTTGGGAAGAGCAGCCTCGGCTTGAAGCTGTCCGATTCTTATATTGGCAAAAATACAACTCCGGATCTGAAAGAAAGGCACAGATCACATAGAGATTACATTGATCATCTTTCACTTTTGCGTTAATGCCTGTGGTCGAAGTTCTTATAAAAAGAACCGTGTAGTGTTGTTTGAATACGGGTTTCAATTTTTTTCGAACGTATGAATGGTATTGTATTCAGTCGTTGATGTACAGTCTGCCAATAGAGAATACTTGCTGCATAAGTGATAAACGGATGTATGTAAGGTGCACGTTGAACTGAAGTAATTCAAACACTGTTCGTTGCTGAAACGGGAAATGGCTGATCTTATTAATGGTAGTTCAGAGTGTGTCCGGTGGGAACATTTCATCCTCTGCATGATCTTCCTGCGTCAAATATTACACTGGATCTCTTATATAAGTCGTCTTTTCTAAATATACTTTCGCGACAATGGCAATGCGAGTAAAACATTAAGATAAGTAAACGTCAATTCATAAACCGGCTTTCTTCTTTAGGAAGCAATTAGTTGATCAACCATTGTTTTCCTGCACCCCCCCCCCCCATTTAATTTGCTTTTTAAAAAACTTCCTAACTCAACCATCACTCCCTAACGGGTGTTAATGTCCCACTCTTTCTCATTTTACTCCATTGATTCTTTTAGCACTTCCTTGGCAAAGGAATTTTTAACTCAGTTTCTATTTGACTCAATGTGGTTTGACGTTGACGATTAGACATATTGGTTGCAAGGTTAGCAAACGTTTAGCAGGACGGGTCATTAGAATTGTTCAAAAACCAACTTTTTAAATTGAATTGGGCCCAATGCTGTTTGCACCATATTGTGTAGCTAAGCCTGCAAATCGTACAGTAAATGCAGAAATCCCTAACAGAAAGTATTTAGGCATTTCTGCGTTTACTGTACAATTTGCAGGCTTAGCTGCACAATATGGTGCAAACAGCATTGGACCCAAGGAGTTGGAACTCAAATTCTTTTCCACCCCAACTTCATGCGCACTGAAGCGCTGAATGGACCTTCTGCATTTATATCATGGTTAAAGATAATATTTTACCATCTTAATTCCTTGGAACCATAGCATAGTCATTGGTCTGTGCAGATATACCTAAGAAATCTGGTTTATTTATGAATTAAGGGAATGAATTTCATATATGAGCAAGTATGATTGAGTTAGTCAATTCAGGAGGGAAAGCAAGTGTGATTAAAGTGGATACTGTAGGAGGAAGACAGTGGGAGATATTTAGGGTCTCATTGGCTCTAACTCCAATATCATGTAACAATAAGTGATTCAATAATCTTGGTGTATTTTTTAAGGAATGTTATTTCCAGATTTGTGGCAGAAATAATAAGCAACAAAACTGCACATTGATTTTATTTAATCAAATTATGCATTAGGAATAAACAAAAACACACTGCAATAATGGCATTGCAACTTTCTGTATCTTCCACATCCATTTATTTATGATTAGAAGTCAGAATTAAGACTTCTGAAGAACATTACCTTTGGTTACCAAAAGTGATCATTATTGTTGCTTTGCTGTTCTTCCCTGGAATATTATTCTGATGAAAGAAATAAACTAACAAACATTCCCAATGTCCAAATCAATAGCAATTCATTTGGGCTGATAGGGATTGGTTTGCAATTAAGTCCCACATTATCATTAATAAGATACACTCAATGGAAACAGCACTGTTCTGTCAGGAGCATTACAGAAACACATACTCAGCCAATAAAAAAAACACAATCTCACTTAGTTCTGTCATACCAAATGATTTTCTTTCTGGTTGCAGTGATTGTGAGGAAAGGTGATGTATTCACTCTTTGAAAACTCAACTTCTTTTGAAGCAGACTTCCTTTAATCAAATCCAACTTGTGACTGGGCAGTCTGTTCTGTTGCTGTCAGGTACTTCTTTTCAACATGAAACATCTAGCCAGTCTCCCATAATGTTGGTCTGGTTAAATCAGGTTTTAATGCTATTTACGCTGCTTCACTGCTTTTAGTGGTGTGCTTCAAATTTGGAAATTTAATGTGTTTGAAGTGACCTTTTTATTTGAGGTCAATAGGCTAATTCATGTAGATTCTGAGGATGAACTGAGGTTAATTGCTGTGACTGAGGGTAATTTACACATTCTGAGAAGCTTTTGAATTTCAAGCAGCTTATCATTAAAAAAACATAACATTTCTACATTTTCTGTTCTGAATAAATTTGCGCACTTTGAAGCATGCATTTCAAAAATATGTTGGATATAATTTGAAATTGGGAATATATATGTATGCATTGAAAGATAAAATAAGAACTAGTTTTTGAGCACATAGCATGTTTTGACCAGTTTATTGAATCAATCCATGGGTTGAATTTTGAAATGATAATTTCAACTAAAAATGCCCTGGCTCAGATGGGTCAGAGTGACAAAAGTAAAACAGGATTCCTGAAGTTGCATCAAGCACAAGGGCACAGAGGAGACCTGGGAAGGCTGCTCCCCATGCATCTCACTCGTATTTGGAAGATCAACGGTCAGATTTGAGGAATGATGGTGTTGTGATAATTCCTATGGATTAAAGGTAGATGTCACTTTTTTGGTGGAAGTGACTAAAATATCAGCAGCAGGCATGAATCATAAGGATTAGGAGCAGAAGTAGGCCATTAAGCCCATCAAGTCTGCTCCATCATCCAATGAGATTGTGACTGATCTGATAATCCTCAACTCCTCTCTTCTGCCTTTTCCCCATAACCCTTGATTCCCTTACTGATTGAAAATCTACCTGTCTCAACTTTGAACATGCCTAATGACCCAGCCTCATGTTCCTTCTAACCATGAGGCAGTACAGCAAAAATGTTCCAGAGTCTCAGGAGGGTAGGGTTGGTGAGTGACCCCTCACACTCTGATTTCCCTAATATTCTCCTGGACAGCACTCCTCAGAACAACTCACCTGACAGCTTTGGTATTTCTCTCTCTTTCCAAGTTCCTCTGCACTTCTCTATCTAAGCAGCCAATATTTACCTTCTCCTTCATCGTATTTCCCATCAGCACCCATGCCTCACAGCCACTTACCATAAAATATTGAACAAAAACAAAGTTGCTGGAAAAGCTCAGCAGGTCTGGCAGCACCTGTGAAGGAAAAAAGAAAACAGAATTAACGTTTTGGGTCTGGTGTGTTCTGAGGAAGGGCCACCAGACCCAAAACAGTTATTCTGTTTTATCCTTCATAGGTGCTGCCAGATCTGCTGAGCTTTTCCAGCAACTTTGTTCTTGTTCCTGATTTACAGCATCCGCAGTTCTTTTGGCTTTATTCAGCAGAAGATATTGCTGTTCCTTGCATTGCACGCAGTACAAGCCTATTGCTCTTAGAGTACTAGTCCTTGTCTTTACAGAAGAGAGAGAAAACTTTTAAGTAAAGACTGAAATCTAATAGGGAATAGCAGGTGTAGTAGACAACAAAGGCCTTCCAGTGATAGACAAATTGATGACTACTTACATTGCATGCTGATCTGGTCTGGTGAGAAGCAGTCTTGTAGGAAACTGCAGATCCTTGCAGGAAGATCTCAACATCCATTCCCCCTTGCCCAGTGAAGTTACATGTTCTTTGCTTCTGATGTTCTTGCTGCTCCTCCTGCTGTTGGTGTTTCAGCTCAGTGTGTTCTACACCAGAAATCCGTGCATGGTAGAATTGCTACTCACAGGATACATTGAAGGCTGACTGTGGGCAAGTGCAAGGAAGCTGAACTAACTTTCAAGAAACTGGCAGCGGTTACCTGTCAAGTTGCAAACGCACCCTCTGAAAGGAATGCCATAACCAGCCTCCTTTCTCCTCGTGCAGTGCCCAGCTCCTCACTTTTATTGAAGAAGGACTCAACTTGTCAATGCCGGCATGTTGCTGACACTTCAGTAAATACATGCACGGGGTGCTACAGTCAGAATACTTTATTTTGTATACTTGTGGGAGGTTGGCATCGCTGGCTGGCCAGCCTCTGTTGCCCACCCCTGATATCCCTGGAGAGATTGGGGGCAAGCTGTCTTCTTGAACTGCTGCAGTCCATGTGCTATAGGCGGACTCGCAATGCCATTAGTGAGGGAATTCCAGGGTTTTGGTCCACTGACACTTAGGGAATAAGGATACATTTGTAAATCAAGATACTAAGTGACCCAAAAGGGAACTTGCAGGTGGTAGGTTTCCATTTATCTGCTGCCCTTATCCTTCTAGATTGTAGTACTCATGGATTTGGAAGGCATTGTCCAAGGATGTTTGGTGGAATTTCTGCAATGGGTCTTGTAAACAGAGCACACTAGAGCTACTGAATATCTGTGGTGGAAGGAGCAGATGTTTTTGGATGTAGTGCCAGTAAGGTTTGCTGCTTTGTGGTCATGATGTGCAGGTGCCGAGGTGGACAAATTAAAAAATCACATGACACCAGGTTATAGTCCAATAGGTTTGTTTGAAATCACAAGCTTTCAGAGTGCAGCCCCTTTGTCAGTGCAGTGAGAGGGGAGTCAAACTTTTGACTGTCGTTGGAGTTGTACGCATTTGATTAAAACATGATATTGCCCAATAGCTTCACGAGGATCTCCAATTCCCTGAAAATCTGCGTGAAACCGAGAAGTGGGCAGGATGATGTTGAGATAATGTGCCAATGCCACATCCAGGGGAGTTAACACCTGCACACATGTTAATCCACATCTCCTTAGTGTTTAAGATTCTGTGCAATGACTCACAGTAGTCAATGCCATCTAGGGAGTGCACTAGGCATAGGACAGCTGGTCATGCCAATGCCTACATTTGCCTCTTACAAGGCATTATATAATTATGTGGGGGCATGGGAGTGCTAGTCATAGAATCCTTTCAAAGTGGAACCTGCAACTTGGTCCATCAAGTCCACACTGACCCTCTGAAGAGCATCCCAACCAGACTCACCCCCTACTCTGTCCCTGTAACCCTGCATTTCCCATGGCTATTCCATCTAGCTTGCATATCCCTGAACACGATGGACAATTTACATTGGCCAATCAACCTAACCTGCACACATTTGGACTGTGGAAGGAAACCAGAACACTCAGAGGAAACCCACGCAGACACTGGGACAATGTACCGATTCCCATCTGATAGTAGCCCGAGAGTGGAACCACCAGGTCACTGGTGCTGTGAGACAACAGTGCTAACCACTGAGCCACCATGCCATCCACAGTGATGGCAGACACAGCTGCATCATATCTGAATCAGGAAAGCTTGATGGATCAGATGAAACTTTTCTAACCCATATATAAATTATATATAAATAAAATACATACGTTCACCAACCTTGATTGTAAGGAATATGAAAGAAGCAGCCTGAGATAGTTCAAATAGATCCAAGCAGAATAGCTACTGTTATGAACCACCTTAAATAGAAAAAGACTGCAATTCTAGCACCGATGCACATTGATGCCATGTTCCTCAGCTTTAGAGTTGGAAGGTCTGCATTCAGGCAAAAACTGTCCACAGACTGCTTGTTGTCAGCTTTGAGCAGTATATGTTAATTGCCAGAAGTGTAGTTGTTTGTTTGAGACCAGCTGCTTGTTTGCCATTTAGAAAACAAAATGGCAATCCTAACTGGGACCTATTATTACAAGTAATGCTCTTAGAGTACAACAGATTTTTGTCCATTCTCACTTCAGAACTTTAGATCAATGTATTTAACCAATTACCTTTGTTCAGTATCCCATATATTTCCCAAAGTTCAAAAATGTATTATAAAGCCACAGGTATCTGATGTCAATGCAATTTGATGCACTGCAGTTGTAACCTGCTGCTGCAGCATGTGGCCACACATACCAGCAATTTACTCTCATGGAATGCCATGCTTGTTTGTCTCACACCACGCTTACAAACCAACAGCATCTCATCTATAACCACTCTGTGATGTCTGTCATCCCATCATCCCATGACATCTCAGTTTTCTTCACTTTCAATTGCCACTCATGTCTAGAAGAAATCACTGCAGCTTTTCAGATCGTGTAATATGGCTGAAATGTTGATAGTTTTCTTTCTGGATGTCATGTTTTAGTGTTCTTTTTGCTCTTAGGATTTCAAGCTCATCTTCATTTGTCCTATGGTCTGCATATGGAATTTCTGCCAAATGTCTTAGCATCCACATTTCAAAGCAGCCTACTTCTTATCACTTATTGTTCAGGTTTCTGGAGTATACAGGAAAGTGGATAGAATCTAGCACCTTATGGATTTTTATTTTCTAAATTTTGTTACAAGTTTTCTAGTTGTTAACACATCCTTTGTGTCCATTTAAAGTGAAGCCTTGAATGATGTGGGTTGTGGTAAGAAGTCTGGGAGAATCGCATGAGATGTTGAGTGGAACCTGTCTCGACATTGGGAGCAATGAGTCACATTTTCCAACTGAGTTCTGGATTTCTAGACGAGTATCTTACCAGACAGCAGCAAGCTGCCTTTTTAAGGGGGATTGTTGCTTGTTATTAACCTAATCAAATGTATAGCTATCTCAATAATGTGAACTCTCTTAGCTTACCATCTGCCACCAAAACAGTAGATGCTGAGAAACTCAACATGAAAAGCTGATCAGGTGCTTGGTGATTTCAGCTCACTGTTTGCTCCTAAGGACCCCCACCTTAGACACCCAGTACCAGAATCTCAGGGCATGTTCCAAGGGCAGTGATCACACAAGGTGCATGTCCAAATTGGACATTTGCTGGCCTCTCTGCTTCATCAAGGCAAATCAACCCATTTACAATATGTTCCTGAACTTTAAAGCCACACCTTCATGCACACCAGTGATTATCATTGCAATACTGCTGCGAGGACATTTTGTGGACAGGAACAGACATCCAGCTCACAGATCGGAATAAGTGAACCAAGATCAATTTGCTTGATATCTTACTTCTTGCTTACTTTGAGCTTACATAGTAAACCTCCATCAAATTCAAAAAGATAATATTTAGCCATAAAAGTAAAATTTATCCCCAAATAATTTATGGCTATCCCTATCCTTCTATTGACTTCTGCATTACAGTGGCCACCTACAGTTATTTTTTCTTTATTTACTTGCTCCACTCTGATGCTGTCCACTTCAATCTTCACCCTAGTTTCTTCCACTGTATTCCGTCTAACTGCAAGCATTAATGACTGATCATACACAATCGGCATTAAATTCTTCTAAATTTTATTTGATCTACAATACTTTGTAGGGCCTTCTCTGATTCCACAAGTCATGCTGTGTCATTAGTGTACACAAATGTGTTTTGTTTTTGTCTTCAATTTTTACCTCTGGAAGTGTATCTAAATGCTTGAATGTTTGTCCTGTGTGAAGATTGGTGACAGTACGCAGCCTTGTTGTACTTTTCCTTCTAATATCTGATTGCCAGTCCTCTAGCCTAGTGACCATAATTTGATCCCAATATGAGCTGTGACTGAATCTCACAATTTTACTGTCAATGTCAGATTTCAGCAATCAATCAGCTTTTGCTGATTAACATGACTGAATGTCTTTTAATAATCTACGAAGCAAATACAAATGTTCCTGTTTACTTCTAGATATTTATCAAAGATTATTCTTAGGTTAAGTATCCCACTCTTATTCCTACACCTAACCTAAATCTAGACTGTTTTTCATCAATTTCTGCTTCAAATATGTTATTTCTTTCTGTTACAAGCTCAAGATCAATTTAATGAGAACTCATTAAGCTTACAGTTCTAAACTGATTGCGCTCTATTGTCTTATCAGGACTTTGAATATTAAGAGGGATAAATTTTTTATACAGCCTGAGAAGAGAGCCTGTTGCTAAGCAAGTGGACTTTAGACAAGGTCTTGCCATGTAGAATGTATTAGTTAGATGATGACAGACCATTATTTGCCAACCTTTGTTTACAATTAAACCAGATGGGTTATTTCTGATTAGTCAAGGTTTTGCCCTGAAGAATGAAACAGAGAATGGCTTCCAATAATTTTATTCAGTCGTAAATAGGACCCAAGCCATTTGCTCACCAAGGTTGATGCTGAGACTGGGCCCCACACAGGTATCACACAAGCTAATGGCTATCCTGATCAAATCATTTCATGCTTTCTTATGCACAAGCTCATGAACGGGCATCAAGCCACCACTTTCAGGCCAAAGAACTGCTCAGTCTACATCAAATTACAGTAAGGCACCTCAAAAATCTGAGCAACAGGTGAAGCAAGCAAGTTTATACTGCAACCATGAAGTACCAAAACATGTGGTGTTTGCCACTAACAGGATGCTGCAGTCAAAATAAAGAAAAGACTTTTAACTATCAAATGAGAAATGTGTTTTATGAACCTTAATGCTGGTGTGATGCTAGGCCTTACATCCCAGAGGCTGGAAAATCATATCAAACAACTGTTCACAACAGACAAGGTCCTATGTACCCAACCAGATCACACTTGCAAATCCCTAGAAAACATTAGATATGATGTTGAATGTAACTTTACTAAATACCCTTGTGTGTGCTAACAACAACTACACTAACAACTAGTTTAAGATTGTCATTTGGGCTTGCAGTATACCACACTTGTTTATACTGGAAGCTTTATAATTCATGCTACTGCAAATGCAAGGTTTTTTGCTAGAGTCTTTAGACTATAAACTAAATCAGGTAGGATCGCAACAGAGTATTCAAGGAGAATATCACGGTGTACAAAATACTAGGACAGACAGAAAACACCAGAGCAGAGAATAGTAAGTTAATATATGAAGTCAGACTAAGGGAGAAATTAAAACAAGTTAAGTCAAGAATACTATGCGTGAATGTGAATGTACAAATTATAGTAATGAAGATTGGGGAGTTGAAATGTTGTAGTTACAACAGAGACATGGTTGAAGAAGAAGCAGGGCAGAGTGTTTAAATATCTCTGGATACAAGGTGTTCAGGAAATATAGAAATGGAGAAGGGTGACAGCATTTGTTTAGAACAGCATCAAAGTGCTGGGGAAGGAGAATGTCTCAAGGGTTCGAAGACAGAAAAGATTTTGAGCTAAAGAACAAAATGTGTGCAATTTTCTTGCTTGGAATGCCTTTAGGCCCCTAATTGGTTGGATGAGTCTACAAAGAAATTACAGAGAGGTGCAAATACAATAGAGTAGAACTTCCAACAGCGGCATGTGTCCAGTCCGGTAAGAAAAGTGGCACAGTTAGGCCTGGTCCTCAGAATTGAGACGGGCCAAAAATGTTAAGTTTCATTATCGGAAACATTGGGGGTTAGTGACCATTATATCAAAAGTTTTGAAATAATGGTGGAAAGTTTAAAACCATCCATTATAAGAGTAATTAATGGGGGAATAATTATAGAATAGACTGAAGCCAAAGGTGGTCAGGCAAACAAAAGGTAGGTGAAAAATGGGCTATCATGAAAAAGATGTGGTTCAGGTACAGTTCTGGTTTATTCTTTCAAAAGAAAAATGTCGGGCAAACAATTCCAGAATTTTTTAGGTGAAAAAGGAGTTAGAAATTAAGATGAGGATGAAAAAGTGTGCAGGTATCATGTAGAAAATGCAAATGAGAACCAAATTCTACACAGAAGACTGAGAAGCGAGGTAAGAAGCGGAAAGAAAGAGGAAGAGAAAATAATATGTTTTCATGCAGAGAGTAGTTAGGGTCTCGGATGCAGTGATTGGAAATGTGCTGGAGTTGTAATAACCCACATAATCTGGTATCCTGGCCCTAAAAAGTCACCCTTTATTTACACTGATCCAGTTTCCTCAGAGCCAGCTACGGGAAGAAGGTTCAGTCAAGATATTCAAGAGGACATTAGATATTTGATATAATAAAGTGCAGGGTATGGGGAACAGGCAGGAGAGGCAAAACAGTGTAGGCATAGTGTACCAAATGACTTTTTTCTATGATATTAATAATTGTGTCGATGATATTAATATGCAGAAGTTTGTTCTTAGTAGAATAGGAAAAGAATAAGGAGCTGTTTTAAATTAACAAAATAGTAACAACCATCCCTGGCTCATTCCTTTGGTCAATGCCTTAACCATTCAGAGTTAACCTGCCTGGTTTAAATTTTTAAAAAGCTTGCAGTTAACTGACAGTCATCATTTAACCAATGCAACTTGGTAACAACTTTACCAATCAGAATCAACATGTCATTACAGAGCACTCTCTCCTCTTAAACTATGAAAATATTTTTCAATTTTACATCAATTTTATGCAGATGTTCTGATGACTGTAAAATAAAATGTGTCAATAAAATATTTCTCTTTCTCTGTAATACTCAAACTCCGTCCTGCTGAATGCTTATCTTAAGAAAATTTCTGACATTGTTTATCTTTATAAAATCTCTAACAATCATTTTTTATTACATAACAAATTTTTAATCTTTTTATTCACTCTTGGGATATAAGCATTGCTGGCAGGCCAGCATTTATTGCCCATCCTGGTTGCCCTTGAGAAGATGGTGGTTAGCTGGTTCTTGGACTGCTACAGTCGATTTGGTATGGGTAGATCCATAATGCCATTAGGGAAGGAATTCCAGAATTTTGACCCAGCAACACTGAAGGAATGGCGGTATATTTCATATAGGTCTAGATCCTAAGTGGCTTAGAGGGGGACTTGTAAGAGGTGATGTTCCCATGTATCTGCAGCCATTGCCCATCTGGATTGTGGTGGCCATGGGTTTGGAAGACACTACTTAAGAAGCCCAGGTGAATTTCTGCAGTGCATCATGTTGGATGGTACACATCGTTGCCACTGAGCATCGATGGTGGACTGACTGAATGTTTGTGGATATGGTGTCGACCAAGTGAGCTACTTTTTCCTGGATGGTGTCAAGCATCTTGAGTATTATTGGAACTGCACCAATCCAGGTACATGGTGGGTATTCCATTATACTCCTGACTGGTGCCTTGAAGACAGACTTTGGGGAGGCTGGAGGTGAGTTATTCTCTGCAGACTCCTAGCCTCTTACATGTAAAGTAGCCACTGTATTTATGTAGCTCCTTCAGCTCAGTTTCTAAACTATGGTCTGCCCCAAGATTGCTGATAGTAGGACATTGAGTGACAGTGGGTCCCATTCAATACAAGAGGTTATGGTTAGATTATCTGCAGTTGAAGTTGTTCGTTGTCTGGCATTTGTGTAGAGTGTATGTTACTTGCCATGTTTTAATCCAAACCTGGATACTGACCAGATCTTGTTGCAGTTCAACATGGACTACTTTAGTGTCTGAGTCAAGACTTGTGCTGAACATCTTGCAGTCATTTGCAAACATCCCCACTTCTGACCTGAATGTTAATATCAGGGTTCATGATCACAGTTACCTAATAGAAGCATTCGATGATTTGAAGGTAAATTTCTATTTGCTTATTGAGTTTGTTAGGAAGCAGTGGTTTAGATATGATACATTCTTCAGTTAGATAAAGAAAGCATACAACCATGACAGCTGGAGATGGTTTGCAGATACTAGAGGATAAATAGGTTGTTAGTATGGAATGTTTTGGTCTAATTAAAGTTGTGGGGGAAGCATCCTGCTCTCTAGGTGAGGTGTTAGAGAAGACCAAGGACAGAGTTCCCTAACTTCTTCTCGTCTGACTGCAATGTGCAGGTGAAGATGGCTCAATGAAAACTGCTTGATGAAGACTGGTCTCTGGGGATTGCCCAATGAGAACAGCTGCGTAACAAGGTTTGATTGAGGAGAATTCCCAAGCTGAAGAACTCCCCTCTGAACCTGACACCTATTCTTATACCATATTGCTACGGGTAGATTATTTTCTCTGTGACAATCAACCGTCTGAACTGTTTTGGCCAATGGTCATGGGACAGCCACTCATGATGTTGAATAGTTGTTGGCCCCTTATCTTCTTACACCTGATGGGAAGTTTATCATTCTTTTGAAGAACAATACGTTGATAGTAAGGTGTATTTGGTATCAGATAAATTGGTGATACCATTTCAAAAGGAATCGTGACTTTTGTATTCTTCCGTTTGTTTTCACAGCTGCAATTTTAGATAATGAAGAATTATTGTAATAGCTTTTAAATTAAATCTCGTGCTATACAGTGAGCACCAGGGAAATTTAGTTTTTGAGGGACTGCTCTATTTAACATTCATGATGGACAGAATGTCATTGATGAAGCAGTTGAAGATAGCTGTATCAAGCGCTCTACTATGAGGAACTCCTGTGGAAATGGCCAGGAGCTGATACAACCACCTCAACGAGTTCCTTTGTGCCAGGTATGACTCCAACCAGTAAAGAGTTGATGAATGTTATGGAGTTGTCATAATCTTCATTGAAAGTGCAGAATGTAGGGAATTGACTTCTTTATATAGAGGGAATAGGAGTCAATAAAAAAAACTGCAGTGTAACCATTCGACAATAATTACAATTCAGTCCCTTACAGAAATATCCAGCAAGCTGCCTGCTGTATAATTTTGCCCAGTAAACCATGTACTGAGGAGATCAAGAATTGGAGAATTAAGTAAAAACACGAATCAACCAAAGAAAATAAATTGTGAGGAACAAGCCATTTAATGAAGTAAGGACCTTGGAATGCTTTAGATTGAATTTATATTCTGGTGGTGTGAAATTTATTAAATGCATTTCTCAAATCACAATAAAAGCAAAGTTTAACTCCTTGCTAAAAAATGGTAATTACAAGTCCAATAGTAAATGTTCATCTAATAACTAGTTGTCAACACATTAATTGATGCAGTGAACGGAGATATCAGCTTTGGCTTAATAGTTGCCCTGTCATTTCTGAATCACAAGATCATGGGTTCAAATTCTGCTCCTCTATTTTGAGTGTATAATCAAGACTGTCATTCCAATGCAATATCAGGAGAAAATCACACCAGTTATCTTCTGAATAAACCACAAAATGGAGGCTCTAGGTGTTATTTAAAAAGAACTCCTAGGACTATTCAAAGAAAAGCTGGGAAGTTCTCCTTGAGACATGGAATCAGACCATTCAGCCCCTTGAACCTGTTCCACCATTCAATGAGATTATGGCTGATTTGTGGCCTATCTTCATATCTGTCTTTTGCCCATATCTGTTAATAACTTTGCTTGGCAAAAATGCATCTATCTCAGATTTAAAATTCACAGCTGATCCAGCATCCACAGCCACTTGTGAAAGAAAGTTTCAAATAGCTACCACGTTTTGTGTTTAAAAGTGCTTCCTAACATCCTTCCTGAACAGTCTGGCCCTAATTCTTGGACTATGCCCCCTAGTTCTAGTAACCCCCAACCAGTGGCAACATTTTATCTTTATCTACACTGTCTTTTCCTAATAATATCTCAAAGACTGTGATCAGGTCACCCTTAGCCTTCTAAATTCTAGAGAAAGCAGTCCTAATTTGTATAATCTCTCCTCATAACTTAGCCTCTGCAGTCCAGGTATCTGTCTTGTAATTCTACATTGTACTCCCTCCAAGGCCAATGTATCCTTTCTAACATGTAGTGCCCAGATCTGCTCACAATACTCCAAGTAGGGTCTCGGTGGGGTCGCATGAGGATTTTGTTTAACTGATGTATAACTTCTGCATCCTTGTACTTAAGTCTTCTAGATATTAAGGCCAGCATTCCATCAGCTTTCTTGATTATTTTCTGCACTTGTTTAGGACATTTTAAAGGTCTGTGCATGTGAGGTCCCAAGCCTCTTTGGACATCCACATTATTTAACTTCAAAATATCTAGAAAGTGCTCTGATCTATGCTTTATTGGTTTAAAACTGCTAACCTCATACTTGGTTGTATTGTTACTCCTGCCATAGTTTTGCCCATTCACGCTGTCTGTCATTTTCCTTTTGTAATTTTATACTATCATCTATACTACCTACAATGCCATCTAACTTTGTGTCATCAGCAAATTTAGCTATATAACTTTCTATGGCATTATCCAAGTTGTTAATAAACAATGAGTAATTAAGGTCCAAACACAGGTTCCTGAGGGATCTTGTGTATTGTGTTCACTGCACCAAATGTGGCTTACTCCACATTGGTGAAACCAAACACAGGCTGGGTGATTGCTTTGCAGAACACCTCCAGCCTGCACACAAGCCTGACCCTGACCTTCCCATAACTGCTCACACGCCTACTTGTCTATCCTTGGCATGCTGCAGTGCTCCAGTGAATCACAGCACAAATTGGAGAAACATAATCTCATCTTTGGACTAGACACTTTACAACTCTCTGGACTTAATGTTGAGTTCAACACCTTCACCTTGTGAACAACCTCCCATTCCCTCCCTTTCATTTAGATTTACTTGTTACATTCTCTGTCACCATGCCCTCTCTCCCCTCTCCTCACCCCACTGGGATGGTCTGTTCTTTCAAATCTGACAGGAGACACACCATTGGTCTGCCATTCCCAAATTCCGATCACCTGATCTAAACTATTTGCATCCTTTCTTCCCCAGCACTCTACAGTCCACACACCCCCAAGCATAACATAAATGCTGACCCCCTTCGCACTTCATGTCAGCTCTGAGGAGTCATCTAGACTCAAAATGTTAGCTTGCTCGCTCTCCATGGATGCTGCCTGACTTGCTGTGATTACCAGCATTTGTTATTTTCAGTACAGATTCTAGCATCTGCAGCAATTTGCTCCTCCTTGTGGGGCACCCTGCCAATTTGAATACCTACCCATTATCTCTACTTTCTGTTGCCTGCCATGACCTAGCCATGTCAGTAATTTGCCCTCAGTTCCAAGGATTTCTACTTTAGTTAATGGTCTCTTATGTTGAACTTAATTAAAACCCTCTGAAAGTCTGCATAAACAACATCCATAGACATTCTCTTGTCCACCATCATAGTCACCTCTTCAAAAAAATTTAATGGGGCTTGTCAGGCATGACCTATCTATCATCAATCCATGCTGACACTCCCAGATTAACTGAAAATTTTCAAGGTTTTCAGTCACCCCATCCTTTATTATAGACTCAAACAATTGCACCGCCATGAATATTAGGCAAACTGGCCTGGTCATATTAGCAGTCATCCTTCAGTTTCCATGATCTGACTGAGTAACTCCTTGCAGTTTATGCTGCCTTTCTTAGTGAACTTTAACTGGTATTTTCAGGAGTTTAGTTGATCTTTTTGAGGAGCATTCAGTTTTTGGTCTGGATTTACTTTGGGCATCTAAGTGTATCAGTATAAGGGCGCTGTGGCTCTAACAGGGGAATGATATGGAAGTCCCATGTATAAAAATACGTCTTTTAAAGTAAATTTGCTTTTGGGATAAGTGTCCCTGACAAGATTTCCTTTGCAAAAGTGATTATGAACTGGTGTCTTGAACAATTGCAGCCCTTGAACTGATGGCACTCCTGCAAAATTGCGAGGTTTGAATTTCCAATGATGATTAAGTGTCAAGTTTGGGGGTGGCCAGTCATGGCAATGGTACAATTTGAATAAAAATAATGGAGTTAAAATCCTGGCTAATTGTAGCCATTTAACCATTGTAAAAACACAAGTCGTTCACTCATGTCTTTTTGGGGAGGGAAATCTGCTATCCTTACCTGGTGTGGTCTGCATGTGACTCCAGACCCACTGCAATGGGGTTGACTCTGTACTGATTTCGGAAATGACCTTGCAAGCCACTTGGTTCAAAGGCAACAAAGGATGGACAATAAATGCTGACCCAGCCAGTGATGTCTACATCCCATGAATTAATTTTTAAAAATTAACATTTCCAGTCAGAATGGTCTGTGACCTGACCAGTAACTAGGAAATGATGGTGTTTCTTTGCCCTCCTGATCTTCTCATTGGTAGAAGCCACATAGCTAGAAATGTTCTGCCCTTATTTGACCTATTCACCGTGCTTGCAATCAATGTTAAGTATATCTAGAGCAAACATTTTGGCCTCGCCATGTCCTAAAGCAATGAAAGTTGGTTACTTAGTCCCTCAAACCTGTTCCATAGTGCCTTGTGGATCCCTTGTTGGGACATGGGGGGTGCGGAATTTGAGACATTGGCTGATAAATATGATTCTGAGCATAACAAGCTATGACTTTAGTAACATGGAACAAAAGCAGAAATTGCTGGTCCAGCAGAATCTGAAGGAAAAAACAGTTAACATTTCAGGTCCAGTGACCCTTCTCCAGAACCCGGACCCAGAATGTTAACTGTGTTTTTTCCTTCACAGATGCTGCCAGACCTGCTGAGCTTTTCCAGCAACTTCTGTTTTTGGTCCTGATTTAGAGCATCCGCAGTTCTTTCGGGTTTTTATACTTTAATAGTCTAGGATGTTAGTGAGGTGGATTGACACCATCACTGGAGACTGGATTGAGATTGTCCAAATCTATTTCAGCTGGGTTGCTACACCAATAAATCTCTAGCGAGATTTTAAACTTGCCATCCAGGGTTTGCTTCATATCATAGCCCTTTGCTCTAAATCATCTGGGCACCCATTACTTTACTCTTTGCTAATTCTTGTTTGAATACTCCTCTGCAGATTGCAGCACACTAAGTCAAAATCTTTGTCACACAGCCATAGCTATTCTGATCTTGTGGTACTTAGGTTGTATACTTTTTCGGTGGTCCTGTTGGTTAGCCCCGCTCAGCAGTGAAATAGAGTGGAATGTTGTGGTGAGGAAGATAGAGAAGACTATTGATGCGATGACACAATCCTGCTTGAACCCAGTTTGCACTCATACTGGGTCTGTCTCAGATCCTTTGGTGCAGATGCTGTTTGCATGTCATTGTAAAGCAGGCAGTGAATGGTGTTGAATATCTGTGGGCAACTGAATTAGAGAAGTATGTTCCACAATCCCTTATAGATGACAGGGTGAAATGCCTTTATGAGATAGAAGGCCATCTACAGAGTTTGATGCATTCTCTGCACTTTTCTTGGATTTGTCACACCCTCGAAATCATGTCCATTGTGCCTCTTAACAGGTGGAAGTCACATTGAACTCAGGAAGCAGGTCTTTAGACACTGGGAGGAGATGGTTGAAGAGGATTCTCGCAATGACCTTTCCTCTGTAATTTCCAAAATTGGATTTGTCTCCTTTTCTAAAGGTCATTACAATTGTGGAGATGGACTGCACAATTCATCCCTAACCCTGAGGGAGTAACGAATAGAAAGATTTATGTTCAGTGATCTCCTAAAAAAAATTCCATTTACTCCCTTCTTTAAAACATTGTTTTCATTCCTTGCACGTGTTTAAGCACAGCAAAATTCTGTGACTGCCAGCAATGTTTTCATAATCCCAGCGTCTTTGGTCTTGTTACAAACAAATAGCAACTACTAATTAATTGTGCAGTACCAAGTTGGAATTTGTTCACTGAGGTTTTTAACAATGAGGCCTCCTGTGACCCAGTGCTGCTTCAACACAAGCCACAGTGATAAACAGTAGCTGAGTAACCTTCACATTTGAGACATGCTGTACCAATATTTGTTCAAGTGCTTTATGCAAAGTAGAAATTTGATGGTAACCTCTTAAACTTCAAGAGATTTAGAATTAACACTTAGCAAGAGTACAGAACAATAATAAATCTTATTGTTATTAGTTATCGAGTTAGACTGAACCTAGAATGTTGTGTTACCATCTTTGGAGTCATGACCCTTAAGACCTCAACATGCAAATGAGCTAAGTACCTGAACATTATCAAGTGGCTACATATATATTATCGTATATATTAGCTTAGATGATAGATATCTTCAAGAAAATGGATTACACATAGTTTATTTGTGATACATTTAGACAATGTAAGCATGTTATTGTTTGGTGCTCTGTTGGAATTTCTTTAGTTTTAAAAAATAAAGAACTGACCTTAAAAGCTTGATAGCTAAGAGATGCAGCATTGGACAAAATATAACACCTGCCAGAAGTTCTTACTGTTTAGAAAACAGAAGAAAATGAAATTTTGGTAATGAGTAACTCCAAGTTGGTAAGATCTGTGCAAGCAGCTAACTTATTCAAAGCTACCTTATTGTCTTTTTCAAATTTTAAGGAACAACAGGAGTTAATCTGGTCTGAACTAAGAGAAGGTACACTTTAAATTCAAATAACCAAACCAAAAATCAGATCAGCAGAACAAGCCCTAAAATACTTTTTAAGCCAAAAAAGGAACATTTAGCACCATGTGGAAAACATAGAAAGATGAATATCAAATTCCTCAGTATGATCTGGAAAACTATGGATTTATTTTCCAAGTTCAAACTGTTTAAATAAAGGGTAATAAAGTAAGCAGTGGTAGAATCAGCTAAGCAATCTATGAAGATACAGCAGTTGATTACACAGAGTCAATGTCTCAGACATTTCAGAAGTCAAGAGATATCCAGTCAACGTTAGAATTTATTGCTTTGAATTAATATGCTACAAACAACGGCCATAGATCATTTGTGAGTAGTTGCCGTGACAAAGGCAACAAATATGATGCTTTTACTGGCTGACCTATCAGAGAAGTGAATGGATTTGGCAATAAAATCAACAGTTCTCAAAGCATTCTAAAATCACTTCTTAGAAAACGTGGACAAATAGGAGGCTGAAAGAACACTGCAGGCCAGGCAGCATCTGGAGGACAGGGGCAGTCAATGTTTCAGGTATTACCCTTCTTCAGGACTGTGAGTATGGACCGTCAAAGGTAGTTCCAAATTTTGAATGTTTAACATGAACCTGTAGGCCTTGAGGGATGACGTAGTGGTGAAGAGCTGAGGAAGGTTATGTAGCCTGTCATTATGTGGTTGAAGAGCTGAAGTGCTGAAGAGGTCACGGCAGCATGGTAGTGAGAAAGGGAATTGCTGAGTTCATGACTGAGGGAGACAGAGAACTTCTTCAAAGTGGACATCCTTTGAAAATACTTTGCAGTGGTAAAACTTGGCTAGAGACAAAAACAACTGCAAATGCTCTAATCCAAGATAGACAAGCTGGAAGAAAACAGTAGGCCAAGCAGCAACTGGAGGAAAAGACCAGTCAATATTTCAGGTATTACCCTTCTTCAGAGCTGCGAGTCTGTTCCTTCATTGTCACTGGGTCAAAATTCTGGAAGCTCTTCCCTAACAACATTATGGGTCTACCACAGCCATGGACAACTGTGGTTGAAGAAGGCAGCTCACCATTACCGTCTCAAGTGCAACTTGGGATAGACATCATATGTTGGCCCACATCCTACAAGTGAATAATAAAATACAAAGTAAGGTCACATCATTGATTCACTGCTTGTAGCTGGCAAAAAATATGGAGCAACTGTAGCTGGACAATAGCACCTGTAAACACCAGGTGCAACAACTGTATTGATAGTGCAGCCAGATCAAGAGAAACAAGCAAATAGTGTGTCAATTGCAGTCTATCCCACATAGTCAGCATTTGTGAGGCATGTGGTACAAAAGGCCAGTCAGTCAATGTGTGCAAAAAAAACTGGTTCTAAGGATGCAGTCAAACAGAAAAACAGGGCACAACCAAACAGAATAAATGCATAAACACAGAGAATGTTGCAGAAACTCAGCAAGTCTGACAGTAAGCATGGGGAGAGAAATAAAGTTAAAGTTTCAAGTCTGTTATGACGCTTCTTCAATTCTTTAGAAGACAGGCACAGCAGCTTGGCAACAATAACAGGGAATGCATCCAAGACCCACGTTAGTTTAAGCTGATATGTGAAATGCATAACAAGATAAACCCAAGTTAAGACCCAGAGTGGAACAGCATCTGACCAGAGGATAAACAAACTTCCCACATTTTGAATGTAACACTTGAGTGAAGTCAACCAACTAGAGGCTTTTTTTTCCATCATCAACATCTTTGTCAAAAGAAAACGAGTAAACATGCACTCAATACCAAGACTGACAGGGGAGCTGGTGCAACTATCCTACCGTCCCAGTTCTGAAGAATCATTGGTACTCAATGGTACAAATGACACCTGCTAAACTAAATGCATTCAAGGGGTTGCCATTCCTTTACATTGATGTGGTAACAATCAGAGTGGAAATCACAAATACTTTACTTGGAAGACTTGAATGGATCAGCAGTGGCAGAACTACCAGCCTGATCTGACAATTTAGGCACCATGTGAACTATAACAACCTCTGCTAAACATATGGGATATGCCTTCAGTTTCTCTCTCAAACCTGGTATCAAATATGCTGAGAGATTGCTGAACCCAAACAAGGATGCAGTCATTTTACTGGATCTACAAATTGACAGCATGGACATACAATCAGAAGAAATGCTTAACATTGATCTTTTGCATTTTGATCAAGATAAATGCAACCAGTTTCAACCAGAAATTATTACCCACCCACAACTAAAGGCATTGTATTGAAGAATGGCCTGACACAATCTGTGAACTCAGTATCTCAATAGGCATGTGATAATAGGAACTGCAGATGCTGGAGAATCCAAGATAATAAAATGTGAGGCTGGATGAACACAGCAGGCCAAGCAGCATCTCAGGAGCACAAAAGCTGACGTTTCGGGCCTAGACCCTTCATCAGATAGGCATTGTCTGTCAGGGCATGTTGATGGAACTATAGACTGTTAGCCTGACGTCAGTGGTGGGTAATTCTGGTAATTCTGAAAGGTGGGACTTGCATGCATTTGAGAGGCAAGGACTGATTAGGGCCAGTCAGCATGGTTTTGTGTGAGGGAAATCATGTCTCTCAAACTTCATTGAATGTTATGAGCAAGTAACAAAAACGATTGATAAGAGTAGAGCAGTAGATGTTGTTTCCATGAACTTTAGTAAAGCTTTTGACGAGATTCCACATGGTGGACTAATTAGTAAAGTTGGATCACATTGGTGAGCTTGCCAATTGGTTACAAAATTAGCTTGATTGTCCGAGGAAGATGGTAGAACGTTTTTTTTGGACTGAGACCTGTGATTGGCGCTGTTCTATAGGGATCGGTGCTGGGTCCACTTTTGTTTGTCATTAATATAAATGATTTGGATAAGAATTTGGGAGGCATCATTAGTAAGTTTGCAGGTGACACTAAAATTGGTGGTATAGTGGACAGTGAAGAAGCTTATCTAAGATTTCAAAGGGATCTTGATTAATTGGGTCAATGGGCTGAGGAGTGGCAGATGGAGTTTAATTTGGATAAATGCGAGCTATTGCATTTTGGTAAAACAAACAAGGGCAGGGCTTATAAAATTAACGGAACAGCCCTGGGTAGTGTTGTAGAACAGAGAGACCAAGGGATTCAGGTACATAATCCTTTGAAATTTGCATCACAGGAAAACAGGGTTAAGTTGTTTAGCATGCTTGCCTTCATTGCTCAGGCCTTTGAGTACAGGAGTCAGGGAATCATGCTGAGGTTGTACAGAATGTTGTTGAGCCCTCTTTTGGAGTACTGTGTGCAGCTCTGGTCGTTGCGCTATAGGAAAGATTGATTAAATTGTGGAGAATTCAGAAAAGATTTATCAGGTTGTTGCCGGAACGGAGGGTTTGAGATTGAAAATTAGGCTGGGACTTTTTTCAATGGCGCATAGGAGATTGAGATTTATAGAGATTTATAAAATCATGAAGGGCATAGATAGGTGAATAGCAAGGGTCTTTTGCCTATGGTTGGAGAGTCCTAAACTTGGGGGCATATTTTTAAGGTGAGGGGAGAAAGTTTTAAAAAGGATGTGAAAGGCAACTTTTTTGGACAGGAAGTGGTTCGTGTGTGAAATGAACTGCCAGAAGAAGTGGAGGATGAAGGTACAGTTATAGCATGTCAAAGACATTTGGGTAAGTACATGAATAGACAAGGTTTGTAGGGACACGGGCCAAATACTGGCAAAGGGGATTAGTTAGGTTTGGGAACATGGCTGGCATGGACTAGTTGGACAGAAAGGTCTGCTTCCACACTGTATAACGTGATGAATCTATAAACATCTTATCAGGGCATACATAAATTTCAATACCTTGCAGCTTTAACATTCAGATCTCTCAATCTTAAACTGCAATTATATTAAAACAATTTCTGATAAACTGCCATTTAAAAATTTTACAAGGGACAAAATGTATGTAAATAATTGGGTAGAATGATTTCATGCACTGGTCATTTCATATAAGCCAGACTGTTGAAATGAAATGAGCTTTAAGCTCCCTTGCACAGTATGAATTCGAGCCTTTCAGTCGCTTAAGGACAGAAACCCATAGCACAGACAGCTTCCAATTCAATGCTGGTAGGCCGTTTGCCACTAATTTTCAATGTCTCTCTCAAGAGGTGACAGGATTGCTGATATGACATGTGGAAATATCACACTTTTCAACAAGGGTTTTGCTTCTGGGGTTGAGGCTTAAATTCATTGGAAGAGCAGAGAAGAATTAATGTATTATTTTAAGGTATTTTCAGAAAGGGCAAAAAATAACACATGCTAAAAATCATCTAAAACAAAGTCAGAAAATGCTGGAAATATCGCAGTACACTCATCAACATTGACAAACAGAAAATTCAGATTATTTTCTTCACAAATGCTAGATTAACACAACCATAAATTGGAATAGTCCTGACCTAGTTTGTAGCTTGGATGTTAACAAAGAGTGATAGGTGAATAGTTGATGAAAGTCAAGTCAGGCACTGTGACTCCTATTATGAATAGATAATGGATTTAACAACTTGGGAAGTGATTTCTAGGACTTTTTCACCTCATTCCAGCTTTTTAAAAAAACCCGTTCACAGGCTATTAAACTCATTAACTGTGTCTTTGTGATAATAATTAGTACACCTGACTCTTGACTTTCACCTGCTCTTCCCTTTTCTCTATTATTTTGTTTAGCTCTGGAAAGGCTGATTTTGCTGCATGAGCAAAGGCTGTGCTGCTGAAATATGAAATATTCTTTGATCAGAAGCTAACAGACTACGTTAATGTATTTCTGTACACGTTGCAAGCATTTTAACCTCTGAAAAGCAAAGGTTTAGGTTGGGTAAAATGTAAAATTTAAACATCGGGTTCTCTCCAAAGCTCCTGTGCCATTTTGATTGAGTCGAAATGGAATAGTAAGCCACCAACCCATTCTCAAGAGATGGATGTCCATTTAGCTATTCTAAATGGTCTGCGCATTTCATATAGCTGTCATTTTAGGGGCTCCTGCTGCACAGTGGTAATGTCCCTGTCTATGAGCCAGGAGGCCTTTGATTCAAACCTTACCTGTGCCTGAAGTGTGTAAAAACAACTCTAGACAAGTCAATTTAGAAAATATCCAGAGCTGCCATTTTAAATTTTACCTGACAGCCTGTATTTTCTGGGCTGAGTGAAGCCAATTGGATAAAGGGAAGCAAGGACTATTGGATGTAGGAGGTAAATGCCTTTCCAATTGTTGGAACCAGCTTACCTGTTTCACCCCATCACTCACCATGACCAAATACTACCATCCTACCATGCCTTCTGTTCTACCTCTGATCCCCACTCTATTCTGGCTGCTAATCTTTACCTCTCTCCATTGCACTTCTGCCTCTCACCTCCTGACCTTTCTATCCCTCTTTCGTGTATTCTGCTGCCTTCAGCTGTGGCTTGCACAGATCTTGTTGCCTAAGCCAGGCTTTGGCAGAAAAATAGCGACAAAACAGAGCCACCAGGTCCTTTTCTACAGGATGTGAGGGCAATTTGACCTTCTGGAGTTTCCAGGTACAAAATTGCCTTGTGCTTGCTCCAAACTCCCCAGTAAGATCTTTTCAGTTGTTAATTAGTGGTGGAACTGATATGTATGGCTCAAGCTGAGATGTGATGCACTAAATGTTTGAAAATTATGAATGAAAATGTAAACACATTGAGATTTTGGTGGCATAATTGCCCCAGTTTTCAAAATTTAAATTCCCACAAGTGGAGGAAGCAGGTTACAAATAAAAATGATATTAACAAACAGGACCATTGATCCTATCCTAAATGAACACAGCATCTGGAATATCACAATGAAACAGTTGAATCTATATGTTCACATAGCCCGGTGGCAACCATCCACCAGGTACTCACCTGGGAGAGGCGAAGTAACCAAGTAATCACCCAAAGCAAATCGGGAAAAGGTGACTGAAGAAATTCCCTTCTAAATCTCGTTAGGAGACAACACAGAGCATGCAGATACCACCTGTAGTATTGGATGTTTCTAAGTCTAGTCCATTGAACCGTTGAAGGTAAACATAGATTGCAATTACTATATAAATCAGTAACTTTTCTCTTAGGCTGCTAATATCGGGATTTAATATTGAGTTCAACATCTTTAAATTGTGAAACATTTCTTCGCTTCGTGCAGATGTGGCAGAGGCAAAGGAATTGGGAATAGGGGATGGAATTTTTGCAGTAAGGTGGGTGCACATTTCGTGCAGAGGAGATTTACTAGGATGTTGCCTGGTATGGAGGGAAGGTCTTACGAGGAAAGGCTGAGGGACTTGAGGCTGTTTTCATTAGAGAGAAGAAAGTTGAGAGGTGACTTAATTGAAACATATAAAATAATCAGAGGGTTAGATAGGGTGGATAGGGAGAGCCTTTTTCCTAGGATGGTGACGGTGAGCACGAGGGGGCGTAGCTTTAAATTGAGGGGTGAAAGATATAGGACAGATGTTAGAGGTGGTTTTTTTACTCAGAGAGTAGTAAGGGAATGGAACGCTTTGCCTGCAACAGTAGTAGATTTGCCAACTTTAGGTACATTTAAGTCGTCATTGGACAAGCATATGGACGTACATGGAATAGTGTAGGTTAGATGGGTTTGAGATCGGTATGACAGGTCGGCACAACATCAAGGGCCGAGGGGCCTGTACTGTGCTGTAATGCTCTATGTTCTATGTTCTTTTAGCTTGTTATCATGACCTCCCTCGCTCCAATCCAGTTACTGTCCTTTCCAGTCTGGCAGAAGAGAGACCTCACCGTCAACAACTTCTCTTTTGATTCCTCCCACTTTGTACAGACAAAGGGGGTGACCATGGGTACCTGCATGGGCCCAAGCTATGCCTGCCTCTTTGTTACGTGAAACAATCCCTCTTCCATACCTACACTTGCCCTAAACCCCACCTCTTCTTCCATTGCGTCGATGACTGTATCAGCGCCGCCTCGTGCTCCCAAGAGGAGCTCGAACAGTTCATCCACTTCACCAACCTCTTCCACCCCAACCTCAAGTTCACCTGGACCATCTCCAACACATACCTCAGCCTCCTGAACCTCTCTGTCTCCATCTCAGGCAACCACCTAGAAACTGATGTCCATTTCAAGCCCACCGACTCCCACAGCTACCTAGAATACACCTCCTCCCACCCACCCTCCTGCAAAAATTCCATCCCCTATTCCCAATTCCTTTGCCTCCACCAAATCTGCTCCCAGGCTGAGGCATTCCAGTCCCGAACATCCCAGATGTCCTCGTTCTTCAAGGACCACAACTCCCCTCACGCCGCCCCCCCACCCCCGCAGTGGTCGAGAACGCCATCGACCATGTCTCCCGCATTTCCTGCAACTCATCCCTCACACCCTTTCCTTGCAATAACCGCCAAAAGAGAATCCCCCTCATCCTCACATACCACCCCAACAACCTCCGAATCCGACGCATCATCCTCCGACACTTCTGCCAGCTGCAATCCGAACCCATCACCAAAGATATTTTTTCCATCCCTACCTTTGTCTGCTTTCCACAGGGACCACTCTCTCCGTGACTCCCTTGTCCGCTCCACACTCCCCTCCAACCCCACCACACCCAGCACCTTCCCCTGCAACCGCAGGAAATGCTACACTTGCATCCACACCACTCCCCTCACCCCTATCCCAGGCCCCAAGATGACTTTCCATATTAAGCAGAGGTTCACCTGCACACCTGCCAATGTGGTATACTGCATCCGCAATACGTGTTGTGGCTTCCTGTACATCGGGGAAACCAAGCAGAGGCTTCGGGACCACTTTGCAGAACACCTACGCTCGGTTCGCAATAAACAACTGCACCTCCCAGTCGCGAAGCATTTTAACTTCCCCTCCCATTCCGCAGACAACATGTCCATCATGGGCCTCCTGCAGTGCCACAACAATGCCACCCGAAGGTTGCAGGAACAGCAACTCATATTCCGCTTGGGAACCCTGCAGCCCAATGTGGATTTCACAATCTTCAAAATATCCCCTCCCCCCACTGCATCCCAAAACCAGCCCAGCTCGACCCCACCTCCCTAACCTGTTCTTCCTCTCACCTATCCCCTCCTCCCACCTCAAGCTCCACCTCCATTTCCTACCTACTAACCTCATCCCACCTCCTTGACCTGTCTGTCCTCCCCGGACTGACCTATCCCCACCCTACCTCCCCACCTAGAGGCTCCAACCCGCCCCTTTAACTTGTCTGTATTCTCTCCACCTATCTTCTCCTCTATCCATCTTCGATCCACCTCCCCCGTCTCCCTATTTATTCCAGAAGCATCTCCCCATCCCCCTTTTCTGATGAAGGGTCTAAGCCTGAAACGTCATCTTTTGTGCTCCTAAGATGCTGCATGGCCTGCTGTGTTCATCCAGTTCCACACTTTGTTATCTCACATTCTCCAGCATCTGCAGTTCCCATTATCTCTGGCAGGAGAGAGACTATTGTTCTACTATTATCACATTCTAATCATTTAACCTCAACTATCAACATCTTTTCTCCACCAGCACCCTGCACCCACTTCCCCCACACACCCCTCCCCAAAACTATAAAATAATTCTTGTTCTCTCCACACTTCTCTTCAGCTCTGATGAAGAGACTTCTAGGCTCAAGATGTTAGCTTGCTGTCTCTCCACACAGTGTGGAGCTGGAGGAGCACAGAAGACCAGGCAGCATCAGAGGAGCAGGAAAGTTGACACTTCAGCTCGGGACCCTTCATCAGAAATGGGGAAGAGGGAAGGGTGATCATAAATAAGTAGAGAAAGGAGGGGTGGGGCTGGGTAAGGTAGGTGGTATAGTGATAGGTGAGTGCAGGTAGGGAGTGGTGAGATTGATCAGTAAGGTGACAGGGCCGATAAGCGGGAGAGAAGATGGACAGGTTGTGTCAGGCCAAGGAGGCGGGAATGAGAGGGAGGGTTGGTCATGGATGCTGTCTGACCCACTGAGATTTCCCACATTCATTGTTTTCAGTCCCAGGAAATCATGATTGGAAGAACAAGCCATGAGCAGTATTAGAAAAAATCAATTCCACTTCTTTCCAATATTTTCCATGCATTTAGTATTTGTTAGACTTATATTCGAAGGTGTAGTTGATTGGCAGTCTGAGGCTGGAGTTCAGAATTTGGCACTTACTGCAATCTTACAACCTGATGCTCTTGTTCTGCAAATGACAGAACCTGTGGTTTTTGACAAGAGTGCGAATTATGTTGGCTTTTTGTATCGCGGAGTGAGCTGTCATGAAATTAAACAAAAATAAAGCTGGAATTGTGTTGCTAAATTGGATATCAGTGGGAATGCAATATTTGAAGGGTAATATGAAACAGGGACCAAAAGGTAACAGAGCACCCGAGGCCAAATATCTTAATCACACTATAATTGAATCCCTTTAACCAGGATTCTGCCCCTCCAATAGGATTGAAATAGCACTTGTTAAAGTCGCAAATGACATCCTGTATGGTTGTGAGCAAAGTAAACATTCCTTCCTCATCTTTGTCAATCTGCTAATAGTATTTGGCCCTGTTGACCAGAACGTCCTCCTCCAACGCCTTTGTCTTCCAGTTGGGTGATTCCGTTCTTGACTATCTCATTGCATGTAGAGCTACACTTCGAACGGCTTTCAGCTCCTGCACGATTACCTTTGCTGTTCTCAAAGGATCTATCGTTGGGCCTTCCTATTTTTCAGTTAATGATGACAGCCGTAAGACCATAAGACATAGAAACAGAATGAGGTCATTCAGCCCACTAAGTCTGCTTTGCAATTCGCCCATGGCCTATCAGTTTCTCTACCCATTCTCCTGCCTTCTCTCTGTAACTCTTCATTCCCCTTGTCAATCAAGAACTATCTATTGTTGTCATAAATACAATCAATGAGTTGGCCTCCACAGCTTTCTGCGGCAATGAGTTCCACAGATTCACCACCCTCTGGCTGAAGAAATTCCCCCTCATCTCAGTTCTAAACATTGTACCTTCACTCTTGAGGCTGTGCCTCATGTCCTAGTCTCTCCTACTGGTAGAAACGTTTTCTCCGTGCCCACACTATCTATACCTCTGGCAGCACATCCTTCCTTTTGATAAATTGCTTACAATATTCCAAGTGCAGTCTGACCAGAGCCTTAAACAGCCTCAGCAGTACACTTAACTTCTTGTATTCTAGCCTTCTTGAAATGAATGCTGGCATTGTATTTGCTTTCCTAACTGCTAACTGCATCTGTTTGTTACCCTTAAGAGAATTCTGAACTAGAACTTCCAAGAACCATTTGTGCTTCAGATTTCCAAAGCTTTTCCCCATTTAGGAATCCATCTATACATCAGATCTTCCTAACAAAGTACATCATTTCACACTTTCCCATCTTCGATTCCATTAGCCACTTCTTTGCCCACAATCCTAGCCATCCAAGTCCTTCTGCAGCCTTCTCTTTTCCTCAACAGTACCTGCCCCTACCTCTCTGTGTCATCTGCAAACTTTGCAATCTACAAAGTGCTCTCTGTTCCTTCATCCAGATGGTGAATGCATAACATGAAAAATTGTGGTCCTAACACAGACCGCCAGTGGAACTTCATCAGAAAAAGATCCCTTTATCCCTACTCTCTGCCCTCTGCCAGTCAGTCAATCCTCTACCCATGCCAGTCCCTTGCCCCTAGCACAATGGGTTCTCATCTTGTTTGGCAGCCTCCTGTGCAGCACCTCGGGAAAGGCCTTCTGAAAATCCAAATAGATCATGTACACTGGATCTCCTTTGTCTCACCTATTGTTAGCTCCTCCAAACATTCTAACAGGTTTGTTAGGCATGACCTCCCCTTGTCAAAGCCATGCTGATGCAGCCCTATTTTGCATGCACTTCCAAGTACCCTGCAATCTCATCCTTAATAACGGATTGTAAAATCTTACCAACAACCAAGGTCAGGTTAATCAGCCTGTAGTTTCCTGACTTCTGTCTCCCTTCCTTCTTAAACAAGGTGTTCCATTAGCAACTTTCCTGCCCTCTAGGACCCACTCTAACTCCAGTGATTTCCAAAAGATCATCACCAATGCCCTTATCCCCTCAGCTATCTCCTTCAGAGCTCTGGGGTGTAGTCCATCCACTCTGGGTGATTTTTCCACCTTCAGACCTTTCAGTTTCCCCAGCATTTTCTATTTAGCACTCTTTCACTCACCTGACTCTCTTGTGCTCCTGAGATGCTGCTTGGCCTGCTGTGTTCATCCAGCCTCACATTTTATTATCTTGGAATCTCCAGCATCTGCAGTTCCCATTATCTCTTGAAGTCCTGATGTATTTCATTATGAAAACTAATGCAAAGTGCCTATTCAGTTCCTCCACCATTTCTTCATCCTCCATTTACTGCTTCTCCAGACTCATTTTCCAATGGTCCAATGCCCACTGTTGCCCCTGTCTTAACTTTTAGATATGTAAAAGCCTCTTGCAATCTTCTTTTAGATTACTAGGTAGCTTACTGTCATATTTCATCTTATCCCCTCTTATTGCTTTTGTAGTTATCCTTTGATGGTTTTTAAAGGCTTGCCGAATTTCACCACATTGTATGCTTTTTCTTTTGCTTTTATGCTGCCCCTGACTTCACTTATCAGCCATGGTTGTTTCTTTCTCCCCATAGTATGTTTCTTCTTCTTCGGGATGAACTTCTGCTGTGCCTCCTGAATTATTTTAGGAACTCCTACCATTGCTGCTCCACCATCTCCCCTGCTCAGCTCCCCTTCCTATCAACTCTAGCCAGCTACTCTCATGTCTTTTACTTACCTTTATTCAATTGTAAGACCGTTACATCCGATTTCAACTTCTCCATCTCAAACTGCAGAGTGAATTCTATCATATTATGGTCATTCCCTCCTCGGGGCTCCATCGCTTTAAGCTCCCCAATCAAGCCTGTCTCATTACACATCACTAAATCCAGAATTGCCTATTCCTGTACTACAATGTGCTCCAAAAATATCTCATAGACATTTCATAGATTCCTTTTCTTGAGATCTGCTACCAACCTGATTTTCCCTGCATGTTGAAGCCCCCCAAGATTATTGTAACCTTGCCTTTTCTATCTCCTCCTTTATTTTCTTCTCCACATCCTGACTACTGCTAGGAGCCTGTGCACAACTCCCATCAGGACCGCTTTTCTCTTTGTGGTTGCTCTCAACTCTACCCACACAGATTTTATGCCTTCTGACTCTGTATCAATTGTTGCTACCACTTTCGTTTCATTTCTTACTAACAAGGCAACTCTGCTCATCTACCTGCTGTTTCAATAGTATGTGTATCCTTCGATATTTAGGTCCCAGCCCTGATCCCTTGCAGCCACTTCTTTGTGATACCCACAATTTCATGCCTGCCAACTGTGATACAATCTCATTTGTTCTGTATAAGCCATGCATTTATGTTCCATATCCTCAGTCCTGCGTTGACTGCCCTCTTCTCATAGTTGTCTTCTCCTCTGCTGTGCCTGGTTAGATTCCTGACCTTTTCCACACTCCCTGGGGGTCTATTAATTGCTTCAAGAAATTTTTAAAACCTCTGCTAAGCTTTTCCCACCTTTAACGTTATCCATAACTTTCATGAAACTAAATGCAGTATTTAGTTTGAAGACCTATACACAGCACTAGTTACACAATTCATTAGAGTTCTGGTCCCAGCATGATTCAGATACAGGTCTATCTGAAAAGTACCACTCTTGAACCCTTCACAGTTGCTAAATTATTTGGCTATTACACTGACATCCAATAGTGAATGAGCAGAAATTTACTCCAAATAAACATTGAGTAGACTGAAGCCATTGTTTTCAGTCCCCACTCTGAACTCCATTCCCTAGTCACTGATTCCATCCCTTTCCCTGAGAATTGTTTGACCCTAAACCAAACTTTGCAGTTTTTGTGTCATATTTGACTCTGAAATAAGATTCTGATCCCATTCAAGCCATCACTTAGATTGTCTATTTCCATCTCTATGATGTTGGAACTTGGCTGCTGCTGAAACCCTAATTCATACTTCATTGTCTCTGTCTCTGGCTTGATTAGTCAAAAACACTCCTTGTGTAGATTTTTGTCAGTTTGCGTAGGTTCCAAATGTGTCAAAGGGGGATGGAAACCCGGATTCAGAAGTCCCACACCCACTTCTGACACATCCTATTTTTGCTGGTGGGGAAATGGGGGCACAGTAAGACTCACACACAGAGAAAACCTGGACATGACAGGACCACTTGAACACATTGAAGAGAGGGCTAAATGCACAGTGGGTGATTTATGTGTTTTTGGATGAGATGAAAATGCTTGTAAAGGCCAGGTAAGATCTGTGGAGCAGTCAAATTATTTAAATATCTTGCTCTATACGTTTTGGTGAGCAAAAAATCAGCCCAGCGCCTGACTACAAGTTGGAAAAAAAACTATGTAAGCTGTTTCTTGCCCTAAGTCTTATCATTATGGCATTCTTACTGTAAAGGGATCCAGTGACACGGAGATAATATAAAGTTTATCAGGGATAGGTGAGAATATAGATTTGTGGCTACAATTATATCTATCATGATTATAATAAGTAGTGAAGCAGGCTTGATGGGTTGGACAGCTTACTCCTGCTCTTTGTTTGTATGACCATGAAGCTATCGTTGATTACTATAAAAATTCCATAATGATTCACTAACGTTCTTTTACAGGAAAGAAATCTGCCATCCATATCTTTTTTGGCCACCGGATCCATAATAACGAGGGTTAACTCTTAAATGCTCTCTGAAATGGCCTTGCAAGTCATTCAGTGGTATCAAGCTGCTATGAAAATGAATGAAACCAGACAGATAAGTGTAATTGACCAATGCATTGGAAACAACAACAATAGCACACTCAGATCTGTCAAAACTGCAAAGTTCACTTGAAGAACATCTTGGGGCTTATGCAAAAATTAGGAGAACTGTCTTATAAATCAGTTATGTAACAGTCTGACATTTTCATACTCACAAAAATTATGCTTTACAGACAATGACTCAGATTATTCCATTATTAAACCAGAGGTGGCAGCACAATGGTTTTATATGGTAGGGAGGGAGTTAGTCTGGGAGTTTAGACCCTGTGAAGTATCATGGAGTCAACAGCTGATTATTGTACACACCCACTTTTGGACTGATAACTCAGTACCCATTCATATTGAACACCAATTGGAAAAGGCACTGAGGGTGGCAAGGGCGCAGAGTGTATTCTGGGCAGGGTCTTTCAATGTCTATCATCCAGCATGCCTTATTACCATCACTACTAACCAAGCTAGCCAAGTTCTAAAAGATGTAGCCACTAGACTGAATCTGCAGCAGGGCTGAAGAAACAAATAAAAGGGAAGAAATCCATTTGCTCTCATCTTTACCTTACACCAATTTATCTATCCATTACAGTATTTGCAGGAGTCAGTACTGCACAGTCCTTGTAGTAGGTGAAGAATCATTTTCACGTTAAGGATACCCTATAACTGTGTTTTGTTGTACCAGTACTGTAATAAATAGTATAGGTTTCAATTAGATTTTAATTAGCAACTCAAATCCTGCCTCCATGAGATATTGTGGTCTTTAGGAGAGGGGTGCATAATATTCAAAAAACGTCACTGGGAAAAAGTTCCAGAGAATCACCCAGTCTCAGCACTAAGCATCCCCTGTGACTGTCTCTAAACTGTATCTGGATGTAGTCAAGTACTCTTCTTTCCTAACCCTGGAAGTTCCTGTCATCTGGAAAGTTATTTTGCTCGTTGGTCTCCCAGATTATTCTGTCCATAAACATAAAGCCTTCCAAAACTCTGTTATTTGTCTCCTGACCTGCGTTACCCATTCAGCTATCGTTTCTGTGTTTGCAGAACTACACTGTTTCTTTATCTGGCAACACAATGATTATAAAATTCTCTTCCTTGTGTTCATATCATTGCACAGCCTCATCCTTTCCTATCTCTTTCTGCATTTCTTTTTGCATCCCTAGAAGAAATTCCTGAGAAGGTTTGGGGACCTGACCTAATAGGTTTCTGCCCTTTATTCCTTTATGTGATACATACACAAACAGAGAATAGAGAGATATCGATCATGTGCAGCCAGATGTGATTAGTTTAGAATGGCATCATATCAGCACTGATATAATGGGCCTCTTCCTGTGCCATACAGTTCTATGTTCTATCCCTCTGTTCTGAATGCCCTTTTTCACCCATTAAGGTGTTGCTTAAAAGCAATTCTTTGCTTGTGCTTTTGGTCACCGGCTCCAATATTTCAGTAAGTGGCTAATTATCACATTTTGTTTGTTAGCCTTCCAATAAAATGTCCTGGGACATATATTACATATGAACTATAGAACGATAGAACTATAGAACATTACAGCATAGTACAGGCCCTTCGGCCCTCGATGTTGTGCCGACCTGTCATACCGAGCTCAAGCCCATCTAACCTACACTATTCCATGTACGTCTATATGCTTATCCAATGACGACTTAAACGTACCTAAAGTTGGCGAATCTACTACCGTTGCATTAAAGCTATGCCCCCTCGTGCTCGCCATCACCATCCTAGGAAAAAGGCTCTCCCTATCCACCCTATCTAACCCTCTGATTATTTTATATGTTTCAAATAAGTCACCTCTCAACCTTCTTCTCTCTAATGAAAACAGCCTCAAGTCCCTCAGCCTTTCCTCGTAAAGATGCTATATAAATGCAAGTTATTATTGGTGTTTTTGAAAATGTGCAATTTATCAGTGATCAACATGAAAAGTGATACATGTATTTGTCAATGCATTGAGTATAGGAGTTGGGAGGCCGTGTTGTGGCTGTACAGGACATTAGTTAGGTCACATTTGGAATACTGCATTCAATTCTGATCTCCCTGCTATAGGAAAGATGTTGTTAAACTTGAAAGGGTGCAAAGAATATTTTACAAGGGTGTTGCTGTGCTTAGAAGGTTTGAGCTGTAGGGATTGGCTGAATTGGCTGGGGCTTTTTTCCCTGGAATGTTGGGGGCTAAGTGGTGACCTTGTAGAGGTTTATAAAATCATGAGGGACATGAATATGGTGAATTGCCAAAGTTATTTTTTTTCCCAGGCAATAGGTTTAAGGTGAGGGGGAAAGATTTTACAGGGACCTAAGGGGCAACCTCTTCATGCAGAGTGTGGTGAGTGTATGGAAATGAGCTGTCAGTGAAAGTGGTGTAGGTTGGTACAATTACAGTATTTAAAAGACATCTATATGGGTATATGAATAGGAAGGGTTCAGAGGGATATGGCCGAAATGTTGGCAAATGGGACTAGATTATTTTAAGCTATCTGGTTGGCATGGACAAGTTGGACTGAAGGGCCTGTTTCTGTGCTGTACAGCTCTATGACTCTACATTTCAAATCTACTGGTAGGTAGACAATGCTGTTGTTAAACATTTTGAGCCAAGAAAGTTTTGCTGTTTTGCTTTTTGACATGTTAGCCATGTTAACACAATGGTTTGTCATTGTAAATGAAACAAGCTACATAAATTGCCTCCTTCAGTAGAGGCAGCAGCTGGCATGTACTGTATTTATAATCCCATTAAACAGCCTGTGAACTCTAGGATTCCTGTGTGACCATATACTGCAAAATTTATTACAATAGATAGCTACTGTGCTCAGAAAGTCAAGCCATCTGCAATCACCTATTTTGCAAAGGATTAAGCAAGGTATTCATTTATTTTAATACTTGAATATTTAGAAGTTTTTTAGGCATTTTTTTCCCTCCTGCGCTTTAGTTAACTCACAATATTGCTGGCAGCAGTGAAAAGATTATTTAGTCAGGATAATAAGGTTGGGGGAAAGTGATGATTGCTAGTTCTTCACTCTTTGGCTATTAGCAATGTTGGTTTCATGTTGCAATATATATGTTAATTTGACCATTAACGTTTTAAATAATATTAATACTTAGCTTGCTGGCATGTTCAGGCAAATTCCTGTCACTTGAGCCAATTAAATTTGTTTGCTTTTAGTTCATGCACTCTGAAACTGGAATTGTTATAAATATTTCATGAGTAAAATTGATCAAATATTAAGAATTAATTTATCACAGTTATATTGACCCAATGGGATCCCATTAATTGTCTTCAGCACAATTTTGCATAGAATTCAAAATCTTAAATTGAGCAGATCCTTCTGTTTCCCTGTTTCTGACTCTTTCGTCCACCCCATTTTCTGTTTTTTTTTAAGTGTGCCTATTTAAGTTTGCACAGATAAGAACTAATCTCATGTAAAAGAGAATTGCAACCCACACAGCTGCAGTGTTGACTTTATATCAAACTTTGGTTGGACCATATTTGGAACACAGTGACCAATTCTGATCTCCATGTCATGGACTATTGGATAGGGTGCACACTAGAATTTGCCACAACAACTAAACTGCATGGTTACACCAGGAGAGGTTGAACAGGTTGGGACTTGTAGAGAGAAGGCTGAGAGGCAACCTAATGAATGTCTTTATTAAGGGGTATTGATGTGGTAGATAGAAGGGTGTTTCTACTTTCAGGAAAGTAGATGCTATAACATAAGATGGACAATATTAAACCTGGAGGGAATAATGATTAGAATATGGAACTCACAACCTAATGAAGTAGCTGGGGTAAATAGCAAAGAACATTTGGGAGAAATTCATTCATGCAAAAGGTAAAGTTGCCATAATCTTGCCACTAGAGAGAGAGATGATCGGTATTTTACCCCAAAGGTCATTATGTCTCAAGTGAGGGGAGAGGTTGAGAAGATGAGTCCTTCATGGTAACCTCAGCTGCTGTGCAGATAGAATCCACGTTGTTAGCATCATAAATCTGCTGTTCAGTCAACCAAGCTAACCAACCCTCACTCAACAAGCATGAGGGATAAAGAAACAGAAAGATTTGTTGTTGGTGTTAGATTAAGAAAGGAAAGAGGCTGTGTAGAGATTAAGCATCACATGGACGTATTGGGAAAATTACCGATTTCTAGACATTAAATGCTATGTGGTTATATACACCACGTAACTAACTAAAGAGCATGTTACTTCAGTGTCCAATTGAAATTAAACTGATAGAACTAAAGTTAATGGTTTCTTTTGGTTGCAAGGATCAAACGTGCAAATGCTTCATTTAACATTATTCCTGGTAGGCATCAATGCGAAACTGCCAATAATTCTGCCCTAACTTGAATTAAATTGTCAGCCTCACTTAATAGCAAAGAGAATGTCTGTTCTTGGAGATGAAGTGTCACAGTGGGGTGGAAAGCCTATACTAGGAGCAGAATATAAGGAGCTGCAAGCTACTTGAGACTAGTGCTTTTGCCAAAAATCAATAGGCTGCTGAGATCTGACATGTACAGTTGGGTAGGAAGATTTCTAGAATTGATGGCTTCCATCTGAACAGTAAATATTTTATTGTGAAGAATAAGAATTTCAAATAAAAACATGAAATTTAAAAAGGTTGTGTTTAATAAAAACTCTCCAAGTCCGGCTTACTTTAACAGCAAACCAAAGATTCGCATTTGTATCACTTTACCTCAGAAACTTTTGTGCTTCTGGATTCAATAAAACTAGTAGTCAATGTATTTGCAACTTCTTTGTGGAGTAGAATTCCTAGTCAAGTGATACTTGATTAGTGAATATTTTCCAGTAACGTCAACAGTACAAACTTCATTAATGATTTGTGAGATGGCATTGTCCAGGATAAGTTAAAGAAAAAAGGAAAAATGGATGTTTCTTTCTGTGTGGAATTAATCATCTAAAATCAATAAATCAGCACAACTTCATAAGCATTGGCAAGGCTAATAAAGTCACATTTGTGCTGCTTGCTGAAACAGAATTGTAGATGTACTGAGAACTGCAGTTCTGCATTACAGCCATGAAATTTCGATGAAAGACTAGATTTTCCTCAACTGAAGTATACAAAAATGTCAGAACAGAGAGTGGATAAGTAGCTAAAAGGTCTCTGTGCTTTTTGGTTATACTTTAAAAATGAACCTTGCATTTTAAATGTAAACACAAGATTTAATGATACATTTTACTTGGTCACCCCCTACATCTACCTCGATGCATTATATTGCAGAGTGTCAAATGTAGAAAATAAAGGTAGAGGAAGAGATTCAGGATGAGGAGAAGACAATATGAAGTTAACAATTACTTCCCAACCTGAAATTGTTCTTTTGCAACAACATCTTTAAATGATGTCGGGATTAACAGAAATTTGAATGAAGCTTTCAGCAGTCAGATCTCACAATCCTGCCTTAGCAGCTTAATAATGCACTTTATATTACAGAACACATAAATCCTCCCATAAAATTTTGTAACCTCTAACTTGCTATGAACAAAATGACAAAACTAAATAAAATTTCTTCAAGTAAAGCATTAATAGTATTTAATGATTCATTTGAAAGCTTCAGCCTTAAGTATTATATTCACGAGTGAGTCATATAACCCATGGGAATATTTAACTCCATGTCCCCATTCAAGAATCAATAGCCTGATTATATTACATCATTTACAGCTTTACCAAAAAAAATAGAAAATTGGAATTCTGAAATTGAAACAGAATTTGCTATGTATACATAACAGGTAGGTCTGCAGTTATGTATATTTGTAAATCCTTCAGAATGATGATTTTAGCACCTTAAACCTAAACCAAAAACACTTTCAATTATTTTCCTATCAATGCATCAAAAAATTATATCAATTCAATATGCACATTTTAAATTCTTTCAAATGACTGTATTTTTAATTGTAGAAAGAAACTATTTTTAAAGTATTTAAATTTGCAGTGAATACAAACAATCTGTACTTAAACAGTGGATTAACTGCTCAAGTTAATTGCCAAATGATACTTAGCAAATACTTGCTTGCAGCAAACAAACTGATGTGTGTAAACTATTAAAATATATTTTGTTAGATGATTCCTAGTATCACCTAGCTTCTAGTTATTGTAAATACTAAACTAATGACCAATTGCAAGTACAGGCTGAATTTCGCCAGAAAATGGCAATGTGTTAACTTTGGGGAAATTCAGGGAGGACATCTCCCCCTGTGCTCTAGTGAGTTATCTGATCCTATCCTCTGCAGCTTGCTTTAATAGCGATGCATCACACTTCCACAGGGCCTTGCTCAAGCTATCATGCACTCAGCAATAGGAAACATACTCACTACAGCCAGGAACTCCTGGGAATCCCTGTACTTGTGTGACTTGTAAAGCTCAGCCATGCATCATTAAGCACTTCCATTCACGGTGTACATAGTGGGAAGGAAACGTAGAAAGAAAAATTCCCATAGGTGGCAGGACTTACACTTCATTAAATATGTGAACATTCTTAAATGTATTGCTATTTTGCAACAAAACCTGATTAACAAATTTTAACTGCAGCTACATGAATTGTGCTAACCTAATCGGCTGTTGTTCATATCAACTCATCTTAGAAACCAATCTAAAGGACTATTACTCTTTCCCTAATGCTCAGCGTGACATAACATCTTCTCATTGTTCAATATGTAGAAGCATCACATGCTGGAAAGACTACACACAGCTGATAATGTTAATTTTAAATCAACAATAACAAAAGTGAAGAAAAACAAATGAAAATCAGCATTTGCTACTGCTTGTCTTAAAGCAATAACAATTTTACAGTCAATGTGATCACTGCAATCAGCTCACATCTAATGGAACCATCAATTAAGTCCTGTCGAGCTTGTTGCACTGGATGCTGTAGTATTCTTCCATGCAGAAAGTGATATAACAAATGCTCAATGTCCTCATCTTTCTCTTCAGAAGACTACTGCCATTTTCCAGTTTTTCAACATCCATCTTATCCCCGTTTGCCTGCGATAGTTGTTCAGAGCATGGTATGCAAGAATTGGACAGTAAATCCTAACTGGACTATATTGATCCAAGCATCAGGACATCGTCTTCCTATTTGCTCCTCCATGGCTGGCATTGGTGGAAGCATGGGCTGTATTGTGTCTATGCTCAGCTTCAACGAGGGAGTTGTGCAATCGAATCATTGGGTACAGAATATGGTGCTCTTGTCATCCTGCAAGGAATACAGCCCCTGAAAGTAAGCAGGAGCATGAGAGTTCTCAAGGATATAGGCACATGTAGCTCCCAGGGTACCCGGCACTGACTCCCAAGGTATGTTGCTGCTAATAACAGATGACTTAGAACATAGAACATTACAGCACAGTACAGGCCCTTCAGCCCTCAATGTTGTACTGACCTGTCATACCAATCCAAAGCCCACTAACCTACGCTATCCCATGTACGTCCATATGCTTGTCCAATGACGACTTAAATGTACCTAAAGTTGGCGAATCTACTACCGTTGCAGGCAAAGCGTTCCAATCCCTTACTACTCTCTGAGTAAAGAAACTACCTCTGACATCTGCCCTATATCTCTCACCCCTCAATTTAAAGCTATGTCCCCTCATGCTCACCATCACCATCCTAGGAAAAAGGCTCTCCCTATCCACCCTATCTAACCCTCTAATTATTTTATATGTCTCAATTAAGTCACCACTCAACCTTCTTCTCTCTTATGAAAACAGCCTCAAGTCCCTCAGCCTTTCCTCGTAAGACCTTCCCTCCATACCAGGCAACATCCTAGTAAATCTCCTCTGCACCCTTTCCAAAGCTTCCACATCCTTCTTATAATGCGGTGACCAGAACTGTACGCAATACTTTAAGTGCGGCCGCACCAGAGTTTTGTACAGCTGCAGCATAACCTCTTGGTTCTGGAACTCGATCCCTCTATTAATAAAAGCTAAAACACTGTATGCCTTCTTAACAACCCTGTCAACCTGGGTGGCAACTTTCAAGGATCTGTGTACATGGACACCGAGCTCTCTCTGCTCATCTACACTACCAAGAATCTTACCATTAGCCCAGTACTTTGCCTTCTGGTTACTCCTACCAAAGTGCATCACCTCACACTTGTCTGCATTAAACTCCATTGCCACCTCTCAGCCCAGCTCTGCAGCTTATCTATGTCTCTCTGCAACCTACAACATCCTTCGTCACTATCCACAACTTCACCGACCTTAGTGTCGTCTGCAAATTTACTAACCCATCCTTCTACGCCCTCATCCAGGTCATTTATAAAAATGACAAACAGCAGTGGACCCAACACCGACCCTTACGGTACAACACTAGCAACTGGACTCCAGGATGAACATTTCCCATAAACTACCACTCTCTGTCTTCTTTCAGCAAGCTAATTTCCAATCCAAACTGCTATATGTCCCACAATCCCATTCCTCCACATTTTGTACAATAGCCTACTGTGGGGAACCTTATCGAACGCCTTGCTGAAATCCATATACACCACATCAACGGTTTACTCTCATCTACCTGTTTGGTCACCTTGTAGAATGATGGACTGGAACCCTTTTCTAATCTTCACCACCAGCTGCACACCCAATCTAGCAGCAATGTCCTTTAAAACTTAACCAGCTTGATCATGGGTGCTACTACTGAGCCTTCTTGGTGGTGGACATTGAAACCTCCCACCGAGAGAACGTTCTGCACCCGTGTCACCCCTGTGCTGCCTCTACATGTTGCTCAACATAGAGGGACACTGATTCGTTAGCCGAGGGTGGACTGCGTTGTAAGTAAGTCAGGCACATGTCTCATTTCTTCTGATTTTCTTCATGTTTTCCCAACTAACTCTCAAATGCCCTCGCTGTCCAGAGGCTGGGAAGATTCTATCCAGTACATACCAGAAAGTGCTAGAGAAACTCAGCAAATGTGCCAGTATCTATAGAGAAAGAAACAGTTAATGTTTTGACTCCAGGGTGTAGAGTTCTGGTCTACGATCATTAATTTGCTGATTTCTAGGTGGTTCAAATCACCCCCATATCTCTAATTCTGACATTAGACTTATTTAGGACTGTAAAGTGAAGAAGGCAGGAGACAGGTGTTTACAGCAAAAGGATCTCTGCATTTATTAAATCCAAAAAGTAAGTATAAAACAAGAAATAAAGGCAAATGTAATAAACAGTGAAATTAACGCTAGCAATGATACAGAGGACATTAATTAAATACACTATTAAATTAGACACGGGTTAAGCACTATGAGACGCTAAACAGCAGCTTTAGTCACAAACTTTAATCAGGCCTCCTACCCTTGGGGTTCCTGCACTGTCACCACCCACCTTTCCCTCCCTGCTAGCTAGGTTGGAAGCTTTGGGGTCTCGGGAGTTCAAGCTCATCACTGGAGAAGATGCGATCTTGCAGTACAGGTGGCTGTTCCCGCTTGCCATACCCCGTGCCTCAAAGAAGACTGCGGACGATGTAGACCTTCAGTCTGAGTTGAGTCTGCTGATGCAGTTAGGTGCGGTTTGGATTTATTGGGTGAGTACTTGATTTTCCTTACTTTCCAGTGGTTCGGCGAGCCAGTTTTCACCTCAGGATGTGTCTGAGGCTTTATGGTGTCAGTCAGGTTGGTGGTTTTCAGAGGTTGTCAGTTCTTAGGTCTGCTGGTAGTGGTCAGTTGCTGTTGGTGTGGAACAGGCCTGTGTTGGTAGCTTTTGGAACTGCTGTCAGATTCCCCTTCTGGAGGTAGATGTGCAAATAGCTCTCGGGGAGATAGCTGTTTGGGATCCCTCTTCTGGAGATAGCTGTGGGGATTGCTCTTGGTGAGGTCAGGGCCCACAATTATTCTAGTTGTGGGCCTTTTATCTTTGTGCCAAATCTGCACTTGCCATTGTGTTCCTTTGAAGTCAATTAGCTTTCTGACTGTTGAGTATGTGTAAATGTATTTTGATTGAGGTTGAATGCCCGATCTCTGTCTGACTGAATATTGATTAAACTTGAATGTCAGGCATCTGTATAGATTCCATAATGTCAGGGTTGTGTAGCCTGAGCTGCAAAAGTTAGTTCCGGTCTAGAGTGTTAGGCCTGGTTGATTGCCCTCTTAGAGTGAAGGTGTAAATTGGATTTTCGGGCTGAACGATGGTCCCAGGCTGAAGTCATTCTGGTTCTGTGTGTATTTGTTGCAGCCTGAAAGCAGGCTTTTGTCTGGTATTTCAGATGTTAGAAAAGTCCAGGGTCTTCATCCCATATTGTAGAATATGGGGATCTTTACTCAATCCTACAAAGGGTATCTCCTGATGGACAATGATTGACCTGTGCGGAGCTGTGTTTTAAATATAACTCTAGTGCCAAGAAACGTGGAAAGTACTTCCATTGCTGGCAAAAGAATGAATGCATGAGTGGGGTACCAGAGAGACATGGTGCATAAATATTGAGGCAAGTTGCAGGTAATGGTGTGAAATAACTCACTGGAGGTCATGAGGAGAAACCCTCTGTGGATCTTTCTGAAATTGACACTTATAGTAAAATTCAGCCCAGAGTTAATGTTTTGAATCCAATATAACTTATCTTTCTACAGTGCTTAGAGATAAGGGGAACTGCAGATGCTGGAGAATCCAAGCAGCATCTCAGGAGCACAAAAGCTGATGGGGAGAGGGTTTTGAAATAAATAGGGAGGGAGGGGGAGGCGGACCGAAGATGGATAGAGGAGAAGATAGGTGGAGAGGAGAGTGTAGGTGGGGAGGTGAGTCTCACCATCCCCCTCTCTGATGAAGGGTCGAGGCCCAAAATGTCAGCTTTTGTGCTCCTGAGATGCTGCTTGGCCTGCTGTGTTCATTCAACTTCTCACTTTGTTATCTTGGTTTCTCTAGCACTTTTCTGTTTTTATTTCAGATTCCCAGCATCTGAAATATTTTCTTTCTCTATCAGTCCTAAAGAGAGCAGTTATCATTTGAAATTGGCTAATAGCAGCATAAACAGCCCAGTAAGAAAACAAAGTTGCTGGAAAAGCAGAAGGGTCACTGGGCCTGAAACGTTAGCTCTGTTTTTTTCCTTCACAGATGCTGCCAGACCTGCTGAGCTTTTCCAGCAACTTTGTTTTTGTTCCTGATTTACAGCATCCGCAGTTCTTTCGGTTTTTAATTTAAGAAAATGTTGGTCTTGATTTTAATTTTCCCAACCCTATCTCCGCCAGAACTATTAGTTATTAGCCCACTGCCCAAAACCCAGTTTCCGCATGGTGGTATTTCATTTGGGTATAACTCTAATTGCCTAAAGACCTGGAGCTAACGCACCCATCTGGGAGGAATTCTTGATTCAGCATCCACAGCTGCGCAATACACAGATACCAGCACTGTACAATCCAGCCCATTATCTTGAGTCACTTTCATGGTTTTCTTTTCTAGCTATCACTCCTGCACTTCTCTTTTCCCACTACTTCCCAGATCAGATGCTAAATGTGTGTTCTTTTGTGCTAAATTCTCCATCTTTAGAATTTGGAATGGGATGAGAGCCAAAGCATGCTGGCCGTTACAGTATCAACCAAGCAGCACCTCTGAAATTGGCCTACAAGCTGGCCTCTGTTCGAACTCAGAAAAGTGAGCTTTTTATCTGAAACTCATTCCTTTTACTTTTCAAATTAGAACACTCAAATGTTTTACTTAAGTTTTCTTTTTTATTTCAGATCTCCCTTATTGGTTGCCTTTGTTCCTCTTCAGTTCTATTGTCATGCAGCTACCTCCAACAAGAGATGTCCTTAACATTCCTTTTCTTTTGCTCTGACCAGGCTTTTAAGCTTTTTATTTCAGTTTCTCAGCTTTTGTGGGTTATTTTTATCTCTTTTTCATGATTCATTTTAAGTCAGGAGAAATTGCACGATTTAAGTGTGTTTCTTTGTAATTCTCCATTTTAAAAAGTGTCCATTTAGAGGAACAGATTCATCTTAAATGATGTTTCACTCATACGTTCCCTCTGAGAGTTCCTGTGAGGTTAGCAAACAGAAACCATTAACTGAACTTGCACGGAATATGGGCTTTGAAAACTTTTTGCGGAAGGAAATGAAAGAAAATCAAAATAAAACAGTTGAGACTGAAGTCTATTTCTATGGTAATCTTTGGGACAGTGAGATACTGGATTTTCCTAGCCCCAGAGGGCTGCTCTATTGCAGCAAATATCAGAACACCTGGGACTTATCCAATTTGAATGCTAATAGGATAATAAAAAACTGTTGAAGATCTGAAATAAAAACATAAAGTGCTGCAAAAATTCACTTGTTCTAGTCCCATTTGAAGAGATAGAAACAGAAATAATGGGCTGAGTTTTGCCAGAAATTGGCTAAGTGTCAATTTCCAGGTAGGGTTCATGGAGGGCTTTTCTCTGTGAGTTCTGGTGCAGTTCTCCATATCTCAGCTCATCAGCTATATACCACGGCTCAATGACACCCACTGAGCATTAAGCAATGGCAGAAGCACCCTCCATTGCCAGAGCATCCTGGAATACTCAGTGCCAACAACCAGTCAGCCTAGAACTGCCCTTTATAGCACCTCTGCAATCACAAAGGAGACACGGCAAATACAAGCTCACATTCATAAATGTACTTCTATTGCACATCTTTACCTGACTGATCATTCTAACAGCAGTCACAAGAAACAGGTTACACTAGCATATTAAACGCCACAACATTTTGAAACTCGTCCTCAGGGAGTGATACTGTTTCCCTAATGCAGAGTGTAGACTAACTTCTTCTTTTTCAATGCGGGACTATGATATATTGGAAAACCTTCAATTGTTTAAAAATGAAAATTTTTATTCAGCAGCCCCAAAAGTGAAGGAAAGAAACAAGAATCTATGTATAAACGTACAGGACCTTGGCCTAAGAATACGCCCACACATTGCACCTTTATAATTAAACAAATCATGAGATGTAGCCAATCCTGTTGCATTCTTTACGTTGATGCATGGATCAATCACAGTCCAATTGCCAACCAATAAACACCCTGTACTTATGCGGGAAAGATTGTTGTTCCCTTTGAAATCCTGTGATTCTGCCCTGATGTAAGCAAAACAAAAAACTTTGACAGCATATCTTTTCTTTACCAAAGCTGAACAGTCGCTTCTGAAATGTTGTGGTAAACCAAAGACCAGACCATTGGGATTTTGAAATTGCGTTCGAACATGAATTAGGAAAATAAAACTAAATTCCTTTTGGTTTTGTTTTCAAAAATGACATAACTACCCAATGTGAAATTTTCAGGAACTCAGCTAAAGATTATTTTTGTTGAACTTCATGGTTTGATCTTTAGAATGCCTGGGAGTATAATTTCACTCCTACGTGAAGACATTCAGTGACTTCTTTTGAAGATTGATATTTATATGGAGTAAATTTTATGTCACAGTGTTAGAAAACCTCTTGCTGAGTTCATTTCTCACCGGTAGTGACATAAAGATATAGGAGCATTCAGTCCCTCCAATGCCTTTCGAGATCATGGCTTACTTCAGTGCCATACTCCTACCCTATCTCCATATCCCTCGATGATATCAGTGGCTACAAATTTATTAATCCTTGCTTTGAATTTATACAATTTTTGAACTTTTAAAGTCATTTGGGGTAAAGATTTCCAAAGATTCACAAACCTCTGAGTGAAGAGGTTAGCCTTGCCTTAATCCCAAATGGTTTGCCTTTTATTCTGAGACTGTGTTGTCTGATCCTAGATGCCATAGACAGGGGAAACACCCTTTTTGCATCCATTCTGGCTGATCTTTTATAAATTGTTAACATTTCTATGAGATTGCGTTTAGTTCTTCTAAACACCAAAGAATACAGGTGCAGCCTCCTCAAGCTCTCCACAGAGAACAATGTCACTTTCTGAGGTATGAGTTTGGTGAGAGCAGGTTTTGAAACTGATGTCGAATTTTACCCTGTGTCAATTGTAAATGCCCCGATCTAGCTCTCGCTAGGACTGAAGGCAGAAAAGGTGCTGGCTGCTTTCCAATACTCATGATGAAGAATTTTCAGGAGGGATGAACAAGAGAGGTAGGGCAGCCCTAGGGAGGTGAAACCACATCTCCTTTTCCTAGTTACACAGGAATACTTTTTAATCTATTTTTTGACTTATAAAGGAAAGTTCCTGATTGAGCTTTCAGCTTCTTTGATCCCTGACAGGATATCTTTAGAGCCCAGCCAGGCACCATGCCAAGCACAGTCAGCCTGGAGCTGCCCTTTGTAGACCTCTGCAATCACAAAGGTGACACGGGGGAATTAATTAATTTAACTTCCAATTAGACCTCAAGGGCTGAATTTTACAGAAGTTGGCAGTGTTATTTTTGCCAAGTTTCATGAAGGGCTTCTTGACACAAGGTATGGCTTCTTTTCATGTGCTAATGCCCCAAATTTGATGCATAGTGCCCCTCTCGTCCAATGCGAGCTAATTCTTCCATTCACCAGGGGCAGAAGCATTGCCACATCTGGATATTTTAGGATCTCTAGGGAATGGCATCTTCAAAAGGTTATGTTCAGCCGGTCGAGGGTTGGCAATGGGAATAGCCCTGCACATTTGGAAATTGGAGGCCAGTGAGTCTCACGTTGGTGGTAGGGAAGCTATTGGAAATGATTCTATGGATATAATCTATATGCATTTAGAAGCAAATGGACTTATTAACAATAGACAGAATGGTTTTGTGCAGGGGAAGCCATGCCTCACTAACTTGATTGAGGTTTCTGAGGGGGTGATTAGATTCCCTACAGTTCCCTTCAGCCCAACAAGTCCACACCACCCCTTGGAGCATCCCACCCAGACCCATCCCCCTATAACTCACACACCCCTGAATACTGCAGGCAATTTAGCATGGCCGATCCACCCAGCCTGCACATCTTTGGACTGTGGGAGGAAACCGGAACACCCGGAGGAAACCCATGCAGACACGGGGAGAATGTGTAAACTCCGCACAGACAGTTACCTGAGGCTGGAATTGAGCCCAGGATGAAGATGATTGAGAAGGGAAAAGCAATTGATGTTGTCTACACAGACTTCAGTAAAGCCTTTGACAAGGTCTCTCATGGCAGACTGGTATAAACGGTGTATCACATGATATCAGGGGCAAGCTGGCAAGGATGGATACAGAACTGGCTGAGTCTTAGGAGACAGAGGGTAGTGGTGGAAGGATGGGTTTTAGAATGGAGGGTCACGACTAGTGATGTTCCACAGAGATCAGTGTTGGGACCTTTGCTGTTCATGATCTACATAAATGATTTCGAGGAAAACATAGTTGGGCTAATTAGTAAGTTTGCAGATGATACAAAGATTGGCCGAGTGAGATAGTGAGGAGGATTGTCACAGGATACAGCAGGATATAGACCAGTTGGAGACATGGAAAGACAATAGCAGGTGGAGTTTAATTCGGACAAATATGAGATGATGCATTTTGGAAGGTCAAGCACAGGTAGAAATTATACAGTGAATGGTTGAAACCTTAGGAGTATTGATGTGTGGAGAGATCTGGGTGTGCAGGTCCACAGATCACTGAAGGTGGCAGCATAGGTAGATAAGGTAGTAAAAAAGGCCTATGGCATGCTTGCCTTCATTGGAAGGGACATTGAGTATAAGGTTAGACAAGTTATGCTGCAGCTTTATAGAATTTTAATTAGGCCACACTTGGAATATTTCATACAGTTCTGTTCACCACACTACCAGAAGGATGTGAATGTTTTGAAGATGGTACAGAAAAGGTTTACAGAGATGTTGCCTAGTATAGGGGATTTTAGCTATGAAAAAAGTTTGGATAGATTGGGTTTATTTTCTTTAGAATGCAGGAAATTGAGGGGCAACCTAATGGAAGTTTATAAGCTTGTAAATGGCATGGATAAAGTGGAAGATATGAGGCTTTTTCCCAGGGTGGAAGGATTAATTACTAGGGTACACAGGTTCAAGATGTGAGGGGGCAAATTTAAACAGGACGTCTGGGGCAAGTTTATCACACAAAGGGTGGTGAATGACTGGAACGCGTTGCCAGAGGAGGTGGTGGAAGCAGACACAATAGCAGCGTTCATGAAGCACCTGGACAAACACATGAATAGGAAGGGGGTAGAGGGATACAGGTCCTGTAATTGAGGACAGTTTTAACATGGAAGGGAAAAATGTGGCAGCACAGGCTTGGAGGACCGAAGGGCCTGTTCCTGTGCTGTATGGTCCTTTGTTCTTTCAGAACATTTACCCTGTTATGGCAAGCAAAACACAATTGGTGAGCTAATAAAATGTGAGGCTGGATGAACACAGCAGGCCAAGCAGCATCTCAGGAGCACAAAAGCTGACGTTTCGGGCCTAGACCCTTCATCAGACCCTCTCTGATGAAGGGTCTAGGCCCGAAACGTCAGCTTTTGTGCTCCTGAGATGCTGCTTGGCCTGCTGTGTTCATCCAGCCTCACATTTTATTATCTTGGAATTCTCCAGCATCTGCAGTTCCCATTATCTCTGATACAATTGGTGAGCTGTTTTTCGGATATGGGCATCAATACAGAATAGGACCATTCTCTTCCCTGCGGACTGGCAGAGGTGGTGATACCACCAGACTCTGCCATCCTGGTTTGAGTTTACCACCTGTGTCAATGCAGCCTCAACCAACAGTCTTGAAGAACAGTCATATTGGCTCAAAATTTTAACTCTGTTTCTTTCTCCACAGATGCTGCCAGACCTGCTGAGTTTCTCTAGCATTTCCTGTTTTTATTTCAGATTTCCAGGATCTGCATTATTTTGCATTTATATGCTGGTCCAACCAGCAGTTAGAAAGGCAAATGGTATGTTGGCATTCATAGCAAGATGGTTTGAGCAAAGTAGCAAGGAAGCCCAGTTGGTGAGACCTCTCCAGGAAAATTAAAATGTTAGAACATAAGAACTAGGAGCAGGAGTAAGGCAATCCCATTCCTGCTCCACCATTTGATATAATCATAGTTAATCCCATCTCAGCCTCAACTTCAACTTCCTGCCCACTCTCCATAACCCTTCAATCCATTAATAATTAAAAATCTATCTTTTCCTTAAATTTACTCAATTTCCCAGCATCCATCACACTCTATAGTAGTGAACGGATATATTTGGACAGTGGCTAAGCCTGAGACACTACATGTGTAGGGTCTCCCACCCGCCCGCCCTCCTCCTCCGACCAAAAAAAAGACTGGTGTATTGATAAGGTAAGTGTTTTTCTTTCTCTTTTTTTAAAAATCATGTGCTAGTAAGTAGAGTGATTTGGTACATTTTTTTTCATTTCATTTATCTAGTATTTGATATTATAGTAGGGCTAAGTCAAGCTTAAGAGTAAAGATGGCATGAGATCCCAGACCCGTGTTATGTTTCTCTTGCTCAATGTGGGAGCTCGGGGACATGGCTGATGTCCCTGACTCCTACACGTGCAGGAAATGTGTCTAGCTGCAGCCCTTATTAGACCACATGATGGCTCTGGAGCCATCAAGAGTGGTCTAACAAGTCAGGTGATGACTAAGCAAAAGAATGAGGGACAAGGAAGTGAATGAAGCCACAATCTGTGTTACACAATGTAAATTAGTGAGTGTGCTCTGATATACTTTGCTAACCATTGTGAGGTTGTTCACAATCATGAGAAAGTAGCAGAATTCCTACTATGAGCCGCTGACATGCTGCCAGATGCCATAGTCTTAGTTGTGAACAATTTACTCAGTCCCTTCTGTCACAAATGAGGAGGAGTTCAAATAGGTTTGCCCAGTTGATATTTTTTGGTGAAGATGTTCACAACATTTTAACTGTATCTCACTAGAGTAGACTAAGAAAAGATTTGAGAGGGTTTTAACACAATGAAGACCTGATAAAGTGAATTGGGAAAGACTCTTTCTGTGGTTGGGAATATCCACAGATAAAATATCAAAAGGGGTTAAATTGGATAGCTAGCAAATCTGGATGTTGGATTATGCTATATGATGTACAATGTAAACTTTGTGCTCCCTCGTTGTTTTATAGATTGTGACCTACAAGCCTGTGCTAAATCAGTTGTTCTTTGGCTGCATGCCTCTGCAGTAATTTCAATGTCATTTAAGATCAACATCATTTATAGCTAGAACAACAATATTGGAAATTGCTGGAGAAACTCAGTACCTCTAGCACTGTCTGTGGAGAGAAAACAGAGTTAATATTTCACACTCTATTGCTAATAGTTAATGTGTGTTATTTAATATCAGAACATGCTTCATAAAGGGGTGTCCATTCTAGCAGTGGCTGAAATGCTTGAATATCGTTTGAAGAGCTTCAGTAAAGATCTGAGAAGGTTTGAGAGGGAAGAGGGTATGTGCCCAAATTTCTGGACAGTTGTTGACATAAAGAGAAAGGTTCTCTTCTGTCAGGCCAACAGCTTTTCCAACCAACTCATAAATCAATTTGCCACTAAAAATATGAATGTGGTGCTGCAAGAAGTTTAATGACTTCACATGAGTGTTCAAGGACAATGAATACTTCATATCAACTCCCAACAGTAATTCCGTTAGCCTCATTGTCTGCTTCAATCACCACGTCCCTTTTACTCACCTAGTTTTGGTGCCATAACTCACGTGCAAGTGTTCCAGCTGAGCATCAGACACTTAACGCTGCTGCAGGCTGCAAATTCACATCTCAGTTTCCACATGCTGCCGCCTATTCTACTGTGGCAGGCACCCTACCAAAGTATATTGTAACACATTCACTGATAAAGCTCCCTCTGTTTTGTAGGACAAGGTGCCTCATAGTAGACAGCAGTAAACTGAGGTGTAGCAGGCATGGCTATCCACATTGGCACCCATGAGGCTAAAGTGTTGGGAATAATTGGACTGGCTACTACCAAGGCCACGGCCACCAGAGTTATTAAAGCACTGAAGGTGATGCTATGTTCCTACTCCAACCACCTTTTCAAATCACATGTTACCCTTATCCTGTAATCCACTCTGATGGACGATCTGCAGATGATGTAACCACACTCCTCCTATTTATCTCCTTTTCCTCATCCCATTGCTTGTCCTTGTGCATTTCTGCTTGCAAATATCAAAGCTTTTACCACATGCTCAGTCAGTAGTGCCTAAGGTTGATGGTCTAGAGGAAGAAGTTGTGATTAAACCTGCTTTCTGCAGTCACAGGCCAAGATGCAGCCATTGTATATACTTTAAATGATAGTACAGACATGGAATTTGCATGCTTTGAATCACCAGGCACCATTGCTAGGGAGAGAAGATAGTGCATGTGCCAGTAACCCAAAGGTTGTGCTTGTATCCTGTCACAGAGGGTACAGATAAAGATTTCAGTGGGTTGACATAGAGAAAATTAAAACTGATGGCCGCGCACTGAGAAAAGCCTGCCATAGAGCCTGTTGTGACAGTCAAGGGGAATGCAGGTATCCAGCTTTACCTTTCAGTTTCCTATGCACAACCCATTCATTCTAGTCTGGAAGAAGTGATGAACTTCATGACACCATGTATGGATCTGATCATGATGCTTCTGGTGCCTGATATCTCAGCTTCCTTTGCAGCACAGGCGGTGACCACCCACCATCTGACTGGTGCAGTGGAAGCTCAAACTGAGGTCATTAAATTCAGGCTTGCCACCATGCACCAGGCTCAAGGGAACTTGCAGGTTCTCATCATCCATAAATTTGTTCAAGTGAACCAAAGCCTGATCACACCCTCATGCATATGCATTTTCAATATGGTAGTGCCATATGACTCTTCCACCTCGCCTTCCTCTCTATCCACACATGAAATGGTCATTGCAGCTATAGGAAGAAAGGCTGTGCTTTTGTGGCTGCCAGTTTGTGGAGGATCCCTGGAATGGCCCAGGCAATGGAAATGTTGCGTCAGCATCATGATAGTCAGTGTAATGATGTTCTTCATTGCAGTATGGCTGACTTTGTAATGAAACTGTCCACAGATTTTAGGGTTGTATAACCAAGTAATTTGCCTGATTTTTGGATCCTTGTTACTGAGTGACTTCTGGCTCCATGTAGCATCTCATAGATGGCTGAAGCTGTAGATTAATTCAAGGTGAAAGCATTAGCAGGCATTTAGCACCATGATGTTTTGGATGTGGTTGCTCACTAACTGAACACTGAGTGTGTGGTATCCGTTGTAGTCAATGACTCCTAATTGTATGGAAAAGCCAGCTATCCTGGTGAAGGCAAGTGCTCAATTCAACTTATTCCATTTGTTTAGTGAGAAGACATCTGTGAGGTGTTTGTCTTCTTCACTCTCTATATTTCTTCACCTGCCAAAGGAAGTTCTTCAGCCCGAAAAGAATTAGAATTACTGCCCCATGACTGGAATCAAATAAGAACATAAAAAATAGGAGTAAGAAGTAGGACACTTACCCCTTCAAGATTGCCCCTTTATTCCATAATATCATGGCTAATCTGCCCCGGCCTCAATTCGTCTTTCATACCAACTCTTCGTAGCCATCAAATCCTTGATATTTCAAAAGTCTATCTCCTGCTTTATTACTCTCAGTGATCTAGACTTTGTAGCTGTCTAGGTTAGACAATTCCAGATAGTCCCTACACTCTGAGAGATGAAATACCTCCACATCTTAGTTTTAAATGAATGAACCCTTTTCTGTAACTGGGTCCCCTGGTTTGAGCCTCCCACTAATCAAAGCATCATCTCAATATCTATCATGTCAAGACCCCTCAAAATCTGGTATGTTCCAAAAAGATCATCCTTTATCTTTCTAACCCAATTATCATGTCCTTTAACCCAGGAAGCAAGCTTGTGAATCTTTTTTGAACTCCTCCAATGTCTGCACATCCTTCCTTAAAAACAGGGACGAACACTGCACACAGCACTCACGGGGCAGCCTTACCATCACTGTGCACAGCTTTAACAAGACTTCCTAAACTTTAACCCTGAGCAATAAAGGCCAGAGTTCCATTTGGCTTAATTACTCGCTGCACCTGCATCCTCACATTTTGTATTTTATACCCAAGAACACGCAGATCACGCTGCTGCAATTTTTTTGAGTCTCTCTCCATTTAAAAATAGTCAACCTTTGATTCTCTGACCAAAGTGCATGACCTCACACCTTTGTACATTCAACTTATCTGTTACACAAGTGCCCACTCATTCAATCTGTCTATATCCCCTTGAAGCTTCTTTTTGTCCTCATTGCATGCCTTCCTATTTTTATATCTTCAGCAAGTTTGGAGTAATTCCACTGTACCCCCACCCCCCAAGCCATTAATGTAGATGGTATATAATGGAAGTTCTTTAACTGGTCTTAGTGGTACTCCACTACTTACATATTTCCAACCAGAAAGGTTGTGTGAAAAGGCTGTTTCACCTACAATACCACATCTTCACTGTTCTTTCCATAACCTTCAATGTTCCATCATGCTTAACCTTCTATTCTCTCTCTTCCATGCCTTTCCATTAAATACATTGAACCACCCAACCCCCACCTCCTTGTTTCCACAGTCCCCTTTCTCCACCTCATTTTTTTCACCCAATCATTGTTCCTTCACCAGGATTCTATCTGACTCTTAGGTCCTATTGTCCCATTGCTCTCTCCTCTGTTCCCTGCCTCATTGGTAACCTTCCACTCTCTCCTCTTCCTCTTTTAAATCACCTCTTTTTGTTCACTTTCTCTTTTCCACTTCACCTCTTCTCATTCCTGCTTCTTGCTACCATTCTTTCCCTCTTATATTTCCTCCTCCCCTCTATTATATACTGTCCTATTAGAAAAAAAATTAGGTGGCATGGTGGCTCAGTGGTTAGCACTGCTGCTTCACAGCATCAGGAGCCTGGGTTCAATTCCAGCCTCAGGCGACTGTCTGTGTGGTGTTTGCATGTTCCCCTTTTGTCTGCATGAGTTTCTTCTGGTTTCCTCCCACAGTCCAAAGGTTGGGTGCAGGTTAGGTTGATTGGCCATGCTAAATTGCCACTTATTGTCTATGGATGTGTGTGTCGGGTGGATTAGTCATGAAAAATGCAGGGTTACAGGGATAGATGGGAGTGTGTGGTGATTATGGGATGGTCTTTGGAGGATCACTGTGGGCTTTTTGGGTTGAACAGCCTGTTTCCACACTGTAGGGATTCTATGAGGAAATCCCCAATCAGTGGTTCTCCTGTTGTCCTCTGTTGCTGCTCTACCTAAAGGCTGCAATTAGTGACTGCAACTGTGCAATTTATGGAGAATTCATCAGTAAACTTTCAGGAAGTGTTTATAGATACAAAAATGCAGTGCATGAGAAAATGAGGATTTCCAATCTTCTTCCTTCTGTTTGAAACACTTGTTATCAATGCTTGTTCTTTCTTTGATTTTTATAGAATCATAGTCATACTGCATGAAAAAGGACCCTTTGGTCCAAACACTCAATACCGTACATAATCCCGAACTAAACTAAACCCACCTGCCTGCTCTTGCCCCTTTCCCCTCTAAACCTTTCCCATTCATGTATCGATCCAAATGCCTTTTAAATGTTGTAATTGTACCTACATCCACCACTTCCTCAGGAAGGTCATTGCACACATGAACTGCTCTCTGTGTAACAAAAAATGCCTCGTCTTTTTTAAATATCCTCTCCTCTTGATAAAGCACATGCTGCTTTCCATGACTTTTTGCTCTCTAAATGCTGAATATAATCAGCAAGCAAAACTGCTTTCCAGGACTCTATGTTAATGAAATGCCAACCTCATTATGGTTCACTCTGATTTTTAATAAAATTCTTAAAACGTATTCATTCTTGTTCATTATTGCTGTTTGTTGTAGTTTTATCAGTGACTATTTATGGCTGAAAGCATTTGTCTACTCGTCAGCTAAGTGAATCACATGCAAACTAAAAATAATTCTATGGCAACGGTTTCCACAGACACAGCAGAGATGAAGCACCTACCTAGTTTCATAACCGACTGTCTGTCTGTTTTTTGAGTGGGCTGTCAAAGAGGAAATGAGCTCGGTATCTGATTTTATTTTTCAAAAAATGAAATCTTTTATCATTTACTTGTGTGTGTCACATTTTCTCATGTATCAAAACCAGCCTCAAATACCTTTTGTTTGCCTATATCTCAGTTGAGCTTGGAGCTGGCAAAATGCTGTTTTGCTGTTATCAAAATATGCTGGTTTCTTCTCTGGTTTGTTTCATCATTCCATTGGGAGGACAGAGCAGTCTGATCTGCAAATACTTCCATTATTGGAATTTATCTTGGTCATTTGTTGTCCAATACAAGAAATACTGTGTGGGACAATACTCACTCTTCCTATTTTTGTCACCCACAAAGAAGGAACATTCAAGGACCCAATCAGTAATTGAGGAAATGCAAATAAAAACAGAAAATGATGGAAGTATTCAGCAGGTCTGACAACATCTGTGGACAGGGAAACTGTTCTTTCTTTTTATTCAAGAACCTTCCTTCGTATCTGGGAAAGCTCCTCCCAATAAGAGCAGATGGATGTAAACAGGGTGAGGATCTCTGCAACATTTGCACACTTCACTTTGTGTACACACCATCATAAAGGGATTCACACCTTGTATCCTGATGCTTAATAAAAACTGTCAAATAATTGAGAGTAACCAATACTTGAATTGACAGGAAAATGAAAAGCTGTCGGATCTAATGGATCTTGGAACAAGACGCTGAGTGGGGAAGTAGAAAAAAATAGGAGTTAGGAGCCATAATAGACCCTTGAGCCTGCTGCACCATTCAGTAAGATCATGGATGATCTGGTTATGGCCTCAGCTCCGCTTGCCTGGCTGCACCCCATAAACACTTGACTCCTTGCCTATCAAAAATGGTACAGAAGATTGTAAGTCTGAAATAATTGATGTGAATAAATGACTACTGGTAAAACAGATCAGTCAATAAACACTAAAACAAAACAAACCTGTGCAATGCTGGAAATCTGAATCAAAAATAGAAATCACTGAAGAATCTCAGTAGGTCTGGCAGCATCTATGGGGAGAAAGCAGAGTTAACATTCTGGTCCAGTGCCCCTTCTTCAGAGCAGTTAGTAGCTTGGAAAAAGTAGTGTATCTGCTGAAGATGAGGCTGGAGGAGTAGGTGAGTAGGTGGAGATAGTGCACAGACAGCGAGAGAAAGACAATTGGGCAGACAAAGGCATAGATAATAATAAGTCATGGAGGATTTAAAAAAAGCTATTAATGGGTACCATAACTTGATGAAAATGGGTTGGCTGTGCTAAAAGCAACCCATGTCATGACAGGTCCAGGAGTGTAGAGTGGGTAAAGGACATAGAGGAAGTTGTTCAGCTTCTAAAACTACTGAGCTTGATATTGAGTCCAGAAGGCTGCATGGTCCCCAAGCAGAAAATGAGATGCCGTCCAACTTGTGCTCAGCTTAAAAACCAAAAGAACTGCGGATGCTGTAAATCAGGAATTAAAACAAAGTTGCTGGAAAATCTCAGCAGGTCTGGCAGCATCTGTGGAGGAGAAAACAGAGTTAATGTTTTGGGCCAGGAGGGTCAGCTTCACTGGAGCGCAACAGCAAGCCTGAGAACATGTTGGTGTGTTGAAATGACAGGTAATCGAATGCCCGAGTCACTTTTGTGTTCCGCAAAGTGGTCACCAAGTCCAAATTTCATGTCCCCAATGCCACAGTGTGTCCGGAGCCTTGGATACTGAGGAGGGAAGAAGTGAATGGGCAGGTTTTGCACCTTCTATATTTGCATGGGAAGACATGGCAGGGGTATGATGAGATGTTGGGAGTGGAGAAGGAATGGACCAGGATTTCCTGGAGAGAACAGTTGCACTGAAGTCTGACAAGGGAGGGAAGGGGAATGTGTGTCTGGTGGTGACATGTCTCTGGAGGTGTTGGAAATGGCAACTTATTAAACATTTTGGCAACAAATATTGAAATCACAATGTTAAGAGATCAGATAATGTCTGCACAAAACCGAATATTTTGAATTGAATTGAATTTGATTTATGAAAATGGCCCATTATTTCTTGCACATCTCACGAAAGAAAAAAGCTTCAAGAAAGTGCTTAAATTTTTTTTATTAATCTTGAACTGAAGTGTTTAAAAGTAATCACAAAATATGCCATTAAACTATCAACTGTTGTATAAAGCTCAGTCTGAAAGCTTTTTGAATTCTTTGAGGATAGAAATAAAATTAATACATAGAAACAAGTGCTTCAAAGCCCTGTAAAGGTGTGATGTACAAAATCATTTATATGGATATTTAGTTTTCTTTATATACCGTCAATAAGAAACAGTTATTCATATGAACTGCATCTATGTTACAAACCGTCAATGCCACACTGTATTAGTAGTTGATGAATTTCTTGTTTGAAGAGCATTGCAATGTCAATAGTGGCTTACGAAACGTTAAAAGTAATGAGCAGAAGAAGTGACAGAAACAATTTGGGCAGAAATTAGTAATAATATGAGGACAACAGAATCGTAATTGGCAGCGCCAATCCACATCGAACAGGGAGTGAAGAGGTTGATGTCAGCTGTTCCAACAAGTGAGAGAGCCTGCAGGGAATCACAACGTGATAATTGTAGATGATTTCAATATCCTAGAGTTAAAGTGGGCAGATCGTAAACAATTGAAAGGAAGGGGTGAAAGAACAAGCAAGATAATAAGCGACTTGTTTTTCATATAGGAAGCTGTGGCATGACAGCATCAATTTTAGACTGAGCATTTGGAAACTTCTGAGAAATGATTAATAATGTAGAAAGAGGTGGACCAATGGGTTTTAGTGATCATTATATAGATGATTGGATGTTTCCAAACCAGCATGAAAATATCATTCCTGTTGTGAGGGATTGTGCATGAGAAAATTTGGGGAAGTGAAAATTAATAGGAGGAGGCTTGAAACTAGTAGAGAAATCTAATGAAATGTGTAATTATTTAATTTTATTAACTGGAACACAGTGAATTGGGATCACTAAATACTGCCAGTGTTGCGTGGGGAACTGCAGCGCAAGTTGGCAGGCTGGGGATTCATGGGGTTGATTGTAAGTGCAATTTTCTCTCTGCAGAACATTACACACTGTTGCTTTCAGTGAAATTGGACAGAGAACAAGACCAGCATTGCAGCCAATCTCATCAATTTCCTGACAAGTGATGTTAAGTATGTTTCTGGTAAACTAAACTAAGGGGAAGACAAAAGATCTCTCTTCTGCTTCCCCAGTAATGCTGAATGTCAGGGCAATGTCTTCAACTAGATTTATTCTCAACTCATATTGTTAGAAATATGCTGGAAGCTGTATTCCCTGGTTTGCATCTTCTGAATTTTACATTGTGCATGGCTAGATATGGGATGCAGGAACTGGATTTTAAATGAAGCAAAAGAAGTTGGGAATGAGTACAGCATATCTTCCAGACATGTTCTGCACCTATGTGCCTCGAATTCTAATAAGACCTTAGCAGCAAGAACAGGAAGAAAATGTTAGCTGTGTTAAGAAAACATTCAGGCCAATTTTAATAGCCAACTAGGTACTTATGAGTCACATCATCTGAAAATGGAAGTGTTCTCCAATCTTTTGACAGCTAATACATTTCACTGTCTCCTTTTCTATTATTGTACAATTTAATAAATCACATTAATTTAGTGATGAGTCATAAGAGCCAAGATAGGTGTCCTGAACTGGATTTTGTGTGCAAATGTTTCTCATTTACAGATTACCTGTTAAAAGGTTATTGATCTGAAACATTAAACCTGTCTCTTCCCACAGATGCTGCCTGACCTGTTGAGTTTTTGCAGTATTTTGTTTTCTTTTTATACTACATTACCAATATTTGCAGTATTTTGCTTTGTATCAAATAAACTCTTGTTTCTAAACTGTGCATTGTATAGCTTTATATTTTAATGAGAATATTCTTTATAATTAGTGTGTGTTCTGTTTTTGTATATCAGAGTAAGTGGCTTTTTTTGGCATGACTTTAGTATGATGATGAATTCATTGTCTTACACGTTATATTTTTAAAATTCACCATGAGCTAATCCATGGCAGTGGGACACCCTGGCACTGGTAAATATTTTACTTTGACTGGAGAGGATGGTGAGGAAAAAATACAGCATTAATTTTGGATTTGAGTTTGCTCGCTGAGCTGGAAGGTTAGTTTTCAGATGTTTCGTCACCATTCTCGGTAACATCATCAGTGAGCCTCCGATGAAGCACTGGTGTTATGTCCCGCTTTCTATTTATCTGTTTAGGTTTCCTTGGGTTGGTGATGTCATTTCCTGCGTTAGGAAATGACATCACCAACCCAAGGAAACCTAAACAGATAAATAGAAAGCGGGACATAACACCAGTGCTTCATCGGAGGCTCACTGATGATGTTACCGAGAATGGTGACGAAACATCTGAAAACTAACCTTCCAGCTCAGCGAGCAAACTCACATCCAGAACCTCAACCTGAGCTACAAATCTTCTCAAAACTCACTAGCATTAATTTATCAGAACTTGGCAGATACAGGAGTTTAATTGGGAATTGATGATCTCGGTGTTAAGGGTTGAGGATGTGGTGGAGGCAGATTTTAATGAATTATTGAAATGCTTAAAAAAAACGACAGTTTTAAGGATGACCGTATTTATAGTCATGTGTGTGTGACTGTCTTTTTCCCAGGGTTAGAGAGTCCAAAACTAGAGGGCATAGGTTTAAGCTGAGAGGGGAAAGATTTAAAAGGGACCTAAGGAGCAACTTTTCACACAGAGGGTGGTGTCTGTATGGAATGAGCTGCCAGAGGAAATGGTGAAGGATGTTACAACATTTAAAAGGCATCTGGGTGAGTATATGAATAGGAAGGGATATTGGTCAAATGAAGACAAGTAGGGCTAGATTTATTTAGGATACCTGGTTGGCATGGACGCATTGGACAGAAGGGTCTGTTTCCAGGCTGTATAGCTCTATGACTCAATGACTGTAAATGCAGACAAATTACATAACTTGAAGCCATTAAAAGTTATTAAGCTTATAATTCAATTGGCAACCTTTCAAAGATTGTCAACATCTTCTAATAAAGTGCTTGTTATCTGCTGTTAAAAATAGCAAAGTTATTTTACTAAAAGGACACCTTGAATTAGACTATCATTGTTCAACACACACATGACCATAAATACGGTCATCCTTAAAATTGTCGTTTCTTTTTTAACATTTCAATAATTCATTAAAATCTGCCTCCACCACACCCTCAACCCTTAACACTGAGATCATCACTTGCCAATTAAGCTCCTGCGTCTGCCAAGTTCTGATAAATTAATGCTGTATTTTTTTCCTCACCGTTCTCTCCAGACAACCTAAAATATTTACCAGAGCCAGGGTTTCCCACTGCCATGGATTAGCTCACTGTGAATTTTTATAAATAAAACATGTAATACAATGAATTCATCATTGTGTTAAATTCACCCTATCCATGCCCCTCATGATTTTATACACCTCTGCAAGTTCACTCCTCAGCCTCCGATGCTCCAGGGAAAATAGCCCCAGCCTATTCAGCTGTTCCCTATAGCTCAAACCCTCCAAGCCCAGCAACATCCTTGTAAATCTTCTCTGCACCATTTCAAGTTTAACAACATCTTTCCTACAGCAGGAAAGCCTTCTGTGCCTTCTGAGTTAAATGATAATAGATTTGCACAACACTATTGTAACACTTTTACATAAAAGTTGAAATAATTGCTTATGAAAAGTAAATGCAATGATCATTACATTACCATGACTAACATATTTAGGAGGTATCTACCAACATTGTTTAAGAATTTTAAAATGTAAAGTCTGATCTTTGTTGGACCATGCCCTATTAATTAGATATGTTTCATACCCTTCAGCTTGAAACTTCTTGCTCTGTAACTCGCTGTCATTGTGATCTTGTAGTGATAGCAAAGGCAATGGACACATTTAGGAGATCACCTAAACCAAGAAGACTTACTGATTGAGGAAAGAGAGGAATGCCTGAGAAGTAGCTTAAACTAAAGTCAAGTACAGCATGAGAAACAAAGGCAGGAAAAGGAAGACTGGATGAAGCTAAAGAGAAGAAAGGAAAAGCACACAAAAACTAATTAAGTTTAAAATTTGAGATACATATAACCTTTAAAAAATAGATCAGATGGGATGAGAATCAGATAGGATGAGAATCCACAGTTTGCGTTTTTAGTTTTTTGGACTTGCACGGTTGATTGGCACATTAACAATGATCATAGTGTTTAAACATATTTGCACGGACAATGTCAAGACTTATCTTTCTGGAGCAAATTGAATAGGCATTTACTGTGTAAACTCAGCAAGTTATTAAAATAATAGGTAGGGTCAGGTGAGATTTAGTTCATACAAAGTAAACGGTGCAGCGAAGGAAATTGTTCAGCAAGTTCGAGAGTATTTGCAACTCTCACTTGTCTCTAATCCCTTGAATTTACTGGCTGATTTTCAAATTAATAACAGGTTATTTCATTCACATGTTGTTATTTAACAAGCAGAGCACAGCAGTTATGTTGATTAGATTTACTGTTTTTGCGAAGATCTGTAGCTCGGGTTGTAGATAGAGTTGTTGATTGGTTGGCCGAGCTGATTGGTTTTCATGCAAACATTTTGTCCTCCTAAGTGACATCTTCAGTGCTGTCTAGCCATTACACAGGCTGCTACCCATTGTCAATACTAATAGTCCCCATTACCAGCTGTTCATTCCCCTCGACCCCTGACTTTTAATCACTTCTTTTTCCATCCAATTGTTTTTCTCTTTCTTTGGGTTCTATCTCCACCTGTTTTTTATCCACCCGCTTGCCCCCCCCACCCCCATCTTCTGAGCAAAATCCATCCAACAACTAGCTACCACCAGTTTCTGAAGAGGGGCCACTGGACTCCAGACATTAATTGTGATTTGTCTCCACAAATGCTGCCAAACCTGCTGAGATTTTCCTGCAATTTTTTTTCAAATTTTCAGCATCAGTAGTTCTTTTGCTTTCACATTCTTCTTTAATGTGGATTTCAGAACTGCACACGATACTAAAGCCATGGCCTAACCAACTTTTTATACAGTTCCTGCATACACCCTCCCAAACTCCATGCTTTTCCTAATAAGGGAAAATATCCCATATGCCATTTTAAACACTTTATCTACCTGTCCCACTAATCTAAGGAACTGGGGATCATGCACCACAATGTTCCTCTAATCTTCAATGCCCACCAGAGTCTTACCGTTTAACAGCTATTCCCTTACCTTGTTTGTCCTGCCCAGGTACATCACCTCACAGTTACCCGAATTGAATTCCATTTGCCACTGATCAGCCCATCCAACCAGCCTGTAAATGCCCAAGTGCAATATACCCTGTAATCTAAGGCAATTCTCCTCACAATTTACCAAACTGGAAATTTCTATATCTTGCCTGAACTTTCTGATCAATTCTCCTACATTAAAAAAATAGACTACTGGTAATACTGAGCTCAGAATGGACCTGAAATGTTAGCTCTGATTTCTCCACATATACGCTGCCAGACCTGCTCAGCTTTTCCAGAACTCTGTATTTTTGTTTTTGATTTACTGCATCCACAGTTCTTTTGGTTCTCCTGCATTAAATCGTTTTATGTATCAAAAACAGCAATAGCCCTAAAATTGAACATTGTGAACCTCCACGGGTCACAGGTATCCCATCACAATAACAACACTTTGCATCACAGTTGCTTCCTGCAACTGAGTCAATTCTGGATCCAAGTAGCTAGATTTCCTTGCATCTCATAGGCTGTTCATGATGAATCTCCCCTGTGGGACTTTATTAAAAGCCTTGCTGAAGTTCAAGCAAACTATATTTCGTACAATTGCCCTCATAATGGGTCACATGTCTGAAAAATTGAATCAAGTTGATTAGACTTGACCTTCCCTTAGCAAAACTCTACCAATTGTTTTTGACTTATCCTTGCTTCTCAAAGTGCAAATTAACTCTTTCCCTTGGAATTGCTCCTAATAGTTTTGCCATGACTGAGATTAGACTGACTGGCCGATAATTTCCTGGTTTATTCCTTCATCCCTTCATGACCACATCGACTGCTCTCTAGTCCTTCAGAATCTGTATGTCTTCTCACTGCTTTCTCAACTTGTTCTGCCACCCATAAAGATCTGGGCAAATACACCCCAGGACAGTCAGCTCCTAAATACTTCATAGAATTGTTTACTGTTTTTTACTTGCCTTCCCCATACTTCCTACCCAAATGAATCATTTCTAACTTCTCTAAATTAAATTGTATCAGTCACAAATCTGTCTATTCCACCAACCTGTCAGTGTCCTCTTGTTCGAGGTTATGCTCTTCATGGATTGCAATACTTAAAAGATTTTAGTCATCTGCAAATTTTCAAATTGTACCAAGCACACCCAAGACCACAAAAAGCAGTAGTTCTAATACTTAGATAACAAAGTGTGGAGCTGGATGAACACAGCAGGCCAAGCAGCATCTCAGGAGCACAAAAGCTGACGTTTCAGGCCTAGACCCTTCATCAGAGAGGGGGATGGGGAGAGGGAACTGGAATAAATAGGGAGAGAGGGGGAGGCAGACCGAAGATGGAGAGATAACAAGATAGGTAGAGAGGAGAGTATAGGTGAGGAGGTAGGGAGGGGATAGGTCAGTCCAGGGAAGATGGACAGGTCAAGGAGGCGGGATGAGGTTAGTAGGTAGGAAATGGATGTGCAGCTTGAGCTGGAAGGGATGGGGAGAGGAAGAACAGGTTAGGGAAGCGGAGACAGGCTGGGCTGGTTTTGGGATGCAGTGGGGGGAGGGGATGAGCTGGGCTGGTTGTGTGGTGCAGTGGGGGGAGGGGAAGAACTGGGTTGGTTTTGGGATGCGGTGGGGGAAGGGAAGATTTTGAAGCTTGTGAAGTCCACATTGATACCATTGGGCTGCAGGGTTCCCAAGTGGAATATGAGTTGCTGTTCCTGCAACCTTCGGGTGGCATCATTGTAGCACTGCAGGAGGCCCATGATGGACATGTCGTCTGAGGAATGGGAGGGGGAGTGGAAATGGTTTGCGACTGGGAGGTGCAGTTGTTTATTGCGAACCGAGCGGAGGTGTTCTGCAAAGCGGTCCCCAAGCGTCTGTTTGGTTTCCCCAATGTAGAGGAAGCCACACCGGGTACAATGGATACAGTATACCACATTGGCAGATGTGCAGGTGAACCTCTGCTTAATATGGAAAGTCATCTTGGGGCCTGGGATAGGGGTGAGGGAGGAGGTGTGGGGTAAGTGTAGCACTTCCTGCGGTTGCAGGGGAAGGTGCCGAGTGTGGTGGGGTTGGAGGGGAGTGTGGAGCGGACAAGGAGTCGCAGAGAGAGTGGTCTCTCCGGAAAGCAGACATGGGTGGCGTTGGAAAAATGTCTTGGGTGGTGGGGTCGGATTGTAGATGGTGGAAGTGTCGGTGGATGATGTGTTGTATCCGGAGGTTGGTGGGGTGGTATGTGAGAACGAGGGGGATCCTCTGGGGGCGGTTGTGGCGGGGGCAGGGTGTGAGGAATGTGTTGTGGGAAATGCAGGAGACGCGGTCAAGGGCGTTCTCGACCACTGTGGGGGGAAAGTTGCGGTCCTTGAAGAACGTGGACATCTGGGATGTGCGGGAGTGGAATGCCTCATCCTGGGAGCAGATGCGGCCGATGGGGAGGTATTGGGAATAGGGGATGGAATTTTTGCAGGAGGGTGGGTGGGAGGAGGTGTATTTTAGACTGCTGTGGGAGTCAGTGGGCTTGAAATGGACATCAGTTTCTAGCTGGTTACCTGAGATGGAGACTGAGAAGTCCAGGAAGGTGAGGGATGTGTTGGAGATGGCCCAGGTGAACTTGAGATTGAGCTGGAAGGTGTTGGTAAAGTGGATGAACTGTTCGAGCTCCTCTGGGGAGCAAGAGGCGGCGCCGATACAGTCATCAATGTAACGGAGGAAGAGGTGGGGTTTGGGGCCTGTGTAGGTGCGGAAGAGGGACTGTTCCACGTAACCTACAAAGAGGCAGTCATAGCTTGGGCCCATGTGGGTACCCATGGCCACCCCCTTTGTCTGTAGGAAGTGGGAGGAATCGAAAGAGAAGTTGTTGAGGGTGAGGATGAGTTCGGCTAGGCGGATGAGGGTGTCGGTGCAGGGGGATTGGTCAGACTTGCGGGACAGGAAGAAGCGGAAGGCCTTGAGGCCATCGAGATTCTCCTGTATACCTTTCTCCAGTGGCTTTCACCCCCAGCCTGTTTCCTGTCTCTGAGACTATTTATATCAATGTTGCTGCTGTACTTTTTATTACTCATCCTTATTATTTCATTGAAAAACTCAAACAAATTACATAAACAAAATTTGTTCTTCTACAATTCCATGCCGTCTTCCTTTAATTAATCCACATTCAGTCTAAGTGATTGTCAATTTTCTCTCAAATTATCACTTCTAAAAGCAATCTCATCACTGAGATTGAGCTGATAAACCTGCTCTACTAAAACTATGTTGGACCCTTTCTTGATGAAAGAAGGAACAGTTACTTTGAAATTTAAAACTATACAGGGGATTAGATATAGGGAAGTTGGAGCAATTGTTGAATGTAAAATAAAAACAGACAAACAGAAGAATAGAGTCTTTTGTGATTGAAATAAGTGACATGTCAACCTATTCAGAATCAACTTAAATTGGTAGGACTGTATTACTTGTAGCACTGATAAAATAGAACCAGCCAACACAGCGTACTTAGAATTTCAGAAGGCTTTTGATTATGTTCTTATTAGAATTTACAAAATAAAATTAGAGTGCATGGGTTTTGGAGAAATACAGTAGTATGGATTGAGAATTGGTTAATAGACTACTAGGCTAATAGACTAAAACGGGGTAGAAGTCAATGAATCGTTCTCAAGAAAGCAGGCTGTTCGTAGATGTGTATCATAAGGATCAGTGCTAGGTCCACAAGTGTTCACAATCTCTATATGTAATTTGTAAACGGGAGCCAAGGAGCTCTTGTGGTACAGTGGCGGTATCCGTGCCTCTGGACAAGGAGGCCCAACTCCCACCTGCTCCAGTGGTTGTACTGATCTTTCAACAGATTGATTAGAAAAATAGGTCAATACTTTAAAAAATTGACAGTGAAAACCAGTTATAATATTTTTAGATTTGCTGATGTCACTAAATTGGGCAGAAAGGTATGTGTTGAGGTGGTGCAAGGAAGCTTCCAGAGGACGTGGACAGACTAAGTGGATGGATTAGAGCATGGCAGATTGAATGTAAAATGAATAAATGTGAAGTCATAGAGAAAAGAATAGAAAGACAGAATATTCCTTAATGAAGAGAGGTTGGGAGGTACGGATACCTAAAGGGACCTGCTGACAAATCATTAAATGTTAGCACGTAGGTGTAGCAAATGGAAAACAAATGGTATGTTGGCTTTTGTGTAATAGCAGGCAGATTATCTCCACACAGCCAGAATCTTGTCTGTGTTGGTTCCTGCTGAAACCATTTGGAATGTGTTGGGTATATTCATTGTCACCAATCCTTCATGCTGTGATCAGTCTAAGCTACTGATGCCATGTGGAGAAGGTACTCTTTGGTAGGAGGTAGGATGAATCATAATGAATAGTAATTAGCTTTATGAAATAATATGGAGCTAGTTACAATGCATTTGAGATACGCAATAGTCTCATGTGAGGCTCTCAGGCTTAATATAAGATTAAATACAGATCACTACGTCAGTTATTTGCTGTTAGCACTAAGAACACTCACTGAAGCATCATATACTCTCTCTGGTGAACACATGCAGAATGCTTCAGAAGCACATAGAACTGGTTTATTTCCTCCACAAAACAGTCTTTTATATTCTGATGTGCAGAGTTAATCTTTTTAAATCATTTAACTCTATCAGCTACTGTCTTCTATAACAATGCCCTTCATCACAAAAAGATTTGGGCACAGGAGTGAATGTGTCTCAGTGCAGTTGTAAAGAGTCTTGGTGAGATTTCAGCTGGAATATTGTTTTCAGTTTGGTTGCCTTAATTAAGGAGGGATACACTCGCTATTTTTGGAACAGAGGTTCACCATAATAATTGCCTGGGATAAGTGGGATCTTTTTAAGACAGATTGAGGAGACTGAGTATGTATTCTCTAGAGTTTCACACAATGAGGATGTGACAGGGTGGATATAAATAAGATGATTCCCCTAGCTGGTGTGTCCAAAAGCAGATTTTTTTTCAGAAAAAATAATCTTCAGTATAAGGGCGAAGCCACTGAAGACTGAGATGATGAGGAATTTCTTTGCGCAGAGGATTTTGAATCTTTGGACCTCTCCACCCTCAAGGGCTATGGAAGGTCAATCATTCAGTAAGTTTGAGACAGAAATTGATGGATTTCTGGAAACTAATGACACCAAAGGATATGGAGATATTGCGGGGAAGTGGAAATGGGTAAATGATTAGCCATGGTGTAATTGAATGACAGAGCAGGCTTAGTGCACTAAATTGCCCAGTTGTGATCTTAAATTCCTGTATCAGAATTTGTGCAATGCAAAGTTGCAGCATCAGTAAGCAACAAGTGTTGCTTCAAAGATAATGCAACAATTGCAACATTTGAAGTCTTAAACATTTATAACCTGCAGCACTAAAATAACCGTTACTCACAATTATCTAAACTATTCAAATTCTGAAGAATATACAGGGAAACCCTGGCGACTACTTTTAAATAGGGAAATAGGAGCAAAACAAAATCATAGAATTTGTTTAGAATAATTTGTATTCAGTTTATTGTAATAGGTTTGGATACAATTTCAAGAAGGCCAGGTAAACTGAAATAATACTCTAAAAATAATCAAATAAAATGGATCATCATATTTGTTTGTTCAAAAGTCTAATTGCTCATGTCTAATTGAATGATACAACAATGATAAGCACTTGCAAAATGGGAACCTTTGGTTGTTAAAATTCACATGTACCCTGATTTTGCAGTTAGCAATGAATGATTGCTGCTGGACATTATTTATTCTTACATTTTGAACTGGATTACATAGAATCCCTACAGTGTCGAAACAGGCCCTGCAAGCCCAACAGGTCCACACTGACCCTTGGAGCATCCCACTCAGATCCATCCCTTTATAACCCACCTAATCTACACATCCCTGAACATTACGAGCGAATTAGCATGGTCAATCCACCTAACCTGCCCATCTTTGGACTGTGGGAGGAAACCAGAGGACCCAGAGGAAACCCACACAGACACAGGGAGAATGTGTAAACACCACACAGACAGTTGCCTGAGGGTGGAATTGAATCCAGGTCCCTGTTGCTGTGATAATGGGAACTGCAGATGCTGGAGAATCCAAGATAATAAAATGTGAACCTGGATGAACACAGCAGGCCAAGCAGCATCTCAGGAGCACAAAAGCTGACGTTTTGGGCCTAGACCCTTCATCAGAGAGGGGGATGGGGTGAGGGTTCTGGAATAAATAGGGAGAGAGGGGGAGGCGACCGAAGATGGAGAGAAAAGAAGTTAGGTGGAGAGGAGAGTATAGGTGGGGAGGTAGGGAGGGGATAGGTCAGTCCAGGGAAGACGGACAGGTCAAGGAGGTGGGATGAGGTTAGTAGGTAGGAGATGGAGGTGCGGCTTGGGGTGGCAGGAAGGGATGGGTGAGAGGAAGAACAGGTTAGGAAGGCAGAGACAGTTTGGACTGGTTTTGGGATGCAGTGGGTGGAGGGGAAGAGCTGGGCTGGTTGTGTGGTGCAGTGGGGGGAGGGGACGAACTGGGCTGGTTTTGGGATGCGATGGGGGAAGGGGAGATTTTGAAGCTGGTGAAGTCCACAGTGATTCCATTGGGCTGCAGGGTGCCCAAGTGGAATATGAGTTGCTGTTCCTGCAACCTTCGGGTGGCATCATTGTGGCACTGCAGGAGGCCCATGATGGACATGTCATCTAAAGAACGGGAGGGGGAGTGGAAATGGTTTGCGACTGGGAGGTGCAGTTGTTTATTGCGAACCGAGCGGAGGTGTTCTGCAAAGCGGTCCCCAAGCCTCCGCTTGGTTTCCCCAATGTACAGGAAGCCACACCGGGTACAGTGGATGCAGTATACCACATTGGCAGATGTGCAAGTTAACCTCTGCTTAATGTGGAAAGTCATCTTGGGGCCTGGGATAGGGGTGAGGGAGGAGGTGTGGGGGCAAGTGTAGCACTTCCTGCGGTTGCAGGGGAAGATGCCGGGTGTGGTGGGGTTGGAGGGCAGTGTGGAGCGAACAAGGGAGTCATGGAGAGAGTGATCTCTCCGGAAAGCAGACAGGCGTGGGCATGGAAAAATGTCTTGGGTGGTGGCGTCAGATTGTAGATGGTGGAAGTGCCTGAGGATGATGCGTTGTATCCGGAGGTTGGTGGGGTGGTGTGTGAGAACGAGGGGGATCCTCTTTGGGCGGTTGTGGCGGGGGCGGAGTGTGAGGGACGTGTTGCGGGATGTGTTGATGTCCATTTCAAGCCCACCGACTCCCACAGCTACCTAGAATACACCTCCTCCCACCCACCCTCCTGCAAAAATTCCATCCCCATTCCCAATTCCTCCACCTCCGCCGCATCTACTCCCATGATGAGGCATTCCACTCCCGCACATCCCAGATGTCCACGTTCTTCAAGGACCGCAACTTTCCCCCCGCAGTGGTCGAGAACGCCCTTGACCGCGTCTCCCGCATTTCGCGCAACACATCCCTCACACCCTGCCACCGCCACAACCGCCCCAAGAGGATCCCCCTCGTTCTCACACACCACCCCACCAATCTCCAGATACAACGCATCATCCTCCGACACTTCCGCCATCTACAATCCGACCCCACCACCCAAGACATTTTTCCATCCCCACCCCTGTCTGCTTTCTGGAGAGACCACTCTCTCCGTGACTCCCTTGTTCGCTCCACACTGCCCTCCAACCCCACCACACCCGGCACCTTCCCCTGCAACCGCAGGAAATGCTACACTTGCCCCCACACCTCCTCCCTCACCCACATCCCAGGTCCCAAGATGACTTTCCACATTAAGCAGAGGTTCACCTGCACATCTGCCAATGTGGTATACTGTATCCATTGTACCGGGTGTGGCTTCCTGTACATTGGGGAAACCAAGCGGAGGCTTGGGGACCGCTTTGCAGAACACCTCCGCTCGGTTCGCAATAAACAACTGCACCTCCCAGTCGCAAACCATTTCCACTCCCCCTCCCGTTCTTTAGATGACATGTCCATCATGGGCCTCCTGCCGTGCCACAATGATGCCACCCGAAGGTTGCAGGAACAGCAACTCATATTCCACTTGGGAACCCTGCAGCCCAATGGTATCAATGTGAACTTCACCAACTTCAAAATCTCCCCTTCCCCCATCGCATCCCAAAACCAGCCCAGTTCGTCCCCTCCCCCCACTGCACCACACAACCAGCCCAGCTCTTCCCCTCCACCCACTGCATCCCAAAACCAGTCCAACCTGTCTCTGCCTCCCTAACCTGTTCTTCCTCTCACCCATCCCTTCCTCCCACCCCAAGCCGCACCTCCATCTCCTACCTACTAACCTCATCCCACCTCCTTGACCTGTCCGTCTTCCCTGGACTGACCTATCCCCTCCCTACCTCCCCACCTATACTCTCCTCTCCACCTATCTTCTTTTCTCTCCATCTTCGGTCCGCCTCCCCCTCTCTCCCTATTTATTCCAGAACCCTCACCCCATCCCCCTCTCTGATGAAGGGTCTAGGCCCGAAACGTCAGCTTTTGTGCTCCTGAGATGCTGCTGGGCCTGCTGTGTTCATCCAGCCTCACATTTTATTACCCTGTGAGGCAGCTGTGCTAACCACTGAACCACTGTGCCTCGTATTGTCTTCTGAAACAATTATATGATTGAATTCTTAATTAGCAAAGCCGTATCTGCAGTAGGAAGTGTTAGATTATTCAATGCCAAATTATACACTTAAAGCAAAACAATGGGAAAGAAATACGGTTTTAGAGAAAGAAATGAAATAAATAGTAAAAATATTGCTAACTGTTACTTTGTTCCCATTTGTTAAGTTCTCTAACTATAACTGAAATCTGAAGGAATGTGCTCCACATGTATAAAACATATTTTGTAGTAGCACAGAGATTCTTTGGCAATAGTTTAGATTTATCACAGCAGTAAAATCCCACTTTCACTCCAGTAAATAAGAATTTACTGCACACCAATAGCTATCATTCCATGTGCTGGAAGCTTTTGATTAAGATGTGATGTGTTGTGCAGCTTCTGGAGGAGCAGGGCAGCTCAGCTAGCAACTTCTTGATTTGCACATTTGCCTGTGCAGGAAAAGATGCTGTTTGATTTACTCATTAATAGCAATATGTGCTGATTAGCACATGGTTATTTTTTGTCATAAAATCTTCATCTCTGTATTCATAGTGTCGTAGAGGTCGACAGCATGAAAACAGTGCTCTTTAGCCCAACTTGCCCATACTGCCCTGTTTTCACAATTTAAACTGATCCCATTTGCCAGACTTTGGTTCATATCCCCCTATACCTATCCCATCCATGTACCTGTCTAAATGCTTCTTAAATGACAATATTGTACTTACTTTCACCATTGTCTCTGGCAGCTCGTTCCAGACACTCAGTATGCTCTGTGTGAGAAAATGGCCTTGTGGACCCTTTTGTATTTCTTCCCTCTCACCTTAAACCTATGCCCGCTAGTTTTAGACTCCTGGACAATGGGGAAAATCTACCTTATCTATGCTCCTCATGATTTTAAATGCATATATAAGGTAACCCCCAATCCCTTTCACTGCAGGGGAAGATGCCCAGCCTATTCAACGTCTTCATATAACTCAAAACTTCGAGCCCAGGTAGCATCCTAGTAAATCTTTTCTGCACTCTTTCTAGTTTAATATTATCCTTGCTGTAGCAGAGTGACCAGAACTGCATGCATTACTCCAAATGTGGTCTCACCAACATCGTGTACAGCTGTAACATGACATCCCAACTCCTATACTCAATGCTCTTTCCAAGGAAAGCTAGCATGACTCTCTGATGAAGGGTGTAGGCCCAAAACATCAGCTTTTGTGCTCCTGAGATGCTGTTTGGCCTGCTGTGTTCATCCAGCTTCACACTTTGTTGTCTATGGCAAAAGCCTACTTCACCACCCTGCCTACCTGTGACTCCATTTTCAAGGAGCTATGAACCTGAACCTCTAGATCTCTTTGTTCTATCACTCTCCCCAGGACCCCATCATTGACTGTGTAAGTCCTGCCCTTATTTGCCTTACCAAAATGCAAAACCTTGCATTTATCTAAATTAAACTCCATCTGCCATCCACTAGCCACAAAACGACATGAACCACTATCACTAGTATCCTTACATACAGATGAGGAAGGACACCACTTTGATTGGGACAACACATCCATTCTAGGACAAGCCAAACAGAGACACGCACAAGAATTCTTAGAAGCATGGCATTCCAACCGGAACTATATCAACGAACACATTGATTTGGAGCCAACCTACCATCCTCTGAGAAAAAGAACAGGAAATGACATCACCAATGCAGGAAATAACATCACCAACCCAAGGAAACCTAAACAGATAAATAGAAAGCGGGACATAACACCAGCGCTTCATCGGAGGCTCACTGATGATGTTACCTAGAATGGTGACGAAACGTCTGAAAACTAACCTTCCAGCTCAGCGAGCAAACTCACATCCAGAACCTCAACCTGAGCTACAAAATCTTCTCAAAACTCGCTAACTCCATCTGCTATTTCTTAGCCCAGTGGCCCAGTTGATCAGGATCTCGCTGCATTCCCAGATAACGTTCACTGCCCGCTATACCACCAATTTTGGTATCATCTGTGAACTTATTAATTATACCTCCTAAATTCTCACACAAATCATTTGTATATGATGAATAACAGTGGACCCAGCATCGATCCCTGTGGCAACCGCTGGTCACAGGCCTACAGTCTGAAAAGCAACCCGTACCATAACCCACTACCTTCTACCATCAAGTCAATTGGCTAGCTTTCCCTGGATCCCATGAGATTTAACCTTACCCAACAACCTACCATGCGGTACCTTGTCAAAAGCCTTGCTAAAGTCCATCTAGACAATATCTACTGCATTGCCCTCTTCTACTTTCTTGATCACCTCTTTGAAAAGCTAAATCAAATTCGTGAGACATGATTTCCCACGCACAAAGCCATGCTGACTATTCCTAACGAGTCCTTGCCTCTCTGAACACCAGTGGGTCTTGTCTCTTAGAATCCCCTCTAACAACTTATCCACCATGAACATTAGGCTCACTGGTCTGTAATTGCCAAGCATTTTCCTGTTGCCTTTCTTAAATAATGGCACAGCATCAGCCACTCTTCAATGTTTGGGCACTTTATCCATGGCTGTTGATGATAGAAATACCTCCACTAAGGGTCTCCCTAGCCTCCCACAAAGTCCTAGGATACACTTCATCAGGTCCTGGGGCTTTATCTACCTTAAAGCATTTTAAGACTTCCAGCACCCCCTTTTATATAATGTGGACATTCTTTAAGACATCAGTATTTATTTCCCCAAGTTCCCTTCCATCCATACCTTTCTCGATGGTAAATATTGCCAAGAGAAATATTCATTTAAGAATCTCTTGTGGCTCCGCACATATGTGACCTTGCTGATCTTTAACAGGCCCTAATCTCTCCCTAGTTACTCTTTTGCCCTTCATGTATTTGTATAATCTCTTTGGATTCTCTTTTACCTTATCTGTCAAAGCCATCCTATGTCCCCTTTTAGCCCTCTTAATTTCCCTCTTAACTGTATACTGACACCATCTACACTCCTCAAGGAATTCACTTGATCCCAGCTGCCTAAAAATGTCAAATGTTTCCTTCTTTTTCAAGACCAGGGCCTCAATATTTCTAATCATCCAGGGTTCCCTACTCCTGCTGGCCTTACCCTTCACTCCAATAGGAACGTACTGGCCATGAACCTTCATTAACTCACTTTTGAAAGACTCCCACTTACCAGATGTCCTTTTGCCTGCAAACAGCCGTCGCCAATGAACTTTTAATCTTCCTGTCTAAGGCCATCAAAATTGCTCCAATTTAGAAACTTTGACTTGTGGACCAGATCTATCCCTTTACATAACTATTTTAAATCTGATAGAATTATTCTCACTGGTCCCAAAGTGGTCCCCTACTAACACTTCCATTACTCCCGGCCTTATCACCCCAGAGGAGTCAAGTTTTGCCCCTTCGCTAGTAGGCGCATCTACATATTGCATGAGAAATTCTTCCTGAACACACTTAACAAATTTCTCTTCATCCATGAACTTTACATTATGGAAGTCCCAGTTGGCGTTAGGAGATTTAAAATTCCCTACTATTACAACCCTATTATTAGAACAAAGAATAAAGAACAAAGAAAATTACTGTACAGGAACAGGCCCTTCGGCCCTTCAGGCGTACACCGACATGCGGCCTGTCACAACTAAAACCCCGTACCCTACTGAGGACCATAACCCTCTATTCCAATCCTATTCATGTATTTGTCAAGGCTCCCTTTAAAAGTCTCTTTCATATCTGCTTCCACTACCCATCAGCAGCAAGTTCCAGGCACCCACCACCCTTTGTGTGAAAAACTTGCCTCGTACGTCACCTCTAAACCTTGCTCCTTGCACCTTAAACCCATGGCCCCTGGTAACTGACTCTTCCACATGGAGAAAAAACTTCTGACTGTCCAGTCTATCCATGCCCTTCATAGTTTTGTAGACCTCTGTCAGGTCACCACTCAACCTCCATTGTTCCAGTGAGAACAACCCAAGTTTCTTCAACTTCTCCTCATATCTAATGCCTTCCATACCAGGTAACATCCTGGTAGATCCTTTCTGTACCACATCCTTCTCATAATGTGACGACCAGAATTGAACACAATATTTCAAAGGAGGCCTAACTAAGGTTCTATAAAGCTGCAAAATTACCTGCCAATTTTTAAACTCAGTGCCCTGGCCGATGAAGGCAAGCATGCCATATGCCTTGTTGACTACCTTTTCTACCTGCATTGCCACTTTCAGTGACTTGTGTAACTCTACACCCAGATCCCTCTGCCTATCAGTACTCTTAAGGGTTCTGCCATTTACTGTATATTTTCCATCTGGATTAGACCTTCCAAAATGCATTACCTCACACTTTTCTGGATTAAACTCATCTACCATCCCTCTGCCCAAGTCACCAACCCATCTATATCTAGCTGTATTCTTTAATGGTCCTCATCGCTATCCACAATTCCCCCAACTTTTGTGTTATCGGCAAGCTTACGAATCAGACCAGCTAAATTCTCCACCAAATCATTTATATATCTTACAAACAGCAAAGGTCCTAACACTGATCCCTGAGAAATGCCGCTAGTCATAGCCCTCCATTCAGAAACGCACTCTTCATTGCTACCCTCAATCTTCTATGACCAAGCCAATATTTTTATCCATCTTTCAAGCTCACCTCTGACCCTGTGCGACTTTGCTATCTGCAATCTCCTTACATATTTGCTCATCAATCTCCCATTGTCTATTGGGAGGCTAATATTACAATACTATCAAAGTAACCATTCCTTTTTTCTTTCCCCATACAATTTTGTCCTCAATTTTGGAATGGTGCTGAAGCAATAATCATCGAATAAAAAAAGGAATATCAGCTGACACTTTCACCATAGTGAAATTCGCCATAATGACTTCCACATTTATTACTGGATAGGAATGATAGACGATTGAGGCTTAAGAGGCAGAATTTTAAATGAGCTGAACCTTATGGGAGATGATGGATGCAAGGGCAGTGAGTCAAGCACTGGAATAGCTGAATCTAGAGATGACAAAGACATAGATATGATTTTAGTGGGTGTTAAGCTAAGGCAAATGAGGGAGGTAGACAATTTGATGGGGTCTTTGCAATGGGCAGGTACAGGATTTGAATGAGTCCCAAGAGTTAAAATATCCTGAAGTGCTAATTCCTGCAGCACATGTGGGTTCTGAATCACATAGCTACTGCCTCATCCAAAAACATCCTGGAGTTAAAATTGATCACAAAGATCTATAGCGGTGCCTAAAATTTTGAAAGTGTTTTGCGAAGGAAAATTGTAACAAATATTTGATTAGTTGATGAATTGATAAAAGGTGTATAAATTAAGGATTAATATAAGAAATGCAAAAGCGTATTTAAGAATAATAGATATATATATGATTAAATAAGGATTCATACAGTTTGGAACAAATTACAACAGATTTATAACTTGCAGCTGGATGATTTGTAACACTATTGTGCAAAGTTAAACTTATTCCAACAAGTTCAGAAACAAGCTCTGAGTCAAAGCCTGTGCATGAAATTTTGCTAACATTACCATTTAATTCATGACTAGTCCTTCCAATGCAATTTTCACAAAATAAAATTGTTCCTATCTATCCTAACTGAATTGGCATTTTTATGTATAAACATTATCACTCAATTTGCAGCAGATGTAACCGAGGGAGACATATGGGGAAATTTTCAATTTATCGGCAGTTAGTAACTATTCTACCAGTCCAATTTGTACTTCTAAAAGTTTGCTCTATTACCAATGAGAAAGAAAGTACATTGCAAAAGGGTTCTCAATCTAATTTGATACATTTTGCCTACTACCATTTATAAGTCACCCAATCATCTCCCGATCTAATTATTTTGCGAGTATGTGACAAATTTTTCTGACCACATTTGTGGAACTTTGCTATGCATTTCCTAGTCTCCACCAGGAGGTTAACTGAGGTTGGGTAAACACTCAGCTACTGCAACATTTCATATCATTGATTGGAAGGAACGTAATTAAGTACAGCTTTCTGTTAATTAACAGTAAACCAGGGAAGAGAGAGTCAAGGTTTTCTCAATAAACCAGATGACCTAAAGCCTGGGGATAATCTTTCAATCAGTCAATGAATGTTTCCAGAAAGTGGAAGACATGCATTTTAGAATTTTCGTTTTGCAGTATTGGTATTGCACATTGAATGCTAGAATGAACTGGAATAAGAAAATGTTTGTTTGGAACCTAGAGCAGCCGTGCTTTTGTTCCTGAACTTGATCCATAAATTCCAAGTGTGTGGTGAGATCAGGATTGAATCAGTTACAATGCCTTCCTTTATAATAGGTATGAACTGAGAGTAATGTGTACTTCCATCCCTTTTGATAGGTCTTCAAGGAGCGAATTGCTCTCTCAATATACAACAGATTTGATTTGTATCCCATTGAAATGGATTGAATAAGTATTGAACAGAATCCAAAAAGCTGATGAGCTGTTCTGCTTAACCGGTGATGGTGACAATGACTTCCATGCTAAGATTCGAAATTGGGTGAAGTTTAAAGAGGGTGATTGGAATTTATGGAACTGACTTCAGCATAAAGAACTTGGAAAAAAGAGAAAACATTGGTGGGTAAGTGTAGAAAGAGCATAGAGTGAGGAGGAATGGAAATTAGCAATGTCACAGACAGATTGCAAGTCCATATTCATTGGGGCATTTCTCCATCTGTGAATTCTAGTGAGTTTTTTAGTGCAATTTTACAGTGTTCACCTCACAAAGTATGCATCGCCCCTCGAATGCACTGTTAGCATGCTGACTTGTGCTCACCAGTGGGGGAAATACTCGCTGCTGCTGGAACCTTCTGGCATTCCTGTCACCGGCACCATTTTTCAAGTCCAGCGACTTCACAGTTCCTGGATAGAAAGAATTATTTGAGAGATGGCCGATAGATGCAGGTTGGCATCCATTTTGATGACAGGGACATTGACACCCTGGTATATGGGGTGATGGACAGGAGGGCTATCCTTTGGCCTCAGGACCACCAGAAAAGACCTTGGCAACAGATCCTGGTCAAAAGGCAACATCCCAGTTACTGCAGTCTGCACAGTCTGGAGGAAAATCCAGCAAAATGGGAAGAAAGTTTATGACTTTCTATGTTCCACAAGGTAAGTGCCACCATCTTCTGTCTGCTGCCTCTTATTTAAGCTAACTTTCCCATTACGTCCACCTCCCACCAATGCTCATGGTCTTTCTCTCTCAATACTGCATACAACATCTCCACTCAATTGTTCTCACATACTTCTTTCTCTTTGACCATTAGCCCTGCATCCCCTCCTCGCCTCCTACTCACTGACTTGAGTTACCACTAACAGCTGTACCAACTCCTTTCATTTCACTCAATGCCTGTGTCATTCTAGCAGAAAGCAGTCCAAAATAAGGGCAGAGAGGCCAAAGACAGGTGGTATGGTGCCTGGCATTAGCTCCATGTCTCAGCAACAAGTAAGATTCAATGTCAAGTGCTGCACTTCCCTCTCATTGCAAGCACCATGAATGGGCTTTTAACATGGTCAAGCTTCTCCTCTTTTGCCTAACTCATTCCCTGTCATGTCATCTGCAGACACCGGTGGCAAGCACCCTGCAGGTATCCTCACCCTCTGAGGAGGAAGCCACAAATTTTGCAGAGGCAGCAGCAACAAGGCTTTCTCCTGCTTACCCCAGCAATTTAGATACAGACTCCTCAGTGGATACTTTAGCTAGATTACAGTCATGAGCACATCATGGAGCTAGTTGAGGAAAAACACACCACTTTACATTCAGAAGTATTCGGGAATCCAGGCAGCTGCTCGGCTCCAGGCAGGAGACTGTCCTACAGTGCAGTGATTGATAACTTTATTCAAAAGCACACAGCAGCAGCAGGCAGATTCATCAGAAACGCTTGGGAAACTGCATCAAAGGTTGAAGGAGTTCAACTATACCATCCTTAAACTGGCTGCCTCCAGCATATGTGCATCTTACTGTCTCCACAGACGGTTGTCATGGAGAGCCAGGCTAAGGAGAATGCTCATTGCATAGAATGCACATAGACCTGCACTCCATCACTTCCGCTGTCAGTAATCAGCATCCATGGCAAAGCAACATAGGGACGTGGGATCAAGGTGACCGGGCGTGACTTCAGCCAGCCAGCTGGAGGATACAGGCCACACAGTACTCTCCTCTTAGTACACTTCACAGGATAGAGCCCCTCCTCCTCCAGACTGCCTGCAACCTTAAAACCTGTGGAAGGTTAAGCCAAGAAAATTTAGCTGCATCAGCCAGGATACTGTCAGCATATCTGGGCCCTCGAGCCATAATCATACCAAGCGTTGGCAGCTCAGAACTGCAAGACCAGCAGAAATCATTACAGGGCAGATGCTGACCCCAAGACTCAAGAGAAAGAAAACCTTAGAAGGGTACACAGGTGGCAATAGCATTTTTGTAAATATATTTGCAATTTACATTACCACCTGCCTGATCAACTCATTTGAGCTGCAGCTGCGAGAATGAAGCCTGACAGTGTATCCTCCTTCATGCCGAATTATGTTACCACCCTGTCTGAGGGGTTGCTATTTGTTCCTGAGTTCACATACTGATATGAAGCAGTGCCACGTATTAGCATCAGAATTTGTGAAGCCTCCCAATAGTTTGACGCATTAACTTTTTAAACAAGAGAGAAAGAACGAGAAACTGAGAAGCAGCATTTGCACTTGTGAATAAACAGGGGCTGCTTGCTTTTTGAGTGCTAACACATTTACAGTCAATGACTGATGACTTCCTATATCTCAGTTTTATTGGAAGTGCTTGCCAAATAAGACCTGTCTGGCTTGCTGTGTTCTATCATGGTGAAGGTGATGTTCCTCCTCATCAATAGCCTTATCTTACACCTTGGAAAAATGCTGACCCCTCTCGAAGCAAGTATTTGTTCATCGCTTCTTTTTTTTCCTGCTGCAGCTTTTCTGGACAAAGTATGTAAGGATTACAGAATGCACTCTGTAGCATACTGCAGCAAATTTGCAGACCTGTTCTAGCATACGATGTACAACCTCAATGGCCCAATGGAAGAAGGTTATTATACATTATATGTAGTTTGTCCTCAATCAGTGGGTCGTGTAACACAGTAATCATCCAGGCATGGAAAGAAAATGCCTTGTTTCCCAAAAGCTAGCCTTATAAGGCTTATTTTCCTTGGAATGTAGCAGAAACCTGATGGTTTTCAAGGAGTGAGGATCATGGAAACTACAAGGGGCTTGACATGAACTTGTAAGATGTGGTCATGACGGTCAAAGATGAGACCAACATTGACCAATTTGAACCTCTCTTTATTATTTAAATTGTGGCACTGTTAACATTTAGTGTTGTCACCATTACCTATATACTGTCTATAGTGTCCTGCAACTGGGATGCTTCAACAGATAGCACCTATGATAGGGTAAAAGTTAGCTCTGTTACAGTATCCAAGGACATACCCCATTCTCACTCATCTGAAGAACATTCCATTGTAGACAAAAGGCTGTGGACCTTCTGCACTTGCCCTGCATCATGAGCAGACCTTAGGTTGGAAATCGTATTGGAAGGTGTTCAAAATACATTGGAGATTACTGCTGGTCCTGGGCTTCCTGGTTCTGGGCTTCCAAGTGCATATGTTCCTCATTATTTTCAATGTCCATGTGCAGTTCTGCAGCCATGAAGAAAGGATGCTATGCCTAGATCCTTTGGTGATGGTTCCCATGAGCTGATATTGGAAGTATCAGAAACCACCTCGCTCCTTTAATAAGGTAGTCAGTAAGGAGGTCACAGCACGCATAAATGACAACTTACCATTGCCCACCATAAATTGAGATATGTGATGCCTCTACATGAACCTTGAACATAGAAAAATTTATTCGGATGTATGCTGCACAAACCATGTGGCACACACAGAGCAGGAGATGTAAATATGGGAGGAAAAATGCCAACATCTCCTTAATTTCCAGCCATCACATGACCCAAGAAAGGCAGCTTTGTATCCAAGAGAACATTGTGAAAAAAATTACAATTCTATATCTGTGGAGAACAGCTCCTGCACCTTGTGCAGCTTGTTTTTGAGAATTGTGGAATGCAGGTGACACTTTATAGGTTGACTGAAATTATTTCTGCTTTACTAAGATTGCTAGGATTAATTTGAAGTGATCAACCGCTTGGCGAAGACTGCTTGTGGCCATGATTTTATTCAACATTGTTGATCACTGCATAAGGTATATATGCAGAAGTTTGTAAATGCTTGTGATGTCCCTGTAAGCTTTCCTACATTTTCTTCATTCATTGTGGGATATAGCCATTGCTAATGGCCAACATTTATTACCTATCCCTTGTTGCCTTAAAGAAGATTGTGGTGAGCTGCCTTCTTGAACTCCTGCAGTCCACCTGCTGTGGGTTGACCCTCAATTAGATCAGGTGCTGCCTGAGGATCTTTGGTGAATTTCTGCAGTGCATTTTGTAGAAAGTGCATACTGCTGCTACGAGCATCGGTGGTGGAGGGAGTGGATGCTTTTGGAGGTAGTGGGCTGCTTTGTTCTGGATCATGTCAAGCTTCTTGAGTGTTGTTGGGGATGTACTCATTCAAGCAACTGGGGAGTGTTCCATCACAATCCTGACTTGTGCCTTCTAGATGGTGGACAGGCTTTGAGGAATCAGTGGGCGTGTTACTTGCCACAGTATTCCAAGCCTCTGACTTGCTTTTGTTGTCACAGCATTATACGCGGTGAGTCCAGTTGAGTTTCTGGTCAATGATAACTCAGAGGATATTGATAGTGAGGTTTTAAGTGATGGGAGCACCATTGAATGTCAAGTGGCAGTGGTAACATTGTCTCTTATTAGCGATGGACATGCCCAGCATTTGTATGGCACAAATGCCACTTGTCACTTGTCAGCTCAAGCCAGAATATTGTCCAGATCTTGCTGTATTTGAACAAGGACTGCTTCAGTATCTGAGGAATTGCGAACGGTGCTAAACATTGTGTGATCATCGGTGAACATCCTCACTTCTGACCTTATGATGGAGAGAAGGTTGTTGATGAAGCAGCTGAAGATGGTTGGGCTGAGGACACTACCTGAGGAACTCTTGCAGAGATGTCCTGGAGCTGAGATGGCTGACCTCCAACAACCACAAACATCTTCCTATGCATCAGTTATGATTCCAACCACCAGAGATTTTGCACCCTGATACCCATTGATTCCAGTTTTGCTAGGGTTCCCTGATGCCACACTCGGTCAACTGCAGCCTTGATGTCAAGGGCTGTCACTCTCACCTCACCTCTGGAATTCAGTTCTTTTGTTTATGTTTGATCGAAAGCTGTAAAGAGGTCAGGAGCTGAGCAGTCCTAGGAGAACGCAAACTGGGTGTCACCGAGCAGGTTATGGCTGATCAAGTGCTGCTGATACCTTCAATCACTTTACTGATGATCAAGAATAGACTGATGGGGCAGTAATTGGCTGGGTTGGATTTGTCCTGCTTTTTATTTTCCACATTGCCGGGTAGATACCTGTGTTGTAACTGTACTGGAACAGGTTGGCTAGGGGGGTGGCAAGTTCTGGAGTACAAGTCTTCAGTACTATTGCCAGAATGTTGTCAGGGCCTATAGCCTTTGCAGTATCCAATGTCTGCAATTGTTTCTTGATATTACATGAAGTGAATTGAATTGGCTGAAGATTGGTATTTGCAATGCTGGGGACCACTGGAGGAGGCTGAGATGAATTATCCACTCAGCACTTCTGACTGAAGATTGCTGTGAAAGCTTCAGCCTTATCTTACACAACTCCATTAAATTTTACCCCTGAGCACCAAACATTCAGCTTAGTTATAATGATCATCATAGACAAGGTGCTGGTAGCCATCAATGTTCCCACTCTGGTCGTCCAATACTCTGTTGTCTCCCCTGGAAGTGGAGCTGCTCCCTTCACTGTGTTTGCCCCCTCTGCAATCCGGATTGCTGCCTGCAATCTCAGCATTTAACTTACCAACATTCCTATCTCACCAGTGATCCCCGATTACTTCTTTTGAGTTTCAATTCTCAGACGCCCAGGCCCCTAACAGATTGGAAAGACAGCTGTGACTGATGACTGACCAGACCCTTGACAGATCTCTGTGCAGTTCCCTGACTGAGTTCCTGCTAATCCCCAGGATGGTTATACTTCAGCTGCTAGGCTCCCTATGGACCATTCCCCAAATGTAAGGAAATGAAATCCCTGAGAATGGCCCCCCCACCAACCAATCAACCAGTTGAAACCCCTGGAAGGAGATCATGTGTTGCTTTTTACTCCTTGTTGTGAACATCACTTAACTGATGTCACCCCTCAGCCTCTGATGCACCAGCCTCTCCCTATAGCTGAAACCCTCCAACCCTGGCAACATCCCTTGTAAATCTTTTCTGAAGCCTTTCAAGTTTCACAACATCTTTCCTATAGCAGGGAGACCAGAATTGACACAGTATTCCAAAAGTGGCCTAACCAATGTCCTATACAGCTGCAACATGAAATCCCAATACCTATATATACACAATGTAGCGACCAATAAGGGCAAGCATACCAAACACCTTCTTCACTATCATGTGTCCACTTTCAAGGAACGATGAACCTGAACTCTAAGGTCTCTTTGTTCAGCAACACTCCCCAGGATCTTACCATTAAGTGTATAAGCTTTTCGCTGGCCTGCTTTTCCAAAATGTAGCACCTCACATTTATCTAAGTTAAACTCCATCTGACCCAAAGTGAGGGAATAGTAAGAAAGCAAAAGGCTTGAGCTACATCCTTTTCTGATTCATGATTGTCCCAGTGTTTAAATTGGCCTTGGAGCAGCATTGAATGTGAGATTTTGGTCAGCTTCAAAATGCAGCGTTGACAGAGTGAGCTGCATTGTGAGTGAGTCCAAGCTATGCCATGATGACATAGTGAGGCTGGCGATTTTCCAGCTTATGTGGCTGGAGGCTGAGGGCAGTCATTGCCCATGGAGCACATACTGACATGTCAGGAGCACTGGCCAAGATGGATTCCTGAAAATGATACCAACGAACAGGAGCCACTACCCACCTGCACTGACTTCCATGTTGGGTATTGGCACAATTTAATTTCTCTCTGCCACCTCTGAAAGTAGCAACCTGAATAGAAATGGGCCAAGGTTAGGTCACAATCAGCAGCCCTTTGCCATTTACTTGCAACGACTCTTCTTGCCATTGAAACCTTATATGAAAATATTTTTCAGTAAGAAGCAATTTTCTTCGCATTTTCACCCTATTTTCCCAACTGACTTGCCATTGGCCATATTGTTCAGGGGTTGTGAAAATTTCACCCATTGGAACAAATAAAGAGTCCACTAAATTAGTAATGACTTAAACACAAAACAACCTCAGAATATCAGTTTATCATGCCATTGCTTTTTAAGAAGGAGCCATAAAATCTGAAATGGAAGTAACAGCCCTTTCTGAGGATGGGTCAATTGGCTAGCCAGTGGTTGAGGAGCCTGAAAGCTATTTCTTCCCTTTTAAAAAAATCCTTTGAAAGTCTTCTGTGGGAGTTTTTTTCAAAGATTAGATTAGATTCCCTACAGTGTGGAAACAGGTCCTTTGGCCCAACAAGTCCACACTGCCCCTTGAAGCATCCCACCCAGACCCATCCCCATATAACCCACACACCCCTGAACACTACAGGCAATTTAGCATGGCCGATCCACCTAGCCTGCACATCTTTGAGCTCTGGGAGGAAACCAGAGCACCCAGAGGAAACCCACGTAAACACAGGGCCTCCTGCACTGCCACAATGATGCCACCCGAAGGTTGCAGGAACAGCAACTCATATTCCGCCTGGGAACCCTGCAGCCATATGGTATCAATGTGGACTTCACCAGTTTCAAAATCTCCCCTTCCCCTACTGCATCCCTAAACCAGCCTAGTTCGTCCCCTCCCCTGACTGCACCGCACAACCAGCCCAGGTCTTCCCCCCCACCCACTGCATCCCAAAACCAGTCCAACCTGTCTCTGCCTCCCTAACCGGTTCTTCCTCTCACCCATCCCTTCCTCCCACCCCAAGCCGCACCCCCAGCTACCTACTAACCTCATCCCACCTCCTTGACCTGTCCATCTTCCCTGGACTGACCTATCCCCTCCCTACCTCCCCACCTATACTCTCTCCACCTATCTTCTTTACTCTCCATCTTTGGTCCGCCTCCCCCTCTCTCCCTATTTATTCCAGTTCCCTCTCCCCATCCCCCTCTCTGATGAAGGGTCTAGGCCCGAAACGTCAGCTTTTGTGCTCCTGAGATGCTGCTTGGCCTGCTGTGTTCATCCAGCCTCACATTTTATTATCTTGGAATTCTCCAGCATCTGCAGTTCCCATTATCTCTAAACACAGGGAGAATGTGCAAACTCCACACAGTTACCTGAGGCTGGAATTGAACCCAGGTCCCTGGCGCTGTGAGGTTGCAGTGCTAACCACTGAACCACTGTGCCACCCTTTGCTGAAATGTGATTCCTGCTTCAGTTATGAAAAGAGGTCTTTACTTGCAGAGTACACAGATGTAGGTTGGTGTCTGCTTTTCACAGGCCAGAAGATTTTAATTCCTTTGTTAGTGTTGGGGATGTTGACTTTGTCAGTAGATGTAGTACAAAACAGCATTGACCTTTTAACTCTGTGCTATTGTACAGTTAAAAAGATAGTTGTGTTCAATACAATGAGAGTCATGTGACCAAACATCCTGAGGGAGGAAAAGCAGTTGCTATCATGACAAAGGCTCACAGGGCAGATAAACACTAGTCCATGGCCCCTCCTATAGGTTACAGGCAATGATGCTATGATGGTACAAGAACAAAGAGCTGCTCGCTCATTAGAGAGAGATGACTGGTGGCGATTTAACCTAAAATTCACCACACCTCAAGCAAGGGGAGGGGTTAAGGAGAATCCTTCATGGTAACCTCAGCCAGTGCTGGAATTAAATTCACATGATTGGCATCGCAACCAACCAACCATCCAACCAACTGAACTAACTGACCCTGTTTATGTTCTTTCTAACAAGTCCCTAAATATATATAGAAATGTATTAATGATTGATTCTCTGTTTACAGTAAGTCTTTTACAATCTAATACAAAAATGAAAAGTGATATTGGATTTTAAACATTAACTTTGTTTCTGTCTCCACATATGCAGCTAGACCCACTGAATTTTTCCAGTACTTTCTGTTTTTGTTTCCGACCTCCAGCATCCACAATATTTTGGTTTTATATATTCTCATGCAGCTTAATGTGTATTAATTACATCTCGATTGTCAAACTCTAATTCCAACACAGCGGAGTATTTATTGATAGGGATTGCAGGATAAGGGCCTCAAGTGTTGACGAAAACATAACTGCTGTTATCAGAGAAGAAATCTCACACTGTAGGGAATCTAATTAAAAAAAATTAATTAACTGCTCAGATATGTCTTACTAATAATAATCGCACATCTAATAGTTACCAACATTACATTGCTGATTTAAACAATTTTATTCAACTTTTTCATTTAAAACTTCTGACTTAACATGAATCGTTAAATTATATTTTCCTACCAGTCGCTGTGGATACAATGCTAATAATTTCAAAATTTGTATCAGCCATTTTTGGAAAAACTCTTTAAGAACTGCCATTGAATGAAGGAGAGAAGTGAAAGCCACAATTTTAACACTGTTCATTTGACTAGCTGGAATAAAATTAGACAACAACCATTGCATTCCTCAAATGGTGACTCCTATCATCATTTCAATCATTAAGCATCATCCTACCGCTATGGCAGCTCTCTTTTCCAATTCCATCCCTATTCTACCATTTGCCATTGCTGGGATATCTGGACTAGACCAGCATCCCTGGTGCCTTCGCCATCTTTAAAACATGGGATTCCACTAACTCTGGGGCCAGCAGTGGAGGCTACAACACCAAAGCATGCTATTCTGGTCCGAGGTTCCCACCCAGGTAAGTGCAGTCTCAGCAATCTGGAGGAATGCACAGCAATGTAGGAAGAAGCTCATTGACTTTCTCTCCACAGTGTAAGTTCAGGCATCTTTGCTGATACCCTACCCATCTTTCATCACAGCCTATGGTCTACCACTCTCATTTTTGACTGCAACATTTCCCCTCCGTTGGTCTCTCACAGCATGGCCTCTGCAATGCCTACACACCTGCTTGGGGCACCTTCCCACCTGTACTCAAAGTTACAGCTGTGCTACCAACTTTCATCTTCCTTAATCCAAGCCATGCTCTCTCTTCAGTAGGGCCACAAACGTCAAGACAGGTAGTGTGCTGCCTAATGTATCAACGTTGCCAAATTAGGTCCAGGCTAGTCAAAATGTCTCAGGCCTCATGCTGACACAATTGTGGATATTTTTCTAGCATACAGCGTGGTTTTCTCTCCCCAGGCCATATTTGATGGAAATATCTGCTTGCTATTTAGCTGTGTGTTATGCAAGACTCTGAAGGCCCTATTATGCATAAAAATTGGATTGCTTTATTTGCCAGTACAGGGCCAGTGGATACATCAGTTCAATAGATTTATTCAGTGGAGCCATGGAGCCCGGGTTCCTTTTCAATGTAATAGAAATTATCTTTCATTCTTTGTGTGTCTTTGAGTCATCCATCTCTCATTTTTGGTCAATTAAATCAGATGGTTGTTAACATTTACCCTTCTGTATCACATAGCATGAATATTGCTTTGGCAAAGAAAACAAGCAGTTTACTTAAGGTAGTTTGTCCTTTTATATTACAGGTGGAAACAATTGTGAGAGAGAAATTCAGAATGCAGACAGCTAAACCTGTCCTTGATCTGAATGTCTTTCATTTTAATGGATATGAACAACGTCCAAGATGTATAAATGAGAGCACAAATCCAACATCTGCACGATAATATTGCAACAAAAAGAAGGTAAATGTTTTATTATCTACTTAGAGAATCGGAATCAGTGAAAGGGAGGGCAATTTTTGACGGATGACATTTGCTTGGTTTGCGTTCACAACAACATGGGTGAATTGATAGCACAATTGGAATTTAATGGGTAGGATTTAATTGCCATCATAAACACAAGTCTGCAAGGTGACCCGTACTGGGAACTGAATACTAAAGAACATTCAACATTTAAGGAGGTCAGGCACAAAGGAAGAAGGAGGTGAGGTAATTGGAGATTTGATTGGTGTAGTAGTGAGAGAGGACTTTCAGTTAAATGAAGAGAATGTAGAATCTATTTTGGAGCAGCTAAGAAATAGGAAGGGGCTACTATTGTTTGTGGGAGTGATTTATAGACCACCAAACAGTAGGGCACAGTCTAAAGTAGGACATTAGCGGGTGCAGGTAACAACGGGAATTCCTGTAATCATGGGTAACATTTTTTGAAAACTAATTCATCAGCATTGCTTGCTAGGCTATCATTTATTGCCCATCACCAATCAACCAGAGAGCAGTTAGGAGTCAACCACGCTTTGTGGGTCTGGCGTGACAGGTAGGTCAGACAGGTAGGTAAGGATGGTAGCTTCCTTCCCTAAAGTGCATTATTGAACCAGATTTCTTCTTCCTGACAATCAACAACGGTTTCATTATTATCAGTTAACTCCAGATTTATCCTTAAATTTAAATTCCATCTGCTATGGTAGGACTCAAATCCAGGTCCCCAAGGCATTACCTGTGTCTCTGGATAAGTAGTGAAACAATAATACCACTAGGCCTTTAATCTACTTCAGCTCACATATAGACTGGGTGAATCTAATGAGCACCAACACTGTGAAGGAAGAATTCTATGTTTGAGATAGGTTTTCTGGAGCAACATATTTAGGAGCCAACAGGGTGCAAGTTATTTTACATTTTTTGCATTATCAAAAAGGTCAATGATCTTGCAAAAGAGGCTTCAGGCATTAATGTATCATAGCATTTTCCTTTAAGTTTGAAAAACAAGGTTGTCAAATATGAAGCCAGAGCCTTAAATTTAGTTGGCCAGTTGTGAAGGTATTAGGAGGGAGTTACTTGTGGTGGCTTGGAAAAATACATTGAAGGGTTAGATGGTAGATTGACAATGGCTTGTATTTGAAGGGTTAATGAATACTCTTCTAAAATGTACATTCCTTCATGGCAAAGATATGAAAAGTGAGACAGCCAGGGCTAACAAAGCAAGTTAAAGATAGAATTAGATTAAAGGAGGATGCTGAAAGTTGTTACCCGAGGATTGGGGGCATTTTAGAATTCAGCAAAGGAGGGCTAATAAGTTGCTCAATAAAGTGGAAAATGAGCATGAATAAGAAATAGAAAGTAGCAGTAAACGTTTCCACCAGCATATTGAAAGGAAAATATTAGCAAATACAAATGAGGGTCCATTATGTGCCCTCAGGAGAAATTATGATGGGAAATAGAGAAATGGCAGAAAAACTAAATAAGTAATGACTTCAGCTTGTAGGAGGGAGAGGTTGAAGATGTTGGCGAATACCTCTGCCAGTTAGAATGAGCAGGATCTGAGTGCTTGTCTGGGGACACCATCCGGGCCCATCGCTTCCCTTGGGTTGACTACCAGGAAGACCAATTTGACGTCTGAAGCAGGTGACAGAGGGAACAGGTGCTTCCAGGGCTGTTGAGGCAGGTATCACCACACTGCTGGCACTCTGCTGAAACCGAGCATAGAAAGCATTGAGTGTGTCGAGGAGGGATTTGTCTTTGTCTGCTCTCTTGATCAGATTCATTTTATATCTCATTAAATTGTTTAGGCTTTGCCATAGGCAGCAGGAGTTGGTTTCAGGAAGGATGTTAAAGCCTTCAAGAGAGTTCAAAGAATATTTAGTAGAATGATACCAGGAGAGAAGGATTTTACATTCAAGGAAAGATTAGTGAGGTTGTTCTTGTTCTCCTCAGAGCAGAGGAGATAAAGAAGTGACCTTACTAGGGTGTTCAAATTTATGAACCATTTTGACATGGTAAAGAAAGATATTCTGTTTCCATGAGTTGTATCCACTATCAGTAAATTGGTGGGGGTCACAATTTCAAGATTGTCAGCAAGACAGCTGAGATGAGGAGAAGCTTGTTTACTTGGAGAGTTGTTAGGATTTGGAATGCACTGCCTGGGACAGTGGTGGAGAAAGATTCCAAAGGAGGTTTCAGAAGAGAGCTGGATATATATTTAAAAGTGATGGACTCAGAGAGTTATGGAGATATGGCTGGAAAGTGGGACCCGATGGGTAGCTATTTGAGGAGATGCACTGACACGATGAGTCGAATGACCTCGTTTTATTATGTAAAATTCTATGATTCTATAATTTTCATCCAGCAGTCTCTCACTGAGGACAAAATGCCAGCGGAAGTGGGAAGTGGTCCTTCATTGGCCATCTCAGTGACCCATCTAAGGCCCTGACAGAGTTAACAGCTTTCCAATTGCTGCCAAAATGGCATGATGGCTGATGGCTGATGGATATCAGGTTCTCCTGCTGATCCCTTTCCACAATGTTTCCTCACATCTCCTAATTTCCAGCTTGTCTCCATGGCCTGGAAAGTCCGGTCCAAGAATACAGACTAATGACCTTTCCTCAAAACTGATCATCATTAGTCTTGTTTGGGGAATGCTGAGGAAAAAAATATTAATGAGCTGACCACGTCTTTTTCAAGTGTATTCAATAAATTGTGCACTGATGCATTTAGTTCCTCTACGGACTTTAATGCTGTTTACTTGTCATATAATTCAACTTTAGAGTATTGCTTTGAGAATTTATATTACCGATTTGACTTAGTTTTCCCCCTCAGTACGGGCTCAGCATTGAAGTCTTTCCTGAATATAAGTAGCTTTTTGTCATGTTAATATTAGACTTTGCTTTAGCATCGCACATCCTGATATTTTAGGGAAGGAGGACAGGGTGTGAGGATGCTGAAAACAACGAGAGTAAGAAGCGAGGTCGGGAATGCAGACCTCTTTGCCGAATTTAACAGCAAGTTCAATTATCATTTATCTCTCTTGCTACCTGCCTGGCAGCCAATCAAAACAAACAACTTAATTGGTATTTGAAGAATCAGAAGCAGTCTCTAACAATCAGGAAATGTAAAGATTACAAATTTTTAGGGAGAGAAATATGTCAGGACCACAAGGGGTGAGAGACAATGCGGGTGGGGGGAGGATCTTGGGACTAAAGAGAGACAGAGAGAGGATATTGGAGCCAGAGGGGAAGAGCGAGGGAAGACATCAGGACTGCAGCGAGTGAGAGGGTCCTTCAGGCTGCAGAGTGAGAAAAGCTGCGATTGGCACTGGGCAAAGCTAAGCCTTGCAGGACTGAACACCTGGGAGGGCACTAACTTCAGGGAGTGCTAGGAAAGGCACATACCGATTGGAGCTGGCAGTTTCCACCTCCATTTTATTGCCAGATTTGATAAACCCCTGCAAACGTATTCATTAACGATCATATTGTGGAAAGCCAATTTAAATGAGATAATAAGGGGACCTATGTAGTGGGACCATTTGGATGCATTGGAATCCATCCATGTCTGTCTTGGATCACAGAGTGCATCCAAGTGTCTTTTTTAGATTCAGGTAAATATAAATAAGAAAAGACTCATCAGCAATTTGCTTAAATGTGCGTGTTTATTAAATAAAAATAATGAGAATAATAAGAGTAAAATAATATGGAAAATACAGGGAAAAAGAAAGTCTCTCGCCCTTCTGCCTGTCAGGAACCCATCGATTGACAGCTGGTCTGGAGGCTTAGGTTCATTCCTGGCACCATTTATGATCGCAGTTCAAGGTTAAGTCCAAAACCCAGATAAAAGCTCTGTCTTTCTCTCTCTCTCTCTCTCTCTCTCTCTCTCTCTCATACAGTGTAACAAACAGCTAATACAGAAAAAGAGCTAAAGAAAACAAAACTGCTTGCTAGTATAAAAAACAAGCTTTTTTTAAATTGTGCTGTCTGTGACACATACGGGAATGTTCACAGGACTTATTCAAGTTCATGCAGCTGTCAAATATTATTGTTAACTTTCCCAGCTATTTTCACATCCAATACAATGTCAAAAAGGTAATGGACATATAACTGGCTAGGGACAACTCATTCATATTTAAGTGTTGAACTCCTCACCCTGACACTTCCCTACCCATTTGTTCTGTGTGTCTATGTTGGTCTCAGGATGAGGAGGTGGTTAATGTCAAGGGCACACAGTTGTGCACATTTCAAAGCCCACACAATACAAGGATAACCATAAATGCCTAGCAGCTGCTAAGATAACAGGTTTTTCTTTAAATCCATTCCTGGGATACAGGCCACACTTACAGGGCCATCCCGAATTGCCTTCAAAAAAGTGGTTGATCTGCTCTTGTTCTTGATCTGCTGCAGGCCATGTGCTGTGGGGGACTGAGTGTCAGGATATTGATGCAATGACAGGGAAGGAACCGTGACATAATTCCAACTCAGGATAGTATCTAATTTGGAAGGGAATTTGTAGATAGTGCTGTTCTCATATATCAGTTGTCCTTGTGCTTCTAAATGGTAGACGTCACAGGTCTGCAAGGTTCTGTCGAAGGATGCTAGATGAGTTATTGCAGCACATCTTGTAGATGGCACACACTGCAGCCATTGTCTGTTGGTGGTGAATGGAGTGAATGTTGAAATTGGTGGATGAAGTTTCACTCAAACAGGCTGCCTTGTCTTGACAGTGCTTCTTGAGTGCTGTTGGAGCTGTAGGAAAGTGGGGGGCATTCCAGCGCACTCCTGATTTGCATCTTGTACATTGTGGACAGGCTGTAGGGACTCCCAACTTCTGCCTTGCTTTTGCAGCCAATATTTTAATGGCTAGTCCAGTTTCGTTCATGATCAATGATAATCCCCAGGATGCTGATGGTGAGGGATTCAGAAATAGAAATGTCACTGAATATCAAGAGGAGATGATTTGATTCTCCTTTTTTTTGAGATATTCATTACCTGGCACAAGTATGGTGTGAATGCTATTTTCTGTGTATCAGCCAAGCATGAATGTCATCCAAGTTTGCTACATACAGATGCAGATTGCTTGAGTATTGAGGAGTCATGCATGGTGCGGAACATTGTGCAATCATAGGCAACCATCCTCACTCTGATCTTATAATGGAGGGAAGGTCATTGATGAAGTAGCTGAAGATGATAGGACAAAGGATACTACACTGAGGAACTGCTGCATCAATATCCAGAGAAGATGGACCTCCAACAACCATAATCATATTTCCTTTTGTCCGAGGCATGGTTCCAGCCTGTAGAGAGTATTTGCTGATCCCCACTAACATTTATTTTATGAGGCTTCTTTGATATCATGCATCACTGACTGCTACTTTAGTGTTAAGGTTAATCACTCCCCGTACAATTATTTCTAAATAAATGACTCTTAACAGCATCATTAGTGATTGTTTCAGTCATTTGGTTGATGATTGAAAGTAAACTATGAGGCAATAATTGATTGGTTGAATTTATCCTGCTGTTTGTGGTTATGGCATTTCTGGGAAACTTCCCAGGAAAATTCCTTTCCTGTTCAAAAATCTATCTTTCTTTGCCTCAACTGCTTCACTGGGTGGAGACTTAGACCATAAGACCATAAGACCATAAGACCATAAGACATAGGAGTGGAAGTAAGGCTCCTATGTTCTGGCTGATACACAGAAAATAGCATTCACACCATACTTGTGCCAGGTAATGAATATCTCAAAAAAAGGAGAATAATTGCCAGTGTTAAAGTTGCATTTAAGCAAGTTCGCTAGTAGTGCAGCTTTTATTGAACGACTGGTCTCAAATCTACAGCTGGGATATCGTCAAGGCTCCAAGGCTTAATGGTATTCAAACTGTGCAGCCATTTCTTGATATCAGTTGGAGTGAATTGAATTGCCTGGACACTTACATCTGTGATATTGGAGAACTCAGAAGGCGGTTCAGATATGAATCATTCACTCAGCTCTTCTGGCTGAAGATAGTTGTAAACTCTTAAGGTATTCTGGATGACAAACAATTTTAACTGCCATTCAAATCATGTTCAGCTCTTCTTATAATTTGCAGAAAAACTGAACTTTCAAAATTATTTTGTTAAAATGAAGCAGAATGGAATGGATTTTTAAAAGGTAAGGGGATTCACCTTGACTATATTAACACCATGCATTCAATATTTTGAGGATATAATACCTTGCAATGACTGTATGGTTTTATAGAACATTGAATGCTTCCCATGAACATGCCTTTGCAGCAAAATACTTTGCAGTTGATTGCTTTCCAATCACATATGCCATTCATCACTTGTCTAACCACACTCCTTCTAACAGACATCCCCATCATGAAACTGTCTAAAGCAAGTTCATGTAGTCAATTCCATTATGGTCTGCATGCTTTACACAGTGATCCATGAAACCATAATTAGTGTTTTGTTAACCCTTTTGAATCTGTGTAATGCGGTGGACCTCCTAAATTTGTTTTGCCGTACCCAATGAAAAACAGTTGAAACAATTACAATGTTGACATCAGACAAAACATTAAGGAAGCAGGAGATAGCTGATTTGAACACATAACAGATTAATAGCAGATATGTTTTCACTGGATATTCATACTCACTGGAATTATACCTTAAAATAAAACACTCCTAAGATGCTGCTTGGCCTGCTGTGTCCATCCAGCTTCACACTTTGTTATCTCGGATTCTCCAACATCTGCAGTTCCCATTATCTCTGCTCGCATCCACACGTCAGTCACTCAGTGGAAGGGGTATCTCAAACGTTTAGCAGGATACTGTCGAGTGTAATATTGTGATAATGTGGAGTGAGTTTCGTGCATTAAAGTGCAGAGCTGATGCAATCATGAAGGCATGAGGCAATGACATAACTGATGCATGCTGGCACTTTTTTGTTTTAACTGTTTTGATCACTATATAGAAACATAACATGAGAAAAACGAACAGGAGTAGGCCATCTGGGTCCTCAATCCTGCTCCGCCATTCAATAAGATCGTGGCCAATCTTTACATGGACTTAGCTCCACTTACCCACCTGCTCACCATAACTCTTAATTCCTTTCCTGTTCAAAAATCTATCTTTCTTTGCCTCAACTGCTTCACTGGGTGGGGACTTAGACCATAAGACCATAAGACCATAAGACCATAAGACATAGGAGTGGAAGTAAGGCCATTCGGCCCATTAAGTCCACTCAGCCATTTAAATCATGGCTGATGGGCATTTCAACACCACTTCCCTGCACTCTCCCCGTAGCCCTTGATTCCTTTTGAGATCAAGAATTTGTCGATCTCTGCCTTGAAGGCATCCAACATCCTGGCCTCCACTGCACTCTGCGGCAATGAATTCCACAAGCCCACCACTCTCTGGCTGAAGAAATGTCATCTCATTTCAGTTTTAAATTTACATTTACACCCTCTAATTTTAAGGCTGTGCCCACGGGTCCCTGTCTAACGGAAACAACTTCCTAGTGTCCACCCCTTCTAAACCATACATTATCTTGTAAGTTTCTATTAGATCTCCCCTCAACCTTCTAAACTCTAATGAGTACAATCCCAGGATCCTTAGCCGTTCATCATACGTTAAACCTACCATTCCAGGGATCATCCATGTGAATCTCTGCTAGACACGCTCCAGGGCTAGTATGCCCTTCCTGAGGTGTGGGCCCAAAATTGGACACAGTATTCTAAATGGGGCCTAACTAGAACCTTATAAAGCCTCAGAAGCACATCGCTGCTTTTATATTCCAACCCTCTTGAGATAAACGACAACATTACATTCGCTTTCTTAATTACGGACTCTACCTGCAAGTTAACCTTTAGAGAATCCTGGACCAACACTCCCAGATCCCTTTGCACTTCTGATATGCGAATTTTCTCACCGTTTAGAAAATAGTCCATGCCTGTATTCTTTTTTCCAAAGTGCAGACTTCCACAGATGTTTGATCATATTTGCACTTGATTTTACTATCATGGTTTCAAGCAACTAAATTTTGGGTCCTCTACTTCCGTCACTTCCCAAAGTGTGTTCAGCTTTATTTTCAAGCATGCGATGGCCCCTCACCATGAGCAATCACATGTATGAGTCATCTGGGTGTCCGTTTCAAGTATGTAGGATACAGTCTTTCATAGAGCAGCTCTGTTCCCCCATGTGGCACCACTCCCTCTCAACAGAATTATCAAGAAAAAGATTTCTACAGATTAGTTGAACTCCACAGTGTACATCATTCCTCAAATAGCACTAAAGATGCCAACTGAGTAATCGTCACTGAATACAAGGGAAGGCATCGCATTCTGAGGATGCCTGGCCCACCAGGCCATGTCCTCACACAGCAACTGTGAGTAGTAGCATTGAGTGGCCTGTCAGAAGTGCCATGCAAAGCTGTGTTTAGAGGACATAACCAGTCAGTCATCTTCATCTGCTGATGAAATGCAATGATATAATCCTTCTCAATTGTTTCTTCACACCCTAATGGTTATCAGTACAGAACATTAGGTGAAATCCTCACCTGTATAAGTAACCCTGAATTTACTGATTAATCTATTCCTAATTAAATAGAATGGTCATAAAAAAAATCACAAGTACCCAGAATATTTCAAGACATGGCAATGGAAATGGTAAAATGAAAGATATGTAGGGTGTAGAGTGATCTTAGGGTGGCAGAAGGCGTTTTGTGATTTTAGAAGGTGGTTGCTGTTTGTTAGATTTGAAGTGAATATCCTTATCCACAGTGCAGTTTGAAGTAGTAGCTGTGTGAGCAACGTGTTAAAAGGATGAAGTTAATGATTGTGCCCAGAATGGGCTGGGATCATAAGAAGAGTGCAATGACTTGTCACCCTCGTCTGCCCTCATAAAATGTTCTTACTTTATTCCATCTGGTATTTAGTCCAGTACATGCACAGTTTAGGAGTCAGCCAATGATTGCTCCTGATAATGGTATGACTGGTGTTACCATTCAAGAGAGGCCCTTATTTTTATTACCCCTAACGGGGTAGCGAGTTCAGTTTCTCCCGCCTGTTGGTCTGGCTCAGTTGACCCCTAAGTTGTCTCAATGGTGTGAAAATGATTGCAAGATGCCAGCAAATGGCTGTTGCAAATTGCCAATAAAATCACTTATTGATCATTTATTTTGTTTCCAGACAGTGTCCCAGTGCTGTCAGGCAGCTGCAGAATGCTTTTAAAGAATTAAGACCTTGTTACACAAAGGGTTCTTGGCAGAACTGGTGTATCAGTTTCAATGCTTACAATACCATTGCTACAATCTTTTTAGAAAAATCAGATTACCTCAGAAAACATATTTGTAAAATTAGAACAAAAGAATTAGGAACAGGAGAAAGCTATGAAGCCTCTCATGCTTGTTCCACTATCCAATAAGTTTGATGGCTGATTTTTTACCTCAATTCCACTTTCCCACCCGAGGCCATATCTCTTCATCTGGTGAACTGTGTAATTTTAAAATTGAATTCAAAGATATTCAGGGCTAAGGTCTATACTGTTACCTTTTTATGTTTTCAATATTGTATGTCTACATTTCTACTGAGCAAGACTACAAACATAAGTTTTAATTATCCATCCAAATATTCAGGAAACAATTTTAAAATAATTTTCAAGTAAGCGTAGGACCTTTATGGATGGCTGGATAGGTCAAAGTCATAAACTAAGTGTGACAGGGCCAGCTCAATGTCCTGGTCTTCCATCTAGTGAAATTTCATACTGAGATTGAGGCATTGCAAAATTATGCTTCATATATTAGTTACAAGCATTTGGGAGCTTGACATTTTTTGATTCTTTTACTTTTAACCCTTTCCACGGAACTTAATCCATTTCTGACCTTCAGTGATATTGTGCTTCATTTGCAGATTGTATGAATTCCACAAGAACTCCTTGCCCAAGTGAACAAAATGGATTTAGAAAATGAAACTTTCACCAACTTTACTATCGAAGAACTGACAAAGGGAAAAACTTCCAAAGTACTGATATCACTTTCACTCTCAGTCCTAACGATCATGACCACACTTATTAATTCACTGGTGATAAGTGCAATCATTGTAACGAGAAAGCTTCACCACCCAGCAAACTATCTAATCTGCTCCCTTGCTGTTACTGATTTACTTGTTGCTGTCCTTGTGATGCCCTTCAATATTATTTACACTGTAAAAGAGACATGGGTCATGGGTCAGGTCGTCTGCAATATCTGGTTAAGTGTTGACATTACATGTTGCACATGCTCTATTCTTCATCTGGCTGCAATTGCCCTGGACAGATATAGGGCTATAACTGATGCTGTGGAATACGCACAGAAAAGGACACCTAAACGTGCTGGAATAATGATCACAGTTGTATGGGTCATTTCCATCTTTATATCGATGCCTCCTTTGTTTTGGAGACACCAAGGAAATAATAAGGAGGACGAATGTCTTATTAAGCATGAGCATCTTGTCTACACAATCTATTCTACGTTTGGAGCATTTTATATTCCCTTGGGTTTGATCCTCATTCTGTACTATAAAATATATCGAGCAGCTAAAACACTTTATCACAAAAGGACTGCAAGCAAGCACATCAATGAGGATGTAAATGGCAAGATGTCCAGCATTACCATCAGAAGCCCCAGGACACCTTCAACGTTGTGCATGTCTGAAAAGTCTATTTCAGACCCTTCGACAATTGAAGATGGAGACAAAATCCACATCACAGCTAGAAGTCTCAACCTCAGTACTAGCCAACAAGAAAAATTGTGGAAGAGAAACAAAATCTCTGGTACAAGAGAAAGAAAAGCAGCAACCACTTTGGGCTTAATTCTGGGAGCATTTGTGATATGCTGGTTGCCATTCTTTCTAAAAGAGCTCATTGTGAATGTCTGTGAATCATGTTATATTTCTCCAGAGATGACTGATTTTTTGACGTGGTTAGGTTATCTCAATTCTTTAATCAATCCTCTTATTTACACAATCTTCAATGAAGACTTTAAGAAGGCTTTTCAGAAACTGGTACGCTGCAAAATGTTTCTGTGAATACAATGGAAGTACTCTCTAAGCAATTACCTTTGTCATTAGAATGGGTAGAATTTTTGCAGAAGCCTTCTGCTTTGAAAGAACAATTATATTCTTTATTCAGTTGGTTTACGGTGGCTTTGTATCTGAAACAATTACCAAACTAGAAGATACAAACTGTTACAGATACATAAAACTCTTGGGTACAGAAGAGAACTTATGTGGTATTTTTCTATTCTGTAACTGCTAGCGATATTTTAAAGAGATGATGCTGCATAAGTAGAAGTAATGCAAATTTTAAATTTGAAGTATTAACTGAATTTTTTTAATGTGTGTAAAATATGATTGAACTACAGGGAAAGCACGACCTAATTTTCTCCTATTTTTCCTCTTGATTGAAATTGACATTTCAGTCTAAAATGGATATATTGAGAGCTTGTAAAAGTGGGAACAGTTGTTAAGAGCTTATTAAGCATTGAGAATAACTTATGAAAGGCCTTTATAAGCAACATGCAAGTGTTCCTTTTTGGGATTTTTAAAAATAAATTGGAAATGTATTCCACATGGAAGGAATTCTAAGGTTGAGGGGCAAGACCTAAAGTAGCAAAACCACAACAGAATTGTCCAAGTATTCTTCTTCGCTGAATTGCTGGAGCAAACAATTGCAAGTTAAATGATAGTTCAGCAGCAACTGTAGAAGGAAGTGACTTGGAATTATAAATGGACTGTGGGGCACATTATTGCAAATCTAATTATTCCAGGAATCAAATGTAACACACCAAAGTTAGCTTCCCAAACATGTCAGAAGGCAAGGCATGGTGAGACTCAATATCAAAAGAGAACCTGTGCCTGTGGTGAACTTTTGTCTTGACAATGGTTATAATGTAATTAACCAGCATTTATGGTACAGGTAACTTCTATACATTCACAAATGAGTATGCAGGAGTTGGTCTGCATCATCCATAGCCTCGCTTTTTCATTTTACATCCAAATACATGCATTTAAGTGACAACAGAAAACCAATACTTGGGCAAATAGATGGATACGTGAGGGATAATTTTGTCTGGTCCTTGTCCCAGTTGCAGTGAACCTATGAATAAGTACTTCCTGTTAAATTTCTGTTTAATTACAGAATATCCAGTCACGTTTCATGTCTTTTTTTATGTTTCATTACAAAATATTTTTTCTTGACTTTAATAGAACTGCTTCTTTGTTAGCTGCACAATAAAGTAAATGACAGGCGGTGGCACAGAAAGTAGAATGTTACTATCTCGTAAATCATGCATTGCTGTGACGTGTGTGGTGGAAGTGCACATGCTGTTTGTGTATAAGTGTACTGAGAGCTTAATGTTTCCTGCATTTCCCACTTACAGTAATGTGGAAGATTCATTGACCCAGTTCTTGTTGCTTCCTTAGATGAAGAAATGGTGGGTGTGAGTTTGGTCTGGTCAGTTCCATAAACTTGTGAATTTCAACTGTTAGATGATAGTATTCTTCTGAGTAACAATATTCCCGTTACAATTCCCAGTCCAGAGTTTAAGCACAAAAATCAAGGCCAACGCTCCAGTACAGCACTGAAGGGATGTTGCTCTGTTTGGAGGCGCCATCTTTCAGATGAGACATTAAACCAAGCCCCCATCTGGCAGGCTTGAATGTATTTAAAAGATCTCTTGGCACTATATTGAAGAGCTCTGGAGTTACCCCTGGTGCTCTGGGTCTGGCCAATATTTATACCTCAACATCACAAAAAAGATTATCTGATCATTATTGCCTTGTTATTTATGGGAGCTTACAGTCAGCCACGTGGCTTCATTACAATGGTGACTGGGCTTCAAAAGTACTTCATTGGCTACAAAGCACTTTGAAGCATTTAGTGGCAGTGAAAAGTGCGATATAAAACATTTCTTTCAATAATTAGGCAAACGCCATGGCCCTGAAATTTCACAAGAGATTCAACTGGTCTCCAACCTGAATAATATTGGCAAGCCTGGAGAACCCCAGCAGAACCTCAACACCAGTACCTTCACCCAAAACATCTGTGTCATTATCAGTTGCAGGAGATTGTTTGTTTTAATTGTTGTGAGATCAAAACTTTCGGATATCCTACCTGCAGTCTCTTGTTTATGCCATGTTTTGGCACTACCACTTTAATAAGTTTACTCTTTTGTCACTGCTTGCAAGCCTCATGTTTTATATGAGAGTACAATTATGAGCAACTTTGAGTTATTTTAATCCATCCCTCATTTTTGAAAACTATCTATGACCACTTATGCTGCTTTAAATATTAATGTTACCTTGACTGTTGTGTTTGTCATAACATTTTTACAAAGGTAGGACCCCGAATATTTGTATCCTGATGACCACAGTCCAATTGTTCACTGATTTAAAAGTAAAACACTGCAGATTGGAAATCTGATGGAAACACAGAGAATGCTGGAGAAACTCTAAGTCTGGCAATATTTGTGGAGAGAAAAACAAAGTTAACATTTCATGTCCAGTATGACATCATCAGAATGGTTCTGAAACTGGACTCAAAACATTACCCATATTTCTGTCTCCACAGATGCTGCCAGAACTATTGAGTTTCTCCAGCATTTTCTGTGTTTGGCCACTTAATTGTAGCTGGTTGGCCTTTACTGTTCACAACTTATTTGTACACATTCATAACACTAACCTGTATATTAAACAGTATCTGCTCAATGACATGATCTTCTGAATATTATAGAGTACTTGAATCTGAGCAAGTGCATGATGTAAATGTGGGTTTTGTCAGTTGGTGTGGTGTTAAGCGCTTCATTTTGCTGGATGCTGCAAACCACTTTGTTCAATCTTTGTGATGGGAACGATTACCAGTCAATAAATGTCTTTACAGAACTAGCTTTTGGCTTATTGGTACCTTTCATAGCTCTGAGGCTTAACTCATTCCAGATTTTGCTCACTCTTTACCATCTGAACTCAATTAACTACACTGGTTTCCAGAAAAGCAACACCTTGATTTTAAAATTCTCAACCTTGTTTTCAAACCCCCCATGAATTTTCCCCTCATTGTATTTGAAATCTCCTCCAGCCACACAATCCTTCAAGATCTCTATACTCCTTCAATTCTGACCTATTGAAAATCCCTGAAATTAATTGTTTCATCACTGATTATTATGCGTTTGACAGTCTTGGTCCTAATCTCTGGAATCTTGATCAATCTTGCTTTCCTCCTTTAAGACTTTCCTTAAAGCCTATTTGATCTGCTCTGAAATGTTTTATCATTGTCATGTGAAACATTTAGGGTATTTTATAATATTAAATATGTTGACTATGAAGTTTCTTTTGTCTCAGAAGGTAAAGGATTTAAGACCTGTTGTAGAAAATCTCAGAGAGTGGAGACTAACATGTATGATCTCTAAATATTAGTTTTACATTGAGTGAACTTGTTAAGTGTGCTGGCTAACATAACACGGAATGTTTCAGGATGTCTGAGAGAGAGGGTGCACAGGGTATTGAACGTGGGACTGGAGCCCAGAGAATGAGAATCCGTGTACCATCAGTGAAGAAAGGGATCATATTGTTTTCCTGTCCATACTGTTTTTATATATCTATCTGACCTTATGTCCTCCTTGAATTTCCCCTGCAGACCAAGTGGGAGCCCTGGTAGGAATTTCTCTTGGGGTCCCTTAAACAGTGTCCAATAATTTAATGTCACACCACATTTTTTAGGTGATGTCTTCAGAGAATTATGTTAAATCTGCTAATAGAGCATTTTCACAAACAGTTGCAGAAAAATTTCCCCATGTGTTTCAATAGTCCTTTTCGAATGTTTAACCACAAATAAAAAGGGAAAGGTGTGCATTCTTTTAACGAGCATTCAAAATTCTCAGCACTGACTTATTTACTCATCTTCAAAAAGTCACCAATAGCTCAACAACAATCCATCAAAATACCATGTGGAGCATTTAAGTGGTAATCAGTCCCTTAGAGATATTTTGGACAGCCATTCCATATGACTGCTTTCATCCCTTTCCAAGATTGTATCTTTCAGTATTTGAGATAACAAGGTGTAGAGCTGGATGAATGCAGCAGGCCAGGCAGCATCAGAGTAGCAGGAAAGCTGAAATTTCGGGTCTGGACCCTCCCAAAATGTCAGCTTTCCTGCTCCTCTGATGCTGCCTGGCCTGCTGTGTTCATCCAGTTCTACACCTCGTTATCTCAGATTCTCCAGCATCTGCATTTCCTACCATCTCTGAGCATCTTTCAGCATACATTTGTTTAACCAAGGCCATTTCAGAAGCTCTTCAGCACCTCAAGAAACTGGCAAAACACATTGGCCATTCTGACTGTGCTTAATACAGTTTTATTGCAAAATTTTAACTCAGCAATGATGATGGAACAGAAATCAATATATGTCTAGGTCAGGATGGTGTATGACTTTGAGGGAAAATTCAAACTGATGGTGTTCCCAGAACATTATTGCTTTTGTTCATCTTGATTGCAGGTGATGTCATAGTGCAACCAGAAGGTTACACATACTGCAGTCACATTGTACAATTTCAGACCAGTCAGACTACTCTGTGGGGAAGAGCTGCTTAAGTATTGTTGCATTAAACTCATCCAAAGAAATTGTATGTACTCGATGAAAGAAGATGGGCTATCTGTCATAAAATACCCATCCTCTGCAATATCTTTTAGTTATGATGGCCATCCAGAAGACCATCTGGCTAATGGTAAACCCTAAGATGTTGATGGTTGAAACGTTAATAATGGTGTGATTGTTAAAGATCAGAATGAGATGATTGACTATCCACTGATTCAAAAGTTGCCTTTCCATTTGACAGATAATAAAATGTGAGGCTGGATGAACACAGCAGGCCAAGCAGCATCTCAGGAGCACAAAAGCATTTTATTATCTTGGAATCTCCAGCATCTGCAGTTCCCATTATCTCTTTCCATTTGACAGCTCAATTTATTTTTAGAAAACAACTGTGGTCTGGTATGAGAGATAATGGGAACTGCAGATGCTGGAGAATTCCAAGATAATAAAATGTGAGGCTGGATGAACACAGCAGGCCAAGCAGCATCTCAGGAGCACAAAAGCTGACGTTTTGGGCCTAGACCCTTCATCAGAGAGGGGGATGGGGAGAGGGAGCTGGAATAAAAATCTGGTCTGGTATGGGTTATATTATTACATTATTAGTGAGGAGCTCAGATGGAACTGACCACTACAGAGTCATTAGTGAGTAACTTCACTCTTAATCTTATAATAATAATAAGAAGGTAATTGATGAAATAGCAAACAATAGTTGGCCAATGATTCCCTGAAGTAACTCTGGGAGGAATGTCTTGGGGGTCCATAAACAATGGCTTCAATAACCATCTCTAAGCTCATACACATCAGATCTGGTTCCAGATATTGGGGATTTTTTACAATGGCAAGTATTTTTATCCCAGTTTTGCCAAAGCCTACTGAGTCAAGTGCTGAATTAATGTTGGGACAGCCTTTCCGAATATGTGGGACTGAATTTTATCAGAAATCATCTAAGTGATAATGTTGGGAGCTTCATGGAGTATTTCTCTCTGTTAGACCCAGCAAGCTTTCTCATGCTATATTCCCAAAATCACCTCATTACCTATGTGCCAACCCCTTGGCACGCTGCTCATCATTCTCCCACTTACCGTAAGTGGAAGTACTGGTCACTGCTGGTACCTCCCAAGGTTTGTATCATTGATTCCATCTTTAAGTCCAACTGTGCACCTGGTCAAACACTGTCAGTCTACATAACAAAATGTGAAGCTGGATGAACACAGCAGGCCAACCAGCAACTTAGGAACACAAAGGCAGCCATTTCGGGCCTAAACCCATTCTTTTCTGATGAAGGGTCTGGGCCCAAAACATTAGCCTTTGTGCTCCTAAGATGTTTCTTGGCCTGCTGTGTTCATCCAGCTCCACACTTTGTTATCTCGGATTCTCCAGCATCTGCAGTTCCCATTATCACTGTCAGTCTACAGCTGCCAGACGTCATTCCTTTCACCTGCCCTGCACATGTCAGGGCAGAGACGAAATTGATACCTCACTTTGTTGATGGGGATCTAGAGATCCTGGTGAATGTAGAGTGCATGCAATTTTTGTCCATTGAGTATGCTATGAGATGTTGCTGCCTGGTGTTCAAGATGGAGGCACAAGCAGCAAGTTTTCAGGTTACTGCTCTGACTTTTATGTTGGGAACTGTCACCACTTATTTACATCCAACAGGGACGAGAAAGGGAAACTATGTATTAATGAGGGAGGATGACATAATATTGAGGACATTAATGCATGATGATGTGTGCAAATAGCCCTCTTGCCATTCACTAGTGAGAATTTCATCACAATGTTCAATACTTGAAGGGAAAATGGATTTACTCCATTTGATATCAATCATGTCCCAACTACCCAATCTGAAGTTTGATCTCCCTCTCCAATTCCCACATCATTCAATGACTGGGAAAATTCACCATTACTGTTTGTAAACACTGGTTAACATTTTATGTTTAAGTACACACTGAGCAACATTCTTAATTTTATAGTTGTTCAATAGTTGTTGTATTCCATATGCATTCTTATTCAACTTCATCCATTTCAATGCCTTCTCACATCTAGTAAAGTCAGATTTCATAGCTTACAAATAAATTTTTATGTGACATCCAACAGACTCCACTGAATGTTACTTTTTCCAGAACAGTTTCAACTGGATCTATTAAGATGTAATGAATTGGCAGGCTTAAATCTATTTATAGTTCTGTTTTAATGTAAAATTATTAATATCACAAATGAGCACATAAGGCATATCCAAACTTAGACAGAATCATAGTTCTAATTCCTCTTCCAAACTCTTAAAACCATGTAAACTTTGCATATAGGTATGTGTTTTCAATGGCACTGTGCACATCACAAAATATTTCTTGCACCTTTTGCACATTTGTCTCCATCCTACACAATCAGAGAATTTGCCATACTTTGTGATTCTGTGCTTAGTCGCTTCTGCATAGATTGCTGGATTCCCTGTCATGTATAATATCATACTTTTAGCACCAAAATGATTGTTACTTCTTCGCAGTTCTTCATCACACACTGGGGGCCTGGAAATCATATTTTGGATGCCAGAAGTAGTGCAACATGGACCACCCTCCAATACACCCTGCAGTTGACTAAATCAAGTTGTTAATGTTTCAGGTCAGGACCTTCTTCATAAGAAGTTCTGAAGAGAGGTCCTGACCCAAAATATTGACTTTCCTACTCCTTTGGTGCTGCCTGATCTGCTGTGTTCCTCCTGTTCCACACTGTCTTAACGCTGACTACAGATCTGCAGTTCTTGCTATCTCTAAAAAAAATGTTGTTTTTAGAGACTGACTACTTTATCTCAGGTGAGTCATGAGTGGATAGTTTGGATTTGGATTTATGTGTTAAAGTACAAGAGTAAAATTTCATGCAAAGACATTTATCTATGACAACTTCCCAATTACCCTTTTCTCTATTAGCCCAGCATTAGCATAATGTTTTATGGTTTGTTGATGGCACAATATTCCTACCTGATAAATATTTGTACTTTTTACAAGACAAGGCATGAAGGAAGAAGTTAATTATCTTTGGGAAATGTACATTTCATAATGCCTGGAGTTTTTGATATGTCATGCTTTGTGCTTTCCTGTAATAAATATTACTTTGCACTTTTATCTATTGACTCAATTTAATGCAAGTGACACACATCGGTATGAAAAAACCTAAAAACTGTGAATGCTGTAAATCAGGAACAAAAACAAAGTTGCTGGAAAAGCTCAGCAGGTCTGGCAGCATCTGTGAAGGAAAAAAGAGTTAACTCTTTGGGTCCAGTGACCCTTCCTCAGAACACATTTCTATATGTAGATAACAAGGTGTAGAGCTGGATGAACACAGCAGGCCAAGCAGCATCAGAGGAGCAGGAAAGCTGACATTTCAGGTCTTGATCCTTGTCCATAAATGGAAGATGGGAAAGGGAGGCTAAAGTAAATAGAGAGAGGGGGAAGCGATGATGGAAGGTGGATAGTGGAGCAGATAGGTGGAGAGAAGATGGACAAGTCAACGAGGCAGGGATGAAGCCAGTAGAGGTGAGTGCAGGTAGGGAGTTGGGATGGGGGTTGGTCAGTGAGGAGTGAGGGGAGGGTAGGTAGGAGGGAAGATGGACAGGTCAAAGAGGTGGGAATGAGGCTAGTAGGTAGGAAATGGGGGTCGGGGTTGGTCAGTGAGGTGGGAGAAGCAGATAGGTGGGAGCAAAGATGGACCGGTCAAGGAGGTGGGGCGAGCTGGGCTGGTTTTGGGATGAGGTCAGGCGTGGGACGATTTTGAAGCTTGTGAATTCCACATTGAGACCATTGGGCTGCAGGGTTCCCAAGCAGAATATGAGGTGCTGTTCCTCCAGCATTCGGGTGGCATCGTAGTGGCACTGGAGGAGGCCCAGGATGGGCATATCATCCGAGGAGTGAGAGGGGAAGTTGAAGTGGTTCACAACTGGGAGATGTCGTTTGTATGAACCGAGCGTAGGTGCTCCACAAAGCAATCTCCAAGCTTCTGCTTGGTTTCCCCAAAGTAGAGGACACCACATTAGGAGCAGTGGATAAAATAGACCACATTAGCAGATGTGCAGGTGAACTGTTTAATGTTGAAGATTTTCTTAGGGCCTAGGATAGGGGTGAGGGGGCAGGTGTCGGGGCAGTTGTAGCACTTCCTGCGTTGGAAGAGAAAAGTGCTGGGGTGGTGGGGCTAGTGGGGAGCGTGGAGCAGACGAAGGAGTCACAGAGAGACCGGTTCCTCCGGAAGGCAGTTAAGGGTGGGGAAGAAAAAATGTCCTTGGTTAGTAGGGTCAGATTGCAGATGGGGCAAGTGGCAGAGGATGGTGCATTGAATCCAGAGTTGGGTTGGGTGATACGTGAGGATCAGGGTAATTCTGTTAGCGAGTTTTGAGAAGATTTGTAGCTCAGGTTGAAGTTCTGGAGGTGAGGTTGCTCGCTGAGCTGGAAGGTTAGTTTTCAGACGTTTCGTCACCATTCTAGGTAACATCGTCAGTGAGTCTCCGACAAAGCGCTGGTGTTATGTCCCACTTTCTATTTATCCGTTTAGGTTTCCATGGGTTGGTGATGTCATTTCCTGCATTGGTGATGTCATTTTCTGTTCTTTTTCTCAGAGGATGGTAGATAGGCTCCAAATCAATGTGTTTGTTAATGGAGTTCCGGTTGGAATGCCATGCTTCTAGGAATTCTCGTGCGTGTTTCTGTTTGGCTTGTCCTAGGATGGATGTGTTGTCCCAATCAAAATGGTGTCCTTCCTTATCTGTGTGTAAGGATACGAGTGATAGTGGGTCATGTCGTTTTGTGGCTAGTTGATGTTCATGTATTCTGGTGGCTAGCTTTCTGCCTGTTTGTCCAATGTAGTGTTTGTCACAGTTCTTGCAAGGTATTTTGTAGATGACATTCGTTTTGCTTGTTGTCTGTATAGGGTCTTTTAAGTTCATTAGCTGCTGTTTTAGTGTGTTGGTGGGTTTGTGGGCTACCCTGATGCCTAATTCTGTCTTTGTTTTTATTTGCAGGGAGGGGGTGTGAGGGCTGAGATTCTGGAAACGCAAGATATGCGGTTGAAGGCATTTTCAACCACTGTGGAGGGGAAATTGCAGTCCTTGACAAATGAGGGCATCTGGGATGTCCGGGAGTGGAATGCCTCATCTTGGGAGAAGATGCATTGGAGGCAAAGGAATTGGTAATAGGGGATGGCATCCTTGCAGGAATGTGAGTGAAAGGAGGTGTGTTCGAGGTAGCTGTGGGAGTTGGTGAGCTTGAAATAGATATCAGTTTCCAGGTGGTTACCAGAGATGGAGACAGAGAGGTCCTGGAAGGAGAGAGAGGCATCTGAGATGGTACAGGTGAACTTAAGGTTGGGGTGGAAGGTGTTAGTAAAGTGGATGAACTGTTTGAGCTGCTCATGGGAGCACGAGGCGGCGCCAATACAGTCATCAATGTAACGGAGGAAGAGGTGGGGATAGGGCCAGTGTAGCTGTGGAAGAGGGATTGTTCCATGTAAACTACAAAGAGGCAGGCATAACTCGGGCTCATGTGGATTACCATGGCCACCCCGTTTGTCTGTAGGAAATGGGAGGAGTTGAAGGAGAAGTTGTTAAGGGTGAGGACGAGTTCAGCTGCTCGGATAAAGGTGTCAGTGGTGGGGAGCTGGTCGGGCCTGTGGAAGAGGAAGAAGCAGAGGGCTTTTTGGCCATCTGCATGGGGAATGCAAGTATATAGTGACTGGACATCCACGGTGAAGATGAGGTGTTAAGGACCAGGGAATCAGAAGTTTTGGAGGAGGTAGAGGGCGTGGGTAATATCACAGACATTGGTGGTGATTTCCTGGGCCAGGGTCTAGAAAATGATAAGTGGAGATAAGTTTGGTGGGGCAGGAGCAGGCAGAGACAAAGGATCAACTAGGACTGTCAGGTTTATGGATTTTGGGAAGGAGTTAGAAACGTACAGTGCGGGCTTAGGGAATGATGAGGCTGGAAGCTGTTGGTGGGAGGTCACCTGAGGTGATAACGTTATGGATGGTCTGGGAGATGATGTTTTGGTAGTGAGGGCTGGTGTCTATATGTGCTCAGTTTCTAACTCTTGATTGTTGTATAGTGTAGATTTATCTGAATCTCCAAATCTCAGCACTTTCTAAATCAGAGATACTGATTTTCATGGAGATACTGCTTTCCTGATGTTGCTGTTTTGGAAAATGAGTACAATCATGCTATTTTGAATGTTTTTGGAATATGAGCATTTTTGGCCAAACCAGAATTTATTCCCTGTTCTTAATCCTGCTCAGGAATGTGCTGGTGAGCCCAAACTTCACCCAGTGATAGCATCAGGTATATGTATAGGAGTCTAGAATGTTACAATTGTGAAATATTTTCAGAGATTTCAGAAGTGACTCGTCACAAAACGGCATAACTACATTAGTTAAAATTTAATGATGTAGCTCAAGATGGACAAATAAGCTGCTGGTCAAAATTATGACATCTATGAAAGCAAAATTAATTTTACAAGTCTATTAATTATGGTTTCATAACATAGGACAGAACAATCCATTTGGTACATCAAGGCCGCATTCATAGTCTATTAACATTAGCAGATTTCTGCCCACCCATAATTTTTTGTCTTTCCTTCAAATCACTTAATTTACTTATTTCCCAAGTAAGTGTCCAACTTCTGGTGCGCCTGTGGCCTCACCTTCTTAAAACCCTTAACATGTTTCTAAATTGCCTCAAGGTATCTATCATTTTGGACTTTTGAAATTACTGAAGTGCATGCATTCAAGTCACACTGTATAGATAGAATGTAGTGAAATTGCCTTCTCGCTGCTCAGTAATTAAGAAAAGCTATGCACATTAAAATATGCTTAATTCCCATGTTCAACTCATGGTGCCATTTTTGAATTGGATAAACCTATTTGATAATTTTTTAACATTATAACTGTAAGCACTGAATTTTAAATATGATTCTATGTGTATTGCATTACAACCAGTGAGACTTCTCCCAGATCATCTCCTGAGTTACTTTGGTTAACCTTTTCATGAATGCTATTACACACCTCTGGAGCAGGTGGGAATTGAGCTCAGGGACACCACCACTGTGCCACAAGACATGTCGTAAAGACTGAAAATCCAATCAACAGTGGTTAACCCGTGCTTCCTGCAGGCTGTTCTTGCTGCATTATTTAAACAGGGAAAGCTCATCACAAATTCATGATGGACAGTGCAACAACACTACAAATCGTGAGTTTAAATTCACGTTAATTTAGAATAGTTTGCTGTTCAGAAGGTAACAAATAGTTGGCAGAATTGATTGAATATTAATTATGAGGGAAAACTTCATTTTCCCATCTTAAATTCATCAATCTGGTGTTGGCAGTTGTTGGTTAGAAACTCACCTGCCTTGGTAAGTAAGATTTCTTTTACCCCAGTCATGAAAGTTGTACCATCAGTAGCAAACCCTGTAATTTTCTGTCAAGAAACTTTCTATCTCTCAACCTGTCCTTCCTCCTTTAGACATTCTGAAATCCTGCTTCTTTGACCAGTCTTCATATGTGACTCAAGCAATTTAGCATGGCCAATCAACCTAACCTGCACATTTTTAGATTGTGGAATGAATCCAGAGGTCCCAGAGGAAACTCATGCAGTCAGGGAGAGAATGTACAAACTCCACGCAGTCAGCAGTCATCTGAGGTTGGAATCAAACTCAGGTCCCTGGTGCTATAAAGCAGCAGTGCTAAACACTGAGCAGTGTGCCACCCTGAACAAAGTTATCGTAATATTGAAATCTACAAGCACCCTCCATGGAGCACATTGTTTCACCCTTCTCCTCCATTAAAAGCAGAAAAGGGCAAGTTGGTGCTGAGTTAGGGTCCAGTTTGATATTTTTAAATCGTTGCATCCCATCTGATCTAAACAAACTACATTTAACATTAATCCTGTTTTTTCTGTCCACGGATGCCTCGTGTATCAGTCTAATTGATTTTTTTGTCAACATGTTCATTTTAACTCTTGGAAAAGAGCTCTGCCCATACATGTACCTACACAATAAATATGTAACTCTCTCCAAGAAAATAACAATTCCTGCTAAACAATGTGAATGTGGTAGAACAGAAACTGTAGCACAAACAGTAAATGCATCACAAATTTAGCACTGTCTCTGGCACAAACATTACATGAGGTAGGATATAAACATCTTCAATCATGTAAAAAAAATTAAGTGCTTTTGTTTGCATCGTAAAAGCATAGATAGCCAGCTACAGAGTAAATGTACTGCTTCCAATCTTCATTGTCAACTTACTTGAATAATAAATCAGAGCTGTCTGTGCAGCTTTGGCCTTGTGGGGGTAGCGAGTCTGATCTTTGGCTGATCTTTTCTGAAGACAGTGACAGAGATGCTACAATTTTTTTTAGGTAACAACCATAAATGGCGAAGAGTCCTGGTGGGTTTTCAATTCACACACTTTGATAAGAGTTTCAGAGAAGGAGAGAGAGGACAAAGATGTTATTCCTCAGGCAAGCAATCTCAGACTCTCTGACTGTCTGTGTTCAATTTCAGTCATTTTATTAAACCCAAAAAGTGGATCATCTGAACTCTTTTTGAAAGTATTGTAGCCTGGATGTCTCTGTTAAAACATCCTATTCCTTGCAAATGCAACATTTTTGTTGTAACCAACATCCTCTGCTTTGCAAAGTTTTCTTTCAAAAAATGTTCAAATATGTAATTATGTCCAGTCAATTATATTATAAACTAATAGTTCAGATAGCACATTTTCATAACAATGTTTAAGAGAAAACAATAAGAATACCAGCAAGGTCCAAAACTGTTGGTTGCGTGCCTTACTTAGTATTCGGTGATGACTGTTCACTCTGTTTTATTCCAGGACTTCATCCATCCAAAATATGAAAAAACATGGGATCAGGAAGATATCGGAAACAGTGCCTCCACCATTTCCCTTTGTCTCTCAGATTGCATACCACCAAAACAACTGGTGCCATAGAAACAAATGTTTTGGTTGTGGCAAGAGCAGTGGGTTGCTTCCAGTAACTACCGTCTGCCTGCATTCCTGCCCCCATTGGTCCCAGTGGTGGATTGTTACCCTTAATGTTAATTGCCCACTTAATGACCTTAATTCATGTTGGGTTGGGAATGTACTCCATGGGCTAGTACTCAACTGGCTTACTGTAGCGACAAGGGGTAGGTACCTCGGCCATATCATGCCACCTCATTATTTGCTGATATCACTGATTGCGCCATTTTCTCTAGAGAAAGGAATATCCTACTCACAAGTTCAATACTACCTCATGTAAAAAGCTCATGTTTTCGAAAGAATGAAGGTTTTGTATAAGGTACACAAGGAACTTTCAAGAATGGTTTCTGAGAGGAGAGATTACACTTTCATAGATAGACAAAAGAATTGGGGTTATTTTTGGTGGGGAAAGGAGCAACCTCCTCATATAGCTAATACACTCCAATCCAGGCAACACTCTGGTAAACCTCTTCTGTATCCTCTCCAAAGCCTTCACATCCTTCCTATACTGCAGTCACCAGAACTGCACACAGTATTCAAAACATGGCCTGACCAAAGACTTATATAGTTGCAGTATGACTTGCCAATTTTTATACTCAGTGCCCTGACAGTTAAAGCAAGCATGCTGTATACTTTCTTTACCAACTTATTGACTTGAGTTGCCATTTTCAGGGAGATATGGACTTGCACACCAAGATCCCTCTGTATATCAGTGTTCCTAAAGGCCCTGCCAATTACTCATATTTTCTTTTTTTTATTTGACCTTCCATTGTGGCTCGGTGTTTAGCATTGCTGCCTCACAGCGCCAGGGACCCGGGTTCGATTCCACCTTTGGATAATTGTCTATGTGGAGTTTGCACATTCTCCCCATGTCTGCGTGGATTTCCTCCTGGTGCTCCACAGTCCAAATATGTGCAGTCTAGGCCGATTAGCTATGCTAAATTGCCCATAGTGTTCAGGGGTGTGTAGATAAGGTGGGTTATATGGGGATGGGTCTGTGTGGTCTCTGAGAGTCAGTGTGGATTTGTCGGGCTGAAGGGCCTGTTTCCACACTGTCTAGATTAAATTCCATCTGTCACTTCCCTGGCCAACTTTCTAGGTGACCTACATCCTGCTGTATCTTTAGACATGCTTTCTCACTATCCATAACTCCACAAATGTTCATATCATCTGCAAACTTACTAATCAGACCACTGACATTTTCATCCAAATGAATTATATATATATTACAAACAACAGTTGTGCCAGCACTGATCAATACAGAACATTACTGGTCCCAGGCCTCCAGTCAGAAAAACACCCCTCCACAACTACCCACTGACTTCCATAGTCAAGCAAATTTGTATCCAACTTGTCAACTCACCATGGAGTTCACGTGATTTGATCTTCTGAATCAGCCTACCTTGAGGGACCTGGTCAAATACTTTACTAAAGTCCAGAGAAACAACATTCACTGCTATATCCTCATCAATTATCTTTGTAAATTCCTCAAAATATGTAATTAATTTATGAGACAATACCTCCTCTGCATAAAGCCATGCTGACTATTCTTAATAAGTCTATTCTCCTCCAAATGGAAGTTAATCCTGTCTCAAAGAATCTTCTTCAATAGCTTCCCTACCACTGATGTAAAGTTAACTGGCCTTTAATTTCCTGGATTACTCCCAGTTCAGAACAAACAAATCAAATTGGCTATTCTCCAGTCTTCTGGGACTGCATCGGTGACTAAAGAGGGCACAGAGATCACTACCAATGCCTCAGCAAACACCTCACTTGCCATATTTGGTGTCCTAGGATAGATCCTATCAGGTCCTGGGGACGTATCTACCTTAATCTGTTTCCAAACACCCAACACCTGCTCCTTCTTAATATTGACTTGGCTTTGAGTATCAATAAAACACTTTCTAAACTATAATCCATGTCTTTCTTCTTGGTGAACACTAATATGAAGTACTCATTAAGGATCTCATCCACTTCCTCTGACTCCACACATGAATTCCCACCTTTGTCCTTGAATGGACTCAATGCACCTAACAAATTCTGCCCAATCCAAGCCCCTGGCACTAAACGAGTCCCAGTGACTACTGGGAAATTAAAATCACCGCTACCACAACCCTGTTGTTTTCATATCTTTCCATGTTCTCCTTACACATCTGTTCCTCTGGCAATTGGGAGGCCTGTAGTATAGCCTCATCACAGTAATTGCACCTCTCTTATTCCTAAGTTCTATCCATATTGCCTCACTGGGCAAGCCCATCACGATGCCCTCTCTTAGTACAACTGCGACATTCTCCTTAATCAGTAATTCAACTTCCCCACACTTTTTACACTCCTCTCTATCGTGTCTGAAATGCCTAAACACTGGAACATTGAGCTGCCAGTCTCTCTTAACCAGAACATAGGGCTGCACTTTCATTACAGAGTGATGATTAGTCATAACTTCACCTGAGAGTAATCATGCCTCAGGCAAAGTAGAGTCTTTCATGGGAACTTTAACTGGTCCAGGAATTGAACCCCTGCTGTTGGCATTTTTCTGCATTGCAAACCAGCCATCCTGTCTACCCAAACTTACTGACGCCTTCTGCGACAGCAGGAGATCTTTGATAAAGGCAGTGGAGGGAAACTGACTTTCAGTGGTGTATGGATCAATAATAAGAAAGCACAGATTTACAGTGATTGGCAAAAGAATCAGAGAGGAGATCAGAAAAATCCTTTTCAAGCAATGAGCTGTAAAATTCAGAATTTACTGGCAAACACGGTGGTGTATACACATCGATATTATCCCTGAAAAGGACATTGGTTAAATACAGAATGAGAAAAGATTACAGGCGTTTTGCAAGAGTAGTATGTGATTGTCTGAAATGTGCTTCGAAAGACCAGAGCCAGAAAGGCTAAATGGCCTTCTGCTGAGCTGTGCTATTTTATGTTTCGATGATGTGTCGGTTGGTAGTGTAGAATTTGAGCATTGCTGAAAAAACAACCATTTCTATTGAAGCTTTTTAATCTTGCATGCATCAGGAAGACTCAGTTGTCTCCTTAAATTGGTTGTGCAAATTATCCTGATGAGTGCAAGAAAAAATGCTTTGACACTATGTGTCTTTTTAAAGCCACACTCAAGCTTCTATGATTCAATGGCATTTTGCTCGAAAAGGCATAATCCTTTCAACAAAAATTATTACCGTACATTATAACCATTTTCTCACTCACATTGGAGTACAGGAATGTAACTGTGGGTCCACTTATGGTACAGTCTGATGTTTTGAGTTGTAATCAGTGTTGTGAATAATCTTCTCACTGATTCATTTTAGGATATAATTTCAGGTCCTTTAATAACTCACCATAAAAACCGATAAACCTTTGAAGAAAAGAATTATGGGAGAGAAGCTTTATTTCTCTCTTGAGGTTAAAAAGGAGAAATGAATATGTTAAAAAAATGTATAACCCATTAGCATAACCAGAGCCATAAATGGGTTTGAAATGTTCATGTCAAAGACAGTTGTTAGATTACTGTCTTTTTTTTCATTCATTCAATAATATGTTCTGAACAAAATAGGGAGGCGATGGCCTAATAGTATTATCACTGGACTGTTAGCCCAGAGACCCAGATAATGTTTGGGGACTCGGTTTTGAATTCCGCCACAGCAGATGGTGAAATTTGAATTCAATAAATATCTGGAATTAACAGTCTAATGATGACCATGAATCCATTGTCGATTGTTGGAAAAACTCACCTGGTTCACTATTGTCCTTTAGGGAAGGAAACTGTCATCCTAACCTGATCTGGCCTACATGTGACTCTAAACTCACAACATGTTGACTCCTAACTGCCCTCTAGGCAATTAGGGATGGGCAATAAATGCTGCCTCACCAGGGCCCTCCCATCCCGTGAATGAATAAAGAAAAGAATAATTACTGAGCAAGTTGAAATACAAGAAATCTGATGTTCGCATTCTCTCAAATGTTAGCAATTTTCTCTGTGCCAGAAGGTCATAGAACATAGAACATAGAACATTACAGCACAGTACAGGCCCTTTGGCCCTCGATGTTGTGCTGACCTGTCATACCAATCTGAAGCCCATCTAACCTACACTATTCCATGTACGCCCATATGCGTTAAATTCCCGTGCAAATTATTCAGTGAATGACTTTGGCTGGAAGGCCAGTGCAGTACTGAAGGACTGTTACACTGTTGGAAATGCCACTGGCAGGTGACAAGTTAAAGCAAAACTGGCCGCAAAAGATCTCACAGCTCAACCTAACAGGAGAGTTCTTCCAATGTTCTGGGACAGTGTTTATCCTCTGATAATATCGTTGAACATCTTATGTCTCCATTTGTCCCATCACTGTTTGTAGGACTTTGCAACATGCCTGTACTGTTAAACTTAAAACTCTTAAAAAAAATTGTCTGCAATGAAATTGGACACATACTGAAGCCACGAAACTGCTATATAACGCAAATTTCTTTTTCTTCTTTTTTTTTAGTTTTTACTTCAATTACTGGATGCACAATATACAGTCAAAATGCTTTAACTGCTATACCAAATGCTGCTTTTATTGTCCAGAATCTAATTCTGTTAGCTCACTAAGCATGTTTAAAGCAGGGAAAGATTAACTTTGTACTGCAAATGAGACAACATGCCAACAGAGGTGGCAGTAGCACAATAGATCCATCTATGTAAAATATTCAGAAAATAAAATTCATTCGGGGTGAGTTTCAAAAGCTTCATTTTTATTGATGGCTGAAGAGACTAATCTGTAAGGAGCATGTACTGTTATAGATGAATATATGAAGTGGTTGGTGTTTTTGTGGGTTGGTGTTTTCTGTGTCAGAGCCTGTTGCCAAGCTACTGTAGTCATTTGAGTGTCATGGTGGCACTAGCCCACATAATCCTCTCCCATAATTTTATTCTTCAAAAGGTTTGTCTATCTTCCTGGTGGACCAGAAATTATACCCAAACATGGGTCAGTGAGAAAAAACTATTCACAATAGTGAATGTAACTCAAAACAACAAACTGTACCATTAATGTACCCACTTTTACATTTCTAAACTCCATTGTCAGTAAGAAGATATTTATGACATATATTTCCTTTTGTCATCGATCAATGTTTTCCAGATGCAAAACTGATGTTTAAAGCCATAATACTAGGTGTGAAAGCAGCTTTGAACTGAAGCTTTGAGTGTCCCTCCAACTTTCTGGCTCAGGTATTTCAGAAACCTCTTGGCTCTCCACCTGTCCTCTATCCTGTGAACATGCCCAAGCCAAAGGAGTCACTTTTCCCTCATCGGTGCAAACATGCTTTGGAGATTTTTCTTGGGAGGACTCCTTTTTCATGATTCTGTCATTCTATGAAATTTCTAGAATTTAGTGCAAACAGTAATGATGAAAGTTGTTGAGCTTCCTTTTAAAAAAGCTGTAAGTTATCCATGCTTCACAGCTGTATAACAAGGTGCTGCACAAACTTCATAAAGTAGCACCTTTCCCTTAAGAATCAGACTTATGTTATTCCATGTAGGCTTCGTGAATCAAATGCAGGAGGTCATGACATTCCCTATGCATGTATGGAGTTGTACAGATGGTCTACTTGCAAACTAGTCCTAGTGGGATGTTATTCAGTGTTACAATGGACAGGGATATGACATCCTGTCCTACAACCATTACTTTTTTTGTTGATTATACTATGAGCGGACAAGTTACTGGCATGGGAGTGCATGACCTAAAAGACCAAGAAGTAAAACTGGTAAAATGGAAGAAACTCTATGGTCAGAAGGAGCAGAATAAATTGCGTGACTTAAAAGAAAACTCAAATTTGTGGTAAAATAAAATCAAGAATGGTTGATTGTCTTTGAAGATGTCATAGCCTAGGTGATATAATTCAATTATAACATCACTGTTCAGCATGTGTTTCCCAATTCATTGTCTCCCACTGTGGCTAAATACTTGACTCTGGGATATCTGCTCTCTTAGATAATGTTCACTTTGAATCATGTGCATTCTTTGTTCTGTCTGTTCCTGCCTGCTCCACTGTAATAGGTATTTCAATACATGACCACTATTCCCTTGCTGTTGAGTAGAACACACGAAGCTCCTTTCATTATTTATGATGATAAGTATAAATCTTCCTCCCTATAAGACTCATGAATCCAGGGGCTGTTATTGAAGTAAATTACTCACTAGATTTGATTGTGCATCCTCATCCATCTCCATAACAAACAAAACCCAGCTCCTTACTTGTTAACACCCAGAAATTCATTTTCAATAAGATGAATGATCAGAGTAACACAAACTGTGAATAACTTATTAGCACTTTACATCATTCAATCACTTAGATAGTTAAATATGTTACTAGTTCAATAAATAATTCGAAGATAAGCAGCCTTATTTCAAAGATCATTAAAGTTCCAACTAATATTTGTCCATCCGTTTTCTTCTAATCATTGTAGTTATTGAATATGGAGAAAACAATCTCTTTCTCATTAACTATCAGATCATCTTCCCTAAATTAGCTAAAAACCTTTCATCCTATGGGAAATGGTAAACTACTTCCTTCAGACAGCATTCTAGATAAAATTTATTCCTCCTTCAGTTGCTTGTCCTTATTACATTTTCCAGACTTTCAGATTATTTAGCATTTTTCATCACATTTAATTCACATTCACCCTTATGAATATAATACACAAATGAAGCAGATTCGGCTGCTATTGAGATTGTTTCATTAAATGTCATACATTTTAATGAGTTAGTTGATAAAAAAAATATTTGAATTAATTTCAGGAACATCATGTTGCAGAAATCGTTTAAAATGTGTATGAGTTGAGCAAACCACAGTGTAATTTTCTTCACCTACATCAATCTGACTGTGATATAAGACAAGCCCATCAACAATAGAAAGCATGATAACTTCAACGACTTACCGTCCTTAATCAGCAACTTTATAACTTTAAGTTTTCCAACATGTTGATATTTGAAGCACAATTTTTTGTCAATTGTCTTATCAGCCAAGATTGACAACAAGCTATATGGAGGGTAGGCTGTGTTTAATTAGTCTCGGGCCAGTTACACACCAATTGTAGAGTGGGGATTTTCGCTGGCGATTGTAGTGTTCAGAATCATTCACAAATACCTCAGATATTGAAGCAGTCTGTGTGCACATGCCTTAATACCGGAAAATGCTGCAGCTGTACAAAACGCTAATGCGGCCTCATTTGAAATATTGCGTGCAGTTCTGGTCGCCCCATTACAGGTAGGATGTGGAAGTATTGGAAAAGGTGCAGAGTAGATTTACCAGGATGTTGCCTGGTCTGGAGCACCAGCCTTATGAAGAAAGGCTGAGGGACTTGGGTCTGTTCTCATTGGAGAGAAGGAGGCTAATAGGGGATTTAATAGAGACATACAAGATGATCAGAGGATTAGATAGGGTGGACAGTGAGAGTCTTTTTCCGAGGATGATGACTTCAGCTACAAGGGGGCATAGCTACAAATTGAGGGGTGATAGATTTAAGACAGATGTCAGAGGCAGATTCTTTCCTCAGAGAGTGGTAAGGGCGTGGAATGCCCTGCCTGCCAATGTAGTTAACTCAGCCACATTAGGGGCATTTAAACAGTCCTTGGATAAGCATATGGATAATGATGGGATAGTGCAGGGGGAGGGGCTTAGATTAGTTCACAGGTCAGCGCAACATCGAGGGCTGAAGGGCCTGTTCTGCGCTGCATTGAACATAGAACATAGAACACTTTTGCAACCTGCCCACGAGAACAGATGGATGAGACAACATCTTCTCCAAGCTAACTCCAAGTCTTATATCAAAATGTCTTGGAACTATCTAATTTTTCCTTCAGTGTAGTTGGATCAATTCCTGGACTAAACTTTGAAACAATGTTCGGGTATATCCATGCCACATGGACTGCAACAGTTGAAAAGGGAGTCCATCACCACCTTCATGGAGGCAATTGGGATAACCTTCTGGATGTGAGTTTGCTCGCTGAGCTGGAAGGTTAGTTTTCGGACGTTTCGTCACCATTCTAGGTAACATCATCAGTGAGCCTCCGACGAAGCCTGACAGGGGCACTCACACCTGCTGAACAAATCTCTAAAAATTACAGCGCATATGTTTATGACAGTGTATGAAAGAAGCTGAAGACAGCCAAAGAGTTTGCTAAAGCCAGAAATAGATCAAATTTGACAGAACCTCATAATGAACTTCTTGCTCTAATTCCTGATTGGCAGACAGGGGTAAAGTGATTGTCTGGCCTCTGAGCAGCAGGAATAGCAGACACAGAGGCCACAGAGCAAGAGTTTTGCAGGGGAAGGTTCCAGGCAAACTGACAGAATGAACGGTGGCCATCAGGGCTAGGAAGGTGAGGAAAGAAAGAATAGCTCATCATGTGGGAGAATTTGAACACTGGGGCAGACAGTTAGTGCACAGGCCATCAGAATTTGAAGGAGAGGGAGGCCATCAAAGATTTCTCATCCTGGTAGGGGAGTGAGGGAAGCTGCAATTGGTGCATAGAGACAGCGGGGTGGTTATAGGCTTCTGCAACACAAGGGCTATGCTAGAAAAGAGCACTTGCCTTATGGAGCTGGCATGTGGAAACTCCTTTGTATCTTTTAGTGTCAAGTGTTCCAACTCCTGGGAAACACACATAGTAAATTTTATGTTGGCCCCAATTTGCACTGTCAGACACTGATCTTTAACCCCACCCCATCTCCATGATGGGATACCATACTCTAATACCACAATAATTAACAAAAGCATTGAATGAATACCTAGTGCACTGAGGGCTTTGTGTTACATATTTAATGCCAAATTCACCCCTCTTTCCTGCTCAACATTGGGAGATGATATTGAGGTCACACTGTCTGAGTTTACAGGTGATCTTGAAGGATAGGGTAGGGTGGAGGAGATGACAATTTGGCATGGCAAGGATAAAGCTGGCTCAAAATGAGACAGAATAACTGAAAGACTGTGCTCAAGATTGACAATGTGAAGCAGATGCTGATTGCTTATAGTGGGTGTTTTTTGCCGCGCGACTAAAATTCTTGTCATAAAAGCTTAATAACGTTGGCAAGTTATTCAGTTCAAAGATCACACAACAGAGAATGAGCCATCAGGTAAAGTGCAGTTATCAGGCCGGTTCCATCGATATGCAAGGGAATATATGGGTACTGAAATAGGTATAAAGTAAAAACATGGAATTAAGAGATAGAGAGTTTCTCAATGTGAAGTACTATCCTTTACAATTTATAAAATAAACAGCTTGTTAATTTATTCCCATAACTGTTTCCTGAAATCGTAACACTAATAGGTCACTGGCAGTATGCAAGAAGGCAAATGTGTTTAGATTTTTCAGTTTGAAGAGAGATTTGTTCCATTGACATATGTGGCAGATTGCCTGTGGCCATATCGTGGAAAGAAAGGCTTTCCTTCAGTCCTAGACAATGAACAGAAAGCTACAAAATAATTTTTAAATGACTAACATTACTATAAAATTCCAATTAGACCCAAATTGAGGACAATTTTATGCTATTAATTCGTGAACACTAGGAACTAAATCAAGAGCATCCAAATTCATCTCATTTGCAAACCTAATAGAGGCGTCACCTCAGTCCACTCTTAACTCAGCCCGAAGTCTCGGAAATAAAATAACAGTGCTTGAAAATGTGTTATTAAGAAATTAATATAAATTCAAATTTTAAAGACTGACCTTTGATAGCAAAGCTATTTTACATTCTGATATTTGTCTTCATATCATTATTGAATAAAATTATTAATATTAATCTGAATTGTGATATCATCTTAGTAAAATTCAAAATAAAAGGACTCTGGGTCTGAATGTTTCCAGCCAAGCATGAGCCTCTGTCAGCCTTTTTCCAGTAAATTTAATAATTTAAGAGTCAGGAATCAACCCCTTGAACTTCAAGTTATCTTCAAGTTAACTACTTCCAATAAAACAGACAAATCAGAGCCAGGGAACTGCAAGTCTATTGACCTAACATCTATTTCATAGGGAGATACTAGAAGAATGAGAAGAGATGCAATTTGTCATCATTTGGAGAGGGAAGGGCTACTTCAGCATAGTTTTTGAAAGAAAAATCTCAGGGCATATGGTTCTCCCAGAGATTTTGATGAAGTCATCAACATAGTGAGTTGAGTAGACACTGCCTACCTAGGCTTTGAGTACATCTTTGAAAAGGCTTTCCACAAGATAGAACTGTGTGATATCAGTAACAATTTGAAACACCATATTATTGACTTCAATCTCATAACAAAACATCTGAATTTTCACACACTAATCTTCAAATATTTCACAACTCTCCAAATCTGACTCGAGGAAAACTTTTCAAATGATCTGATTTTCATTCTGATGGTGGGTGAGTGGGGTGGGAGCAGGTGAGGAGAAAGGGTTTAGCAGTGCTCACTGGAGGCATGGCCTTCTTCCTGCGGTTCAAGCGCAGCGGTCGCCTTAGGTACTGCCTGATGTCGAGCCAGGCTATTAAAAATGCTCAGTGATAATGGGAACTGCAGATGCTGGAGAATCCAAGATAACAAAGTGTGGAGCTGGATGAACACAGCAAGCCAAGCAGCATCTCAGGAGCACAAAAGCTGATGTTTCGGGCCTAGACCCTTCATCAGAGAGGGGGTTGGGGAGAGGGAACTGGAATAAATAGTGAGAGAGGGGGAGGCGGACCGAAGATGTAGGGAAAAGAAGATAGGTAGAGAGGAGAGTATAGGTGAGGAGGTAGGGAGGGGATAGGTCAGTCTGGGGAAGACGGACTGGTCAAGGAGGCGGGATGAGGTGGTAGGTAGGAAATGGAGGTGTGGCTTGAGGTGGGAGGAAGGGATGGGTGAGAGGAAGAACAGGTTAGGGAAGCGGAGACAGTCTGGGCTGGTTTTGGGATGCAGTGGGGGGAGAGGAAGAACTGGACTGGTTTTGGAATGTCACCCCACTGCATGCCAAAACCAGCCCAGCCTGTCTCCGCTTCCCTACCGTGTTCTTCCTCTCACCCATCCCTTCCTCCCACCTCAAGCCGCACCTCCATTTCCTACCTACCACCTCATCCCGCCTCCTTGACCTGTCCGTCTTCCCCGGACTGACCTATCCCCTCCCTACCTCCTCACCTATACTCTCCTCTCCACCTATCTTCTTTTCTCTACATCTTCGGTCTGCCTCCCCCTCTCTCTCTATTTATTCCAGTTCCCTCTCCCCATCCCCCTCTCTGATGAAGGGTCTAGGCCCGAAACATCAGCTTTTGTGCTCCTGAGATGCTGCTTGGCCTGCTGTGTTCATCCAGCTCCACACTTTGTTATATTAAAAATGCTCATCCAGCACTTTGGGACTATTTCCCACTCATAACAAAAACAGTGAGGCATTTAAAACTCACCCCTCATAGTCTTTCTCCACATAAGCACTCTATATACCCATCCATGCCAATCCATCCCACCTCATGCCCTTGCAACATGACCATTTACTCCATGCCAGATCAGTGCCAATCCATGCTAACCTATGACTCTGATTCATCCCCATCGCTTTTTATAGCCCCAATGCCAACTTGGTGCTAACTCATGCCAATTCAAGACCTCGCAGCCACTATCCTTTGCCTTTACACACACCATGCTAATTCACTCAGTATCCTCCATACACAGACTTCATGAGTCATATTGAGATAAAATCAAATAAAGTCCTAAGTAGCTATTGCAGACATCATTCTATATAAAATAAAATAAAAGCATAATTGATAGTCTATAATACAAAATTGATCGTGAAGCCTGTAATAGATGCTGTTTCAACAACATGTCAGGCAGTATGGTGGCTTGGTGTTTCGGACTGCTGCCTCACAGTACCAGGGACCCAGGCTCAATTTCATCCTCAGGCAACTGGCTGTGTGGAGTGTGCACATCATCTGAGGGTACTTTTTGGGTGCTCTAGTTCCCTCCCACAGCCCAAAGATATGCAGATTCGCTGAACTGTCCATGTTAATTTGGGGATTTGGTCTTTGAGGGAATCTCTTCAGAGGGTCAGTGTGGAATTGATGGGCTGAATGGCCTGTTTCTCCAGAAAAAAGTTCACTGAACATGAACTCTATTTTCTCTCCACTCATCCTGCCAAAGCTGCTAGGTTTTTCCAGCTATTTCTGATTTTGCCAACAACTTTTTTCCAGTCTGCCAATTTTGTATGTTTATAAATTCAGCTGAGTGCTCACTCGTTAGCATTGTTGTGAATGATACACATAGCGAAAGCTATGATTCTAACTTGCAGCTTCATTGCTGATGTGAGTGAGATTAATGAGAGCTTTGGATTTCATTTCAAATTAAAGTTGATTGGCTTCATTATTTTTCCTAGCAGGGCTGGATACGGTTTAAAAATAATTACAGGGGTGAAAAAAAACTGCAGATTGTCTGTGGCAGAAATTTTCACGAGAATAAAAAATATAGAATGAGAAATAGCATTTGCCAAATTAAATCCATGCCGTCTTTTGTTGTATTTGTTCCATATCAGACTCTATTGGTGCAGAATCTGACCATTTGTGGTAAGGTAGAGGTTGGCAAGAAATTCTAAAAATGATATGTTCTGTCAGCCAGTGGCAGGAAAGCACTAGAAATGGCGATCTGTCTGGCAGTCACTGAAAGCCAATTAATACCAATTAATTCTCCACTTGAAACCAGATAGTGGTCAATTAGTCCCATGCTATATGTGTAACAACAGCAGGCCATAAAATTGGAAACTTTTATTTATACCTGCACTGCCAACTCACTACTGCCAAATCATCAACCGGGAGCACAGCAAAAAATGAAACACTGTTTGGAATCACACCAAGCACCAAGGAAGGTTTGGTTATGATTGTTGCAAGTCCATCATCTGAGACCAAGGGCATTGCTGCAGGAATTAGTGCAACCTATCCCACCTCATGCCCTTTCAACATGGCATATACTCCATGACACATCAGTGCGAATCAATGCTAGCCTGCGACTTCAATTCATCCCCAATGCTTTTTATAGCCACAATGCCAACTTGGTGCTAACTCATACCAATTCAAGACCTCCCAACCACTACCCTTTGCCCTTTCACACTCCCTGCGAATTCACTCAGTATCCTCCATAGACTTCATGAGGCATATTGAGATAAAATCAAATTAAGTCTTAAGTATCTATTGCAGACTTCATTCTTTTAAAAAAAATTGATAAAGAGTAATACAAAATTGATAGTGAAATCTGTAATAGATGCTGTTTCAACAACAAACCAAGCACCTCCAACTGCCTCATCGATGAGCTTTGCAAGGTGGGTGGGTTAGTATTGAGCACTGCAGCCTCACAGCACCAGAGGCCCGTGTTCTTTTCCAGCCTCAGGTGACTGCCTGTGTGGAGTTTGCACATTCTCCCCGTGTCTGGGTAGGTTTCCGCCAGATACTCTGGTTTCCTCCCATGGTGTAAGGATTTGCAGGGTAGATGGATTGGTCAGGGTAACAAAATGTGAGGCTGGATGAACACAGCAGGCCAAGCAGCATCTCAGGAGCACAAAAGCTGACGTTTCGGGCCTAGACCCTTCATCAGAGAGGGGGATGGGGGGAGGGAACTGGAATAAATAGGGAGAGAGGGGGAGGCGGACCGAAGATGGAGAGTAAAGAAGATAGGTGGAGAGGGTGTAGGTGGGGAGGTAGGGAGGGGATAGGTCAGTCCAGGGAAGACGGACAGGTCAAGGAGGTGGGATGAGGTTAGTAGGTAGCTGGGGGTGCGGCTTGGGGTGGGAGGAAGGGATGGGTGAGAGGAAGAACCGGTTAGGGAGGCAGAGACAGGTTGGACTGGTTTTGGGATGCAGTGGGTGGGGGGGAAGAGCTGGGCTGGTTGTGTGGTGCAGTGGGGGGAGGGGATGAACTGGGCTGGTTTAGGGATGCAGTGGGGGAAGGGGAGATTTTGAAACTGGTGAAGTCCACATTGATACCATATGGCTGCAGGGTTCCCAGGCGGAATATGAGTTGCTGTTCCTGCAACCTTCGGGTGGCATCATTGTGGCAGTGCAGGAGGCCCATGATGGACATGTCATCAAGAGAATGGGAGGGGGAGTGGAAATGGTTTGCGACTGGGAGGTGCAGTTGTTTGTTACGAACTGAGCGGAGGTGTTCTGCAAAGCGGTCCCCAAGCCTCCGCTTGGTTTCCCCAATGTAGAGGAAGCCGCACCGGGTACAGTGGATGCAGTATACCACATTGGCAGATGTGCAGGTGAACCTCTGCTTAATGTGGAATGTCATCTTGGGGCCTGGGATGGGGGTGAGGGAGGAGGTGTGGGGACAAGTGTAGCATTTCCTGCGGTTGTAGGGGAAGGTGCCGGGTATGGTGGGGTTGGAGGGCAGTGTGGAGCGAACAAGGGAGTCACGGAGAGAGTGGTCTCTCCGGAAAGCAGACAGGGGAGGGGATGGAAAAATGTCTTGGGTGGTGGGGTCGGATTGTAAATGGCGGAAGTGTCGGAGGATAATGCGTTGTATCCGGAGGTTGGTAGGGTGGTGTGTGAGAACGAGGGGGATCCTCTTGGGGCGGTTGTGGCGGGGGCGGGGTGTGAGGGATGTGTCGCGGGAGATGCGGGAGACGCGGTCAAGGGCGTTCTCAATCACCGTGGGGGGAAAGTTGCGGTCCTTAAAGAACTTGGACATCTGGGATGTGCGGGAGTGGAATGTCTTATCGTGGGAGCAGATGCGGCGGAGGCGGAGGAATTGGGAATAGGGGATGGAATTTTTGCAGGAGGGTGGGTGGGAGGAGGTGTATTCTAGGTAGCTGTGGGAGTCGGTGGGCTTGAAATGGACATCAGTTACAAGCTGGTTGCCTGAGATGGAGACTGAGAGGTCCAGGAAGGTGAGGGATGTGCTGGAGATGGCCCAGGTGAACTGAAGGTTGGGGTGGAAGGTGTTGGTGAAGTGGATGAACTGTTCGAGCTCCTCTGGGGAGCAAGAGGCGGCGCCGATACAGTCATCAATGTACCGGAGGAAGAGGTGGGGTTTGGGGCCTGTGTAGGTGCGGAAGATGGACTGTTCCACGTAACCTACAAAGAGGCAGGCATAGCTGGGGCCCATGCGGGTGCCCATGGCCACCCACTTAGTCTGTAGGAAGTGGGAGGAGTCAAAAGAGAAGTTGTTGAGTGTGAGGACGAGTTCCGCTAGGCGGATGAGAGTGTCGGTGGAGGGGGCCTGGTCGGGCCTGCGGGACAGGAAGAAGCGGAGGGCCTTGAGGCCATCTCCATGCGGAATGCAGGTGTACCGGGCACCTTCCCCTGCAACCGCAGGAAATGCTACACTTGTCCCCACACCTCCTCCCTCACCCCCATCCCAGGCCCCAAGATGACATTCCACATTAAGCAGAGGTTCACCTGCACATCTGCCAATGTGGTATACTGCATCCACTGTACCCGGTGCGGCTTCCTCTACATTGGGGAAACCAAGCGGAGGCTTGGGGACCGCTTTGCAGAACACCTCCGCTCAGTTCGTAACAAACAACTGCACCTCCCAGTCGCAAACCATTTCCACTCCCCCTCCCATTCTCTTGATGACATGTCCATCATGGGCCTCCTGCACTGCCACAATGATGCCACCCGAAGGTTGCAGGAACAGCAACTCATATTCCGCCTGGGAACCCTGCAGCCATATGGTATCAATGTGGACTTCACCAGTTTCAAAATCTCCCCTTCCCCCACTGCATCCCTAAACCAGCCCAGTTCATCCCCTCCCCCCACTGCACCACACAACCAGCCCAGCTCTTCCCCCCCACCCACTGCATCCCAAAACCAGTCCAACCTGTCTCTGCCTCCCTAACCGGTTCTTCCTCTCACCCATCCCTTCCTCCCACCCCAAGCCGCACCCCCAGCTACCTACTAACCTCATCCCACCTCCTTGACCTGTCCGTCTTCCCTGGACTGACCTATCCCCTCCCTACCTCCCCACCTACACCCTCTCCACCTATCTTCTTTACTCTCCATCTTCGGTCCGCCTCCCCCTCTCTCCCTATTTATTCCAGTTCCCTCCCCCCATCCCCCTCTCTGATGAAGGGTCTAGGCCTGAAACGTCAGCTTTTGTGCTCCTGAGATGCTGCTTGGCCTGCTGTGTTCATCCAGCCTCACATTTTATTATCTTGGAATCTCCAGCATCTGCAGTTCCCATTATCTCAGATGGATTGGTCATGCTAAATTGCCGAGAGTGTTCAGGGATGTGTAGGTAGGGTGAGTTATCTAGGGAAATGCGGAGTTGCAGGATAGTGTGTGGTGATGCGGGGGGTCGTCTGAGTGGGATGCTACTTGGAGGGTCAGTGTAGACTTGATGGCTGAATCAACACTGTGGGCATTCTATGATAAGTGGGATTGTTCATTGATGATTGTACAATGCTCAACACCATTCCCATCTCCTCAGATACTGAAACAGTTTGCCTCCACAGCAGAGAGATGTGGATAAAACAGTCATGAAATGTCAAGTACCAGGCATTGGATGTCTCCGACTGAGATAACCTAACTATTCCCCCTTTGACACTGGAAAGTAGTGCAATCATGGAATCTCTTGTTCCCAGCATCCTGAGGCTTGCCATTGATTAGAAATTGAACTGAATCAGCCAAACAAATTTGTAGTTTTGAGAGCAATGCAGAATATGGGAAATCTGTGGTATGTAATTCACCTGGTGAAACTTCAAAGTTTATCCACAATCTAGAAAGCATAAATCAGGAGTGACATGGAGTACCTTCCACTTTCCTGAGATTTAAAAGCACTCAAAAAATTTGGCACTGTCCAGCGCAGAGCAGCCCACCTGACTGACAATGCAGCAGCCATGTTAAACATTCACTCCCTCAACAGAAGGTGGGAGCAGATATGCACGGCAGTAACTTGCAGCTTCCCACCACCCAGAATTACTGAGGGGAACATATATAGGAACACTACCACCTGCATGATCCCCTCTAAACCACACAGCATCTTGAACTGGAACTGTCATGTTATCCTTCATTGTCACTGGTCAACACTGAAGAACCTCCCTCATAGTAGTGTAGTAGGATATACCTACCCCACATGGATGGTAGCTCAATAAGGTGGATTAGCACCACACTCTCTCAGAACTGTAAAAGGGTCACTGGACCTGAAATGTTAACTCTGCTTTCTCTCCACAGAGGCAGCTAGACTTACTGAGATTTTTAATCAATTTCTGTTTTTGAATTGATAGCACAGGCAGAAATAAATTGGTTTAATAAATGGACATTACAGATATGTATTTGAAGCATGAGAAAGGTTAGGAACTAAATGTGTTAATATCAAAGTTTGGAAAGGGAGCATTTAGAGAGGCATGAGATTAGAGAATGGAGTTGGGTTTGTGGGTATCAGGTAGCCTGACTGTGAAAGATGTGATAAAGGAAATCAAACAAAAAAATCAAAACAATCATAGCATGGAAACTCATGAAGTAAATTAATTAGGGTAGTGTTCATAAACAACATGGACACACCAGCAAACAATGATGGGTGTCTTTTACAGATCCACTAACAATGGAATATATATCAGAAAGTTGGAGTTGCATGAAATAAGGTCAATACATAAATCATGAGAATTTTCATTTGAGCAAAGATTCTACAAACCAAATTTGCATTCTTCATGTGAAGGCAGTGTTCATGAAATATATACAAAATGATTTCCTGGATCAGTAAGTCAATGAACTAATTAGGAAACAGTCTATTATAGATTGAATATTGTACGAAGAGAAAGGGTGAATTAATAATGTTGTCTGAAGAGGAGTAACTGAAATATATGTATTGAGTATGAGAGTGATTGTTCCACTGAGCAGTTCAGCAAGATCCAAACCCACAATACCATGGTCAATTCAGCTATTTATTGGAATATGCAGGAGTTATGGAAGAAGTTACAAAGAAAGTAAGATGCAAACATAAAATGTCAGATGAAACTGGTAACTAACATAAATGAGCTTTCAAACAATCTTCTGAGGTTTAGATATATGATACAGAGGTGATAGAAAGATAACTTGGGGCTAATGAATAAAAAAGGGGATTTACACACGGAGGCAGAGGTACTTGAGGTACTAAGTGGTTAGTTTATATGTACCTTTATTAAATGTGAAGATGCTGTCAATGTCATTATGAAAGGGGAAGTAGTTGAGACATCGACAAGCTAATAGTTGATTTAAAAAAAAGAGTATTTGAAGGGTCTGAAATGTTAACTTATATTACCACTCACAGATACTGCTTGATGTGTTGAATATTTCCATTATTTTCACTACTTATCACAGTACCAGCATCAACATAGTTTTATAAAGGATGGCAGTACTTTAAGTTGGTAAGTTCATCAGGACCAAATCAGGTGCGTCTAAGAACATTAACACAAGTAAGGATGGAAACTGCAGAGCTCCTGGCCTGCAACTTTGAATCCTCTTTTGTCAAAGGATGATGCCGGAGGTCTAGAAAATTGTGAATGTTACTGTAGTGACTGCAACGACAGCCAGGTGGATTTCATCGATAATGCAATCCTTGATTGGGGCTGTTAGCCTGGGCCAATCAGGGAGCCCTAGCTGACAGATATAAACAGGAGATTCAGAGCATGCCCTCATTCCAGGGATTGACTCTGACCTAGCTGGTTAGAGTGTGTTTGTGATACACATGTAGCTAAAGGGGTGATTTGGTGATGGGATACTGGCCTTTGTACAGTTTTGATCTCATTCGAAATAAGGTGTAAAGATACCTGAGCAACAGCAGATTGGTCACCTTTCTTTCAGTGGGTGGAGAGCTTTTAGTGATCATAATGAATAATAAAATTAAATCTCAGTCAAACATGAATTAATTAACCAGGAATTTAAGAGGCTACTGTTTAAACTGAATTGCTTGAGATGTTTGAGGTAACGGAAAGGGTTGTTGACGACAATAGTTAATTTGGTCTGTATTAACATAAAGGTATTTTGATAAAGTGTCTCAGCAGCCTTGTCATCCATGTTAAAGTCCTGGGAATAAAGTCTTGTAGCAGCATGGATATGAAGCTAGCAGTGACAGGAAACAAAACAGTGGAAAACAGTTACATTCCAGCCTGAAGGAAGAACAATCTTGGTGTACCCAAGGGATTGGAAATGAGCTTTCTTGCTTTCCTTGGTCTATAGTCTGTACCTAGACTTGAGTGTACAGGGTGTCATGTCAAATATACTGATGACAACACTATTGTGAATTATGACTGGGATAACAACACTATTGAGTATTTAGATTGGTGAAATGGCAGGCATGTGACATGAAACTTAATGCAGTGTAAATTCCTACATTTTGGAAGGAACCACCAAAGGGAGATAATGCAAAAATATACAATTCCAAAGTGGATGGGATCTGAGCAATACAAAATTACTTCACAAATTACTGGAAGGGCAAAGCAAGTTAAAGTTGCCAAATATGGTACATACAACCCTTGGCTCTATTTATAGAGATTTTGTGTAAAAGCAACAAGATTATGTGATAGCAAGAACAAAACAATGACTGGACTTAATTGAGTAGTGTCCAATTCTGGGCAACATTATAACTAGCAGCAAAGCTTCACTCCTAAGTAAGCTACAAGTTGTTTTGTTAAGAAACAGCTGAGTTATAACTAAATCATGTACAAAGATTAAAATTTAAGAAGGATAAGTTGTATTTAGAAACTTGAAAAATAAAGATTGTATCGCAAAGTTCCTCACATCTCAAAGATTCTCTTTGAAATTAAGAGATTCATAATTTACAGCATATATTCAGCAGCTGTGATGGGGTTTTTAGTTGTCCTGTACAGGTGGACTCAGCAGTTTGGAAAGCTTTTGGAGGGGGGGGGGGAGCGGTGTGTAGAGAGAATCAAGCTATGATACTTTCAAATTACATCAACATTGTTCTGCTGAAAATGTTTTTCTAAGTACCTTCGCTCTGTTCGCCAAAAAACTCTGCTTTCTGGCAGTTTTCCTGGGGATTCTGCACATATGTCAGTTCTCAGCCAAATTCATAGTTCAAAACTCAAAATGGCTGCCATGTAAGTTCAATGTGTCATTTTTCCAAATAAACAAAGGAGTCAATCATGCTAGAACCTTTAGTCCTTATCAGTATCACAAAAAGCTTTGGATATTTTTGCCCATCTTAGATTCAAAAAAGATCTCTGCGTTTAATGATTCTTTGATTCATTCTAGAGCTAATGGAGGCTGAACAAACACAAAGATGCCAACATGTCTGTCCATATGCCACTATTTTGAAAAATGGCCTTTACCAGCAACTTAAAAGTTTAGGCCCAAGAGAATATATTTGGGATGTTGTCTGTAAAAGGTATAATGTTGTCATAGCCTTTGATAACAAAAGTTTGACAAGAGATTTGATGGAGGTCTTCAAAATCATGCATTTGGACAGTGAAGAGGGAGAAACTGTTCCCACTGACAAAGGTCAGAACTAGGCGATGAAGGTTTGAGGAAATTGGGAAAAGAGATGGCTGTGACCTTGGAGAAAACTTTACATAGCAAACGTTTGGAGTCCATAGTACACTACCTGAGAGTACAAGGGAAGCAGATTCAATCTTGGCTTTCAAAAGGAACTGGCAAATAATTCGGATTATGAAGAGTTAGGGGAGTCAGAAAGCTGAGCAGCTTTTGTAGACAATGAGGACCGACCTCTTTTCATGTTGTCCTGATCTGTAATTTGATTCTCTCGGTAAGAAATTGAAATTTAGAACATGGAAATGAGGGATCTGGAACGTCTAATGTTTGTTTTTTGCTACTCAAATGCTTCTGAGATGTCATCATTCATGAGAAAAGATTGCAGAAAGCAAAATGCAAATGATGTACATGCCTACCACCAATGTTTGAGTTTTTCTGAATATTTGAGGAGTTTCAAATATCTAGTCTCAAGCAGACAGTCCCCAACCACACCCAAGCCAACAATGACATGAGGTTGACAAGAAAAGCCTTTGGAAACAATGGGCAATTAAAAACGATCAATATCTTGTGTCCAGAATTGGATTTGCCCAGACAACAGTGATCAAATTGATCTACAATGACTGATCTTCAGCTGCATTAATCAGCAGCCAAAGAAAACTTCATGAAGGTCTGCCTCAGACTGATGCTGTGAGTCCCTCAAATTCAGTCTAAATGAATTCAAATTCAGTTAATTGACCTGCTTTTACACAAAATCTCTATAAATAGAGCCAAGGGTTGTATGTACCATATTTGGCATCTTTAACTTGCTTTGCCCTTCCAGTAATTTGTGAAGTAATTTTGTATTGCTCAGATCCCATCCACTTTGGTACATGAGACCTGTGACCTGCAGGTGAATGAACCCACTGAGAAGCCTGTTTGCCAGCTGCAGTTGTTGTTGGCAGAGATTTGCAGTTTAACTTAGTTCAATGCAGTAATGTAGAAATGGAATTAGCCGTGACCCAATCAATAATTAGTTCCAGTTAATGATGTGTACTGATTGGAGATTTTACACTTAGATGGTAAGAAAACTCAGGCACAACTTTGCCTTGGGATATTATCCAGTTTATTCTGGTATCATTTTAATGTTTCATCTCTAGTGGAAGATCCACACCTTTAGATTGGCAGGTCAAATCTAGTTAATCACTGAACCAAAACTTATTACAGTTTTATTTTAGCCACACAAAATGTAGAGTTGATTTAAAATAAAAGTCTTTGTTAACAGCAATAACATCAATAATGTAACAGCCCAATTCTGTAACAACAATTTAAGTTACATGAATTCTTGTTCTCCAGAGCAGAGCTGTCTGGAACAAAATAATCTAAAACTGAAAGAGAGTATTTTCTTAGTAAGAAAGCACCCTGCTCTGCAGTTTCAGCTCCTTCTCCAACACAATTAACTACTTCAAATGATTTTCCCCTCACTAGAATCTCAGCCTACTGTGCAGAAAGAGGACCATCAAGTTTGCACTGACCCTCCAAAGACCATTCTAACCAGATCTAGTGCCCACTCAACCCTCCCCCTTCTATCCCTGTAATCCACCAAATCTGCACATCCCTGGACACAATGGTCAATTTAGTATGGCTAACCCACCTAACCTGTGCATCTTTGGACGATGGGAGCGCTCAGAGGAAACTGTAGCTATGTGGAGAATGTGAAAACTCTGCACACAGTTACTTGTGGTTGGAATCAAACCTGGTTCCCTGGTGGTGGGAAGCAGCAGCGCCAGTCACTGAGCTGCTGTGCTGTTCTTTGCTTTTTTTTCCCTCTTCCCTCCACTGCATGAAGGAGATTAGATACTTATTAAAAATTCAATAATCTAACCTATTCATAAAAATATGTTTATATACATAGTCGATAAAACTGTTTAACTCTGTACAGTCTTAGCACATTGAGAACAAAAAAGTTGGAGTTTAACAAAAAATCCAAGGCATTTCTAAATATTTACTGATATTTGAAGCACTGGGAGTGTCCAATAACTGAATGGGCCCCCATTATACTTTGGCCAAACGACCTCACACTGTCATCTTTCCCTGCCTCACCTTGGCAACAGCTGCCCTCAGCTTCAGTACATCCTTCAGCACGTAGTCCTGAACCTTGGAATGTGCCAGTCTGCAACACTTGGTCAAGGTCAATTTCTTGTTCTAGAAGACCAGGTTTCAGGCAGACGAATGGGCGTTTTTCACGGAGTTGATGGTCTTCCAGGCACTGCCAATGTTTGTCTTGGTGTGCATCCCGAGGAACAGACCATAGAACCATGACAAAAACCATTGTATCTGTCTAGAAAACAATGTGTAATAGTCTCTACCCTGCCTCAACAAAGAGTGACGATGTTTACATTATTATCATATTAACAGAATACTAACTAATCAGGATTGTTGTATTTTTCTCAGTACCAAACACTTTGCAGATATTTAAACAACATTCAGGAAGGTTACAGAGCCATCTATTGGCCCATAAGAGAGCTCAATAAGAAACTAAGACACTTAAAATTGATGGGAATATAGCACTCAATACCAAGTGGAATAGTTCAGGTGAAAAGAATCACTGTAAAAAGAAGGAAGCTAGATAAGTACAGGAAAGAGAGCAACATAAATACATTTGGAGTTAAATTAAGTAGGATGGGAGGAAGCCTATCTGGAGCATTATTGGAGTGGTATCATTAACTGTCCAGGGTTATTTAGATGAAAAAAAATGCACTTGGGTTATCTCACAGAAGTCCTGATCCTATTACATATCATGCTAGTCAGCCATTTTAGAGAATCACGTTTTGAGATAACTGGAAGTCTGAACAAGCAGCATTATCAAACTTTGGTGCATGTCATGTTGATAGAGGTAGTCTACGCTGTACAGCAAACAATCACATACATTGCATTTGTTAAGGACAGTTTTATTTTTCCTGTGGCAAAGATGATTCAACTGGGCAGAATGAATGTCTCTAATTGAGTGCTAAGTGATCTGGCATATATGGTGTGGGGCTTTGCTGCACCAAGGTATTTGTACCTGATAAGAAAATACTTACATTGGCTCTAATAACATTACAACAAATTATGGGCAACATGATACTGAAAGATCTAACAGATGTTTATTACTCCTGATAGCTACGTATATTAGGGTTTGGATTACTTCAGTGCCTATGATAATGCTGAGTTATTCAGTTACAAACAGTAGCACACTCGTCTCAGTATGTCATTCTTCAAGTGGCACCGGTTAAGATTGCCAATGGAACCTTTACGCTCTCAGCTCACATCCCATGATAAAGTGATGATGACATGAGCATGTCCCTTAAAGCTATACTATACTATGCTGCACTTGCTGTGAGATATAAAACAACCACAAGCTCCCTTCAAGAGTAAGTTGTCATTGATGATAACTTTGTGCTTCTAGATCATTGCAGCAACCAAATGACTGAAGTGCAAAGCAATGTTTTGTATTAAGTCAAGGTTTATGTGATAGATGGTGGCTGAAATATTAAGATGAAGGTCAATGCTTATCATTGTTATTGAATTATGTCCCTTTGTAGCCCAGTCTGGAAAAAGATGCGCAATTGGCTCTTAGAAGATCAGGAGTGACTTCTTGGTCCATGGCACCTGACTACTCCAAGCAATTGCCTTAGGTTACAAGTTTGAAGAACAGTTTACATTACTGATGATAAATTTCAGAGATATCATGTTACTATTTGCATAAGGTCAGGAAGTATTCTTCTTAGTGTCCTGGTTAATACTTGTCCTGAAGAGTTATTTAATCATTGAGAGTTAAATAAGGAATTCTATGCTCCCAATATTACAAAAAGTACAGACTTGGCCAGGTGAACTGTGTACACCATAAAGACCAAGAGCAGCAAGAACCTTCCAGAAAGGCCTTGGGAATCATAAAGGAGTACATAGTGAGGAGGCAGAAGGGAAGTGGTGATACAAAAAACAGATAAAAGCTGAAGCAAAACAATACCAGCTTAGGATAACATTAAGTAATCCCTGTCTGACTGAATGAAGCTGAATACCAAGGACAGGACACGACTGTTTATTATATCATTATGCACCGACAAGATTGGAATTTGAAAATGTGACTAAAGATGCAACCTTAATAATCACTCAAAAAATGCCTGCAATAGCTTAAATAAAAAAGAATATTGTGGATGCCAGAAATCTGAAATAAAAAATTCCAGTTCTCAAGAAGTCATGCCAGACTGGAAGGATTAACTCTGTTACCCTCCCCACGGATGCTGCCAGACCTATTGAGTTTTTCAGCTTTTTCCCTTTTTATTACCTAAAGCAGATTGGCTGGGCACGATCACATAGCTGTTTGAGGGTTGCTATGAACATATTAACTGCTGTGTTCATGTCATTACAACAGTGACTACGCTTCAACTGTACTTCATTGTCTTTTTGGCGCGGAGGGTGTTCTGAGGTTGTGAGAGATGTTAGTATATTTACCTTCATTCCTTATCCTTTTTCTTCCTCCCTTCCTTTCCCATCATTCCTATCTTTATTTCTCCCTTTCCACAAAGATGAACTCCACCTACAAATGAGCCTGCCATTTAGTTTTAACACAATGAGAAGGAGAATTCAATAGGTCAATGGATGTGTACAGTGCCTAAAAGGGAAATAAGGTGAACCTTGATACCAGCCCCTCAAACACTAACATTTAATAAGGTTCCCCATGGTAGGCTCATTTGGAAAGTAAGGAGGCATCTTATTTGAGAAAATTTGGCTGTCTGGATACAGAATTGGCTATCCAGAAGAAGGCAGAGGGTGGTAGTAGAAGGAAAGTATTTGCCTGGAGCTTGGTGACCAGCAGTGTTCCACAGGGATCTGTTCTGGGACCTCTGCTCTTTATGATCTTTAAAAATGACTTGGATGAGGAAGCGGAAGTGTGGGTTAGTAAGTTTGCTGATGACACAAAGGTTGGTGGAATTGTGGATAGCGTGGAGGGCTGTTATAGGTTGCAACAGGCAAAGAAGTGGCAGATGGAATTCAACCCGGAAAAGTGTGAAGAGATTCATTTTGGGAAGTCGAATTTGAATGCTGAATACAGGGTTAAAGGCAGGATTCTTGGCAGTGCGGAGGAACAGAGGGATCTTGGGGTCCATGTTCATACACGCCTCAAAGTTGCTACCTGAGTTGTTTGGGTTGGTAAGAAGGCGAATGGTGTGTTGGCTTTCATTGGCAGGGGAATTGAGTTTAAGAGCCGTGAGCTTATGCTGCAGCTCTATAAAACCCTGGTTAGACCACACTTGTTACATTGTGTTCAGTTTTGGTCACCTCATTATAGGAAGAATGTGGAAGCTTTACAGACAGTGCACTGGAGATTTACCAGGATGCTGCCTGAGCTGGAGGGTAGGTCTTATGAGGAAAGGTTGAGGGAGCTAGGGCTTTTCTCATTGGAGGGAAGAAGGATGAGAAGTGACTTGATAGAGGTGTACCAGATGATGAGAGGCATAGACAGAGTGGATAGTCAGACACTTTTTCCCGGGGCAGAAATGACTATTACGAGGGGGAGAAATTTTAAGGTGAGTGGAGGAAGGTATAGGGAGATATCAGAGGTAGGTTCTTTACACAGAGAGTGGTGGGTGTGTGGAATGTGCTGCCAGCAGTTGTAGTGAAGTCAGATACATCAGGGACATTTAAGCGACTCTTGGTTAGGCACATGGATGGTAGTTAAATGTAGGGTATGCAGGGTAGTTTGATCTTAGGGTAGATAATAGGTCGGCACAACATCATGGGCCAAAGGGCCTGTACTGTTCTATGTTCTATGTCATAAAATTTGGTTAACACTGCAGCCTCACAGCGCCAGAGACCCGGGCTCGATTCCACCCTCGGGCAACTGTGTGGAGTTTGCACATTTTCCCCGTTTCTGTGTGGGTTTCCTCTGGGTGCTCTGGTTTCCTCCCAAAGTCCAAAGATGTGCAGGCTAGGTGGATTGGCCATGCCTAACTGCCCATAGTGTTCAATGATGTGTAGATTAGGTGGGTTATAGGGGGATGGGACTGAGAAGGATGCTCCAAGGGTCGGTGTGGACTTGTTGGGCTGAAGGGCCTGTTTCCACACTATAAGGATTCTACGAATCAATTTGTGAAAGGTCTAGGCCTGAAACGTCAGCTTTTGTGCTCCTAAGATGCTGCTTGGCCTGCTGTGTTCATCCATCTCCAAACTTTGTTAACTCGGATTCTCCAGCATCTGCAGTTCCCATTATCTCTGATATCAATTTATACTTAGTTCGGATCATGTCTTGTAAAGGAGCGCCCTCATGTGGCGAAATGTTACAATGCAGCAAAATTACAGATAAAATTTAAAAATACTAACTTATTCAAAGTGAACTTCATTGTAAATCTGGTCATGCTTTTACACCTAGTGGTTACAGGAATACTGGAAATTCTGTGGAGGAAAAAGCTGCATCTAACCATTTCCCTTTATCCACTAACGAACCCTCCACCAACATCATGGGATTTACCAGATAATGAACTGCATTGACCATATAAATAGCACAGAGACAACAGCAGGTCAGAGACTAGGGGTTGCTGGCAAGGCTGGCTGGTACTGTGAGCCCTTGGCTATTTCAGAGGACAGTTAACGGTTCATAATGTTACTGTTGATCTACAGTCATGTGTATACAAGGATGGCAGATTCTGTTCCCTAAAGAACATTAGTGAACCAGATGGGACCGTTTGTTTAATGCTGATTGGTCATCATTTCTGAGACTGGCTTACTGCCTTACTGAAAACAGATCTTATTGATTGAATATAAATTTCTCCAGTTGCCATGGTAGGATTTGAATTCGGGTTGTCAGAGCCTTGACCTGGGCTTTTGGGTAATTAGTCCAACAATATTACATGTATGCAACTATCTCTAGAACCCTTAGTTCTAGAATTATCCCTCTTCAGAATCCCACCCCACCAAATTGGGCAAGAGCAGTATCTTCTCTGCCAAGCCCTCCACAAATCCTATATGTTTGAATCACCTACATTAATGCCAAATAATGATAATAAAAGCAAAATATGGTAGATACTGTGAATCTGAAACAGATACAGATAATATTGGAGAAACTCAACAGTTCAAGCAGCATCACGGAGACAGAGAACTGAAATTGCTGACTTGAAATGTTAAATCTGTTTCTCACTTCACAGCTACTGTCAGACCTGCTGAGTTTCTCCAGCTTTTTCATTACTGATCTGTGAGCATATGTCAAGCTTGCCCAAGCCTTATTTATAAAACCACCCCTTCAACCCAGGAATCAACTTGGTGGTTTTAGTCTGAACTTACTCTCTTGCAAGAGTTTTCCTACTTAGATATGGAGACCACAATAATATGCTGCACTCTAGGTATTGGGATCCACTGAATGATGGATCAAGTCCATGGGGCCAAATGGATTACGCTTGTTCCTACGTTCGTGACCATCTTAGAATTAACTGATTAACTTTATAGAACAATGCTTTACATTGTAACTTACCACACTCAGTATAGAGGCATCAAACATTTAAGCGAATTCAGGGTTTTGAGTTCAGTCAGAGTTTCTTCCAGTTTGCCAATTATTTATCTGCCTGCGTGTGAGAAGAGATTTGAAATGCCTGTCTTTCTAAATTGACATTTTCATGAATATATTTTGACATATGGAGTTTCTAGTCTTGACTTAATTCCTCCACAAAATCTGCAGTTTGCTGCCTCAACTCCCAGCTGACACTGGGGGGATCCACTTAACTCAAAAACCAACTCTTGGCCAAACTGTTCTCTGACACTGTTATCCCCTACTTGGTGTTTAAGGTCTTAACAAAGTATATTACATAAGTCAAGAATTCTAAGCAAGTAATGAGGGTTTTGAGAATTACGACTATTACATAGGCTATATAGTGACCATCTTGAAATCATAATGTTGGTTTGATGTATGAAATTAAAATTTCTAAGTACTGTACCAAATTGTTCTGACACCTGAGTAAATAGAAGCTAACATTTAGAAGAAAAAAAAGAGGGAATTAGCAATTTCAGACGATTTTGTAATTTTGAGAACAGTAACTAGTCAACAAAGAATTAACCCTTTTCTTTCTATTAGCTTTCCTGAATACATTACTTTTAATTTACTAAGCTTTACATGTTTGTGAATAAAATTTCTAGAGAGTGTACTTCATGCATGAATACACAATATGCTCACATTACATTCGCAGGTCCAATGCTTAGCCCGTGACCAGAACTTGTCAGTTGTTGATGAATTCACTTATTTCAGCAGCACAGTCTCTGTAGCTCACTTTGATTATGAGGAGACATGACAAAGGAGAATTGCCAAAGCAAGTGTAGCCTTCAGCAGAAAGTCTGCCCACTCTACTCTGTGCATGTCAGACTTAGTCTGTGTATCATCGCCATGCCAAGAAGCTCAATTACTTCCACTTGAACTGTCTTCAGAAACCTCTAAAGATCAGATAACAGGATAAAATAACAGACTGTGAGTTGTGTGCCCAAGCTGGCATGACATGCCTTCACACTGTACTGGGGTAGATACAACTGTATTAGACTGGTTATGTAGCCAGGATGCCTACAAGTCTTTTATTGAAGCAAATTTTTGATGGAGAGCTGTAGTCTGGGTATGTACACTCATAGTAGTCAAAGGAAGTACCACAAGGTCAATGACAAGGTTTAACCTAAGTATTCTGATATTGATTTTTGAATTCTGGGAAAACTTATCCAAGATCTCTGCACTGGCACAGCCAACTTATAAAATGTCACAAATTCCTTCAAAAGCAAGCACATAATACAGGCATACAGAAAGCTCAGGGGGAGTAAATCTGCAGCCAACCTCTCTTCCAAAACTGATTTATCTGTAATAGCTTGTCCTATTTCCAGCAGAAACATTTTAGCATAGGCTGGCCTTTATAGTGCTCACCAGAACCCTACCAAATAACTCACGTTTTTTTCTGAACCTTTTGTACGATTTGGAAGGGGCAACATTTGTGAGGATGGCAGAGTTCAGTTTTTTAAAAATGCAATCATCTTCAATTTGAACGATGAACAAGAATAGCTATAAGTTCTTTTATTTGAATGAATGAATGAATAAATGAATTAGCATTAATGAGTGAATAGATTTCTTGCCACGTGTACTCAAATGAGTACAGTCGAAAGTTTGTAAGTCATTGCTTACAGCATCATCTTAGGTACAAAATTACCTAGGTACAGCTTCCTCAGTTACAAGAATAGTTACAGTGTAACAATGTCACCAACGCAGCACCGCCTTAGGTACAGAATATCTAGGTACAATCCTTAGTCACAGAATAGAAAAAATGAAGAAAAATCTTACATTACAGCTATACAAAGCACAACCATTGGTCAGAAAAGCCAGAAGCAAAGTTAAAAAGACAAAAATCACAGTATCTTTCCAAGGGTTCTCTGCAGCAGACCAGCACAGGGGGCCTCTACCTGGTGTGACTGCTGGCTGCAGCCACGCATTGTACTGGGGGTGGGGGGGAGGGGGACGTGCCCGCTGGTCACTGGCATTCCCGCTCCAGGCTGCCAACCGCTGACCCGGCTTCGGAGGCCACGAGTTGAAACGCATTAACTTGAGAGCTAAACAAATCAATCCATGGGAAGTTGTAAGCAACTTTGGTTAGATATCTCTGATGGGAACAAGTCAATGCTGACATTTACATTTTGATCAGCGGTAATGGGAACCACGGATGCTGGAGAACCAGAGATAACAAAGTGTGGAGCTTGATGAACACAGCAGGCCAAGCAGCATCTTAGGAGCGCAAAAGCTGATGTTTCGGGTCTAGACCCCTCATCAGCTTTTGTGCTCCTAAGATGATGCTTGGCCTGCTGTGTTCATCAAGCTCCACACTTCGTTATGACAGTTACTTTTTGTTGGTTTGGGAGTCATGGGGAAAGTCACCAAAAAGAGCTCAGCCTATGCTCAGAGCGAAATTTAATTAATTTAAATATTTCAGTACTATCTCATTCAGGCAGGACCGATAATAAGACTCATGATTACAGCAGGTATTATGGTCTGGTTGAGGAAATGCATTGATTTGTACCACCCTGGTGTTGCCATAAAGGCTAAAAATCTCATCCAAGAACCACAAAATCCCGGATTTCCCTGTCAAATGGAATTGTGTCGACAGAAAACACAACCAGTTTCCTGTACTTAACAACAATTACCATAATAAACTGGTTTTTAGTTTGGTGTTAACTTCACAGGTGTTGCATCTTATTTTTGTCTGTTCTTCAAAGGTATTACGTTTGTTGACGAGGTGAAATTGTGGCTCTCCCTAGCTGAACAAATTTGAGCTGGTACACTTGCAGCAAGCCAGTTAAGGAGGTGTGAAGTTTTGAGTTTTCCTGAGTTTCTAATCTGGACTCCATGAAAAGGCTGTTTGCACATTTGAATGGGCTAACCTTAAAAGATGTTTGCTTCATCATGTATTATTGCGAAACTGAAAGAGTACAATTTTTTGATCAAAAATATGTGGAGTGGTTCGATGTTTCTCACTATGAATGAAATCCTGGATGTTCCTGATAACACAAACATCAACAATACGCAGAAAGAAATAAAAGCAGCAATATATTTGATTAAAGTAGTTCCAGAAGTGGAAGAAACATTCAAGAATTTGCTTTCTCTTGCTAAGCGATAAGACACGCCATTGTCAGGTATTTAAATGTAAGCAGCATTACAGTCTCAAACCATTGGAGATTGCAGAATGCTATCAGTTTGTAACAACGGACCAGTTGCCCAGCAAGAATATCGGTGGGTTTAGCATTGTTTTGTAAAAGCTGTCCATCCAATTTTAACTCATAGAATTTCAAGGGAGATAATTATGGGATAGATTTGTGTGTGATTTTATTCACAGTAAGTAAGTTGTTGACGTTGCTAAAGTTCATTGTCAGGAGAGTTTGCAAAGCAGCATTATCCATGGATATGGTGGAGTATGACTCAGAGTGTTCAATGTTAATAACCACTGCTTAGGTCAACCATTAAGCACAATGCATAAATTTAATGCTAAATTATATTCTGTATAGTTTTAGTTAACTAGGCAAAGACATGTTTTTTTCATTTTTACAAGTTTATCTGAGAGCAGGGAGCTGTTGTGCCAAGAAGTTTGGAAATCTGTTTTGTTTACATGCGTTTTGTCATGACAACTTACCATGACCCCAGAACTCATACAGATAAATTTAAATTTAAATTTCAACATTTGAGTTTATTTTAAATGGAATAGATACAGGAACATTGTGACTGGCAATATAAATTCTGAGCAATGCAATTTAGCGACTGGAAAGTTTGTGTGGATTTTCCACAACCCCAAAGAGACCCTAGAATGCTAATGGATATCTTGAAAGCTTCAAAGTCAGGTAGTGCAAAGGAGTGTAATTACTGCTTTTCAGCAGGAAACTGTCTCCAATGGGTTATATTCCAGATAGGAGATATAAATTAAAATATATGCTCCAGTTTTTACTCTTCCAGAAATAAAAAAAACTGAGGTAAATATTTCCCGGCTGTGTATTTTAGTACATTTGCATGTTGTGAAAATCACACATTGAGCACACCTGCACTACAGGTAAATACAGGTAAATAGGAGAAGGTATTCTCTCATTCTGAAGGCTGCAAACGAGCCAGCACCAAAAGGGAACAAGACAAAAGAAATTGAGCTAAGCTAAAAATCAAAAATCTTTAAATTGGTTTTCAACTGCCAATACCAAAGCAACTAGCATCATTCAACTCACCAGCTGCAACATCCCATCAGCACTTTTCATTGAACTCAGAGATTGCTCTGTATATCTTTTTTAACTTACGTTTGGACTCACCTCTCATCTCTAGCCTGTGTGTATGTGAGTCGTGTTATCATTTCTTCTCATGTTTACTGACTTAACAGACTCACACTTTTGCTAACTTGAAAGCCTCATCAAATTGGTTCCTTTTGAAGCAGAAGTTCACTTGGTTTGTGGGAAGGCATTCACAAGGAAAAATATCCATTTCTAATTTAACATTTTTATGATTAAACAAGGGGACAGGTAAATAAAGAATGGGTGCCAGTTCATTCATCCGTGAGCTTGACAATTTACTGTATCCGATCTGAAGATGCAATAAGTTGGGGAATCTTGTCTAGGGACAGGCCATCACAGCAATTTTGAGGTTTTACAATCTACAGTTGAATAGCTTAGGGGAAGGGTGGTTCTTGAACAGGTCTGTGCATTATCAAAAGGCAAGCAAAGGTTAAAAAAAACAGTTGTCTCACAAATAATAGAGAGTTTGGTTTTCAGTTCATTTCGGTAAAAGACACCAAGTAAAGGAAGAAAATATTTGGTGACTGCGTAGAAACTTACTGAAAGGAAATTAACTGCAGCTGAGCCAGAGCAAGGGGATCTAATGTGGAAATAGTAGTAAATCTTCACTGATGTTTTGAGTGTTTGTAAGGATCTTGCTAGGGTAACAGGGATATTTTGATTTGAACCCTTTTCTGATGTCTGGAGTAAAATCTTCCCAACCTATCTTTTTACCTAGTTCATGAATTTTTCTTTAGTAACCATTTATTCTTTGTGTTAAAATTACACTCTTATGAATGAGTTCAGTCACTCCTTTTTATTGAAGCTAAAATATAACAAGCCTGGTTTCATTCTGGAATTTAATCTGTCCAGTATGAGCACCAGCTGGCATCATATCAAAGGCAGGATCAAAAGTTTTTGGATTTAATAAGAATCTGAATTCTTAAAGAGATGAGAAGTTGGAGCTACTGGGTATAGAAACAATTTTTTTCTGCGAAATATGTTATGTGGGTTAGAATTTCAAAACAGCTTTGATGATTGTTAAGTTTGGTCCAAGGAATTGAAGATGTAGCAGTGGATTATTCTAATTATTTGATGAAGGGGAAACTGAGAGAGTGAGCAGGTAAAGCACGGCTAGCCATAAAAGTAAGGTCTCCTGACGATGATATGTCTAAAGTGCTTATGCATCATTTGGGGTCAAAAGGAGAGAAACTTGGAAAGTGATAGAGGGATAGTAGGAACTGCCAATGCTGGAGAATCTTGAAAGTGATGTGCCATTGATAGAATTAGTTAAAATTAACTTAGAATTTTTGGTTTTAAAAATTGAGTTGGAGAGAAAGCGAAGACAGGAGGAAAAGAAGGAAATTTTTATCATGCAATAGTTTCACCTGGTGATTGTAACAAAATGTTATGAGTGGCTGATGAAAGTTTCCTGAGGCATTAAGAAATCACTGGCTAATAAAACAAAACATTTTTACTGGTCAGGTTTGCATAAAAATGTGACTAAATTTTGCTTAGGCTAACAAGTTGTAGAGCTGGGTGAACACAGCAGGCCAAGCAGCATCAGAGGAGCAGGAAGGCTGACGTTTTGGGTCTAGACGCTTCTTCAGAAATGGGGGAGGGGAAGGGAATTCTGAAATAAATAGGGAGAGAGGGGGAGGCGAATAGAAGATGGATAAAGGAGAAGATAAGTGGAGAGGAGACGGAAATGTCAAAGAGGTAGGGTTGGAGCCAGTAAAGGCGAGTGTAGGTGGGGAGTTAGGGAGGGGAAAGGTCTGTGCAGGGAGGACGGACAGGTCAAGGAGGTGGGCTGAGGCAAGTAGGTAAGAGTGGAGGGTGAGGCTTGAGGTGGGAGGTGTGGGTAGGTCAGAGGAAGGACAAGTTACGGAGGCAGGGATGAGCTGGGTTGGTCACCTGAAGATGCCATCTGAAGGTTTCAGGAACAGCATCTCATATTTCATTTGGGAATCCTGCAGCCCAATGGTATCAATGTTGACTTCATGAACTTCAAAATCTCCCCTCCCCCCATCACATCCCAAACCAGCCCAGATCATCCCCGCCTCCCTAACATGTCCTTCCTCCAACCTATCCACTCCTCCCACCTCAAGCCCCAGCCCCATCTCTTACCCACAAGCCTCATCCCGCTTCCTTGACCTGTCCGCCTTCCCTGGACAGACCTATCCCATCCCTAACTCCCCGCCTACACTCACCTTTACTGGTTCTAACCCCGCATCTTTGATCTCTGTCTCCTCTCCACCTATCTTCTCCTTTATCCATCTTCTATCCGCCTCCCCCTCTCTCCCTATTTATTTCAGAATCCCCTTCCCGTCCCCCAGTTCGGAAGATGGGTCTAGACCTAAATCATCAGCTTTCCTGCTTCTCTGATGCTGCTTGGCCTGCTGTGTTCATCCCGCTTCACACCATGTTATCTCATATTCTCCCGCATCGGCAGTTTTTACCATCTCTATTAAGTTTTGTTTGACATGTCTAAAGTGGCAGGTAGTCGGGAAAACCCAGCAATAAAATAAACCTGTAACTGTAATTCCACTATCAGGTTTTGAAATATTTAACTGGCTTTTGAATGATAATGTAGGACCACTATTTGAAAACAGAAATGAGAATCAATATCTTTTAACAATGAAGATGTTCCTAAAGGATTTCTTGAAACAGTGGCTTTGTTTAAAATTATGACAGAATTGATAGTGGAAAAGTTAGTCCAATTAAATGTTTAGATTAATGTTGGTTGTATAATATTTTGAAGTCTACATCTACAACAACTTTGCAGATTGTTTCTTATAAGAACCCTAACCATTAATTTTCCTACAAAGTATCACACCAAGAGTTTGAGACTGTTTTGTTGAATGACTATTGTCATGGACCAGACCAAATCCCTCAAAATATATTGAGAAAGGCTAGACCCCAACTTTTTCCTCAGTTTTAAGGGCAAGTGTAAGATGTTGTGCTCTAGATGCAATTTGATTTGTCAAACTACCAGGTTTGAAGCAAAACACACTTTATCCTTACCCTGTAGTTAAAATATAAACAAAGGAAAGAATTATTGGAAAACTTAACAGAATAACAGATTATCAAAACTACTAAACATCTGTTCCAATATAGTGACATCCCATAAATACACCCTTAGCAAAGGCAAATTCAGTAAAATCGATTGTCTCAGAAGCAATTCTCTAAACCAGGTGGAAAGAACTTAAAGAAACTCCAAAAAGAGGGAGAGCACTCAAACATTTTGCTGTATCAGGGAGAGATGTTTAATAGCTTCCAAACCCCAACAGCTGGTGAAAGTTAAACTAAAATCCTTGTTCTGTGGGAGCTTTACCCCACCCTTTCATGCGGCTTCTATTGTTCCAACATTTAAAAAAAACACACAAGATGTTTACCTTTATTGATTTATATTAGTCTGCTCATTACCTCTGTCTTAACCTTTCTTCACAAAAAAACCCAGAACAAATATACCTTTTAAAGCTGTAATATCATCACACCGTTAAAGTAAGAGCTTCACTGGAGTTTAATGTTACAACAATGTAATTTGAAAATCATTCGTGTAGTAGGGAGAGACCATATTATAATAGGTGCTTTAGCAAGAGCAAATATGGACAGATACAAATGCTATGAATACAATGGATTTCATACAGAATGTGATTTTTATTGCAAAACCTTATGTAAATATATTCTTACTGTTAGAGTAAAATGTATAAAGATAAGATAGAAATAGTTTGGAGGGGATTGTCATAGAAAAATAAAATTGCCTCTTAAAGTTACATTTTAACTTTTTTATTGCCAGAGAATGATCAGAACAATGCATAACATAAAGTTAAATTATATTTTGCATGTTGTGTGTGCTAAGGAATGGAAGATATGATGAATAATTTTTAGAGTTTAATTTGGGAACTTGGAAGTGCAGTATTTAAATGTTTAGAAGTCTGTTTTATTTACTTGTACTTTAATGAGGCCTTCAATTGAAGAGGGCAAGGGCAATTTAACAGTTAAAAATAAAACTTTAACAGCATGTAAAAGAAAGGTAGAAGACTTAATAAAAAAAATGTACTGTTGGCTAGAAAGAGTGGTTCAGTGACTCAGTGAAATAGAACAATCCATAAAGTTAGTCAGACTGTGTAAATTGAAGCAAAGTAGATAGACAGCTACATTTTGGAACTTCTTGTGAGTTTCATCTGAAGTCAGGAGTAGTAGTGTATTTAGTTTGCAGTTTGTTGTCTGGTGTCTCAGGGCAAGGCTGTAGTTGGAGAAAAAGTATATGGTGACTGTACATAGAATTACAGAAAATAATGAATTACAGCTGTCCCAAACTAAATCTGAATATGGAACATTAGCATGGAGAAAGTGGAAAATCTTCATGGATGGCTTGGGTGTTTGTAAAGATCTTGTTAGTGTCAATGGGTAATAGCTTGAATTCTTTTCTGATGTTTGTAATGAAAACTTCCCAAGCTTCCTTTTGGCCTTGTGTAATATAATTAATTGTATTTCTTGTCTGACTTATGTTTTATTCTTTGGTAATGAGTGGACTGGTGGCCTTGGATAAATGTATTCAGTAACAGACTTCCAAGGTTAAACAATCAAAGGTAGGACCTAACAAGCCTGGTTTTGTTTTGGGATATGACTTAAATGTTGTGAGCATCAACTCGAATCATAACATACATTGTCCATTTGTGAACACAGTGCTAAATCTGCGATGCAGTCAACTTGACAAAATCTTTGTAAGTTATATGGAAGAAGTACAGTATAAAGAAACAGCAGTCACTGCAAATGGTTGAAAACTGCAGCGAATTGATGAGGGGTCAGTTGAGCCCCACAAAATAAGCACAAAGGTGTCCAATCAAAATTACAGGGTATTTAGTCTGAGTAACATTGGATGGAACTCTGAAGAACACGGTGTTTGACATGGTGTCACAGGTCAATATGATTCTTGAAATGCTTTACAGTCGAAAATTGAATGAGCATTAGATAGAAAAATCATACATAGAACACTGAATTGGAAAAACATAGAAGATAGGAACAGCAATAGGCCATTTTACCGTTCCAGCCTGTTCCACAATTCATTATGATAATGGCTGATCACTGGGCTCAATATCCTAATCCTGCCTTCTCACCACATATTCCCTTGATCCCTTTAGCTGCAAGAGCTATATCCACCTCTTTCTAGAAAACACATAATATTTTGGCCTGAGATAACAAGGTGTAGAGCTGGATGAACACAGCAGGCCAACTAGCAGCAGAGGAGCAGGAAAGCTGACGTTTTGGGTCTGGACCCTTCTTCAGAAATGAGGGAGGGGAAGGGGACTCTGAAATAAATAGAGAGAGGGGGAGGCAATGATGGAAGGTGGATAGAGGGGCAGATAGGTGGAGGCGTGGATGGAGCCAGTAAAGGTGAGTGCAGGTAGGGAGTTGGAACGGGTGTTGGTCAGATGGGAGGGAGGAGCAGATAGGTGGGAGGAAGGATGGGCAGGTTAAGGGGATGGGGATGAGGCTAATAGGTAGGAAGTGGGGGTGGGGATTTGTCAGTGAGGTGGGAGGAGCGGATAGGTGGCAGAAAAGACAGACAGGTCTAGGAGGTGGGGATGAGCTGGGCTGCTGTTGGGATAAGGTTGGGGGTGGGGAGACTTTGAAGCTAATGTGGTATATTGTATCTGCTGTTCCTGATGTGGCCACCTCTACATTGGGGAAACCAAACGGAGGCTTGGAGACCGCTTTGTGGAGCACCTATGCTTGGTTCGTGACAAATGACTACACCTCCCAGTCAAGAACCACTTCAACTCCCCCTCCGTCTCCTTGGGCAACATGTCCATCCTGGCCCTCCTCCAGTGCCACAATGATGCCACCCAAAGGCTGGAGGAACACAGCTCATATTCCGCTTGAGAACCCGGCAGCCCAATGGTCTCAATGTTGACTTTACAAGCTTCAAAATCTCTTCGTAGATTCATCATCATCCCTGCCCCCCTGACCTGTCTGTCTTCCCTCCAACCTACCCGCCCCTCCTTCCCGACTGACCAATCCACATCTCTATTCCCTACCGACACTGTCACCTTTACTGTCCCCATCCCCACCTCCTTGACCTCTCTGTCTTTCCTGCCACCTATCCGCTCCTCCCACCTCACTGGTTTATGAAGAAAAAGGGAGTTTGGAAGAATCAATTGAGCCTGTTGAATTGGATTGTTGGGATATTGGTACAGTATCAATTGTTACTCATAGAAGCATGCAGAGGTTCATCAACTCCGTACTACCAACATTTTACTGCCAACTCTAGTGCCACTTCCCCACACTAGGCTCATGGCCTTGATCATAATGACACATCAAGTACTCATCCAGGTACTTCTTAAGGTTGTGAGGTTTCCTGCATTAACTATCATTCTTGACTGTGCACTCCAGATCCCTCCACCATCTGGGTGAAAACATTTTTGCTCAAATGGCCTCTAAATGTTCTGCCTTTCATTTTAAAGTCATGCCTCCTTGTTATTGACACTTCAACTAAGGAAACACTTGCTTTCTTTTTACTCTGAAAATGCTCTGCATCACCTTGTACACCTCTAACAAGTCACCCTTCAAATTTCTCTGCTCCAAAGAAAACAATCTGAGCTAATCCAGCCTCTTTTCAAAGCTGAAATGCTCCATTCCAGGCAACATCCTGTTGAGCCTCCTTTATACTCCCTCCAGTGCAATCACATCCTTCCTATGGTGTGGTGACCAGAATTGCACACAGTACTCCAGGTGTGGCTTAACCAAGTTCTGTAGAGCTCCAAGAAAACCTTCCATGTGCCTGAAACCAGGTCAGGTCTGAATCAGTGTCGGACAAAAATGTCTGATGAAGGGAAAATTCAGTTGAAGATCAAGGACAAAATTCAGTCCTTGTTAGAGAAAAAGTCTCAGTCTCAGACTAAAATGTTCTTCCCAAGTTCTGAAAATTTGAGTCAGAAAAATTGGTGTGATCTTAAAAATCAGGAACCAATGGTTGAGTTAGTTTTGAAAATAAATGGAAAATAAGAGGTGTATATAACTCGGATGGAATTTTGAACATAATGCAGTATACTCATTAAAGAGGGAGGAGAGTGATAGTACCGTTTATTGGCCATTTGTGTGTATTATATTATTTCTTAATTATCTGTGATTAGGACATTACTGTTTTCAGTGGTATCTGGGGGTAGGATGGCTTGGGCTGAGTGACACTGACGCTGAATGATGCAACATGGGAGATCAGTGAGCTTGGATGAGATGGATGATTTGAACGTTACATGGTGTTATGGGTGACCTGGAGGTCAGAGACAGGTACACTGGAATCAGTGCGAATCCTGGCTATTGCGAGTACCTACACGCATCAGTACTGTTGTCCTACTATCTCTGTTTTCATTTAGTTGTTGACTTCACATCTGCTGCACATTGTTGTAGTTTTTTTTATTTTCTGCAGAGATAAGGTCAGAACAAGAGATGGCCAAAGGACTCCTTGTCTGGGCCAAGAAAGTACTTGTGCTCATTCTGGTACACAGTGGGTTTCCACAAACGTAATCTAGGAATATTTACCTTGGCATCTTCTGATCAGTTGTCTCCTCCCACCACAATTTGCTGGTCTTCTTTCACACCTTGTAAGTCCTGGCCGAACTATATTTGTATTAAGATTAGATGATTTTACTAATGACTTTATCAAGTTACAACTTTTGAATTTTAAGTCTTGTGTGTTTGCAGTATCTGGCTCAGCCAGTTCAAAGGTCAAAAAAAATTAATGGCGTTGGGCAAAAACAATGTGACCTCAGGCCAGTAAAATGACTGAATTTAATCTGAGTAATTGGGGATTAAAATCAAGGCCAAAGGACCGCTGGGTAAACACAAAGAAGATGATTATTTACCAGAAAAGAGAAATGAAGAGTATGTGAGAGTGACAGTTTTATTTCAAGGAAGACTTCAATCAATTCAATAAAATTTGGGAACAGTCAAGTGGCTTAGAATCAGAATAAATAAATAAGAATAACTCCATGATGCCTCAGACTAAGGAGAGCAGCAGTGCTAATCTTGACCTGGTATGCATATGATGAAGATGATGTGCATGAATGTCAGAGTGATCCACAGTAAGTGACTGTAGACATTTGATATATACTGAGACCTAAATTTACTGGAAACCTGGGATCAAATTTATGAATTTAGGAAAAAAAGTAAGTTCAAAGGTTTGGAATAATTGAATGGGGAGGGATGTTGTCAGCAGTGTTGAACTTGTTTATCCTGAATATCAGCCCCCTCAGCTTAAACAAGCACACAAATAACTGAAGTTGAGACATTAATTTCTTACTCCAAGTACTTAGAAAAGAGGAACAAATGAAGCTAATACTTCTACCAACCTTTCTGCACCACCACGTTCTAGCTCCACCCACCCATCTCTGTTTCTGGTTTCTCCTTGACCTTCAGTTTTACTGATGGGTCTTGAGTTCCACACAGTCACAGCGAGTGCAATCTTAGGGAGTCTGAGGGATGTAGGCTATCATGAGACTTGTGGCAGATTCAATCGAGTGAGGCCTATCTCAATATTGGGAACTTTTTGCTGCCTCTTTTATACATTAGCCAAGCAGCAAAATATGCTTCTCACTCAGCATCAGCCATTTGTTATTTAGTTGCATTACTGCTTGTAAATATCTCACTAATAACTCAACTCACTACCTTAATAACAGAATGAGTGAAGAGAGGCAATTAGAGTCAGGGTATGTGATCTGTACATGGTGAGGAATTGAATATCAGGCAACCCACGATCCATCTTGACTCCTTAAGCCTTTTAGTAGGCTGCTTTCTTCCGGGAATAAGCTAGAGTCGTGTATGAAAAGAGATGCAAGTGGATGATTGAGATGAGTTTGGTGGGGCAGGGGCAGGCAGGTTTGTGGATTTTGGGAAGGAGATAGAAGCAGGCCGTGTGGGGGTGGGGAACAATGAGGTTGGAGGCTGTGGGTGGGAGGTCACCTGAGGTGATGAGGTTGTGGGTGGTTTGGAAGATGATGGTTTGGTGCTCGGGGGTGGGATCATGATCCAGGAGGCATTAGGAGGAGGGGTTGGAGAGTTGGTGTCTGGCCTCAGCGATGGAAAGGTCACTGCACCATACTAGAACTGTGCCCACCCTTGTCAGCAGGTTTTATGGTGAGGTTGGAATTGGAGCAGAGGGCTGCACATTCTGCGGGAGAGAGGTTGGAGTGGGTGAGAGGGGTGGAGAGATTGAGGCGATTGATAATCGACAGCAGTTGGAGATGAAGAGGTCGAGGGAGGGTAGCAGGCCTTGGGGTAGTGTCCAAGAGGAGGGCTTGCATTGAAGGCGGGAGAAGGGGTCAGTAGAGGGAGGGTTGGCCTCACAGTTAAAGAAGTAAGTGTGGAGGCGGAGGCGGTGCAGTTGTAGTATGGCGGACTGACCTCTACATCGCTGAGGTCAGATGCCAACTCTCTGACACCTCCTTCTACCACCTCGAGGATCATGACCCCACCCCCAAGCACCAAACCATCATCTCCCAAGCCATCCGCAACCTCATCACCTCAGGTGACCTCCCACCACAGCCTCCAACCTCATTGTTCCCCAACCCCGCACCGCCTGCTTCTATCTCCTTCCCAAGATCCACAAACCTGCCTGTCCTGGTCGACTCATTGTCTCCGCCTGCTCCTGCCTCACCAAACTCATCTCCACCTGTCTGGGCTCCAATTTCTCTCCCTTGGTCCAGGAACTCCCTACCTACGTCCGTGACACCACCCACGCCCTCTACCTCCTCCAGAACTTCCAATTTTACGGACCCCAACACCTCATTTTTACTATGTACGTCCAGTTCCTATACACCTGCATTCTCCATGCAGATGGCTTAAAGGCCTTCCGCTTCTTCCTGTCCCACAGGCCCGACCAGCCCCCTTCCACCAACACCCTCATCAGCCTAGCCGAGCTCGTCCACACCCTCAACAATTTCTCTTTTGATTCCTCCCACTTCCTACAGACAAATGGGATGGCTATGGGCACCCGCATGAGCCCAAGCTATGCCTGTCTCTTTGTAGGTTACGTGGAACAATCCCTCTACCGTACCTACACCAGCCCTAAACCCCACCTCTTCCTCTGTTGCATTGATGACTGTATCAGTGCTGCCTCGTGCTCCCACGAGGAGCTCGAACAGTTCATCCACTTCACCAACACCTTCTACCCCAACCTCAAGTTCACCTGGACTATCTCTAACACCTCCTTCACCTTCCTGGACCTCTCTGTTTCCATCTCAGGCAATCAACTAGAAACCAATATCCATTTCAAGCCCACCGACTCCCACAGCTACCTAGAATACACCTCCACCCATCCCACCTTCCTGCAAAAATGCCATCCTTTGTTCCCAATTCCTTTGCCTCCTCTGCATCTGCTCCCAGGATGAGGCATTCCACTCCCGTACATCTCAGATGTCCTAGTTTTTCAAGGACTGCAACTTCCCCCTCCCGCAGTGTTTGAGAACACCCTCAACCGTGTCTGCCGCGTTTCCCACAGCTCATCCCTCACCCTGTCCCTGCAATAACCACCGAAAGAGAATCCCCCTCATCTTCACGTACCACCCCACCAACCTCCAGATCCAACACATCATCCTCCAACACTTCCAACATCTGCAATCAGACCCCACCACCAAAAACATTCATTCCCCCCCGACTCTTGTCTGCTTTCCGGAGGGACCACTCTCTCCGTGACTCCCTTGTCTGCTCCACACTCCCCTCCAACCTGACCATACCCTGCACTTTGTCCTACTACCGCAGGAAGTGCTATACCTGACCCCATACCTCCTCCCTCACCCCCATCCCAGGCCCCAAGAAGACATTCCACATCCAGCAGATGTTCACCTGCACATCTGCCAATGTGGTATACTGCATCCGCTGTACCCATTGTGGCCTCCTCTACATCGGGGAAACCAAGCAGAGGCTTGGGGACCGTTTTGCAGAACACCTATGCTCGGTTCGCAATAAACAACTGCACCTCCCAGATGCGAATCACTTAAACACCCCCTCCCATTCCTGAGATGACGTGTCCATCCTGGGCCTCCTGCAGTGCCACAATGATGCCACCCGAAGGTTGCAGGAACAGCAACTCATATTCCGCTTGGGAACCCTGCAGCCCAATGGTATCAGAGATAATGGGAACTGCAGATGCTGGAGAATTCCAAGATAATAAAATGTGAGGCTGGATGAACACAGCAGGCTGCTTGGCCTGCTGTGTTCATCCAGCCTCACATTTTATTAGCCCAATGGTATCAATGTGGATTTCACTAGCTTCAAAATCTCCCCTCCCCCTACTGCATCCCAAAACCAGCCCAGCTTGTCCCTGCCTCCCTAACCCATTCTTCCTCTCACCTATCCCCTCCTCCCACCTCAAGCCGCAACCCCATTTCCTTCCTACTAACCTCATCCCGCCCCCCCCTTGACCAGTCCATCCTCCCCAGAGTGACCTATCCCCTCCCTACCTCCCCACCTACACTCACCTCTACTAGCTCCATCCCCGCCTCTTTGACTTGTCTGTCTCCTCTCCACCTATCTTCTCCTCTAGCTATTTTAGATCCGCCTCCCCCTCTCTCCCTATTTATTTCAGAACCCTCTCCCCTCCGCCTTTTCTGATGAATGCTGTAGGTCCGAAATGTCAGCTTTTCTGCTCCTACGATGCTGCTTGGCCTGCTGTGCTCATCCAGCTCGAAGCTTTGTTAACTCGGATTCTCCAGCATCTGCAGTTCCCATTATCTCTGAAGCAGAGACAGCATGCTGGGTTACTGTTGTCAGGGGTTGGGGTGGGTGAGAGCAATTGTTAAAACTGTTTTAGCCAATAGTGATGGTGGTAGAGCACAGATGTAATTAGGAGGTGGGTACAGTAACAATGATAGAATCAGTGCGAGGAATCGCTAAGAGGACTGTGGCACTTATATTGGCAGAGTTGGGAACGACATTGATCTTCCTATAAGCGTTGTGCATTCCTCCAGGTGCCTAAGATGGCACCAACTTTAGTGGCAACCTCAGACAGCTGGCATGACCTGGGGTCATAGCCACCATTGCTGGACCTGAGGTAGAAGGTATTCTGCATCCAATTGTACCTCTTACTGGCAAAGAGAAGATTCAGTTTCCCCTTTGTGTCATTTGAGGCAAATGTCAGGGAGTGTGTAGGGCAGGTCTGGCCTGGCAGTGTACAAGAGGCTTTCCAATATGATGTGGATGCATGGGATGCATTTGGATGGCTTTCTGCTGAGTAGTGAGTTGTTCCTGGAATGGCACATAGTCAGCTGGGATAGAATCAGACATGAGGATGCCAGTTATAGTGGGGCAGATAGTTAATGAGGCAAGTTTGGCAAGATATGGCACAAAATCTTGCTAGGCTTTGTTGCAGAGTCTGTGAAAATGGTGAGTCATTAGTTTTCTGCTTGTTTCGGGTGATCTTTACTAAAAATTTACTTCCAAGTAAAAGAAAAAAACATACTGTTGAAGTTTCAGACAAAATTCAACCTGAACAGTAGACCTGCCTCTTGATTACAAAGTGTGAAGCTGGATGAACACAGCAGGCCATGCAGCATCTTAGGACCACAAAAGCCGACGTTTCGGGCCTAGGCCCTTCATCAGAAAGTTTTTTCTGATGAAGGGTCTAGGCCCGAAACATCAGCTTTTGTGCTCCTGACATGCTGCTTGACCTATTGTGTTCATCCAGCTCCACACTTTGTTATCTCGGATCCTCCAGCATCTGCAGTTCCCCTTATCTCTGCCCCTTGATTATCTGTGATTAGGACACTACTGTTTTCAGTGGTATCTGGGGGTAGCATAGCTTGGGCTGAGTGACACTGAGGCTGAACGATGCAACATGGGAGATCAGTGAGCTTGGATGAGATGAATGATTTGAACGTTACATGGTGTTATGGGTGACCTGGAGGTCAGAGACAGATACATTGGAATCAGTGAGAGTCCTGGGTACTGTGAGTACCTACATATATCAGTACTGTTTGGGTCTAGGCCCGAAATGTCAACTTTTGTGCTCCTAAGATGCTGCTTGGCCTGCTGTGTTCATCCAGCTGAACACTTTGTTATCTTGGATTCTCCAGCATCTGCCGTTCCCATTATCTCTGTTTTCAGTGGAGATGTTTTTAATCAAACTGCTCAGACCTGTTATGACATACCTCTGGAGACTGTGGGCCTTGAACTTGGGACTCTGGTTCAGAGGTATGGGCACTGTCAGTGTATTGCAAGACACCTCTGATTTTTGTGGACCCTTTCTCCCATTACCAAGCCCTGGGTATTTGTGTGGGCCATGAAAGCCCAGTTTGAGCGGTTTTACCCTTCCAAGTGCACATCTGAACAAATGTAGCTTTTATCTAGGATTTCTGTCTTTTCATGCAGATTTGGGTTTCATAGTGAATTTCGCAATCCCCCATGGAGTTTGGAAGAATGTGGATGTGGGTGCAGGCTGGTTAACAAGCCTGCCTTGGTTCTCCAACATAACAGCACACTTATCAACACGCTTTCAAAGGACACCAAACTTCGCCCATCAGTCTCTCGTACTGATTCCAATGTATCAGTCTCTGCCCTCCAGGTCATCCATAACACCATTCAACGCTCAAATCATCCATCTCATCCAAGCTCACTGATCTCCCATGTTGCATCATTCAGCCTCAGCGTCACTCAATCCAAGCTATACTCCCCCGAGATACCACCCCATGTGTATCAGAACCCTTCTGTCACACCATGTTGCCTCTGTGCTCTACAATCATCTTACATTCCTACTCAGCCAGTATGCACTATCTGCAGTCCTCAAGAAGCAGGCAGTATCAAAGGAGGTATTTTAACGCATCAGGAGAAGCTTAAACCTTTAAAAGTCTAACAAAGTTCTTATATCAGACACATCATTGACACTGAAAAGAGCAACATCTCTGTAAAAAAATTCAATCCATTAAGTATGTGTTAGAATTGTGAATAAATGAGAAATCACATCAAATGCATAGTCTGTTATGACAGCACCTTGTACTGTCAGCTACCCTTGGATCAATAACATCATATGCCAGCCTGAAGCCTTGCAAATTTTTAAGTCCATCCAAGCATTCAAAATAGCTGCAACTATCGTAATAAAAGCTTCCAATAGCATTGATGAAACTGACAGATTAGACTGATGTCTTAGCTCCACTTCACACCAGAATGCATGTCAATATATCAGCTGAAGCTGACAAGACTTTAAAAGAAAAACATTTTTAATGTTGCGTGGGATTTTCGACAATTTCAGAAAAACTGCAGTATATGTCAATTATTACAAAACATTGGTCAATTACGGGCCAGCCCGTACTTTATCAGGATATAACTTTGCAATGATGAATTATTGCAATGAAAGCACATCTACATGTCATTACAGCTTCTGATTGTAACATCTGAAATATTAGAGCAGTGTACACTTGTGTTTAAGAACGTTCCTGATTCCTCAGCAAGCTTCAAACACCTTCAAGGTGGTGCATTGTTTTAGAGCTTCCAAACGCCCAGCATACAGTGTATCAGAGAGAATAATATTTTCCTGTCATTCTTACAAGGAGTTTCTGATCCCATAATAGTTGTATGTGGAGTTTACACCCAAGGCCTTCTCGACCTACCAAAAAACCACAAGAAAAGAGAGTAGAATCTGAAAAGGAGAGGAAGTTTGTTTTTACCAGCAAAAAAAATGTCTTCAATACTTTGTGACCGAATTTACACTTCACTTGGGACAATCTGGCCCAATGTTGTTATGGATATGTCAGTATTTTAACATTTTAATGTTGTGTTTTTCAGGAACCACTGTTGCCATCTGCCTCGATGATGGGTTAGACCACTAAAGTACTATGGATATTTTTAAACTTGGAATTCCGACTTTTGTTTCTTAGAGGTCTGACGGACCCAAAATGTTTGCGGACATAAATTAAGTGGCTGGCCAGAGAGACAGAAAGAGAGAATAATGGAATGTAACACCTAAAGTGTCAAAGAAATTTCAAACAGTGCAGGCTGTGATCTGAGATAGCAAAGTGTGGAGTTGGATGAACACAGCAGTCCAAGCAGCATCTTAGGAGCACAAAAGCTGACGTTTTGGGCCTAGAAGCCTATTGAATCATCTCCAATATATGCAGGATTGATAAATGCACATGTTCAAGGAAAATACATAAATTGTTTATTTGGTGCCCACGCTGTGGTTTATCTTCTGGGGTTTGCATTTTTTTCTTCTTTCTTGGAGGCTAACAATTTGCAGGAGATTAATTCTCAGCATTCAGAGACTTCAGGACATTCCGAGAGGATTGACAACTCATTGGATCTGAATAGTTCTGAGCTGGTTGGTGAACTTGCTGGTGTATGGCCTGTCTGCACAATTGCCTGGTTGTGTAAAGGCTGCTTTCCCTCTGGGTTAAGCTCAACCTGTCAACTCTAGAATATTCCCAGGTGGTGTTGCCATGCATGTACCATGTATGGGCCACTTAATCTACTTGGCACAGACTGAGCCACTGCGTCCCATGTCAGCATCACCTGCTGATAGCTTTGGAGCTTCTGGAGTTTTTGTTGTGGTTGGTTTCTGCAGCTGAGTTCGTTTGAATTTCTGGCAAGTGGTTGCTCTGCCTCCCAGGATTTTGGGAATGAGAATCTGGCACGAGTAAAAGTGATCATGAGGATTGTCGAGAAGAACCAAAGTGGTTCACTAATGTCCCTCCTTTTTCAGGAAAGAGAAGTTGTGAGCCTTGCACAGTATGATTGCACATGACTTTCACTCACATCAGTGTGACTGTCATCTGAAATGGCCAAACAATTCTCTCTCCTGTTTTTTACTGTGGCCATCTATGTTTCTTCTGCTTTCAGTCTTTGCATTTAACCTTGAACCCAGGTCACTTACTTGAACCCCTAAATCACTGGGAACATCTGATTCCTCTCAACTCTGCCTCATTTCTTCATCAGTTTACAGTTCTACCACATTGGGACTCTGAAATCTTCTTTAAAAGCAGCCAGGTTTTTAAATAGTATTTATTTATTTGTTTGTATTTCCTCAGATTAGGCAATTTATTCCTGAGCATCACTGGGAAAGTTGGATTTTGCTGCTGGTCACTAATAGCTCAGAGGACAGTAGAAATCAACTACATTGTTGTGGGTCTGGAGTTGGGTGTAGTCCAGACTTGATATACACAAGTATGACGGTCACAGGCACATGCGTTTCTGGGCTAGTAGCCTGCTATTTAGTTATAAATGAAAGAGGTTAGGAGAGAAATCAAGGGCCTGGCACTGCTCCTGGACTTGACCCATAGCACCACTCTCTGACATAAACACAGTGACCTCACCACCCAAGCTTGACCATCCAACCCAACTGAGCACAGCATCCTTGGTCTGACTACAGGTCTTCTCTAGAACTCTATTGGGCCATAAAATACACCATTGAGTGTGGCCGCAAGAAAGACTAACAATCTTCCTTCACAGTGTCATGCTAAAGTGTTTGCATTTAAGATGGAGTCTGAAACCTTTATTCCGTCAGGTCTCATGTTCATGACATCATCACACCTCAGTCTAGGCCCGAAATGTCAGCTTTTGTGCTCCTAAGATGCTGCTTGGCCTGCTGTGTTCATCTAGGTCCACACTTTGTTATCTTGGATTCTCCAGCACCTGCAGTTCCCATTATTTCAGGCTGTGATCTGTATGAGTACAAAAAGCTGATGATTCATTGCTCAACAGCAAGTCATCTTGTTATGAATTATGGCCCAAACTGAACACACAATTTGTGTTTTTCTCTTTTTTGAATACAGAAGGATAGGGGTTAAAAAAAGCCAGTTGCAACTCCACTGTAGTGGACTGAATATTCAACCTGGGTTCAAGTGTTAATGCACTGTGAAGGTCACACAGTTGGAACATTATGCTCTCGTGTGGAGCTGGAAGAACACAGTAGGCCAGGCTGTATCAGAGGAACAAGAAAACTGACGTTTCAGATTGGGCCCCTGCACCTGCAGTTCTTGCTATCTCTATAATCTAGTTACCACTGTGTTGACAGTGGAGGAAGCCTGTTATACTCCAAGTGTTGTAAACCTGTTAGAGAATGGAATCCAGACAAAGGAATTTCAATTAGTCAATAAAACCAAGAATCTTAAAAAAAACTGTTCCAACTACCAAGACCAACACCTTCACATTATCTATCAACTATCTGATCTTCGTAAACAAGGTTGGAGATTATTTCTGTATTTTTAATCTTTAATTCTTTTGACTCATCTCTTGTGTCTAATCTGGGTGTATTGATGTTGTATGACTAATTCTTATTGCATTTAGTAATTAATAAACTTTGTTAACCCAAGGAAACCCAGTTCATTTTGCCCATTTTAAAACACCAGCCTTTTTCAGCCTATGGGGAAGATATCCACAAGGGAAGAGATTATTTTTGAATTAACCGATTGAAGCTAACTGAGGGAGTGGCTGAATAAAGAGAAGCCAGTTCACCCTCCCTCACCTGGTACCTTAACAGTACCCTTCGGCCCTCGATGTTGTGCCGACCTGTCATACCGATCTGAAGCCCATCTAACCTACACTATTCCATGTACGTCCATATGCTTATCCAATGACGACTTAAATGTTCCTAAAGTTGGCGAATCTACTACCGTTGCAGGCAAAGCGTTCCATTCCCTTACAACTCTCTGAGTAAAGAAAGTTTATGGTATCTGGTCCAGAAGTGTAATAATTTGGAGAACCTCACTGAGGAATCTGGTTGTAGCACATCAATTCCCGACTTCAACCCTTACAGTTTGCTTTTGTTGTGGACCTGCTTGACTGAATTACTGCTTGGTAGCAGCTGATATCCATCTACGGTATTGCTCACGTATAAAAGGCCTGACCTCCAGGGTGAAAGGAATTTAGAGAAAGAGGAGGAACTTGCACTGGTAGACAAATCAACTGATGTAGAAATAGAATGAGCCAAAAAGCTCAGCCGGTCTGTATCACCTGTATAGTGAGAAATAGAGATAACAATATGAGCACAGCAGGCCAAGTAGCGTCAGTGGACCAGGAGGGCTGACTTTTCAGGCCTAGACCCTTACAGCCTTTCGGGGTGGGGTCTGGGTGATTGGCAGGCGCCGCTCCCTCCCCGATTGTCAATCAACAACTTCGCCCGCCCACCCGCGGCATCACGTGACTACGCCGTGATACGCGCGACATTTTCTCCCCGTTCGTCTCACCACGCCCTCAAACCGGAGGCAGTGCGGGAGCGCGCCCGTGTGCGTGTGCGGGCATGTGAGCGCGATGACGTAAGTACGTGCGCACGCTGGTACGCGCAGGTAGGGGTTAGAAGCATGGCGGAAGAAGAAGAGTTTGATGTAGGGAGTCTGAGGAAAGAACTGGAATGGATAGAGAACGAGCTGCGAATGTCCCTGGGCCAAGTTAGCGCGTCTAACGAGTACTGTCTGAAGTTCTGTCGAGTGAGTGTGCTTGTTGCTTTCTTGTTGATTTTACTGCTGCTTGGGGAGGGGGAAGGGTGTGAGATTTTTGGGGCGGAATCCAACAGTCTTGGACTGAGAGCTTCTTGACAGCCCACCCAACCCCCCCCCCCCCCCCCGCCCGTTACACAGTCAAAGTTACACCACAAAATGTGTCTCACTGGTTACCCTCGTAGTCTATTCCCTTCCACCCCTCCCCCTCTCCCCCCCACAACCTCCCCGAAGTCAAATTGAAGGAGCTGGCTTACAATTTCTTTGGGAGAAAAGTTGTCTTCTCACTCACTCAGTCTCTTTTCCCCCACCCCGCCCTCCTGTCTGTGTATATAATGTTTCGAGTTGTTTCCCGAAGCTCATTTCATGGCTGTGGGGCTGTGACAATTTTATTTCAGTTTAATGAAAGGTTCACTTTTCTCTCTCGTTCTTCCCTCCCCCCCCCCCCCCCCCAAGGCCTGCACTTAACTGTCAAAATGCATCAACGTTGCTATTCAATCTCCATGGCGTAAACTGAAGTTTTTTTGACAAAGACGTGACTTCGGTGCGCAGTGTAAATGAATAATTTTCGATATTGTAGTAATTTTAATATCTGGTAATTACAAAAGGCTTTGATGTTTTCATTGTGGAGAAGAAACTGGCTTCCTTTTCTTCAACTAACCCTGATTAATCTGGAGGGGAAAAATGCAATTTTAGAATAATTGACTACTTCATAAATCGTTTGCTGTTTTGTATCTGACCTGATGTGAACCTTTCTCCCTCAAAGTTTTACAAGTCTTTGCTGCACAGTTTAGATATTCAGCTTATTAATCAGAAGCTCTAAAGATGTCTCTTCCCATCAATGTTTAGATATGTATGTATATATGTAAAAATGATGCTGCAATATGGTGTAGTGATGCATTAGATGAATTAAGGCATAAAAATTAAGGGTGGCTTTTTAGACTTTAGAGGACAGAAGATTGTAAGATAAACCTGTTGAGATTGTGTTCCAGAAAGCAGTTTGATAGTGTATATAATGTGCAATTGCACAGGACTTTTGTATGATTCCAGTTGTCTTAAATACATTTCAGTTGCTGCATTTATTATTTCTATGTTGAAGAAAGGTGTCGTACTTCAAAAATTTAGCAAGATTTATCCATTGAAATGGTCATTACAGCTACTGAACATTATGGGCTTTATATTTTCAAGTAGTGTTTTTATATTGTAGGTACTCATGCTGATGATGCCCAGATCTCTCTATCTCATCACCTCTTTTGATTTTTCCACAGTTGGAATTCTCACATTGCTTTTCTGATATTCAGTACTGGAAGAAATAATAATTTCTTATTTTTAAATATTTGAACGACTGAAGCCATTGTCGTTGGGCCCTGCAGGCAAACTATTCTGCAGCTTGGCCTGCTGTGTTCATCCAGCTCTACACCTTGTTATCTCATTGCCCAGATGTTTCCCTCGCTGGTGACTGTTTGAGGCCAAAATCGACTGTTCACAATCTTAGTTTGATATGCTGCCAATATATCTGTGCCATTACATAGACTGTCTGTCTATTTCTGCCTATATGACATCACCTATATCTGCCTAATCTCCTGTGCGGCTGCAACCCTCGTTAATGTCCTTTTACCTATTAGGCATGACCCTGGCAGCCTCCTAGATTCTATCACTGTAAACTTAAGATCATCGGAAACACTCTTGTCCTAACTGGCAAGTCCTGGTTGACCCATTACCCAAGCTCAGTGACCCACACTGGTTCTAAGTTAAACAACTTGGTTTTACAATTATTATCCTTGCTTTCAAATCTCTCCATGACTTCTCCTTTTGCTGTCTGTAATCTTGTCCAGCACACAGTCTTCTGAAGTGGCACTCTTCCAATTCTGACCTCTTGAGCAACTGTGTTTTTCATTGCTCCACAACTGGTGACACTGCCTTCAGTTACCGAGGCTCTAAACAACCTGACATAAATATCTGTTTTTTTTAAAATCTTCTACTACTCCTTAAATCTTTTACAAAGTTTTTGGTAACCTAGCCTAATATCTGTGATTGCTGTGTGTCAAGTTTTGCTTTATTACCCTCCTGTGTAGCACCTTGCAACATTTTTTTGTGTTTAAAACACTATATAAATATACTTATTTCAGCTTTCTTGGATTTCTTATGATAACAAATGGAAGATTTGCTATCACACTGCTTTAATTAAGCTCGCACAATTATTGTTATTTTCAGAGCAACTTGAATATAATGAGTTGCTGAGCTTGTTGTGCAAATGATTTTTCTAAAAAAGTCACTTAAGTTGAGGATAACTTCTGTATACTCTATGCCAGAAGTCAGAAATAAATCATGGGGCTACCAGTACACTGCTGGTGTTGCACTAGGCCTTGTTTCTGAAACCAGTTGATCTATTTATTATGGAGAGCTAGATCATTGAACTATCGATTGGAGAACTGCCCAACGGTGTGTGATAGTTACGAATCTAGGATATTGCATGCGTCATCAATGTCTGCAAAACTCATCTGTAGCAACTAGAGTAGAAAGTTGGTTTATTATAGCCTTGCCCTAATTGAGATTCTCTATCCTGCTAGTTTCTGTGGGATGTATTGAATGGTCTTTTCCTGCTTCATTTGTAAACTTTTAATTGACTTGCAATTTTAAGTTGCATTCATCTATTATTTTCTGTGATCATTCCATGTGTCTTTATACTGAAGAATACATGAATTAAATAAGGTAGTAAAAGGTAAAGCTACCATCTTTCAAGAGACCATAAGACTGCTCTATCAGAAAGGGAAGACTGGTGGTGTTTTGACCTGAGGATCACTCTGCCTGAGATTCAATTGAGAAGGTATGACCTTCATGGCAGCACAACAGAAAAATGTAAAATTTTTAAAACCATCAAAATCACTAGTGGAACAGTGCAGAAATCTAACCAGCTCCTTTGTATTAGCAAATATTAAATTTTTCTCAAATATTCATAATAAACCAACAAATATAAATCAACTTACATCCATTTGCTGTACAGAAAATAAGTGTAGAATAGATAATGCAAATTTTAGTAGCACAAATGTGGAATGTGTGCATTCCACGATCACATTACAGGCAGTATTTATTTCTTGAGTCACTTTTGTTTGGTGTTGTTGGAGTTAGAAATAAAGGCACTTTGACAGAGGGAGAAATACTTGCTTTCTCTAGAATGCAGTCACATAAGAGGCAGGAATTCAGATGTCTCGACAGCAGAATGGGAAGAGAAACACGCCGTTCGTAGGGAAACACAAACTACAGAACTTAGTTGTTCAACAAGTAAGGAGAAACACTTAGTAGAAACAAGGCTGACAAGAGAGCCCGATTAAACAAGACAAAGTTAACAGGTAAGCAAAAAGCAGCGTAAAGAACTTTTATGGCGAAAATTTGGCAAAATATGTTGAGAGTGAGCAGTAATGCAGGCCCACTAATGACAGGAGCAGTTGACACTATAATGGATCACAAGGAAATGATAGATTTGTTAAATTAATGTCTTCTTGTTTGGCTGGGGTAAAAAAAATGAGAAAAGGCACAGAAGCTTAAAATATCAAGTGGAGTAAATTATTTGATTGAAAGTTCTTTTCTTTAAATAAAAAGAAAGGCATCAAAATAATTGGACCTAAGGTAAATTAGCCTCTGTAATCTGACTGTTTTCACACCAATCATGAAAGAAATGGCGAAAGCAATGTTAACTTTGGTTATTGTTTTCCAAAGCGCACTAGATTGATTGAAGTGTTTTTCTGAATTGCAAATACTATTCTATTAAGTACAAAGAGTTTGAGGAACAGACCTGTTTAATCATATTTGAGGAAACATTGTCAACTGAATAACTGAACAATAAGAATACAATTATGAGGAACAGCCACAGGATTTGTACCTACAAGGTTTCTCTGCCGTTCAACAAACTCATGACAGATCTGATTGTGGCCCTATCTCCACTTTACTGCTGCCTCTGGTAAATGTTGACTATCTTATAGGTCAAATCCTGTCCATGTCAACCTTGAATATAGTCAATGGTACAACCACGCAACTCTCCTCCCTGCAGCAAAATGAAAATGCTCTCTACCGCATCTCTTGCATTTCCCACACCTCTGACCTCGCATACTGTCCCACACCAACGAATCCCCTGGTCCTCATGTATCACCCCACTAACCTCTGGATTCAATGTATCATTCTCCACCACCTGCAATCTGACCCCACAACCATGGATATATTTTCCTCCCCACTACAATCTGCCTTCTGTAGGGGCCACGCTCTCCACGACTCCCTCATCTGCTGCACATTCCCCACTAGTCTCATCACCCCAGGCAACTTTCTCTGCAACCGCAGGAAGTGCTAATCTGTCCCTACATCCACCCCACCTCCTACCTCCATTCAAGGAACCAATAAAACCTGACAGAGGTTCACCTGTAGGTCTGCTAAGTGGTCTACTGCATCCACTGCTCCTGATGTAGCCTTCATTACATTGGTGAGACCAAGCGGAGGCTTGGAGCCAGCCTTGTAGAGCAACTGTGCTCTGTTCACAACAAATGACAGCACCTTCCGGTTGCAAACCATTTTTAACTGCCCCTTCTATCCTTGGCTTTCTACAGTGTTACAATAACACCACCTGGAAATTGAAGAAGCAGCACCTCATATTCCGCCTTGGTATCCTACAATCCAATGGTCTCAATGTGGACTTGACTAGTTTCAAAATCCTCCCACCTTTGGCTTCATCCCGTGACCAACTCTCCCTCTCACCCCTGCCTCCTTGACCTGAGACAACCTGTCCATCTTCTCCAACCTATCCACTCGCCCCACCTCTCTGACCAATCCCCACCACTGCCTATCTGCACTCGCCTATCACCATCCCACCCATCTTTCCCATCCCCACCCCTTCTCTCTCTCTCTCTCTCTCTCTCTCTCTCTCTCTCTCTCTCTCTCTCTCTCTCTCTCTCTCTCTCTCTCTCTCTCTCTCTCTCTCTCTCTCTCTCTCTTTATTTTAAAGCTCCCTTCCCCCTCCCCCATTTCTCACGAAGGGTCCTGACCTGAAACGTCAGCTTTCCTGCTCCTCTGATGCTGCCTGACCTGCTGTGTTCCTCTGGCTCTACACTGTTAGCTCTGACTCCAGAATCAGTAGTTCTGACTATCTCTGAATGATACAACCTCCATTGCTCTCTGGGGAAGATGATTCTAAAACTGATGACTCTTCTAATCTCCATCTCAAATGAGACACTTTTGGAACCCCATGTCTCCTGGTTGTAGACTCCCTCATGACAGAAAGCATCCTCTCCCCAATCTTGTCAGAAATCCCCAAATCTTTTACATTTGATTAAGGTCATATCTCATTCTTCTAAACTCTCATGAGTATAGGTTAAACCATTCTTCATAGCAGGAATCACCAGTCAGCTTTGTCTGAACTGCTTCCGATACAAGTATTTCCTTCCTAAATAAGAAGACTAAAACTTTACAGAGTACTCTGGGTGCAGTGTCGTCAGTGTCAACATAAAATATTTGTATTGTGCCTTTTTGCAATAAAGACTAACATTGTATTTACTTTACAAAATATTTGTTGTGTACCTGTTTGCAAACTGTGTGATTCTTCTACGAGGGCATTCAGATTCCTCTGTACCGAAGCATTCTCACATGTCTGTCAATTTGAACAGTAGTCTTCTGTACTTGCTGAAGTGGAAATCCAAATGTACTATTTTCATTTGTTCATGGAAGGTGGATGTTGCTAGTTTTAGTCAATGTTTATTACTAAATTACCATGCTTAAGTGCCCCTTGAACTGAGTGACTTGTAAGGGCCATTTCAAGGGCAGTTAAAAGTCAACCATTTGGTCCGGTCTGGAGTCGCATCTCACAACTATTTGTGAGTCTTAATTCACAGTTTCCCTTTGGCAATGCCATGTTAACTCTTATTTTCTAACTGTCAGCGGTTACCTACTTAAATTTAAAATCTGTGGAAGCTAGAACTCAGAAATAGAAACAGAAATTGCTGGAAAACCTCAGCAAGTCTGGCAACATCTGTGGAGAGAAAGCAGAATTAATGTTTCAAGTCCAGTGACACTCCTTCAGATCTGAGCGGAGGAAATAAGTATAATAAATATCACTAGTTGAAAATGTGCTAGGGAAACTAATGGGGCAAAAGACTGAAATCCATTGGACTTGATGGAATGCTTCCTTGGCTATTAGTAGAAATAGCTACAGAGATAGTGGATGCACTGGTAGTAATCTTCCAGGGATACTTAGATTCTGAAAAAAAATCCCTGAGGATTAGAATACTGCCATCAATAGCATCTTTGGTTAAAAATGGAAGGAGGCAAAAAGACACTATAGGCCAGATAGCTTCACATCTGTTATTGGAAAATGTTAGACCCTATTATAAATCATATAGAACATTTACATTTGTGCATGATCAAACAAAGTCAGCATGACTTCATGAAGGAGCAATCATGCCTGACAAATGCACAAGTATTCTTTGATAAAGGCATTAGATAAGTGTAAAGCACTAGATGTAATACATTTGGATTTTCAGAAGGGGTTTGATAACACACCTGGCTGCTTGTTTAAAGCCTATGGAATTGGAGGTTTTCTGTTTGCGTGGGTAGGGGATTGGCTAACTCATAGACAAATTTGGATCAGTGGGTATTTTCAGGATGGCACCCTATAACCAGTGGAGTACCAGAGGGTTCATCACTGGGGCCACATTTATTTGCAATTTATAGTAATGACTTGGATGAGGAAAGTGAATTTACGGCAGCCAAGATTCTGGATGACCCAAAAATCATTGGGAAGTTAAGTGGTGATGATGACAGCAGAGAGTTGTGGGTTAACTGAGCAGACCTTTGGCAGAAGGAATGTAATTTGGGAAAATGTGAGATTATGAACTTTGGCAGGAAGAATAGAGGATCTGACTATTACTCAAGTAGCCAGTGACATTAGAAGACTGCAGACAGAAGAATGAAGATGTACTCGTCCATCAATCTCAAAGCTAGCATCCAAGTTCAGTGGGTAATTGGGAGAGCAAATGGAATGTTTGTCCATTATTGCAAAAAATTTGCTCAGTTGGCTGAATAGCTGGTTTGTGATGCAGCATGATGTCAGCAGCATTGGTTCAATTCTTGCCTTTGCTGAGATTACCATGAAAAACCATCCACCTCAACCTCTCTCCACACTTGAAATGTGATGCCCCGCAGGTCAAACCAATGCCAGTAATCTGTCTCTAATGAGAGAGCAGCTCTATGGTCTGTTAAGACCCTACTTTCACATCTACATTTCTTTAGGGTTTTGGGATGCTAGCTTCACCAGAAGATTGCTTGCCTTGGACAAGGCTAGATGTTTTTAGTTCATCTCTGCATCTAATAGGCTAGACTGTTTCAATTTCCCTCATTTTTGACTTGACAATGCTGTCAAATCCAATTAGAGATGCATATTCTATAAGATGCTGCATTTTTTTGAGAATCAAGGCAATAAAGTGAACTGCAAAGGTAAAGTGAGAAGATAACATCATACAATGCCTAAAGCCGATATTACAGTTTTTTAAAATGCCAATTCGTAGTTTAAGATATGCAGTGACAAGATTATCTTAAGTCAAAATAAAGATGATTAAAATTTGGCTTAAAAATATTCTTCCACGTCGATCTTTTCTTTGTTACTGTAAAGTACTTTTAAAGGCACTTTTTACTTGGTGATAGAATCGCGGTTCAACTTTTTTTGAACTTGATTATTCTCCTGTAGAATTCCCATTTGAATTATGGGTACATTGTGTAAACTGGATATATACAGTCATTGGACCAAACACACTCCAGGATTACAATTTTATGTTTAATAAACATGTCTATGCTATTCAACATTGGGATGGGGATAAATTATGATTGTTTGAAGTGGAGCAGGTACGGAACTTGGGTGGTTGCATCCCGATCATTTGATGTGATAATTAAGAATAAGTAAGAAATAAAATAAACCAAAGTTAGTATTTTTTAAGAGGAAATTTGTTGCTTGTCTGCAATCATGTGACAGCATGTTGCAAAAGACATAATTGTTAGCATGTTTGTGACAATTTTGGGGGACTTATTTTCATTTAAATAACCGAAATTTGTTTACATGCTGCTGAGTTGGAAAAAAAAATCTAATTAATTGTTTTTGATCACCTAAGCTTTTGTTTTAGATTAGTGTACTTTTGCTGAATTGACAGTTCACAAGTCAAATCATTAGCAGTCAAATTCATAAACAAAATGATTTCCTTAAATAATGTATTTTAAGGATTTAAAGTGGCATCACCTTTAATAACTAATATTTTTGCTTCAATTCAAACTACTGAAACAACACATTAATTAGCAAGGTGTCATCTAGCAGTAAGTGCTATTTTCCGAAAACTGCCAGAGTAATGGCGGCCCGGGTCGACAGTGGTTCAATAATGTTTTGCTGACTTTGCAAAAATCTGCCAACGAGGAATAGAATAGCACTTTATTGTCACTTGTATTTATGTAAATACAGTGGGATGTGTAAAAGTTGCCACAATTTGCCATCTTAGTTACAGAAATTATTTTAAAAAATTGAGACAAATTTGGGACAAAGTTAATCTTTTGCTCCCTCCATGACAATCTGGATTAGCTACAGGATCATGCTGCTGCAGCCACCTGAGAGGATTTCTAGACCGGACCCACCATGCTGCTGAAGCTGACACTGAAATCACTGCCATAGAAAGCAAGGAAGGACAGACTGGACCCACCAAATCACTAACACTGAAACTGTCACCACTTCTGTCGCTGCCTGTAACCATGGTTATAGCTGTGAGAAATGAACGGGAACCACTATCCACCACCACTAAAGCAACCACTGAAACTATTGCCAGGAAGAACAGACCAGACCAGACCCACTGACAATGAAGCCTTTGATAAAACTGTAGCCGCTATGGCCACGAGGACCGGACGTTCAGATCCACCACACTGTTGCTGCCATTGCAGGTCCTCGCCAATGCCTTCCACCATCACAGTCACAGTAAAGAGAAAAAGGTGAACTTTGACACAAAACTGAAATTCAGAAATGAAGAAAAACAAAAAGGCCAGCCAGGTGTGCGGTAGCATGCAGGCACAGAGTCCAAACGCTTTCTATCCTGCCGCTATATCTTGATTGATGTGATCTCTCTGCCATGTTTTTTCCTGTCTTGTTGGCAGTTTAATTGTGATGCCAGGTCAAGGGGCTGTCAGGGATGAGGCACCAAGTACTTCATGATATTATCATGTAACAACCCTTGAATTTGTGTATCTCCTAGATTTTACTCTGCATTCTAGAGTAATTCACCAAAGCTTGGTTGCTCCTTATAAGCAGAACTAAATGGTATCATTTATGAAGTGTCAACTTCAGATTTTATCTACAAGACAACTGTACTTAAAGTTTAGATTTTGATTCAGAAACGTCAGGGAACTTTTATTTGGTGAAATAACAAGTGTTGAAACTAATAGTTGAGGTTTTGAAACAATACTTAACCTCCAATCTTCTCTTCCCCAAACAGGTAACTGAATGGCATGCTGGGAGATGGCAGGTACCTTTGCCACTCGTTCATGTGCTTAAGAGTGCTGTTTGCTGTTTTACCAAAGCTAGACCCTTTCTTGCTCCAGAATGTGAACACATCCAATACGTCTTGAGCCGCCTGGCATTGTAAGTAATTTTTTAAAAATCCATTTTATTATTTTTTTGTTTTAGAAATGTGGTTAAACGTTAATTGTTTCACCGTCACATACATCCAATACTTGTTAAGGCAGATAGAATGTTGGCCTTTGTTACAAGGGTGAAGAAGTATAAAAGTAGGGAAATCTTGCAAATCACTTTTCAGGCATTGGAGATGTTGCACCTAGAGTACGATTTGCTTTATCATTAATTGAAAAGGATACAGTTGGCTTTGGAGGCTCTTGAGGAGGGTCACTCATTGGGTCCCTGGTATGAAGCAGATGCCTTATAAGGAAAGCTTTAACAAAGTGGGCCTTTACTCTGTATTTTCGTACATGCGCTTATATTTTGAACTGTCTTCTAATGCATGTTTACTGTTCCATGTACTGTGTAATTCATAATATTAGATCAAACATGGGTAAGTAAACTAAACCTTTCATGATTTCATGTTTGAGGCCACCTATCTCTATCTGTATGGTAGCTTTACGAAGTCTCTCCATTTGAATAAGATTTTTCTTTTTCCTTGCCAGCATAGTGATAGTTTCTCAATTTTTTTTTCCTCCTTAATCCCATCTGTCAGATTTCTGGCTATGATCTGTAATCTTTCCACATCCTTTAGCTTGCATCACCTCCATATCTTGGTTTCCTACCTCTCCTAGTATTGACAGCAAATGTGGTAATGCATTTTCTCTTCAAGGTATTAATGTAGCTTGTAAACAATTGAGACCCCAGCACTGATTCCTCTGTCACTTCATTCATTACAGTTTGCAGTCTGAAAGTGACCCATTTATCTTGATTTGATTTTAGTGTACCAGTCTCTTTCCCTCACCCCCCCCCCCCCCCCAACCACTGCGCTCTCTTCCACCACCACCACCCCCCCCCCCCCCCCCCGTAGCAACTTGTTATTACGACTTTAATATGCAAGCCATCAGGCTCAGGATGGTCAATTTCCTATCATCTTATCCTTTAACCTATTTTCTAGGCAATTTCAGCCAACCCTGAATTATAACCTTACAATGGTATTACTATTGCTGAACTGTCAATATCGCCTCCTGGGGGGTTATCTTCCAAACCCATGACTACTTCTATCTAGAAGGACAAGGGCAGCAGAAGCATGAGAACATCACCCGCAGCGCGTGCACAGCCCCCCCCCCCCCAAAAAAAAAATAAATAAGCCACTCATCATCCAATTTGAAAATGTACCCCCATTCGTTCTTCCACTGCTGGTTCAAAATCCTGGAATTCCCAAGCAGCACATAGATTGCAGTGGGTCAAGAAAGCTACCACCTTCTCAAGCGCAACTAGGATGGCTAATAAATGCTGGCCCAGACAGTGACACCCATGTGCCGTGAGTGAATTAAGGAAAAAATTCCTCTTAATGATCAGGTTACGCCTGTTGTTATGGCTGTGTGTGTTATGTATTTGTCTATCTTGACACAAATGATGGGTGAGTTTATTGATTCCCTCTTATGTTTGTGTAATCTGTCTCCCTGTAAACATCCCAGATATTATTGCCCATATTGCTGGCCTGCATTATTGCCTTTTCCTTTCTCTTTCTCTTTTTCATGTGTATGTTACCTGTAGTTGAATTCATTGTCTCCCAAATCCTGTGCACATCATAAGATCATGAGAAGGCTACATACAAATACAATCTGTCATGTAGCAAGTACAGCAAAACTACTTATACAATATTTACAAGATGGTTTCAGGAATGAGAAACTTCAATTACAAGGATAGCTTGAAGACCCTGTGACTATTGTTCTCTTGAGAGAAGCAGCTGAGAACAGTTCAGTAGAGGTTTACAAAATGGTCAGTAGGCTGGATAGAGTAGATTGGGAGATGTTGTTCCCTCTTCTAAGAGAAAAGAGATAAAAAGGCATAGACTTAATGTGATTTGCAAATTCAGCAAGGGTGATGTGAGAAAAACTCTCTCACACTGAGAAGTTAAGGTTTGGTTTGGAATGCCTGGAAATATAGTACAGGCAGGTTCGTTTGAGGCATTCAGCAGGGCATTGGGCAATTATTTGAATAAATATGGTGCCCACGGATATGGTTGACAAGCAGGAGACTGGCACTAGATCATACTGCAAATAAACAATTCCTGTGCTGTAACAATTGTGATTATGTTCCAACTTGGAATACAAATTCAACATATGGTTGACCTTGCTGAATGCATACTGTACCAACTTTCCATCTATTTTGTAATTCATTAGTAAGGATGCAAGAATCCCTCTTTTACTACAGGATTCGGCAGTATCTTCTCATTTAACCAGTATCCTGATTTTCTGTTCTTCCTGAGATAGTGGCCAACCATGCGTTTTTGCCGCAATGTTTTCCATCTGCCAAATTTTTGTCTAAGTTATTGTAGATTAATTATTTGAGTCTCTGTGCTGCTAGTTGTGGTACTCCTAGCAAACTAACCAGTAATCTGAAAGCCGACCCTTAGTAATGACTGTTTCCCATTGTTTAGCTAATCCTTTTATGTATGCTAAGCTATCACCTCTAACATCATTAGCTCTTTCTTGTATGGTAACCTTTTGTCTGATATTTTATTGAATACCTTTTGGAACACTTAAAAACAAACTTCCTGGTGCCCCATTATCCATCCTACTTATTACATTCTCCAAAGGAATTTAGTTTTGTCAAGTACAATTTACCTATTACAGAAATGTTTTGATTGCCTGATTTTCTAACAATCCAACTACCACCCCCTCATTTCTTGATATTTTCTCCGATAACAGGTGTGAGACTAACTAGAGTGTCCAGGGAAGTTTCTGCGAAAGGATCCTGACCCAAAATGCCAACTTTCCTGCTTCTCTGCTGCTTGGCCTGCTGTGTTCCTCCAGCTTCACACCGTGTTCACTTTGGCTCTAGTACCACAATTCTTGCTATCTATCATACACTTGCTTTTTGCCTCCCTCTTGAATTCAGATGTTACATTTGTACAATTCCAGTTTAATGGACCTTTTCCAGAATCTAGACAGTATTGGAAGATGGCGGCCAATGTATCCACATTTCGGCACCACCTTCTTCTAGGATGGAGGCCAATGAGTCCAGGATGCTTGCTAGCTTTTAGTTCCATTTATTTTCTTAATACTTTTTCTCTGGTATCAGAGATTATTTGACGTTTCTCCTATTCTTGCTGTACTTTGTGTTATACTGTAAAGATAGATACAGAACGCTTAATGCAGAAGTCTGCTACTTAGACTGATTTCTGTGGAGCCAGTACTTGTCTTAGCTGCTCATTTCTTTCTTATATATTTAAACATATTCTGACTTTTCAGACAGTTTTCGCTCATGCTGATGTAATTTCTCCCTTTTCTTGGTCATCCTTTGCTGTTTTCTGAAGTTTCATCAGTCTGTGGCTGCATTGTACATCTCTTCTGACAACATTTGTAAGATTTGCGGTTACCCTCAGACAATAAATTGTTCTCTATCTTTTTTCTCAATGGAATATATCTTTGAAAGATTTGAAATGTCTTCATAAATGTCTGCCACTGCTTTTCTGCCATCTTATCTCTAAACATTTGCCCAGTCCACATGAGCCAGCTTTTACTTCAAGATCTTGCATTAGTTACTTTTAAGTTTAGATTTCTTACTTCCGATGGACATTCTTGGCCTTAAACTGAATGTGAATTTCTGATGTGCCATGGCCTTGCTTGCCTGGATTAGGCAGCATGAGAGCATCAATCTCATCCTTTGTTAGGAGAGCTTTTTCCCCCTTTTCCCCTCTATACTTTTAAAATGTCAAACAACCCTGAATATTCAGAGCCTGGCTGTTATCATTTTGCAATCTTGTCTCTGAAGTAGTTAAATTGTATGTTTTGTGTATTCTGCTATCAATTTATCCATCTTTGCAGAATTTTAATTATTATGGCAGAAGCAATGTCATTTGACCCACCTTGTTATGATTGCTGCATGCATTAAGATTAAGAGCTTCGAATGTTGTCTCTTTCCTTACCTTTGACCTTATTTATTGATGTACTTCCGTAATTGTACACGCTATCCTCTCCTGTCACCCTCTGATTATCATTACACATATTGCTACACAGCACTATTAGCTCGTTTGTGTCAACTCTGGGGTAACAATCCACATGAAATTCTGCCTTGTTTTGATAAACCTGGATTCTCTATGTTCAGATTTTTGCATTGATGTTAAAAACCATTTACAGTGTAATGCAGTACTAGAGCACTTGAACCTTTTTTCATACGCTAAATAGGAAAGTCTTTTCTGAGCAGTCATATGGAAGCTAATTTTAATCGCCTCTTTCTCCCTCCATAGATGCTGTCAGACTTGCTGAGAGTCTCCAGCACTTTATATTTCAGATCTCCAGTATCCACAGTACTTTTCTTGAGTCATCAAAAACATTTTGTGGCAGTCTCAACACTCAGAAATGGGTGAAGGCGCTTCGCTTATCATGCAGTATATATTTCATTACTTAATTATTAACTTGGCTCAGCTGAAAGTATACTTTTGGTTAAACGATTGAGAGCTCCAGATCCCCTCCAGAATGAAACACATTTCAGGCTAATAGTTTGGTCTGATAGTGGGGTCCGGTCTGTTGCTATTTACGGTCACTGCATTAACTGGTGATGAATTGGGACTGCTCAGAAACTTGGCCTTCCATTTTTCCATCAACCAAAAACAGCTTCATTGATCATTCATTAAATTACTGTTTGTGGAATCTTGCTCTGCAGGAAAGAGCGACTGTAATTGCATACAATAAGACATTTAAAACTATCAGATGTGGTACGGTGTGTGTTAGTTTAAATTTTTATGGAATGCAAACGATTCTGGCAATGCCAACATTCCCAAGTATTTAGGATGACTCTTGAATCGTATGCAATTTCAATGACCTGTTTTCCCTTTTGAACCAAAACTAGTGATATTTTTGGTACCTTGCCATTCATGATCCATTTGTGGCTTTTAAAATGTCTTTTATTCAATCATCGGTGCATAACTGAGGAGTGGTAGCATCCTGAAAAGAATTGGGATATATTTATGTAAGCTTTCCTTTTTTAAGCTGAACAAATTCAACTGTTGAGAATGTAACCATTGGATCAATACATACCTTCCAACATGAGCCTATGTTTGCAGTGGTATGCCATAGAAAACTCTCATTATGTGCTGCTAGAAATTTACAAAAGGTACATGTAATTTGGCAGCTGACAAAAGTCTTTTACATGAAGCATTTAACTTTCTTTCCTTCCTCATAGATATTGTCTGACCTCCTGAGTATTTCCAGCATCAGCTGTTATCAAAGTTTGGCTGATTTTTGTGTGGCTTAGCTTCTGGCTCGTAATTTTTATACTTGAGGTTTTGAAGCATTTGTTTGGAGACCAAGAACTGCAATTGTTGTGTCGTCTCCAAAGATCTGGAATATTTGTACAGATTCTGCCTTCAACTTTACTGTATTGTTTATAGGAGCTGCTTTGAAGTATTGCTATATTGCATTGAAGATGATTCATCTAAAGGGTTCTGGGAAGAATTTTTAAATACCATTCAGGTAATATTTTTTGTTTGTATGAATGTCCTAGAAACTTTGTTAATTACATAAATTAGTTTCTACATAGTAAGTATAAGCGATTGAAAGAACAAGTTATGTTAGAGTATGCTTCCTTTGTCACTTGTTCTTGTCAGATCTCTTATTTTAAAACATTGTATTTATGACCCTGTTTTCAAATTTCTAATTTACATTTTCCCTACAGGAATGTCACAACGTTTTGCAAAATGACTTAAATGCAGAATTTGATGTACTAATCAGGTTGAGTAGAAATGGAGGCCCATGGCAAAATCCAGTACTGGTGTCTATCCTTAACCAAGAGTTAGTAACTCAGGAATTAGGTACGTATGGAGCAGATTAATAACAACACTTTTATTTCCCTGAAATCTCGGTTGAAATGTTTCACCAAGTACTCCTGGCATTGCTAAAACTTGAATTTTAGGCTTGACCTTATTCAAGGATGGCCTTTGACAGAATGTTGAGCTGCAGTAGTATTATTTCATATAGCATTTTCCCTGTCTGCTGTTCCTGTATTTTTGAAGAACTTGGATGCCCTTATTAATGCACACTGTTAAGGCTTTAGCAGCTACCCCTCTTCTGTTCTGCTCTCCTAGTTTTGGGGTTGAATTTTAAACTTCGAGTGAAAATTTTCTGGAAGCTTAGGTAAAGGTGCCATTGTCTCACCAGATCATTGAGAGAGACAACTGGTATTAGTTCAACCTGAGGGTGTCACCATGCCTCAAGCAAGGGGAGAAGCCGAAATGGAAATTCTTTCAAGGTAGTCTTAACTGGTGCGCGATTTGAATTTGCACTGTTAGCATCGCAAACCAGCCACTCATTCAACTGAGTTAACTAATCCCCTTTTGAAACTTAGTCCAGAGTAATAACTTGACTACATGCATAATTATTTAAAGGTAAAAGTTCCAGGAGATGATAAAGTGAGCAAGTTGTACCATGATGTACCAGCAAAGCATTTGCAAGTGCTGCTCTGCCAGTAGGTTAATCTGAGCCAGTAAAAGTCTCTTATTGCTCAACCCGTGACTCCATTTGGCCAGAACTGCGAATTTTCCTGATTTATGAAAAGTAAAGCACTGCAAATACTAGAAGTCAGAAACAAAATAAAAATGCTTGAAATACTGTGGTTCTGGCACTGTTTTTGGAGAGAGAAATTCAATGTTTCCTGACCTGCTGAGTATTTCTAGCATAACAAGATGTAGAGCTGGATGAACACAGCAGCCAAGCAGCATTAGAGGAAGAGGAAAGCTGAGGTTTCGTGCCTAGACACTTCAGAAGGGTCTAGGCCCGAAACGTCAGCCTTCTTGCTCCTCTGATGCTGTTTGGCTTGCTGTGTTTGCTGAGCTCTATGCCTTGTCCTCTTAGATTCTCCAGCATCTGCAGTTCCTATTTTCTGAGTATTTCTAGCACTTACTTTGAAAGCTTGAAATATTTCCTGTTGAACTCATGTCCATTTACATCTTAAAAGATTTTTTTTTTGTGGGGTGATCCAGAACCCAAGAGTCATTTTAAAAATAGGGAACCAGCCATTTAAGATAGATTTTTGTTTTCCTGCGGGTCATAAATCTTTGGACTTTGTTTGCACTGCCTTTTGAGGGGTAAAGAAAGAATCATTGATTTGAATCATTTGAAGGCAGAGATAGATTCTTGAAAAGTGTTTGAAATGTTATTGAGGGTAGTCTCTTTGGGACGATCAGGTCAGACATGATCTTGTTGAATGATAGAGCACCGGAGGTGAGTATCAGAGCTAGAAATGCAGGTTCCTTTCAAAGGTTACTTCCACTCCTGTGTTATGGTCTTATGGTAAGCCAGGACGAGTCTGGCGTTGGAGAACAATTGCTCTTTGGACTTATTAATTCAAATGTCATCTGCTCCAGAGATGTCCTTACATTCCTGAACAAGTTGATTCAAAAGCTAAGAGCTGGGTTCTTGGGACTGTTGTGGTACACTGGTGTTCCTTCCTCTGGGGCATTAAGTTCCAATTTCAAGTCCTATTTAATCCAGTGACATGTAATAACTTGTCGTAGAGATTGGTTAAAAATAATTCTTCAAAAATTAGGGCTCTTGTGGTGTCGTGGTAATGTCACTACTCTGAACCAGAAGGTTGGGTCATAACACCTGTGAAGCAGGAGGGGCTTGAATCCGTACTTTTGATGTGTTATAATATCTCTAACAGGCACTTATATAAATTTATTGCTAGAAACTATTTCCTCTAAGTATCCAGAATAACGAATTTAGGCTTAAGATTACTTGCTCAAGTACAATTGCTCATCAGCCCTAGGTTGCAGAACTTTTCTAAGGAGTGTGCACCCACAACTTGGGTTCTTTGCGTCCTTTCAGTGGCATGGAGGATTTTCCTTGTATGGGCTTCTGCATTTGCACCATCCACTTATCTTCCTTTATTCACTGATAATGGGAACTGCAGATGCTGGAGATTCCAAGATAATAAAATGTGAGGCTGGATGAACACAGCAGGCCAAGCTCCTGAGATGCTGCTTGGCCTGCTGTGTTCATCCAGCCTCACATTTTATTATTTCCTTTATTCACTGCCTGGATACCCCTATTCTATTCTACTGGATGGTGCAGGTCCCGATTGGAGGAATGTCTACATGAGTCCTGCAGCTTTCCGTCAGGGACATTGGATGAAGGGTGTTGATTGCAGCAACAGTGGATAGTTATAAGTTAAGGTAGTTCATGGTTTCCTAGCTCAACTACTTATTCTACATGTTGTGGAGATTGTGAACCACGTATATGTTGTGGGTGGATCCCCCCTGTTAAGTTATGTTGAAAAACCTTTGATTGTTCTTTGGGTACCTGGTGCAGAGTGGTGGATATGTCAGAGGACCTTCTTGGGGCTTTGTTTCTGGACCTGGCCAAATTAGCAGGTCCAGGCAGCCAACTTGGATAGGGATCATAATTTCCAGTTGCCTGCCTGTTTGTCACAGATGCATTTCTGCCTAGGTTTCCTTAGAGGGGACTCGGGCTTCTGAACGGAAAGGTGGAAAAGAAGGAGTGGCACTGAACTACAGATTACAGAATCGTCTTTGTAAATTTCAGTCATTTTTTCTGCCTAATTTGACATTTGGAAATCAGTCTGCAAACATTATTCTTGCACCTAATTTGTATGTCCATATGTTTTAATTCTGTTGAACTTAGTTTGTCTTCATGTTATTTTAAAAGAAAAACACTGATCAAAATGGTTTGGCTGTTAAAACCAGCTAACATACTAATTGATCAGGACACTTGGTGGGTGACATTTCTCATTATCAGAGCTAATCTTGTTTTACTTTTTAAAACCAGTAGATCAAATTTAAATTGTTTTGAAAAATGTCACAATGCTTGTCCTTTGTTCAAATTCCTTCAATTATTTCATCCATATTGTAAGTCCATAAAGGCTGTTCAGCTCATTGAGACTGTTATGACATTCAACAAGATCATGGTTGATCTGCTAATTCTTAACCCACTTTCCTGTCTTTTCCCCATAACTGTTGTTTTCCTCACTGATTAAAAATCTGTCAATCTCAGTCTTGAAAATACTTAATGACCCAGTAAAGAAATTTAAGATTCACAACCCTCGGACAAGAAATTCCTCCTCTCTCTCTTGAATATACAATCCCTTAATCTGACTCTATACTCTCTGATCCTAGAGTCTCCCACAATGGCAAGCAGTCTTTCTGCGTCAACTTTATCAAGTCCTCCAAGAACCTTGTATCTTTCATTGGAATCACCTCTGATTCCTCAATATTCCAATAAGTACAGGCCCAATCTACTCACGCCCACCTTATACAATATCCCCTCCAACCCTGATATCAGCCCAGTGAACCTTCTTCGGACAGCCTCTCGGGCTTAGACATGTTCAGTATTCCAGCTCTGGTCCGACTAGTACCTCGTTTAATTTTAGCAAACCCTCCCTAATTTTATACTTCACTCTCTTTGAAATAAAGGCCCACATTCCATTTACCTTCCCTGTTACACACAACTTGGATCCTAGCTTTTTGAGTCTTCAGACCCTCTGTTCTATAGCTTTCTGTGGTCTTTCTCCAATTGAAAAACAGTAAGTTCTTCTATTCTTCCTGCCAAAGTGCATAACCTCCCATTCCCCACGTTATATTCCATCTGCTAAGTTTTTGCCCACTCATTCAACCTGTCTGCAGTGCACTGCAGACAATGTGACATCCTCACCTCTTGCCTTTCCATCTATTTTTGTCATCCACAAAATAAGCTAAGGTACGTTCACTTTCCTTATCCATGTCATAAATATACATTGTAAATAATTGTGGCCCCAACACTGATCCTTGTGGCACCCCATGAGTTACGAGTTGCCATCCTGAAAAAAATCCGCCGTATCCCTACTCTGTCTTCTATTAGTTAGCCAATCCTCTACCCATACTGATGTACCACCTCCAACACAATGGGCTGTTATCAAGTTGCCTGATGTCTGTTAACTTATCGAATTCTTTCTGAAAATGCAAACGTAACGCATATAATGCTACCTCTTCTATCCTGTTTGTTATCGCAGAGAAGCCTGGTAAATTTGTCAGGCATCATTTTTAAAGCATACCTGCCCTGTATTTCTAAGTGGTCCACTATTATATCTTTTATTGCAGTCTCAACTGTTTCCTGATGACTGATTTTAATTACTAGATTTTTGTCTCCTTCCCTTTTAAAATAATGATCCTACATAGGCATTTTTCCAATCCTCTAGGAATTTTCCAGAATCTAAGGATTCCTGGAAGATGACTATTGGTGGATCCAGTATCTCTGTAACTGCTTCCTTTAATATCCTGGGATACAGCTTTGGATTTTTTAATTAGTTTTTGATAATTTGATTGCTCAAAGTTGATAAATGTTGGCATAATGTTAAATGTAACAAGTTACTCTATCGTAAAATCAAAAATCTATTGAATGTTATTGTTGCTGCTTGTTCGAGATTAAATTTGGAGAGTCTCGAATCTAACGAGATGGTATTAGAAAGGCAGCACAATGTAATTTTGCATTTATTCTTATTGAGTAACAGTTGAATTTTCAATAGTACAAAACAATCTGACACAAATTTGAGTGGGGCTGTAATATGTCCCGTGTAGGTTACCGAAATATACAATGTAAAGGAAAATTTGTCAAATCTATTGTCATTTGCTGTTATTTTGTTGTGTGAACAGCTTGAAGCCCTGGGAAAATAAAATATTCAGGAAATTGAAGTTCTACCTGAGCAAGGAAGGATATAAGTACAGAAACTTAGCGGAAAATCCAATCAGAGAAGCCTTGAATCACTATTTTGGTAGGCAACTCCATTCAGAATCTAGGGAAGATTGATTATTGTGCATTAATCTCAGGCATCGTGGGTTGTTATAAACTGATAAGTATGGTGCCGTCCAAAACTGAATAAGTAACTATTTAGTCTGTTGGCTGGACATCCCTTAGTAATCATGCCCAATTACTACCCCCATGAGTCATAACAATACTCATTAGAAAACCCAAAATATTTCATTAAAGCAAAATTAGAATTTAAACATCAAGAGCAAATTAATGGATGGATGACATGTGGTGTGTTTCTTCAGATATGTAGCAAAATGAATGTGGTTATTCAAAGATTGGAGTTCTCAAAAGACCAGTTATAGTTAGGTGAGCAGATTTGTTTTTGTTTTCCATCCAGTCTTAATCAGTTCAAAATGCAAGGTGGGACAATTGAATAAATAATCCTTTTACACAAACTGATTGAGAATAGATGGTTTATTTTTTAAGAACATACTGAGAACTGGAGTGGTGACTGGATAAGTATTTGTGTGTATGGAATAGTGGTAACGTCTCAAAATTCCATCAGTTTTTCCTTTATTCTGGAATACAGTCTGGATCTGTATAGTTCGTCCATCAGTCTCCATGTGTGAAACTAGATGTGGAGATTTAGTGGGCGTATGAGCAATGTAGGTAATGACAAGACAAATTCTGCTTTAGTTTAATTTCCACGCACTTGCATTTGCTAGCAGAAGCCCTTGAATTGAAGCAAAAATCCTAGCTTATTTATTTTCTGCCCTTCATCCTAGCAGTCTCAAGGCATGGAGTAGATTGTGGCAATATTACCACAGCCCTAGCTCAGCTCAACTTGATGCATAATAGTTTGGATAATAGAATTGAAACCTGAGATTTTTTTTAAGCTAAGTTTATACTTGTTGGACTGTCAATGGATCATTACATTTATTCAACACTGGGTTTTAAAAATTAATAAAATACCAAAGCTCTGCCAGAAATTTGTTTACCTGTGATATTTCACCTTCACATCACCAACGTGCTAGCTGAAAATTTGAAAAACAACCAGCACAAGGAGATTGGAATTCCCTTGATCATCTAAGCAGTTGTGATTAAAGCAGCGAAGGGAATTACCTAGTCAACCACATTTGTTTTAATTACAAACCTATTAAGTACTTGGGCATAGTCCATGCAAATCATTGATTCAGATGCTTATTTGCATCAATTAATATCAATTTGATACACTGGTACTTAAATTACACAGCTTAAATTTAATTAGGCAATGGCTCTTGATATTATAGTTTGTGTATATACAGTTAGAGGTTTTTTTTTGCTGTTCTACTCAAATATTCTTTTTTAAATGTTCAGCTTATTCACTTGCACATTTATGCTAGTAGCTAAACACTTCCTAACAGCACAATGTAAGCTAAACAGAGCAGTAAATTTTGGAATCTTTATCCTCAGTATGGTTAATGCTGAACGTATGGTATTACAGAAAGAATGCTTAGAGACATAAGTACCAATTATTAAGTGAACTGAAACAAAAATTGAAGTTATAAGCCCGCCTGTAAGTGTAAGGTTTTACTAGAGAGGCAAAGATGATCGCAGCTAAACATTTCTACTCTTCTGCACCATTCTGTATAGAGTAGTAATTAACTTCCTAAATTGTGCTTAATCTACTAATTTTGACGGATGAGGATAAAGTACGTGGAGGTGGGATTGCTAAGAAAATGTCCTAGACTTCATTATGTGACCTTATTTTTAAAAGATACACTAGATTTATTTTCTTCTGTATAATTTGAAGGACTGTTTCTTTTTCCAGGAAAGGTTGACCATTTCAATTTGTAATGAAAATAAACTGATAAATTTGCAAGTAGTTTTCCTGTATCTGCAGTTCTAATGTCTGGTAATTAGACTGTTTAATAGTTTTAGACTCTGTACGATCGTACTTAATTTTGCTATTTACAGAAATGGATTAGTCTAATTTAAGATTATAAAAATGCATGTCAGCGGCAAACCTTATTTAATGGTGTCTTCCTGTCCATTTCCTGTTTTTAAACAGTAAATGAATACTTGGGATCAGAATCTCCAGTGTTCTTTGAATATAGAGTGAAATACTTGATGAAGTATAAGCATGTTGGAGAAGCAATCACGTTGACCAAATACTGTGTAAACCATCCTCAAACCGGCACAAACAAGTACTTTCTCCACTTGTTTTTAACGTGGCTATGCCGCTCATCGCCAGAAGAAGTCCTGTTGCAGGAGGTAAGGTTGCATGATGTGCTTCATTTGGGTAAAATTTTAAAACAGTTGTCAGATTTTGAAGTACTCCAGCAGTCTTAGAACTATAGAATCCCTACAGTGTGGAAAGAGGCCACTTGGCCCATCGAATCTGCACTGATCCACACTAGCTCAGCCCCCTATTCTATCCATGTAATACCTACACATCCCTGGATACTGCAGACAATCTAGCACAGCCAGTCCACCTAATCCACACACCTTATGTAGCAATGAGCAAGTAGGTAAAATACTTTACTTTTGAAGTACTCTAATATACATTTTTATATAGAAATAAGTAATTTGAAAATAAATTTATTCTTACAATGCCATCTATCAATTAAACTTTCCTCTTAGGAACAGACATTTACAATCACTGTATCTGCATCCCACAAGAGCATTTGACTGCTTTTGAAGGCTTTCTGCTTCTTTCTCAATTCATGGTCAGATGAATCCCCAATAACCACCAACCACCTTAGTTTGTCTGAACTTGTTCTCTTGTTAAACAATTCGCTTTTAACTCCACTGACTTCTTTCGAATGAAAACTCTTGTTATGGGTACTCGCATGGTCCTGACTATGCATGGTATTTTATGGAATATATGGAATGTTCATTGTTACAGTCCTACAGCCCCTCTGTCATTTTTTCCCCCGACATACTAATGGTGTATTGTTTCTTCCTCATTCCCCTGAATTGCAAAATTTAAACAGTTTTGTTCCCTTATTTCACCTTTCTGTAATCTCTTTATGGCCTATATCTGACATTTTCCTTTTCTCTACTTGTTGGTATCCCTGGAAATATTTACTATAAACCTATGTGCTCCTAAAACTGCCTTGACTAGCCGTTCTCACCCTTCTTTCTGGAAAATTTCAGTTCTCTTCTCCTAGTTTCTCTGTTCCTGTTGCATCTACTTAATGCATTTCTGCTCTCCCATCTTTCCCTCCCAACCAGAACCACATTAAGGTACCCTGTGTCCTCAGTTTTCACCCACTGAGCCTCTATTCAATGGCTGTTTTATGCTGTTTCTATCAGCAACATCTTTCTCCTCCTGCCCATTCAGCATTACAAAGGGGCAGTTCTCGAGACAGCCCATGAACCCTCTCCATCTCCACAGAGTGGAAAATGCAAAACTTTTCCTGATTGTTTCCCTTCTCACTGTCCATGCCCTCAAGCACTCCTTTCAAATGAACCAATAATTTACCTGCATAACTTTAAATTTATTGCATTGCCTTCACTACTCACAGTACAGACCTTTCTACATTGGGAAGAATTAATTTAAGTTGGCCAGCCATTCTCTGAAATGCCTCCATTCACGTCATAATTACGAGCCCAAAAATTCAGTTGTCTGTCATTTTAATTCTCTATTTGGTTCCCACTATGATCTTTCTGATCAACCTTTAGCAGTGGCCTAATGAGGTTCAAGAAATAACATCACATCTTTCAGGTGGGCATTTTACAGTTTTGCAAAGGATTATCAGATCATCCATTGTCTCTTTGAATGGTAGAGCAGATTTGGTGGGTTGAGTAGTTCGCTACTACTACCACATTGTATTAAGCATTTCAGATTGTAATTTATGATCCCTTTTTGCTATTTTTGGTTTAAATTTTATTTTTCTCAGTTCTGTCATTCTGACTGCCTTTAGGCACAACATTTGTTTCATTTGACACATTACCTCTTCCTGTGACCTGTAACCGTTTCATTTTAATCTCTCCTCCTTATAGCCCCATTGAAAATATTCCCTTGTGCTTCTCCCACATTTCCCTTTCAGTTGTTAATAACTATTGCATCACCTGTAACTTTTCCCAGTGCTTGGCTTGAAACAGCAACTCTGCTTCTGTTTCTGTAGATGCTGCCTAAACTGATGAATATTTCCTGAATTCTTTTATTATTTCAGATAACACATTTTCTGCATTTGTAACAGACAATAATTTTTCATATTATCAATGTTTGTCTGCAAAATTTGGGTTAGCATTCTTCTATATTTTGAATGCATGCAATCTCTTTGCCTTCCTGCCCTACTTTGTAAACTTTAGGCGGCATTTATTACCTATTCAGTAAAACTTTATTTGTCTTTGTTTAAAATTTAATCTCCTTTTAGTATTTCCCCGTTATTGACTCTTTGCTCCAATGTATCGTTTAAATGTCACTTCATCTATGCCTCTTCTTCACTAAGCAATCTCTTTTGGACCTAAGTGCATAAAATTTAATGTTTTCTTGTTTGGCATGGACAGTGCTTTTTCTAATGGGCATTTGTTTTTTTTAACACCAATGCCAATGTATGAGTCCCTTTAAGTATGATGAGCACATTAATATGTATGGTTTCAAATGTTGTATAAGACCATAAGAAATAGGAACAGGAGTAGGTTATTTGGACTCTCAAATCTGCTCGGCTTTTCAGTGGCTGATCTGACACTTATGACTTCCACTTTGCTGTCCTTTCCTCATTACCATTGATTTCCCCCTACTGATAAAGAACTTATCTATCTCAGTATTAAATATACACAAGGAATCTGCCCCCCCACAGCTGTTTGTGACAAGGAGTTCCAAAGACAATGCATCCTCTGAGAGAAGAAATTCCTCCTCAGCTGAGTCTCAGTCTGATTACCAAGGCATTCTAAAATAGCATACCATGTGTGTGTATGCCTACTTTTCTAACTGTGATCAATTTATCTTCTATATACTGTGTGTGCAGGTGGTAGTGAAATTGTGTTGGACTAGTAATTCAGAGAACCCTAGCTCATATTCCGCAATGAATATAAATATAATAATTCAGGCAGTTGTAAACTGACATCAATAAAAGTGATCCTGAAAAGAAGTAGAACAGGAGCACAAACTGTCTTTTTTGTGTTCGAAGGAAAGACAAACCTGTCACTGACAATGATATATTTCTCTTGGATCTTAATGATGTTGTGAAGTACAGATCGATTAAAAATGTTCTTTGACTTTCTTCCTCCTCTTTTCCCATATGTCAGATTTCCAGAATTGACTGCCAGGAAGCTCTTGATGTTATTTGTAGATTGGATTCAGAAGGGCAGGTGGAACTAGCTTGGATTTTGTGTGTGGCATTCCTTACTCAGCAGCTACGAAATGGAGACATGTATTGTACTAGGTAAATATTTTATTGCTTGAGATTGTGGGCATTTGTTTGGCGGATAGAATTACTGGTGCTGTGTGAATAGCACTTGGAAATACTCTACCAGGTAATAAGCAGATATGCATTGACATTCCAATTAAATTAGATATTGGTAGAATATGCATCCTCCATTTGCCCATGCAGTACAAACCTGAATAAGGTAAACAAACCAAAAAGTGCATTAATTTTCTTGAAATTACTTGTGTAATATGCTATAATTAATACAGGGTTCCATTTAAGAAAATTCCAGTGTTCAACTGCTCCTAAAAATAATTTAAAACACAGGTGATTTTCTTTAGTGGAAAAATATCTTTTGCTGAAAAGCCATACAGATTTGGCAGTTTTAATTCATAGTCTTGGTTTCATGGTTTATGAGCATTGATTTTAAAAGAAGTCTATACCAGAAATTCAAGCAGTAAATTTTCAAATGTATTCGTGTTTCAAATAACACACACTGTCAATAAAGGATGACCAGTAGATGTGCCGTACTTCAATTTGCTGAAGAAGTTTGGTAAGCTGTCAAATCAGTGCTTATTGTGGAAGATAAAGGCCCATGATGTAGGGGCAACATATTGTAATTGGTAGAAGATTAGCTAGTTATCAGGAACTAGAAAGCATGAATGGCTGTCTTTCTGGTTGGCAAGATGTAATGAGTGGTGTACCACAGGGAAAGGTGCTGTGTGAAGCTTGGTTCTTGTGGATTAATCTAGAGCTAATCATCCTTGCTTTTCTTATAAAAAAGGAGATTGCCCATGTAAGACAGACAAGATGAATTTTTGTTTTGTAAGTTTCATGTTGAAGGATATTGCATCTCGGTCGGGGATGGGGGTGGTGGAAAGCAACAGCCAAATTTGTGCACCACGGTTCTTTCTGCTGCATGCGGGAGAAGTAAAAAATGAGAATGCGATGGACATACTTGTAAAGGGAATAAGGAGGCATTTCTGTGGCCACCAACATGGCTCTAGAATGATACGTTGCCTCCCTGGTACCGGGATGATAGTGGTCGTCTTGAAGGAGGTGTGGACTTCAGATTGTGTAGCAAGGAGAGAGGTTAAAGATATGTGAATACTCCTGCCAGCTGGTCTGCTCAGGATCTGACTTAATGGCCAGGGATTCCATCTATGCCCGTCTGTTTTAGTGGGATCATTTCATTTCACTCACTAAGTATTCAAAGTGAGCATAGAATACTTTGGGCTCATTAATTGCAATTCAACCCCTTGTGTTGCCCAAGGATGCCAAGCATTTTGGCAGTTTGCATTCGGTGAACTGAGAAACCCTCAAGTTGTAAATCTTGAATGGCCCACTCTTCCTACTTGGTTTTTCTATGTTAAATATTCCTTGGTGCAAGGTGCTCAGAAAAGATTGCAGAATGTAGACTGGGATAGTATTTTAAAAGCAAAGGATGGAAAGGGATAAACGTTCATGAAACATTTCTGCAGCTGTATGTGTCCTGTTCAACGAGAAAAAGTGCTCTTGATCTACTTGGTCCAATCCATTTCCAGGTTTCAGTAGGAAGATATTTTGGAGGCAGTGATCATTGTGTCCTAAGGTTTAGGCTGACAACAGAAGGAAAATAAGCAATCCAGACTAAGAATAATTAATAAAGGGCAATCTACTTTGGGGCAAGAGCGGAGCTGGACCAGATAGACTGGAACAAAAGATCGGTGGGAAAAGTTGTGGCTGAACAATGGACTACTTTCAAAGAAGAGAGATGGTTTGGGAGTTCTCAGAAGTGAAAGGACAAACCAATCCACCCATCCCTAGTTTTACAGGGAGTTTGAAATTCAAATATAGAATAAGTGTGCTTATGACAGGCCTGAGAGAAAATGCAATGGAGTGCCAAGAGGAATGCAGAAAGTTTTTAGAGGGGCGGTAGAAAAACAAATTAGAGATGCAAAGGGAGGCTGATGGCCAAAGTTGTAAGAACACATCAAGAATAAAAGGGTGTTTTGGAAGGATTACGGCTGATTAGAGACCAAAATGACGATTTATATATGAAAGCAAAAGGTATTACTGAAGTGTAAAATGAAGAGCTAGTTGTCTTTGCCACGAATGTGGATGCTACCCAAACCACTGTGACACAGGAGGAAACTTGTTACTAGAGAGGACGGAGTGCTTGTTAGGTTGTAAAGCTGACTAGAACTTGGTGAGATGAATCCATGGTTGGTGAAGGAAGAGTTAGTAGAAATTGCAGGGGCATTGAAATAAAATTTGTTTTCCCTAAACCAGGAGGGGAAATGTCAAGGAGGCTAGAGAATTGCAGACTTACGCTCTCATTCAAAAACTGTTCAGCAATTATAGATCCATCAGTTTAGTATCACCGAGGTAGCTTCTAGGGACCATTTTTGTGATAATAATCACATGTAAAAAGATGGGTTAATTAGCAAGCTATATGGCTTTTCCTAAAGGGAAAATAGTGGGTTACCTAACTTGGAAATTTTTGAAGAGGTAACAGGAGGGTTTGTGGGTAATGCTGTTGATATCATATACATGACTTCCAGAAGGGTTTTGATACAGTGCCACGCCTTAGACTTGAGACAGGTTCATGAAATAAAAAGCACAGGACAATGGTGGGTATAAAAGTGGCTGACAAATAGGAAATGAGGTATCCATGAATACTTTTCAGGGGGCAGCCTAGTAGTAGAGTACTACAGACATCTGAATTGGAATCCTTTCCAGTCCTGATGTCTGAATGATCCACGTTTTGGTGTACAGAGGCAGTTTGCTGATGATATGAAACTTGGAATATTTGTAACTCTGTGAGAAGGATAGTGTAGACTTTGAAAACAACATAGACATAGGTTGATGGAGTGGTGGGTTAAATTCAACAAAATGGTTTTAGATGATGCATTTTGGTATGAAAAATGTTGGCGGACAATTCGGAATAAGGCATAAAGGAGCAGAGGAACTTGCAAATGTATGTGTGTAGATCATTGAAGTCAAAAGGACAAGTAGACAACAGCTAATAAAGCATACAGTATCCTGGACTTTCAGTAGAAACATGGGAAACAAAAAAAAAGGCTATGATGAACTTGTACAAAACAAGTGTTCAGTCTCAACTGGAGTATTGTGTATTGTTCTAGATGCCTATGTTGCAAGAATTTGTGTATAGTGGAGAAAGTACAGAAAAGATTTAGAAAATGGTGCCAGGGTGAGAAACCTGTTATGAAGCTACTTTAGGCTTATAAGGCTCTGGGCAGGCCACAATTGAAGTATTGTATGCAGTTTTGGACCTCCTATCTCAGAAAGGATGCACTGGCCCTGGAGCAGCTTCAGAGGAGGTTCACGAGAATGGTCTCGGGAATGCAAAGCTGAAAATGAAGAATATTTGAGGACTCTGGGACTATACTCATTAGAGTTTAGAAGGATGGGGGGGATGTAATTGAAACTTAGAATACTGAATGGCCTAGACAGTAGATGTTGGGAAAATGTTTTCATTTGTAGTAGAGACTAGGACCTGAGGGCACAGCCTTAGAGTAAAGGGAAGACCTTTTAGAACAGAGATAAGGAGAAATTTCTTCAGACAAGGAGTGTAATTCACTGCCACAGAAGACTGTGGAGACCAGGTCATTGAATACATTTAAGACAGAGATAGATAGGTTCTTGATTATCAAGGATTACTGGGAGAAATTACAAGAAAGGGGTTGAGGAATTTATCAGCAATGATTGAATGGCCAAGTAGACTCAATGGGCCAAATGGCCTAATTTCTGCGCTCCTGTCTTATGGTCTTTAGGGAGATTGGAACTGTTCTCCTTGGAGAGAAGAATAAGAGGAAATCTGTTTAAGAGTTCAAAATCATGAGACTTCTAGATAGAGAAGATGAGCAGAAACTGGATTGAGAACAAGAGGGCACATTTAAAATGACTCTTGAATCTAGCAAATTTGATGTATGACATGCTTTTTCACAAGTAATTTGGGGCTGAAATGCACTGTCTGGAAATGTAATGGAAGCTGATTTAATTGCGGCGTTCAGGAGAGCATTAGACGAATATTTAAATAGAAATGTGCAAGGATACAAGATAAGGCTGGTGAATTTCAAGTCATAATGCTCACGTTTGAGATGCGTTGGATTGAATTGTCTCTTCCTGCACTGTAACGATTTGTGATCCTGATGAGTCAAATGGCCTACTTCTCCTAATAGTATTTTTAATACTTGTGGGAATATTTAATTTTACAGGTTGTTTGCAAAAATTGACAATTTAATGACAGTGAAAGCACTTTATGGATCCAGTTTCTTTTGAAGCTTCAGTCTCTTATTTTTTCCCTTTTTAATCCACTTTGTTTTCCTCACTCTGACTGCTCAAGTAGTACTTAGTGATTCCATTGATATGTTCTCATGATTGGACTATTTGTAAAAACACTGTAGTGTGGTGTTTCCAAATTGCATTTCTTAGCAAAATATTAGCTACGTTCACTTTAAATGTGTATGATGCTAGCTGTAGGGCTAAATGTAAGGATAATGAATTTTGAAAAAGTGTTAAGATTTAATCTGCTTTCTTGCCAGGTTACATTGAACTGAGCTGGAGACATTGTTTCTGTCTTGGCTGGCTTGGATAAATGAGATGAGAGAAGAACCTCTGTAAATTGTTCAGCGCAATAGCTATTTGGGTGCACCAGACTAGAAACTACTACATGGCACAATGTTAATTGGGCAGATGCATCTAATTGTCATTCAGTGGTTGTAAGGATAACTCCAATTTTAACCTGTTACTGTAAGCTTTTAATTTTATACAGGGAGTTGATACTAGTGTGGAGCAAACTGCAGCTGCAACTTGATTCATCCAAGCAACACTTTCTAGAGAAATGTCGTCATCTTTTACTTACCTCCAGAAATGTGAATCATATCTTCCTCTTTATTAGGGTCATTCAGAATGAGGTAAGCAACTTGCTGCTGTGCATTGATCATTAAAATGCTGTGGGCAGTTGTAGAAAATAATCAGGCAGATGGATTATTGGGCTTTCTATTAGGAGGACTAGAATGAAAAGAATGTAGTGATTGAGCTGCAATTATACAAAGTCCTAGATGAACCACACTTGAGGAAGGATATGTTAGCCTTGGCAGTGTACATTTACTAGACTGGTACCTGCAGTTCAGGGGTTAAATTAAGAAGAGAGACTACACAACTAGGATTGTAGGTATTTTAAATTAACCTGTTCAGTAAGATACGCGTCTGGAGCATGTCGGACTTGAACTTGAGCTTCTTGGCTCAAAAAAGGGTAAACTACCATTGTGCTACAAGAACTGTCAACTAAGATTGTTTCCTGAGATTTGGGATTGTGTGATTTATCAAGTTTTCAAGCTATCAAGAACAGTTGATAGAACGGTTAGAAATTAACAATTTCCATTTGATTAGGGAGTCTGGGATTTGGAGAATAATCTAGCAAACTAGATCCAGGCCTGCAAGGAATAATATTAGAAAACACAAATGCTAAAAGTTTAGATCTGCCTCTGCAAATGCCAGGTGTTGGCTTAATTGTAAATCAGGTTAATGAGCTTTACTTAATCAAGGGCTTTATGGACTTAAGGGGCAAATCAGTAGTGATCTCATCAAATGGCAAAACAGATGGAAAGAAGTGACCCATTTATTCCCACACATCTCTCAACAAGTAGCTTAGATAAACCAAACCAAGATTTCTATGAGAGGTAGCAAAGTCTTTCTTTTTTCTTTATTTGCTTGTGGGACATGGGCATCATTAGCTGGTCAGCATTTACTGTCCATTCATACTTGCTGTTGAGAAGGCGGTAGTGAGGAGAGTGTTTCTGCCATGTTTTTTTTCTGGTGCCTAGGTCAATGCCAGGTGATTTGTACAGTTTTTTTTGTTGAGATTTTGTGGCGATTGATACAAGTGAATAGCTTTCTATGCCATTTCAGAGAGCAGTTGTGAGTGAATGACATTGCTGTGGTTCTGGCATCAAATGTAGCCCGGGCCAGGCCAGGTGACTATGGCAGATTTCCTTCCCTGAAAGAATTTAGTGTGTCAGGTGGATTTTTCCAACAATGGACAATGGTTTCATGGTCATCAGTAGATTCTTAGTTCCAAATATTTTCTCGTTACATCAAATTCTACCATTTGCTCTGGTGGGATTCGAACCTGGGTCGCCTGAACATTAGTTGAATTTCCGGATTAATAGTCTAGCGATAATACTTGGCCATTGTCTTCCCATTGTACTTGTTTGTGAATAGCAGAGAGAATTTTTTATGTCCTGAGATGTTGCAACTTAAGCCTCTTTTAACATTAGTTACTATTTACTTGCAGGTCTACACTCTTTAAATGTTTTACTCAACCTTATTACCACTGCTGGAAAATTTAATTCTTCATGCTTCAGACCTTTGTTTTCCTTGAAGAACCAACTAGTTGCAGAGTTATGGCATCATGGCATTTTGCTTAGAGGTACTGATCAGTACTTCAGATTGTACAGCATGGAAACAGATCCTTTGGCCTAACTAGTCCCCACTGACTTGCGTTTGGCCTGTATTCCTCCAAACCGTTCCAGTTTATGTACTTATCCAAATATATTTGGACTGTACCTGCATCCACCACTCCTTTGGCAGTTCATTCCAGACATGAATCACAGTCTTCAAAAAAAATTGTTCTTATTAAAACTTTCTCCTGTCACTTCAAAAATAAGCTCTCTAGTTTTGAACTCCCCCACCCCAGGGAGAAGACCCTAGTTTTTCACCTTATCTATGACACATGATTTTATGAACCTCTACAAGGTCACCACTCAACCTCCTATGTTCCAGTGAAAAGTTCCAGCCTCTCCTTATAACCAAACCCTCCATTCTTGGCAATATCCTGCCAAATCTTTTCTGAATCCTCCCCACTTAATAATAACCTTCCAAGAGCAAAGTGACTAGAATTGGGGACAGTACCAAAAGAGGTCACCTAATGTCCAGTACAGCCTCAATATCACATCCCAATTCCTATACTCGGAGGTCTGAACAATGAAGGCAAGTATGCTGAACTCCTCCACAGTCTTGTCTACCTGTGGCACAAATTTCTGACGAGTATGCACCTGGACCCTTCGGTGTCTCTGTTCGCTAATACTGCCCAGGACTCTGTCGTTGTTTGTCGTACCATGGTGCAATACTTTATATTTATCCAAATTAAATTCTATGTGCCACTCCTCAGCCCATTGACCTAATTGAGCAAGATCTCTTTTTAATCTTGGGTAACCTTCCTCAGTTCAGTATACCACCAATCTTGGTGTCATCTGCCTAGTTACTAACCATGCCTCCTATATTCTCATCCAAATCATTTTATATAAATTACAAACAAAAGTGCCAGTCCCTGTGGGTTACAGCTGGTCACAGGTCTTCAGTCTGAAAAACAGCCGCCCTCCACTTCCTGCCATCGAGCTAATTTTGTGTCCAATTTGGCAAGCTCACCCTGAATCTGTGTAATGTAACTTTGCTAATTAGTTTACTGTGTGGAACCTCGTCAAAGTCCACTTAAATGACATCACCCACTCTGCCCTCGTTAACCTTTTTGGTTACTACTTTAAAAAGCTCGATCGAGTTCGAGAGACGTGATTTTCCGAGCACAACACCATGCTGACTATCCCTAGTTGACCCTTGAGCCTCCAAATGGATATAAATCCTATCTTTTCAGAATCTCCAACAACTCACCTGCCATTGATAGCAGGTTCACAGGTCTAGAGTTCCCAGGCTTCTCCTTTTAAAGCCTTTCGTAAATAAAGGCACAACATTAGCCACCCTCCAGTCCTCTGGAATTCACCCAGGTTATAGGTGATACAAATATTTCTGCTAGGGACCCTGCAATTTCCTCCCTAACTTACCACAACATCTTGGGATACACTTGATCTAGTCCCAGAGATTTATCCACCTTTTATGCTTTCTATGTCCTCTAGCCTTCCTGTTGTGTAATATGAACTGCTTTCTAAACAATGTTTATTTCCCCAATTTCCCTAGCCTCCATTTCTTTCTCCACAGCAAAAACTGATACAAAATATTCAGTGTCTCTCCCATCACCTGAGGTTCAACACATGGACAACTTTGTTGATCCTAAAGGGCTCCTATTCTCTTTAGTTGCTCTTTTGTGCTTAATGTACTTCTAGAATCCCTTTGGATTATCCTTAACATTATCTGCCAAGGCTGTCTCATCCCCTCTTTGCCCTGCTGATTTCTCTCCTAAGAATGCTTCCACTTGATTTTGCACTCCTTGAAGCAATTCATTTGATCCCAATTGTCTATATCTAATGAATGATTCTTCCTTCTTGACTGGAATCTCAATATCTTCATCTGTTGTTCATTAATCTTACTACCCTTACTCTTCACTTTTAACAGGAACTTAATGTCTCTGGATCCTCATTATCACAGTTTTGAATGTCTCCAAGTTGTCACTTGTCCTTTACCTGCGAAGTCTACTCCAAACAACTTTTTAAAAGTTCTTGTCTCATACCATATGAATTTGCCTTACTCCAATTAGAACTTTTAACTTTTATGGAAGACTTATCCTTTCCATAACTGTTTTAAAACTAACAGAATTATGATCACTAGTCCCAAAGCGCTGACCTACTATCGCTTCTGTCACTTGCTGTAGTTTATTTCCCAAGAGGAGGTCAAGTTTTGCTCTTTCTCTAATAGATATATTTACATATTGATAATGAAACATTTCTGGAATACCTTTAATAAATTCCTCACCATCCAATCCTTTAGCGCTGTGGAAGTCCCAGTCAATGTTTGGAAAATTAAAATCCCCTACTGTTACAACCATATTATTCTTACATTTATCTAGAACATGGAACAGTACAGGCCCTTCAGTCCATGATGTTGTGCCAACCTATTATCCTACTAAGATCAAACTACCTTGCATACCCTACATTTTACTGCCTGAAGGATCTTTACATATGTTCTCTTCTATTTCCCTCTGACTATTTGGTGGCTTATAGTCCGATCATCCTTTTCTTATTTCCAGTTTCTACCCATATATTTTCACTGGATAATCTCTTAGAAATATCCTGTAGTTACAGTAGCGATGTTTTCCTTTATCAAAAATGCCACTCCTCTCTTGCTTCCCTTTCTATCCTTCATATTGCATCTAAGACAAGGACATTGAGCTGCCAGTCCTGTCCTTTCCTCAGCCAAGTTTCTCTGATAGCTAAGATGATCCAGTCCATTGTTCCTATACATGACCTGAGTTCATCAGCCTTACCTGTAAGTCGTCTTTCATTCAGTGAAATAAGTGCAATTTAATTCTTCAGAGTTAACTCGTTCTCTGACTTGCCCTTATCTGCTTCTTCTAATAAAATTATTCTTTTCTGTAACAGAACCATCTCCATCTGTCTTTCTATTTTACAGCTATATACGAACTCCCTTCTCTCTACTAGTTTAAAGGCTCCTGAAATAGAACTAACAAATCTCCCTGTTAAGATATTTGTCCCTTTCCAGTACAGTTGAAACCCATCCCTTCTGAACAGGTCTCTTTTGCTGTAGAAGAGATCCCAATGATCCTAAAATCTGAATCCTCATTGCACTATCTCTTCAGCCATTGATTTGTCAGTCCTATCTTTTTATTGCTACTCTTGTTAGAATGTGTCATTGGGAGTAGAGAAGAGATTATTACCTTTTGAGGTTCTGCTTTTCAGCCTTCCCCCTAACTTTTATTCACTATGCAAAGCTTTTAACCCTTTCTGTAACGGTTGTTCCTGCCAATGTGTACAACAACTTCTGCCTTCTCACTCTCCCTTTTATGACAATAATCTTCAACCATTTTGAGATGTCCTTAACCCTGCACCAGGAGAGTACGCTATCCTAGCTTTACCCTCATCACCACAGAATCCCCTGTCTGTATTCTTGACAGGAGAATCCCAAGTAACAATTATTCTTTTAAATGTTGGCAAGCCTCACCTAACACAAGATTTGCTCTGACTGCCTTTCTAGTTTCCTCTGAGAACTATCCTCTTTGACTATACCCATAATATCTGTCTGAGAGAGGAATGACCACAGGAGACTTCTGAACTACCTCCTTACCTTTCCTGACAATCACCCACATCTATCTGACTGATCATGCACCTCTCTAAATGACATTCTGTCTCTTGAATGCCCTCGGTGACATTAAACTTAAAAAACCAGCTCTTAAAAGTACCTTGTCTGTTTAAACAAAAAGGTACCTCTCCATATCCTCAACTTTTAATCATAAGCATGCAAAAAGATATTTAAAAACAAAGTTAAATCTTTAAAAAACCTCAAGCACTTAGCTGAAAGCCAAGGAAAAAGCTGCCGCCTCCAGTCCTCAATCAATCAGCTTTTACATCTCCTGATAAACAGAAAAATCTCTGTCCAGTGACATTGAACAAACACGTAGGCAGGCCTCTCCCAAAAGCTCTGTAAAGCAATTTCTCCTTCTTGTTTTTATTGTGTTTTTTTTGCATATTTTTATTAAACTATAAAAGTTTCAAACTGAAGAATCCCTCTCCAGGTTGATACTGGACAAGCACATGTGGTGGCCTATTCCACAGATGACATTGCTGGGATGGAGAGAAGTTGTTTGTGGAAGAAACACTACCTCATGTTTCTTTTAGGCTATAAAAATTCCAGAAAAGGTCAAAAATTAAAATTTTCTGCTCCTGCTATTACATAACTGTAAGAAATCCACAAGAAAATCCTGCAATGCAGGAGCAGCTGCAAGATCCATGCTACTCTTGTTTTGCCATTTTTAAAAAAATTATCAAGATTCTGGACATTTGAACTCTTTCGAAAGAAATATTTTAAAGATTTTTTGTTTGTACAGGTGTATATTTTCCTGGTGACTATATATGAAGAAGTAGGGAGGCAGAGACACAGAGGTAATGTTACTGGACTAGAAACTGGCGTCCTGGATTACAAGTCCCAGGGATGTGAGTTCAAATTCCACCATGACAGACGGTGAACTTTGACTTAAAATAAAAGAAAGCCTGCAATATTTTTAAACATGCTAGCTCAATGATGGCTGTATAACTATTGTTGATTGCTGTGAAAACCCATCTAATCTACTAATGTCCTTTTAGGGAAGGAAAGTGGCCATCCTTACCCGTTTTTGCCTACATGTGACTCAACTCCGATTGAGTTTAACTTAAGGATGGGCTAGCTAGTGGACTACCTAGCTAATGAAATCTGTCTATATGAAATTTTAAAAAAATATAGTTTTACTAGGCGCAGTAAGGGAAGACTTCAGTTCTATTTTTTTGGGTGCACCCTCTCCAAAATCTTTATTTACTGTAATCTATTTAGCTCTGGTCCTTATTCTACTTAGTATACAGAGAGGGAAGTTAAGGATCACTTCGCTTATGCTGTTACTTTTGTCTAAAGCTGCAGTGTATTTTTGCAGCCAGTTTGTTTTTCTTGGTTTTTTAATGTAAATCTCAAATAATTTTGCATGTGTATTATTTAAATATAGGCTGGAACTGAAGGCTTGCAGTTCTGTGTGGAGCTGTGTGCACGTGCTCTACGGATAGATTACCAAGATGAACCAAATACTAAAACTTTGGTGTGTAAAACACTCTCCTATCTGCTGCCAAATGATTTGGATTTCTGTAGAGCTTGCACCATTACAGTTTTTTTCTCTGAGTGCACTTTGGAATCTTTCCACGCTGTTGAAAGTCTGTACAGTCAGCCAGATCAACTATACACTGAAGATACTAGCTTGGTTCCAAGTTTCCTTCGCTGTGAGCTGCTGCTTGTTTTAAAAACCACCTGGCCTTTTGATCCTGAATTTTGGGACTGGCGGATTTTGAAGAAAAGCTGTCTTGCTTTAATCCGTAACAAAGTAGCCTTAACTAATACACATGGATGTAAACTAGTTTCAAAGCATGGAGATAACTTGTCTTCTGATGGAAATTCAAAAATCAAGAATAAGGAGAAACATAATAAAATGTCACAGTTAATCCCAGGTGCATCCAGAGCAGATGGTCACCTTGCTTCAATGCATCGCTGTATGTTATGTAAAAAGGAATTTCTTGGTGGGCACATTGTACGCCATGCACAAGTTCATCCGCAAAAAGGTGCCTTCTCTTGCCTAATTTGTGCAAGAAAATTCAGATTGAGGGGACAAATGCTTAAGCATTTAAAGACTCATGTGAGAAAACTTCAAAAGCAAAAACTTGCTGCTCGGACGAATACTAATGAATCTTCCACTGTTACTGATGGTTTGCAGGAAACCTGTACACACATTAATGGGGTTCTTGGTAGTGAAAACAAACCAGTTTCTTCAGAAACTGCTAGTGTAGATGAACAGAGTAAATTCAGAAAGTTAACAGGGGACAAGGATAACAGAATTAGTATTGCTGATGTTCCTGATGAGCCACAGTGTTCAACTGATCTGCATGAAGCACTAAATGAACGTTTGGAAATTCAGGAAGATCCTAATAAAGATGTTGCTCCTCAACCGGATGACGATATGGTTGCTCAAGTGACAAAGGAAATATTTGGTTCAGATACAGCTACTGTTCAAACTGGAAAGAACACTCAAAACTGTGTTCTTAGTAAGCAAAATTCGACTGCTCACAAAAATAATGGAGCTCTATGCAGACAAGAACAGATGCAAGATGGTTCTGTTTCAAAAGACAAATTGGAAAATGAGAGTGGACACGAAAGTTTCCTGTCTTGTCCAGGCCATGGCTGTTCAAAGGTCTTCAGTAAGATTCAGTTTCTGACTAAACATGCACGGAAATGTCACTCCTCCGATGAAAATGTGCAAGATTACCTAATGAAGTGGTATAAGGGCAAGTGCCGTTATTGCCAAAGAAAATTCACACATTCCCAGCATTTAATTGACCACCTTAAAAGGCATCAGTATCCAAAATTGTACTTCTGTTTACAATGTGGCTGTGGCCAGACATTTAAATCTGCTTCTGAACTTGCAACTCATACCAAGGATCATGAAGCTTTTCGGGCACAGTGCAGCTTTCGTGACTGTGATAAATTGTTTGATGAACTTGACATGCTTTATGAGCATGAGGCACAGCATTATTTAAGTGGCAAACCTATCCGGCTCACTGAACATGATAAAAATGTTCAGACAAGCAAAGTCCTGAGCCACCGAGAAAAGGCAAGCGAAGACGAATGTTTAAAAGGTGAACAAAATCCTATGGAATTGCTAGTTCCATTGTGGAAGTCGCGAAAAGAGTTATCAGAACCAAAGACCTATCTTCACAATATGGTTAGCAAGCAAAATGGAAATCAAAATGGAGATGGCAAATTAAATGATACTCTGCATATTTCTGAATCAGATGAGAAACCCCTGCCTGTTGAAACAGGCAATGAGAACTGTTGTATTAATAATAAACAAATAATAAATGGGCACATTAACCTGAAAGACACTTTGAGTGAGTTAAACCCTACAAATCCATTTTACTCAGGTGATACATCAAGTGATGGCGTTGCTGATATAGATAAGACTTGTCTTATAAAAGATGCTTCAAACTCAGAGTCTACACCAACAGTGTTGAATAACAGTGTTTCAAAAGGTGCTGCAATGGACATGTCACAGAATGCCAGCAATCTGTCACAACAGAGTAATGTTCATCCAGCTTTGCAGGCATCCTCTAGCCAAGAACAGAAGATTAGTAGTGGAAGGGAAGAACATAAGGGCTATGGCAGATTACATAAGTACTACAGACCGCAGCCTCCAAGCTACCTAGATGAGCGTTATATCAGTATGCCAAAACGAAGGAAATTAGCCACAGATTCAAATCAGCCCCCCAGTTCACATGCAAATGCAATTAATGTGAAAAATGAACGACACATATGTCGGAAATGTTTCATGATCTTCAACAGCATTGAAGCATTAGAAGGGCACAGTACCCGGGACAATTGTAGACCGCTGTTTGTTATGGAATCGGATAGTGATTAAGGTAAGTAGAATGGTTTATGTTCTCGAAGAATAAGTAACTTGGTTATGAGTTCAATCCATAACTGTTTCAAAAAGGCTGCAAATTAAGCTGATGGGAGGTTGATGTACTTTGTGAAATGTCTGATTTGAAACAACTCTTGTAAAAGGCTTATGTATAAAACTCTTGTAAAAGATTATGTATAAAAAGGCATGTGATGGTGCTAAAAATATGATTCTTGTTGATGGGAACCTGTGGCGAAGATTTCTGCAGAGCATACTTTCCCCATATTGAAAAACAAAACTCGTGTAAAGAACGAATAAATACAGTACTAACAATAGGAGTAATAGTGCCTCACTCAGTGTTTCTCGCTTCTCCTGTTCCTCCCCACATTATACTGATGTGGGTAAGTCCAGCAGAAGCCATTCCTCATGCTTTCCACTGAGATAGTCAGATGGTAAGTAGAGGTCTGAAACTGATGCCAGTGTGGTTTAAGTATAGTGGAAATCTGAATCAGGAAGTTTTAATTTTGAAAAGAATAAATTTTATAGAGCATGGTATCAAACCTCAATCAGTGTCATTGACATCAAGTGACTTTTAACCAATAGATTTTTGCATGTGGGTGCAGAAAAGCTGCAAAACAGTTTGCGCCAAGATTAGAAGCCCATGTTTGCATAACCAAGACTAAAGTTTTTAGTAATCTGATAATGTAATCCGTGCTATAAATTACAGGATGACTAATGTGCTTGAGTTGATTTGTAGGAAACAAAATTAGTGTCTTCCTCTGGACAAATTTTTTGAGATCTATGTGGAAATTGGATCTGATGTACAAATGAGCCTTGCAGTTGTTCATAGAGCTGTTTTCCAAACTTGCTTAGTCTCTCTCACAGATTTTCACTTTAGTTATTCATTCTACATTTGAGCCATTATCATATATGTCTGTCTTTTAAAATTTCATTTAAGTAAAATGAATGGATGAATGAATAATTGTGGTTCATTTCTGCTTTCCAGGTCGCTAGGGATTCCTTCCAAGAGAATGGACATTCTGACATATCCATTGATAGTTAGACTAGGAAATCAATTTTACCGTACTGTGCAGAGTTCATCTCAACTTAATCCAAGTGCCACGTAAGGTCTATACGCTCAGCACACTAAAAGGTCAAAGAAGACAAAATATAAAGTATACATATTTGAGATGGACGCCAAATTTAAAAGCAGTAGCACTTGTTCACGAAGTGCTCCTAAGCTGAAGGAGTCATGAAGTGTGAATAAATCTGCGATACATTGTAGAAATGGATATGAAGTGCAGATCTGTAAAATGCACAAACTTTGATCTTACCACACTGAATCGGAAACCAGTGCAGTACAAAAAGAGCAGTAGTCTAACAGCACAATAGGAGAGAACCGGAAAACTTGTGCGGGCTAAATCTTGTTGGAATAGGGCATCTCAGTCTGCACAGTTCGACTTTTTCCTGCACCCTTCAGTTTAAATATAATTTGTGCAGTATCTTGCTTGAAATGTGAACTAATGACAGGGCACGTGTGTGGGACTTAGTCAAAACAAAACCACAATGTATCTAAATCAGTGAAATTTATGTTCTAGTAAATGAAGTGTCAAAACAGAAAAGGATTGTGATTTAGACTCCAGTCAGGTTAGGAAATAAAGATTGGATTATGAGAGAAAAAAAATTAAAGTTTCTTTAAATCTGTAAGGAGGTACTGCATGCAGGGTTGAAGCTTATTGGTTTAAATTGAGGCCAGAGATGTTGACTGATGTTGAAGTAATAATTATCGCAATAGGGTGCTTGGGTCGTTAATTATGAGCACTAAAAAAGTAGGGGTTCTTATCTGGCAATTGATGTGCAAATCCAGCAAGTTCTTAATGGGCAGGCTAAGTGAAGATGTCGTTGAATGTGTGGCAAACTATAAAGTGTCTTAATTTGACCAGAATATTCTGGAGATTTATAACTTAATGGGGTTCCTCTTTTGAACATGCTGGCCGATTTGCACATTTGTAATGCCATGCATCCTGAACACTCGATTTATCTTTTCTGGAAAATGTAGGTTGTTGTAAATGCTGTTAAGGATAGGTGTGGTAAACCCAAGTTAGTTAAGCACAGTTGAAGAGTATAAAGCTATTCATTATAACAGCTTAAGTGGAACTGATGTACATGCCTGGTTGTCTTCCAAAAAAAAGGTGCAGTGTTGAAGAGTTTCTGCTCTTTAATATGTGCTGAAGAAATGAGAGGTGAACAAAACGTTTAAAGTTGACTAGCATAATAAAGTTGTTTTCTTCTTTCTGGGTGCATTATCTTCCATTGTGATACAATGAGGATATTGACTGTACTTATTGCGATTGTTAAGGCTCTTATTGTTAGTTAAACACTGGACTTTGACTCCCAGTTTTTCTACTTAAGATTTTAATGCTACTTTTATAAGGCATTTGGCATAGCATGCACCTTAGTAAAACATGCAAAAATGCTTAGCTCTTTAAAGACTATTGCATTAAGGATGTAGTGTATTTTATTCAGAATGTTTTTTTTACCTCAGAAGCAGTGTGCTAAAGCTTAGTCCTAATGCACTAAAATAGCTCTTGATAGAGCATTTCAAATCTGAACATTTTGTTCATCTTAACTCAAAAGAAAATCCAAAGTGAAATTAGACAGATTTATAGAAGAATTTGCAAGCATTCTGTTCCTAATTGGTGTTTGCTTCCAATATGAAAATGAAAGGGTAACAATCAGATAGTAGTCACCTGTGAAATTTAAAATCTGCCTTGATCTGAATCGAAAGCATTGATCGATGGCCTTAACTTTGCAACTTTGAAAATGCTACAGAAGTGAAGAAAAATGAGTTAACTGCCACAAAACTAAAATGTTAAATGTGTTCCTATCTTGTGCATTACATGAAATGTGGAAGGGGGAAAGCAATAATGATACGTCTGAAGGTGATATGCAAATTTTTTTCAATTTACACTGAACTCACTTCTTGGGCAAACAGGCCCTCAGTTCAAATGCCTTATGTTGAATGCAGGGAGATCGTTAGCTGCAAAAGAGTGCTGATTTTCTTCTAAATTTGCCATTAGAAATTTAATAATTTTGCTTTAAATTCCATTCAATGATCTTCACTCTGCACACAATAACAAAGCATCCATAATGACAATTCATCACCTACTGTTGCATCTGTGGCATTGCTGTGTGCTGGCTTGCCTTGGAACTTGTATTTAGTATTGGAAAATGAGGCAACAATGCAAGCAACTGGCTAAATATGCCATGATCTGGGAATTGTTGAAGAAAGTCAACCTTTTCAGAAAGGTGAGATCATTTTAAGGAGTTTTTTTAGGTTTAAAGTTGTATAAATAAAACCATAAATCATAAGCAGAAGTGCAGGAAAGATGGATGTTAGTGTTCAACTCATTAAGCAAAGTTCTTTGCCTCAGCAAAGTTCAAATTCAGGACCAAGGTCACTGTTTGTTGATTTGTCTGTTAATGAACAGCATTACATTCATGTCTGTCTGTGCATGTGTGCGCGCATGTTTAGTGGAATCATTACTCCTGTATGCTTAAGTCTGGACAAAATGTGTCCATAAAATTTGGAGCACTGTCAAATTACTTTGGAAAGATGATCACCATGACGAGTTAAACTGAGAGCACACCCCTTAATTTATTCTCTGGCACATGAGCATACAATTGTATGTAATGTATTTTAACACAGCACAATTTTGTTAATAACTTCTTGTTATGAAGATTCAGTCATTTATAGTTCTGCATTCATCTTGAACAGGCCCATTGGTCTGACAAAATGCATGCAATCCAGTAAAGTTTGAAGACCAGTTCTTTACATTTGACCATTTTTGAGTGGTAGCACCCATCAGCACTGTTTTTGCACAAGTCGATGTTGCTTGTGTTATCTACACTGAAACTATTTTTGTAACAACACTAAAATGATCACTTGCATAAAATGTCAAGTTTGGATAATGGTAATATGGCCTGTTGAGCTCTGGTTTTAGCAACATTTTTGCCTTGTTTTCAAGAGATCTTTCTGCATGTAAGACAAAAAGATCAAGGTTGGAAAATTTAGGGAACTAATTTTATGATTAGTGACTTCCAGTTCGGAGTACCAATTTAATGGCTGAACTTTGTAATGTTGTAATGAAACCTTAATAGGAAAGATCAAGTAGGATTAATGAAACTGGAAGCCCATTTGGAAGACGTAACAGCTTGTGGCAATGCAATAGATGCCATTTCAAACCGTCCAAAATCTTGACAGCATTAAATAGTTGCATTAGATGTCATTGCACCTAATTTTATATTTGGGCCTTTTCCTATTATCACATTGAATAAGATTTCAGTTTTGTCCAATTTTGACATCTGTGCATTATAACAAGCCAGAAAATGTTCCTGTTGAATTACTTAACGGTCCTGAATATAGTAGCTGTGTCTTGGGTTAAGATAGTAAATGACCAGTGGATAAAGGCACATTGACACAAATTACAAATTCCTGAGTAGTGCATTACACTATGTACGGATATGATGTATCTGTTGACAGTTACTGTTGTGTCCTGTAGTAATAAAATATACAACTACTGTTCTAAGTAGGAAAATGTACATTGGAGAATATTTTTAATTTTTGCGATCTGATTTATTAACTGTAAAGTTTCCTACAAAACCTGGTCCCTAAGAGGAAGTAAAAAGTTATGAACAAGCAGTCTTCTAAAATTTATGAGTAATATGCAGATACCTTGTACAGACAGTGTTGCTTGAAAGAATGCAAACAATTAATGATCGTAATTGCCCATCTGTGCATTATACAAGCAGCAGTTCAGATTTTCATTTAAAGCACTTTAAAGTGCAGTTGTCATTCTCAGGTCATTTTTCTGGGATTTTCCGTCACAGCATTATTTCCTCTTAGTTTTGTGATAATTCAAAAGTAGCTCCTTTTTAAAGAACTATTTATTTCTTTTCTTTATTAAAAAAAAGCACTGATAACTAAGGGAGCAAAGCCTTATGTGGTATCAATGTTTTCTTGTATTTTTAAACTGAGATTGGAAAAGAAATTCCACAAGATTAAATACACTTTGAAATGTTAACTTTTGCACTTTTCTCTATTGATTATTTGTAATGGAACTATTTAAAATTTGGTTTGGCAAGTTCTACATTTTGTGCTGCTTGTTGAACATTGTACATTATTCTACCTTTATGCTTGTTGATACAAAGCTCAAACTGAGCCATAAATGAACAGCAGTCATTCTAATGAATATGGCCTAGAGTTTAATTTTGATGCAGTTCTGAAAACATGATTCAAAAAGTTGGGTTTTTGTATGTTGCCTGAATTTATTGATTAAAAATCACTCTTGTCTCCATTTGTATGTATTACATTTCCCACGATCCAACTATATAGTTGGTAACCAAACAGTGAATCGATAAGTACATTGTATTGTCATTTGTGACCAATCGGGAGTTAGCAGCTGGCTTAATGTAAAAATACTCTCTTTCCTACTGTCTGTCCAAAAAATAATTACTTCCTGAGCAAATCAATTGGAAATGTGCTTCTCACCTCATTGTCTAACTGATTCTTTTGGATATGAACCTAGGCTGAAATTGACTTTTGCTTTTACTTCCCATGTTGTGTAGCATGCAGTTGAGATCAAGACACTGTACATGAGAAAACTGATTGCATAGATTAGATAATCATGCCCTTCATTTTGGTAAAGGTGCCCTTGCAGTCTTGCAAAATAAATGATTAGAATTGGGAGCACAGATATTACAAATCATGTAACAATTTCCTGAAAGTTCAAGAGAATGTAAATGTGTGATGAAATGTTTTCCCCCTAAAATGTTATAGAATAGAGCATATGTTCAAAATTATTGAAAGAATTGAGACTGAAATGTTTTTGTCAGTTGGACAAGAACCAAGAGACACAAAACAATGATTTTAGAAGTAAAGAGAATTTGGGAATTTATTTTCATAATGGGCTATTAGGATTTATGCACTAAAATACAGCATAAATGAGTCACTCTACGATTTGTATGTTATCTGCCTATACTGCTCACAGAACAAAACTTTTTGCATTATTTGACAATGGCTAATTTGTTTTATTGTTGTCACAATCAGAATGCAGAAGTGAAAAACACATGTAAAATCTTTTTTATATTTAAAAAAAATGCTCGACTGGAGCTGGTTACACCATATCAGAATGATCTATAATTCAATGATTCTAAATATTTCATCTCTAATTTAATTTAGAAATGGGCATTTAATTTGCTGTCTATTTCAAAGCTTGCTGCTAAGATACTGGAGTAAAGAAGTGTTATGCACAGTGTTCACTAAATAAAATAGCACTGGATACAGTAAAGGTTACATGAACCCACTTAGCATCTTGGCTGTTTTACCGAGGGCTTGTGCTCCAGAAGATGCTGCGTCCCTTCCTAGGTTGTTCCGTTACAGCTGCTACGTTAGCATATACCACAAAAACAGGGCAAATTCAGTCTCACCACTGACCTCCCTGTCACTTGATGTGATCATTGGCAGAATGATGGAATGTATCATTGATGGTACTATGGAGTGACACTTACATAGCAGTCACCTACACACTGATCCTCAGGTTGTGTTCTGTAGAACTCCTGCCACCATTACAGCCGTGGTTCAAATACCGTTACAAGACAGAGTTACATTGAAATACAGGCTATAAGCATTCAGGAGACTTGGCAAAAAATTAAGACATGAAGAATAAAGGGTGCATGGGATAATGAAGTCACACCAAGCCCAAGGGCCAGTGCTTGTTTAAAGTCAATAATTTTAGCTCCAGCACACTGCTGCAGGAATTCGCTAACATAATGTTTTAGGCTCAACATTTTCATTAATGTCTTCCTCTGTTATAAGGTCAGAAGTGGGGATTTTCACTGAATTATGGGTTTAGCATTGATTACTTCAAAACCCAAAAAGTTGGAAACAATGCCCACGTGCAGCAAGAGCTGGATAATGTACTGGCTTGGGCTGATGAGTGGCAAGTGATATTTGAGGCACTCAAATACCAGGTGCTGTATATGTCCAATTGTATTCTATGACCCACATGTGAACACCTTGGGTTTACTGTTGACTGTAAATATAAATAATACAAGATCAAGTCAGTGTTTGGGATTTCTGTGGTGACTGACTAACTTGGTGGCTTGACTAAAGGAAGTCAATCATCTATGAGGTACCAGTCCAGAGTAAAATAGAGAATATTTTATTTGTCCAGCAACATTCAAAAAGCTCAATATAATCCAGAATAAAATAATTTGTTTCTTTTAGCATCCTATTTGTTAACTTAAACATCTACTTTTCCACAACCCATGCATCTTATCAGTATTGTTTTGTATACAAGAGAACTGCATCAACTCACTAAGCTGCGTTTGGCAGTAATTTACAGACAGAAACTTCTCCATTTAATAGAAGGGTCTTCAGATGCAAGTGCCCCTCTAATCCTGCAAAACCCTGAGTTTAAAAACCTTGGAGCACCTCAACAGCACTGTAGGCTACCCACTGATGTAGTGCAGTTCAACGTCAAAATTTGAGACTAGTCATTTTGGTTCTGGTCAAATATTCACCTGGGCTCCATGTGATTAGAACAGTACAGTACAGAAACAGGCCCTTTGGCTATCATGTCTGTGCCAACCATGATTCTATTCTAAATTAATCACATCTACTTTACACATAACCCCTATCCTTGTATTCCCTGCCTGTTTATGTCTGGTAACTTTCCCAGAGGTTATTAGACAACGTACCTGCTTCTACCCTGGCAGCACATTCCCAGCCACCTACCATCCTCCAGGTTTTAAAAACCTTGCTCAAACATCTCAATTTTCCCTCTCACCTTTTAAACCTACGCACCCTGCTATTTACACTTGTACCCTGTGAAAAAGGTTCCAAAGATCCATCTTATCCAGGTCTTTTAATTTTATGTACTTCTATCAGCTTTCCCCCTCAGCCTCATCTTTTCTTAGCTATATTTAAGGAATGTAATGTGCCTCATCATAGTGTGGAAACAGGCCCTTTGGCCCAATAAGTCCACACTGCCTTTTGGAGCATCCCACCCAGACCAATATCCCTATAACCCACAATCCCCTTAACACTACAGGCAATTTAGCATAGCCATTCCACCTAGCCTGCACATCAAAGACTGTGGGAGGAAACCCAAGGCTAGAATCCAACCCGGGTCCCTGTTGCTGTGAGGCTGCAGTGCTAACCACTGAGATCTCTCAAAAGGAAACAGTAAATAATTCAAAGTTTTTAAATTTTAAAAACAGCCTCAGCTGACTATGTGTGGGTTTCCTCTGGGTGCTCTGGTTTCCTTCCACAGTCCAAAGATGTGCAGGCTAGGTGGATTGGCCACGCTAAATTGCCTGTAGTGTTCAAGGGTGTGTGGGTTATGGGAGTATTGGTCTGGATGGGATGCTCCAAAGGTTGATGTGGACTTGTTGGGCTGAAGGGCCTGTATCCACATTATGATGAGACATGTTACGTGCCTTAAATATAGCTAGGAAAAGTTCAGAGGCTGAGGGGGCAAGCTGGTCAAAGTACATAAAATTAAAAGATAATTCTATATGGAAATCAATACTATTAAGGCCTAAAAGAACCAAACTTATAGTGACGTCAACGGATAAAATTCTAAGTTCAGGACCTGCTGCTTGTGATGTCAAAAGAAAACGAGCGATTACCAATTCCCACTGTGTGCTTTGGTCCAGGAGCAGAGCCTGATCTTTCCCAGTTCCCTTCTCTAGATTTTATAATGTCTCTACAGCAAGCATTAGTCTCTAGAAGCTATTCTACACCTAGTGACCAGCACCAGCCTGTGATTACACTTAGCTACCCACAGTTTGCATTAGAATATACACATTTAATTTTGGCTGCTGCAAAAGAAAATGTTTTTAAGGACTATCCCGATTTATGGCTGGAGCTGCCTGGATCTGATAAATCTAATAGCTAAAATTTCAGTATGACATTTAGACAATCTGCCAAGCTCACTTATTGTAATTATGATTGTTAAGAAAGATTTGACCTATTCAATGTCTACACAGGATGCTGCAAAATAAAATGCCAGCAGTTGCTTGCTTAGTCAAGTTGATCACAATATGTGCTCTATTCCAAGACTTCCTGTCATGTACTAGGCTTTCTGGATAGTAACCTGTTATGAGACTTAATCTGTAAGCGTTTGAACGAAAACTATGTGAGTTTGAAAGTGGTACTTATTCTAACCAGGATTTGGTGGTGGCTGCTGAGGCTCAACTGGAGTCTGTGCTGACTGAAAATAGTAATGTTGGAGTTTAACAAGTGTTAATTAAATTAACTTGATTCTCTGCACCCCTCCCACCCCCACCGCCGGTTCCTCCTCAAAATAAAAAGGAACTGCTCAACAATGCACTTTAAACAAGTCAAATTCCTCTTTTCCTCGACTTGGTTGCAATCTTTAAACTGTCGTCACCAAAGTGCTTATGTTGTTTGACTAATAATTCCAAGACCTGGATGAATGATCCTACCTCATGAATTCATACTTCACCACGGCAGCTGGAGAATTTACATGCAGTTAATTAAATCAGAACTTTTAAAAAAATATGCTAATATGGTGACCATGAAATTCAGTGTCATAAGAAACCAATCCAATACGTGAATGTCCTTTTATGAGAAGGTTTCAAGGGACCCACTACATTTCTGTATTATGCATGTAAGTTGTCATTGCATTATCTTCCATTTTTGGTGTAGTCATTAATAAAATCTTAATATTCACCTTTTTTTTTCTTGTCAACTGTTTCAACCTTGCCCTGACCACACATGCAAATTGGTAAATGGAATAGCAGTGGCTACACTGATACTGGTACAAAAATGAACACAGACTGCGTATTGACACTAGAGCCTGTTAGCAGTCCTTGAAGGAACAGGAGGGGCATGTGGGACATGCCTCAGTAAGGTTTGGCTGATAAGACTGAGTGTGAGAAGGCTGTATTTTTTGTTGCCCATTATTTAGCTCTCCAATCTGTAAGTCGTTGGGCCATGCTGCTTGCAAGCAATAAACGGTTTAAAAAAGAATTCAAAGCAACGATGAATATCAAGTTTATGTCTTCTGAATACACAGTGTATAAACACCAGCAGCATCCCAACCAAGTAATGTTTAAACTGACACAAGAGTCTCTTGAATGATGCCTGAGACACACACATTTTAGACCTGCCTTTCTAAATTCTATTTGGCCATCCACAATGTTAATGTTACTCCTTTTTTATTTCTGTCGTGTTCCCGTAGCTACAATACAAGAGTAGAGATGAACTGTTGAGGCTGCATTACGCTCTGGTCAGACTGCATTTGGAATATTGTGAGCATTTTCACATGCTGGGTCTAAGGAAGGATGTACTGGCATTAGAGGGGGTCTAAGAATCTTGGGGTTGAAGGGCATGTTATTTGAGAAGTACACTCTGGGTCTGTATGTGATGGGAGTTTCGGAGTAATGGTTTTGAGAGTGGGGTGGGGGGGGGGGGTGCGTGGAAAAAGTGGATCTTATTTAAACTTAGAATACTGAGAGGCCTGAATTGAGTGGATGTGGAAAAGATGTTGCCATCATTAGGGCAGGCCAGGACCCAAAGATGACACTTTTGAACTAAGATGAGGAGGAATTTCTTCAATCATACGGTGGTTAATCTGTGGAACTCATTACTGCAGAAAGCTGTGGAGGCCAAGTCATTGAGCGTATTTAAGACAGAGATAGGTAGGTTCTTAATTAGTAAGGGGATTAAGGGTTACAGGGAGAAAGCAGGAAAATGAATTTGAGAAACATATCAATCATGATTGAATGGTGGAGTACCCTTGATGGGCCAAATGGCCTAATTCTTTTCCTTTATCTTGTGGTCTTATCTATAACCTTATTTGGGAAGGGAAGGCATTATTGTAATTTTAAGGTCTAACATACACACATAGATACAATAAAATTCTGAGTACAAGCTCTGAAAATATTTAGAAAAGATTTGGAAGACAGAGACATGACCAAAGTTAATGTACCAGGTAGCTGTCCAGGTGTGAAGAAAGTTCATACATGACCTGAGATGTTAACTCGTTCTTTTCTCACAGATGCTACCTTATTAACTGAGTGTTTAGCATTGGAATTGAGAATTCTTGCTCAGTTCCAGCAATGTTATTTACATTAAACCCAACAAATAATAAAGTTTAATTTTATAACTATTGCTAATTGTTCATACAGCAAATTTAAACTAATGAAACACTTCAGAGCACCTAACACGAACAATATAGAACAAAATATGACACGATAGGAAATATTAGCTTAGGTTTTGGAGTGGATCTGTAGCTCGGGTTGTGGGTGTTGAGGTTGGTTGGCTCGCCGAGCTGGTTTGTTGTTTGACAAAAGTGTTGTCTATGTAGTGTATCCATAGTTTAGGTTGGATTTGCGGCAGGGCAGTCTTTGTATCAGTGCTTCACAGCAGAAGATGACACTTTTGTCATCACTAAACAGACAAATTTGAAGAGACACACAAACTCATGAACAATACCCTCGCCGGAATAAAACTCACCAGAGAGGAGGAGAAGAACTAACAGCTCCCATTCCTGGATGTCGTGGCAGAGCATAAGACAAATGGGGAACTGCAAACCAAAGTACACAAAAAAGCCACACACAGAGACCAGGTATTGAACTTCAATAGTAACCATCCCAACACACACAAACGAAGCTGCATGTGAACTGGGTCAGGAGATGCCTACAGGAACAGCATCAGAAAGATTCTACAAGCCCCGACACACTCATCACACTACCCTACATCAGGAACACGTCAGAACTCACCACAAGACTTCTATGACCGCTGGGCAGCAGAGTGGCACACAAGCCCACGTCAACCCTATGACAAGTGCTCCCCGGCGTGGACAGAACCAATGTCATCTACAAGATCCCCTGCAGAGACTGGGAGAAACACTGCATCAGACAAACAGGAAGGAAACTAACAACAAGAGTACATGAACACCAACTGGCTACAAAAAGACACGACCAATACTCACTCATCTCAATCCACATGGACAAGGAGAACCATGACTTCAACTGAGACAACACCAAGATCCTAGGACAGGCTAGGTGGAGACAAGCACGAGAATTGCTGGAAGCATGGCACTCCACAAAGCATGCTATTAATAAACACATTGAACTTGATCCCATATATATTCCACTACGGAGGAAACCCGGAAGTGAGCAATCCATCGCAACGGATCCTAGAGTTTAAAAACCAGGTGGGAGAATACACTGACGCTTCATCAGAGGCTGCACTGTGGATGTTACCAAGCACGGTAATGAAACGTCTGCAGAACAACAAACCAGCTCAGCGAGCCAACCAACCTCAAATATTAGCTCAGGTGACCAAAAGCTCAGTCAAAGAGAGTTCAAGGAATATTTTTAGAGGAGAAATTGAGAGATTTAGGAGAGAACCCTAGAGTTTGGTATCTATGGAACTGAAGATGCAAATGCTGGTGTTGTTTTAAATTATTCATTCATTCACTAGATTGTGTGTCATTGGATGGGCCATTATTTTGTTGCTCATTCCCACTTGTCCTTGATATGGTGGTGATGAGTTGCCTTTTTGACTCGCTGGAGTAGGTAAACCCCACAGTGACTCACTGACAGTTGAACGAGCAATGATATGGTTCTCAGTCAGGATGGCGTGAGTCTTAGAGGTAAGCTTGCAGGTGGTGGCCTTGTCTTTAGTGGAGGTCACAGGTTTTGAAGGGGACATTGATGACTTATTGAAGTGCATCTTGTGGATGATATGTATTGCTACCGCTGCACCAGTGACAAAGGGATCGAATGTTGAAAGTGGTAGATGGAGATCCAGGCAAGTGATGTACTTTGTTCTGGATGCTACCGAGCTTCTTGTGTTGTTGGAACTGCACTCATCCAGGCAGTGGAGCATATTCTGTCACCGTAGTGTGCTGCTGACGACGGGCAGGCTTTGAGGAGTTGGGATTGGAGAGAACCATTCTCTTTACACAATCCATTGGTAAACCACCTGTTTCTATGACATCTTTCTGTGTAGATGTAAGAAATGCAATATATGTTTTCTTCCTGCACTGCTGCTCGTGACCCTGAAAAATCCTATGTTTGCCAAGAATTTCAGCACTTTCTCCAACAATTTTTGCTGAGCACACTATACAATTTTCAAGCAAGGCCCTGAAATCTCTGTTGCTTTCACTTCTACTTTACACCATTTTTCACTTGACACAGTTTCAATAAAGCATCATAAACCCTTGAGCAATTGTACCTTTTTTTTGTCAGAAGCATATCACAAACTGTGTACTTTTGGCATTGATTTTATCCAACCCTGTAGTCACAGTCTTGTGTCGAATCTGACTGCTTATAACCTTGGTATTATAAATGCCCTATGAATATATGGATTAGGAATGGAAGTAGATCATTTAGCCCTGCAAGCCACCTCTGTCAATCAATAATATCATGAATGGGCTTGTGTCCGCATTCAAATTCAGCATTCCATTTATTCATGATGAAATGTGATTTTGAGTTAACTTTCCAACTAATGTAATTTCCATCACAGAAGACCAGCTACTAAACATGGTGCACTTCTCCCTCCTTTACACTGCTAACATACTCATTTTTACTTTATTTCCATAAAATATACTATTATGTTTTTGTCCCAGTTTTGAATCTTTACTTTTGCTAAATTTGAGCTAATCCTGCAAGTGATTCGTCATTCCTAGTGATCATATTAAAAATACCCTCTTCATGAAAATACACAGTTTACATCCACCCATGGCTTTGTCTCCCTACATGTTAAACCTCTGCTGGTAACATACTGCCACCTCACCTGTATTGCAATTCCCTGCCCTAGCTCCCTTCTGTTCCTTAAAACTGTCGCTAACCACACACAAACAGCTTTTTTCTCTGCCTGAAAGTCCACATTATTCTTCATGGCTCTGCAAAACAACTTGGGATGCTATGCTGAAGGAACTAAACATAAAAGCAAGGTGCTTATCGGCGTTTTTGAGTAACACATCCAGCCATTTGCTGAGGTGAATAGCTTAGAATGCCCAATGACATGGGTGAAGATATTAAATACACACTTCCACTGGTGTGGATAAGAACTTAGGCAGGAAATTCAGTCAGGCCTAGTAGGCTTTTTAAGCAATAAAAAGATAGAATGGTCAGGAACTAACTTTATTTTGGTTCAGAAGACAAGCTTGTAGAAAAACAATACTTAGAAAATATAATTCATCCCTTATAACCTTTGATAGTTGATAAACAATTATGAAAGAGCAATTAAGTTTCTCTCTTCCCATACACATTATTAGAAGAGATTGTCGATAACATAAATGGGAAGACTATTCGTTTGAGAAAAAGATGCAATTTTACATCAGATCCCAGTACAAGAAGGAGAAAACAAAGTGAAAAGGTTCCCTTGCATTTGTTCTTTAAAAAAAATAAAGACACTGCAAAATGTTATAGAATTTTAGTGGTAACGCTTGAATCTGGGCTCAAAGTCAAGTAATATAACCAATTCCAAGTTATTCCTAGGAGTTTACTAAATTTTCTATTGAAAAGAGATTTGGTTACTATTTCAGTGCACATGTTGTGGGTTGCTTGGAATGTGCACCACAGGCAGTCAATAACTTCTGCTTCCACCTGCCATTAGTCTTTAGCATTTGAAGACCAGTCATATGGAAGGTTTGTAATTTTGACGTCCCCTTGAGCCAAGAGTTCTTTTAGTGCTTTCTTCTTTGGTGAGTCTCCAAGGTGCTCCAACACCCAATTCAATAGCTATACAAAGGAACAAAGTGCAAATATGTTAAACTAAATATTTACCTACAAATTGAATAAAATTATGCATTTTACTGAAAATGAACAGAAGAACCTAAGGTGCGGTTTAACCTCTTAAGAAAGATTGTGATCATTCACCATCAGTATTACATAGCACCTTATCACCTCAGGCCATCCCAAAGTATTTTGTTTGCAATCAGTTGCCTTTGTGTGTATAACAGTCAATTTGCACACCTGATTTTACAAACAAGATGAATAACTGGTAATTTGATTCCTTTGCTAGTTCTAAAATTGAGGGCAATGACTAGGCAAATTCTCCATCTTAAAAACCATGCTATGGACTTGCTCATGTTCACCTTTGACAATGTAGCAGTTTGAAAATTGGCTCTTCTACAGTGACTTTATTGTAATTAAACAGTCCTGCTTCACAGGCACCTTATCGAACAAAATTTTACCCCAAATTTCATAAAGGAAAGCTTGGTCAAAGAGAAGTTCATATTATAATCCCTGTTGTTGAAAATTACAATATAGATTTCAGCATTAAACCTGGCTTGATAGATCATTAAGTTTTATTTTGACAGTTTAGTTACTTTGGTGATCACTGAACATATTCAGATAAGGTCATCAATGTTTCTTTCTGTTAACAAAAGAATACAAGTTTATGAAATAAAAAAAATTACATATACTTAGAGTATTTAGAATCATTTTAACATAAAGAACAAACAGTAAGAATTAAACCTTATCCCAAAAAACATCCATTGTTACTCAAATCTAGTGAAGAATCACTCCTGCCTTAACTCTTCAATTTCTCACTCAAATCACTCTTCGAAGACTTGATCCTCTAAGAGCTTAAGACATTGTTTTCCCTGTCGGATGGCCTGAAAACTCCTACAAGCTAACAAACCTTCAGAGTCTGGCTATTTCTATAAATTAGAAAACTACCCTTCTGCCAGGTTGTTACGTCTTCTGACCTGACAATTTGTTTCTGTGTAATAAAACTCAACTTTGCTGAATGTTCACAATGACCTCTACAGGTAGCTGACCAAGACAGTTATTCTTCACAGAACGGTTATGGTGCAGAAAACCATTCGTACCTACACCAGCTTTTCAAATAAGCATCATTACCTATTGCCAATCTCTTGCTTCTTCCACATACCTTTGTACTCAATTTCTATCCACGTAACCATCCAGTGTCTTCTTGAATGTCACAACTGAACCTGCAAGTACTGTTTTTCATCCAGTGCCCAAAGTGAATGTGACATTTGCAGGCGACTCTAACAGGCTGAATGGCCTGCTTCCACACCGTAAGGATTGTTTGATTCATTGCTCTCCTGGCATAAATTCCTCCTCAACTCGATCTTAAATGTATGACCCCTTTATTCTGAGATGGAACACTTTTGTCCTAGACTCTCCCATGAGGGGAAACAACCTTTCTGCATCTACCCTGTCAAGGCCTCCAAAAATCCTGAATGTTTTAATAAAGTCATTTCTCATTCTTCTATATTCCAAAGAATACAGGCCCAATTTACTCAATCTCTCCTCATAAGACTGTCCCTCCATATCTGCTGACAATCTACTCAATCTTCTCTGGACTGTTTCCAAAGCCAGTATATCCTTCTGGAGACCAGTAGCCAACACTGTTCACAGATAAGTTTTGACTACTGCCTTGTACAATTTTAGCAACACTTCCCTACTTTTATACTCCGTTCCCTTTGAAATAAAGACCACATTCCATTTACCTTCCCTATTATCCACTGAACCTTGGTGTTAGTCTTTTGTAATTTATGAATGAGGACTCTCAAATCCGCCAGGTCTGCAGCTTTCTGCAGTGCTGTTCTATTTAAATATTTTGTTATGTAGGTCAATGCGCATAAATGACAGGTGAGCGTTGCAAGTTACAAAGCAGACGAGAGATTTTGGACAATTTTACGCAATGTGGGAAATGGGAGGCCATAATAACAGTGTTGGAATATTAAACTCTAGAGCTAATAAGGGTGAGAGTTTTAATATCAGATAAACCAAGAAATCGAATAATTTTCCAGAGGTGAAAATAGGCAATCTTATTAATGACACAAATGTGTGATGGAAACTCATTCAAAAACTGATGGAATCAGTCACTAAGGAATGACATCTGCGGCACGGACTAATGACATCATCTTCAGTCTTCCTGAACTTGCATTGGAAGAAATTTCTACTCGTTCCATACTGGATGTTATTAAGCATTGTGATGAATTGGAGGCAGTGTAAAGGTGCTGGTGGGGGAGAAGAGCTGTAATTATCAGCATACATGTGGAATCTGCTGTGTTTTCAGATTATGTCACTGAGGGGCAACGTGTATGTGAGAAATCGGAGGCCAAGGTTAGATATATTGGCAACAGACCCATCTCCAGGAAGTGGTTTGACAATTTAAATATTATGAAGTGTATTAAATTTAACATTTGCTAACTTGGTTTCAGAGAGGAACCTTGACATGTAAAAGTCAAGGACTGCTGGATGTAAAAGTTGAGAGTTTTTCCCCTTACATGATGGATCCAATGTTCCTGTTTCACCCACCCGTCAGGATTGTGCAGCAACTTCCCACATGAGGCTTCTGATCCCCACGACTCCTTCCATCCACTTCCCTCCCTGGCTGCCTACTTTGCTGACATTTGGCCAACCTTGCAGACAGACTGCCTACAGCTGGGAGACAACAAATAACTAGTTGATCAGGAACTGCTGTGAAGCACATGAAATGCTGAGGGATGTCAAATCTTTTGGATTTACCCAATTTTAATTCAGCTCTCCTTCTGCCTCAGAGTAAAACTCCAGTCCAGTGTCTCGAAACATAACGTTATAAATACTCCCATTAGTTTATTTTCACTTGTGTTCAACAAGAAGGAAGGTTCATGTGACTATTTGTTTACCTTTTCATCTGTTCCGCCAAAATCAATCTTGTACCACTTGAAAATTTGGCTCAAGCGAACTTCCTTTTTGGAGATATCAACTTGGCAGCCATCGGGACCATCAAGAAAAGCTGCAGCTGAAAGCTCCAGCTGCTTGATAATATGCTGTAAGTATAGGATAAAATACATCATTGATTGACCATATGCTACATTACCTGCTTCCTTTCCTAAAATTTTCTTTTAAAAGGTCTGGCTTGTGCCTGGACATGGTTCCAGAAACTCTTCTGCATCTTAGCCATTGACTCAGTATTTTGTGCAATCATTCAATTGCAGAAGATAAACAACTGAGCTTAATTTTATCCACAATTAGTGCCCGGATGGATATACAGTTGACACGGATCATTCGATAGCCTATGGGCTAGCCGTACACTTGGGAGAACAGACCAACTCTTTTGTATATTCCAGTGTTTCCCAACTGAAATCAGCCAACTAATGATAGACCAGGAATTAAAGTCTGCTCCGCCATCCAATAGGATTACGGCTAATCTGACATTCTTCACATCTATTTTCCTGTCCTCGCCCCATAACCTTCGATTAGTGACTAATCAAGAATCCATCATGGCCTTAAATACACACAAGGACTCTGCCCCATAGCTCACAAATGGCAAGGAGTTGCAAAGATGCTCAACGCTCAAACTTCTCCTCCTCTCAGCCTTAAATCGGCACTGCGTTATTCTGAGACTGTGCCCTCTAGTTCTAGATTCCTCCATGAGGGGAAACATCCTCTGAGTATTTATCCTGTCAAGCCCCTTAAGAATCCTATATTCAGCTTTATACATTTGTGAGCCACAACTGAATCTGACCCCATAACACACACAAGTAGTTCTTTCTGGTTTCTAATTACCTGCTGCATACATAAACTATTTTTTCTCTCATGGTCCCTTTGGTTTTTTAGCTAATCACCTCAAATCTGTCCTCTGCTTAAGAACAGATTCGCTATTTTCTTGTTTTGACACCCCTCCCCCCCATAATTTTAAGTGTTTTTATCAAATCCACCATCAATTTTCTAGCCTCTAAGATCAGCAGCAGCTGCTTCATGCAACTGAAGTCCTTCAGATCTGGAACCATGAATATCTTTTCTGAATTCTCTTTGATACTCTCTCATTTCTCCTGAAATATAGTACCTAAAATTGATCACTAATTCAGCTGAGGATAAACCACATCAGGTTTTGTAAAAAAATTATGCATTTGTATAATATGATTTTTATTAAAGTGATGTTTTAACTGCTTTCTCAATTTCCACTGCGAATTTCAACAATTTGTTCACATGTATGCCAGGTCTGTCTTGCTACTGAATCCCATTTTGGAATGTACACTTATTTGACATCTCCTTGTTTTTCCTAGCAACATAATATATACATTTGCACTTCTTTGCATTTAATGTGCATCTGTTTATCCATTCCACCAGGCAGTTTAATATCCTCAAAGTCTATTACTTATAGTTCACTATACAAGATGATCAAAGAAATGAATTATTGTAAAGTTCAGGCAGTTACTGACAGGGTTTAAAATTCCAGTACACAATGGATCATTCTAAAACATCATTCTAAATGACAGCAAAGGGAGATGGTGACGGTGTAAGATACAACTTAAAAACAAAAATCTTTGAAAGGTGCTTGAAATGATTCAAGACAAACCTTGGCAGAGTAGGTCTTGACTGGAGGGCAACTTAAGACTCCACAGTTTAAAGCAAAGTGGATGAGTGGTTCAACTTCCTCCAAAGCAATCTGAAAAAGGAAAAGTTATCATGTTTAAATTAGAAAGCAGAGGCAGGGGTCAGAATGGGGCAAGGAATGAAAATGACAAATGACTAGTAGATCAGGGTTGTTCTTCTGGATTGCACAATTAAATCAGTATTTAACCTGGAAGGCATGTTTATGACTTCAAAAGATGGGGTGCTAACCCTCAATCTCATTAAAAAATATCCGTGGCAAGAGACAAAATTTGCATTAGACACCTCACAGCCTTTTGCTGTTAATATTGTGCTCATCAGTTTTAAATACTAACCTTTATTCCTGTTTTATTAGATGTCAGATCTTTGTAATGTTCTTACAAATATCACTTGCACCGCATTTAATTCCACTGATTGTTTCATTTATTTATTCTTTAACCAGTCCTCACTTGCTGTGTTGCATGATCATTTAGTCTGTCATTTAGTCTTTCATGTCTATCAGACATTTCTTTATGTTTATCCTGCAGCCCCTTTTCCCTTACTGCCATACTTGTTAACCTGCTAAATCTCAAATAGTTTTAAGTTATGCTAAAACAGTACTGATCCCAAACATCAACTTTATTTTGCTCTACTATTTTGCTGATATTTTTCCAGCCATTTCTGTTTTTATTTTCTTTGACTCATTCGTGGGATATGGCATCACTGGTGGGCCAGCATTTATTGCCTGTCCCTAGTGAGAAGGTGGTGATGAGCTGTCTTCTTGAACCACTGCAGCCCAAGCGCTGTAGTTGACCCACAATGCCGTTAGGGAGGGAATTCCAATGATTCTGAAGGATGGTGAGTGGTTTGTAGGAAGTGGAGTTCCCATGTATTTGCTTCCCTTTTCCTTCCAGATGGAAGTGGTCATTGGTTTGGATCACATTTCAAATGATTGAAAACGCAAAATAACTTAAACATGTGCCAAATGCACAATGATAAAACACCATTCTGTGCATGAAAGGGATTTTGTACAAAAGATTGGCTTCAAAAACAGCTTGGCACATCATTATGATCAGCATAGCAAGTCTTTCGGGTGTTCTCTATTCAATGCACCTCACTCAGCAACACCTGAAAGAATGTTTTCAACAACTCGACTGCAGTGACAGGTGGTATCTGCCAGGCATCCTCCATCACTTTCTAACTAAAATTAGTAATAGCTTTATTTATCGTGAGGCAGCACAGTGGCATAGTAGTTAGCACTTCTGCCTCTCAGTGCCAGGGACCTGGGTTTGATTCCATCCTCAGGCGACTGTTTTGTGTGGAGTTTGTATATTCCCCCTGTGTCTGCATGGGTTTCCTCCCACAGTCCCAAGATGAGCAGGTTAGGTGGATTGGTCATGCTAAATTGTCCATGCTGTCCAGGGATGTACACGATAGGTGGATTAGTCCGGGGAAATGCAGAGTCACAGGATAGGATGGGTGGGGGGGGGGGGGGGGGAGTGAATCTTGGTGGAATGCTCTTCGGAAGGCTGGTGTGGGCTGAATGGCCTGCTTCCACACTGTAGGGATTCTATGATTCTACTGACACGTACTCAAATGAGTACATTGAAAGGATCACACCATCTTAGGTGCAAAGGTACTTAGGTACAGATTCTTAAGGGGAAAAAAAGAAAAATAAATAAATAAAAAGTCCTTCATCACAGGTCTTAGGAACAAATTAGAAAAAATAAAGAAATAAGAAGTTCAGAATAACAGTCTTTTCAAGCCAATTCACTTGGGCACCTGGCTTCTCGTCTGCACCAGACTTTGATTCCAGACCATCTGGGCTTCATCTGCAGGCTAGAAGACCAGATTGGAATCATCTTGAGGCCACAAGTCCATGCTGAGCTGCCAGGATATTGTCGCGTCGGGCCAGGAGACAGCCACGTAGGGCTGAGAGATTGCCACGTTGGGTCTGCACTGCTAGGAGTTCAGGAAATCGCCGAGAAAGAAAAGAGGAAAAATAAAAAGAAAAGGAAGGAGCAAACAAGGCCCAGCTAAGGAGTCCTAATTCACCAACATCTTGGAATCACTTTGTAGTAGAATCCATGGTGAGCCACCATTAATGGGGAGCTGCAGCATACAATCAAATGTATGAAAATCAAGTCAATGGTCCTGATTGGACAGGCATTCCATCTTTGCTTTTCTTGATCATATCAAGACTCTATGCGCTAATCCTATGGATCTGGGAGGAAGAGGATCCCTATCAAACCCATTTTTCCCACACCCAAAAACACCACCGCCATCTCCAGCCATAATAACTTCAGGAATTTGACAATGGTAATTATTTTCACAAAACAATATATATCATTCTATGATTATCTATTAAGTTATTTCCTTGCTGCCCGTAGGAGGACAAATGCATTCTCCTATATGGCCTACTTCCTGTGGCTGAGGAAATCGGCTCAGAGATGCAGTGTGGCTTTAGGCTTGCCAAAGTAACCTCTAACATAGTGTCTGTTGCCACACATTCCAAAGGAAGTGTTGAAAAGAAAACCAGGAACTGTTCATTGCATTAATCAACCAGATCAAGGCATTTGACTCAGCAAATCTCAAGGCTCTGTAGATTATGTTCCAAAGATTTGGATGTCCAAGTATCTTCACAGTTCTTTAAATCTTTCATGGTGTCAGAAGAAATATTTCTAATCAACCAGTTCAACAGGTTATGGCACATCACACACTCTTTAATCTTGGTCACTTGCATTCAAAAACTATATAGATATATGTGAAATGTAGTTTGTGGATAATTGCAGTTTCGATCCCCACTCCACTCCAGATTTGCAAGTCACTCTCACTCTTCAACTCGGCATTCAAGAAACTCAGCCTGTCCTCAAATGTTGCCAGAACAAAACCTGTATTTGGTCACACCCGATCAACCAAATATTCCACCTTTCATCAGTGCTAATGGAGAAACTCTGGAATATGCTGTGTGCTTCCAATACCTCACCTTTCTCTAAAGGCCAGCATTGATGACAGAATCCACTGCTAGTTAAGGTAGGCCAAATCAACCTTCAAAACACTATGGCACAGAGTGTTTGTCAACTAAGACTTCGATAAATGAATGAAAGTTAACAATTTTGTTAACAATTCTCTGTAGCATAGTGAGGTCTCGATTGTATATCAGCAATAAATAAGAGCACAGGAGAAATTGCATCAGCCATGTTCCCACCATATCTTCTGAAGTAACTAGAAGGACCAGATCCACAGCATTCAAAGGACACTCCTGAAACAATAGGTTTGGTAGATTATCTATCCTTTTTGGGTACTGAAAATACTCTTCCCCGCTCGGTTTTGTTCTCTCAATTCTCAAAATGCCAATGTTTCAGGTCAGGACAAAGAAAACATTTCAAAGACACTCAAACTGTCCTTGAACTGTGACAGCATTGACATTAATGGCTAGGAGGAACTTGCTGTGAATCACTTAGAATGACAACTATGTCATCAGGCTTTGAGATCCAATGCCTTAATAATAAGATGGAGTAATAGGACAGAAGGAAAAGTATCCTGTCTAATGTGCTCAAGGATCTATGTGTCAAGATATAGTTAATTCAGTCACGTGAAGAGCCAGGTGGAATCTTACAACAATGAGAAACAAAGGTCAACTAATAATGGCATATATTAGAAATTCATTCACAGGACATGGGCATCACTGGCCAAGCTGGCATTTATTACCTATCCCAATTGTCCCAGGGGTAGTTAAGTGTCAACCACATCACTGTGGCTCTGGAGTCACATGTAGGCTAGGTAAAGATGGCAAATTTCCTTCCCTGATGGACATCAATAAACTGCATGAGTTTTTCAGACAATCAACCCCAGTTTCATAGCCACCATTAAACTCTTACTTCCAGACTTTTAATTGAAACCAAATTCAACCATCTGCCATGACAGGATTTAAACTTGCATTCCTAGATTATTTACAGGGCTCTCTAGGTTAATAGTCCAGTGATAACACCACGACGGCATTGCCTCTTCTGGCAATTCTAACAATTATTTTTCACAACTTATGTCTACAGTATCAACCTGTAATAACAAGTACAGAGGCACTTTGTACAGCATTAAAGCAAGCAACATAATATTAAGTTCAATGAAGTTGTTTCTTTTAGTACTGTACAAAGTGCCTGTAATATTAAATTAGTATCATTATGTAACGTACTTGAATACATTCTCAAAAGGCTCATTTTTTTTAAAAATCCTGAAAGATAATGCTAAGCTCTTCAGGTTATCTGAGCTGTTAAATTTCTCATTTTCAAAACAATGAAGAAAGCTCTGATACTCAAATCAGGCAATTCCAATGAAAGGATCGAACGCAAAACATGACCCAAACAAAGATGAAACTGTGAAGAAATATGAAAAAGATTTGACAATTGTAAAACTTCCAGCGAATTATTAAAAATTTGCTGAAGTAATTGCATATAGGTTGTGATGAATAGAGCAGAACACCAGCATCCTTATCATTTATTTAGTTTTACACTCACATGTGGAAGTATTAGTGATCAGTTAGGAGACAAGTAAGTATAGTGATGATGGCTCGAAGATTAAGAGCAATTTCCTGCATAGTCAATTTGAAAAGTACTTATCAGCTCCTTTTACTGTAATATTTCTAACTTGCTTTTTTAATCTTAAAATTTATTTAAATTAGAATAATTATTGAAATAACATCACCGTCTGCCTCAAATCAAATTCTCAGTTTAATATTTGAACTGCTTGGCTGCATTGGGTAGATATAGCTAACTATTAAAGATTGCTAGGTTATTTTGATTTCCAGTTTGAAAGGATTTGCTAATAGGAATTGATGAAACTTAAAACAATTGCCTCTCGAGCAGGATAGGCCAGGTATTTGCATATCTTGTGATGGATTTTTGTCCAGTTTTGTAACTTTGAGGTTAACACATTCGGGGAAGAACAAAAAATGACCAATCTACAGATAATTATGTATAAAAGAAATCACCTATTTCCCTCTCTTTATTTATTTACTCAGCAATACACAGAGAGACAATTAATGACTGACCTTAAGACGTGGGTCGCCCTTTGAGAATGGTTTCGATATCTGAGCAATGCCTTTTCGGTTTCCACGAAGTACACCATTTTCAATATCTTGCAATGTATAGACTTCTCCACCAATCACGTAACTTACAGAATTAAAAAACTATTAAAAAGATTGCAGAAATTGAGTTCGGGGGATGATTTCAAATACGACAAGCAAATCAAACCTACTTAGAGCTATATTTAAATATCAGTAAGAATGCTGTGCTAGATTGCTACGGTATTTTCACTCAAGGTCACATGTGATGGCATACATGAAATGCTATAATTTTTTAAAAATTATATCAATGACCATTGAGGAAGTATCACTATATATTTTTACATTAAAAAAAAACAGGTTGACTTAATGGATTAGAAACTAGTCCTGTACCTGCATAATAAAATGTGAGGCTGGATGAACACAGCAGGCCCAGCAGCACCTCAGGAGCACAAAAGCTGACGTTTCAGGCCTAGACCCTTCATCAGAGAGGAGGATGGGGTGAGGGTTCTGGAATAAATAGGGAGAGAGGGGGAGGCAGACCGAAGATGGAGAGAAAAGAAGATAGGTGGAGAGGAGAGTATAGGTGGGGAGGAAGGGAGGGGATAGGTCAGTCCAGGGAAGACGGACAGGTCAAGGAGGTGGGATGAGGTTAGTAGGTAGGAGATGGAGGTGCAGCTTGGGGTGGGAGGAAGGGATGGGTGAGAGCAAGAACAGGTTAGGGAGGCAGAGACAGGTTGGACTGGTTTGGATGATTCATCCAATTAGTGGTATGAAAATCCCTGTCTGCTATAGCAATCACAACTAATTTTTATTTGGTTATAGAACATAGAACATAGAAAAGTACAGCACAGTACAGGCCCTTCGGCCCACGATGTTGTGCCGTGGAATAATCCTAATCCAAAAATAAAATAACCTAACCTACATTCCCCTCAATTCACTGCTGTCCATGTGCATGTCCAGCAGTCACTTAAATGTCACTAATGACTCCGCTTCCACGACTGCCAATTGGAAAAGTCATAAGTGGGAAGTGAAAGAGGAGTAGTTCACTCAGCTGGCTAGGTGGTCATCATGTCAGTCAGATTAATGCCAACAGCTGTTATCACTTAGGTAGACTTGGGGCCTACCTCATCACCCACCCACTTGTAAAAATATCAGAGCACTCAGCGCGGTTCAACAAGTAATTCTCATGTACCAACTTCCAAACAGAAAATTCAAAAAGAAAAGGGTTAAGTAAGGGTCACTGTTTACAGTGTTGAGCGTTGCAAAGTTGACTTCTCAAAAAATTCTTTTTGTTTAAATATACAGTAGATATACTTTAAAATTGCTTAATTAACTGTCCCTTTATGACCAAATGGTAGCATTTTATCAAGCAACCTCCAATGTAATGCTTATGCATTGAAATCTGTCATAAATAAACCTGAGGTCAGCAATGGCTTTTGCTTCCATGAAAAGAATAATAGTTGAGATATGGGACATGAAGCTAAAAGGCTAGATCAACACCCATATCACAGAGCCAGCCGATGGAGATCAGGCAAATTCCTCATTCTGGGAGAATTGGGATGGGAGCTTTTTATTTTTAAAGGGCAGGAGGAAGACCTCTTTCTTGTCCTAACCTGCAAGCAGTGCTATAAGGATGTGTTCACCTCTTTCACAGCTAAAGGCTCAGAAACTCTGCATATCAGTTACATCTGTAAAATGGGTTAAATGAGAGGCTCCCAGTCTTGTTAAGATTATTTAAACTGCCAAACTGCCTTCGAGGAGTGGGTTGGTCAGTTGCCGTTCAGTTTGCCTCTATTAAACCTGGATGTAATTTGAGATGTAGTTGAGGTTTTAACATTTTAACTTTCAATCTTACGTTGTACACGTTCAGAAAAAGAGCTTTCTATCTTTTTTATTGTATCTTCCCAAATTGACCTTATTTATTGACTTTTGTGCTTGCACACACTTTCACTTCTAGTCACACTCTGGTTACTATCATCTGCTCTACTGCACTGAATTTCTCTTTAACTCTCCAAATATCCCTCCACGGTAGCCTTCACTCTACAATTTAGTTTGAAGATTTATTTATACAATTTGCCAGGTCTCTGGTCCCAACGCAGTTCCAATGAAGGCTACTGCTGTTTCTCTAGTACTGATGTTAATATCCCATGAATTGAAACCCACTTCTCCAACACTAATCTTTGGGCTATGCATTTAAGTCTCTAATCTTATTTACCCAATACCAACTTGCTCATTGCTCAGATAGTAATTTAGATATTATTACCTATGTGGTTCTGCTTTTTATTCAGTCCCTAGATGTTCCGATTCCCTCAGCAGAGCCTCCTTGTTATTCCTATTGATGTCACTGATACCCACGTGGACCACTACAAATGTATTCTTCTGCTCCCACACAATGTTCCCATCCAGCCCTGATATGATATTCTTAACCCCGGCGCCAGTCAATTATCACAGCCTTAAGGACTCAGGCTCTTACCCAGAGAGATCCACTATCTGTCCTGCTAACAATACATTTCCCTGCAACAATAACAACATTGCTTTTCTGTGTCTCCCCAGAATGGCATGGTCAGATTGCTCATCATCTCTGCAGTCCTTGTTCTCATTCATACAAGCTGCACCTGCTAAACCTGTTGCACAAATTGCAAGCACTGAGGCTCCTCCATTATTAACTTCCAGATTAAGATAACTGCCTCTTTTACAGTCGCTCCTCTTACTAACCACTCAGTACCTTCCAAACTCTTCCCTACATAACCATGGATTTGGGAGGTACAGGGTACAAATGTAAAATTTTCAGGAGACACATGTAATAACTGGTGTTATTACAAATAAATAACAAATGGTTGGCAGAACAATGTAGTAAAGTTCAATGCAGTGAAGTGCAATGTAGCCCATTTAGATAGGAAGAGCAAAAAAAAATGATATATGCTAAATGGCATAACAATACCAAGGGGTCAATTTGCACAGATCTCTGAAGAAAACAGAACAGTTAATCAAAGTATAGGGGGTGCTGGGTCTTAGAAATAAAGGCAGGCTTATAAGATAGGAATTTGTATTAAACTGCTATGAAACACTAGTTTGGAGAAAGCTGGAGATTTGTGTCTAATTCTGGGCCTCAAACATTAGGCAAGATCTGATGACTTTGGGGAGCATATAGGAAAGGTTTATTAGAATTGTTCTGAGGATGACGGATCATGTAAAGGGACTACACCCATCTAAGCAAACTGGAGAAGGTCTGATAGGCATTAGGTTGTTTTACCTAAACCTTATGCGATTTTAAAGTGAATATGTTGCCATTGATCAACCCGGGGGGTGTAGATTTAAGTTGTTAGCAAAAGAATCAGAGCTAACATAGGTAAATCATTTTTCCTCAATAAGTAATTGAGCATAAGGGAGCCAGGTTTGATTCCATCCTCAGCTAACTGTCTGTGGAACTTGCACATTCTCCCATGTCTGTGTGGGTTTCCTCTGGGTGTTCCAGTCTCGCCCACAGTCCAAGTATGTGCAGTTAGGTGGATTGGCCATGCTAAATTACGCATAGTGTCCAGGGATGTGTAGGCTAGGTGGGCTAAGCTTAGGAAATGCAGGGTTGGGATAGGGTAGGGCGGTGAGTCTGGGTGGGATGCTTTTCAGAGGTTGGTGTGGAATTGATGGCCTGAATGGTCTGCTTCCACACTGCATGGATTCTATGAATCTGATTAGCATTTGGAATATCCTACCTAATAGGGTGACAGACAGACTCAGTAGAAGCTATCAAAAGGAATATGGATAAGTACTTACTTGAAGGAGGTACAAAGTAGAGATCCTTCACAGACTCAGTTGGCCAGATGACCTCCCTCTGTGTTATACTATTTTATACCAACACAATGTAAAACCTCTTCAAATGTGCATAAGTCACTTTGCAAAACTTTCTAACCCTGCTCAGACATGAGGCTCCTTCATGAAACACCCGCTAGTAGATGTGGAAGTTGTTATTCATTGTGAAATAACAGGGGCCAAGAATTTCACATCTTACTTTATATCTCTGCCACATATTTTTTGGTGATCCTTGTTTAATATTTCCATGAATCACTAATGCATTGTATATATTGATGAAGAAAGCTATCTTCTCTTTCCTCGTGAGGCTTTCAACATCCATGCGTTGTAGTTGTGTTGCAAGTTCACAGTACTCATCAAAAACTGGACTGTTCGCCATGGATTTGTAATCTACAAACTACAATATAAAAAAAGAAAGTGTTATTGATCAATCTGCTGCAGTTACTCTGCAATTTTGGATTATATTTTGATAAGGAAACTTTTATTTCATAATTGCATCTCAAGTCAAGCTACAGTTATTCATGAAATCATAGACATAAACATTGTTATGAAGTCCAAGTAGGCACTTAATATTTTAAATTTGTATTACTATAATGATAATCAATATTGAGCATTTTAATACTAATTTAACAATGTACAGTGAATAGTAAATATAGAATACTTTTCAGGAAAAATAAACTGACTAACCTTGCCATCAGATGTAATGTGTTCTGAGAAAAGCTTCAGAGTTAAGTCTCTCATAGCTTCCGAATGTTTAGAAGCTGAAGAACAACAGATTATACAGCAGGTTAACATTTAAAAACAAACATGAGAAATTGTTGTCATTAATAATTGTGCTTTTTGGAGATTGGTGGAGGGGGATTGTGCTGGTGAGGGGAGCACTTCCCTTTGTCTTATTTATGCTAAATTTTTGCCTTTAGTTGATATTTCACCTTCAAAGTGCAGAAAACATGAGTAAATGCCCAGATACTATTCTGAACAGAATTTATTAGCAAACTGTTATACCATGTTGTCATAATTGCTCCAAAATTCAGCTGTTGCTTTGGAAATTCCCTTAGTTTATTTCAGATATAGAAATATCTGCTGCATACTTCCAGCATTTTCTGGTTTCACTTCAAATCCCCAGTATTTGCAGGTTTTATTTCTGTTTTTTACTATCCCTATATGTTTCTTTCCAGTTTTAGTCCACCTACTTCCTAAATAAAAGGATATCTTTGTGGTTCATTTACTTTGATCATCTCAGATGCTTTACATTAAGTTCCAATTTAATCTTTAGCCAATTCAAAACTTTGATTTCCCTATCCTAATTTGCACTAGGTCCTGTCTACCCAGTACCCCATGCTCACCAACTTACATTGGCTTCCAAACTGTTAACACTGCAATGTTAGAATTCTCCTCCTTGTTTACAAATTCTTATGTTGCCTCACTTCTCCTTATTCTTGTAACATCTGGCCTTCTGAATCACATGACTTGCTTCACTCTGGTGTGTCTTCAAATTGTAAAGGCATTAAACATTGGAGATTTAAAAGCACTTATTTCTTTTAAACACACATACACACCTTAAAACCCTTTTTGACAACATTCATGGACCTCATTGTACATTTCACTATGTTAATTAAATGCATTCTATAAATTCCAGTTGTTGTTGATAGGAGTTTCGCTGGAAATGTTCAACATCACTTGATCACTCATAGATAATAAAATGTGAGGTTGGATGAACACAGCAGGCCAAGCAGCATCTCAGGAGCACAAAAGCTGACGTTTCGGGCCTAGACCCTTCATCAGAGAGGGGGATGGGGTGAGGGTTCCGGAATAAATAGGGAGAGAGGGGGAGGCGGACCGAAGCTGGAGAGAAAAGAAGATCGGTGGAGAGAGTATGAGTGGGGAGGTAGGGAGGGGATAGGTCAGTCCAAGACGGACAGGTCAAGGAGGTGGGATGAGGTTAGTAGGTAGCTGGGGGTGCGGCTTGGGGTGGGAGGAAGGGATGGGTGAGAGGAGGAACAGGTTAGGGAGGCAGAGACAGGTTGGACTGGTTTTGGGATGCAGTGGGTGGAGGGGAAGAGCTGGGCTGGTTGTGTGGTGCAGTGGGGGGAGGCGACGAACTGGGCTGGTTTTGGGATGCGGTGGGGGAAGGGGAGATTTTGAAACTGGTGAAGTCCACATTGATACCATTAGGCTGCAGGGTTCCCAAGCGGAATATGAGTTGCCGTTCCTGCAACCTTCGGGTGGCATCATTGTGGCACTGCAGGAGGCCCATGATGGACATGTCATCTAAAGAATGGGAGGGGGAGTGGAAATGGTTTGCGACTGGGAGGTGCAGTTGTTTGTTGCGAACTGAGCGGAGGTGTTCTGCAAAGCGGTCCCCAAGCCTCCGCTTGGTTTCCCCAATGTAGAGGTAGCCACACCGGGTACAGTGGATGCAGTATACCACATTGGCAGATGTGCAGGTGAACCTCTGCTTAATGTGGAATGTCATCTTGGGGCCTGGGATAGCGGTGAGGGAGGAGGTGTGGGGGCAAGTGTAGCACTTCCTGCGGTTGCAGGGGAAGGTGCCAGGTTTGGTGGGGTTGGAGGGCAGTGTGGAGCGAACAAGGGAGTCACGGAGAGAGTTGTCTCTCTGGAAAGCAGACAGGGGTGGGGATGCAAAAATGTCTTGGGTGGTGGGTTCGGATTGTAGATGGCGGAAGTGTCGGAGGATGATGCGTTGTATCCGGAGGTTGGTGGGGTGGTGTGTGAGAACGAGGGGGATCCTCTTAGGGCGGTTGTGGCGGGGGCGGGGTGTGAGGGATGTGTTGCGGGAAATACGGGAGACGCGGTCAAGGGCATTCTCGATCACTGTGGGGGGAAAGTTGCGGTCCTTGAAGAACTTGGACATCTGGGATGTGCGGGAGTGGAATGTCTTATCGTGGGAGCAGATGCGGCGGAGGCGGAGGAATTGGGAATAGGGAATGGAATTTTTGCAGGAGGGTGGGTGGGAGGAGGTGTATTCTAGGTAGCTGTGGGAGTCGGTGGGCTTGAAATGGACATCAGTTACAAGCTGGTTGCCTGAGATGGAGACTGAGAGGTCCAGGAAGGTGAGGAATGTGCTGGAGATGGCCCAGGTGAACTGAAGGTTGGGGTGGAAGGTGTTGGTGAAGTGGATGAACTGTTCGAGCTCCTTTGGGGAGCAAGAGGCGGCGCCGATACAGTCATCAATGTAACGGAGGAAGAGGTGGGGTTTGGGGCCTGTGTAGGTGCGGAAGAGGGACTGTTCCACGTAACCTACACAGAGGCAGGCATAGCTGGGGCCCATGCGGGTGCCCATGGCCACCCCCTTAGTCTCTAGGAAGTGGGAGGAGTCAAAAGAGAAGTTGTTGAGGGTGAGGACGAGTTCGTTTTCTCCCCTTTGGTCCAGGAACTCCCTACCTACATCCGTGACACCACCCTCGCCCTCCACCTCCTCCAGGACTTTCAATTCCCTGGCCCCCAACACCTCATCTTCACCATGGACGTCCAGTCCCGAGACACCTGTATTGCGCATGGAGATGGCCTCAAGGCCCTCTGCTTCTTCCTGTCCCGCAGGCCCGACCAGTCCCCCTCCACCGACACCCTCATCCGCCTAGCCGACCTCGTCCTCACCCTCAACAACTTCTCTTTTGATTCCTCCCACTTCCTACAGACAAAGGGGGTGGCCATGGGCACCCGCATGGGCCCCAGCTATGCCTGCCTCTTTGTAGCTTACGTGGAACAGTCCCTCTTCCGCACCTACACAGGCCCCAAACCCCACCTCTTCCTCCGTTACATTGATGACTGTATCGGCGCCGCCTCTTGCTCCCCAGAGGAGCTTGAACAGTTCATCCACTTCACCAACACCTTCCACCCCAACCTTCAGTTCACCTGGGCCATCTCCAGCACATCCCTCACCTTCCTGGACCTCTCAGTCTCCATCTCAGGCAACCAGCTTGTAACTGATGTCCATTTCAAGCCCACCGATTCCCACAGCTACTTAGAATACACCTCCTCCCACCCACACTCCTGCAAAAATTCCATCCCCTATTCCCAATTCCTCTGCCTCCGCCGCATCTGCTCCCACGATGAGGCATTCCACTCCCGCACATCCCAGATGTCCAAGTTCTTCAAGGACCGCAACTTCCCCCCCACAGTGATCGAGAACGACTTTGACCGCGTCTCCCATATTTCCCGCAACACATCCCTCACACCCCGCCCCCGCCACAACCGCCCTAAGAGGATCCCCCTCGTTCTCACACACCACCCCACCAACCTCCGGACACAACGCATCATCCTCTGACACTTCCGCCATCTACAATCCGAACCCACCACCCAAGACATTTTTCCATCCCCATCCCTGTCTGCTTTCCAGAGAGACCACTCTCTCCGTGACTCCCTTGTTCGCTCCACTCTGCCCTCCAACCCCACCACACCTGGCACCTTCCCCTGCAACCGCAGGAAATGCTACACTTGCCCCCACACCTCCTGCCTCACCCCTATCCCAGGCCCCAAGATGACATTCCACATTAAGCAGAGGTTCACCTGCACATCTGCCAATGTGGTATACTGCATCCATTGTACCCGGTGTCGCTACCTCTACATTGGGGAAACCAAGCGGAGGCTTGGGGACCGCTTTGCAGAACACCTCCGCTCAGTTCGCAACAAACAACTGCACCTCCCAGTCGCAAACCATTTCCATTCCCCCTCCCATTCTTTAGATGACATGTCCATCATGGGCCTCCTGCACTGCCACAATGATGCCACCCGAAGGTTGCAGGAACAGCAACTCATATTCCGCCTGGGAACCCTGCAGCCTAATGGTATCAATGTGGACTTCACCAGTTTCAAAATCTCCCCTTCCCCCACCGCATCCCAAAACCAGCCCAGTTCGTCCCCTCCCCCCACTGCACCACACAACCAGCCCAGCTCTTCCCCTCCACCCACTGCATCCCAAAACCAGTCCAACCTGTCTCTGCCTCCCTAACCTGTTCCTCCTCTCACCCATCCCTTCCTCCCACCCCAATCTACCTACTAACCTCATCCCACCTCCTTGACCTGTCCGTCTTCCCTGGACTGACCTATCCCCTCCCTACCTCCCCACCTATACTCTCCTCTCCACCTATCTTCTTTTCTCTCCATCTTCGGTCCGCCTCCCCCTCTCTCCCTATTTATTCCAGAACCCTCACCCCATCCCCCTCTCTGATGAAGGGTCTAGGCCCGAAACGTCAGCTTTTGTGCTCCTGAGATGCTGCTTGGCCTGCTGTGTTCATCCAGCCTCACATTTTATCATCTTGGAATTCTCCAGCATCTGCAGTTCCCATTATCTCTCACTTGATCACTCTTCATTTCTTTGGTGGCTTTATTGGCAAATTGTCATGTTCTGCAACTTTGTGGTAATCTACATTAGTAAGGGAAGCTTCTGATTCATTGTAAGGGTTGAAAATATCAGAAGGTCTAGAAGGTGTTATAAAGTGCAGGGAATTATTCAAAATAGAATTTAGAAGAGCGATGAGGGGCATGAGAAAACACTTAAAAAAGTGAATAAAAGGATCTGATGGTTTGGGTTTTTTACTGGCCTTGTTAATCTGTGGAGTAGTTTGTAGTTACTGCTATAACTTTCCTTTGACATTTTTGTGTTTTTCAATCCAGTCTACATCCACATCTTCCAACTAATAAGTGACATTCTCAAACTTCCCAGCAGATGGTACACTCTCACTATGTGTGCTGAACTTCACTTGCCAATTATTTTCCCATTCTGCAAGTTTATTAATGTGCTCCTGTAATTGGCCTCTCAGTCCTGAAATATCCCTTCCCCCAACATCATTCTCAAAGTTAGAAAATTGGATAGGGATGGTCGCAACATTTAAGCAAACGTATTGGAAATATGCATGCAGTGGTTGACAGTAAGGCTTCTTAGATGGAAGTTAAAATTATTATTACTTTGATATTAAAATCATTTGAGTGTGGAAAGAGATACCAAATGTACTACTAACACAAACCAATACATCTTAAATGTTATCTATCACAATTGTGAAACTCTTGCTAATCAACCTTGCAGGCATTACTTACCAGAAACTGCATCATATTCTGCTGTAGATCCAGTGTTTAATGATGCAGTAAAATCATGCTCTATCAATCTGTACAGAGTGTCGCTGTCTTCAAATTCTTTTGCACTCAAAGGATTTAAAAACTTCTTGGCCATCAAATCTTTTGCTATGTCAATTGCTGCAGGCTTTTCTATGTTAAGTGAAGAAACATCAGTAAAAGGTACAAAGTATTCATTGTAGAATGCTTAATAATCCAAACACATAACAGATTCAAATGTAATATTAGTATTTTTGCTTAAAAAATTATCACATTGGTTTTCCCTACCACTCTTCTGCATATAAATATTGATGGCTTTATGAATATTGATTGCTTTTCTTCTCCCAGTCCTTCACCCTTCCCCTCTGCTATGGGAAGAAAAGAGATTACCTTTATCTGTTTGTTCTTGAAATAAAAACTTTGATCCTGAAATTTCCAAGGAATGGAATTCAGCAATACAGAGATTAGGTAGGAACGAGGAACTGAAGCAGAATATCAACCATGATCATATTGAATTTTGAAGCACGTTCAAGTGGCCATTTGGCTGACCCAACTTCTCATGCTCTTTCTTCTAAAACCATCTCCTTTCCTTTTTACCCCACCTAGAAATTTGTAATTGGAGGGTTCCTCGAGAATCCAGCACATATGTCACTTGCAGTAACTAAAGACATACTATAATTAATAGCTTAGCATTGACATCTTTACGCTCTTTTTCTATTTTTTAAATTCATTCACAGGATGAAGGCATTGCTGGCTAGGCCAGTACTTATTGCCCATCCCTAACTGCCCAGAATTAAGAGTCAATCACATAGCTGTGGGTCTGGAGTCGCATGTAGGCCAGACCAGGTGAAGGTGGCAGTTTCCTTCGCTGAAGGACATTAGTGAACAAGATAGGTTGTTCTGACAATCGCCAATGGATTTTAACGTTGTGATTTGGATGCAGGGTCATCATTATATTTTTCATTTCAGATTTTTTTTTCACAATCTACTGTGGCTGGATTCAAACTCCAGAATATTTATTACCTGGGTCTCTGGACTAACAGTCCAGCGATAATACCACTAGACCACTGCCTCCCCTAAATTGTTCACTGATTGATACAGGGAACAGGAAACAAAATGCAGCTAAGGCAACAATCGTGTTGACCACGATCCTAATGAATGGCACAGCAGACTTGAGCAGCCAACTGGCCTACTCCTGCTGCTATTTCTTTTATTCTACGTTATGTAGAGCATTCTGCATTTGGAAATGGGTGTAATAGGAAATAGAACATTATTCTATAATGGTCACATACAATCAGAATAAAGCATTCCATTATATATATAGTTCAATGTTAAATGCAGCATTAAAGGTTCCTCTGCTCTGTCCCACCTTAAAGGCACATAATGTTTCAGTTTAATTTGCTTCAAAACATAGTCTCAGATATGAAGTAATGAAGTGCTAAATCTATCAGTTTTCCATTTCAGTCATTCAAAATGGTCATTCCATTCATAAAACGTCATGAATCAAACCACCAGCAATCAGTTTGTGCTTAAAATAACCAAGTGTTTTTGCGTAAAAATCTGGATGAGGCACTTCTTGGTAACGTGTTAAGATTAAGTAATTGAACAAGAAAAGATTTGCCTAACACTGCAGACTGAATTGTATTCAAACTTTGACTACTTTTGCTTTACCAGCACATTGAAAAATAATTTTTGTTTTTGATATCTTTTCAGTGCTGTTTCCTTTATGGAAGCACAAATGAAGAAGATCACCTTGATTCTCAATGGATCTGTTAAAACATACATACAGCTATGTTCTGGGATTCTTGCAAATAAACGGCACGGTGGCTCAGTGGTTAGCACTGCAGCCTCACAGCGCCAGGGACCCGGGTTCGATTCCCACCTCGGGCCACTGTCTGTGTGGAGTTTGCACATTCTCCCTGTGTCTGCGTGGGTTTTCTCCGGGTGCTCCGGTTTCCTCCCACAGTCCAAAGATGTGCAGGCTAGGTAGATTGACCATGCTAAATTGCCCGTAGTGTTCAGGGGCGTGTGGATTATAGGGGGATGGGTCCGGGTGGGATGCTTCAAGGGCCAGTGTGGACTTGTTGGGCTGAAGGGCCTGTTTCCACACTGTAGGAAATCTAAAAAATACCAAGTACTGCAAATTGAAATGTTGTGTTAGAAAAGTCAGACTTTGTCTCTCTTTACCCTTCCACCACCAGCCCTTAATCTGCCACCTTGTCATCTCAGTATTCACATGCAAGAGAGATGATCCACACTTTATCCATTACCAATGTTGGCTTGCACACCTCCACACGTAGTTCTGCTATAATGTGTGTTTCTTTAACGTGATTGATCAATACTGGAGATAACGAGGTGTAGAGCTGGATGAACACAGCAAGCCAAGCAGCATCAGAGGAGCAGTGAAGTTGACGTCTTGGGTCTGGACCCTTCTTCAGAAATCCTCAGAAATGAATAGTGGATGCTGTTTGGATTACACAAAGTTTCTGCTGTTGAGGTACAGCAATTTTTTGTGGGATTTCTCTATAATGTGATTTCCTATGGATTTTTCGAAAGCACAATTTTCTATACCATGATGTCATGAAAGAATGCAACTATCGCGTTGTAGAAGAATTACCTGTATACATTTATTTCAGTGGCATGACTTTACAGGTGGTGGAGATTCTTGCTCTTTGCAGCGGAAGAATTGCTGAAAAACCCAAATTGTTCTGGGGAGGGAAGCTGCCACACAAATATTAAATGATCTGAGGAGTGCTAATTGGCTTGAGATGTGTCTTCTGCCTCATCAGGGAGAAACTCCCATGTCTGAGAGATGTGGACCAATGTAATGGGGGCAGCTCTCTCCTCTCCTGCCCCCACCCTCTTCCTGCTGCATGGTTAATGCTGGTACTGGATGCAGTCCTCAAAGAGGAACAGCCAGGAGCAGAATGACAGGTAAAGTGAGGGGATGAACAGGAGATGTCCTCATGGGGTCCAAGATAATAGGCCCCAAGGACTGGGAGAGGAGTCACAGGGTGCACAGAGTGAGGGAGTGGAAGGAAATCTCTGATCACAGCAGGGGATCTATGAAGGAGACTTTTCCCCTGCTCTTCCCACCACTCCCCCATTCCCACCTGGAGGCCCAATCAAGTTTATCTATCACACACACACACACTCCCACCTCCTGGAAAAAAATAGCCAGACGAGGAAGTAATGTGCCCATTATTTTGTCACTTGATGGCCTCAATTGGCATAAGGGTGTATGAGGCTTCACCTGCAGCCTATTATAAAGCAGCCAGATTGGGTGTGGCTGGGTAGATGGCAGGATTATCCCAGCATGGCCCCTTCCCAATGTGGCTCTTCTTACTGTCCAACATGCTGCCCCCTCACATGCCATACTCCCATTATATGAGGAGGGATTTTCACATTCTGAACATTATCAGCCAACTTCGCTGTTGAAAGTAGCCTGTTTCCCCCATCTAACTCCCTGTAAGTATCAGATTCATACTTCAGTTTCTGTCTCATGCCACCTGAAACTGGTGCTGTAAACAATGGAAGGTTACATTAGGCAATTGGAAAATCACAAGGCAATTTTTTTTCTGAAAGTGCTGCGTCATGCTGCTGTCTGGAACAAGTTCAACATGCTGTTGAACTGAACAAAGTGGAGACGTGGAAACAGCACTTTGCTGCCTTTTCTAATAAAAACAAAAACCCACAGTTTAAAACAAAAATTTACTCCTGTAAAAATTGTACATGTAAAGTGTGGATAAAAAAACTTCTACATTTTGATTAATTAATGGTGGCATCTGAGCTCCTGTGACTTGTGACTTGAAGAAACTTCTGAGAATTTTTAAATGTTATCATTGCACAATATCAAACCTCTAAGGTTTAGGAGTAGATCCGTAGCTTGGGTTGTGGGTGTTTAGGTTGGTTGGCTCGCCGAGCTGGTTTGTTGTTCCGCAGACGTTTCATTACCGTGCTTGGTAACATCCTCAGTGAAGCCTCTGATGAAACATCGGTATGTTTTCCTGCTTGGTTTTTAAACTCTGGGGTCCGTTGCGATGGAGTGCCTCACTTTGGGGTTGAATTCAATGTATTTATTAATAGCATGCTTTGTTGATGCCATGCTTCCAGGAATGCTCGTGCTTGTCTCTGCCTATCCTGTCCCAGGATCTTGGTGTTGTCCCAGTTGAAGTCATGGTTCTCCTTGTCCATGTGGATTGAGATGAGTGAGTATTGGTTGTGTCAATGTAGTGTTTCTCGCCGTCTCTGCAGGGGATCTTGTAGATGACATTGGCAGGGAGTGGGTCTTTAGTTCGGGTGAGCACTTGTCATACGGTTCATGTGGGTTTGTGTGCCACTCTGATGCCCAGCAGTCGTAGACGTCTTGTGGTGAGTTCTGACGTGTTCCTGATGTAGGGTAGTGTGATGAGTGTGTCAGGGCATGTGGAATATTTCTGATGCTGTGTCTGTAGGCATCTCCCAACCCAGTTCTTTGGATATCCATTATCCTTGAACACTTGGAAGAGGTATTCCTCCTCCTCTTGGTGGAGTTCCATGTTGCTGCAGTGTGTTTAAAAACTAGGTGGGAAAACACACCAATGCTTCATCAGAGGCTGCACTGAGGATGTTACAAGTATGGTGACGAAACATATGCGGAACAACAAACCTGCTTGGCGAGCCAACCAACCTCAACATCAAACCTCTGTACGCTACTGAGAGATGGGACATGCTTGCTTGAATGATTTTTCAAATCATGATGTGTGCGAGGAGCTTCACCTAGCAGACTCACCAAGGTTTTTGATTTCCATCAGCCAGTTGATTAATTTCTTCCCAGTGAAGGTGTTTTGATGCATTTTCAGACAAGACCAGTGATTGCCAATAATACCACTTTCCTTAAATTCCAAGACCAGGTCGGCATATTCATCTCTTTTGCTTTTCAATTCTGTAAAAGAAGTAAAATACACTTACATTTTCAAATACAGATGCATTAAAATCACTTTAATAGTATCTACTTCCCAACATTGCATTCTTATATTTGTTTTCTTTCTATAAAATGCCATCTGGAACAAACAAGACATTCGGGAACTGATTTGGGGCAGCACAATGGCTCAGTGATTAGCACTGTAGCCTCAAAGTGCTAGGGTCCTATTTGTGTGGAGTTTGCACGTTCTCCCCATGTCTGCGTGTTTCCTCTGGGTGCTTTGGTATCCTTCCACGTCCAAAGATGTGTGGGTTAGGTGCACTGGCAATGCTAAATTGCCTATAGTGTCCAGGGACGTGCAGGCTAGGTCGATTAGCTATGGGAAATGCAGGGTTACAGGGACAGGGTAGGGGCCTGGATCTGGTTGGGCTACTGTTCAGAGGGCTGGTGTGGACTAGATGGGCCGAATGGGCTCCTGCTCTGTAGGAGTTCTATGATTCTATCAATCTGACTTATGTGCCATTATAAAGTGAAACAATGCAGCAAAACTGAATTATCAAGGGCAAATTAAGCTCAATAATTAATGTTTTTCCCTGTCAATTACATTTCTGTTTCAGGGAATGTCTAAGTCCATTTCACTGACAAAACTTTGCATCAAAGCCAAAGTTGTTTTCTATCCCTGGCCAACTACTCTTAATCATGTACACGGCTGTCCCTAATCAAGACAGCTCTCTGCTTCTTCCTCGAAAAGAGGCATGAACAGACCCCATTTGGCACAACTTCCTCAGTCCTGAAGAAGGGTAATACCCGAAACTGCTGTTGACTGCTGCATTCCTTCACATGCTGCCTCGCCTGCTGTGTTCTTCCAGCCTCCTGTTTGTCTACCTTGGATTCCAGCATTTGCCGTTTTTTTTGTCTCCCTTTCACTGAATTTGTTCTTCCTTTGAAAACTTCCACAAAATCTAAACAGCATAATTATTCCATCAAATCAAGTAAATTTATCACTCAAATTGTGATGAAATCCATTTCCAGCATTCTGCAAGAATGTAACCTTCCATGTACATTCAGTTCCAAGGGAGCTCCATTTGACTGTTTCAAAGCATTAATGACATGCAATTCTGGCCAGCATTGGGGAAGGTTTAGGAATAACCGAAGAAGAGTTCAAATGATACAGATAATTGCAGAAAGACAAACATAGAACTGATGTCGGGAAAGATGCAATTCACTACAATTCTGAGAAGGCAATCAAACTACTCATGATTCTGTGTAGAAGAATTGATAAGCAATCAACAGCAATTGAATAGCTCCCCCTCCCATTCTTTAGATGGCATGTCCATCATGGGCCTCCTGCAGTGCCACAATGATGCCACCCGAAGGTTGCAGGAACAGCAACTCATATTCTGCTTGGGAACCCTGCAGCCCAATGGTATCAATGTGGATGTCACCAGCTTCAAAATCTCCCCTTCCCCCACTGTATCCCAAAACCAGCCCAGTTCGTCCCCTCCCCCCACTGCATCACACAACCAGCCCAGCTCATCCCCTCCTCCCATTGCATTCGAAAACCAGCCCAAACTGTCTCTGCTTCCCTAACCTGTTCTTCCTCTCACCCATCCCTTCCTCCCACCCAGAGCCGCACCTCCATTTCCTACCTACTAACCTCATCCCACCTCCTTGACCTGTCTGACTTCCCTGGACTGACCTATCCCCTCCCTACCTCCCCACCTATACGCTACTCTCCACCTATCTTCTTTTCTCTCCATCTTCGGTCCGCCTCCCCCTCTCTCCCTATTTATTCCAGAACCCTCACCCCAGCCCCCTCTCTGATGAAGGGTCTAGGCCCGAAACGTCAGCTTTTGTGCTCCTGAGATGCTGCTTGACCTGCTGTGTTCATCCAGCTCCACACTTTATTATCTTGGATTCTCCAGCATCTGCAGTTCCATTATCACTCACACAGCAATTGAATAACTTTCTGTTAGACCCCAGGTAGCTGTATAAGAACTACCAGGCAGCTAAGTGTTGGAGTCAGGGCTCAGGAATTAAAATAGGTGGAAGGTCACTGGTTCTGTGTTGAGGGAAGAGGTTAGGGGCTTAAGAGAAGCTTATGAGCATTAATAGTTCAGCTGAGACAGTGGGGTGAAAAAGCTCACATATAGTATTCGTTTGGTGCAAATGAACAAGTGTGGAGATCAGGGAAAAAAATTTCTCCAAGTCAAAGCTGTGGCTATGCGTACATCAATGTGTCTCTTTGTGGGACACGTGGAATTGTTCCAACCCTGCTTGGGCTGCCCCCAACACGTAAATCTTCTCCCGGTACATTAATAATAACATTGCTACTGCTTTTTGCATGTGTCCAGAATTGGAAAGATTCATTGATTTTACTCCCATTTTCCATCCGTGTCTCACCTTCACTTTACTTGAATTCACTGTTTCCATTTCTGGAGATAGGCTATCCATCAATATCTGTTACAAATGCACAACTCCTTAACCACACCCTGCCACCTACCCATCGCGGACAGGGCAGTCGGCCGTGTCTGATCTGTTAGTTACACTCCTGCCCTCAACCCTTCTTCCCACACCTCCCTGACCAGCGATAGGCCTCCCCTGTCCTCACTTTCCATCCACCACTCAGTGCATTTTAAGAGGATCATCCTTTGCCATTACTGCCACCTCCAGAAGGATATCCTTAGCAAACATACCTTTCTCTCTCCTCCAATATCAGCATTCCGTCAGCACTGTTCCCTACACAACATTCTGGTCCACTCTGCTATCAGTCTTAACACTGAATAGGAATTGCCATGATGGCGTGAGGCAATCTCAGAAGTTAATACTTGCCCTTTCACCTCCTCCTTCCTCATGCTGTCTTTGAACTATCTGAGACATCCTCTTGCTCCAGTATTGCAGTTATACCCCTTAATCAGACTACTTCCCCATATTCCTTTCTTTTCTATCTTTCCTGAATAAATTATACCCAGAAATATTTAAACCTAGCCTTGTGCTTTCTTGAGCCAGATCTCTTCTGTTGCCACATCATATTTTGACATGGCAATCTGCACCTGTAACTCCCCAGCCTTATTTATTGTACACCATGCATCACATACATGCACGGCTACTCTGTTTTTGATTTGATATTTTTCTCCCTTTCTCCAACTTCATCTGTTAACTTATTAAACTCCATGCTAGTGACAGCTGTATTCCTCAGCATTTTTCAAGCCCTGGTAAATCTGAGACAAAGTTTTTATTAAGCAAAGGCATTAAGGAGTATGGACCAAAGACAGGTATGTGGAGTTGTGCTACTGATCAGCCATGATCTTACTGAACGCTGGAACAGGCTCGTAGTGCTGAATGGCTTACTCCTGTTCTTACATTCCTCTACCATTCTCCCTTGGTTCCCAGATCCCTGCCAAATCAGATTGAAACCCTCCCAAAAGCATTAGCAAAACTGCAAGAACCTTTGTCTCAGCTTTGTTCAGGTGCAACTTGTCTGTCTTCAACAGGCGTCCATCTTCCCAACGGCCAGTGCCAATATGCCAGGAATCTAAAATCCTCAATTTGACACCAATTTTTCCAGACACAAATTCACCTGCCTCATCCTGCAATTTCTGTACTCACTTGCATATGGCACTGGGAGTAATCCAGAGATTAAAACTTTGTGATCTACTTTCTAACTTTCTACATACCTCCCTAAATTCTGATTGTAGAATCACATGCCCTTCCTACCAATGTCATTGGTACTGAATTGGACCACAAGGATTCCCCACTTTCATGGTTAACAGGGACCTTTCCATATGCGACCCATCTCTTGCACTTCTGTCCTCAGAACTCCTCTTTCCTCCCACTACAATGATGGTGCCCATTTGGTCCCCACTTACCACCTACCAGCCTCCGCATCCAAAAGATGGTCAGCTATAATTGTATCAGAGATAATGGGAACTGCAGATGCTGGAGAATCCAAGATAATAAAGTGTGGAGCTGGATGAACACAGCAGGTCAAGCAGCATCTCAGGAGCACAAAAGCTGATGTTTCGGGCCTAGACCCTTCATCAGAGAGGGGGATGGGGTGACGGTTCTGGAATAAATAGGGAGAGAGGGGGAGGCGGACCGAAGATGGAGAGAAAAGAAGATAGGTGGAGAGGAGAGTATAGGTGGGGAAGTAGGGAGGGGATAGGTCAGTCCAGGGAAGACGGACAGGTCAAGGAGGTGGGATGAGGTTAGTAGGTAGGAAATGGAGGTGCGGCTTGGGGTGGGAGGAAGGGATGGGTGAGAGGAAGAACAGGTTAGGGAGGCAGAGACAGGTTGGACTGGTTTTGGGATGCAGTGGGGGGAGGGGAAGAGCTGGGCTGGTTGTGTGATGCAGTGGGGGGAGGGGTCGAGCTGGGCTGGTTTTGGGATGCGGTGGGGGAAGGGGAGATTTTGAAGCTGGTGAAGTCCACATTGATACCATTGGACTGCAGGGTTCCCAAGCGGAATATGAGTTGCTGTTCCTGCAACCTTCGGGTGGCATCATTGTGGCACTGCAGGAGGCCCATGATGGACATGTCATGTAAAGAATGGGAGGGGGAGTTGAAATGGTTCGCGACTGGGAGGTGTAGTTGTTTGTTGCGAACCGAGTGGAGGTGTTCTGCAAAGCGGTCCCCAAGCCTCCGCTTGGTTTCCCCAATGTACAGGAAGCCACACCGGGTACAATGGATGCAGTATACCACATTGGCAAATGTGCAGGTGAACCTCTGCTTAATATGGAAAGTCATCTTGGGGCCTGGGATAGCGGTGAGGGAGGAGGTGTGGGGGCAAGTGTAGCACTTCCTGCGGTTGCAGGGGAAGGTGCCGGGTGTGGTGGGGTTGGAGGGCAGTGTGGAGCGAACAAGGGAGTCACGGAGAGAGTGATCTCTTCGGAAAGCGGACAAGGGTGGGGATGGAAAAATGTCTTGGGTTTTTTCACCTCCAATTGGATCCTGTGACCAAACACATATACCCCTCCTATTCCTTGTCAGCATTCGTTGGGACCATTCCCTCCAGGACTTTCAGCAGCACACTTCCTCCATTCCCAACATCCTCTCACACTCCCATGCCACTGTCCTATGCAATCTCAGAAAGTATAATAACTGTCGTTTACTTTCTCCCTCCTCACTATCCAAGGCACCTGTCATACCCTCCATTTGAAGCAGCGATTTACATGCACTTCATTCAAACTAGTCTTGTTGACAATGTGGTCTCCTCTACACTAGGGATGCGAAGCACAGGCTTAGTGATCACTTTGCTCAATTCGCAAAAATGACCCTGAGCTTTCAGTTGTGTGTCACTTCAACACACCTCCGTGTTTCCACACCAACATTTCTGTCGCGAGCCTGCTGTAGTGTTCCAGCAATCCTCAGTACAAGCTTGAAGAACAACGTCTCATTTTCCACTTAGGAACCCTGTACCTCCTCGGGTTCAACATTGCATTCAACTTTTGAGCCTGATTCCATCTTTCCATGACTTTTTATCCACCCTACACCTGGTCATGTTAACACATGGTTTGTTTTTAGCACAGTCACCTAGTCCCATGTACTCCTAGGTCCATAATCACCTTATGTGAATGGCATTCAACACAGCTAACCCATTTTCTCATTCTTAGCTCTTATTACCACTTATTCAGTTTTCCTTCTCTTCTGCTATCCTTAATCTCCTTTCTTACCTACCCCTTTCATATCTCTCTCTCTCTCTCTGGGCTCCTTCTCCACCTATCCATTCACCTCTGCTGTTCACTCCCACTGTTCCCTTTCTCCCCCCACCATTCCTTTCCCTTCTCTCAGTGGACTGAAGAGCCTTTGTCTGCACTTATGAGCTCCAGGACTCTGTTTCAAGTTTTCCCAATGTTTAGTGCCTCATTCAGGTGGATCATTTTAATGTTGTTATTTAACAATACTATAATATTTTATAAATTGAGGCATCCTTCATTCAGTCTGGAATATTTCAGGATACATTGAATACTTTTCTGCTTTTAGTATTCAACTGAACGTAGACCGAATATAAAACAAAAGTTACACACAGCAGCCTGTCATATTTGGCTGGTGTACTCACCTTAATAGTTATATTTAATTATGCATGTTATTTACTTTTCTACTTACCTTCAGTTGCTTTTTTTACAGCAGTTTCTGGTTCAGGGATTGGTGGTGCATCAGGAGGTACTGGATTATTTTTAACTGTGTCAATCAGCCTGTCAAGTTCATCTTTTGACTGGTGAAAAAAGGAGCAATTTAGTTTCTTATTACTGTACTGCAGTAATCTGAAAAAGGTACATTGCAATGTTCATTTGTAGAACTGCTCATAGCTTTTAATCCAACAGAAAGCTGTTGAGACAGTTGTATAAACACAGATGTATTCCTAGAAGTGGCCATTCTTAAGATATTGCCATCAAACATTTCAAATTGTGATAATCGGTAGAAATCTTCTGTCCACAAGAAAACTTGCATTCTATTAGGTACCTTTAAAGCAAAACTTATTACCTTTGTACAGCCAACTTTCTAGTCATTTATTTTCCATTTCTCCATCTATTCCTTCCTTATTGAGACAATGACAGCATTAATTTAGTAATCAGTATGCTCCTGTAATAAGTTGGAACATGAAGGAGGAAGTAATTCAAGCATGTCAGAAAGGCCTGTGATAATCATGACAGATTTTAATGGAAGGACGGAATCAGGCCTAAAAGTTAGAGGGGCCTCATTTAATCAGCTGTTAGTGCACTCAAAGTTTTTTTTATTGGATATGCACCTAATTCTATTCATTGTTAGTTTTCATATTGTTGGGACACAGGTTATCTCCAAAGCTGTAATGAAGGGTCATCTAAAACATTAATTCTCCACAGATTCTAATTGAGTATTTCTAGCACTTGCTGTTTTTATTTAACTTATATTGCTTTGCTTTTCTGTGAAAATCACTGCACAGTGACAATCTCAGCTAGATTTCTAACTACAATTTATATTACTCCTTATTCACACCAGCATACTGGTTATTAAGTTAATGCAGCAAACACTGCGAACATTCAGGCAGCATAGGTGGAGAGAGAAACAAAAATGTTGTCTGGCCTGATGATTTGCACAGCTTTTTTTTTGTCTTACACAATAGTATATTGAACCAAGAAGGGCAGAGGCAAATGAACCTTAAAAGATTTCAAATATTTTGTAACGTCAGAACAGGTTGAACCAGTTGATTCAACAGAATGGATATCTGTTCTATCTGCTGATGCAGAAAGATGCAAAAAAGATTAAAACTTTCAACGCCTTAGGGACTATTCACAAACTACAATAGTTGGTAAACTGCTTTGCTTTCACATCAATGTTCCCATCTTTCAGTTTATAATTACATACTCTCAACACAGAACAAAATTATCCTTGACAATCTAATAAAGCTGCAACAGATGAGGTGAACCAGTTTGTACTTTGACATTTTAATTCAGAGATAGATCACAACACTTAATGGACTTTGAGGCACCTTTTAATTTTCGCAATATCCATTAACCCAGCACAGTCACTTTGGCAGTTTTCTTCTCTGATACTAACATTTTTGTCCTTGAATAAACAAATAAAAGTGCTAGTTACATTGACGCTTGAACAAACAAAATGGAAACATCCTATTCACTTATTGTATTACCATATGATTGTATGTTTATAAACAATTATACTTACCAAATTCATGAAATCATTGTTTCCACCAACATGGATGTTGTTAAAGAAGATTTGCGGTACAGTTAAGCGCCCAGTGAGATTGATAATCTGTTGATGCATCTCAGGACTTTCCTTTATATTGACTTCAACAAACGGGAGACCCAGATTATTCAAGTGAGCTTTGGCCCGTATGCAATGAAGACACCCTGTAATAGTGTAAACTGTAATCCTGCCTTCTAATTCCTGCAGGGCCACGGGCTCCTCCGTCTCCATTTCAGATTTGTTGTCTGAAGAATGTATTGCCAATCCGCATTTGTTTTTATCCTGCTGTGGACTTTTTTCACAGCTGCCTTGTGCAGTAAGTCATTAACTGTGGTGTATAAACACTGCTTTCCTTGGGTTCCTTCCTTTCCCTGTCCCCGGCAATGAATTCTCAATTTCTGAAATAAACAATGGTCATAAATGAGCTCAGATTACAGGGAAAAAATGTTTGTATTTAAGTGCTGCGTTTCACAGCCTCAGGTCATTTTAAAACACGTCACAAAAGTAAGTTACTTTTGAAGTGAGATCACCTATCTCACATTACCCTGGTACACTCAAGCACAGACAATTAAAAAAATGTTCACTCCCTAAACTCTGTTCTTACTTCCTATAACCACTGAACATTTTACCACTTTTAACACAGAAATAAAGTTTATCCCAAGTTGGTAAAATAGTAATATCATTCTCTAAAATAAAATGGGAATTGTAGACAATGTATAGAACATACTACAATAAATAAGTTGGGATTTCTACATATTTTGATGGTTATACATGTTGGTGCAGATCTTCCCACTGTATTGAGCTGATAGTGTGGGTTTGAATTTTAAGGTTTCCCAATGTTAATCGATTCAGGTGAAAAGTCAAAGAGTCCAGCAGAGATGCTGTTAAGCAAGCTGAGCAGACAAATGCATATATCTGAAGGTAGCTCAGTGGTTATGTTACTACATCACAAGTCAGATGTTATTACTGGACAAGTGAGATCCCAGGCTGAAACCTAACTGAATAGATCATATTTGATTTTGTTTGATTTCAACATTGACCTCTTGATGAAATGCAAGTACAACTGAAGTTTCTTAACAAACGAAATGAAGATAAAATAGAATAAAGCAATCTACTTATAACAAAATTCAAAGATTTTTAAACAGACTGTAAAAATATAATCCTATTAATCCTAAAACACTCCTTTATAAACAGTCCATTTATGTCTGGCTAAAGTACATTCACTTTCTTCCTCCAAATCATTAATATTTATTGTAAACAATCGTGGTCTCAGCACTGATCGCTGTGGGACCCCACTGTTTACTGGTCACAAACCTGAAAAAAAAACTCCTTGTCTTAACTTTCTGATGAGGGGTTTAGGCCCAAAACGTCAGCTTTTGTGCTCCTGAGATGCTGCTTGGCCTGCTGTGTTCATCCAGCTCCACACTTTGTTATCCCTGTCTTAGCTCACTGTTTCCTGCCCATTAGTCAATTCTCTATTAAGACCATAAGACATAGGAGTGGAAGTAAGGCAATTCGGCCCATCGAGTCCACTCCACCATTTAATCATGGCTGATGGGCATTTCACATCCACTTATCCGCACTCTCCCCGTAGACCTTAATTTCTTGATCTCGCAAGAAATTATCAATCTCTGCCTTGAAGACATTTAACATCCCGGTCTCCACTATGCTCCATGGCAATGAATTCCACAGGCCCACCACTCTCTAGCTGAAGAAATGTCTCCTCACTTTCATTCTAAATTGACCCCCTCTAATTGTAAGGCTATACCCATGGGTCCAAGTCTCCCCACCTAACAGAAACAACTTCCCAGCGACCACCCTTTCTAAGCCATGTTTATCAATATTCTTATCAATACACTACCTCCAACACCATGGCCTCTTATCTCATGCCTGTTGTGAGGTACAGTGTTGAATGCCTTCTGGAAGTCCAAATACAGTACATATTCTGATTCACCTCTATCCACTCTGGTTAAAATTTCCTCAAAAAACTCAAATAAATTAGTCGGACATGATTTCCCTACTACAAAACCATGCTGATTCTACTTGATTAGATTATGACTTTTCAAATGTGCTGTTATTCCTTACTTAATAAGTAATTCCAACATTTTTCCAATAACAAGATGTTACTCTAATCAGTTTGTAATTGCCCACATTTTGCTTTCCTCCCTTTTTGAATAGGGGTGACACATTGGATTCTGGAGAAATACCAGAAAAATGCCAAAGATTTTTAGAAAATTACAAGAAAGGATCCACTTTTTTAGGATCGTATGGTGCAAGGTATTATCGTGGACTGTTTACCCACCAGGAACAGGAGGGAGGCAAGTGTTACAAGATCAAAGTGGGTGGCCCAGCTGTTACTGTTGATGAATGTGGGGAAATGACCCAGCAGGGGCAGAGGGTACAGACAATTAGTGAAATCAGGGTCTTGTGGTGGGAGACAGTGAGTGAGGCAAGATATTGCAGCCATTAGTGACAGTGGCAGATCATGAGTTTTAGTAGGAGGTAGGTCAAGTGGCAGAGATCCAGTCAGTGTCAGGTACCAGAGAGAAGATGATTGGACTTATCCTGGAAGAATGGAGATCATTGAACTTCTTCCTACAGGGCTGAGCATTCCTCCAGATGGCTGAGACTCCTTTAATCGAGGTGGCAATCGCAGCCTAGGCTGCATGGTCTGGTGTCGTGGCCTTCACTGCTAGTCCTGGAGTAAGACGAAGTCCTATTTCTGCACTATACCACCCAGCAGGACCTCTAAGTCCCTTCCCTCAAAACATGCACTAATTTCCCTCTGTCTGCCACATCTCAGTCAGGAATCATGAAGGACAGCTCTGGACTGACAGTGTTTGTCTGGGTGTACAATGGGCTTACAAAGATACAGTGGGCACAAGGAATATCATTGTTATAGTGGATAGGTGCTAAGTGGCAAGATGTTCTGGAATGATGCATGATAAGATAGGGTAGGAATCGGATGGAGACATGCCACAGGGGCTTGCTAGGCAATTAATGAGCCGAGTTTGGTAAGATTCAGCAAAAAAGCTAGGCCTGAAGGCAAAAAAAAGTTCAAAACTTAGCCAAAAAAGATTCAACACAGTTGAACTGATCTATGTCTTAGCCCGACATACCAGTTCACTTCAGCTGGCTCACCTTTATAGCCACATAGTTGTCTTTATTTAAGTTGAAAAGATTCGTCTTAGAACCAAACTTCTCTTTTCCAAATTGAAAGTAAAATTCAATCATATTGTGGTTACATAATCTCTATCATTTCAGTATCATTTTGAGAGTTTATCTGACCCTAATTAAATTTGTTCATAGCATATTTAATTTATTTTTCTGTTTTTTTTCATTTTAGATTTCCTCTGCATTTTTAATTGACTACTTTCAGTCTCTTTTCTAAAGTCATCATATTCTCTTTCAGTCACATTTCTCTATTGTTTATAAACATTGTGAATGTCTTTTTCTTCAGATTTAATCTACTTTTAATTATAGATGCTATTTAACTAACAAGTGAACTCTATTGATTTCTTATTACTGCTGTTGATCTATTATGGCACTTTTTTTTATTTTCACTGTACCAGTGGAAGGTGGTGTCAACTGCCTCGCCCACCAGTGAGCCAACTGAGTCTCCTCCACGATAATTATCACTTAAGACCCTCACCTGACAGAACAAGCATTTAACTGATAGCGAGAAATGTCCACTCCAAGCATCTAGCTGTTGGTTTTCACTGGACAGGTTAATGGTGAGCAGGGGAAAGGATCCCTAGAGCCTGTTAGATACAATCCTCAAAAGGACAATCCTGTATCTCCAATCAAGACGTTCTACGCACTGTGCTAAGTGTCCGTATTAAGAATTAAACATATACAAATGCAATCATAATAACCAATTTTGGATAATTCATCATGTAGGTAATTGAGATAAGTGTTGAGATTTTAGCATAGATAACTGTGTACAAACTCGATGTTACAATTTGCAACAGTTTAAATGCTTTTTAAAATTACTTCTTAAAAAAAACTTACAGAGCCAACATGTTCCAGTAACTTAGTGGATTGGACCATTTAAGACCTGTAGAGAAGAACACACTGCAAATAAGACCTCTTCAAAATATCCAATATTTTTCTCCAAAATTTCTCTTCTTTCTGAAGACTTATGTAAGTCAATTTCAGCGGAATTAGTAGCGACTCAAGTAATGACTTGAAATGTGTTCTGAATGTCCTGCTTCATTTTGAGGAACAAAAAGAGAAATTCCACTAAATTCAGACAATATTCTTAGATTAAAGGACTCACACAATGGTTCTAAATTCCATTCAGAGCCAGCAAACCAGCTCATCAAGGTTACAGGCACTGTGATTGTTTTCAGATAATACTGTCTGGACAAGATAAACATGATTGGGGAGAACGTAATGGCACAATAGTTTATCTAGTAGCATAAACATTGCTAATTATTTAAGACTGCAAAGTTAAAGGGAAAAATAGTGAGTCAACAGGTTCAGCTTTCCCCTGACAGTGTTATCTCATTTAACATGACTGGCATAGAACAGTAGAGCACAGGAAAAGGCCATTTGGCTCACCATGTCCCAGCTGACCATGATGCCATTCTAAACTAATCCCATTCACTTGCACACAGCCCATATCCCTCTTCTCCCTGCCTGTTAATTTATTTGTCTAAATAACTCTTAAACATTGCTATCATTTACACTCCTACCACCTCCCTTGGCAGTGCCTTTCAGGCACATACAACCCTCTGTGTAAAAAAAAAAGTGCCTCACACATCTTTAAACTTTCTTTCTTTCACCATAAATCTATGTCCCCTAGTACATGCCATTTCCACCCTGGGAAAAAGACTGACTATCACTCTATCCATGCCTATCATAATTTTATTATCTTCTATCAGGTCACCCCTGGCCTCCAACTCTCCAGCAAAAACAATCCAAGTTTGATCAACATCTCCTTATAGTTAATTTACTCCAATCCAGGCAACATCCTGGTAAACCTCTTCTGCACCTTCTCCAAAGCCTCCACATCCTTTCTCTAATGTGACGGCCAAAACTGCACACAATACTCCAACTGTGGGCTGACTAAAGTTTTATACCACAACTTTTATACTCAATGCACTGACTAATGAAGCTTGCCAAATGCCTTCTTTATCACTTTATCCACTTCTGCTGCTGCTTTCAAGGAGCTATAGACTTGCACCCCAAGGTCCTGCTGTATCTTTGCTCCTAAGAATCCTGCCATTTACTGTATACTTTCCTCTTGTTTTTGACTTCCTAAAATTTGCATCACCTCTCACTTGTCTAGATTAAACTCCCATCTGCAATTTTCTGCCCAACTTTCCAACTGATTTATATCTTGCTGAATCCTTTAAAAACGTTCCTCAGTATTCACAGGTTCACCAATTCTTGTGTTATATGCAAACTTACTAATTTGACTATTGACATTTATATCCAAATCATTTATATAGATTTCAAACAAGAGATCTAACATTGATCCTTGTTGAACACTAATGATCATAGACAGCCAGTCAAAAAAACAGCTCTCCTCAACAATCTCTATGACCAAGCCAATTTTGTATCTAACTTACAAACTCACCATGGATTTCATGTGACTTAATCTTCTGGACCAGCATCCACTGAGGGACTTTGTCAAGAAAGACACCATCCACTGCCCTACCTTCATCAATCATCTTCATCACTTCCTAAAAACTTCAATCAAATTGGCGAGATTAGACTTCCCCCACACAAAACCACACTGACTACCCTTAATAAGTCATTTTTTTCCAAGTGCAAGTAAATCTCGTTCCTAAGAATTTTCTCCAATAATTTCCCTGCCCTGATGGAAGGCTCACCGATCTATGATTTCCTGGTTTATTCCTACTGCCCTTCTTACACAATGGAAGCACACTGGACATTCTCTAACCTTCTTAAACTTTTCATAACTGACTCTGAAAAATTGCTATAAAATGAGTGTCAACTTGTTTGGTCAAACACGCAAATAGAAAGATTAAAGAGTCTTTGCAAAATAAAATGTAAAAAAAATGGGGGCCTGAATATTTGCAGAGCACTGATTTCCAGCAGATCCCAATTTTACTGTTGGATTAGTAGGATAGGGTATGTCTTTCTCACACTACACACAAACACACACTAGAGAAACAAAACACTGCAGGTTCATTTACACTCAGTACAAACTGCCTGAATTTTCACTGTAGCAAGGGCCTTAATCCATTGTGTGGGAATCACAATTCTTAAGAGCAGACATTGATTGTTGTAATGATTATGCATAGAAAATGTTAAAATGCAAAGTTATTTAAATCTCCAACCCTTTAAAAAATTTTAAAAGCCTGCCTTTGATGATGACCTTATTGTAAGTATAATAGCTTTTTGCTGACATTTCCCAAAGGGCTATCATGTCATTGTTAATGCTTAACTGCTTTTCATTACATATAATTCAGAAGGTCAGGAGGAATGGGATACAGGGGAACTTAGCTGCTTGGATACAGAATTGGCTGGCCAACAGAAGACAGCGAGTGGTAGTAGAAGGAAAATATTCTGCCTGGAAGTCAGTGGTGAGTGGGGTTCCACAGGGCTCTGTCCTTGGGCCTCTACTGTTTGTAATTTTTATTAATGACTTGGACGAGGGAATTGAAGGATGGGTCAGCAAGTTTGCAGACGACACAAAGGTCGGAGGTGTCGTTGACAGTGTAGAGGGCTGTTGTAGGCTGCAGCGGGACATTGACAGGATGCAGAGATGGGCTGAGAGGTGGCAGATGGAGTTCAACCTGGATAAATGCGAGGTGATGCATTTTGGAAGGTCGAATTTGAAAGCTGAGTACAGGATTAAGGATAGGATTCTTGGCAGCGTGGAGGAACAGAGGGATCTTGGTGTGCAGATACATAGATCCCTTAAAATGGCCACCCAAGTGGACAGGGTTGTTAAGAAAGCATATGGTGTTTTGGCTTTCATTAAGAGGGGGATTGAGTTTAAGAGTCGTGAGATCTTGTTGCAGCTCTATAAAACTTTGGTTAGACCGCACTTGGAATACTGCGTCCAGTTCTGGGCGCCCTATTATAGGAAAGATGTGGATGCTTTGGAGAGGGTTCAGAGGAGGTTTACCAGGATGCTGCCTGGACTGGAGGGCTTATCTTATGAAGAGAGGTTGACTGAGCTCGGTCTCTTTTCATTGGAGAAAAGGAGGAGGAGAGGGGACCTAATTGAGGTATACAAGATAATGAGAGGCATAGATAGAGTTGATAGCCAGAGACTATTTCCCAGGGCTGAAATGGCTAGCACGAGGGGTCATAGTTTTAAGCTGGTTGGTGGAAAGTATAGAGGGGATGTCAGAGGCAGGTTCTTTACGCAGAGAGTTGTGAGAGCATGGAATGCGTTGCCAGCAGCAGTTGTGGAAGCAAGGTCATTGGGGTCATTTAAGAGACTGCTGGACATGCATATGGTCACAGAAATTTGAGGGTGCATCCATGAGGATCAATGGTCGGCACAACATTGTGGGCTGAAGGGCCTGTTCTGTGCTGTACTGTTCTATGTTCTATGTTCTATGTTCTATAATTATCTCAGTATAGCGTCCTAACTTCACAACTGCATTCAAAGAGGTTATTAAAGGATTTGCTATTACGGTATTATAGGTTATGAATACACGTCTGCTTATTCAGCCTTTGAGGATATTTTATAAAGTGTTGAGTGGGAGTAATCTTTACTCAGGTTAAGGTTACAGTCAGTAATCAAACCACTATTTTACTTTATTACATCGTGGCTCATGGCACATACTATGGTTTGCCATGGAGATTGTAAGAGCAAGATGTAGTGGTAGGGTAGCATGAGTTGGCATTAAGTTGGCATTTAGGTTATAATGGTGTGTGGGGTCATGATTTTGCATTAAGTTGACAAGGTGGCTATAAGGGTACATGAGGTAGCTGAAGGTTGACATGAGTTGAAATTAAGTTGCCATAGGATCTATCAGGGCCATGGGTGAATGTGGGGAAAGGGTTTGCATTAAATTGGCATGCAATCATGCAGGTAGCATATGGAGTGGGTGGACTGAGCAATAAATTTGATTAGGTGAGGGCTGAATGGCCTTATTTGCAACAAAACAACCGAGAGCATTTAAATGGTCCAAATTAGCATTAACCGGTTCCTATGACTCCCTGCCATCTGCATCTCAGGGTGAGCAAACACACCAACAGCTTCTTCCCTCATGGTGAAATGATGATGACTGCATTTGGGGGAAGTTTCTCCCAACCTGGGAAATTTTCCAAATCATACCACCCACCTTGGAAACACAAATCCAGGCCTTGGTCTTTCACAAATCAAACAGTGCTGGATTAAAGAAATTGTAAATCCAGGAGAAATCTGGGAAGTGTCCAAAACTGTATAGCAACACTTTCATTTATAAAATTGAAAACAGTAAAACACCAAGTCACACCTTGGGAACATTATCAAACAAAAAACCAAATAAAGCAATGCATGATGATTTTGACGAGAGATTCAGCAAATTTATTTGCTGATAATGTGTGTTCTCGTGGTACCGTCCTTGATGACTGCAAATAATATCATGAACTGGGACAAAACAGTTCAAAAAAGCTAAATGTTAGGGGTCAACAAGACTCAGACATAAAAGGTATGATTTCAATTGAACCATTTCTGTTGTGAACTTGAAGCAAAGTGCAAGATTAAACTAACAATGGTTGACTAATACAAGGTTTACAAATTTACTGACGGTTGTTCTTGCATCATCTTTAACTGATTTCCCAAAGTATTGCAATGCACTCATTACATTTCCTGTAACTGTTTCTCAGCTTGTCCCTCGTTTGCTCCCTCATTCTTTCTGTTAAACATTCAATCTGTTGGTTCTTTTCCACTTTCTTCCTTTTTTCTCTGATTTTCATAGGGAACATATGACCATGGGAAATAGGAGAAGTAGACAATTTGGCCATTCATGTCTGCTTCACTATGTGACTAGATCATGGCTGATCAATTTCGGTGATATTAATTTCCCTGCATTATCCCATACGCTTCAAAGTGCTTAACTTCTAGAAATCACATACTTTCTTGTTGATTTTACTAAATTTTATTAACTGCTCTCCATTTTACACAATTGAAATAGGAACTGAGTGTACAATTTCTGTTGCAAACAAAATAATTTGAGAGAACAATGCCAATAAAAAGGAACTGTTGGTGTATGTAGTCCTTCTGGTTTTGGTTTCCATCATCACTTCTTAATTTAAATTGTTCTCAGCAGGAACTACTTTAGAAATCCTAGGTTAATAGTAGAAACCTAAACAGCTGACCTTTTTAAACAAAAATCTAAGTAAAAACATTCACAAGCCTAAGTATATTTACTATCGAAACATTCACCACCATGGTGACTCAAATCATGTTTGAAGAGTTGACCTTAATTCTATAAAGCAACCTTTTGCTTTATAGAATTAATTTCAATCTTTTGCAAACTCTTGCATTTATTTCTCACATTTATGTAGAAAACTTGCCTATACATGTCGTCAAAATAGCAGTCATCAAAATAGTCAAGCTATTGTTTGCTGTAAATGATGAGTTGAATCATATAGGGGTCTCAGCAGTGTGGGCTATAGTGAGATTTGGGACAGATTAAGACAAGGGGCCCACCTTGATGTCAGGAGCACCAGATGCAATATTTTAAGATTTTCGCAAGCAGCATGCTGAGTTTCTTGCTAGGCAGTGCTAAACCGCCAAATAAGGGAGATTATTGCTTGTTCAACATTTTATTGACAGCAACAACTCATCACATTAATATTCAGATTTCTATCTGACCAAACAAGCTAGTTTTTGAGAAAACTTGACTTGGAAACCAGAGTGAATCCCTGACAAAGTCAGCTTACCACTTGCTCCAAATGACCTCCATGTTGAACACAAGGCATCAACATGTCAAAATCACACGCCATGATTACTGACTACACACACAAACACCACATCCACAGCGACTGACAGCTGACATGTGCCAACCTCTAACAAACCTCATGGCACATCTCCACATGCAGGATGTTCCTGAATTCCAATGCTGCACTGACAACTATCATTATAATGTTGTATCATAATGTGTGCGCTTAGGAACATGCACCAAGCTCCAGGCTGCATCTCCAGGCTCCTCACTGGCAGACATTCACTCACTCACTCTGAGGCTAGCTGGATGCTCACAGCATCACTGCCTTGGGTTACTGTGCTTTGCTTTTTGTTTTGACCCTCAGCCCAAGATCTGAAGCTCATATTACTTCTGTCTTGCCTTGAAACTTGCCATGATTGGCAGAAGACCTTAGTCAATTCAAGCCCACTTGGAGGCAGTCAGAGTCAATGTGCTCTCCACAAAGAGTAAGGAGCTGAATTTCAGGCTGCTCAAGTTTTCTGCCCTATTCTGCATCTTTTTTTTCCTGGAATGAGAGAGAAAGATAGGTATTTCGGGGACAAAAGTGGGTGGCACAGGTATTACTTCTGATTCCTGTTGTCAGGTGTCCCAAGTGAATGAATAGTCAGCTGAGAAGGCACACAAGGTTAGTGTTGGTGGAAGTTGAGGTGGATGGCAATGAGTTGGGTGAGGTGTTGCAGCTATTAAGTGAAGGTGGTAGAGCATGCACCTTGGTAGGAGGTAGGTACAGTAATAGATTGAGTAGTGAGGTATCAAAAAGATGACAGTGGCAATTTCACATGCAGACTGAAGAAGGTCATTCACCTTATTCCGACAGTGCTGGGCATTCTTCCAGATATGATAACATCAACTTGGCTGTCAAACTCAGACCCCGGTGGGTATGATCTGCTTTCTTGGCCTTGCAGGTCCTGGAAGAAGAGGAAGACCTACCACTGCAGCCTTGTCTGGATACAAAGGCCTTTTAAAGGTTGTGCATGTGTAAGAGATGCTGGTGAATTCCAGGATATCTGCTGTGTGACAAGTTGGTCCAGGAGTGGTGCACAGTAAGATCCAGCTGGAATCAGATGTGAGAGATTCCACAGGATTGGTGAAGGTAATTAATGCAATAAGTTTGGTAAGATTGGGCAAGAGACCTCACTAGGCCTCATGGTGACAAACCTTCCAAAAATGTCAGAAAAACATAGATTTAGCTAAAAACAAAACCCAAGATTCTGTCCTAGGGTGCAAATGTGCACTCACTAAATGTGGTGAGAAAGTTGCAAGAAGGGCAGACAGGTCCAGTTACTTGCCCTCTTCTTGCAACTCAGTAATTAAGAGCTAATGACATTATCTACGAGATCTTCTATGCTCAACAGCATTTAGGGCCCATTAAGTGATGAACTAGGAGCCTCAATGTGAACAAATGAGCAAATGAACAAATGGAAGAGTACAGCACAGGAAAAGTTCCTTCCGCCCTCTAAGCCTGTAAGCCTCTGCCAACCATCATGCCCTCATTAATTAAAAAAAACCTGGCATTTTTCAATCCGAAACCCTCTATTCCCACCCTATTCATGTACCCCTCTAAGATCCTCTTAAATGTCTTCAATGTGCCTGCTTCCACCACCTCTTCTGGTAGTGCATTCCAGGCTGCTACCACTCTCTGCATGAAAAACTTCCCTTGCACATCTCCCTTAAACTTTGCCCCTCTGATCTTGAACTTATGCTCCCTTGCAATTGAAACTTCCACCCTGGGAAAAAGCCCCTGACTATCCACTTCATCTATGTCTCTCATAATTTTGTAGACCTCTATCGGGTCTCCCCCCAGCCGTTATCTTTCCAGTGAAAACAATCCTAGTGTTTTTAAGTTTTCCTTGTAGTCAATGCCCTGGAGGTCAGACAACACCCTGGTGAACCTTCTCTGTACTCTTTCCAAAGTTTCCACATTTTTCTGGTAGTGCGGTGACCAAAACTGCGCACAATACTCCAAATGTGGCCGAACAAGGGTTTTATATAGCTGCAACATGTTTTGCCAATTCTTGTACTCCATGTCCTGGGAGATGAAGGCAAGCATATGCCATATGCCTGCTTAATCAACTTGGTTACCTGTGTTGTCACTTTCAGGAAACTGTGAACCTGCACACCCAGATCCTTCTTAATGTTAGTTTTGCTAAGGGTTCTGCCATTTACGATATAATTCACACCTAAATTTGATCCTCCAAAATGCATCACCTGTATTTGTCTGGATTAAACTCCATCTGCCATTTCTGAGCCCAAGTCGTCAACCTATCTATATCCTGTTGTATACTTTCGCAATCGTTGGCACTATCAGCAACTCAACTCCAATTTGCCATTTGCTCAATCAATCTGCTGTCCCGATAGGCAGAAAGGTGGTTAGACGAGAAACTAGAGTGACCAGCCTACCTGGTTGGGGATCTTTGACATACGTATTAAACCTTAAGCTGAGGAAATTAGCATCCTTCCCATACATATCATTCATAATGGTTCACATGCCACTGAATCACCAATCAAAACTGCCACAACAGAGATCATCCCACACTTGTGCAAACAAAAAATCTCAGGAATGGTTTTGAAGCCAGAGCCTATTCAATGAAGTCACAAAGCACCTTCAGTGACATCAAATCTATTATTACTGTTACCACTGTATAATTTGGGAATGTAAAATAAATAACTGTAACCACCTGAAGACTCTGTTAGTAGTTTTTCAGATGGTATGAACTATTCTAGAAGGGAACCAAATTACTGTTTGCATGACATGTATATCAGTATGATTAATGCCAGTGCAATGTTTTGTGAGTAATTGGGTTTTTTTTTCACTGCTAAAGTAACAATTAGAAAATTAAATTCAAAGGATAAATAATAAAAACAATAAACTGCAAAGGCTATGAATCTGAAACAAATGCCAGAACTCTAAGAAACCCAGTCAGCATCAGTACAGAAAATATCAACATCAAAACTCTGGAACCGCACTGCAGTGGGGCACAGGTTACACATTAGAGGCTGGAATTCTGGTATTGAGGTGGATAGTTCAAGTTAGAAAATTTCATACCCCCATGCCAATGTTCTTATCACCTGGCCATATCAACTCATAGAAACATTAAAAATAAGAGCAACAGTAAGCTTTTTGACCCCCTTGACCCTGCTCCACCATTGAACATGATCATGGCTGAATCTCTGTCTCAACAGTATCCGCTGTCTCCACATATACTTGAACAATTTTAATCTCTCAAAACCTATTTCTTTCTTTAACATAATCAGCAACTTGGCCTCTACAATGTTCTGTGGTAGAGAATTCCACAGGTTCACCACCCTTTCTGTGGAGAGGTTTCTCCCCATCTCAGTCTAAATGCAAATCCTAAGATCATGACACCTTCTTCTGGACAGCCCTGACTATGAAAAACATCGACCCACCCAACATCCAGTCTGTCCAGTCATGTAGGAGATTTTCTGTTTCAATAAGATTGTTCTCATTCTTCTAAACACCAGTGGATACCAGTCAACCCAATCTCTCCTCATTCAACAAACCTGCCACCCCAGGAATCAGTCTAATTAATCTTTGCTGCACTCCCTCTGTGCTAGGATTATTCATAGTGATGGCATTATTTGGTACATTGTGTGTAAGGCATAATTCTGTGAGAATGTCTACAGCAGGCTACTGTTGCACTAGTCTGTAAGACAACTCACCCAAGTTTGGCACTAGCCACCAGATACTATTAAAGAGGATTTTGCAGGATTAACAAGGCTATGCTTGTAACTGCCCCTCCCAGTGCATTATTTGATACCAGTTGGTTTCATTCTTTTTTTCTCTTTTGAGAGGTTCATACAACTGTATGGGTTGCTAGGCCATTTACAAAGGCATTTAAGAGTAACCACATCGCTGTCGATCTTAACGACAAGTAGGTCAGACCAGGTAAGGATGGCATTTACCTTCCCTAAAGAAAAGAAACTTCAGATAACAACACTTTTACAGCCCCTATCTGCCCTTCAAAAGCATTTATGGCAGACATTTAACTGTGGGTTAAAGTTTTTTAAGTGGGCATGCTCAGTCTTAACAGGAGGGTTTGAATCTTGTGTACGCGAAGAAGTTAGTTTGAAATGGATAGCAAGATTCACGACAGATAGTTAAAAAGTAAAAGAGTAAGTAAAGTGAACATTTGTCCTCAGTCATAATCTTATTAAATGGGGGTCCTGGCCTGAGGAGCCAAATGGTCTACTTTTATTCCTATTTCATATGTTTGTATTGTACAAGGAGTATCTTTTTATAATGTGAGGCATGATGTGAAGTTTTTTTGAGTGAAGATTTGTCCCAGTCATAAGACTCCTGCAAGAAACCTGTGCAATGCCTAAGCAGTTGAAGTTCCATTCCAAATATTGGGGCATCTAACCTAAACTGACACTTCAATACAGAACTGTAAGAGTTTTGCACTGTTAGAAGTGCTATCTTTGAGATGGGATGTTAAACTGAGGGGCTCACTGACTTCTCTGGCGGATGTAAAAGATCCTACAGCACTACTGGAAAAACAGGAATGTTGGAAAGTTTCTCTTTAATCTTCACCAACATCACTAGAAAGGCAGATTATCCAGTCAGGTCATTCACTGCTATTTGTGGAGCATTTGGAAAGTGAAGCTGAAGTTCAAGAACGGCCATGATCGTATTGAATGATGGAACAGGCTTGATGGGTTGAATAGCCTCTTCCTACCCTATTTCTTATATCCTTGAGTTGTAAAGTCTACTGTGTACAATTACACTTTTCCTATATTGCAAAAGCTTCTAACATGTCCATTTCTTTGGCTGTACAGCAGCTTGGATTTTGTGAGAATGTGAGAGGTGCTATGCTAACGCAAGTCTCCCATTTACTTTATGAATTAATTTGGAACATCCTGAAGTCAGGAAATGTACCACCAATTTCTCATCAACAAACCCAAGCAAACAGACAAACCATGCCCAGAAACCATAACCGCTCTCCCCTACATCAAAGACATTTCGGAAATGACTGCCAGACTACTCAGACCTCTTGGCATCATGGTAGCCCACAAACCCACCAACACACTAGAACAGCAGCTAATGAACTTAAAAGACCCTATACAGACAACAAGCAAAATGAACGTCATTTACAAAATACCTTACAAGAACTGTGACAAACACTACATTGGACAAACAGGCAGAAAGCTAGCCACCAGGATACATGAACATCAACTAGCCACAAAACGACATGACCCACTATCACTCGTATCCTTACATACAGATAAGGAAGGACACCACTTTGATTGGGACAACACATCCGTCCTAGGACAAGCCAAACAGAGACACGCACGAGAATTCCTAGAAGCATGGCATTCCAACTGGAACTCCATCAACAAACACATAGATTTGGAGCCCATCTACCACCCTCTGAGAAAAAGAACAGGAAATGACATCACCAACCCAAGGAAACCTAAACAGATAAATAGAAAACAGGGCATAACACCAGCGCTTCTCCGGAGGCTCACTGATGATGTTACCCAGAATGGTGACAAAATGTCTGAAAACAAACCTTCCAGCTCAGCGAGCAAACTCACATCCAGTACTTCAGATATTTAGGTTCTTCCTTTTTGTCTGAAATTTGTCCCTCTCACTCCTTCTATTAAGTGTTCTTGGTTTCTTTATTCTGTCTCATGCCTATTCTGATTCAGATCATACCAGGCAAATACAATTCCCTATTTTTGCTTTGTCTATTGAAACTTATACTTGTTTCTCCTGCTCTGCCTTTACAAATTCAGTTAAAATGCTTGTCACTCATCGTTCATATTTTAAAAAGGAATAATTTCAACCCAAATCATTGACACCGATTTCTCGATTCCATTGAATGCACTGTCGTCTTTTCAGATATTTTCTTTTGTCTAAGGGAAATTACACGCTTTAAAATACTTTGGGAATCCAGGATTTTGAAAGGCACTGGATAAATGAAAGAATTTCCTTTAAAATAGAACAGCAAATATTTATGTCGTATTTATAATGCAATGAAATATTCCAAAACACTTCTCAAGAATATTTTAAAACAAAATTTGACACTAAGCTACATAAAGGAGATATTTGTACAGATGACCAAAGTTTGGCCAAAGAAGTAGGTTTTAAGTGGAGGAGTTATACTTACAATTGCACAGAAAGCCAGACACAGTTGACAACAGATATTTCAGAGAGTTGTGGGTCAGAGGAAATATAGAGAAAGGGATAGGTGAGGCAACAGAATGATTAAAAAATGGATGAGATAAAGAAAATGGACAGAATAAATAATCAATTAAATACACCAAACAACAACAATAAAAATGGAGATAATAGGATCTGCTGATGCTGGAGAATCTGAGATAACACGGTGTGAAGCTGGATGAACACAGCAGGCCAAGCAGCATCATGGGAGCACGAAAGTTGACGTTTCAGTCGAGACCCTTCTTCAGAAATGGGGGAGGAGAAGGGGATTCTGAAATAAATAGGGAGAGAGGGGGAAGCGGATAGAAGATAGAAAAAGGAGAAGATTGTGTGAGAGGAGACAGACAAGTCAAAGAGGCGGGGTTAGAGCCAGTGAGGGTGAATGTAGGTGGGGAGTTAGGGAGGGGATAGGTTGGTCCAGGGAAGACAGAGAGGTCAGGGAGGCAGGATGGGGTTAGTGGGCAGGAGATGGGGTTGGGGCTTCAGGTGGTAGGAATGGTTGGGGAGGCTGGGGCTAACTGGGCTGGTTTTGGGATGTTCACCTGCACTTCTGTTAATGTGATACACTGTATCCGCTGTACCCGTTGTGGCCTCCTCTACATCGGGGAAACCAAGCGGAGGCTTGAGGACCGCTTTGCGGAACACCTATGCTCAGTTCGCAACAAACAACTCCCAGTCACGAACCATTTCAACTCCCCCCCAACTCCTCGGACGGCATGTCCATCTTGGGCCTCCTAAATTGCCACGATGAAACCTGAAAGATGCAGGAACAGCAACTCATATTTCACATGGGAAACCTGCAGCCCAAGGGTATCACTGTGGACTTCACAAGCTTCAAAATCTCCCCTTCCCTGACCACATCCCAAAACCAGCCCAGCTAGTCCCCGCCTCCCTAACAATTCCTCCCACCTCAAGCCCCACTCCCATTTCCTACCCACTAACCTCATTCCGTCTCCTTGACCTGTCCATCCTCCCTGGACTGACCTATCCCCTCCCTAACTCCCCAACTACCTTCACCCTCACTGGCTCTAACCCCGCCTCTTTGACCTGTCTGTCTTCTCTCACCCTATCTTCTCCTTTATCCATCTTCTCACCACCTCCCACTGTCTCCCTATTAATTTCAGAATCCCCTTCCCCTTCCCCATTTCCAAAGAACGGTCTCGACCCAAAACGTCAACTTTCCTGCTCCTCTGACGCTGCTTGGCCTGCTGCTTTCATCCAGCTTCACACCGTGTTAGCTCTTAACAATAAAGAAGGACTTGTGTTTAAACTTACATTCTTCAAAATAAATATGACAATTTGATGAAACTGTTTTGCGATTCAGATCACTCTGTGACTACGTAGATCTTACTTCTTACACCATAAATGTTGACATTAAAAGATGGCTGAGTGACAATGTCACTACTCGTGGGCCAGGTGGTCCTGTTCCAAGTTTATTATTATCTCTTAATACCCAATGATCAATACCGTAGGGGTTACCATTGACCAAAGCCTGATCACCATGTACAAGGCATAAATCAAGAGTGTGACAAAAATTCTCCACGTGCCTGGATATGTTGCTTCATCTACAACAACACTCAAGAAAGTGGACACCATCTGGGATAAAACAGCCTGCTTGACAGCATGACATCCACAAACATTCACTCCCTTCACCACTAAGTCCCAGTGTCAGCAGTTTGTCTGACTCCAGGGTGCACAGCAGAAATTCACCAAGGCTCTTTAGACATCACAAACCAAAAGCACAACAAATTCCCTCTGGAAAGACAAAACTGCAGATACATGGGTACACTGCTGCCAGCAAGTTCTCCTCCAACCTACTCACCATCCTGGCATGAAAATGCATTATCATTTCTTCAATATTGCTGAGTCAAAATCTTGGAGCACCCTCCCTAATAGCAGTACAAGACAGCGCACCAACATCTTCTCAAGGGCAAATATAGATGGAAAAAACCTGCTGGCCAGGCCACTGACACCCAAATACCATGAAAGAATAAAAGAAAGTCCCACCTCAGGACATGATGACCAGTGTGTCATGTCCAAACAAGTTGAGTAAAAATTGTTTCAAACTGCTGAAACAAAGTGCTGAAAACGGAAATAAAAAAAGGAGAAGCTCTCAGCAAGTGTGTGCACTCCTATTAGGAGAAGTCATTCTAATATTTTGGTATGTTCACAGTCTTGACAATAGCAAAGCAAACGTGTCACTAAATGCTTAACTATTTTTATCCTGGCAATTGATTAGCGAAAAAGTAAATTTACAAATTTTTATTGAAACCTACATTTCTCCCTAAGAATAAAAGATAATGCAGAAGTTGGCTATTCAGTCTCAGACCCTGCTACACAATTCATTGTGGCTGATCTGATTATGCACCCTACCTCTTTTGCACAATTTGAAAAAAAGTAGAATGAAGACTTGGCTAAACCTGTAAAGAAAGCCAAATACTGCTACTAAGCAAAAATGAGCCAACTGGAACCAACCAGTAAAAGCCCCAAAAACAATACAGGGCTTGCCTGGTATATATTGCTCCATTTGTTTGTGTTTATGCAGAACAAGCAGAGGCTAATGTAGATGCACCAAATACAAAGTCATCAGAGGCAGATGATTTTGAGTGGGATCTGAAGTTTATGGTGCCCTGAGGGCCATAGGTCAATCACAAATAGAAGTTATTAGTCTATGGCTACCTTGGGCCAAGGTTTGACCCAGGACCAACAGGAGAGACTGTTGGCAAAATTTATTGGCAAGCAATCTCATAGTCACAGTGGTATACAGGGAGAATATAGAAATGAATACATAAATTTGCAAATTAGAAGTTGCATGCAGGATATATCTGGGTGGGGAACATAACAGAAGATTAGGTTGATGCAACAACTGTTTTGCCACAAGATAACTCACAATGAGATCTGCTGGTGAAATGTTGTGAATTTACAGCATAATAATCATCAATTTTTTGATGATACAAGTAGTTCATTTTTTTTTAATATAATGACTTCTTGATTATGTTTATGAGCTTACACATGCCATAATTTGTCACACAGTAGAGTTCACTTTGAACTATGCAAGGCTGCTTAGAAACATAGCAACTAGGGGCAGGAGTAGGCCATTCAGACCTTCAAGCCTAAACCACCATTCAATACAATCATGGCTGATCATCCAACTCAGTATCCTGTTGACCCTTTTAACTGTAAGAACTCTATGTAACTCCTCCTTGAAACATTCAGTGCTTCAGTCTCAACCTCTTTCTGTGGCAGAGAATTCCACAGGCTCACCGCTCTCTGGGTGAAGATATTTCTTCAAACCTCAGTCTTAAATGACCCACCCCATATCCATAATCTGTGATACTTGTTTCTGGACTCTCTGATCATTGAGAACATCCTTCCTGCATTTTATTCGTTTCTATGAAATAATCTATCATTCCTCTAACCCCAGTGAATATCACACCAATCAATTCATACGTCAGTGCTGCTATCGCAGGAATCAGCATACCCTCCATAGCCAGAATATTCTTCCCCAAATAGGAAACTGCACACAATACTCCAGGTTGATCTAACCAAGACTCTGTAGATTTGCAGGAAAACATCTCTGCTGCTGTACTTGAACACTTTTGCTTTAAAGCCCAAAATACCATTTTCCTTCTTCACCACTTGCTGCTCTAGCATGCTTATTTTCAGCAACTAGTGCCGAGGCCTCATTGCAACTTCCCCTTTCCCAATATATTGACATTCAGATAATAATCTGCCTTCCTGTTTTTGCTATCAAAGCAGATATCCTCATATTTATCCATATTGTACTTCATCTGTCAGCCATTTACCCATTCACTCAATTTGTCCAAATCATACTGAAGCATCTCTGCATCCTTCTCAATTTACTCTCCCACCCAGCTCTGTGTCATCTACAAACTTGGAAACATTACATTTCAATTCCTGATCTAAATTTAAATATATTATGAATAGATGGGGTCCAAGCACTGATCTCGGTCATACCCCACTAGTCATTGCCTACCACTTGGAATAAGACCAGTTAATTCGTACTGTCTGTTTCCTGCATGCCAAGCAGTTTGTCAGCTAGGTCAGTATATTACCCAAATACTAAACACTTTAATTTTACATGCTAAGCTGCTTTGTGGGACATTATCGAAAGTCTGGTGAAAGCCCACAATAACCATTTCCACTGGTTTGCCCTTATCAATTCTACTAGTTCCATCCTTGAAAAGTTCCCATCGACTTGTCAGTCATGGTTTCTTTTTCACAAATCCATGCTTATTCTGTCCGATCCTCTCGCTGTTTTCCAAGCGCTCTGCTATGAAATCTTTTATAATGGACACTAAGATTTTTCCCATTACCAATGTCAGGCTAACCTGTCTATAATTTTCTGTTACCTCTACCCCCTTTTTAAATAGTGGGATTACATTAGCTACCTTCTAAATGACAGGAACTGTTCCAGAATCTATAGAATCTTGAGAGATGACTACCAATTTCTTCATGAATGTTTCACTGGATCCTATCCATTCCATCCACTCTTTCCCTTTCTTTCTCCTTGTTTTCCACCCTTCTCTCAGCCTCGAACACCCAGACCCCGCTTCCAAAGCAGAGAAACCAGGGACTAACAACCTAGTGCAGAGCACGGCGGCAGCTAGCAGTCAAACTACGTGGATGCCCCCATGCGCAGGTCTGCTGTGAACATCCCTTAGACAGAGACTGATGATTTTTTTAAACTGGCTTCTTGTTTTTCTGATCTATGGTTATACTGTGTATAGCCGTAATGTAACTTTTTTCTTAATTTCTCGATTCTGTAATTATGAATTATATCTAGGCATTCTGTACCTAAGGCGGTGCTGTGTGTTGGTGACATTGTTACACTGTAACTAATCTTGTAACTGGAGAAGCTGCACCTAGGTAATTTTATACCTAAGATGGTGCTCTAAGTGGCAACTTATAAATTTTTCATAGTGCATTTTGAATACATGTGACAATAAAGCTAATTAATTCAATTTGAAGCATCCATTATTTTTCGGGCTACTCTTCAAGTACTCTGGAATATAGATTATTGGGCCCTAGTAATGCATCAGCATTTAATCTTGCCAATTTCCCCAACACCATTTCCTTACTAATACCAATTTCTTTTAGCTCCTCCCCCTCACTAAATAAACCCTGTGCATCCCAACATTTCTGGTTATGTTACTGGTGTCCTCCTTTGTGAACACAGAACCGAAGTATTTAACTGGTCTTCCATCTCTCAGTTCCCCATCATTACTTCTCTTGTTTCTGACTGTAAGGCACCTACATTTGCCTTCACTAATCTTTTTCTTTTCACATACCCCTAGACGATTTTATAATCAATTTGTATGTTCCCTGCAAACTTACTCTCATATTCTATTTTCCCCCTCTTAAATCAATCCCTATGTCCGCCTTTGCTGAAATCTCAGCAGATTCTAAGGTATACTGCATTTTTTTGGCCAATTGTTATGCCCCTTCCTTGGACCTAATACTATCCCTAAATTCCTCTCTTAGCCACCCTCTTGTTTCATTTTTGAGCCAGGGAAGAATGTTGCAGTTCATCCAGACCCTGTTTAAATGAATGCCATCGACTATCCACGATCATTTCTTTAAGTAGCCTTCCCCAATGTATCATATCACTGCAGCTTCCTTTATTTAAATTCAGGACTTAGTCTCAGAATCAACTATGTCACCCTCCATCTTAATAAAGAATTTCATCATATTGTGGTTACTCTTCTCCAAGTGGTCTCACACAGCTAGATTGATCATTGTTCCCTTTTTATCGCATAATATCCAATCGAGAATGGCCTGTCCTGTAGTTGGTTACTCAATGTATTGATCCAGAAAACCATCCCATGTAGATTCCAGGAATTCTTCCTCTATGATATACCTACTGATTTGATTTACCCTATTTTTATGCCAATGAAAGTCAGCCATAATTATAGCTGTATTATTTTTGCTTGCATTTCTAATTTTCTGTTTAATGCCTTGCTTAACATTGCTGCTACAGTTTGACGGTCTATATTCAATTCCTGGAATCATTATCTGCTCTTGGTATTTCTTTCAAAGCTGTATCCATTTAGATTCCACTTCACCAGAGCTAATATTCTTCCTCACTCTCGCATTAATTTGGTCTTCAATCAGTCATGCTACACCACCTCCTTGGCCTTTTTGTCTGTCCTTCCAAAAAACTGAATACACCTGGATATTCAATGTTCTGCCCTGGTCACACTGCTGCTATGCTTTTGAAATCCCAACTATATCATACCGGTTTAGATCCATTTACATGATTAATTCAACAACTTAAATGTGAATGTTTCAGGCATTTGGTAAAAAGGCATTAAGGCTTACCTTTTTACTACGCCTAGTCTTGTTCACATTATTTTGCACAGTGTGTGATTTGTGTGATTCTTGCCCTTGAATTGTCTATCACTTTACTTTTTCTCATTCTGTTGTTCCTTTTGTTGCCCTTGTTTCCCTCTCATCTGTCTCCCGCTCTATGTTCCCATTTTAGTTTAAACCCTCCCCAAACACACTATTAAATACATCCATAGGACACAAGTTTGTGCTGAGGTACAACCCATCCAGCTGGCACTGGTCCCACTTCTCCAGAACTAGTCCTACCATCCTTGGAATCTGAAATCCGCCCCCTTCACACCATCTCTGTAGCCATTATTTTATCTGATAATATCCTATTATTTTCTACTCTTGACTAGTACGTGGTATGCGTAGCAATCCTGAGATCACTACCTTTGATATGCTATATTTGAGCTTGCTTCCTAACTTCCTATACTCAGTTTCAGTAGTTACTCCTTTCTTTATTACATTGCCAATACTAGTGGGTACCATGACCGCTGGCTGTTCACTCTCCCATTTCAGAATATCCTGTAGCTTCGCCAAAACATCATTGACCCAAGCATCAAGGAAACAACTTTGCTTTCTTTTCAGAGGCCACCAGACCTGTTGAATACTTGTGGTCTCAGAAATATCTATCTATTTAGCCTACAATTAGATCCTTTATTACTATAGGGTTGCCATACTTGTTCCTCCTCGCTTGTGTAGTAGCTACCGACAGTGCACTGAATTTGGCTGTTGTTACTTTCCCCTGAGGTGGATTTCCTCACAACTGTTTCTAAAATGGCTTATCTGTCCTGCAGGATAATGGCCACAGGGGATATCTGCACTGCTTGCCTAATCCTCTTTCTCGACCTGGTAGTTGTCCATTCACTCCTTACTTGTGGAGTCTTAGCCTCCAGTGTAACCACCTCTCTTACATGATAGCCACAATACTCTCAGATTCACAGATGCTCAGCAGTATTTCAGCCACAATTCCAGACCTGAAACTCAGGAACTGTAGTTCGAGAAACTTCCTACAAACGTCCTAATCCGGACTACTGATACTTTTGTAACCATAATCAATAACTATAATCATAATGGTCTCCATTGAATGGCCTATTTCTGCTGCAATGAACTTACAATAAACAATCAAAACTGTATTCATATCTCGTAGGTGTGTTACTTGAAAATGCACCCCAATAAGGATTGTAGCATTTCCAAGTTTATAGATGAAACAGACTTAGCAGAAACGATAGTTGTGAAGAGGATCCAAAATGTTTCATGGGATTTCGACAAGCTGTGAAAGTGAGGAAAAAGCATGGGAGATGCAATAAAATTTAAACAAGTGAGAAGCTTCCATTTTAGCAGTACTAATAGAGATGCAGAATTTTTTTTTGTTTAAATAGTGACAAGTTGGAAAGTTTTGATGTCCAAAGGGACCTAAATTGTCCTTGTGTCCTACTCACTGAAAGCCACCGTATATGGGCAGCAATCAACTTGTGACGCAAATTATATGCTGGTCTTCATCACAAGATTTGGGAACAGGAAACAGAAGTCTTGCTTCAATTGTATATATCGTTGACGAGACACACCTGGAGCACTGTGAGCAGTTTTGACTTTCTTGCCGAAAGGTGTCTATAAATTCCACAAACAGCGATTCTTCAAACTGATTCCTGCGATGCTGAAACTGTTGTCTGAGGAGACTGTGGGCATTGGAATTCAGGAAAATGTGAGGAGATCTCACAGAAAATTCATGAAGGGCTCGATAGAAGGGGGATGTTTAGAGATAATGGGAACTGCAGATGCTGGAGAATCCGAGATAACAAAGTGTGGAGCTGGATGAACACAGCAGGCCAAGCAGCATCTCAGGAGCACAAAAGCTGACGTTTCATCCCACCTCCTTGATCTGTCCGTCTTCCCTGGGTTGACCTATCCCCTCCCTACCTCCCCACCTATACTCTCCTCTCCACCTATCTTCCTTTCTCTCCATCTTTGGTCCACCTCCCCCTCTCTCCCTATTTATTCCAGTTCCCTCTCCCCACCCCCTCTCTGATGAAGGGCCTAGGCCCGAAACGTCAGCTTTTGTGCTCCTGATATGCTGCTGTGCCTGCTGTGTTCATCCAGCTCCACACTTTGTTACCACGGGGAGAACAGTCGCTCGGGGTTGGAATGGAAACCGGGCCCCTGGCGCGGGGGGCAATGCTGACCACCGGACCACCCGTGTACATTCCCTCACACACTGAGTAAACATCGGTCTTACTGTCTCAGGATGTACATATGTTCCGTCTGTGGGCGGGGGTTGTACTCACCGAGTCCCCTCCTCCGGCCTCTGACGGTTACTGGCTCCTCGCTGGGTTGTCCTCCTGGTCCTACTGCCCTCCCAACACGGTGGATGGGTGGGTGCACCCATCAAATGTTTCCGACCGGCCGCTGCTACCGGGCTCATATTGACCAATAACAGCCTGGATCGACAAAAGCATAAAGCCCCCTGACCGTGTGGAATTACTGATTCGATTTGTTTTGTTAAATCCCAAAAGGATAACAGAGCTGTGCGGTGAATGTTACAAATGCACAGACTGTCTGGGGTCTCTCCTCAGAATAATTCCCCCCCGCCCGGAGCCCAAGCCGCATAGACTCTCAGTCACGCTGATGACAGCCGCTGTGTCCGGCGATTAGGCTGCGGCTTCTCATTAAGGGTGAAGGGTGAAGCGGGAACGTTAGAGCGGGAGTGCGGCGGTACCCGGAGTGGAGGGAGGAGGGGGGCCAGCAACATGGCTGTGTTGACGGAGCGGGAGCGGTGTGGCCTCCAGGAGATCCTGCAGAGCCTGGGTCACTGCGAGCTCTTCAGTGTCGCCGACACCGTCACCAACCGCATGTTAAAGATCGAGAGCGTCCGAGGTGGGCCTGGCCGGACTGACCATCCCCCCCCTCCGCCCGCGCGACCCCCACAGACTGTTCCCCCCACCATGATCCCCAAAGACTGTGTCTCCCCCCCGCGACCCCCACAGACTGTTGCCCCCACCGCGACCCCCACCGATGCTTCCCCCCCCCCGTGACCCCCACTACGATCCCCAAAGACTGTCCCCCCCACAGACTGTTCTCCCCCCCCCCCGCGACCCCCACAGACTGTTCTCCCCCCCCCCGCGACCCCCACAGACTGTTCTCCCCCCACAGACTGTTCTCCCCCCCCGCGACCCCCACCGACTGTTCTCCCCCCCCGCGACCCCCACCGACTTTCTCCCCCCCCACCTACTTTCTCCCCCCCACCTACTTTCTCCCCCCCCAACACGACCCCCACCTACTTTCTCCCCCCCCAACACGACCCCCACCTACTTTCTCCCCCCACACCGTGACCCCCACCTACTTTCTCCCCCCCACCTACTTTCTCCCCCCCCCCACCGTGACCCCCACCTACTTTCTCCCCCCCCCCCACCGTGACCCCCACCTACTTTCTCCCCCCCCCCACCGTGACCCCCACCTACTTTCTCCCCCCCACCACGACCCCCACCTACTTTCTCCCCCCCCACCGTGACCCCCACCTACTTTCTCCCCCCACCACGACCCCCACCTACTTTCTCCCCCCTCTGTGACCCCCACAGACTTTCTCCCCCCCACCGTGACCCTGACAGACTATCTCTTCCTCCCCCCCACCACTGACTGTCCCCCACACACTCCCCCACCCCCCCCACCAACTGACTGCGCCCCACACACCCTATCAGATTGACGCCCCCACAGACCCATCAGACGCCCTTACAGACCCCCCCCGCCCCCCACCGGATCCTCACAGACACATGCCCGAAACCCTATCAAATTAACCACACCCTCTCAGACTGACCCCGCTTTCATGCTTGTACTGTCACGGATTGAAACCCCCTGCTCTCACCCTCTCTGACTGACCCCCCCCCTTCACCCTGACAGACTGACCCACACCCTCACTGTTCTACCTATCCGCAGACTTCACCCTGCACCCCATCAGACTGATTACCCACCCTTCACAGACTGACATCCCCGAACCCTGTCAGATAGACCTCACCGTCACACACTGGCCCCCCAAACCATTTCAGACTGATGCCACCTACAGACCCATCACAGCCTCATAGATTGACTCCACCCTCACAGACTGATACCCACCACAGATCCACGACACACCCTCACAGACCAATTTTCCCCCCCACTCCACTCCACTCCACTCCACTCCATGTCAGATTGACCCCACCCTCACAGACTGACTCCACTTACGCTCTTACACTGTCAGTGACTGACCCCCACCTCGCACCCACTTGGACTGATACCCTGTCCAAGGACCTATATCGCCCCAAACTGATTTTACTTACCCCTCCTCCTACCCCCCTCCCCCCCAATTCCATAGGGTTATATAGCTTGGAAACAGACCCTTCAGTCCAACCAATCCGTGCTGAACATAATCACAAACTAAATTCGCGCCACCTACCTGCTCCTGGCCCAAAACCCAAAATGTCTTTTAAAACTTGTAATTATACCCATGTCCATCCCTTTATTCTCCAACCCCTTTACCCATCCCTCACTTGGAATGACCCCTACCCAACCTCTCACACTACCCCTCCCTCAAAACAACATGACTGATACTTCCTTTGTGAATCTCACCCCAGACTGATAACCAACCCAACAGACTGAACCTCCATCCCTTATGACCCTGCCCCAACTACCCCCACCACTCCAGACTGACTGCCCCTCCCCAAGACTGTATCCAGTTCCTGACTCCCCTCCCACCCCAGATTGCTCCTGAATGATTTCCCCCCCAATCCCTTCTGCCAATAATGCTCACCACCCTCCCCCCCCCCCCCCGCCAAAAAAAAACTGAATTCCAACCTCCCGTTATTGATTTTCACTTTGTCTTAATTTCTCTAGCTTGGTCAGCAGCAATGCAAATGAACAAATTTAGTTTTGCTAGATAGCATCACCTGTGATAGTATATTTTAAGCATGTGAAATTACTATTTGTTGCCAATCGTTTGATCCTTAGATAAAGTTTCCTAGCCAGATAGCTGAACTTGTAAGCAGGGTGAATGTGACATTGCTAATTTCTGACCAATATTTTGGAAGTCAGAGATATGAACTTTGAGTGACAAGTCAAAGTCACTGAAGTTGTTTCATTGTCAGCAATCACGTGCTAGTGAGTAGCTTGCCCATCTCAGAAATTCTGAGTCACTGGCCTTTGGTTCTGAAACTTGTCCTGGGATGAGTTATTAAAGGATGTAAGTCTTGTTGAGGTTAAGGCTGAAACTAATTCTTCACAATGCTTCTGTGAAGCATTATACAAGGCTTGATGATTTTCTTCTGAGAGAGCAAAAACGACATTGTCATCTGGATAATGAAGTTCTGCAAGCAAAATGTCGTTTTCCTCTTGGATTTCAAGCAGTTGAGTTTGAAAAGTTTGCTGTCAATCCTGTAGACAGTGTCCACGCCACTGGGAAGCTTGTTATTGACAAGTGGTGATGACACATCCCTACTTGACCTCTGTTTTGACCTCGGGCTTCTTTTAGATTTTGATGGTGAGGACCGTCGCTGACATCTTGCCTTGGAAGGGACTCAAGGTGTTGATGAATTTCACTGGACAGCAGGCCTTTGACACGGTCTTCCATAAGCACTTCCTGATTGATCCGACCAAGGCTTTTGACTTAGTCAATGAAGGCCAGTAGAATGGTTGGTATGGCTCCTGGCATTTCTCTTGGAGTTGCTGAGTAGTATAGGTAGATGAGCCTGCTAGATGCGGTTTTCTAGCTACATGGGTAATGGAACACCTTATTTTCTGGGCACCTTTTCTAGACCCTTTCCCATGTGGGGTGAGCAGAGTGGATCCTGACGAGGGTTGCTAAAACACACTCCTATCCCTATTCCAAGAGTGAAATGACTGACTCAAATTTCACCACCTACAGACTGTCTGAAACGAGGGGTTTCCAGGATTTCTTAATCCTGTCCCCGTCGTGTCTTGCCAAACGCTACAGGACATACAGGTGTGTGTGGTGGGGGGAGCGGCGGGTGGGTTTGGCAGGGAGATGGGGTTTGAATTCCTTTAGGTGCAGGATCTTTTAACATGGAATGCTGTTACACATCAGCAGGCACACACTCCATGATAGAAAGTAAATCTAGCTCCTGTGGCAAGGAAATCCTGATGACTGGGAATCTTCCTCCTGCTGCAGCCTTCATTCGTCATTGCAGCCATTAATATCGCACAAATATCCACTGCCGAGATCACCACCAAGGACTTGATTTGGATTGTGCTTTATCTGGGTCCTCCCCTCCGCCCTTACCATCATGCATGACCTGCCAGGAGATGAGAATTCCTGACAGTACAACTCTTGGGATCAATGGAGCACTCAAGCCTTTCCACTGCATCAAGCTGGCCATTAATAGAAACTGTCAATTGGAGATTGTTTCACAGTATGCAAAAAGCTTGATCCAGTCAATTGCCAGGAGACTGGATGCCCATGTACAGCTCATATAAATAGTACTTCAGCTGTTAGAAAATCTGGATCCTTTTATGGATGTTGAGGTGCTAATTAGTCTGGACCTGAACAAGTGGTATATACTGTGCATTAGTGATAATGAGAACTGCAGATGCTGGAGAATCCAAGATAACAAAGTGTGGAGCTGGATGAACACAGCAGGCCAAGCAGCATCTCAGGAGCACAAAAGCTCCGTTTCGGGCCGAGACCCTTCATCCTGTCTGATGAAGGGTCTTGGCCCGAAACGTCAGCTTTTGTGCTCCTGAGATGCCGCTTGGCCTGCTGTGTTCATCCAGCTCTACCCTGTGCATTGTTGGTTAAAGGAATGAATTTTCAAAGTGATAGCTGGGGTGCCTTTCAAATAGATTGTCTTGTTGTGGGTGATGATGAGCTTCTTGATGCTGTTGGATCTGCACTCATCCAAGTAGAGAGTATAGCATTACACTTTGTGTTTTGTTGATGGTGAACAGGCTTTGGGGAGCCAGGTGATTTATTTGCCTCAGAATTCTGGCTCTGGTCAGTGGGAACTCCAAAATGTTGTTGATGGTGTATTGTGATGGTAATGCCATTGAATGTCAAGGGGAAAGATTAAATTCTGTCTTGTTTGAGATGGTCATTTCCTGGCACTTAGGCATGAATGTTGTTTGCTACATACTAGCCCAATATATAGACACTTGCTGCATATATCCACTGACTACTTCAGTATCTAAATGGTGCTGAACATTGTGTAACCATCAGCAAACTTTGCCATCACTGATCTTAAGGAAGGTCGTTAAGGCAAATGAAGGTATCTGTGTCCAGGACACTACCCTGAAGAACTCCTGTTGTGACATCCCAGGACTGAGGTGATTGATTTCCAACAACCACAACCATCTTTCTTTGTTCTCTGTACAGCTGCAACTAGTGAAGAAAATTCTCCCTAACTACCATTGCCTCTAATTTTGCTCGGGCTTCTTAATATCAAGGATAGTCATTTCACCTCACCTATGGAGTTCAACTCTTTTGTCCATACTTGGACCAAGGGTGTAATGGGCTCAGGAGCTCAATGGCTTTGATGGAACAGAAACTGAAGGTCAGTGAACAGAGAATTGCAAAGTGAATTCTGCTTAACTGCATTGACAACTTTCATCACCTTGCTGTGTACACAGAGTGTAGACAAATGGAGTACTGATCAACTGTGTTCAATTTTTTTTGGGACAGGACCCACCTTTGCAAATTTCCACATTGTCTGGTAGATTCCAGTCTTGTAGGAGTGCTGGAACAGCTTGGCGAGGTCTAAAGTAGAACTGGCAGGAGCAGTTGGTGGTGTCACCAAACGGTATCTATTGCATGCCACTCCTGCTGTTTGGCATGCAGATGGGTTCTGTGTTATATCCTCATCGTCTTCATATCTAATCTTTTGGACATCCCTGGCAACAAACTGACAACTCCACTGATCCCTTCTCCCGCCTCCCAGACCTCCTACCCTCCCTCGACCTCTTCATCTCCAACTGCCGTCGAGACATTAACCGACTCAACTTCTCTACCCCTCTCACCCACTCCAACCTCTCCCCTACAGAACGGGCAGCCCTCTGCTCCAATCCCAACCTCACCATCAAACCCGCAGACAAGGGAGGCGCAGTTGTAGTATGGCGTACTGACCTTTACATTGTTGAGGCCAGACGCCAACTCTCCGACACCACCTCCTACCACCCCCTTGATCATGACCCCACCCCCGAGCACCAAACCATCATCTCCCAAACCATCCATGACCTCATCACCTCAGGTGACCTCCCACCCACAGCCTCCAACCTCATTGTTCCCCAACCCCGCACCGCCCGCTTCTATCTCCTTCCCAAAATCCACAAACCCGCCTGCCCTATTGTCTCTGCCTGCTCCTGCCTCACTGAACTCATCTCCACCCATCTGGACTCTGTTTTCTCCCCCTTGGTCCAGGAACTCCCTACCTACATCCGTGAAACCACCCACGCCCTCCACCTGCTCCAGAACTTCCAATTCCCTGGTCCCCAACACCTCATTTTCACCATGGACATCCAGTCTCTATAGACCTGCATTCCTCATGCAGATGGCCTTAAGGCCCTCCGCTTCTTTCTGTCCTGCAGACCCGACCACCCCTCATCCGCCTAGCCGAACTCATCCTCGCCCTCAACAACTTCTCTTTAGATTCCTCCCACTTCCTACAGACTAAGGGGGTGGCCATGGGTACCCGCATGGGCCCAAGCTATGCCTGCCTCTTTGTAGGTTATGTGGAACAGTCCCTGTTTCGCACCTACGCTGGCCTAAAACCCCACGTCTTCCTCCATTACATTGATTACTATATTGGCGCTGCCTCATGCTCCCAAGAGGAGATCAAACAGTTCATCCATTTCATCAACACCTTCCACCCCAATCTCAAGTTCACCTGGACCATCTCCAACACATCCCTTACCTTCCTGGACCTTTCTGTGTCCATCTCAGGCAACCACCTACAAACCAGTGTCCATTTCAAGCCCACCAACTCCCACAGCTAACTGGAATACACCTCCTCCCACCCACCTTCCTGCAAAAATTCCATCCCCTATTCCCAACTCCTTCGCCTCCACCGCATCTGCTCCCAGGATGAGGCTTTCCACTCCTGCACATCCCAGATGTCCTCATTCTTCAAGGGCCGCAACTTCCCCCCTGCAGTGGTCGAGAACGCCCTCACCCGTGTCACCCGCATTTCGCACACCTCGTCCCTCACCCCGCAATAACCGAGAGAGAATCCCCTAGTCCTCACGTACGACCCCACCAACCTCCGGATACAACGCATCATCCTCCGACACTTACGCCATCTACAATCCGACCCCACCACTAAAGACATTTTTCCCACCCCACCCTTGTCTGCCTTCCGGAGAGACCACTTTCTCCGCGGCTCCCTTGTCCGCTCCACACTCCCCTCCAACCCCACCACACCCGGCACTTACCCCTACAACTGCAGGAAGTTCTACACCTGCCCCCACACCACCTCCCTCACCCCCATCCCAGGCCCCAAGATGACTTTCCACATCAAGTAGATGTTCACCTGCACATCCACCAATGTGGTATACTGCATCCGCTGTACACGGTGTGGCTGCCTCTACATTGGGGAAACCAAGCAGAGGCTTGGGGACAGTGCTGCAGAACACCTACGCTTGGTTCGCAGTAAACAACTGCACCTCCCAGTTGCGAACCATTTCAAGTCCCCCTCCCATTTCTTAGATGACATGTCCATCCTGGGCCTCCTGCAGTGCCATAATGATGCCACCATTGCAGGTTGCAGGAACAACAACTCATATTCCACTTGGGAGCCCTGCAGCCCAATGGTATCACTGTGGATTTCACAAGCTTCAAAATCTCCCCTTCCCCCACCGCATCCTAAAACCAGCCCAGTTCGTCCCCGCCTGCCTAACCTGTTCTTCCTCTCACCTATCCCCTCCCTACCTCCCCACCTCCCCACCCATACTCTCCTCTCCACCTATCTTCTCCTCTGTCCATCTTCAGTCCGCCTCCCCCTCTCTCCCTATTTATTTCAGAATCCTCTCCCCATCCCCCTTTTCTGATGAAGAGTCTAGGCCCGAAGCATCAGCTTTTGTGCTCTTAAGATGCTGCTTGGCCTGCTGTGTTCATCCAGCCCCACACTTTCTTATCTTGGATTCTCCAGCATCTGCAATTCCCATTGTCTTTGATCACCTACGTCTGTCATTGAACCAAGGTTGATTCCCCCAACTTGATCATAATGAGACAATACCTTATATTGACAATGTCTTCCAAATTGTGATCTCTAACATCTAGAAATGCAGTACATACATGTGAACACCACAACCCTGCAAAGTCAGTTGCAGGCCACACACCTTTTGACTGTGTCACCCTCGTTGGTTCCATTGTTGCTGGCTGGAAATCCTGTAAATCCCTACCAACAGACAATGTAAAAGTATCCTCACACCCCTCCCCATTAACTGCTGATGCCCACACCCTGTGACCAAAAGTCTAAAATTAAAGCACATTGGTTTTAGGTTTTTGGTCATATTAAAGTGGATAGTTGATGGAAAAATGATTTTTTTCTTATTCCATTAAAGACAAAATACTAGAAGTCTGGAACAAACAGAAAGCTGGAGAAACCCAGCTAGTCTGTGCAGAGTTATGAAACAGTTCGTGCCAGTTCTGAAAAAGTCTTGATTGACTTCAGATGTTAACTGTCCCCTCAGTCCATATTTGCCCTTTGTATAAAGGAGAAAGGAAAGCAGTGACTAGAGGATTGTAAGACAATTAATTAGTATTAGTGCAGACTTTTGAAGTATGAGTATATTTCTCTAATCATGGAAATGGAAAGAATAGTGTGCCAGAATGTTCAGAAATTTTGAACAATCAAAGCAAAAGTTAACTTTTATTCTATCAGGCCTTTTGTGTTATTTTGACATTATATTTCAACATTTAATTCAACATTTAATTCAACAAGTACTGGAGAGATGCCTCTCAGGAGGAAAACTCTTTGCCATTCTTTTCAGTGGGAAGTCCTTCTCAACCATGCTGCTGTTCTATTAAGAAGTGAAGGAACATTGCAACAGTATGAAGAAATAACCACCACAGTGGGAAAGAAATGCCATATTGAGAGTTTTCAAACTGCTTAGCCAATTTCTGTGCACCTTAGATTAGTATTTTAAACCCTTTATAACCACCTATTATTGCTGTTTCATTTACAGAAGCCATAGACGCGATACTGAGTTACAGTCAGAGTGCTGAAGAATTGCTGAAAAGAAAGAAGATCCACCGTGAGATTATATTTCAATATTTAGCAAAACATAATGTTGTTATGCCATCTAATGCAGAGAAATACCAACTTGTTCAGAAAGTTGTAGAATATTGGAATGAAGGCAGTGCTGGATCCCAGGTACTTAACTTGAAGTGGCATTGTCTTGTAGCATTTTTATTTTCAAATATTTTTACAATGAAATTAAGTTTGAAAATAGCGATTTTGCAATTCAGGTTACTATCTTCAAATAAGTGTTTTAAATTTATGAGTATTAGGGTCCAGCTGATTTAGATTTGTTCAAAAAAAATTGGACAGATTGGATACAGGATAATCTATCTTGGCAGAGTTAATTATTCTAATCCCTGCAGAGATTGATAATAGAATAGAACATTACAGCACAGTACAGGCCCTTCGGCCCTCGATGTTGTGCCGACCTGTCATACCGATCTGAAGCCCATCTAACCTACACTATTCCATGTACGTCCATATGCTTGTCCATGATGACTTAAATGTACTTAAAGTTGGCGAATCTACTACCGTTGCAGGCAAAGCGTTCCATTCCCTTACTACTCTCTGAGTAAAGAAACTACCTCTGACATCTGTCCTATATCGTTCACCCCTCAATTTAAAGCTACGCCCCCTCGTGCTCGCCATCACCATCCTAGGAAAAAGGATTTCCCTATCCACCCTATCTAACCCTCTGATTATTTTATAGGTTTCAATTAAGTCACCTCTCAACCTTCTTCTCTCTAACGAAAACAGCCTCAAGTCCCTCAGCCTTTCCTCGTAAGACCTTCCCTCCATACCAGGCAACATCCTAGTAAATCTCTTCTGCACCCTTTCCAAAGCTTCCACATCCTTCTTATAATGCGGTGACCAGAACTGTATGCAATACTCCAAGTGCGGCCGCACCAGAGTTTTGTATAGCTGCAGCATAACCTCTTGGTTCTGGAACTCGATCCCTCTATTAATAAAAGCTAAAACACTGTATGCCTTCTTAACAGCCCTGTCAACCTGGGTGGCAACTTTCAACGATCTGTGTACATGGACACCGAGATCTCTCTGCTCATCTACACAACCAAGAATCTTACCATTAGCCCAGTACTTTGCCTTCCAGTTACTCCTTCCAAAGTGCATCACCTCACACTTGTCCGCATTAAACTCCATTTGCCACCTCTCAGCCCAGCTCTGCAGCTTATCTATGTCTCTCTGCAACCTACAGCATCCTTTGTCACTATCCACAACTCCACTGACCTTAGTGTCGTCTACAAATTTACTAACCCATCCTTCTATGCCCTCATCCAGGTCATTTATAAAAATGACAAACAGCAGTGGACCCAACACCAACCCTTGCGGTACACCACTAGTAACTGGTCTCCAGGATGAACATTTCCCATCAACTACCACCCTCTGTCTTCTTTCAGCAAGCCAATTTCCGATCCAAACTGCTATATCTCCCACAATTCCATTCCTCCACATTTTGTGCAATAGCCTACTGTGGGGAACCTTATCGAATGCCTTGCTGAAATCCATATACACCACATCAACCGGTTTACTGTCATCTACCTGTTTGGTCACCGTCTCAAATAACTCAATAAGGTTTGTGTGGCATGAACTGACTATCCTTATCAATTTATTCTTTTCTAGATGATTATAAATCCTATCCCTTATAACCTTTACTAACACTTTACCAACAACTGAGGTAAGGCTCACTGGTCTATAATTACCAGGGTTGTCTCTACTCCCCTTCTTGAACAGGGGAACCACATTTGCTATCCTCCAGTCATCTGGCACTATTCCTGTAGACAATGACGAGTTAAAGATCAATGCCGAAGGCTCGGCAGTCTCTTCCCTGGCTTCCCAGAGGACCCTAGGATAAATCCCATCTGGCCCAGGGGACTTAGAAATCCTACACAGGGTGAAGATAGATAATACCTCTTCCTTGTGAACCTCAATCCCACCTAGTCTAGTAGCCTGTATCTCAGTGTTCTCCTCGACAACATTGTCGTTTTCTAGAGTGAATACTGTTGAAAAATATTCAATTAGCGCTTCCCCTACCTCATCTGACTCCACACACAACTTCCCACTACTATCCCTGATTGGCCCTAATCTTACTTTCATCATTCTTTTATTCCTTAAATACCTATAGGGTTTTATAAAAGCCTTAAGGTTTACCCTGATCCTATCCACCAACAACTTCTCATGTCTCCTCCTGGCTCTTCTGGGCTCCCTCTTTAGGTCTTTCCTGGCTACCTTGTAGCCCTCAAGCGCCCTGACTGAGCCTTCACATCTCATCCTAACATAAGTCGTCTTCTTCCTCTTGACCAGAGATTCCACTTGCATCATTAACCACGGCTCCCACGCTGTACCGCTTCCTCCCTGCCTGACAGGTACATACTTATCTAGGGTACACAGGAGCTTTTCCTTGAATAGGCTCCACATTTCTAATGTGCCCATCCCCTGCAGTTTCCTTCCCCATTCTATGCTCCCTAAATCTTGCCTAATCTCATCGTAATTGCCTTTTCCCCCAGCTATAACTCTTGCCCAGTGGTATACCCCTATCCCTTTCCATCACTAAAGTAAACATAACAGAATTGTGATCGCTATCACCAAAGTGCTCACCTACTTCCAAATCTAACACCTGGCCGGGCTCATTACCCAGTGCCAAATCTAATGTGGCTTCGCCCCTTGTTGGCCTATCTACACACTGTATCAGGAAGCCCTCCTGCACACTTTGGACAAAACTGACCCATCTATAGTACTCTGATGAAGGGTCTAGGCCCAAAACGTCAGCTTTTGTGCTCCTGAGATGCTGCTTGGCCTGCTGTGTTCATCCAGCCTCACATTTTATCATCTATAGTGCTCGATTGATTAACACTTTAACAAAAAGAATTTCAACTTTTAGTTCATGGCTAAAAGAATAACACGGCATGATTTTATACTTTGCTGTTTGATAAAAAGACTGAAAGCACGATTGATTAAATGCTATTTTTATTGCCAATTTGTGTGTTAAACCACAGAAGAGATATTTTAACATGACTGGGGAAAAATTATCAAAAATAACCATTACACCATCGTTTAATGAAAATTCAACTCTCTCAGAATAACTCAAAACATATTCTTAGCTCCTGACGATTTACTTCTGACCTTTTAGTTTTCCAGCCTGAAATTTAATTCAGAACTGTCTTTCATGGTGTGAGTTTTCCTGAAAATATTTTTCCCCACATTGTTTTAACACGCAACAAATTTGACCCCTTTTGGTACTGGCACAAGCTCTTATCATGGAGTATAGCATCTTGCTATTTGTAACTGCTCTCCTTTTCCTGGCCTCCTATCCCACCTTTCGGTGATGTTTTAGAAACGCATCCTCTCTTAAAGCACATTTCCAGGAGTTTCAGAAAGCTGTTGATCAGCTGTTCTTGAGAGCCCAACTTTCTTTTTTGTCTTGAAAGTAAGTGAACTGTTTAAAGCTCAACTGTTTACAACCTGACACTATCAACACTTTTCTTGGACTTTGGAACTGTGTCTATCCACTGTCAGCACACAGACTATTGACATTGGTTCCCAGTGTAAACGTTGCACTTTCTTCCCAGTAAAATAATTCTGGACCCTTTTTAATCTCTTTTTAAAAGAAGCACCTTGACTTGCAGTCAGGCAGACTTCAGCACAGACCATTTGGTTTACCTTAATGTAATTCAGTTTACCTTAAAAATAATACCAAAATATATATAATCTCTTAAATCTCATTATAACTACGTTAATCTTCAATAACCTTTATGAAATCAGTTCTATATTTTTCTGCCTCTAAAAATGGAGCCTAATAATGAATGCTGTTCTGTGAAAGTATGAGCAGATATTTAATGTACAAGTGGGTTATCATTATCATCATCCTGGATGAGGATAACCCAGTATCTCTTTTAGAAACTTGTGCCATAATGGTAGATTTTAAATAATTATCCTTATCTTTAAATCCATTTACATCTTTTTTTCAGTAACCCTTTTTTTTCCCATTTTGATGGTACTCCTTGATGAGGTGAGAGTGACTGCTCTTGAGATCCAGGAGTACCTGCAAAACTTCATTGGAAATTGGAGGGAGAACTTTCTATTTGGTGAAATCACATTGAGCAAAAAAGAATAATCATCTTAGGTCCAGGGTATTACTGCAACAGTTCCTCAAGAATGTAGTCCTTGGGCCTAACCATCTTCTAGTAACAAACAAGGAGTCAGTTTTATTGCTAATGCCCCCTCAAGTAAAAGTATTTAAGAAATGGCAAAAATGTACCTCTGCACTAACATGTACAAGCACCCATTTAAATCTCGTGTGCAGAAAAATAGAATTTAGCAGATTATCCCATGTTTAAACTTGGCTAAGGCAAAAAAAAAGATTAAAATTCACTCATTAAGAACTTACTGATTGCATGTGGATGTTTTTTCTCTGAGACATTGTTTTGTGGTGATAGCTCATTCTGCCCCTTCCCCTCAAATCACTGTTGCTGAGTTGAAATTGTCTTTCTGCAGCACAGAAGTTTTCATGTTGGTCATCATGCTACAAACAGGACTCAAGTTTTCTAGAGAGTTCCCAGAGACATAGTCAGTCATTTACTTATTCTGGAGCTTGAGCGCTGTCTGCCTGAATTCCAAATTGAAATATTCACAAAAAAAGGTCTGATCACATGACATCTTTCCATGTAGGTTGTATACTCTTAGGTAATGTAGATGACTGTTTCATGACTCACTTTCCTTTCAGCCATTGTGTCATTGTCTAGGTTATTTATGTTTAATGTTCCAACATTGCGAATAAATGATCAGCCAGAAAGAGGTGGTTCATCCCCAGAGGTGTCACTGTCTCTGGGATTCGTGTGCCCCTCCATGGATTGGAATGGTGGCTGCACAGGTGCAAAGTGTCAGTTACTTCAAGTCAGTGTCCTTTCCTTCATTTAAACAAAAAATTAAAAGTTCTATATTTGATGTAAAACTAATAATGAAGCAATAAAATATGAATGGACAAAAAAAACTTAAAGCTTTCGATTGGTATGTAAAAAAGGAAATATTTGGCTAAAGCATACAGGCAGAATAGGAGGATTTATATTCGAGAAATGGCAGAAAGCAAATGATTACTTTGTGTCTGTCTTGGTGAAAGATGCAAGAATTTGGGGTCCAAAGGACTGACGATAATGGAGAACTGAGAGAAAGTATTGCTGGGAAGAAGGTTGTTTTGAAGAATTTTAATGGGACTGATGTTTGTTAAGTCCTCGGGACCTGCTATTCTGTACCTCAGAGTTTTGGTAAAGGTAGCTGTGGACATAGTGGATGCATTGGTAATTATCTTCACAAAATTGATCATGCAGACTGGAATGCAGCAAAACTGGCTGAACTGGAGGGCGAGACGAAGCAAGTAACTGCAAACCTTTTCACCCTGCATCTGCAGTAAGGAAAATGCTAGAATCTATTATAAAGGACGCAATGAATAGGCACTTGGATAATCATGATCTGATTAGGCATATGTTTGACACATCTGTCAGAGTTTCTTGAGGATGTTAACAGAATTGATGAAGATGTATCAGTGGACATATCATAATTGGATTTTCAGAAGGATTTGCTCAAGTCCCTTAGAGGAAATACTTTAACAAAATTTAAAGCAAATGAGATAAGAAATAATGATTTGGCATAAACGAAGGATTAGTAAACAGGTAGGAAACCAAAAGTAGCATTAATTCAGTCATTCTTGTGCTGACTGGCTGTGACTCATGGGTACTGTAAGGATTAATATTTGGGCCCCACTGTGTGTCAGTGATTTTGGATATGAGGACCAACTAAAACATTTCAAAGTTTGTGAATGATGCAAAACTAAGAAAATTTGTGGATAGATGCAACTCGGCTTCAAGAGGAATTGGATTGACTTGATGAGTGGGCAAGAATTTTGAGGATAGAATATGATGTCGAAAAATGAGTTATCCACTGGAAAGAGGAATAGACGTGCGGCATATTCCTTTGATAGTTTGAGATTAAAAAGGGTAGGTGTACGAAGGGACCTTGTTAATCATAGAATCATACAGTATAGAAGAGGCCCTTTAGTCCATCGTATCTGCAACAACAAAAACTACTCTAAACCTACATTAGTCCCAGTTTGCAATATTGAAGTGCTGTATAAAGATTGAGTTTTTCCTACCTCAATTTCCCTCCCAGACAGTTCATTTCAGAACTTATGTGAAGAATATTTTCCTCAAATCTGCTCTAAACTTCCTGCTTTTCACCTTAAAGTTATGCCGAATTGTTGTTAACCCTTCAACTAAGGAGAACAGTTTCTGTTTGTCCACCCTATCTGTGTGTCTCCATTATTATTCACCTCAGTTCCCTGTTAGCCTTCTCTGCTCTACAGAAAACAATCCGAGTTTATTCAGCTTTGCTTCATAGATAAAATGCTCCACCCCAGCCAACATCCTGGTGAATTCCCTGCCCACCCATGGAGTTGCATCCTTCCTCTAACGTGGTGACCAGAACTGCGCGCACATTCTAGCAAAATGGAGTAAGTCACAGAAGGCTAATGAGCTGGTGCAGCAAGCAGTTAGAAAGGACAATGGAATTTATTACAAGAGGATTTGCATACAGTGGTAGCACAGATTTGCTTCAGTTGTTTAGAACTGTGATTAGATCATGCGTGGAGCACTGCTTGCAGCTTTTGTCCCTGTTCCTTATGAAAGAAGCTATTATCATAGGAGGAGTGCAGTAATGGTTCACAAGATGTGTTCCTGGTGGTGGCAGTCGACCTATGAAGAGAACTTGGTGAAACTTGGCCTGTATTCTCGTGTTTTTTTTAAATGAAAGGTGATCTCATTGAAACTTTAAAACATGTGTAGGTAGACAGGGTAGATGCAGATAAAATGCTCCCCATGTTTCAGAGTTGAGAATGAGGGAATATGATTTCATGATGAGGGGGAGGCCACCAGGGACTGAGGAGGAGAGGTTTTTTTTCTGAAAGGTTTGTGAACCTTTGGAATCCTCTACCCCAGAGGACTGTGAAAATTCAGTGATTGAGTGTGTTTAAAATAGAAATTGTCAGATTTCTAAATACCAGTGACACAAATGGATATGAGGATAATGTTGGGGAAAGGTATTGAAGTGGGTGTGCAACCAGAACTACCTCTTAAGGGCAACTAGGCATAGATGATAAATACTGGTCAGCCAGTGATGCCCACATCCTATGAGTGAATTTAAAAAAAAAATTCAGTCATGTTCATATTGAATGGTGGAGAAAGGTCAATGGGCTGAATGGCCTCCTCCTGGTCCCATGTTTATATGACCAGTTAATGAAGTTATGAATTAATTTTGCAAATAGTATATCTTAATCCCATAGCAATGCCCAAATAATTCTTATCCCTTTGGGATGTTTTCTCCTCGGTGCAGCAATTTAACCAGAGTTAGTCATTTATTTGAATTAGGTTGGCCAGAGTAGAAAGTTTCTGTGAGGGTTTGTTTCCTACATCAGCCCTTTTCAATTTCATTTCCTATTACCAGCCTTCATAATACCTTGCTCTGTGCTGTTATTGCCAAATGAAGATAGAAATAAAGATCGACGAGCATGTTGGTCACTGAAGTCCAGCTTTCTAGTTAGTTAATTGTATTTCCAAGCTTGATTGAGTTCAAGTGAGAGAACTTTCTAATCTATTAGCATGTTAAAACATGGTAGCATTCTTTATTATCAATGCTGAGGCATGATATTTTAGTCAATTTATTTTTCTGAAACTGCAACAATACCCAGAATTTATCTGTCAGCTTTTAACAAAGTAAAATGTCCCAAAGCACTTCAATGGAGCTTTGCAAAACAATATTTAGAACTGAGCAGGCTAGTACAGATGACTTGCAACTTGGTCAAAGAGGTTGGATTTCAGCCAAGAACAAAAAGGAGATTCACAAGAAAGAATGCAAATAACTTAAAGCTGGAGGAGTTTACAGAGATACAGAGGGGTGGGAGGCAGTGGAACAATTTAAAAATAAGGATGAGAATTTTAAAATTAAGATATTGCTCAATGCAGGAGCTAATCTAGGTCAGTCCATGTAAGCAATCGGTGGACAGGATGGATTAGAACATGAGCAACAATGTTTTGGATAATGGCAGTTTCCTGACTGTAGATCGTAGTTGACTAGTGAAAAGTTTGTTAGAATGGTCAACTAAAAATAAATGTCTAGATGAGAGTTTCAGCAGCAGATGAACTGAGGCGTTGCTGATGTTTGCTATGTCATAGAGCCAGAAAAATTAGTAATATTCCAGGCATGTGGCTAGGGAGCAGAACCAGAGATTAAGGACAAATGGCTTCAATTTTCTCAAAATATTTATTGAACATCAGGCAAGTAGTTTTGACAATCCAAAAACAATGGAGAGCTCGAGAGTCATTGGTAAGGTGAAGCTGTTTTTTTATCAGTATATGTGTACCAAAGTTTTTTGGATTATGCTACTTGAGGGCAGCATGTAGATATGAAATTGGAAGACTCTGAGCACATATCCCTGGGGTGCAATAGAGGGTTTTCTTTTTCCCTTTATTTTGAGTCTTGGGCAATGGATTTCACTGGCTGGGGCAGCATTTACTGCCATTTCCTAATTGCACTTGAACTGCGGGGCTTGCTAGGGGCCATTTCAGAGAGCAGTAAGAGTCAGCCATGTTGCTGTGGGTCTAGAGTCACATGTAGACCAGTTAAGTACAGCAGATTTTCCTTCTAGAGGAAATTCTCTTCTGAAGGAGATTCGTACTGGTCTTGAAACATTAACTCTGTTTCTCTCTTTACAGATGCTGCTAGACTGCTAAGTTTCTCCAACATTTTGCTTTTGTTTGAGATCTCAAACATCTGCAGTCATTTACTTCTGTTCCTCCTAAAGGACGTTAGTGAACCAGGTCGGTTTTGGCAGCAATTGATAGTTATCATCATCACTATCACTGAGACAAGCTTCCAATTCTAGATTTAATTTGAACTAAATTAACAAAATTCCATTGACTATTATGGATTTGAGCCTATATCCCAGAGCATTAATTTGGGCTTCTGTATTACTGGTCCAGTGCCATTGCCACAACACTGCCTCCCCAAATGGAAATTCCTCATGATTCCTGTATCATGTCCTGATGTTATAGACATGTTTCTAAAGGGCAGCAGAAAACCAGCTGTGTTTTTATACCAATCAGCAGCGTTTACATGGTCACCACTAGGTTATCTTTTAATTCCAGATTTTAAACGAATTCAAATTTCACCATCTGCCTTGGTGATATTTAATCATTAGTCTGAGGTTTGTGATGACTGGGATACTGACATTACTATTAACATTACCACTCTGACAAGAAGCCACTTTAAGCTAATGTAGTCCCATCTGGATAGGCAGCTGTGGACAAGTGTGAGAGGATGATGGTGTAATCAACCATGTCAAAAGTTGTAGAAGAATGGAGAGAGAAAGTGCAGCTTTGCCAGAGTCCCAAAGAATAATTTATGATTTTTAATGAGATCCATTTTGAAACTATGGCAAATGCAAAATCCTGACTTGAGATGTTCAGACCCAGTGTTTAGCAAAATATGGGCTCAGGCTTCAGAGGCAGGATTATATTCATGGACTGGGTGGGAGAAAGGTGGGAGCTTGTAAATCGGGCAGCAGCTCACAAGGATTGAGAGGCCAGTATTTTGGTGAGAGTGTAGGTGTGAGTGGGAAATGCCAACTGTTCTAAAGGAGCATAGATAGTGCCTGAGTGGCAAGAACTATTAACCATCTGCCAATGTAGAAGCCAAAGGAAGGGAATCTTGATGTTCAGTAATTTAATAGTAATTGGGTCAGGGAGACAGGAAATTGACAGTCATTGAGTCATACAGCATGGAAACAATCCTTCAGTCCGACTAGTCTACACCGACCTCGTTCCCAAACTAAACTAGTTCGACTTGCTTGTGTTTGGCCCATATCCTTCAAAACCTTGCCTTATGTACTTGTCCAAATGGTTTATAAAATCATGAGGGGCACGGATAGGGCAAACAGAAAGGTCTTTTCCCTGGGGTAGTGAAGTCTAAAACTAGATAACATAACTACATAAGTTTCAGGTGAGTGAGGGAAAGATGTAAAAGGGACCTAAAGGCAACGTTTTCTTGCAGAGGGTGGTGCATGTATGGAGTGAACTGCCAGAGGAAGTGGTGGAGGCTGGTACAATTACAGCATTTAAAGGGCATCTGGATAGGTATATGAATAGAAAGGGTTTAGATGGATATGGGCCAACTGTTGGCAAATGGGACTAGATTTATATAGGTTATCTAGCTCATATGGATGAATTGGACCAAAGGGTCAGTTTGTATGCTGTACAGCTTTGAACCGTTGTAACTGTACCTGCATCTATCACTTCCTCTGGCAGTTCATCCCACTCATGAACCACACTCTGTGCAAAAAGAAAAAGTTGCCCTTCGTGTCCTGTCCTTTCTCCTCTCACTTTAAAAATATGCCCTCTAGATTTTAACTCCCGCATCCTTTGTAAAAAAAATCCTTGCTATTCACTTTATCTATGCCCCTCCTGATTTTATAAGACTCTATAAGATCGCCCCTCAAACTCATGTTTCAGTGAAAAACTCCCAGCCTATTTTTATAAATCCATTCCTGCTAACATACTGGTAAATCTTTTCTGAATCCTCTCCAGTTTAATAATATCCTTCCTATAGCAGAGTGGCCAGAGCTGCACATAGTATGTCAGAATAGGCCTCACCAATGTCCAGTACACCCTCAACATGATGTCCTAACTCCTATACTCCAAAGTCTGAACAATGAAGTCAAGTGTGTTAAATGCTGCCTGAACCACCCTATTTACCTGTGATACAAATGTCAAAGAATTATGTACCTGACTCTCTAGGTTGCGCTGTTCTACAACACTGCCTAGGGCCCTACTGTTAATTGTATAAGTCCTGCCCTTGTTTATTTTTAACCAAGAAAGCAATACCTCATATTCATCCAAATTAAACTTACTCTGCCACTCCTCAGCCCATTGACCCAATTGGTCAAGGTCTCTTTGTAATTTTATATAAACTTCTTCACTGTCCACTATGCCACCAATTTTGGTGTCATCTGCAAACTTACCAACCAAGTCTCCTATGTTCTCATGCAAATTGTTTATTATATAAATGACAAAGAAAAGTGGACCAGTACTGATCCCTTTGTGGACTCTGCTGGTCACGGGCGTCCAAAATAAAAAACAACCCTCCTCCACCACCGTCTTGTCTCCTACCATCAAGCCAATTTTGTATCCAATTGGTAAACTCACCCTGAATCCCATGTGTTCTAGCTATCCTAATTAGTCTACTATGCGGAACCTTATCAAATGCTTTACTAAAGCCCATGTAAACAACAACTTGTGCTGTGCCCTCATCAATCGTTTTGATTACTTCCTCATATCAGTCTTACGGTAAAGGTGAACATAGAGAGGCTGTAAGGACTATTGATTTAAGCAAGGTGGGGGGGACAGAATCTTTGGAAGATTGACTTGATAGACAAGGGGAATGCAGGAAAGTGGCAGAAGTAGACAATCAGATGGTTTGAGTTTTGCTACAAAGAATGCTCCTCATTGGATGTGAGAGTGTAAGAAGGAGGAGAGAAACATTCAGAAAGATTTGCAGCAGAGAAAATGTGGGTGTTTCCTTTGCAATCCATAATGATCCTGGAAGTGTCAGCAATTTTGGCAAACAGAACCAGAGAGCTACACTAAAGCCTGACCCAATCTGATTGTGAATGCTTAAAGCAGTTGTTCACTATATCCATTCAAAACTGCACTTCTTGGGCTTATAGGACCAGGACAGGGATGCATCTGTAGAGTATCCAGAGTGTGAGAGAATAATGATTTTTAAAAGGAATTCAGACCTTACAGGTGGAACCAAGGATATTCTTGAGCTAACAGGTAACTGCAAATGTCATGGTGGTTGAAGGGCCAAAGGTCAGAAAGTGGGATTTTGAAAATGAAGCCTAAATGAATTTAGAGAGAGATTTTCCAGGACAAACAGTAAAGGAAGTAGGGTTAGCAGTGGAAAGGCAAAAGTGGCTAGAAAGCAAAAGAAGGAAGCGAACGCCAGAGCTCCTCTCTTTGATTGATATGCTGAACACATGAGATGGGAGAGTCAAGATCTTGAATATGGTTTGGAGAGTTTGTGGAGAGGAAGAAATTGAGAGGCTGTAAATCATGGACACATGATGAGGTTTACACTACATCAAAGGGAATCAAAGGGAAACACCATTCGGCAGCTTGGAACCAGCCCATGCCGAGTTTGAAAGGAGAGTGAAGGAAAAGTGACATCTCAAAGTGTGTAAGGTCATTGCTGGATAATAAACTACTATAACAGGCAGGTTTCAAAGTGCTATAAATGTAAGGAAGCAAATTAATTTAAAAGAATTTGCTATACTTGAATTTAATTGAGAAATACCAGGATTGAGCGAAAATCACGACCAAAATAATGTATGCAAATATAAGTAACCCAAAATTAAGTAAAAATAATATAAGGGAAATAATCCTAAAATATAGCAGCTCAGCTTATTCAAGTGGCATATTCCTCACACGGATTCAATCAGAGCCAGGGGGAAGGAAGAAGAATGGAAAAGCACAAGTGATGGCAATTTCATTGTTTAGAGGAATCAACAGACTTTTCTTAAGCTTGTAATATGACCTCAGGATGATCCATTGCCTCTCTGGTGCTAGAGGCATGGATCTCACTGAGTGGCGGCAGTATATTCTTCTAGGTTGTACAGTGTCTGTTGTTAGAACTGCTGCCTCAGCGCCAGGCACCCGGGCTTGATCCCAGCCTTGGGTGACTGTGTAGAGTTTGCACATTCTCCCCATGTCTATGTGGGTTTCCTCCAGGTGCTCCAGTTTCTTCCCACTATCCAAAGATATGCATTCTAGGTAGATTAGCCATGGGAAATGTAGGGTTACAGGGATAGGGTAGGAGAGTGGGATGTTGTTCAGAGGGTCGGTGTGGACTTTGGACCAAATGGCATGCTTCCGAACTGTAGGGATTCTATGATTTTATGAAGGAGAGTGAAAAGCTACTTGTCTAATGGCTCCTGTAGGAAGGGAAGTATCATTCTGCAATCAGAAGTTAGCGAGCTAGGTAGTCAGTTGCAAGCAGGATCTCAAATGTAATACTCTCCATCCTTCTTCCAACGCCATGTTCAGTTGAATACAGATGTAGAAGGATAAGACAGATGGATGTGATAAATGAGATAAGGCTTTGGATTGGCTGTGTCACTGGGGAAGATGAACAAGTGAAACAGCTTACGCATGAGCAGAACTAGGATTGACTTTAGAAACATAGAAAATGGGTGCGGGAGTAGGCCGTTTGGTCCTTCGAGCCTGCACCACCATTCAATATGATCATGGCTGATCATGCAATTTCAGTAGCCCATAACCGCTTTCTCTCCGTGCATATATATATGAACGTGGAACAGAATTCTCCAGGTTCACAACTCTGAGTGAAGAAAGTCTTCCTCATCTCAGTGCTGAATGGCTTACGCCTTATTCTTAGACTTTGACTCTAATTCCAGACTTCCCAACATCAGGAACATTCTTCCCGATCTAACTTGTCCAGTCCCATCAGGAATGTATATATTTCTATGAGATTCTCCTTTCGTTCTTCTAAATTCCAAGCCCGGTCGATCCAGTCTTTTCTCGTATGTCAGTCCTGCCATCCTGGGAATCAGCCTGGTGAACCTTTGCCAGACTTTCTCCATAGCAAAAATGTCCTTTCTCAGACCAGGAGACCAAAACTGCACACCATACTACAGTTGTGACCTCACCAAGGCCGCATATAACTGCAGCAAGACATCCTTACCCCAATACTCAGTTCCTCTCACTATGAAGGCCAGCATGCCATTAGCTTTCCTCACCACCTGCTGCATCTGCAAGCTACCCTTCAGCGACTGTTCCACCATGGCACCTAGGTCTAGTTGCATCTCACCTTCTCCTAAACTGCCACCATTCAGATAATAATCTGCCTTCCTGTTTTTGCCACCAAAGTGGATAACCTCATACTTATCCACATTGTATTGCATTTTCCAAGTATTTGCACACTTGGCCAGCCTGTCCAAGTTGCCCTGCATCCATTTAGCATCCTCCTTACAGTACACACTGGCACCCAGCTTAGTATCATCTGCAAATTTGGAGATAGTGTATTCAATTCCTTCGCCCAAATTGTTCATGCGTATTGTGAGCAGCTGAGGTCCTAGCACTGAACGATGCAGTACCCCACTTTTTACTGCCTGCCACTCTGAAAAGGACCCATTTATTTCAACTCCCTGCTTCCTGTCAACCAATCAGTTCTCGACCCATGTCAAAACATTCCCTGCAAAACCATGAACTTTAATTTTCCTCTTGTGTGGAACCTGTCAAAGCCTTTTGAAAGTCCAGATGCGTAACAGAGACTGATTCATCCTTGTCCTCTCTACTGATCACATCCTCAGGAAATTCCAGAACATTTGTCAAGCGTGATTTCCCTTTAGTGAATCCAGGCTGACTAGAACCAATTCTGACATTGCTTTCCAAATGCTCAGTTATTACATCCTTATTTATTGATTCCGGCATTTTACCCACCATCGATGTTAGGCTAACTGGTCTATAATTCCCCATTTTCTCTCCTCCTCCTTTTATGAAGAGTGGGTTTACATTAGCTACTCTCCAGTCCTTTGGAAGTCTTCCAGAGTCTCCAGAATGCTGGAAAATTATCACCAATCCATCCACTATATTTAGGGGTACTTCCTTAAGTACTCAAGGATGCAGAGCATCAGACCCTGGGCACTTATTGGATTTTAATCCCATAAATTTCCCCAATAGATTTCCTGACTAATAAGGATTTCTTTCAGTTCCTCCTTCATGCCTGACCCTCTGTCCCCTAGGATTTCCTGAAGGTTATTTGTGTCCTGTTTAGTGATGACGGATTCAGAGTCTTTGTTCAACTGGTCTGCCATCTCTTCTTTTTGCCTATTATGAATTCACCTGATTCTAATGGCAAGGGACCCACATTTGTCTTCACAAGTCTTTTTCTCTTCACATATCTATGGAAGCTTTTGTAGTCAGTTTTTATGTTTTTCACAAGCTTACTTTCTTATTCTATTTTCCCCTTCCAACTTAAATGCTTTGTCCTCCTCTGCCAAATTTCAAATTTCTCCCAGTCCTCAAGTTTTCTCCATCTTCTGGCCAATTTATTTGCCCCCTCTTTTCGGCTTTAACGCTATTTCTGCTTTCCCTTGTTAGCCATGGTTGAGCCACCTTCCCTGTTTTACTCTTTGCCAGACGGGGATGTACAGTTGTTGAACTTCATCCATGTCTTCTTTTACTGTCTGCCATTGCCTATCCACCGTCAACCCCTGAAGTATCATTGGCCAGCTTATCCAAGCCAATGCATGCCTCATACCATCAAAGTTAGCTAAAGTTTAGGATCCTTGTTTCAGATTTAATTGTGTCACTGTCCATCTTAATGAAGAATCTTGCCACATTATGGTCAGTCTTCCACTAAGGGATCTCATATCACAATGTTGCTAGTTAATCCTCTCTCTTTACACAAAACCCAGTCTGGGATGGTTTGCTCTCTGGTTGGTTCCTTGACATAATGGTCAAGTAAACCATCCTTCATACATTCCAAGAAATCCTCCTCCATCACATTGCTACCAGTTTGGCTCATCCAATCAATATATAAATTGAAGTCACTCATAGTAACTGCTGTACTCTTACCGCATGCATCTCTAATTTCCTGTGCGGTACAATCCCCGATGTCTCAATTACTGTTTGGTGGTCGGTACACAACTCCCACGAATGTCTTTTTCTCTTTAGTGTTCCGCAGCTCCACCCATGCAGATTCCATGTTATCCAGGCTAATGTTGTATCCTTGCTTTTGCATTTAACTCCTCAACCAGCAATGCTACCCCACCTCCCTTTCCTGAAAATTGAGTAACTCTGGATGTTGAATACCCATCCTTGGTCATCTTGGAGCCAGGTTGCTGTGATCCCAATTACATCATATCCATTAATAGCTGTCTTTGCAGTTAATACATCCACCTTATTAAAAATGCTCCTCACATTGAGACACAGACCCTTCAGGCTCATTTTTATCGACATTTACTGCTGTTTTAGAATCATCGTGTGATGTGGTTCTTTTTAATTTTTGTCTTCGGTTTCTCTGCATTCCACTTTCACTTTTTCCCTTACCGTTTTTTTTGTTTATGTCCCCATTTTACTTTGCTCCAACTTCCTGCATCGGTTGCCATCCCTATGCCAAATAAGTTTAAACCTTCCCCCGTAGCATGAACAAACATACCCCCTAGGACACTGGTTCCAGTCTTGCCCACGTGCAGACCATCCAGTTTATACTGGTCCCGCCTCCCCCAGAACAGGTTCCAATGTCCCAGGAGTTTGAATCCCTCCCTCTTGCACCATCCTTCAAGCCACGTATTCATCTTAGCTATCCAGCCATTCCTGCTCTGACTAGTACATGACACTGGTAGCAACCCAAGATTACTGCCTTTGCGATCCTATTTTTTAGTTTAACGTCTAACTCCCTGACTTCAGCTTGTAGTGCTTCATCCTTTTTTTTTACCTATATCGTTGGTGCCTATGTGGAGCACAATAACTATCTGTTCTCTCTCCCCCTTCAGAATATCCTGCAGCCACTCCAAGACATCCTTTACACTTGCACCAGGGAGGCAACATACCGTCCTGGCCATTTGTTTGCAACCACAGAAACACCTATCTATTCGTCTTACAATTGAATCCCTTATCTCTAACACTCTGCCACTGTTTTTCCAACCTTCCTGTGTAGCAGAGCCTGCCACGGTGCCATGAACCTGGAAGCTACCACCTTCCCCTGGTGAGCCATCTTCCCTGCGAGTACCCAAAACAATATATCTGTTTAGAGGAAGATGACCCCAGGGGACTCCTGTACTACCTTCCTGCTGTTTCTCTGTCTGTTGGTCACTGATTCCCTATCTTCCTCAGTAAGTTTTATCAGTGGTGTGACCAATTTAATGTAGGTGCTATCCATGATTCCTTCAGCCATGTGATGCCCCAAAGTGAATCCAGCCACAGCTCCAGAGCTGTCAAGTGGACGGACAGGAGCTGGACACACTTCCTGCACGTGAAGGAATCAGGGACACAGAAGGGCCCCTGAATTCCCATGTTGTACAGGAGGAACATGAAACGGGTCTGGGATCACCTGCCATGACTTAATCCTTAAGTTAACAATAACAGTAGCAAAACAAAGAGAAAATAAGAGAAGAAAAACTACTCACCAGTCACCAGCCACTCACTCACCTGCTGCCTGTGACTTCACAGTTAACTTTCCCTTTACTTTGCCTTTACCCTTCCTTGCAGGGTGTTTCTCTAGTGCTATTGTGAGGCTTCTAAGTTGGCAGAAGTATGGGGAACACAAAATATTATAGTGGAAAGCCAAGGTGCATCACTAATTGGAGAGATGCTTAATAGTGGCATAGAGAACAGAAAGTCAAAAGGTGAAATTGGAATAAGGCAAAAATAATGAAGTCTAAATCAGGCTGTGCACACTGTGAATGTACGTAATATAATAAATAAGAAGAAGTGTTACAGGTTAAAGATGCCATGTGGAAATATCCTATAATAAAAACAGACACCCTGCTCAAAGAGGTATAGAACAGGATATTAAGTATTCCTTAATAGAAGTTGTTCAGAAAAGATAGAGAAGGAAGATTTGGGGGGTGCGGGGGTGGGGAGGCGGGTGGCAGGTGGTATTGGTTAAGGAGAGCATTGCAGTTTTGGAGAAAGACTGCCCCAGAAGATTTAAGAACAGAATCAATATGACTAGAGCTAAGGAACAACAGGTGTAATTACACTGCTCTGCGTAATCTATACACCACCAATGAGTGGGATGGAGAGAGAGGAACAGAACTGCAGAGAAATTACATAGGATTGCTGTTACATGGGGTTGTTAAATAAATACTTTGTATCCCTCTTTACAAAAGAGGTAGAAATCACCCAGGCCGTAGTGGCAGAGGAGAGCCACTAGAAGGGTTCAAAATTGATGAGGATGAAATTTTGGATAGGTTTTTGGTAGTTAAAGTTGACAAGGCACTGGGACTGGATGAGATGTGTCCATGGATATTGAAGGAAATGAGAGTTGAAATAACATGGGTATTCGTCCTAATCTTTCAGTCTTCCCTTGACACATGGTGGTGGTAGGGGAGGGTGAGAGTGAAAGATGACTGGAGAATTACAGATAATAAAACTTTCTTCAAAAAAGACTATAAGTAAAACCCAACTGTTTCAGGCCAGTCGATTTAATTTCAGTGGTCGGGAAACTTGTAGAATCAATTATTTAGTATAGAATTAGTATTAAGTAGAAAAAGCTTGGAGTTTTTTTTGAAGAGGTAACAAAAAGAGATGATGCTGTTTATATGGTATACATAAACTTCCAAAAGACATTGGATACAGCACAACAAAGCAGAGGAGTTTGTTAGCTAATTGACTGGGCAGTTGGTACCAGTCCTGAGTAATGTCAACATTATGTGTTTAATTCCCACATTGGCTGAGGTTACCATGAAGGACTCTCCTTCTCAACCTCTTCCCTCGCCTGAGATGTGAGAACCTTCAGATTAAAACACCACTAGTTGTCGCTGTCTGTTGAGCAAGCACCCTTATGGTGACTTTACGTTTTTACACAACAAACTTGTGAATAAAGTTTTGCCTCATGAAATAAAAGGCACAGTAACAATATGGATACTAAATTGGCTAAATAACAGGAAGCAAAACAACGATCAATGGATAACAGTGCGAAGCTGGATGAACACAGCAGGCAAGACAGTAGCATCAGAGGAGCAGGAAAGCTTGACGTTTTGGGCCGGGACCCTTCCTCATTTTCTGAAGAAGGGTCCTGACCTGAAACGCCAAGCTTTCCTGCTCCTCTGATGCTGCTTGGCCTGCTGTGTTCATCCAGCTTCGCACCGTGTTATCTCAGATTCTCCAGCATCGGCAGTTCCTACTATCTCTGTAACGATCAATGGATATGAATGTGAGTTTGCTCGCTGAGCTGGAAGGTTAGTTTTCAGACGTTTCGTCACCATTCTAGGTAACATCATCAGTGAGCCTCCGATGAAGCGCTGGTGTTATGTCCCGCTTTCTTTTTATCTGTTTACGTTTCCTTGGGTTGGTGATGTCATTTCCTGCTCTTTTTCTCAGAGGATGGTAGATTGGCTCCAAATCAATGTGTTTGTTGATGGAGTTCCGGTTAGAATGCCATGCTTCTAGGACGAGAATTCCTAGAAGCATGGCATTCCAACCGGAACTCCATCAACAAACACATTGATTTGGAGCCAATCTACCATCCTCTGAGAAAAAGAACAGGAAATGACATCACCAATGCAATAAGTTTTTGGTATCTAAGTGCCTGGTTCAAGTTGATTGGCTCAATTCAAAACTTGTTATCTTGATAAAAACGGCTGCTTGGCCTGCTAACTGTATGGCCTTGCAATACAAATATTTCAATTTGGGCACTCTGCGGGCTTGCAAACTTTCAAGCTGTTGCTCACAAACATCCATTTTAAATCTCTAATCAAATTTAAATCTGATGGTTTTGACAACGTAGTACCAATCCTATTGTAAGAAATATTGTTATGTCATCAAGGATATAAAAGAAGGGGACAGTTGGACAATGCCCCAGAGCTAACAGCCCTCCGCTCTGAAGAGAATTGCTAGCTCTATATCCTCCCCCATGCCTTCGAGAAAGCACTGTCTAAATAACAGTGGGACCAACAACATGAGATAACAAGGTGTAGAGCTGGATGAACACAGCAAGCCAAGCAGCATCATAGGAGCAGGAAAGCTGATGTTTCAGGCCTAGACCCTTCTTCAGAAATGGCCTAGGCCTGAAACATTAGCTTTCCTGCTCCTATGAGCTCTACACCTTGTTATTTTAGATTCTCCAGCATCTGCAGTTTCTTCTATCTCCGGGACCAACAACATTGCCAGTTTGCTAATTTTGGGAGATTACGATTTTTTAAAAATGTGAATTGTGTTTATTGGAACAGCATACCATTAGAATTTTGCTTTTTTCCGGAATAGTTATTAGTTAGAAGGGATTTACTCGGTTTGTTAATAGTTTTTAGTTAATTTGTCACTGTTCGGGTTAGATGAATAAATTGTTACTTATTGATTTTAAAGTCAATGTTAGGGATTTATTTTATTTAACCACTAGAAGTTGCTGAAAAGCAGGTTACGCCACTTTCCCCACCCCTTTTACAGATTATGGGCCAAGGTGTTCCTGTTTGGGTGTTTTGGTTTTAGTTCTCGGAGGCAGGTCAATCCTCGCTTTATGACACAGAACAGGTGGAGATCCCTCTGCTCGAATACTGTGTGCAGTCCTGAGTGCCACACAATAGAAAAGGATGCGAATGGATTGTAGAGAGTGCAGAAGGGATCTACCACAATAATTTCAGGAATATAAACTTCAATTATGAGGATAAATTGGAGAGTTCGATTGCTTCCCTTGGAGAGAAGAAAGCTGAGGGGTGATGTGATAAACTTATGAAAATTGAGAAGTCTGAATAGAGTGGATTGTAAGAAACTGTTTCCACTTGTAAAAGGATGAATATCAAGATCACACAAATTTGTCATGATTTGTAAAAATAGCAAATGGTATGAGAGAAACAACTTTTTTACACAACAAGTGGTTCAGGTCTGGAATCATGGCTTATGATTGTGGTGGTGGTGGTAAGTTCAGTTGAGGTAATCAAGAGGACATTGGGTGATTGAGATAACAAGGTGTAGTGCTGGATGAACACAGCAGGCCAAGCAGCATCAGAGGAGCAGGAAAGCTGATGTTTCGGGTTGAGACCCTTCAGGAAAAAAAAGGATGATTGCCTCTATTCAAATAATCATCCAGTGTAAAAAGATATGGGAGACGGTAAGAGAATGAGACCAAGGCCTGATGCTCATTCGAGAGCTCATTCAGACATAGTAGTCTGGGATCACACTGTGCCATAACAATTCTGACTTCAGCATTATAAATTGATATAAAAATTGAAAAAGTGGATGAAAAGTCATTTGATTCCTGGGCTAACTGAGAAAACAGTGAAGATATTTCAGTAAGGATTTTTGTTAAACCTCAGTTCTGAGGAAGGGTCACCGGACCGGAAACGTTAACTCTGTTTTCTCCTTCACAGATGCTGCCAGACCTGCTGAGCTTTTCCAGCAACTTTGGTTTTGTTCCTGATTTACAGCATCTGCAGTTCTTTCAGTTTTTATTTGTGTTACAGCTGTTAGTTAAAGATTCCTGTCTTTTCATCCTCCCTGGTTGGTCACAAGGAAAGGTTAACTTCTTTTTGTTAACTCATGGCTACACCTTTCTCCAATCAAACAATCAAAATGTAGTTAGCTATTTTCTTTATTGTAGCAGTAAGAAGTCATTAACCAGGGTTTTAGAAAATGTAAAATAACAGGCATTATTACCTGATAACACTGAGGAAAATATGATAAAATTACAAATACCAAGCATGTGAGTTTGTGTGCATTTGTTGGGACCCTCTCTCTCTTCTCCACCCCTACTCCCCTTCTCACCCCCACTGTGTGCGCGCACACTCTCACTGGCATAAAGTAAATGGGGATTTGTGACATAGTACATGAAGCTAAAAGAGTATATGCAAGCAGATGGGATTAGTTTAGAGTGGCATCATGGTCAGCACATAATACTCTATAATTTAGAGCCTTATGGTTTCCTTGAGTCATAAAAGTTGTAAAGTGAGACCGGCAATTAATTAGTTGATTTCTTTGATCATCAGAAGGGGACAATATTACAATCTTCTTTTCAGTTTCAGTTTTCTGATGTTTCTTTCGAGTGATAGATATAACCAGATGCATGAGTTCTTGAGATACAGAGAAACTTCTCTAATTTGTTTCATTTCTGCATTCTGAATTCCACCTTTTTTAATCTGTCAAATATGCCCCTTTAAGTAGTTAGTTGTATATTCCCTGACTGCTTTTATTTTCAGACATGATAATTGAGGGCAAGATTTCATCTCCAGTGTGTAATTATTCTCATATTGGCATAAATCAGAATAGGAAATGAGGGTCTTTACATGCCTGCTGACTGGTTTCATTATCCTTAGTGAAATATGTTAATTTCAGTTCAGGCTGTCTTTTACCTAATCCACGTTAATTTCAAGAAACTTGCCCAATTTACCTTGATTAGATGATGTGTATGGCCAATTTAAGTCAGCATTTTTGGTCTCTTGTTAGAATAATTTCAATTAATGAAAATCCAGACGTTAAATCAGGGTGATATTCTTTGTAGCATTGCACCCTAGTGCTTGAGAGGACTACTGGGAACAAGAATTTTAAATGAGTAGCAAGAAAGCTGGTTAGACATGCCGAAGGAATGAAAAGAGCCATACCATCATCTGTTTTCTGCTCCCTGTACACTCTTCAGGCCCTAGGCCTCCCCCTCAAGACACAGAGGAGAAGTGTGTCATTTAGCCCATCAAATCGCTCTGCCATTCAATGAAATCATGCCTGATTTGATAATCCTTGGTTCCACTTTTCTGCCCTATCCCGATAACCCTTGATTTCTTTAACGATTTGAAATCTGTCCATCTCAGTCTTGAATGCATTTAACAGCCAAGCTTCTGCGGTAAAGAACTCCATAGATTCACCATGAAGGAGGCCTATGCAAATGCAGTTATTGAATCTAATCGTTATGACAATATTTGTGCATAGTTTTATAGCTATTTCAAAATAAAGTGGATCAAAAAGTAAATCATCTGCCCAATCTTTTTATTATTCAAGTATAGGGTATATTATCTGCCATGAATAAATGTACATTTCATTTCTCTCTATTAGACAAATAACTCTTCAGGAAGTACTTCAGGAAGTTATGTCCCACAGAATGATTTAACAGCCGATTATAGGAATGATTACCAAGCAATGGGGCTAGAATTCTGCAAGTGGTTTTATCAGCTGCTGAACTCCCAGAATCCTTTACTGGAAGAACAGTCGAAAGACTGGGGCCCCCAGCATTTTTGGGAAGATGTTATTCTTAAGTTTTCGTACAGAACTTCTGAGCAGCAGATGGAGGTATACACTGGTGCAGCTATGGTCAGCCTTCGTTTATTAGCACTGACGAAAGAGGAACATCTGTACTTGAATCCTAACCTGACTAACAGTGGACTGAAGTGCATCCATTCACCTCATGGATTGGTTATTATTGCAGTGGCTGGTACCATTCACAGACAAGCAGTATGCCTGGGAATTTTTGAGCAAATCTTTGGTCTTATCCGTTGTCCAAACAGTGAAAACAATTGGAAGATGAAGTTTGTCCACCTAAAGATTACTGGTCATGGCACAACAACACCACTACCATCTGTCCAGCCCTATGAGGATTCAGAGCCACCTGTCATTAAATACGAATCCAATGAGCTGCTGCAAGTTTTTGAAGAACACAGCGTAGGAATTTGTGATTGAAGCTGCGTGGCCTGTTGCCCTTTTTGATAGGAATTAGCTGACGTAACAATCTCATTTCTGCTTCATAAAATGAAAAGTGCAACTCTGCCTTTGTGCCAGAAGGCAATACATTATATTGTAATGTAACTAGTACTACCATTAATGCTAGTGTGTAAATTCTGGTGCCATCAAAAAACTAATGGAAACAGACTATTGCCCATGCATCATCTCACTAGTATATGCAATATTGTCAAAATTCCTGAGCGAAGAAATGTTACAAAATTGGCCTTCGACAGATAAGTGTTATTTCAACAAATCCTCTCACTTTTCCTGCCCTACCTTGCCTGTTTATGAATCTTTGCTGTCTTCTTAGATCATAATTGATGAATGTAGTCGATAAGGCCATATTTTCTCAGTTTGCGGTGACTCCTTGTTGCTGGCACTTGGCTCCTGACGAAGAATATTGGCTTTGACATCCTTTCAGTCCCATGAGTAAATAAACTAGGTTGCTGTATGGTAATGCTGTGGGAGTATTACAGTGTTGGAGTTGCTGATCTTCAGATGAGATCCAAAATTCAGGACAGGAAATGCTGGAGGTTCTCAGCAGGACTGTCAGCATCTGTAGAGAGAAAGAATTAATGTTTCACAACATGTTTGGAGGTTTAACAACCTAAAATATTAACTCTGTTTCCATCTCCACAGTGCCAGATCTGGTGAACATATAATTCCTGCGTTCGTTTCAGATTTCCAACATTCTCAGTAGTTTCTTTTGTCCCAAATTAAAATTGTCAGTATTAGTTGAAGGAGTCAAAAACAAATTAATTAGTTACTCATTATGTTGCTATTTATAGAAGCTTAATTTGCACACAACAACGACATCTGCCTGCCAAAACATAAAAAGTAGATACGAGGAAAAGAAAGAGATAATACCTAGCTAACGTCTAAGACATTACTTGATATCGTTTTCAACTCTGATATTTAATTGTACCCGTACAAAATCTTGGTAGATGAGACCTTTCTTCCAAAATATCGTTATCTTCTGTGACTATTGATACAATGAAAATATTGGGGCCTAGTTGAATGATTAAGAAATACCAAGCAGCTTGTCCATTATGCTGAAGATCTGAGCACCAATAATGAGCTGTCTTGTTTCTACCCGACATCGTCTCAATATAGGAACAGAGTAGGTTGTGCAAACCCTCAGCCTTTCTGCCATTTATTAGATCAAAGTTGATCTCTAAAGTGCCTGCCATGTTGAAATATGATAGTCCTGTCCAATCTTACGAATATAATTTAACATATTTAGCGTGTGCACTAGAGTATCCCACAAGTGTTGTGAACAGATCTGTAAACTTTACACTTCAAAGTATTCAACTCTTAATTGTGCATCTACTTCTGAAGACAGATAGAAATTAAATGTGTTTATTTTTGTTAGCACTCCATTTGAAGTATAAACAACAGTAGAAGTCAATGATCTATTTGGCATCAGTTATACAACACATTTGTGTTCTTCCTGAATATACATTTCGACATTTTAGTTCTGTTTGTTGGTATATACTTTCTATTAATTATTATTGAAGACGGGATTTATAGTTCACATGTTATCAAAAGATATTGTAAGCTTAATGAAATGTGAATGTATTATAAATAGATCTGAGTCTGCAAAATGATCTTTGTGTTTGATTTGCATGTACTGTATCATATTTCAACAAATAAAACAGGTCGCTGAGTCAGCCTTTGATCACAATAACTGATGGATTTGTTTTGTTGGAAATAAACTTAATTCCTTGGAGCATTTCTTGGAGCTGTGTGGTATAATTTGTGCAAGACTGAAAATCAGAATAAAATCAAGCTGTTGTTTATAATTAAAGCCATCTACCTGAAAGCGATGACTGTATAAATTGCCTTGATACAAAAACAAGGTTGTAGGCTCTTCATAATGATATGATGTTATTGAACCATACCCAATTGCTCATGTTCTCTTCCTTGCTGCCCTGCCTGCTGTAACCACTTACCACAATAACAGACAGCAGTCAAATTGTCTTGAAGGCACCTTCACAATGCAATGCTAAAATCTTACATTTAATTTATAGAGTCACATAACTCGCCCACAGACACCCAGATGTTATTGCTAAAATTTTGTATACTTTTTATAATTTAAGTTAATGTGGGAGGAGGGTACACTGCACCTATCTTTCTACAAAGTTGAGTGTTTCAAAAGCCCTCATTTTCAGGAAAGGAATTAGTTGTGTGACGTGTTCTTTGTGTCTGATGCATCCTGTTCACGTCAGCTGGTCTTGAGTTTCGATTTTCTATTATGCAATTCATTTGTTTGAGTTTCACTTCACCCTGACTTCGCTTTAAGTACACTGAATCTGCATTTTGAAGGTTTTCTCTTTAATTGAAGGCCATGTGAGTTACATGTGCCATTTAAAGGAAATCAGATTTTCTTTTCCCTCCAGCATTGTTTTTAAGCATTTTACTAAACTTAAACTTACACAGGAAAAATAAGCATGTCTCGTTTTTCTATGGTGCAAAAATCAGGGTGCACTGAAATCCTACAATCTTTAAACCACAGTGACTTGTGTGCGCTGAAGGATACTGTAACCAACAAGCTGACGAACATTTGGACCAAAGAGGGTAGGTAGACTCGGACAGGTGCTCATGTCTCAAGTTGCGAAAATATATCTAAGAGTAGTTTTCTCTCAGTAGTTAACTTGCTGACAGGCAGGCTGGATTTTGATGTTCATTTAAACTAGTTCTCATCTAAATCAGTGCAAGTGACTTTTTCCTCTTCAGAATTTTGAATGAGACAAATTTTCACAAGTGCAGTGCATCAACTTTTGAATGCATACTTTTCTTTGTTTAAAACCTAGTTGCACTGCATTTAAGATCGTTTTAGTAATATACAATATAATGCAGTTTTGGTAGCATTTCAATAAGTTTAATGGGGAAGAAGGGTTGGTTTTGAAGTAATGCCAAGAAAAATATCAATTTTAATGAGTTTTTAAAAATTCCAGTTGTTAATATATCAAAATCAATATTTTTAAGGGGCAGGGCTTAACAGGCCTATTTTTAGTAGCTTTTGATTATTTTAGTTTTCTGTCTTTTAAAGGTAGTGGGTCACTTTTTAGAGATGGTTCCATGAGTATTAATCCACATAATGGCATCCAAATGTCTGATATTTTAAATGTGTGAAGGTAATTTGTGTGTTTTTGTTTTTCTGTATTCCTAGACTGCACTTAAAAAAAACTTCACTTAATCATGTTTCATAATGCAAATAATACATAAAATTCAACAGCCTAAAATTATTTCAGAGATAATGGGAACTGCAGATGCTGGAGAATCTGAGATAACAAAGTGTGGAGCTGGATGAACACAGCAGGCCAAGCAGCATCTTAGGAGCACAAAAGCTGTCATTTCGGGCCTAGACCCTTCATCAGAAAAGGGGGAGGGGGAGAGGGGGAGGTGGATTGAAGACCATCCCCGCCACTTTAACTTGTCTGCCTCCTCTCCACCTATATTCTCCTCTATCCATCTTCGATCCACCTGCCCCTCTCTCCCTATTTATATTAGAACCCTCTTTTCCCCTCCCCTTTTCTGATAAAGGGCCTGGGCCTGAAACGTCAGCTTTTGTGCTCCTATGATGCTGCTTGCCCTGCTGTGTTCATCCAGCTCCACACTTTGTTATCTTAGCCTAAAATTATTGTAGGATGGGATGTATTTTTAGCTCCTACCTTGTCAAGCAAAATCTGGGACAAGAACGTCAAACTATATTATTTTTCTCCATTTTTATGTTTTAGAACAATTAGATTATAGTGGTGATTGTTTAGCATCAAGAAAAAAAAGTATGCTACCAGAACTGTTAAATATTTGAGGCATTTTTCTGTTTTCATGTCAGGCTACTCTGTTTAATAATATGTCAGCTTTCCAGAAATAGGTGGGGTTCCTGCATTCCAGAATGTGGCATTCAATTTACATGTCATTTCCAGGACGATAAAAGCATGCTAGCATCTGCACAGACCTGCCAAGAGGTGTAATGGAGTCTAGATATTAACATTAATTTGCCAGGATTTCTAAAAATAGTGCAGTAGGAAGTGTATATCGGATTGTAGTTATATACGGCTCTAAGAGGTATGTCAACATCAAATAAAAGCAGCCTAAAAAACAACCAACATCAGGAGGAGGCATAGTTAATACTGTGGACACCAAAATGATTTTAGCAATTGCCAAAACGAAAACGAATATACCATCGCAGTTAGAAGAGCCTTACTCAGCTTGACAATGATAATTAGCCTAATGACTCTCATGGCTGGTGTTTGGTGGGAGAAGTTTGGCAGGTAAAGGAGAACACTCTTCTTTCAACTGCATTATTTTATACTGAAGTGCTGAGGTCATTGGACAAAATCACTGGTCAATTCTCCCACCTTCAGCACCATTTTAAAGGATGCATAACAACCATTTTTTTCCCCCGGAACTAAACAAAACACAATCTCTTAATGGGTTAGGATTTTGTCCATGTAATTATAGGCCGGGTCACAATCCAAATATGGCTGCCCAAAAGGATCACTTTTCTGTCAGGGTGGAGTTATTGTCTCTTTTTCATTTCTTATATGTATCATATGGTTACATGGGATAAGGAGAAGGACATTAAATAATCCATGGCAACATATTTAATTAAATAAATACCAGTTACAATAAGATGAGATCTGATCTGATCCAGATAAATGGAAGTGAAAGATTAACACGCAAAACTGTAAAGGGATAGGCTGCATTAACAAAAATGATTTAGAGAAAGAAGTAGGATAGGTAATGCAGAGTAATGCTCTTCTTTTGTAAACATATGGGATTTTCTCCGAAAAAAGTTTGGTACTGCTGCTTTCTTGAATATATTTAGGACTGATATGACAGGGTTCTAACTACAAAGGATCAAGGGACAAGGTGATTGGATAGAGAAGCCGAATTAAACACACAGCATCCATGATCATGTGTCTAGGACCAAAGAACATAATCTCAGAATATAGGGTTGCACATTCAAGGCAGAGATTTATTCAGTGAGGGTAGTTACTCTGTGAAGTGCTTTACCTCAGGCTGTCAAGACTGGATCCATAAGTATATTCAAGCCTGAGATAGACTTTTAATAAAACAATCAAGAGTTATGGAAAAGGCAGGAAAGTGGAGTTGAGGGTTATCAGATCAGCCATGATCTCATTGAGTGGCCTACTTCTGCTCTGATGTCTAATGGCATTGGTTCAAAGTTTCTGGCTGGTAGGTGTGGGGAATGCTGGATGACTAGAGAAATTGAGGTTTCAGTCAAGGGAAAACAAAGCTCAGGTATAGACAGCAGGGGTCACGTGAATATCTAGAAGAATATGAAGGCAGTAGGAGTACACTTAAGAGGGAAATCAGGACATCAATAAGGGGACATGAAATAACCTTGGCAAATAGGGTAAAGGAGAATCCAAAGGGATTTTATGACTACATAAGGACAAAAGGCTAACTAGGAAGAGAACTGGGCCCCTTAAAGATCAGTAAGGCTGCCTACATGTGGAACTGCAGAAAATGGGGGAGATACTAAACAAGAATGTGGCATTCAGTGTTTACTGTGGAGAAGGAATTGGAAGCTAGAGAATTTGAGGAAATAAATAGCGACATCTTGACAAATGTCTATATTGTAAAGAAGAAGGTGCCAGTTATCTTAAAATGAATAAAGGTGGATAAATTCCTGGAACCTGATCAGGTGCACCCTAGAACTCTGTGAGAACGGAGGGAAATGATTACTGGGTCCTTTACTGATATATCTGTATCATTGATAGCCGGAAGATTGGAGGCTGGTTAATGTTGTACCACTATTTAAGGAAGGTGGTAAGGAAAATTCAGGGAACTATAGGCCAGTGAGCCTTCTATCAGCGGTGGGCAAGTTGTTGGAAGGAATCCTTAGGCACAGCGTTTACAAGTATTTGGAAAGACATGGACTGCACATGGCTTTTTGTGTGGAAAGTCGTGTCTCACTAACTTAATTGAGTTTTTTGAAGTAGCAACAAAGAGGATTTATGAGGATGTTGCCAAGACTAGTAGGCCTGAGTTCTAGGGAAAGGTTGGCCAGGATAGAACTTTATTCCTTGGAACGTAGGAGAATGAGGGATGACTTTATTGAGGACATAGATAAGATTAATGCATGTAGTCTTTTTCCCAGGGAAAGGGAATTGAAAACAAGAGTGCATAGGTTTAAGGTGCGAGGGGAAAGGTTTAAGAAGGACCTGAGGGGCAACTTCTTCATGAAGTGACTGGTGCGTATATGGAATGGGCTGTCAGAGAAAGTGGGTGAGGCAGTACAACTGCAACATTTAAAAAGCATTTGAATAAGTACATGGATGAGAAGGTTTTAGAGGAATATGGGCCAAATGCAGACAAATGGAACTATGGTCAGCATGGACCGGTTTTGTCCTGCGTACATGCTGTACTAATCAATAATTCTATGACTCTATGATTGATGAGGGATGAGCAATGGATGTGATCTATATGTTGAGGTTGGTTGGCTCGCTGAGCTGGTTTGAACTTCCGCAGACGTTTTGTTACCGTGCTTGGTAACATCCTCAGTGCAGCCTCTGATGAAGCGTCGGTGTGTTTTCCCACCTGGTTTTTAAACTCTGGGGTCCGTTGAGGTGGATTGCCTCACTTCCGGGTTTCCTCCATCGTGGAATGTATATGGGGTTGAATTCAATGTGTTTATTAATAGCATGCTTTGTGGAATGTCATGCTTCCGAAAGTCTCGTGCTTGTCTCTATCCATGCCTCCAGGATCTTGGTGTTGTCCCAGTTGAAGTCATGGCTCTCCTTGTCCATGCGGATTGAGATGAGTGAGTATTGGTCGTGTCTTTTTGTAGCCAGTTGGTGTTCATGTACTCTTGTAGTTAGTTTCAAAACAAAAAAACAAAAACAAAGAAGAAAATTACAGCACAAGAACAGGCCCTTCGGCCCTCCAAACCTGCGCCGATCAAGATCCTCTGTCTAACCCTGTCATCTATTTTCTAAGGGTCTGTGTCCATTTGCTCCCCGCCCATCCATGTGCCTGTCCAGATATATCTTAAAAGACTAACGGGTCTGCGTCTACCACCTCCGCTGGCAACGCGTTCCAGGCACCCACCACCCTCTGCATGAAGAACTTTGCACGCATATCTCCCTTAAACTTTCCTCCTCTCACTTTGAACTCATGATCCCTAGTAATTGAGTCCCCCACTCTAGGAAAAAGCTTCTTGCTATCCACCCTGTCTATACCCCTCATGATTTAATAGACCTCAATCAGATCCTTCCTCAATCTCCATTTTTCTAATAAAAATAATCCTAATCTATTCAAACTCTCTTCATAGCTAGCACCCTCCATACCAGGCAACATGCTGGTGAACCTCCTCTGCACCCTCTCCAAAGCGTCCACATCCTTTTGGTAATGTGGCGACCAAAACAGTACACAGTACTCCAAATGTGGCCGAACCAAAGTCTTATACAATTGTAACATGACCTGCCAACTCTTGTACTCAAGACCCCGTACGATGAAGGAAAGCATGCCGTATGCCTTCTTGACCACCCTATTGACCTGTGTTGCCACCTTCAGGGAACAATGGACCTGAACACCCAGATCTCTCTGTTCATCAATTTTCCCTAGGACTTTTCCATTTACTGTACAAGTAAACTGTATAAATACCGTTTCCTTCCTGTTTGTCCGATGTAGTGTTTCTTGCAGTCTCTGCATGGTATCTTGTAGCTGAGATAACAAAGTGTGAAGCTGGATGAACACAGCAGGCCAAGCAGCATCTCAGGAGCACAAAAGCTGATGTTTCGGGCCTAGACCCTTCATCAGTCTAGGCCCAAAACGTTAGCTTTTGTGCTCCTGAGATACTGCTTGGCCTGCTGTGTTCATCCAGCTTCACACTTTGTTATCTTGGATTCTCCAGCATCTGCAGTTTACATTATCTTGTAGCTGACATTGGTCCTGTTCATGGCAGCCAGTAGGTCTTTATTTTGGGTGAGCACTTGTAGGGTTGATGTGGACTTGTGTGCCACTCTGATGCCCAGCAGTTATAGAAGTAAAACCAGGTGGGAAAACACACCGACACTTCATCAGAAGCTGCACTGAGGATGTTACCAAGCATGGTAATGAAACATCTGTGGAACAACAAACCAGCTCGGTGAGCCAACCAACCTAAACACCCACAACCCAAGCTACAGATCTACTCCAAAACCTTAGACAGAAGTTAGTGGTGGAAGGCTGTTTTTCAGACTGGAGGCCCGTGACCAGCGGTGTGCCATATGGATAGTGCTGGACCCACTGCTTTATGTCATTTATATAAATGTTTGAGATGTGAACATAGGAGGTAAGTTAATAACTTTGCAGATGACGATAGAATTGGTGGTGCAGTGGACAGTGAAGAAGGTTACCACAGAGTACAATGGTATCTTCATCAGATGGGCCAATGGACCGAGGCATGGCAGATGAAGTTTAATTTAGATAAATGTGGGGTGCTGCATTTGGAAAGGCAAATCAGGCAGGACTTATGAACTTAATGGTAAGGTTCTGAGGAGTGTAACTAAACAAGGAGACCTTGGATTGCAGGTTCATAGTTCCTTGAGAGTGGAGTTACAGGTAGATAGGATAATGAAGAAGGTGTTTTGTATGTTTGCCTCTGTTGGTCAATGCATTGAGTATACGAGTTGGGAGGTCACGTTGCAGCTGTACAGGACATTGCTTGGTCTCCCTCCTACTGGAAGAATGCTGTGAAACTAGAAAGAGTTTAGAAAAGATTTACCAGGATGTTGCCAGTGTTGAAGGGTTTGAGTTATTGGGAGAAGCCGAGTAGGCCGGAGCTATTTTCCTTGAGGCATTGAAGGCTGAGAGGTGACCTTTATAGAGGTTTATAAAATCATGAGAGGCATGAATAGGGTAAATAGGTGAGGTGTTTTCCCCAGGGTGGGAGATTTCAAAACTAGAGGGCGTAGCTTTAAGTGAGAGGGGAAAGATTTAAAAGGGATCTAAGGGGCAACATTTTCACATAGATTGTCATGTGTTTATGGAATGAGCTGCCAGAGGAGGTGGTGGAAGGGGTACAATTACAACATTTAAAAGGGCATTTGAATAGGAAGAGTTTAGAGGAATATTGGACAAATGCTGGCAAGTGGGACTAGATTTTTATAGGACATCTGATCAGCATGGTCGAGTTGGACCAAAGGGTTTGTTTCTGAGCTGTACATCTGTATGACTTTATAAGTGTATGACTTAGTGGAACCATAGGTAGACAGGGCAGTGAAGAAGCCTTTTGGAACACTCTCCTCTCATTCTCCTAAACTCCAATGAGTACAAGCCCAAACTATTCAACTTCTCTTAAGAATATTCCTCCATGCCTGGGATCAGCTTTCTTTGGACTGCATCCAATACCAGTATATGTATCCTTGGATGTAGGGTCCAAAGCTGTTCACGATATTCCAGCTGTAGTCAGATGATTGCCTTCTATAGGTTGAGCAAGACCTCCCTATGTTTACTCCATTCCAACATTGATTTTGTCTTTCCTACTACTGGGGGAGCAGGGATGCTATCTTTTTGTGATTCAAGCTCCAGAACCCCCAAATCACTCTGTGCTATAGCTTACTACAGTTGTTCTATTTAAATAACATTCCGTTCCTCTTCCAATCATAATGTACATTTTACCACATTATATTCGATTTACCAAGTTTTTGCCCGCACACTTAATCTGTCAATTCTCTTTGCAGATTCCTTGTGTCTTGTGCACTTGTTTCCCACCTATTTTTATATCACCTGCAAACTTGGCAGTAGCATACTCACTTCCCTCATCCAAGTCATTAATATATAGTCAATAAATATAGCACTCTCCTGGTTCCAGGCTGCCAGTCTAAAAAAAGGCCTCTTTTATTCCAACAATCTATTAGTTTGGATACATCTAACCCCAAAAAATAACTTGTTTCTTATCATTGAGCCTACTTCTTATCCATGCTTTAGAGTCCCTTTTATTCCATAATATTGAAATTTAACCTCTCTTGCGTGGGTCATTATCAAATATCTTTTGAAAATCTGTGCACACATCAACTGCATTACATTCATCACTCTATCAAATGGCCCAAATTAGTTCAGTACCATTTCTTTAACAACTCCATGCTAGTTTTCCTTACTTAATCCACCAACACCCAAGTGACTGTTGATTTTGTTCAGGATTAGAGTTTCTAAAAGCTTTACCATAAAACCCACATTGTACCAAATGGTTTGTATCTACTTTGCTCATCCTTATGCCTCTTTCTTGAATAAAGATGTAAGATTTGTAGTTCTCCAGTCTTCTGGCACTAATTTTGTATCAAAGGATTTTAGAAAATATGGCAACTGCTTCTGCAAATTCTACGGTTCAATGCATCTCATCCAGTTCTGGTGATTTTTCAATTGCAAGCACAACCTTTCTAACACATATACATTATCTCAACTACCTCCTCTTTCAACATGCAATTGGTAGCATTTTGTTCCTCAGCAAAAACAGATATGAAACATTCAATGAATAATCCAGTCTTAATGTATAGATCCCACTGGTGATTCCAAGTCAATCCACCCATTCTTTTACAATTACATGCTGAAAGACTTTTGGATTCCCTTTTACCAGTCTCTTCTCTTTGCCTTGCATTTCCTTCATCACTTCCGTCTTGAACTTGCTGTATTTAACCTTGTTCTGACTTGTACTATCAAGCTGGCACCTGCTATACATACCCTTTTTTCACTATCCCTTTCATAATGCAGGGAGAAACATAAGAAATAGGAGCGGTAGACTATTCAACATAGACTCAGAGACGTAAAGCACGGAAACAGACCCTTTGGTCCAACTCATCCAGGCTGACCACACATCCTAAATTAATCTAGTCCCATTTGGCTCATTTCCTTTTTAACCCTTTCTATTCATGTACAACATTTGCCTTCTAAATATTGTAATTGTACTAGCCTGCATCACTTCCTCTGGCAGATCGTTCCATACACGTACCACACTCTGTATGAAACAGTTGCCTCTTAGGTCCCTTTTATATCTTTCCCCTCTCACCTTAAACCTATAGCCTCCTGTTTTTGGCCTCCCCCCACTGCAGTGAAAAGACTTTGGCTATTCACCCTATCCATGTCCCTCATGATTTTATAAACTTCTACAAGGTCAACCCTCAGCCTCCAACACTCCAGAGAAAATAGTCCCAGTCTATTCAGTCTCTCCCTAAAGCTCAAACCCTCCAAACCTGGCAACATCTTTGTAAATCTTTTCTGAATGCTTTCAAGTTTCACAACATCCTTCCTATGCAGGGAGACCAGAGCTGAACTGTTCAAAATCACAAGGAGTCTACACTGAACAGATAGAGAGGGTAACTGCTACTATTGGCACAAGACCCAGATTTATAGTGAATATCAAAAGAGCAGCAGCACCATGAAAAAAACCTTTTATGTAGTGATTGGTTAGGATCTGGAATGCATTGCCAAAGAGAATGGTTTCAAGTTGGAGTTGAGAAAGCACATTCTGGGCTATGGAGAAAGGGAAAAAGATGGAATAATAATTAAGTTGCTTTTTCAGAAAGCTCTCATTTTATAAAATAACTGAAATGTGATTCTATAAAATAGTAACATATATGAAACAATTTTTTAAAATCTGATTTTCTTGTAGATATCATCAGTGTCATTCTTAACTGTAGCCAAAGTGCTGAAGAACTACTGAAACGGCGGAAAGTTGTGCGAGAGGCTATATTGAAGTACTTAATCCGACATGATGTTTCTGTACCGGCTTCATTAGACAAACAGCAACTTATTGATCAAGCTTTGTTCTATTGGATGCAGCAAGAATGGAAGAGCAACGAGGCAATAGATAAAACAAAACACAACCTTCTGGAACAAATTAGGAAAGAAGAGTCAGATCAAAAGGTAAAACAGGAAATTGAAAATGTAAAGACACAAACTATCTTACGAGAATTGGAAAAAACAAGGAAAGAACTGGAGGAGGCAAGACAAAAGGAGGATCAATTGACAAGACAAGTCGAGGAGCAGAGAAGGAAACGAGAGGAGGAGCAGGCGAGACGAGCAGAAGAGCAGAGGAAAAGACCAGCTGCTGAGCAAGTCAAGAGACAGTTGCAGGAACAAATAACAGCACAAGCACAGGATGAGGCAAAGAGACAACTGACAATGCAAATGAGTATACATTTGAATATTACACAGGTAATTAACATTCCAATGAAAAATGTTTTGTGTTTTGCAGAGATTTTGAGTCCAAACCTCTACATTACCAAAGTTTACTCAAGGTCTTTATATTGAAATGTTTATGTTTATTGGAAAGAAGTAATTTGGCCTTTATAATACTGTTCAAAATTAGACACTATAAAATCCAGAAAATAAACTAAATTGCACAAAGAATTGTGAGTGCAAAATGTAATACGCATGGTAAAAATTGATTAAGTAACAAATGATGTAATATAAAAGGAGAGAGATTCTTTCCAAGGAAAAAATTGTTATGGGGTCTGGAAAAGTATATGGGTTGAGAACAGTAAAACAGACATGACTGACAAAATTTTGGATGAGACTGGTTGGGTGAAATGATTTATTCACATTCTTAAATATTTACATTCATATAGCTTGGTTCAGAATTGATAAATATTTTGATTTGGGATGTGGCTCAATTATCTAAAGTTGTGGTTCACTGAATCTTATTAATTCTTCTATTTCATCAGTGCCTTCTACATTGAAGACATGGATCACTGATTTTTCCAAATTATCGTTGTTAAATCAGACAGCAGACTGTTTAATTCCAGTTTGAAAAGCATCAAAATAATACCACAGGGAACATTTATTATGGGTGAACAAAATACTGCAGCAGTTAAAATCTGAAAAACCCCAGAAAATACTAGAAGCACATGTCAGACTAACAACACATGTATGTTATTTCTATCCTCGACATGACTCCTGCTTTAGAGGAAGTTACACACATTCAAAAAAAACACTTTATTAATTTTTCTGCAGGAGTTGACTCGTCTTGCTGTACTTTTCCAGCATTTTCTGCTTTTGTCTCATTTGGTTCAGGGCATTTTCTGTTTTTTTAGGGGAGTCCAAAACAAAGGGACATATCTTTGAAATTAGAGGTCTGTCATTTTGGGGATGTTAGCATTTCTTCACTCGCAGTGCAATGGAAATTTGATACTCTTTCACACAATAAGCTGTTGAATTGAAAGTTTCAAAACTGAGATTGATTAGATTTGTACAATAGAGTCATAGAGTTATACAGCATGGAAACAAATCCTTTGTTTGAACTCATCCATACTGACCAAGATTCCTAAACTAAACTAGTCCTGTTTGCCCACTTTTGGCCCACATGCCTCTCAACCTTTCTTATTCATGTAACGATCCAAATGTCAAATAAACCATGTAACTGTACCTGCATCCACAACTTCCTCTGGCAGTTCATTCCACATACCAACCACTGTCTGTATGAAAAAGTTGCCCCTCAGGTCCCTTTTAAATCTTTCTCCTCTCGGATTAAAAATATGCCCCCTAGTTTTGAACATAGAATATAGAACATAGAACAATACAGCACAGTACAGGCCCTTCAGCCCACAATATTATGTCGACCTAGTAACCTACTCTAAGATCAAATACTAACTTACATACCCTTCATTTTACTATCATCCAAGTGCCTATCCAAGAACTTCCCCACTCTAGGTGAAAGATCTTTGCTATTCACCTTGTCTGTCCCCCTCATTGATTTTATAAATTTCTGCAAGGTCACCGCTCCATCTGCTATGTTCTAGTGAGGAAAGTCCCAGCCTACTTTTATAACTCAAACCCTCCAGTCCTGGCAAATATTTTCTGAAATGTCTCCAATTTAATGATATACTTCCTATAGCAGGTTGACCAGACTGCACACATTTGTCCAGAAGAGACTCCAACAACGTCCTGTACAACCTCAACATACTTTGCATTTATCCAAATTAAACTCCTTTGGCCATTCTTCAGCCCATTGACCCGATTGAACAAGATTCCTTTGTAATCTTACATAATGTTCTTCACTGTCAACTATACCACCAATTTTGGTGTCATCCGCAAACTTACTAACCATGCCTCCTAAATTGTCATGCAAATTGTTTACATAAATGACAAACAAAAGTGGACTCAGCGCTGCCCCCTATGGAACAATGCTGTTCACAGGCCTCCAGTCTGAGAATCAACCGTGTACCAGGACTCTGTCTCCTACCGTCAAGCCAACTTTGTATCCAATAGGCAAGCTCTCCCTGAATTCTATGTGATCTAACTTACTAATTAGAATGCCATGCGGAACCCTGTCAAAGGCTTTACTGAAGTCCACGCAAACAACTTCTACCACTCTGCCTCCATCAGTCTTTATGGTTACGTCCTCAAAAATGTCTTAGAATGTAGGAAAAATGAAGCATTTAAACATATGTGATACTTTTTTCAGGAATACAGAGTTGGAGATAGTTATTGTGTAGGTGGATTGGGTGATGGGAGTTGCCCAGAATTAGTGCTGCCCATTCTATTAATATTCCAGGTCATTTGCACACTAGACAAAACACTTTTTCAGGTGAAGAGTATGACATTGCTGGAGTGTTGCTGCACAGCTACAGAAGTCTGTTTGTGGTCAGAGATTAGTAGGAACTACTGATGCTGGAGAATCTGAGATAACAATGTGTAGAACTGGATGAACACAGCAGGCCAAACAGCATCAAAGGAACAGGAAAGTTGATGTTTCAGGTCTGGAAGAAGGGTCCAGACCCGAAGCGTCAGCATTCCTGCTCCTCTGATACTGTTTGGCCTGCTGTGTTCATCCAGCTCCACACCTTGTTACCTCTGTTTGTGGTCAAATGGGTTGCTAATGAGGAACGCTGCATACAGGTATATATATATTGTTTCAGGATTTGGGCGGAACAGACAGGATGTTGTCTGGTATCTCTCTTGCTGACATTCTTGCACCCATGTTTACTAGGCAGAATTTTGGACTTTGTTAACTGATGGAAAATACTTACGATTTCCACTTTTTTTGCTTGTGTGTTGCAGGGGTAATTGAATTTTCTAACTGTTGGTTTCCTTGCATTTCAGTCCTGACTTTAACTCTGCATCTCTTTTTTTCAGCAGTGTTTAAGGTCTCTTCTACCAAGAGAACATTTGGATGGAATATTTGTTGATAACTCCAGTTTGAAACCACTCTAATTTGAAAGGGTGCAGAAAAGTTTTACAAGGATGTTACTGGGACGAGAGCATTTGAGTTATAAGGAAAAGTGAAAAGGATGGGATTTTTTTTTCCCAGGAGTGTAGGAAGTTGAGGAGTGATCTTATAGAGCTGTATGAAATCATGAGGGGCATAAATTAGGTGAATTGCCTTTTCTCTAGCATAGAGGAGTTCAAAACTAGAGGGCATAGGTTTAACGTGAGAGGGGAAAGATTTAAAAGGGACCGGAGGAGCAACTTTTTCACATAGAGGATGGAATGAACTGTCAGAGGAAGCAGTAGATGCAGATACAGTTACACTATTTCAAAGACATTTGGACAGGTACATAAATAAGAAAGGCCCAAATGCAGGCAAATGGGACTAGTTAAGTTTGAAAAACCTGGTTAGTATGGACAAGTTGGAGCAAGAGTCTGTTTCTGTACTGTATGATGCTAAGGTTTGTGTCACACAGTTTTCCACACAGGGGAATTAAGAGTTAGTAAACAAAAATACATAGATGCAGTGAAGATAGTGACCAGACATAATTTAGTTCAGTCAAGTGACTGACCTATTTCTGTTCCTATATATTTTGCATATTTGTGATCATTACACTGACATCTTCCTTACATATTGCATTGACTTAATTTAGGACATAGAAGTCCTAATTCTAATAAGGGAGGATTTTGAAATCCAGGCAAGGATCCGAGTACAGCTCAGTTGTAATGTAAAAGACATTAACATTTCAAGCTCCGGTAGCCTGGTGGTGCATTGCACTCTTTGCCTTTCTAATGATCTGAATATTATCCCATAATTTAAAATTTAGTGTTCTGTGGATGTTTATGTTCCTTGCAGATCTCAGGAAGACATAAAACATAGAACATTACAGCACAGTACAGGCCCTTCGGCCCTCGATGTTGTGCCGACCTGTCATACCGATCTGAAGCCCATCTAACCTACACTATTCCATGTACGACCATATGCTTATCCAATGACGACTTAAATGTACCTAAAGTTGGCGAATCTACTCCCGTTGCAGGCAAAGCGTTCCATTCCCTTACTACTCTCTGATTAAAAAAACTACTCTGACATCTGTCCTATATCTTTCACCCCTCAATTTAAAGCTATGCCCCCTCATGCTCGCCGTCACCATCCTAGGAAAAAGGCTCTCCCTATCCACCCTATCTAACCCTCTGATTATTTTATATGTTTCAATTAAGTCACCTCTCAACCTTCTTCTCTCTAATGAAAACAGCCTCAAGTCCCTCAGCCTTTCCTCGTAGGACCTTCCCTCCATACCAGGCAACATCCTAGTAAATCTCCTCTGCACTCTTTCCAAAGCTTCCACATCCTTCTTATAATGCGGTGACCAGAACTGTACACAATACTCCAAGTGCTGCTGCACCAGAGTTTTGTACAGCTCCACCATAACTTCTTGGTTCTGGAACTCGATCCCTCTATTAATAAAAGCTAAAACACTGTATGCCTTCTTAACAGCCCTGTCAACCTGGGTGGCAACTTTCAAGGATCTGTGTACATGGACACCAAGATCTCTCTGCTCGTCAACACTACTAAGAATGTTACCATTAGCCCAGTACTTTGCCTTCCGGTTACTCCTACCAAAGTGCATCACCCCACACTTGTCTGCATTAAACTCCATTTGCCACCCCTCAGCCCAGCTCTGCAGCTTATCTATGTCTCTCTGCAACCTACAGCATCCTTCGTCACTATCCACAACTCCACCGACCTTAGTGTCATCTGCAAATTTACTAACCCATCCTTCTACGCCCTCATCCAGGTCATTTATAAAAACGACAAACAACAGTGGACCCAACACTGACCCTTGCGGTACACCACTAGTAACTGGTCTCCAGGATGAACATTTCCCATCAACTACCACCCTCTGTCTTCTTTCAGCAAGCCAATTTCTAAGACCCTGGTCAAGTACCTAAGACCCTGGTCAGTGCTCAATGCCCCCCCGGTCAGTGCCCAATGCCCCTGGTCAGTATACCTGAGGAATGACTGTCTCCCTGTAACTCCTCTCAATAACCCCGTCTGCCTCCCGAATGATCTGAAGTTCATCCAGCTCCAGCTCCAGTTCCCTAACGCGGTTTTCAAGGAGCTGGAGTTGGTTTCACTTCCCACAGATGTAGTCAGCGGGGACACTAGTGGTGACCCTTCCCTCCCACATTCTGCAGGAGGAACATTCAACTGCCCTGACCTCCGTTCCCATTATTCTAAATTCCCAAGACTTAAAAAATAAAGAATAAAAAATAAACTTGTTACCTTACCAATCAGGCACACAGAACCTTTTTTTTGGTTAGAGGAGGAGGATGGGTGGGAGACACTACCCGAGTAGTGTTTTGGGTAACGCAACCACACAAATATATTACCTCACTCACTCACCAGTCCCGTGTCCGCTCCTGCTCAGCGTACCTCTGCCTATTCATGAGGTAAGCTTTTTAAAGGTTCAAAAACAGTGACTCACCGGCTTCCCGACAGGCTCCTGGTCCAAGCTCCCGCTCGCGCTGCTGCTCAACCAGAAATGGCAAGCAGACTTCTCTTTGTACTCTGTGTTGTTCTTACAAAGTTCATATCTTAGTTTTTATTTGTAGATTTTAGATTTTCTCAAGCAGTTGACAAATTTTCTGTATGATCACTGCATAGTTATTGGTGAAAATTTGAGCCATTACTTCTCAGGAAGAAGAAAATGCAAAGTCACAACGCCTTCTTGCATTCCCTACCCAATATAGGATTTTGGCCTTAATTATGCCTGATTTTGCTCTTATTTTACATGCCCTAATGATCTAACTTTATTTCTGTTCCTTGAAACATTCCAGTCTGAGGCATCATCTCAGACAGTTGGAGACTTTGACTGCCAACTAATTGGAGAGGAGTTCTGCCGCTGGTTCTTTATTCTTCTGAATTCCCAAAACCCTTCATTTGGCCGACAACCAGAAGAGTGGGGTCCACAGCACTTTTGGGATGATGCAATGCTTCATTTTGCTTATTCTGTCCAGGAAGACAAAACAGAGCAATATCAGAGTGCAACAATGGTCAGTCAGCGCTTGCTGTCCCTGGTGAAAGATGAAGAACTGCTCTTCAATCCCAACATTAGCAAGAATGGAATGAGATGTGTAACTTCTCCACATGGGATAGTTGCCTTAGCAGTGGCTGGAACCATTCATCAGAACACACAGTGCGTGGGTATTTTTGAGCAACTCTTTGGACTCATCCGCACACCAATTGGTGGAAACAACTGGAAAATCAAATATGTTAACCTTCAGGTGAAAGCTTTGAATGGTCAACTGGAAATCGAACAACCCAATTTATCTATTGAGCTTCCTGCGTTAGTGGCCCATCTCAATGAATTAAGTGTATTTATCAAGTAACTTATTTTAAAAATATACTTTGACTTTGCAGCCATGGACTCTACCACAGACATGCAAGGTTAAATCTAGAAAGCAAATTTGACATTAGTCCTTATTGCCTCTGTAGTGAACATTTACATTCACATGGCAGAAATCTGTTGAGCAATTATTTTTAAGAGTTAATTTAATCAATCTGTTCAAACATTTTATGGCATCTCCAGGGCTCCAAGTGAGACTTGAACCCAGCCCGGTGGTAGGGATGCTGCTGCTGTGCCATGAGAACCCCAATTATTTTTGTAGACTATCTTAATAAACTTTTCATCGTCTTGCTTGAACACGTAATCTAGCATTGCAGTATGGCTTCCCATTATAGAACCACAATTCAGTCACAATAATAAATGTCTTTGAAGTCATTTATGGACATGTATAAGAACCTAAATGGAATAGAGAATGAAAGAATGGAATAATACTCAGAAATAGCAAAGCAACAGTAGAAGACGGCACCATCTCAGGGGTAAGGAGAGCATATTTATGGTTCTGGAATACATTCATTCTGATGATGATCAAAAGCTGCAATGGATTACAAAAAGGCTACTTAAAGCAAGAATTCATTTAAGAAACAGATGCTACAATAGGACAGTAATGAGACTGGTATTCTGAATGGACAAAGAGCATTTTATCCAATTTACCCTGTAATCCTACAAAGTGATGCAAAATATTTTATGGAAAGCAGTATGAATAATATGTCAATGGTAATGTCTGTTCAGTTACACGTGTGAGTGGACACCTACTAATTTTGCCTGAATATTAAAAGTTCCTCCCCTTTTTAAATTCTCTAGTAACATCTCAAACAAATTTTTAAAATTACACTTTCTGAAGGTCAGTTTAATGTGGTGATGACACTGTCAGTTTAGAAGTGTTACTGACTTCTGTATTCTTCTAGAGCCTGATAATCCAACGGTTTTGATACTGAGTCTATTATATCAGACGATGTACAATGTCCAACCTTGGGACATCAGCCGAAATAGCAAGAGGGCTTTGTTTGTTTACAAGCAAAAAACATGGTCTAAGTGAATTATTTGGGGATTTATTATTTAATTTTATTCAAATAAATACATAGCTGAATTGCAATATTGTTGCCAGAAAATCTATCTTATCGCCAATCAGTTTTGCACAAGACATATGATATTTCAAAAAGATAATTTAGTCTGAAAATCAATCTTTCCCTTAGTTTTAGTGGACATGTAAATGCGCTTATTTACAATTATGGTGGATGTCATTTAAACATAGCCAATAATGCATTTAAAATAAAATATTTGAATATTATTAAAATACGACACTCAGAAACATAACTCAAGCTCATTAAGAAATACACTGACCATGCCTAATGAGTGAATGTTAAAATCCTTTTGTGTTTTTTTCACTAGCACAGTAGCATCTACATGTAGTGATAAAGGAAGAAGGTAAGAAGTAGGAGCAGGAGTAGGTCATCTAGCTCATTGAGCCCACTCTGTCATTCAATAAGATCATGGGTGATCTTTTTGTAGACTCATCTCCATTTAACCACCAGCCCACAATAACCCTTAATTCCTTTACTATTCAAAAATCTATCTATCTTTGCTCTAAAAATATTCAATGAGGTCGCCTCAACTGTTTTACGGGCAGGGAATTCCACAGATTCACAAACCTTTGAGTGAAGAAGTTCCTCCTTAACGCAGTCCTAAACATACTATTTTCAGGCAATGCTTCTTGTTCTAGTTTCACCCGCCAATGGGAACAACCTCCCTGCTTCTATCCTATAATTCGTTTCATAACTTTATATGTTCTATAAGATTCCCCCCTCATTCTTCTAAATCACAGTGAATACAGTCCCAGTCTACTTAATAAGATGCAGAAAAATAAGCAAGGAAGAGATGTCTGAGTTTTTTTTTGCAATAGGAGGGATTGTAGAAAGAAGCCTTAGAAAAATAGCATAAACGATCAACTGGAAATTCAGTTTCTAGAAATTCACCGAAGGTGGTTTCTGAGACACTGCAACAGGTGGCACAGTGAACTGAAACATTGATAAAAACAAGATACAGAACAAATAAATGTTACTGGTTTTAGAGTACGAATGATAGATTTGAGGCAAAGAGAAGCTGGTCATTTGGCAAATTCTGCGGGGTTTGATAGATTTTATCCCTTTTACTTTTGTGCTTATTTGTGATGGAGCCCTTAAGTAAGTAGATTTAAAAGCTTTCTTTAAAGATATTTGTACGTTTCTGGTAATGTTTGTGGCACTTTTTCTCGTTTATAGTGTTTATATTTAGACATTTTGAATATTTTGTAAAGTAATTTATTTTTTATGCAATGCAAGTTTGTTTTGAAGGTGACCTGGATAGAATAGTTTGTGCTTGAGATGTTATAGTGAATGAGGACATGCTAGGATGATCAGCAGTCTTTAGACCATATCTGCAGACCTTGAAAAACTAATGGCTTTTGCAGAATGTTGTCATCTGTAACAAGCAAAATTTTGCATTTATACTTTATGTTATTTGTTTACTATATATGTATTCTCAGTGACTGCGGCAGGGGAACTTCTGTCATTAACTTGTACCAGTGTGTGCCTGCAGACCTTGGAAAGCTAATGACTGTTGCTAAATGTTGTCAACTGCAACAAGTAGAACTTTGCATTTAAATTTTATGCTGATTGTTAATTTTGTAATATATTCTTGGTGACTTTGACAGTTTACCCTCTTTCATTCCTCTCCATCAGTCTATGCCTGATAAAGAACAGCAGAGGTTATGCAGTTGAGGCAATCCTGCATGGGCAGATTTATGATTCAAGGAGGTTGGGTGGTTGACTGTTGATCTGTGAAGTACTCAATTTTAACTGTGTGGCATCAACAGAAACTCTTTAACATTTAGAAGTGCTGCTTATTAGAAATGTTGCTGAAGAGGGAAAACTATTGATTTATTTCTTTTATATTTTCTTGTGCCTGGAGGCACTGATTTTGTCTGAGAGTTTGATTTTTTGCATTTGGTCAATGTGGTAAATCACTTCATTGCCAATAAAAGTCACTTTTATCTACACCTGACTGGCTTCTGTGTGTAACTAATGGAAACAGAAAGAGTGGCGCAAAGAAGGTACATTAATACAGTCGCAACATCCAAAAAAAGCTAGTGAAATTTTTTGGAATTTAATCTCTATTGTACCATAGGGAAATATGGCAGCCAATTTACAAATGCTAGGTTCCACAAAAAAAACAGAAAATTAACCTAATAGTAGCCACAAAATTGGATTCTGTTGTACTCTTAGTTTCAGAACCAAAGGCAGTATTTTGGTAGCAAAATGGTGTCCATTTCACACGTGCACATTTGCAACACATTTACACTGAGTGTCTTAATCGGCTCTGTTAGCAGAGTGTGCTAGAAATATGCAGAGCAGATTGCTGCTATAAAACTAGCACTGTCATTATCGCTATGCCATTTCAGTTAGTGCCCTCTCTTAAATAGACATAACTGAACATACGCCAGTAGAAAGAAAGAATGGCCTACAAGCGTAAAGCAATCAACAATTGGCTAGTTAGTTTGACTCTCAGCAGACCTTTCTATCAAAGGTGTTCTTGGAACACACCATGCCAGGTGTAGGTGAGATATTTGCATTTTAGGAACTCTGCCTCCCTTTGCAACCAAATCTGTAGATTCAGGGTTTGGTAAGAGTGGTGGGGGCAATGATTATAATTGTGACTATTGCCCTGAATTGTTGTACTTGAGGATCTTTCCAGGCTGGAGAAGGTGTAAATCATGTCACAGCCCATTGCAGCTGCATCTGAGAAGTTGCAAATCCTCTTGATGCAAGAAAAGGGGAGTTCATTTATGTTCTTTCTGACCAAGTGGAAACAAATAGAGTGAGGATGTGGCTCTGCCAAGACAACATGTTTCTCATGGTGCAGGATACCTTCCATTGCATACACAGGATTTTTTGTGCACACTGCTTGAGATATATCATAGTCACAATGGCTGCTGTTTCACTGGGGGAAACTGCAGAAGGACTTGACGATTACTTCGAGCAGCTCTGTCTACAGATAGCTCTGATTTAGAGTGCACCATTTCAGCATTGGGTGACAGCAGGTTGGCTTGGTCCACTGAGTACTGGCAAAGTATTGTCGAATCCTGTCATTCTTAGAAAGAAGAGCACGTTCCTGAGCCATGGACCTACTGCCACTACCCATGGGCAGACACCTCAGAAATCTACATAATCTGTTGGATCACAGATTATAGGACTGCTGTGACATTCTGCAAGCCATTGAGCACTGATGTCTGCTCCTGAGATGACAATGTAAGAGGAGATTGCGTGACACCAAATGAAGATTTTGTGACCTCAATCTGATTTTTCACTGTAGCAAAGGAAACTGAGCTATCAATCATCAGATATAGCTTCATATCTGGTTCATGAGTGTGAGTTCCACATTGAATAGGAAGGGCTGTAAATTCTATGCAAAGACCTGTCTCAAGTGGAAGCCAGATTCCACTACACTCATTAAAAGTGCCATCAGTTTATTTTTTTTAGCTGACTGGTCAATGTATCAAGCACTTCCAAGTGCATGCCCATCAGTTTTTTTCCTGTATGTCACTTCATTCAAGTCCTCACCTGAGTTCTCTGCAGCTGAACTTACCTGAGACCTTACCAGCCATACAATCCTTTCATTCTCATTTGGCTGCAGCTCAGTGGTTCCCCATGACTTATCATCTGCAGGTCCTGCCTCTATATGTTCCCCTGTAAAGTATATGTATGATGTCTGTGACAGCACTGGTGACTGTTAGATTGAACTATGGTCTTTCTCCTTCAGGTTCCTCTATATGGTATACTCCCAGACCAGTGACCAGTGGCACTCCTTGTACACCTGAAAACATAAAGGCATATGGGTCAGGATGAAATGAGGCAGAGGGTGAAAAATGAGAGTTGTATGTTTACAACATCTGCACCTCATAAATTAGAACAGATCACAGGATGAGGAGAAAGTGGATATGAGAACATACTGCCAACCTCTAAGGTTTCAAATGCCCAATGGCTCCTCCAAAATGGCAACAGCATCTCCTCTACTATTTAAGCACACACAATCTTGCCTGTTTTCCATTAATTACATAGAAATGCAGAAATAGAGACAGGAGTAGGCCATTCATCCCTTCAGGCCTGCTCTGCTGTTCATTATAATCATGGCTGATCATCCAATTCAATAGCCCATTGGCCAAGTGGCCAACAATCTAAGCACTGAACATAAAACTGGCTAAACAGTTCCAGTGAACAAGACCAGATGGAATGTAAAGAGGCCACAGGTCAAAAGCAAACAAGGCCAGCCCTGCTCTGTTTTGCATATTGAAAAATAGTACTAAACACTAACAATGGGAGAATTGTTATGACCCAACACTCATTGAGGTGTACTCAGACAGAACAATAGAGAGAAACAGTAAGTTAGTGTATTCCCCAATTTTGGCCAGACCCCTTCGCACCCTGGAGTATTCATATCTTGGAAAGGGGATGGGTACACCAAAAATAATTTGGCTAAACACATCGGGTATTATAACCCAGTGGTTGAAGTCAGAGAATATTCGAGAAGGGGCTCAGAAAGGAACACCTGCCATTTCCTCAGCGAAGACTCAGGCAGTGAAGATTCTGTGTGAGACCCAACTTTGTACCAAAATAAGTCTGAGTGCCCGGTTGACAGGGATCAATGAATTGATCCAATCAAGTTCACCAGAGTAGGAATTATACGTTTTTGTCAGGCAGTCAGCCTAGTTTGGGAAAAAGTTAATTTAGTTTGTGTAAGAATCATTTTCTTTAATTTGCAAGTGTTTTAATGAAACAACATTTGAACTTTGGTTCTTCGTTTGTCACATACAGTAAGACCACCTGGTTAAACACGTTTTATGATTAATGAACTGGTCGAAGTGTCTGCATAAGGTAGTTTCCAGGCATCATTTGATGTTGCTGGCTTTTCCCCTGTATTCTTTGATTTCTTTCATTCCAATTATTATATCCAATTCCCTCTTCAAACAATGTAATGCTTTGGCCGTGATTGCTTTCTATGGTAGTGAATTCCACCGGCTCTCCAGTCTATGGGTGAAGAGATTTCTCCTCATCTCAGTCCAAAATGGGTTACCCTGTATCCTTGATAATGGGATCTGCAGATGCTGGAAAATCCAAGATAATGAAATGTGAGGCTAGAAGAACACAGCAGGCCCAGCAGCATCTCAGGAGCACAAAAGCTGACGTTTCGGGCCTAGACCCTTCATCAGAGAGGGGAATGGGGTGAGGGTTCTGGAATAAATAGAGAGAGAGGGGGAGGCGGACCAAATATGGAGAGAAAAGAAGATAGGTGGAGAGGAGAGTATAGGTGGGGAGGTAGGGAAGGAATAGGTCAGTCCAGGGAAGACGGACAGGTCAAGGAGGTGGGATAAGGTTAGTAGGTAGGAGATGGATGTGCGACTTGGGGTGGGAGGAAGGGATTGGTGAGAGGAAGAACAGGTTAGGGAGGCGGAGACAGGTTGGACTGGTTTTGGGATGCAGTGGGTGGAGGGTAAGAGCTGGGCTGGTTGTGTGGTGCAGTGGGGGAAGGGGATGAACTGGGCTGGTTTTGGGATGCAGTGGGGGAAGGGGAGATTTTGAAGCTGGTGAAGTCCACATTGATACCATTGGGCTGCAGGGTTCCCAAGCGGAATATGAGTTGCTGTTCCTGCAACCTTCGGGTGGCATCATTGTGGCACTGCAGGAGGCCCATGATGGACATGTCATCTAAAGAATGGAGGGGGAGTGGAAATGGACTGGGAGGTGCAGTTGTTTATTGCGAACCGAGCGGAGGTGTTCTGCAAAGCGGTCCCCAAGCCTCCGCTTGGTTTCCCCAATGTAGAGGATGCCACACCGGGTACAGTGGATGCAGTATACCACATTGGCATATGTGCAGGTGAACCTCTGCTTAATGTGGAAAGTCATCTTGGGGCCTGGGATAGGGGTGAGGGAGGAGGTGTGGGGGCAAGTGTAGCATTTCCTGCGGTTGCAGGGGAAGGTGCCGGGTGTGGTGGGGTTGGAGGGCAGTGTGGAGTGAACAAGGGAGTCACGGAGAGAGTGGTCTCTCCGGAAAGCAGACAGGGGTGGGAATGGAAAAATGTCTTGGGTGGTGGGGTCGGATTGTAGATGGCGGAAGTGTCGGAGGATGATGCGTTGTATCCGGAGGTTGGTGGGGTGGTGTGTGAGAACGAGGGGGATCCTCTTTGGGCGGTTGTGGCGGGGGAGGGGTGTGAGGGATATGTTGCGGGAAATGCGGGAGACGCGGTCAAGGGCGTTCTCGACCACTGTGGGGGGAAAGTTGCGGTCCTTGAAGAACTTGGACATCTGGGATGTGCGGGAGTGGAATGCCTCATCGTGGGAGCAGATGCGGCGGAGGCGGAGGAATTGGGAATAGGGGATGGAATTTTTGCAGGAGGGTGGGTGGGAGGAGGTGTATTCTAGGTAGCTGTGGGAGTTGGTGGGCTTGAAATGGACATCAGTTACTGAATGTCCCAAACCTTTGGCTCCCCACTAATCTTCTCTACATTGTATGTTTTTTCTTTTGCTTTGATGTTGTCCCTAACTTCTATTGTTACAATGTCTTTGATTGATGTACCTTTCATTGTTGAATAGCTGGCAGTATTTGCAAGTGAGATGTATGTGTAAGAGTTGGATCAATTCTAAGTATGTGGGGTGAGGCTATGAATGTTATGCATGAGCCATACAAGGTAAAAAAGTGTGCTGGAGGAGTATGGTGATTGGAGCAGTTTGTGAGAATAGTGTTCCATTTGTACATACAAGATATGTGAAGATATGTTCGCTGACCTTAACTATGCTTAAGGTGATTGAAGATATTGAAAATTTTGCTGTATTGTATCTGTATCCCAAGGATCTATAGTTAGTTCCTCCCGCTATCTTTATAATGCCTGTCTCTAGGACTTCACAGACTCTAGAAGAGGAGAAACTTCTTCTCCAATCCACCTCTTGCATCACAGCTCCCAATGGGGCAGACACGCTCGCATGTTGCACCATTTCCATTCCCCCTCCGGCTGAAGCTGTTCTCTCACCAGTCCTAACCCTTGCTGCAGTCCAAATGGATTGTGATTTTAGTTCTGGCATGCAGCAGTTCATCACACCCTTAGCACTAAGCTACATACGAACACCATTTAAATTAGCAGAGTCCTCAAATCTTGCATGGATCATTACAAGTGACATGGAGTAATTGCACACTACGATATCCACATCGAAACATTTCCAGCTTAATTCAGAGTTTTCCCCATCTGATTTTGGTTGAGGGTTGGATTTTGATCCGAACAATATAGAGGTCCACTGCCTTCCTTTGATAAAATGCCAAGCAACCTTTCAAATCAGCTGCCGTGATCTTTGTAAAACACTGCATTCTCTAGAAAGTGCCTTGGCAGTGTAGCATTCCATAGGTATTGCACTGAAATTTAGCCTAAATCACTTGGTCAAGTTGTTTGAGTAAGTTTTGAATTACAACCCTCAGAAATAGTTATAAGAGCAATTAGCAATTGACAGTGTGATTCTTAAGGGATCTGACTCCATACAAAGGCAGTGGGGACATTCATTGCAGTCAATTCCAATAATCCAGCCAATACACATTGAAATTTTTGTTACAATGATCACAAATGAATGGTCAATGCTGGTGAATACATTCTCAAATCCCGTGTTTGAATATATGTAACTTCCAGCATTCACAATTGTACCATATTGCAAACCTGATTCATAATCATAAATCTCTTTCTGAATGGAATTCTCAGCACAGTCAGCATTATTTAGTAAATGTTATCCAGTAGCCTGGTTTAAATTTATTAGGCTCAGTAAGAATTACAGCTAACCATTGCTGTTGCATCTCCACATATATCATTGTCTGAACAATCAGCACACTCTGATTATGTGAAATAGATTGTTGATATTTTTTTGAAGTTGGTTATTTTACATTTCAGCAGGGGATGACTCCCGGAGTAGAGTCTGGGATGAGGAAGTGAGTCCCAGAGTGGAGACGAAAGTGAGGAGTTGAGTCCCACACTGGAGACAACTGAAGCAGAGGCAAGACCCTTGTGGACTGGAAGTGAGGCCTTGAGTTTTGAAGCCTAGTTGGTCAGAGACTTGGCCCGGTGTAGTCTGGAGACTAGGCCTGGTGTGGTCTAGAGACTTGGCCTGGTGTAGTTTGGAGGCTAGACCTGGTGTGGTCTAGAGACTTGGTCCAGTGTAGTATGGAGACTAAGCCTGGTGTGGTCTAGAGACTTGGCCCGGTGTAGTTTGGAGAGTAGGCCTGGTGTGGTCTAGAGACTTGGCCCGGTGTAGTCTGGAGACTAGCCCTGGTGTGGTCCAGAGATTTGGCCTGGTGTGGTCTGCAAGGTCAGTGCTGGCATGGACTTGGCGAAAAGGACTGCAATTTGAGTACTTTTAAAAAACTTTTTAGTCTGAAGTTGGACTTTGAGTAATTCGATGACTGTTTAAAGAAGTTTGTATTCCTATTCTGGACTTTATTTATTATTCTTTCAATTCTGTATCAAATACTTAAGTATCTGTACCTAGGTATCCTGTACCTAAGATGGCACCATAAACGACAACATTGTAAACTTTTCAATGCATCCGTATGAGTGCATGTGACAATAAAGCCAATTCTGGCTCTAAAAGTGCAAGGTGAAAAGCTTTAGTTTCATGTTTCTTTTGAGAAGTAATAAGCACTGAAAAACAACAAAGAACATCCAATGCAATGGCCAGATTTTTAATATGAAGCCTCAAGATTATTGAATAAAAAGAAGTCTGAGAAAAGTGCTGTCATTACTTCTAATGTCATTATGATTCATCCTACCCTCTGGTCCTACCCAAGGCAAATTTATGTTCTCAAGGTGTCTAATTCTCCTTAATGTTGAAAGACATGGAACCAATTTGCAACATTGAAATGATTTTGCAAAATGGTAACAGTTGTATTATCCCTACTTCTGGACCAAGAGGCATTGGTTCAAATCCCATCTTCTCCAGAGGTATGTAATACATTTCTAAATAGGTTAATTGGAAATATCTGACCAAATACTTGAAAACCAGGATCTCAAATCCAAGATAAAAGCTGGATGCTGGAGATCTGAAAGAAAAGCAATTCTGGCAGCATCAGTGGAAAGAGAAAAACAGTTGATATTTTGAGTCCAATATAGTTCTAAAATGTAGTAGGAGCTCTTGTGGCGTAGTTCTAGCATTCATACCTCTGGACCAGAAAGCCTAGGTTCAAGTCATACCTGCTCCAGACATCTATAATAACAGGGATAGTAGGAACTACAGATGCTAGAGAATCTGAGATAACAAGGTGTAGTGCTGGATGAACACAGCAGGCCAAGATGCTACTTGGCCTGTTGTGTTCATCCAGCTCTACACCTTGTCATCCGTAATAACATGCCTGAATAGGTTTATTAGGAGCATATTTGGTTCTACAATATGGCTATCCTCACTTGTTAGGTTTATGCCTTATATTAAGCTAAAATAGCACTGCAATTGATGATGGCAAATATGTCTAACAAGGAGCTGATACTTCAAAAGATAGCCCAGATATTCACAGAACTTTATATAATGTATTAATCAACTTGGCAATAGTTAAAGTGATAATGGGAACTGCAGATGCTGGAGAATCCAAGATAATAAAATGTGAGGCTGGATGAACACAGCAGGCCAAGCAGCATCTCAGGAGCACAAAAGCTGACGTTTCGGGCCTAGACCCTTCATCAGAGAGGGGGATGGGGTGAGGGTTCTGGAATAAATAGGGAGAGAGGGGGAGGCGGACCGAAGATGGAGAGAAAAGAAGATAGGTGGGGAGGAGAGAATAGGTGGGGAGGTAGGGAGGGGAAAAGGTCAGTCCAGGGAAGACGGACAGGTCAAGGAGGTGGGATGAGGTTAGTAGGTAGGAGATGGAGGTGCGGCTTGGGGTGGGAGGAAGGGATGGGTGAGAGGAAGAACAGGTTAGGGAGGCAGAGACAGCTTGGACTGGTTTTGGGATGCAGTGGGTGGAGGGTAAGAGCTGGACTGGTTGTGTGGTGCAGTGGGGGGACGGGACGAACTGGGTTGGTTTCGGGATGCGGTGGGGGAAGGGGAGATTTTGAAGCTGGTGAAGTCCACATTGATACCATTGGGCTGCAGGGTTCCCAAGCAGAATATGAGCTGCTGTTCCTGCAACCTTCGGGTGGCGTCATTGTGGCACTGCAGGAGGCCCATGATGGACATGTCATCTAAAGAATGGGAGGGGGAGTGGAAATGGTTTGCGACTGGGAGGTGCAGTTGTTGCAGCCCAATGGTATCAATGTGGACTTCACCAGCTTCAAAATCTCCCCTTCCCCCACCGCATCCCAAAACCAGCCCAGTTTGTCCCCTCCCCCAACTGCACCACACAACCAGCCCAGCTCTTCCCCTCCACCCACTGCACCCCAAAACCAGTCCAACCTGTCTCTGCCTCCCTAACCTGTTCTTCCTCTCACCCATCCCCTCCTCCCACCCCAAGCCGCATCTCCATTTCCTACCTACTAACCTCATCCCACCTCCTTGACCTGTCCGTCTTCCCTGGGCTGACCTATCCCCTCCCTACCTCCCCACCCATACTCTCCTCCCCACCTATCTTCTTTTCTCTCCATCTTCGGTCCGCCTCCCCCTCTCTCCCTATTTATTCCAGAACCCTCACCCCATCCCCCTCTCTGATGAAGGGTCTAGGCCCGAAACTTCATCTTTTGTGCTCCTGAGATGCTGCTTGGCCTGCTGTGTTCATCCATCCTCACATTTTATTATCTTGGCAAGAGTTAAAGTTTTTATAAAGCTTTTACAGCCAGTTTATTTCATACTTAGGAATACCAATCCCAAACTGAATCCTCAGAGCAATCTTGTGAGAAATTAATCATCAGTCTTCTAAAAATTCAGACTGCACTTTGTACTGTGGGTGTGTACCCGATATGCATTCAATGTTTATATGACAACAGAAGAAAACATGTTTAAGTGAGATTTTCCCCCACTCAGTCAATAGGCAGAGAATTCAAGGACATATGTGATTGCAGTAAGGGAATCATTAGAAACCAATGCTAGGAACAAAATATAGCTAAGAAATTCTTTTATATCAAAAAGTTATAATGCAGAATGAAGGTCACTATGCTTCTGGCAGCACATTGCCTTGGCCAGACCACACCTAAGGTTTGTTTTCAATTTTAGGCACCACACTTCAAGGAGTATGTATTGATATTACAGCACAGATTCAGCAGAGCAATGCCAAGATTTAAAGGGTCAAATTGTGAGGACTGGTTGAATTAACTTGACTTGTATTCTCTTGAAATTAGAAGTTTGAATTTTGAGCAAATTGACTTAATTAAAATGACAAATTGATTTCAGAATTTAAATGTAGAATATTTACTTTCCCTGATTGAGATCCAGAATAAGAGGTCATAATTAAAAGCTTAGAGCAAGGGAAAATAATTGGCTAGTGATATCATTGCTAAACTATTAATCTAGGTTTAAGCCCCCCCATGACAAAGGTGGGCTTTAAAATTAAGTACAAATCTGGAATTAAGAGTCTAATGAGGGTCATGAAATGATTTGGAGACAGAAAGGACTGCAGATGCTGGAAGGTGGAGTCAAAAATGTGGGGTTGGAAAAGCACATCAGGTCAGACTGAGTAGCAGGAAATTCAACATGTCCTGAAGAAGGGTTCTGATTCGAAACGTTGACTTTCATGCTCGTCGGCTGCTGTCATGAAACGATTATCAGGGGAAACTCCCTCTGGTTTACTAATGACCTTCCAGAGAAGGTAACTATTGTTACTTGATCTGGCCTACATGTGATTCCACACCCACAGCCGTGTGGTTGACTCTTAACTGTCCTCTTGTCAATAAATACTGAGCTAGCTAGCGGTTCCCACAATCCTATTTAATAAAACCTCTAAGGAATAGAATAGAAGGTTCACGATTAGAGCCAGGAAAGTCTTTTCACAGAAAAAAAAAGCTGATGAAAATGTAAAATTTTCTCCCAGGCTGTGGTTGAAGGATCAAATGAAGCTTTCCAAACTGAGATTGAAAAAGCTTACGTAAGATGACCACAGGTGAGTAAATGGTGTCAGGCACAGATTACCCAAGACGCCAGCTTTCCTGCTGCAAAGATGCTGCTTGGCCTGCTGTGTTCATCCAGTTCTACACCTTGTTATCTCTGCTATCTTATATAATCTCTCTCTCTTGCATCCTCACTTTGTAGTCTTCCTTCCTCTTCTTGTCCTCTTGAATTTCCCACTTTTTTTTCTCTCCTCTTTGAGCCTTTCCCCGCCCTCCAACTTTCTCCCACCCTGTGTGGCATCTCTTGCTCTCTCTCGCCCTCAATCTCTCTCTCTCTCTCTCTCTGTCTCCCATCCAGTTGCAACTTTCCTCTCTCTCTTGCTCTCCTTTTCAGACTCAGCAGCCTCCCTTTCTGGTTGGCTTCTCTTACCATCTCCTCCTTTTGCAACTGCGCCTTCCCTCTCAGGTTGCTGCTAATAGAGCCAGGAAATAGTCAACTGCTAAGCTTTTGTTTGTATGCAAACCAGGCAAATCAACTGGTTGGAGGAGTAAATAGTATCAGAGATAATGGGAACAGCAGATGCTGGAGAATTCCAAGATAATAAAATGTGAGGCTGGATGAACACAGCAGGCCAAGCAGCATCTCAGGAGCACAAAAGCTGACGTTTTGGGCCTAGACCCTTCATCAGAGAGGGGGATGGGGAGAGGGAACTGGAATAAATAGGGAGAGAGGGGGAGGCGGACCGAAGATGGAGAGCAAAGAAGATAGGTGGAGAGAGTATAGGTGGGGAGGTAGGGAGGGGATAGGTCAGTCCAGGGAAGACGGACAGGTCAAGGAGGTGGGATGAGGTTAGTAGGTAGCTGGGGGTGCGGCTTGGGGTGGGAGAAAGGGATGGGTGAGAGGAAGAACAGGTTAGGGAGGCAGAGACAGGTTGGACTGGTTTTGGGATGCAGTGGTTTGGGGGGAAGAGCTGGGCTGGTTGTGTGGTGCAGTGGGGGGAGGGGACGAACTGGGCCGGTTTAGGGATGCTGTAGGGGAAAGGGAGATTTTGAAGCTGGTGAAGTCCACATTGATACCATATGGCTGCAGGGTTCCCAGGCGGAATATGAGTTGCTGTTCCTGCAACCTTCGGGTGGCATCATTGTGGCAGTGCAGGAGGCCCATGATGGACATGTCATCTAGAGAATGGGAGGGGGAGTGGAAATGGTTTGCGACCTGGAGGTGCAATTGTTTGTTGCGAACTGAGCGGAGGTGTTCTGCAAAGCGGTCCCCAAGCCTCCGCTTGGTTTCCTCAGTGTAGAGGAAGCCGCACCGGGTACAGTGGATGCAGTATACCACATTGGCAGATGTGCAGGTGAACCTTCTTTAAGGACCGCAACTTTCCCCCCACAGTGATCGAGAATGCCCTTGACCGCGTCTCCCATATTTCCCGCAACACATCCCTCACACCCCGCCCCCGCCACAACCGCCCTAAGAGGATCCCCCTCGTTCTCACACACCACCCTACCAACCTCCGGATACAACGCATCATCCACCGACACCTCCGCCATTTACAATCCGACCACACCACCCAAGACATTTTTCCATCCCCTCCCCTGTCTGCTTTCCGGAGAGACCACTCTCTCCGTGACTCCCTTGTTCGCTCCACACTGCCCTCCAACCCCACCACACCCGGCACCTTCCCCTGCAGCCGCAGGAAATGCTACACTTGTCCCCACACCTCCTCCCTCACCCCTATCCCAGGCCCCAAGATGACATTCCACATTAAGCAGAGGTTCACCTGCTCATCTGCCAATGTGGTATACTGCATCCACTGTACCCGGTGCGGCTTCCCCTACATTGGGGAAACCAAGCGGAGGCTTGGGGACCGCTTTGCAGAACACCTCCGCTCAGTTCGCAACAATCAATTGCACCTCCCAGTCGCAAACCATTTCCACTCCCCCTCCCATTCTCTAGATGACATGTCCATCATGGGCTTCCTGCAGTGCCACAATGATGCCACCCGAAGGTTGCAGGAACAGCAACTCATATTCCGCCTGGGAACCCTGCAGCCATATGGTATCAATGTGGACTTCACCAGTTTCAAAATCTCCCAATCCCCTACTGCATCCCTAAACCAGCCCAGTTCGTCCCCTCCCCCCACTGCACCACACAACCAGCCCAGCTCATCCCCCCTACCCACTGCATCCCAAAACCAGTCCAACCTGTCTCTGCCTCCCTAACCGGTTCTTCCTCTCACCCATCCCTTCCTCCCACCCCAAGCCGCACCCCCAGCTACCTACTAACCTCATCCCACCTCCTTGACCTGTCCGTCTTCCCTGGACTGACCTATCCCCTCCCTACCTCCCCACCTATACTCTCTCCACCTATCTTCTTTACTCTCCATCTTCGGTCCGCCTCCCCCTCTCTCCCTATTTATTCCAGTTCGCTTCTCCCCATCTCCTTCTCTGATGAAGGGTCTAGGCCCGAAACGTCAGCTTTTGTGCTCCTGAGATGCTGCTTGGCCTGCTGTGTTCATCCAGCCTCACATTTGGTTGGAGGAGTAGCTCCTCAGAGATACTGTCCATGTAATATACAGTGGCACTGTGATTGAACTTCTCTGAGCATGTTGGGGTTGAATTTGTCCTTCTGCTTCTGCATGTTTTGAATGTTGCTATGCAGTGATGCACCTGACACTGCCCCCAACTCATCACCAGCCGCAACCCCCCCCCCCACCTCATTGGCCCTCGTGGATTAGCACTGTGTAAACTCTGCCTTGCCTCTCATTCTCCCTCTTGAAGAGTTTTTTTTGCAATTGCTGTAAGAATTTTCTTACATACTTTAATTAATAGACTTCATCCCACACTAAGTATTCCTTTTGAAATGGAGGATCGAATAAACAAATGTTCCTCAATATGAATGTCGAGGAATCCACTAAAGGATTCATTACTAATGTCTACTGCAAGCCCACCCCTGCTTGTCAAAATATGTGATGGGATTCTTTTCATTTCATGCTGTTGTAAGTTTGACCTTACTGGGGAGGTACTGGCCTAGTAGTATTACTGATGGACTGTTAATTCAGAGACCCAGATAAAGTTTTGGGGCCCTGGGTTTGAATCACACCACGGCAGATGGTGGAATTTGAAATCAATAAATATTTAGAATTAATAGTCTAATGATGACCATGCATCCATTGTCGATTGTCAGAAAAACCCAACTGATTCACTAATGTCCTTTCGGGAAGGAAATTGCCATCCTTACCGTGGTCTGGCCTACATGTGACTCCAGACCCATAGCAATGGGTCTCCTAACTGCCCTCTGGGCGATAAAAGCTGCCTAACCAGTGACACCCTCATCCTGTGAATGAATACAGCGCTTGCAAATAGGTACTGTGCTACGATCTCACTGTGCCAGCCTAATGCCAAAATGGGTTGTATCAAAGCTATCTTGTTGGATAGTGGTTCCCCAAATCAGAGCATTTGTGCATTTTATCGCAAGCTCGTTAATGGACAGCAAGTGAAACTAACCATTTCATACTGCTATTATGCAGTACCAAAACAGGTTAATAAATGCAAAAGTATGCATTACCAACAAAGAGTGGTTTACTCTTTTAACAGGACTACCAATTTAAGGTTACCTATGAGTCTCACTTATGCTTGTTAGAACGGATATGTATTCGCATAGGTCCTCATTCTTTGCAAATAGAATTTATATGTCCATGCATCGTGTGTTTTTCAACTAAATAAATGCTTAGGAGAAAGCCATTTCCTAATGTATTCCCCATGACACTGCCTTGAACATCCAAAGTTGATTTGTCCAGTTTGCATACAAATAAGAGCTTGGCACTTAAATGCTTCCTGAAGCACTGCCTGTGCCAACAACTCTACCAATCAGAGTGCAGTTGCCAACCAATCAGCACAGTCTTCTCATGCAATACGAATTGTTGTTCCAGTTGAGGTTTGGTATTCTTGTGTTTCTGTCCTGATGAATTTTGACCGTATGCCTCTTTCCTCAGCTATTCACAAGGTTTATTTATTTATTTTCATCACGTATTTGGGGAAAGTATAACATTTAGCATGAATGGAGTGGTAGCATTCTCACCTCCAAATCTAAATTTCATGCATTCAAAGACAAACCCACAGATTTGCAAACATAATCTAAGCGGGTACTCTAACAGAGTTAAGCAGGAAATCAAAATATCTATGTATATTGAAAGATGTTAAAGATGATTGTCTTATGTTTTATGATTGTAGGTATTTTTTGTAAGATTTACAAGCAATCGGATATAAATTGAACAATTTAACAATGAGATAAAAGAAGTAAGGTTTATCAAAGTGAATTGAACTTATCGAAAGTAATTTAAATAATTCTATTACAAATAAGTAAGAGGAAAATCCGATATTGCAAACCAGTCAGACTAATGTGAGATCCTCCACCAGGTAAATAAGGTCACATGAAACAAGGTAAAATTGTTAATTATATGATGGTTTCTAAAAATATAGAGCATAAATGAGAACTTTACTTATACTGTCAAGTGAAACACTATTGGTGCTTGGACCCAGCTTTCACAACATATAGAAATGACTTGGATGAGGGAACCAATGCAACATTTCTAAGTTCTCTGATAGCACAAGCCTGTTCGTGATAGACTCAAGAAAGGTGCAAGGATGCTTCAAAGTGACTTAAAAAGGTGTGTGGGTGTATAAGTACATGGCAGACACCGTGCAACATGGCTAAATGTGAAAATCAGCAAGGAAGATTATAATTTAAGTGATGATACATTGGGAAATGTGGGGACCTGATGTCCTTGTACCAATCAATGAAAATAGGCAGGCAGGTGCCACAAGCAATTAGGAGGGCAAATGGTACATTGGTCTTCATTGCAAGAGAATTTGAGTTCAAAAGGTGAAATGTCTTATTGTAGCTATATGGAACCTTATTTGGAATGAATGCAGTTTTGGCCTCCCTACCTACAAACAATGTACTCACCATAGAGGCAGTTCAGTGATGGTTCACTACACTTATACCTGGGGTGTCAGGACTGTCTTATAAGCAGCAATTATTGCAACTGGACATGTATTTGCTAGAGTTGAAAAGGATGAGAGGGAATCTGACTGAAATGTAGAAACTTTTAACAGGCCTGGACAGCCTAAATACAGGAAGGCTGCTTCCCTCAGCTTGTGCAATTGAAAACCAGACGACACAGTCTCAGGATACACAGTAGACTATTTAGGGCTAAGATAAGGAAACACTTCACTCAAATTTAGTAAACCCATGGAATTGCCTACCAATGAAAGCTGTGAAGACCAAGGTCACTGAATATATTCAAGAAAGCGCATGATAATTGTTTAGATTTTAAAAGCACTAAACAATATGGGAAGAGAATGGGAATACAGAATTCAGATAGAGGATTAGCCACAATCATATTGAATGGTGGAGCAGGCTCAAAGGGCTGAATGACTTATTACTTCTCCCAGTTTCTATATTTCTACTTCAATAGTAATCGAAAGATTACATCATGCACCAAAATATTCTGCTGAAAAGTACAGTGAACCATGTTTTACCTCCTCACGTTTCATTTACAATTTCAATGGGAAATAGTTTGATTTATTTTGAACAGTTAATATCTCCTAATATTTGTGAACCATGTCTTCTCATTCAACTTTATTTATCTTTCAGTGGGAAGATGTAATAATGCATATAATGGTTTGAAACATAGTTTGATTAGTTCTTTTCTAGGTGTGTACTACATATCCAATAACACATAAGATAGCTATGCTACACTGGGTCCGGGGTTCCTCTTCTATACTTGGGATTAAATCTTGAAGACAGTGTAATCTGATCGATAAATACTATGGGCCGGATTTTCTGCAGGGTGTCTCTTTTCTGAGAGGAGATCCTCATCAGAGTTCCTTCAGAAATATGGAACCGTACTTCCTGACAGTTCTTTTGTGGTGCAGAGCTGTCAGAGGAAATCAAGCCATGCGCCCTTTTCCCAGCTGTCAGCTGCTGTATTCTGAAAGGTTCTACAACAGCTACTGTGAAACTATAAATACAGAAGGATGATGTTTGTGCACTAAGAGGATAGCGTACCAGATGGGTAGACGATGTGGTAAGTAAGGTGCCAGGTGGATAGAATGATAACATGCCAGGTGAGTAGTGGGTAGGGTGCAAAGTAGGTAGAGTGCCAGGGTGACAGGTAAGTTGGCATTTGGGGTAAGTGCAACCGGGAGAGGTACTAGAGCACCAGGGATCAGATGCTAAGTGAGTACGTTGTAAGGTGCTACTTAAGTGGTGTGACAGTGGGTAAGCTGCTTGTTGTGTAGAATGCCAATTGGGAAGGTGGTAGGATGCCAAATGGATTGGTTGCCAAGATGTAAGGTGGCCAAGTAAGTGGTGCAGTGTGAAGATACATTAGGGTAGGTGGGTGCTGGTGAGTCAAGTCTAGTTCAGCTGTTAAGGTGGTGGTGGGGCCAGGTTAGTAATGCTGACAAAGGGGCTGGGCCCAGGTCCAACAGGTGGGTCACAGTGTTGTGGGGTGTGGGAGGCGAAGTCTGGTCCAACAGCAGAGTGGATTGCGCTGTATTTGGATCGTCGGAGTGGTGGTTTGGGTTGGTGGGATGTGGTGGGAGCGAACATAGAAGGTCCCAGGTGGCAGAGGAAGAGAGATCAGGTTGGGTTTATCAGTGGGAGGAAGAGGGTAGGTGAAATGCTGTGGAAGTGAGCTGTGTTCTGGAGTCAGATTCTGGGGTCTGTAAAGGGCCTGAGCGAGGGTGTAAGGGTGTCTGTGAGGTAAGTATGGGCTTCATTTAATACTTACTAAGGAATTAGGCTATGCACTTAACAAATAATATTTATCCAACTTCATCAAAACCATCCGAGTTCTCCAATTTAATTAGGCACTTATGGAAGGCTTTAGCTGTCGATGAATCCCCACATGCAATCTTCATTTTCCCAGGTATTCGTTTCAAATTCTGCTACAATGGGGATTCTGCAGGGTCCTGATGTGTAACTCCCATCATTGGCCATGCGAATATCCAGGGCAATTTTGCATTAGTTTTGTAATAGAATGTTGGAGAAATAACTATGGTAAGTTGTTTGGTAGTGCAGATTTGAGCACTGCTTAAAGAAGTCACATGTTGTCTAAACCTCTTGCCTTGCACTCATCAGGACATTCGCAAGAATGATAGCGTCAAATGCTGTCCCTCTTGAACTTGTATTTTTGCAAAATTCTGGTGAGAGCAAGACGAAAAGTTTCAGCAAAATGCCTTTTTTCTCTGCAATACTACAGTATATTAGTTTTCGAACAATGCCTAACACTCCATAGAATCCCTACAGTGTGGAAACAGGCCATTCATCCCAATGAGTCCACACCAACCCTGTGAAGACCATCCCATCTAGACCCATCCTCCTATCCCATCCCTTTAACCTTGCATATCCCATGGCTATCCCACTTAACCTACACTATGGGTAATTTACATGGTCAATCCACCTAACTCGCATATTTTTGCACTGTGGGAGGAAACCCATGCAGGCACAGAGTGAATGTGCAAACTCCACACAGACAGTCACCGAGGGTGGAATCAAATCTGGGTCCCTGCCACTGTGAGGCAGCAGTGCTAACCACTGAGCCACTATGCTGCCCACTAATACACGTGTAGTATCCTAGAAAACCACTCCACTTTAGTGTTAATATGGTAATAGTGCCGATGCTCTGCTAATAATCATTTGCTTTTGAATGTTTCAGTTGACTCTGAGGAGATTCGCCATTCCTTTCTGTTGGTGTATTGTTCTAACAGTAACCTATCAATATACACATTCAAAGTACATTTTCAAAGCAATAACTTTGAATTTTTTTGAACTACACAATACCAAACTTTACTTTGGTGTACGTTTGATATTAGTATATCAAATGCCCCTCAACAGATTTGTTTATTTTTCGATATAGCCTACAATTAGGGTCCTGTTCAATGTAGTTAACGAAACAAGAGTTGGACTCAAGACCACCAGTGCAGCAGAAGGCATTTTTTGCCTTAGACAACTACAGCTGAGTGCAGACATGCAACTCTATTCATAAGTGAAAATAACCCAGTTTGTGGTTAGTTGATTGCATCATAGTGCCTTAAAATGTTGGTCCAGAATTTTATTTTGAAAAATTAAAGGGTCCTGTTGCAGGAAGTAATCATGTGGTGCTGATTAAACATGTTTTGACTCTCAGGCGTCTGAGTTTCTACCAGCAACAGCATGGCGATTAACAAAAGTACATAGCAACAGCATGAAAGGCAGAATGCAGTGGACCAAGAACACTCCCTGTGGTAGGAACATGATAAACAAATACAGTGAAAGTTCACAGAGGCGTACCAGCCCACTGCACTTTATTTTGTACGCTGTGTACATTCTTTATTTGAAAGGTACAATTGAAAGAGCAGCACACACAGTCAACGTGATTTTGATGAATGTTTGATTTACATAAAATATTCACAAGAATTCATTGTGAACAATAGCAGGAACTGTTAGAAAGTTCTCAAATTGCCTCAGTATTCTTGTGCAGATTTTCCAATTCCAGGTGTTTTGAAGATGAGTAGAAATGATCTGTAAAACACCAACACCAAAAGTCTGACAAAACATCACAAGACCATCCATCTTTCTAGGCTTCTCGGCACTGGGATAGCCTCTCAGTAAATTATATTTTGAGAAATAAATGCACTGTGATCGGTGTAAGTTACGAGCAAAAATGAGAAATTGCTTCCTTCAGGCAATAATCACATTCTCTGTCCTGTGGTAGAAGTGAAAGTTACCAACCGTGTCAATGGTTACAAGAATAAAAGTCTTCATAAATCAATGCCATGGGATATGGAAGTCATTAGATCGGTTTAAAAGGCTTAGAATGACTGCTACTGTGGGGAACCTCAACATTGCTTAAGTCACTGAACTATTGTTTTAAAATTCTGCAAGTGAAATTTGAATTCAATAAAATGTCTGTAGTCATAAAGGTGGTCTAATGGCAACCATGTAACTAATCAGTCAATTGTGGTAAAACCCCATCTGATACACTAATGTCCTTTAGAAATGAAACCTGCTGGCTTTACATAATCAGGCCTACATCCGACTCCAGTTCCTCAGAACTGTTGTTGACACTGAGCTGATCTCTGAAATCTAGCAAACCACTAAGGTGTATCAAACCACTGCAAAGTTTAAAGAAAGACATGATTACACTACATCAACCTGAATTCCAGAAATGATAATGGCAAATCCTGCTCTGCCAACCCTGCAAAGGCTGCCTAGCTGATATCTGGGACAATTGCCAAAATAGGATGAGCTGTCTTACAGATGAGTCACAGCCTGACATAGTCATACTCATGGAATTGTATCTAACAGGAAATATTTTGGACAACACAATCACCATTCTTGTGTATATCCTATCAGACAGACCAACCAGCAGCACAATGGGTACACACTGGGGAGGGAGTTACCATAGGAGGCCTCAACATTGACTCTGAACTCTATAGTTTCATGGCATCAAGTCAAATACAAAGAAGGAAAGTTCCAGCTGATTACCACCTACCTCTGCCTCATTCTCAGTTGATGAATCAGAGCTCCTCCAAGTTAAACGCCAATTGGAGGAAGCATTGAGCTTATCCAGAGTGTAGAATGTGCTTTGGGTGCATGATTTCAAAGTCCATCACCAAAAGGTACTGGCTACTGACTGAGGTAGGTAAGTCTTGAAGCACCAGCTGAGAAACAGGGCCAACGGCAGGTGGTGAGGGAATCCATCACAAGGGCAGCCACAGAAATCTGCCCTAATGTGTTGTGGATTGCCATTATCAACGATGGGAATATTTATGGACCCTCCTCCTTGTTTCATTGTCCACCATCATTTTTCAGTGAATGTGGCAGGATTGTAGAGCTTAGATCCAATCCGATGATCGTGGAATTGATTAGCTCTTTCTATCACTTGCTGCTTCTGCTGTTTGGCAGGCAAGTAGCCCTGTTGGGAACTTCATTGGGTTAACACCTTATTTTGAGGTATACGCGGTGCTGCTCCGGGCATGCCTACCTGCACTCTTCATCTACTTGTTAATGACCTTGTTTGATGGGAATAGCAAAATACGGGATAAATAAGACTGTGAGGTTACAGATTGTGCCTGAATAAAATTCTGCTGTTGCGGATGACCTACAGCACCGCATGGATGCCCACTTTTAAAGTATTAAATTTATTCAAATTCCATCCCATTTAGCATCTTGGTAGTGCCACAATGCACAATAGAATGAATCTTCAATGTGAAAGTGTGACTCTGACTCCATGAAGACTATATGGAGTTCACACCCACAATATTGTCATGGACAGATGCTATTAGCTTGAGAACAGGAGGTACCCTGAAAAGCTATCCTCTGGTTTTCAGTTGAGACATGAAGGTAGTGGAAGTGGCAGACCCACTCACAGTAAATGGGTCATGACTGCTACCAGAAGAGTAGACATTCTCTGATGTAATGTATTGTGCAAGGCTGCTAATGAGAACGGTAATGTGTGGTAACTGCATGATGTAGGAGCTGATGGACTCCATTGTGATTCATAGTGACAACATCTACAGCAAGTGTTGGTTACTTGAGGAACTCCAGCTCAGGGCTGATGAGATGGAATCCAAGCTTCAAACACTGAGACACACCAGGGAATTACCTGGAGGCTGTGTTTCAAGAGGCATTCACACTGCCTTGAATTTGGTCAGTGGTCAGGGACAGGAGGACGTGACTATGAGTGAGGCAGGTAGAGGGATCCAGGAGGTAGTGCTGAAGGAACCACAACCCTTGAGCTTGTCTAACAGGTTTGAGATTTTTTCTCCTTGGATGAGAAAGGGGGCTGTAGGGAGGATGAGCAAACTGAACATAGCATCCTGGTATTCAAGGAGATATTCAAGAGTGGGAGGTGGTGGGGTGGATGAAAAATGTAGTTGTAACTGAGCATTGTGCAGTTAGGGGAATAGACGTTGTTTTCTGAGGCTAGGATTGAGAGTCCCGCAGGCTGTATTGCTTACCGGGTGCCCGGGTTTAGGATCTCTCATTGAAACTTACAGAATACAGAGAAGCCTGGATAGATAGAGTGTGGAGAAGATGTTTTCACCATTAGGAGAGAGTAAGACCTGAGGACATAGCCTCAATGCGAAGGGATGATCCTTTAAAACTGTGATGATGTGGAATTTCTTCAGTTGGAGCATGGTGAATCCATGGAACTCATTGCCACAGAAGGCTGTGGAAGGCAAGTCATTGAGTGTATTTAAGATAGAGGTAAATAGGTTCTTGATTAGTAAGGGGATCAAGGCTTTCAGGGAGAAGACAAGAGAATGGGTTAAGAATCATATCAGCCATGATTGAGTAGACTTGATGGGCTGTATGGCCTAATTTTGCCTTCATATCCAAATACCATTTCAATTAAATCTCCTCTCATGCTCCTTGCTCTCAGAGTCATACAGTCATACACAGAAACAGATCCTTCAGTCCATGCTGACCATAATCCCAAACTAAACTAGTCCCTGTTGCCTGTGTTTGGCCCACACTCCTCCAAATATTTCTTATTTATGTTATTATCAAAGTGTCTTCTAAATGATGTAAGGCGCAAACACCAAGTCCTCTGGAAGTTCTTGAATGAACTACACTACGTAAAAATTAATTGGAAGTACATACAGTTTGAGTTCAAATCAGTAGCCCACTTCTGTATTCACTTTCTTAGAGTTAAAGAGTCATACAGCACGGAAACAGACCCTTCAGTCCAACCAGTCCAACCTGAACAAAATCCCAAACTAAACTAGTTCCACCTGTCTGCTCCTGGCCCATATCCCTCCAAACCTTTCCCATTCACGTACACATCCAGATGTCTTTTAAACATTGTAATTGTACCCACATTCACCGCTTCCTTAGGAAGTGCATTTCACGCACGAACCATGGTCTGTGGAAAAAATTTGTGTCTCATGTCTTTTTCAAATCTCTCTCCTCTCAGCTTAAAAATATTCCACCTCATCTTGAAATCTGCTATTGTAGGGAAAAGACAACTACCACTATCTTTGTACTTCTCATGATTTTATAAACTTCTGTAAGGTTGCTTCTCAACCTCCTACATTCCAGTGAAAAAAGTCCCAGTCTATCCGGCCTTTCTTTGTAACTCAAAACTCCATACCTGGCAATGCTCTGGTAAATCTTGTCTGAAACCTCTCCAGCTTAATAATATCCTTCCTGTAACTGGGCGATCAGAATTGGACACTGTATTCTGAAACAGGACTTCCCAACTCCTATACTCTGAGAAATGTGCAATGAAGGAAAGCATGACAAACGTCTTTTTAACCGCCCTGTCTATATGTGCCACAAACTTCAAAGAATTACATACCTCAATCCCTAAGCCCCTCTGATCTACAACACTATCCAAGGTTGTACTATTAATTGTATAAGCCCTACAATTGTTTGTTGTACCAAAATGCAATAACCTCACATTTATCCAGATTGAACTCCATCTGCCATTTTTCAGCCCATTGACCCATTTGATCCCTTTGTAATCTTAAAAAAAACCTGTCTTCACAGTCTACTATGCTGCCAAATTATGTCCATGGGTATTTCTCTTGAATCAGATGGAACTAAAATAAATGCCCTTGAAGAATAGAATGTGGGTAGGGCTTTGCATGAACAGCCTGTCACCTTGTCTCTCTTCACGGACCTTCCCCACCCTGTAGGTTCTGCTCCATTTTTGGTGGTTGTAGACCTAGAGGCACTGAAACCACAGCCTCTGTATCTCGTGCAGAGTTGAGTAACCAAAAACTTTGACTTCCCGAACTGTGCGCAGCAGCTCACCGCAAAATGTCTGAAAACAAGCCACTTCCCATTCACTGTCTATAGCAATAAACCTGTGAATTGTATGCCTGTCTCTTCATACAACAATCGTGGCAAGTTTCATGAGGGAAATTCCTTCTGCTGAGACCTTTGAAACACCAAGTTCTTAGATGTGCTGATCTCACGTAGCAAAAGAAAGAAGACTTTAGATACAGAATTTTCCTTTTTATTTATCAATTTGTATGATGTGGATGTGGCTTGGAGGGGAACTTGCAGGTTGTGGTGTTCCCATGTATCTGGTGCCCTTGTCCTTCTGGGTGGAAGAATTTGTGTGTTTGGAAGATGTAACGTAAGGATCTTTGGACAATTTTTGCAGCCCATCTTGTAGATAGGACATACTGCTGCAACTGAGCATTGGTGGTGGAGGGAATGGATGCACATGGATGTGGTGCTTAATGAAGTGGGCAGCTCTGTTTTGGCTGGTGTCAAGCTTCTTAAGTATTGTTGGAGCTGCATGCATCTGGGAAAATGCAGACCAATGCATGGAAACATGTGCCAAATCAAATTGAAACAGGGGATCAATATCATGATGAGACCTCACCTCATGCAACAAGGGTGTGCACAACATGTCCTTGTTAGCAGCAGGCCCACAACGGGACATGTCCTGGCTCAATGGTACTATTTATAACTTCAAAGTTCCATAGAACTGGCATCAGCAGAGCCCAGAACTGGGGTCATTAGTTTTAAGTATTTCTGGAAAAAGACACATTTTGTGAAAGATTTTAGTCTTGCACTAATCGGGACAATTTGCAAGAATGACAATGTTCAGGAAAAGCAATATTTTTATTTTGTGTAAGAGAGTGCTAAGGGCTTGGAAAGTGGAATTTGATTGGTAGAGGCACTGCCAAGGGAAATGCACTCGTTAGATGATTACTCAGACTTAAGTGCCAAGCTTGTTTAAATTTAAAGCAGTCAAGTTGACCCTGATTAGTCAAGGTATTGCACAGTGTGTAGCTGAGGCTCATTTTGTTGAGTTGAGACCGGTACAATGTGTGTACATTTTTGTTTTATTCACTTGTGGGACTGGGGCATTGCTTGCTGGGCCAACATTTATTACGCATTTCTATTTGCTCTTGAGAAGGTGGTGGTGAGCTGCCTTCTTGTAAGGCCACAGTCCACAAACCAATAGTATACCCACAATGCCTTTAGGGAGTTAATCCAAGGACTTACATCAGAATGGTGAGTGGCTTGGAGAAGAACTTGCGTTTGATGGCTCCTACATATCTGCTACCTTTGTCCTTCTGGAATGTAATGGTCATCGGTTTGTAAGGTGCTGTTGACAGTCATAGACTCTTACAACAAGGAAACAGACTCTTCTATCCATCCAGACTATGCCAGCCATGTTCCCAAATAAACTAGCCTCACTTGCCTATGTTTGGCTAATATCACTCCAAACCCTTCCTATTCATGTGTTTATCTAAATGTCTTTTAAATGTGTAACTGTACCTGCATCCGCCACTTCCTCTGGCAGTTTATTCACTCTCTTATATATCTTTTTAAATCTTTCTTCTCTCACCTGAAAAATATGCCGCCTATTTTTGAGCTCCCAATGCTAGGGGAAATACCCTTCCTATTCACCTTATCTACGTCCCTCATGATTTTGTAAACTTCTATAAGGTCACCTGTTAACCTTATACACTTCAGTGAAAAAAGTTCTGGCCTATCTTTGTTACTCAAAGCTTCCATTCCAGGCAACATCCTAGTTAATCTTCTCTGAACCCTCTCCAATTTAATAATATTGTTCTTATAGCAGGGTGAACAGAACTGCACACAGTACTCAAAAAGAGGCCTCACCAACATCCTGTACAACCTCAACATGATGTCCCAACTCCTATACTTAAAGATTTGAGCAATGAAGGGAAGCATGCTGAATGCCTTCTTAATCACCCTGTCTACCTGTGAGGTAAATTTCAAAGAATTACGCACCTGAATCCCTAGGTCTCCCTGTTCTACAACACTAGCTAGGGCCCTACCATTAATAGTATGAGTCCTGCCCTTGTTTGTTTGATCAAAATGCAATACTTCACATTTATCCAAATTAAACTCCACCTACCACTGCTCAGCCTATTGTCTCAATTGATCAAGATTCCTTTGTAATCTTAGATAACTTTCTTCACTGTCCACCATTCCACCAATTTTGGTGTCATCCACAAACTTATTAACCACGCCTCCTAAATCCTTATCTAAATTATTTATATAAATGACGAACAAAAGTGGACCCAGTACTGATCCCTGTGGAAAACTGCTGCACACAGGCCTCTGGTCTGAGGAACAACTGTCCATCACCGCCCTCTGTTTCGTACCACAAAGCCAATTTTGTATCCAATTGGAAAACTTATTCTCAATCCCATGTGATCTGATTTTACTGATTAGTATACCATGTGGAAGCTTGTTGAAGGCTTTACTAATACCATGTAAACCACGCCCATCTCTAATCTCTTCTGGCCTCTCCAAATGCGTGTAAATTGTATCTTTCAGAGTCCCATCCAACAGTTTAATCTACCACCGATATCAGGCTCATTGGTCTACAGTTCCCAGGCTTCTCTTTACAACATTACTTCAACAAAGGCACACCATTAGCCACCTTCCAGTGGTTATGGATGATACTAATATTTGTGCTAAGGGCTCCATAATATTTTCCCTAACTTCCCACAACATCCTGGGACCCACTGATTAGATCCTGGAGATTTATCCACCTCTATGTTTTCTAAGGTCACCAACACTTCCTCTTCTGTAACGTGAGCTGTTTTCAGAACATCAATATTTATTTCCCCGAGTACTGTAGCCTCCATTTCTTTCTTCACAGTAAAACCTAATATGAAATATTCATTTAGCATGTCTTCCATTATTGCTGGACTGTTGGTGAACTTCTGCAGTGCATCTTGTAGATGGTACAAATGGCAGTGACTGAGCTTCAGTGGTGGAGGTTGTGAATGTTTGTGAGTGCGCTGCCATTTTCTTTCAGTCGAGAATTTTCTGTGCCCGATGAATAAACAATCGTAGCTTCCAGTATGCACATAATTAGTACACAACTTTAAATTGATTGTCAGCATATTCAGAATTATTTAGCAATTTAGCCCAACTTTTGAATCATCTACTGTCGAACACTACCTTTCAGTCAGAACCTTACTTATTGTGGCCAGGTGAAGGAATATAACATTTGATATAATCTTCCAGTATTTGGGACATACCTCCTATATACCTCTTATCACACCAGCAGAGAAATCTGTACACTAGAAACTTAGTTGTATGATAGGCATAATATCTTTTTTGGCTTGAACACTGCTACTGGTTAGCAGCAGTGTGAAATTGCTGGTATCACCTGTTACTCAAACATTTGAGAGTATGATGTAAACAGGATACTTTTTGGAACTAAAAGTGATGTCAATTGCCCATTTTTGACTTTGTGCAATATACAAAGAGAGATGACCGGATCGGAATTGCCTTTATCTTGCATACTGCCAGAACATGGACATACACTGTGCATGTTGCAATTCAACAAAACAGGTGACCGATATTCTTAGATTCCCTGCAGTGTAGAGGTAGGCTATTCAGCCCATCAACCTTCTGAAGAGCATCCCACCTAGACTTTTCCCTGTAGCACTGCATTTCCCATGGATAATCCAGTTAGCCTGCTCCTCCCTGGGCACTATAGCATGGCCAGTCTACCTAATCTGCACAGCTTTGGACTGTGGGAAGAAACTTATCCAGATGCAGGGAGAATGTGCAAATTCCACACGGTCACCCAAGGCTGGAATCAAACCCTAGTCCCTAGCACTGTGAGACTGCTACACGAACCACTAGGCTACCATACCACCCATCTCTTGGTTATTTCTCAAAGCAATGTGTTGACCAATTGCAATCAAATTGTTCACTTTAAATTTGAACTGAACTAAGCAGCACTTTCTTTTCATATGGTACAAGTTTCTTTCCCTTTACTTTGTATGTCTTGAAAATTGTCCGATGAATGTATGACAAAAAGTTTTGACAAAACATACCTTTCTTCAGCAATAATCTAGTTTTTTTACTAACAAAGGGCTCTATCTCCTTGTTAGAAGGATTGAGTGGCATGCTGCTGGAAATCCTTCCGGATGACCAATGAGTCACTGCAGTGCTTTTCTAATTTCCTAGTCGGGCAAAGTCAAGACACAAGAAATATTAGTTGACTGATTTGCAATGTTGATATCTGCCACTAGAGGTCAGTGTAACCATACAGGAGAGATTGCTACCTTCCTTGAGTCAATACAGACATCGTGAAACTCAATCAACGATCCACACGGTGGTTCAGGCTGGTGTCCGTGTGTCCTGTAAGTCTCCTTCTACCTATTATTGTTGAATACCAATTTGAAGTAGCTGTTTCATCGACACTTTTAGAAATACGCAACTATTTATAATATAAATGAAAAATGCTGGAATTAACCAGTATGTTGGGCAACGTCCCTGGATCTTTTATCCCAAGTTGATGCAAGATCACAGTCATGAAATCCTAACACCAATTCTCTCTGGAGAATAGCTTTATAGCTTTAAATTGAGGGGTGAAAGATATAGGACAGATGTCAGAGGTAGTTTCTTTACTCGGAGAGTAGTAAGGGAATGGAACGGTAGTAGATTCGCCAACTTTAGGTACATTTAAGTCGTCATTGGATCAGCATACGGGCGTACATGGAATAGTGTAGGTTAGATGGGCTTCAGATCCGTATGACAGGTCGGCACAACATTGAGGGCCGAAGGGCCTGTACTGTGCTGTAACGTTCTATGTAATCTATGTGTCCTGCTGTGTACTTTGTGGAATTGTCCATCATATTTCAAACTTCCAGCATCTGTGGGTACTCTACTTTGGTATTCTAATCTTCATTAGCTCTCTCAGGGCCTCCCTTCCTTAAATGTTATTTTGTTCCGAGTATGATCTTTGTGGAATTAAAGAGGATACAACTTTAAGGGCAGCTAACAGCTCTTTAACATTGGTTACACCCATAGTTCCTGGAATGTCATGTACAGTCTGGGATTTCCATTATATGTTTACTTTAACACATCTCATTTTGAGGGAAGGAAAATTTAAGTACAGTATTTCTCTTTCTACCAGAATGCAGAAATCCAATTCACAAAACAGACAAACATGGATAGTATATACACATGTGAAATCAAATTCCCTTTTCCTACAAATAGATTGGCACAAACGTCTCTGAATTTGATACCTAGTTGAAGCTCGAGTTCATGAGACTGAGCAGTAGGAATATCTGCTGCATTTAACAGAAGCAGAGCAGTTAAAATTTTTGCTCCTAGAATCTATATTTGGCTGCTGAGAAAGCAATAAGGAAAAATAATCTTCACCTGACAGTCACAGTCAAAACAAGGTAACTGAGATGATGTGCATAATGAAAGATGAAACACAGACATTGCCATCTTCACAAGATGTGAACATTTAAAAAGCTGAGGCTGCCAACTCCCCACAATTGCCCTGGATTCTCCAAGAATTAAAGATTCCACTGCTGTGAGTGAACCGGAAACAATATTAGAGAGGCATTTAAAATAATGTTTATTGGATTCATGTTTTTCTTTATTAGCTATAGGAATATTTGTGATGCGGGGTGAAGGTGGTTTGTCTGACTAGGGCAGTGAGAGGCAGAATGTGTTCAAGTCTCCAGTAATATGACAACTAGAGCTGGCAACCCAAACAAAAAAATTTTCATGGGTACCTTTAACGATTGAAATGGTAGTCACTGACACGTCTGAGGGGTGTCTACAGCAATGAGACCGGCCAACCAGAACAAAACAGCTAGGGAATGGTGATGATGTAGGCTGCTCTCAAGTAAAGGACAACTTGGATCATGGAAGTCCTACAGTGTGGAAACAGGCCCTTCAACCCAACAAATCCACGCTGACCCTCAGAGCATCCCACCCAGACCCAACCCCTACAAACCACCTAATCTGCATGGTCCTGGACACTATGGGCAATTTAGCATGGCCAATTCATCTAGCCTGTCCATCTTTGGACTGTGGGAGAAAACTGCAGCACCTGGAGGAAACCCATGCAGGCATGAGGAGAATATGCAAACTCCGTACAGACAGTTTCCTGAGGGCGGAAGTGAACCCAGGTCCCTGATGCTGTGAGGCAGCAGTGCTAACCACTGAGCCAACATGCCACCCCTTAATGAGCAAAATGACACCACCCCAATGTAAAGAATGGGGATTTGTATCTGCTCTCATTTTCTGAGTGTGAGAGGCTCAGAGACAGATGAATAGTTACTGCAATTTGGTAAATGGGCTGACAATAACTTACATTTTCATGGTGTATTCATGTTTTCGACAGAGATACTGTAGGTTGACGGACCAGTTCCTGTGTTGTACTGTTCTATGTTCGAGGATAAGCTTGGAACAACACTGTGGTACACCAACGCTTCTTCTGGTGATGCACTGACCTTTTCATGCTCGCTCTATGTACATAAATAACGCTGCACTGTAATTTGTAACAAGATCCACATGTCTCCAACAGGCTCTCCTTTCAAAAGAAAACAGAAGTACCAGGAGTTTCACATATTTTTTGTTTTATATATCAGAAACTTGTACATGATGGCCTGCAATTTCCACATCAGTTTATCCCAGAGTTCTTGGGTGCATGTTCACTGACACTATGGAACAAGCTGTGTGAATGGCCAATTTAAGGCAGTCATGCCATTTTCTAGACAGTCCAAGGGGATTTTAGCTTAGCAAACAAAGAATAAAATCTCAACAGTCAGTATGAATAGAAGACAGTGCATGAGAGAGCAACGACAGCCCAGGATAATGGGTTTCAGGGTTATATACCCACACACCCCTCAGTTCCAGACATTAACAGTATGATTGTGGCAGTTCCAAATGTCTTTCTAAAGATGGGGAATCTCAGGTTATGTTCATGACCTGCTAGGATGCAATCAAGATGCTGTACCTGCTGACCTGAAAACATGCTGCTCTCTTGCTCTCATAGCTGTATGGAAAGATTCTGGAGTGAGCAAAATGTCGAAAAGACTGCAAAGGGAAAAGAAAGTATTGTACTGGGGCAGGTGGGATGGGTCTTCAAGGAAGCAGGAGGGTAGTGTTTTTATTCATTCATGGCTGTAGGACTTGCTGGTTAGACCAACATTTACTCTGGAAAAATTGTTGGTGAGTTGCCTTGTTAGATTGCTGCAGTCTGTCTGGTTTACGTGAACATAGGATGCAGCTTCGGGGGGAGTTCCAGAATATTGATTTGGTGTCTGTGAAGGAACAATGATTTGGCTCCAAATCAGGATGGCGTGTGACTTCAAGTGGAACATGCAGATGGTAGTATTCCCATGTATCTGTTGTCCTTACCTTCCTAAATGGTGTTGGTTGTGGGTTTGGAAAGCAACGCCTGAGGAGCCTTCCTGAGTCGTTGCGATAGACCTTGTACATGGTATATACGGCTGAGGCTGTGCATTGGTGGGGGAGGGAATGAATACTGAAGGTGTTAGATAGGATGTCAGTGAAGCAGTCTGGATGGTGCTTGAATTAACCTATCTAAGCATGTAGAGAGAATTCCATCAACTTCTGGCTTGAACTTTATAGATTGTGGACAGGCTTTGGGGATTTAGGAAGCAAGGTAGGAAGCAAAATTCCCAGCCTCTGACCTACTCTCATAGCCATACTATTCATATATGAATTATAAACAATTGTAGGTCACCTGGCCCTTTGAGCCTGCTCTGCCAAGGACTCAATGGACTGATCGAGTCATTGAGATATACAGCATGGAAACAGACCCTTTAGTCCAACATGTCCAGGCTGACCAGTTATTCAATATAAGTCTATTCTCCAAGATAACAAAGTGTGAAGCTGGACGAACACAGCAAGCCAAGCAGCATCTCAGGAGCACAAGTCTATTCTCCATTGCCAGCATTTGTCTGATATCTCTCTAAACCCTTCCTATTCATGTACACATCCAGATCCCTTTTAAATGTTGTAATCGTACCAGCCTCCACCACTTCCTCTGGCAGCTCATTCCATACATGCATCACCTTCTGTGACAATGTTGCCCCTTAGGTCCCTTTCATATCTTTCCCCTCTTGCCCTAAACCTATGGCCTCTAGTTTTGGAATCCCTACTCCAGGGAAAAGTCCTTGGCTATTTACCTTATCCATGCCCCTCATGATTTAATAAACCACTAAACGAGCAGCTCTCAGCCTCCGATGCTCCAGGGAAAGCAACCCCAGCCAATTCAGCCTCTCCTTATAGCTCAAACCTTCCAAACCTGGCAACATCCCTGTAAGTGTTTTCCGAACTGTTTCTAGTTTCACAACATCCATCCTATAGCAGGAAGATTAGAATAATTCATAATGATTCATAAGCCTGTGAGAGGAAAAAAAAATTTCGTCTTCTGTTTTCTAAATGGGTTCTGATTTATTTTTAAGCTATGACCACCACCCCACCCCATTCTAGATTTACTCAACTTTCAACATCCACCTGGCCAGGTCCCTCATGATCTTATATGCTTCAGTTAAGTTACCTCTGCCTCTTCTAAACTCCAAAGTATATAAGTCTGGCCTTTTCTTATAAAGCAATCAGCTCATTCCAGACATTAGTCTAGTAAACCTTCTCTGAACTGCTTTCAACATTTTTACATCCTTCCATCAGTTCAGTGACGGTGCTCCGGATGCAGTCTCATCAATGCACTGTATAAATGAAGCAATAAAACATAACATTGTATTAGCTTTCTGATTACTTGCTGTACCTGCATATTAACCTTCTGTGATCTGTGCACTAACGCACCCAGATTTCTTTATCTCAGAGATTTATGATCTTGCGCCATTTCAATAATATGTTTGTTTTATTCTTTCTGTCAAAATAGACAAATTTACACTTTCCTACATTGTACTCACTCATTTAACCTAACTTTATCACTTTGCAGACTCCTCAGAACTCGCTTTCCTATCTATCGTTGTGTCATCAGCAAATTTAGCTACTGACCTTTGATATCTTCATCTAAATCATTCATATAAATTGTAAAATATTAAGGCCCCAGCACTAACACCTGTGGCAAACCAATAATGACATCCTGCCAGTCAGCAAAAGATCCATTTATTCTTACTTTCTTTCTTGTTTGCAAATCAATCTTCTATCCATGCTAATGTGTTGCCCCCCAACACCATGAGATTTTATTTTCTGCAATAACATTTATTGGTGCCTTATCAAACATGTTCTAGCAATCTAAGTGCAACACATCCACTGTTCCCTTCATCCACAACACAAGTTACTCTTCAAAGAACTCCATTAAAGTAGTTAGAAATGATTTTCCTTTGACAAAATGATGCTGGCTCTGCCTGATTACCTGTTATAACATCTTTAATAATAGATTCTAACATTTTCCCATGATGGATGTTAAGCTAATTTACCTGTAGTTTCCTACTTTCTGCCTCCCTCCCTTTTTCAATAAGGGAGTTACATTAGCTAGTTTACAAACTAAACTAATCGGCTTTGGAAAATTAAATTCATTATCTCATTAGTTACTTCTTTGAAGGCCCTTAAATAAAATTCATCAGAACCTGGGGATTTGTCAACTCACAGTTCTAATAAGTTACTCAGTGTTACTTCTGTGGTAATCATAATTATCTCCAAAATTCATAGAAATCCCTACAGTGTAGAATCAAGCTTTTTGGCCCAACAAGTCCACATTGACTCTCACAGCATCGCACCCAGACCCATACCCCATAACTACCCTAATTCACTTATCCCTGAACACTATGATCGACTTAACATGCCAATCCACCTAGCCTCCACATCTTTGGACTGCAGGAGGAAACTGGAGCACCCAGAGGAAACCCGCACAGACACAGAGAGAATGCGCAATGTCCACACAGACAGTCGCCCGAGGGTTGAAGTGAACCCAGGTCCCTAGCACTGTGAGGCAGCAGTGCTCACCACTGAGCCACCATGCTACCCCATCACTGAACCACCGTGCCACCCCTTGAAATGTTGAATTTCTTCCAGTTATTTCCAGGATACTACTTACATCGTGTCAAGTCAAGACCACTGAAAAATATCTGTTCAATTGTGTACCATCCCTTTATCCTCTGTTGCTGATTCTCTGGCATAATTTGTATTGGACCAACACTTCCTTTGTCAACTTTGTTTTATATATCTGAAGAAACTTTTCATATCTGTTTTTAGATTGTTGGTTACATTTCTCTCATACTCTAAATGTCCCCATCTTATTGATCCTTCAGTAACGCTTTGCTCTTTTCATGGTTGGTCCCATTCAGTTTCTGGTTAATAGTAGCCTTCAAGATAGTGATAGTGAGGAATTTAGCAATGGTAATTCTATTGAATGTCAATGTGTAATGATTAGATTCTATTTTGTTGGAGATGGTCACTGCCTGGCAATTGTGTGGCACAAATGTCACTTACCATTTATCAGCCTACGCCTGGAAGTTGTGCAGGCTTCATTACATTTGGACATAGACGGCTTCAGCAAAAGCATTGCTTCAGTAAATGATTAGGCAGCAAAATGGTGCAGCACTTAGCACTGCTGCCTCACAGTGCTAGGGACTGGGATTTGATTCCAGCCTTGGATGACTGTGTGAAGATTGCATGTTCTCCACGTGTGTGTAAGGGTTTCTGCAGGGTCCTCTGGTTTCCTCCTATAGTTTGGCCATGTGTCAGTTAGGTGGATTAGCCATTCTAAATGCAGGGTCATAGGGATAGAGTAGGGGAATGGGTTTATGTGGGATGATCTTCAAAAGGTTGTTACAAACTTGATGGGCTGAACTCAATTGTCTTTTATCACTGTCAACTGATTCACTATTCTTTCTTATTGACATAAAATATGGCAGAACATCAAAATGACAACACCATTAATACTTCAATGCCAAGAATTTCCATTGCACTGGTGAAAGTGTGATGCGAATAATATTCCTCATATGATGACAACCTTTCATAAATCCTATCAGAGGAACCCGGTTGCATAGATCAATGTAGGAGTGGTCAGACTAAGAGGAAAAGTCTAAGGTTTAAATTAACCAATTTACCATTTTATTAAAAAAAACTTTCTTTTATATTAGGGTATTCACTACTGCCATCCATCTTTCCATTCCATGGGGTTCTATGAGTGGTCAGCAATCTGCTTCAACAAGAGGAACAGTAAGTTACAGAATATAAAGGATGAATTAGTGACTATTTTATTATTAAAAAGGGGCAATTCCACCATTTAGTTTTGGACCCTGCCTTTTACAGAATCCACCTGCTCTCTAGAAGTACTCTCCTTTAACTGTCCCCTGCTCAGGAGTTGCGGAGACCCATTGAGTCACAGCCATAGATACAAATCATCCTATGGAAGGGATTCCTCCCCACCAAGTTGCCATGATAACTCACCATCACACTGTTAACAATGTAAAAAATCTTAAGATGGTGCCGTATCTTTAGGCACTGCCTCTCAAATACGGCATCACCACCCTAATGACCCCTTAGGGATTACTGTGCTGCAGTACAGTCTCATTGTAGGATCAGGTCTCTCTGCTGTCCCTATTTGGACAATAATTTGGTGGAAGACAGTTTACTATATGCCTTCGGGAAGAGCTTGGGAATGGGCAGAATCTGGGCATCCTCCAGGATTGGACTTCCATTTGGCCCAAATATCCACTTGGAAATTCAACCCATAGAGTCATGTACAAAATTCTATTGTCTGTTCACCAATAATGTTGTTCCCAAATCAACAGATCTTCTGCTTCCCAAAAATTGATAGTAAAGACTTGTAACATGTGTAAATTTCACCTGCTATTCTCTACACGTTATAAGATAAAACTTTTTTTAATACGAATACCCTGAAGGGCTTACAGTTGGATGACAGTAGTGAATATCCTAATATAAAAGAAAGTTTTTTTTAATAAAATGGTAAATTGGTTAATTTAAACCTTAGACTTTTCCTCTTAGTCTGACCATTCCTACATTGATCTATGCAGCCGGGTTCCTCTGATAGGATTTATGAAAGGTTGTCATCATATGAGGAATATTATTCGCATCACATTTTCATCAGTGCAATGGAAATTCTTGGCATTGAAGTATTAATGGTGTTGTCATTTTGATGTTCTGTCATATTTTATGTCAACAAGAAAGAATAGTGAATCAGTTGACAATGATAAAAGACAATTGAGTCATTGACTTCTCAATCAGCTGTTGTGCTATTCCTTGTAAGTTGAAGTAAAACACTTTATTAGTTAATTTTTTATTAATCAAAAGTTGCAAAAATTTTACTATACACAGGAGTCCATATGGACCATTGGATTCATATCACTACAGTCTCTTCAAATGGAACTATTCACACTCATCCCACCTCCTGACCATTTTCCTGTATTTTTCCTTTTGATGTGATCCAATTCATTCTTAAACCACATGTGGGGAAGCACTTTGTGTTCTAAATGTCCCCTCTGTGTTAAAAGTTTTTTTTAAACTGGTTTCGTTCTATTTGAGGCAATTCTCAGTCTACACCGCTTTGCTACTAACTTATCAGCAGTAGAAACAATTTTTCAAATTTACTCTTTTAAGACATTTTACAATTTTTACAACCTCTATGACATCTTCACCCTTTGCCCCCTTTTTTCGATGATATCATGTGCATGTCTTGACTCTACTTATTACTGAAGTTGCCATGCCTTTGTGCAGTAGCATACAAGAATCTGAGAATACCTACAGTACAGCTGGAGGCCATTCAACCTATCAAGTCTGCACCATGCCTCTGAAGAGCATCCGATACTATTCTTGTTACCTTGCATTTCCCATGGCTAGTCCACCTGGCCTTCATATCCCTGGACACTACGGGCAATTTAGCTTGGTCAATCCACATAACCTGCACATCTTTAGACTGTGGGAGGAAACTGGAGCACCCACAGGAAACCCACAAAGGCACTGGAAGACCATGCAAACTACACACAGATAGACAGTCACCGAAGGCTGGAATTGACACCAGGTCCCTGGCTTTGTGAGGCAGCAGGGCTGAACACTGAGTCATCATGCAACCAAAGCTCAGTGTATGTTGTGTGGTTGGTGTGTAAATTTGTGTGTGTGCGTTTGTAAGTGGAGAGTGTTGGCATTGTATAGGCATTACTGGTCCATCTTACAGATTTCATGATTCGAGGTTGACTGAGCAGAATCAGAGCAAGACTGTTGCAGAAGACTGATGCTTCCTATTCTGCGGAATTGTTTGACCATGCTCCTGTGCATTTTAGTTCATTTTTGTGTTTCATTGTTCTCTTGTTTTCACAACATTAGTTCAGGTGGATGTTTCGAAGTAGCATCAACTACAAAGGCTGGGACAGCAGAAAATGATTTAATGGATTAGACCTCCTTTTCAAGGTACAAAAATATGCATATGAACACAATACTTTGACAGTGCATAGTAAGGGTTTGATGACAGCTTCCAATCAATGTGAAAGATCCCTTATCTTTGTTTAGAATCAACCTTCAGTTCATCTACTTCATATATGCAGCTCTGTGGAATCTGTAATATTACAACCACTTCATCACTCCCAGCGTGTGTTTGTGTAAGCTAATGGGATATCAGCTATCTGCACACGTTCAGTGTGTTGCAGTGGAACACTGCAATTGACTCCCAGCTTAATATAGAATCATTGGAAAGGCATCCTCTAATGTGCCACATTGATTGCTCCTCATCTACCTTTCTTGAACTGCTGGTTTCAGTGGGCTCAACATCTGGCTTTGGTGAACTTTACTGTCTGAGCTATGTAACTCATCCTAGTTGCTGTCAATTCCAGGTAGCAGACAGCCTCATCCTTTAGAAAGAAAACTACATTGACAGAATAGATATCAGGGCTTAGGGTTGCAGTTGGGTTAGAACTGTCAGTGCAGTAACTAACGGTCATTTATCTCTCTGTGTTCCTTCACCCAGAAGCAGACAAAAAATAAAAAAACTGATATTTGTATCACTTTTCATGGTCAACAGATGTCTCAAAGCACTTTATAAGCTAATCAAAGTGTAAGGAAAAGGTAAAATCATCCCAGAGGACAACGGTCTCACTAGAGAATGATGACTGGTGGTGAGTTTAATCTGAGGGTCACCATGCCTCAGGCAATGTGGTGAGGTTGAGAAGGTGGAATCTTACTGGAGGCCTCAGCCAGTGCACAAATTGAACCCATACTGTTGGTGTCTTTCTGCATCGCAAACCAGCCAAGTGAGCTAACCAACTCTCTTTTACAGTGTATTCACAGCCTCATTTTAGGAAATACAGTATTCTCCCCTCAAAGCAATGTAATTTAATTGTAAAAATAAGCAAAATAAAGTTGAAATAAAAACTCAGCAGGTCAGCAGCTGTAGAGGAAGGTTGTATTAGTGAGCAGAAACAACTGGCCCCTAGGGATGATGAGTTTGAAGGTGGAAAGAAGACGCAGTGATGGAATACACATTGCCTGCCACCTGCCTGACTGCTGTACTCTGCCCTGTCACCTCACTACCAATTCAAGGCTAGCTCATGGCCTCAGCCCACAAACATTGAGATTCACAGAGCTGTAAATGTGAACCTTTTGCTGTGTGGTATGTCAATCGGTCTCTTTGCTGATTGCCAGATTGGACAGCAGGTAGGGAAGTCCCCGTTGAGACTCATCCCCTGCTCATGCTTCTAAGAAACAAACCGCTGCCACGCCCATCATATCACTAACATTTCCCTGCATCCATGTGATCCTACAACTGAAGGGTGCTCTTCCAGCAGCAGACACAGCTTATCCATGGCTCTGCACAAATCCACCCTGTCAGCCTCTAATTGGCTGGAAGTTCCCAGTGGATGGGATTTCTACCAACATGGTCTGGCTTTCATTTAAAGGACTGGTAGTGATCTTTCCAATGCCTGCCAGACATATTATTATTGACGTGGCCTTCCCTGGCAGAGGACAAGTGCATTACTCTACATTGGTCAAGAGAGGCCCCTGCTGTTTCAACAAGGTTCTTCCAACAATGCAGGTGAGATAACATTTTGTCAGAACTGGACTCAAAACAACAATGTGGCCATCGTCAGATAATCACTTCTTTTGTGGGATTGATTAAAAGTTAAACATTGTCCCGGGCAATGGATATAATTCCTCTGCTCTTCTTCTCCTTTTCCTCAAAGGAGTAGATACATCCCTAGTTTAACATGTTGTCTAAAAGATACACCTCCAACATGCCAATAAACTTTGATTTTTGTTAACTTTGATTAAGTCTAAATGTGTGCATGGAATCATCTTGGACTCGGTCTCAGTAGATGAAGGTCGGGTAGCAAAGTACTTGTCTAGTGGCACAGACTGGAATGTATCAAGTTCAGTTTCTGATCTGTATTAAATACATTAATATCAGTTGGGACTGCTCTAGGAATGCTGTATCATCCAGGTATCACATATGGCATAGCACTCTTGCCTTTGAACCTGACAACTGTGAGGTCAACTCCCAATCCAGAACAGGATGCCCAACAGTTCGGGTTGTGCTATGACTGAGTCAACCAGCAGACAATTGAACATAAGGAATAGTAAAAGAGGGCACCATCTGAAACTCTCAGGCTCCAATTCCATTTCTGAAGAAAGGTTACTGGACCTGTTAACTTTGCTTTCTATGCACAGATGCTGCCAAACCTGCTGAACTTTTCTAGAAATTCCTGTTTGTGTTTTAGATTCCAGCATCTGCAGCTCTTTTTTTTGACCAGATCCATGTGATCTGATATTGCAATGGCATAGTCCTTTGACACATGCTATGTTTTGAGTAAAGATGCAGTTAATGCTTTATTCTAACCATGTTAACTGCAATTTACATTTATATAGCACTTCTAACTTAGCAAAAGTTCTTCCATGGGTAAATAACAAAACTATAAAAGGAGAAGTTAGGACAGGTAAATAAAGACTTAATCAAAGATGTAGGTTTTAAGAAGTCTTTTTTACAGCAGCGCAGGATTTAAGTAGAGATGTAGCATGTTTATCGTCAAGGTTGTGAAAGGCATGTCAGCAAATGATAGATCAATTAAAATCTGGGATGTGTAAAGGATCAGAATTGGAGGAGAGCAAGGAACTTGGTGGGTTGTCAGATTGGAAAAGGATTAGAGAATTAGAAAAGGGTGAGGAAATGAAAAACATCTTAGAGTAAGGACGAGAATTCTAAAATTGAACACCATGTCAGCCAAGAAGAAGTAATAAGTGAAGGGGGCTTAATGTAAGTGAGAACATTGACAGCAGGGCATTGGATTAGCTTAAGTTTACATAGAGTGCAGCAGTGACAGTAGATGCTAAACTAACGTGCTGCCTGTTCTCATTGGTAGAAGTAAAATATGACACAACACTATTTTGAAGAAGAGCGGGGAAATTCTCCCTGGTGTCCTGGCCAATATTTATCCTTCACTCAATATCAAAAGTATAGATTGCCTGATTATTATCACAGTATGATTTATGGGAGCTTACTATGCATATTGCATTTTCTAAGTTACAAAAATGACTACTGTTCAAACCTACTTAACTGATGCAAAGTACTTCAGAGCGTTTGTGCTCCTGAAAGTTGCTTCAGAAATGAAAGTATCTCTTTTTTCCCCCAGTGGCCCTTGTACCTATTGCAATGTCCTCCGCAGTTAAATAGTCTCAAAATACTGGGTGTTGAAAAGAAAATAACCATTACACGAAGTATCGGAAGAGTGCAATGTTGTTGGAGAAAGGAAAAGGCAAAACATTAGAGAGGGGATAAATAGTTTCCTTTCTGCAACAAATTACAATACAGCTCATTTGTCGTTGCGGAAAACAAGGCTTCGATATTATATACCCACACTGGAGATGAAATAGGTTTAGTGACTATCCCACCATGCCCAAGCTCATCTCCACATTACAGTTGGATCACATGTTTGCCATATGTAAACAAATAATCCAGACTCAATTAAGCTTGATAAATGTTTAATTGACCCTGGAATTACACTGCACATTTCATAATGAGATTGTTGTGGGCAGCCAAATGGGAGTCTGTAGTCTTTTTTAATAAGTGTTTTTGAACAGTGAAATGGGAATAATATCATCAAGAAGTGCTCCTTGCTCATCAGTGACAATGTACAGAACCTAGTAAAACCCTTCCTTCCTCCTTAGCTGCACTGTAAAATTCAACCTCACATCTCCTAATCCCTCCGTGATAAATTCCACTCCCTCCACACCGGCTTGCTTTTGTCCAGTATCCATGGGATGCCTTCCTCATGGATCTGCCTGCAGTCCCGGCAATGGCCAGTCCTGGCTGTTGTACAGCTAGGACTGCAAGAGCTACTGGGAATTGCATTAACACTTTTTAACTCTAAGCACAAAGTAATATGTTTGTGAGGTGGTCGTGCTTTCGTTTAGTCGGTTTCTGACTGACTTTCTGGTTGGAAGATTGAGCAGTCTGCCTCTCCATTGAGTACGGTATGCATTTTATCCATTATAACTTTTGGTTCGGGACATGATGTGGCAGCTAAGGAACTATGCAGCGCTCCAACACAATCAAACACCATGTAGTAATAGCCATTTGTTTTTCACAAAGTTCTTTGTTTGAGCAGAAATGTATCTATTTGAAACTTTCAATGCCACATTGATGAATTTTATTGCTATATGGCAAAGAGTATTATCAGGTAATAATTTAATACTGACCCATATTAGGAGTTTTTGGCCTGTGGCCTGGTCAAACAGTTAGAGTCTGAGGAGCTTCTCCTAAGAACAGAAGAGGAAAAAAATGCTGGGCATTTGACCATTGCATTTGAAGGGCTGGTTACCAGTGCTGGAGAAATTAAAAGTGGGGATATGAAAATTCACAAACTGAAGGAGTGCAGAGACATCAGAGAATAATATAGTTGGCTCAGATAATGAGAGATGAGAGTATGATGGAATTTGTAATCAGGGATGAAAATGTTAAAATTGACACATTGCAGATCAAATGCTTTGTGGCAATACATCGTTCAATTTATTTAGCAAGATGTTAATGCAACCCCCATTGAGCAGTTTTATTAAAATAGGAACATGTTTTTGACTTCATCATGGCTAGTTTACAGCTTTGAATGTTGAGAGGAGTAATTTGCAATGTGCATGCATGCACCCCACTATTTTTTGACAAATTACTGAATGAAGTTTAGTTCCATATGTGCATTTTCATACAATTTTTTTGTAGGCAGCTTTTCGTTTTTCAGGTCATAGAAAGTGTAGTTATATAAATCAAGCCTTTGACAAGGTACATTTGAGGACTGCTCTCTTTTGTTATATCCAGGAGCTGTCGAGCTAAATGTGCACCCTCCTCAGAAAGCACAAGGATTGGGCTTTGATATATAGGCAATGGGCTACTGGCTGTAATATCTATGAAGCAGTTCCTTAGGGAAACATACTTCATGTCATAGCCCTGCTCTGTTGCTTATTGTCATCAAAGATCTGCTGGATAGCATCAAACATGAACTTCTTTCCTTTTACTAATGTCACCATTGTCTACAAATAGTTAACTGTTAGTCTTAAAGACAAACAAGATCTGACTCACTACAGCAGCTTTAGATGAACTTGTAACCGTGGACAGATAAATGATGATGTGTTAGCTTGAGCACTGAGACCAAGTCAATAAATGAACAAGATATATAGTAGACTTGCCCACCCATCTATACCCTTAAGAAATACAAATTCAGGGCAAATGAATGCATAGAATAGTTGTAAAAAAGCAGTGGAAAGTGGGATTTATCAAGAATGCTTAATATTACTTACAGACTTTACTGAAACTATTAATGTTAATAAAATCCAATAATATGTAAGTGAAAAACACTTTTTATTTGGGCTTTAGATAGCCCCAAGTGAGTGAAAGCAGTAACTTGTTAAATCTTGCTGCTCTTTCCCAGAAGTGGCTTATTCAATACCTTTCACGACTCCTCGGATAGTGAAGCAGCCCATGTCCAAGCAGCAAGACCTGCATGATATCCAGTCTTGGGTTGAAAAGTGGCAAGTAATATTCATGTCACTAAAATGACCAGCAGTGACCATCTCCAACAAGATAAAATCTAACCAGCATCTCTTGATATTCAATGGCATTACTATCACTGAATTCTCCACTATCAACATCCTGCGGTTACCATTGACCAGAAACTGAACTGGGCTAGTCATATAAATACAGTGGTACAAGAGCAAGTCAGAAACCAGGAACCCTGCAGTAGATAACTCATCTTCTGACTACCCAGGAACAAAAACAGATGTTGCTAGAAAATCTCATTGGGACTGGCAGCATCTGTGAAGACAAAAATTGGAGTTAATGTTTTGGGCCCGGGAGCCCTTCCTTAGAACCTGCTGAGGAAAAGCCACTGGACCCAAAGTGTCAGGTCTGATTTTTTTTTCTTCACAGATAATGCCTGAACTGCTGAGCTTTTCCAGCAACTTCTGTTTCTTTTCCTGATTTACAGCATCAGCAGTTCTTTTGGTTTTTATTCTGACTACCCAGAGTCTGTTCACCACATATAAGGCACAAGTCATGACTGTGATGGAATACTTCCCATATACTTAGATAGGTGCATCCTCACAAGCTTGACACCACCCTGGACAAAGCAGCCCACCTGATTGGCACATCCATAAACAACCATTCCCGCCACCACTGACCTTCAATAGAATCAGAAGGCACTGTCTACAAGATTCAATTGGTGGTCTTCGAGGAAGAAACAACATGCAGGGCGACAGTACACAAATGATGCTGAATGGCCTCTTCCTGTGTCTTACCATTTCTGAAATTGTGATCCTCTCAAATTTATGGTACCCAACTATAAACTTCAAAGATGATTAGGTTAATGCCTAAACTCCGAACAAAGAATTTTGGTTCCATTATTCTAAAATAAATACTCTAACATTATATTGTCCTATAATTACCTGACAAAGGAGACACCATGATTATGAAGTGATAACCGCAACTTTCCCCCGACAGTGGTTGAGAACGCCCTTGACCGCGTCTCCCGCATTTCCCGCAACACATCCCTCACACCCCGCCCCCGCCACAACCGCCCTAAGAGGATCCCCCTCGTTCTCACACACCACCCCACCAACCTCCGAATACAACACATCATCCTCCGACACTTCCGCCATCTACAATCCGACCCCACCACCCAAGACATTTTTCCATACCCACCCCTGTCTGCTTTCCGGAGAGACCACTCTCTCCGTGACTCCCTTGTTCACTCCACACTGCCCTCCAACCCCACCACACCCGGCACCTTCCCCTGCAACTGCAGGAAATGCTACACTTGCCCCCACACCTCCTCCCTCACCCCTATCCCAAGCCCCAAGATGACTTTCCACATTAAGCAGAGGTTCACCTGCACATCTGCCAATGTGGTATACTGCACCCACTGTACCCGGTGTGGCTTTCTGTACATTGGGGAAACCAAGCGGAGGCATGGGGACCGCTTTGCAGAACACCTCTGCTCGGTTTGCAATAAACAACTGCACCTCCCAGTCGCAAACCATTTCCACTCCCCCTCCCATTCTTTAGATGACATGTCCATCATGGGCCTCCTGCAGTGCCACAATGATGCCACCCGAAGGTTGCAGGAACAGCAACTCATATTCCACTTGGGAACTCTGCAGCCTAATGGTATCAATGTGGACTTCACCAGCTTCAAAATCTCCCCTTCCCCCACTGCATCCCAAAACCAGCCCAGTTCATCCCCTTCCCCCACTGCACCACACAACCAGCCCAGCCTTTCCCCCCCACCCACTGCATCCCAAAACCAGTCCAACCTGTCTCTGCCTCCCTAGCCTGTTCTTCCTCTCACCCATCCCTTCCTCCCACCCCAAGCCGCACCTCCATCTCCTACGTACTAACCTTATCCCACCTCCTTGACCTGTCCGTCTTCCCTGGGCTGACCTATCCCCTCCCTACCTCCCCACCTATACTCTCCTCTCCACCTATCTTCTTTTCTCTCCATCTTTGGTCCGCCTCCCGCTCTCTCCCTATTTATTCCAGAACCCTCACCCCATCCCCCTCTCTGATGAAGGGTCTAGGCCCGAAACGTCAGCTTTTGTGCTCCTGAGATGCTGCTTGGCCTGCTGTGTTCATCCAGCCTCACATTTCGTTACCATGATTATGAAGGTGGTTCTCCCAGGACAGATGTATCCCAATGCACTTTGGGTATGCTAAAACCTGCGCTGACCCCAAATGCAGGATACGCGACAGCAAAATTTGTGGTAATGGGGGACTGCATTCACTCTCTCCCCGATTTTTATTTTAAGGGCAGGCAGTGGCCTAGTGCTCTTAACACTGAACTGTTAATCCAGAGATCCAAGTTACATTCTTGGGGATCTGTGTTCAAATGCCGCTATGGCAGACAATAGAATTTAAATTCACTAAATATCTGGAATTAGGAGTCTAATGATGACCATGAACTGATTGTCGGGAAATCTCATCCGATTTACTTATGTCCATTCGGGAAGGAAACTGGTATCCTGTGGGCCCTCTTATTGTGCAGTGGAAGTGTCCCTACTGCCAAACTGGGAGACTTGGGTTCAAGTCCTATCTGCTGCAGACGTGCGTAATAATGTCTCTGAACAATTTCATTTTAAAGATAGGTGAAAATAAATCCTAAATTAGCTACATTAAAATATTGAAATAACACACAAGGTGGGAGTAAAATGTTGCTTTGACACATTCCTGGTCACTTCTGCTCAAACATCAGAATTCAACACTACGCAGCAGCCAGTGCCAGTAAATTTTGTCTGACCTTTTTAATGATACAGCTATCCAAAATTATTCTACCAGATAGTAAAATGATAAAATTCAACTACATTTAGCCAGGTACGACATGGCTTGATTTAATACAGAGGTATTTTATTTTGCTGATCACAGAACATTCTGAAAGCATCAGTGCCATCAGCCCTTCACCTCTAGAGATATTCAATCATTGCTGTATCCTCCCACTTACTCTCCCCATGACCTCCTGAAGAAATATTAACAACTAGGGCTGATTTTAGGACTGCAGAATTATGTCAATGAAAAATAAATTCAGACTGCTTGACCATATTTCACTTGAAATCCTTCAATTAGAAGCTGCAGCAACTGTCAGTGAGAAAGGAAACCATTGTTTCCTGTGTCTGAGCCAGTCCAACCCAGGTTTCATAGCCGATACAGGCTATATTCCAACATTTGACCATATGGTCCTTCAGAATAAATGAACTGCCAGTTATTGTTTTCCAGACTTACTTAAGCTCAACCACATTTCTCTGCTTTTTATTCAATGGATAAACTGTGTCTCATGGAATCTGCCCAGAGTCTTTCAAACTTTCCTACCAGTTAGAAAACATCCTTCTTTAAATCACTGTCTAAACCTCTGTTGAGAATTGTCATTTCAGCAGTGGAAGACAGCAGAGTAAGATGCTGTTGACTTCAGCCAGGGGATCAACTTCTACTGAATTAGGGCATCAGCAGTGTTCATCTTGGTCATTCAATGGCAGTGATCATTCAGCTGTCAGTTATTTTAAGACTCAGCCCTGCTTGGACTCCGTTTGGATTAGCAGACCCTGGTGAATATGGAGGTGAGTTATATGAGTCTCTCATGACTGTTAGAGAACGAGCATAAAGACTGACCCCAAACTGTGACCTTCACCCCCATACCCCTACCTCCGCACCCTCACCTCTCTCCCTCCAACCCTGCTCCCCCGCCACCCTTACCAACTCTACTGCACAACAAGGAAAATATGATATAAATGCAATCCTGGGCAGCAGCCAAAGGAATCTCCTTGGGCTGATCAATTCACCAAAAGTGGCAAGGATTAAGAATTGTCAGCTACTGACAGACGCTCAAGAAATCAACAAACTCTGGGTCATCATCTAACGTCCACGTAACTCCACATTTCACACACGCACGCGCACACACACACACATAAACACACACACACACGCACACACACACATTCTCACACACACATACTCAATTCTCACAATCACATACACACACTTATACACATTCTCACACACACACACACAATCACACATTCTCTCACACACACACACAATCACACACACATTCTCATACACTCCCACACACACATTCACACGCACACACATAATCTCCCAAACACACACACATTCTCACACATACTATTGCACTCACACACACACATTCACACACACACACAATCACACCCTCACACAATCACACACACATGCTCACACACACACACACACAATCACACATTCTCTCTCACACACACACACAATCACACTCACACACACACTCACATAAACACACACACACACACTCAAGCACACACAATCACACTCACACATTCTCACACACACACACACACACATACACACACACAATCACACACACACACACACACACAATCACACTCACACATTCTCACACACACACACACACTCAATTCTCACAATGACACTCACACACACACTCATACACATTCTCACACACGCACACACACATACACCCAATCACAATCACACATTCTCACATACACACACACTCAAACACACACAATCACACTCACATTCTCATACACTCCCACACACACACATTCACACGCACACACATAATCTCCCAAACATACACACATTCTCACACACTCACACATACTATTGCACTCACACACACATATTCTCTCTCTCTCACACACACATACACACACACACACACAATTACACAATCACACATTCACACTCACACATTCACACACACACACTCACACGCGCGCGCACACACACACACTTCCATTTATTTATGCTCCATTTCAGTTGCGAAGTTTAGATATGTACAGCAAAGGAGTGTTAATAATTAGACATTTAACCTTGTCCCCAGAGAATGAGGATAATTCAATTGTATTTCATTAATTACTGATGTGAACATAATTTATTCTTCAAAGATTGATACCGCCAGACTCCCTCTGATCTAGACAATTGACAACATTCCTGACATTACTTAAAACAAGAGTCTAAGATAAACTAATGTGGAGGCATCCAAAAATTTTAAATCATATTCCTTTAAAATTGATTGAACTGATGAAACTCCTAATTTTCTTATATTTTTTAAAGAACTTGCCTTAACCAATTTATGTGAAATTCACTCATTCGTTGGACCTGCACTAATAATATTTTCATGGCCACTTGATACCCCCATTTGCACAGGAAAGAGGACCCTGTGTGCTCCTTGATAGTTTCCAGGATATCTGATGCACAGACCGGAAAAGCCATTAATTGTGTCACAGATTCATCTTCTTTGTCATAATTCTGTTAAATGGCTGATTTTTGCTGTAATCTGTTAGTTTACTGGAATTTACTGGTAACATATTACACAGAATTGAATAAAGTGACCAATAAAATTCATTAGTCGCAATCTCCAACTCTAAGAATCACCTTTCTGTTATCTCTGACATCTATTAACATGGGAGGATGCAATAAATAATGTAAACCTGCAGATCATTCAACTGTCCAGGTAGTCTTTTACCCTCAAATTGTAACAATTAGCAGCAAATGATTTGCAGATAGTGAAGCTGAGTTTGATTGCTTTCAATGGAATGGTAATAACTAAAAAATGGGATCCATAGCCTTGCTTCCCTGTTAACACTGGCAATGCAATCAGCTTCATATTGAAAGGAGGTACCACCTGGTCCAAAATGCCTGCCTGTTTCATGCAATAGTCCTCGTTTAATATGTAAATTGATGTCTATACCATGAATAGGTCCTTGATTGCCCTTTTCGACAGGATCTGATAGAAGCCAACATTCTGTACGTACTGAATAGTTCCACAGGCAATGGAACTGAAGAGGGCTATTAAAGGCGAGTGTCAAATGAGCTTTGTGGTTCCCAGAGAAGCCTTGTGTTGCAAGCCAAATTATGTCATTCTCCACTGGCCATGGTGGATTCTGCAGGATATCTTTTTCAACTGATCTGTTGATTCAGGTATACCTTGTAGCAGGGTATGAGAACGTGAACGATGGGCTGAGAATACCTCATGTCTTATCACCCTATATCAATGACTAGAGGAGCAGAATGCCAACAGATCTAGACAAAAATACTATTTCAAATAAAATGGTGCATCTTAGCTGAGCTTCATAGGGCAGTTGACAGGCTACCATTAAGAAACTGCATGATGTAGTAAGTCCCAAGTCCAGCAATGAACGGTCATGTCACCTACTGTACATTAGCTTCATGCAGACATAACTTTACAAACCAAAGTCTGAAGGTGTAAGTAAATTCCTCTTTTTTCACTCTTGAGGTTGGTTGTAACAGAGTTGATTTTTTAAATATCTGTGCTTTCTCAATTTAACATTTATTTCATCAAGTGTAATGTTATATAAAGGAATAAGCCAGACAGACCACTGGCATTAATTGGAAACACGTTTTTAATCTTACGTTTCCTATATTTTTCTTTGTTCACTGAAATAGGTAAAGGACGTTATTTTCAAATATTTTGAAAAGCAAGGATTATTGAAAGCCTTTCTGAACTTTTTAAAAACAACTTACTTGACACTAATTGTAGGTGTTATTTATATTTGTATTCGTTCAAGTGGTTAGGGAAGTCTGGTTGCACATGAGCTCAAATCAAGGAGTGTGTATGAAATGAAACTCATCTAACAACATATAGCTCACTGTTCCTGGGAATGAAAACCCATTATTGCTGCCAAAGGCCTTCGACCTGCCAACAACTACATGACTGCATCCCAAGTAGCTGGACAGCTTGTGGCTGTGAACAATATAGCCAGTGATTTTGGACCTCCAGAAGGGAAAGAGCTTTCCTTCTCTGTAAAACTACTTCAAGCTTGAGGAAAGCCAGTTTATTTTCTTTCATCTGTTGCAGTAAGCTGTGACTCTTAACCAGAGACTTAATAAATATGAACAAGTCACACCGAGCCTTCTGCAAGCATGTGGAAGTACCCACAAATGAAAGTCAAGCAGCAGCAGCAAATGCAGAAAAATGAAAAAGGTCAGTTCAATGCACCATGGACAGGGACCACTGATCTGCCTTCACAATCATTCCTCAGCCCTCAACACCCTATAGAATGAGTTTTATAAGGGAGGTAGAGTTTTGACTAGTAGAATTATATCCTGATGGTCGTACTTGTTTATCTGTAACAAGATTCTATTTATTTATAATAAATGGTAACTCCTGTTAAGTACAGAAACTTGGTCTGTGCTTTCTGTCAGCCTGGATCTAACATAAAGGTAAAGTCAGGATTTTAATGTGCTTTTATTAAATCTTTAACTTTTGTTCTGACTCCAGGAATAACAGGGCTTGATTTCTAGGACACTACTTTTGTGAGATATAACATAATAAAATTAAGGATTCACTTTTTAAAAATTCACTCAAGTGGAGCTCTGAGGCTCCTCTGATGGTCTTGAGGTTCTAGTAACACTGTGGTCAATGTAAGCTGTTTGTTCCCCTGGAGACAGTCTGTTTTAACTGCAATCGACTATTTTCCTGAGTAGGCGCTCAGGTGATTTATATTGCCTTTATTTTTACCTTTCCAACTCTGTGATCTATTCTAACTTGTAACAGAGGTAAAGTTTGACTTTGAAAGAAATTGCTGACAGAGAGCTAGTTCATCCCATAGTCCTTCTAATTGCTACTCTGCCTGTAACAAACAGACAAGTTTATAATCGTAGCTTTTCATAATGAAGTATCCATCATCCAGCAACTGGCTATTGGCACACATTCCATATTAACAAAGGAGTTTCAGCATCCCATTGTCAAATGTATCATGATGCCATTGATACAGTGAAGTGAACTTTTCTACACCCTTTTTTGTAGCAGATGTTGATACTTTTACCCTTGTTGCTGACAGTTTCTGCAGATGAGATAATTGTTTATGATTTCCTTAGTTTTTTTTCCAAATAGTTCAAACAATAGAATGGGTGACATTCTGCAGAAGCACTGCAGACTTGCTTGCTGTTGGTCTGCACTGGAGGCATTTTAGAAAGCTAGTATCTCTTGTGGGTCAGTTGATCCCTGTAGCCATTTTAATGCATAGTTTTCTGTCTCATTTAAAGGTGTTTTCTCCAAACAAAAGTCCCAGGTATACAATCAGTTGATGGAATTAAAGGTCAATAGCCCGTATAAACTAATTTTGTGAAAATGAATCATGTTGGGAGAAATGGTGTTTGGAAAGACTAGATGACAGCATTCCACCAGTCGCAATTCCTTACCTGATTCCACGTGGGGCAAATAGAAAATATGTCTAGCCTGAGATAACTAGGTGTGGAGCTGGATGAACACAGCAGACCAAGCAGCACCTTAGGAGCCGGAAAGCTGATGTTTTGGGCCTAGATCCTTCATCAGAAATTTCTCCATTTCACCACTTCTGATGAAGAATCGAGCCCTGAAACGTCAGCTTTCCTGCTCCTATGATGCTGCTTGGCCTGCTGTGTTCATCCAGTTCCAAACCTTGTTATCTCGGATTCTCCAGCATCTGCAGTTCCCATTATCTCTGATATGTCTAACCTGAATTAGCTAGAGACTTGAAGTAATCTACTAGAAATCTGCAGCTCCCACCCGATTACAAAGGAGTACAATTTTCAAGATGCTTGCCTTTCAGGAGCATCCTAGCAGCAATAAACAGCTTAACTGATCACCTCAGCATAGCTGAAGGACTAAGCCTGAGGCTTTTTAAGGCGTTCAGCATCATGTTGCATTCCCCAAAATTGCCTTTCTTTTAATTTGTTCATGGAATGTGGGCCATTGTTGGTTTCGCCACCATTTATTGCCTATTGCTCAGAGACAGCAAAGAGTCGATCACAGTTCTGTGGGTCTGGAGTGAAATGTAGGCTAGAACAAGTAAGGATGGTAGATTCCTTCACTAACGGACCAGATAAGTTTTTATGACAATTGGCAGTGGTTTCATTGCTTTTAAGCTATCTTTTTTTAAATTCCAGAACTCTATTGAATTCAAATTTTACCATCAACCATGGGGGAGTTCAAATCTTTGACTGCAGGACATTAGCCTGGGGTTCTGGATTACCAGTCCAGCGAAATTACAACCTATAAGAACTAAGAAAATAGTGATGATTTTTATTGCATTCAATGATGTGATTCAATCACATTTTTTTCATGCAGACAACGCAATGATTATAAAACAATTCATTTCAGACTTCTAACCCAGTTGTAAGGAAAGTGAAATACCAAGTTGATAGGCTCATTACTCATTGTTAAAGACCAAACCATCTGCCGGAAGTAAATGGGTGTATCAGGACCAACATGAGCCACATTCAAGTATCATACGCTAGATAAGCACAGTTGATGTTTTAGCATGGCTTTGAATCAATGGTCTAAATATTTTTTAAAAAGCCACATAATGTGTGAGAACCCATTTCAAACCCATCAATGCAGTGGCAGGAGCAGAATGGATAGTGTGCATGGTGTGGAAATATCACACAATGAGATCCCCATGTGACATGGAAGATTTATAATCCCTATATGGACTGAATGATGTGCAGATATGGTCTGGAATCCCAGTTAGTTTGGCCAGTGAGTCGACAGCCCTTAAAAGTCTGTTGCTGGCCAACAATACAGAACTGCAGACTGGACATTCAATTTGAAACTAACATTTTGATCTGCCATTTCCCAGCTTAAATATTCAAAACAGAAAAATGCCTTAGAAAAGTTAAAAAAAACTTCAGTTTTGCATTTGGGGGAATAAAAAACAACTTTGTTATGTAATCAAAAGTAGTTTAGAGAATGGGGTCCATTGGCAATTAACTTATAATATTTGTTGCTGAATGGCAGCAGCAGCAATGCACCTCTTTGGGTTAATTATTGTTTATAGACATAACTAAAAGACAAGTTCAAAGGCAGAACCTCTTGTATTGATTGACCTTTCCACTGATCTCATGGGGTTTAGTGTCTATTTCAAAGCCGTCTTAGAGTCGCCTGGTGACACTTTCCTCTGCATTTTCCTGTTATTTAACCTGACCGTGTGCTTCCTGTCAGTCTGATTAGAGGGGCTGCAGAATGCAAGGTGGATTTCTTTGGGAAGCAATATGAACCATGTTGTAAACAGATGGAGTAGGCTATACTGGGGCATTATTCATCGTTATAAATTTGCAGCTAGGGCAGCAATTAACAGTATTTTCAAATTAAATTATAAATATGTAGAATTACAGAGAAGATAAATATCTCCATTAAACACCATGTAAAGGATGTATCTGATATTTTGTTGCTCTCTTGAGAATTGTGTCTGAATTTGCCTATGAAGAATACTCTATCAATGCATCGAAAAACATGATACAGATGGAAATGCTCTATTGTGAAACAAACTTTATTTTATAGATTTCTACTAAGTGAATCATTTAAACACATTGCATTCAATGCTCTGACTTTTTCGGCACATTTTCTACATTCATTTGTCGGGTGTGCGTCGTTGGCTGGCCAGCATTTATTGCCCATCCCTAGTTGCCCTTGAGAAGGTGATGGTGAGCTGCCGTCTTGAACTGCTACAGCCCACTTTCTGTGGGTTGCCCCATGATGCCATTAGGGAGGGAATTTCAAGATCTTGATCCAGTGACTTTGAAGGAATGGCGATACATTTCCAAGTCAGGATGGTGAGTGGTTTGGTGGGGAACTTGGAGGTGGTGGTGTCCCCATATGTCTGCTGCGCTGTCCTTCTACTGAGCGTCAGTGGTGGAGGGAGTGGGTGTTTGTGGATGTGGTGCTAATCGCACAGGCTGCTTTGTCCAATATGGTGTCAAGCTTCTTGAGTGTTGTTGGGGCTGCAATCATCCAGGCAAGTGGGGACTATTCCATCACACTCCTTACTTGTGCCTTGTAGATGGTGGATAGGCTCCGGGGAATCAGGAGGTGAGTTACTCGCCACATTATTCCTAGCCTTTGACCTGTTTTTGTGGCCACAGCGTTTATATGGTGAGTCCAGTTGAATTTCTGGTCAATGATAACCCCAGGATGTTGATAAAGGGGAATTCAATGATATTAACAACATTCAATGTCAAGGGGTGGTGGTTAGATTGTTTCTTTTGGTGATGGTCATAGCCTGGATGTTACTTGTCACTTGTCAGTCCAAGCCTGGATATTGCCCAGATCATAGAATCCCAACAGTGTGGAAGCATGCCATTTAGCCCATTGATTTCACACCAACCTTCTGAATAGCATCCCATCCGAACTGACCCTGTACCCTATTCTTGCATTCCCCACCCTAGTCTTAATGGGCAATTTAGCATGGCCCATCTACATAGCCTTCACATCTTTGGACTGTGGGAGGAAAGAGGAGCACCCAAAGGAAACCCACGCAGACATGGGCAGAATGTGCTAACTTCACACTGACAGTTGCCCGAGGGTCCCTGGTGCTGTGAGTCAGCAGTGCTTACCATTGTGGCACCTTACCACTGATCTTGTTGCATTTAAACACGGATTGCTTAAGTATCAGGAGTCATGAATGGAGCTGAACATTATGAAATTATCAGCAAACGTCTCCACTTCTGACCTTATGAAGCAAGGAAAGACATTGATGAAGCAGCTAAAGATGATTGGGCCAAGGACACTGTCCTGAGGAACTCATGCAGAGATGTCCTGGAGCTGAGATGACTGATTTCCAACAACCATGACCACATTCATATGTTGTCAGGTATGACTCCAATGACTGGACAGTTTGCCCCCAAAACCCATTGATTCCAGTTTTGTTAGGGCTCCTTGATGCCACACTCGGTCGAATGCAGACTTGATGTCAAGGGCTGTCTCTCTCACCTTACTGAATTGTGATAGTTATATGATATAGGTATATACTAAAATTATTCTATAATAATGAATATTAAATAGGTAACTTATTCTGACCCCAGCTTATAAAGATACTTGATAAGTCAGATCTCGGGGTGAAACCAGGTTTGATACACCGTAAGTTTTATTTTTATAACTTATTTAGCATGGTCATCAATCAATGGACTATATTCACAAGCAGCTGCTAATATATTTTGAACAAAAGACCATCAATGTTCATTACATAAAAGGGGACAAGCATGAATTATGTTAAATGGTACAAGAACTGACAGAAACAGTCTTAACACTCATATCAGAAGCAAAGATTCAGCTATCTTACCCTAAACAAAGGCCTTAAAAATATTCAAGCCTCAGAGAAGGATCTCCATATTTATACTTTAAAGTTGTTCAATGGGCATGCTGTAATTTTCAGTGAGCCTCTGCATTTACCCAAAGTTGTCACTTTAGTTAATATCTCTTCTTGAGAACCTTAAACAAACTGCTGATACAGTTCATTTATTTCCTAATGTGGGTTCCTTGAACTCTTCTTCCACAGCTACCTGTTTCCGGAACTTCTTCTCTATCCCTATCTTCTTGTGCCATGTGACACCTTGTTGTTAAGCAAGAGTTCTTTTCTTCTCTCTTCTATCCCTTGTTTGTAACACAGAAATCAAAAATAAAACTAAAACTATGTTTTCTCTCCTTAACACACAATAGAGAAATACTAATCAAACATAAAGCTATATATGATTCTGTCCAATTCAGGGCCAAGTTTCTAAATAATATTAATAATAGATATAATGGTAAAAATCAAAACTTTCTTGACATATTATAAAGAAAGGAGAAATTTACCAACTTGGATGCTGGAATCAACAATGATTTACACTCTACAGCAACACAAGGTGGCACTGAGTGACTGTAGGCTATGCAAGTTTGATAGCCACACTGCCACTCTATAGAAAGCCAGATTATTTGAAATAAGCTCCAAACATGAAGCTACGTATGCCTGCTACTGTTGTAGCAAGAAAACAGGAGGTCATGTCAACCATTGTATAGACTGCTCAGTCAACAACAGATCGATATCTGCATTTGAGCCATCAGTAGTAATTTCTAAATGCATCATCTTTCTGTGTCTGCCATCTAGTTGAAGTGCTATTAATATCATCTAAACTTTGTGTCCCTAATGGATACTATTTTTCAGGGCAAACATTACCGTAAGGCATTGTGGTGTTATTCAAATCTGGGCAGGTTGCGAGATCTACATCTGTCCATCTGAAAGTGATGTGGCCTTCAGTGGCTGGGCCAATATTTGCAGCTTATCTCTAATTGCCATTGAGAGGTGTGGTGAGCTGCCTTCTTGATCTGTTGTATTCCATTTGTTGTAGTTAGACCCATAATGCTGTTAGCAAGGGACTTTCAGGATTTTGACCAAATAACATAGAAGGAACAGCAATAATTTTCAAGTAAGGATGGTGAGTGGCTTGGAGAGGAGCTGACAGGTGGCAGTTTTTCCATGTCCCTGCTGCTTTTGTCCTTCTGGACGGTAGAGGATGTGGGTTTGAAAGATGGTTCTTACGGAGCCTTGGTGAATTTCTGCAGTGCATCTTGTAGATGGTACATACTGCTGGTGGATTAGTGGTGGAGGGAGTGATTGTTTTTGCATGTGGTGCCAATGAAAAGGGGTTGCTTAGTCCTGGATGATGTAAAGCTTCATGAATATTGTTGGAACTTCACTCCTCCAAGCAAGTGCAAAATATTCCATCACGTTCCTGAATTGTGTCATGAGGATGGTGGACAAGCTATGGAGAGATGGGAAGAAATGTAGCATTTCTAACTTTTAATCTAATTTTGTAATTACTATCAGTTTATGGCCAATAGTAAGGCCTAGGATGATTATAATGGATGATTCAGCAACTGTGATGCTATTGAAAGTCAAGGAGCAATGGATAGACTCTGAGATAATGGGAACTGCAGATGCTGGAGATTCCAAGATAATAAAATGTGAGGCTGGATGAACACAGCAGGCCAAGCAGCATCTCAGGAGCACAAAAGCTGACGTTTCGGGCCTAGACCCTTCATCAGAGATGGATAGACTCTATCCTGTTGCCGATGGTCATTGTCTCACACTTGTCAGTCCAAGCCTGCATAGTGTCTCACAATTGCTTGATTTAAACAAGAATGGCTTTGAGTATCTGAGGAGTTATGAATAGTGCTGAACATTGTGAAACTGTTCAGTGGACATACACAATTACGATGGATGGAATGATGCCAAGTGCAGTAACTGTCACCCTTTGGAATTCGCCTTAGTCCATGTTTCAACAAAGGCTATATTGAAACCCAAAGTTGTGTAGCCCTGGCAAAACCCAAATTGATCAAAGGGCAGCATGGTGGCTCAGTGGTTAGCACTGCTGCCTCATGGTGCCAGGGACCTGGGTTTGATTCCAGCCTCGGGCGACTGTCTGTGCGGAGTTTGCACATTCTCCCCGTGTCTGCGTGGGTTTCCTCCGGGTGCTCCAGTTTCCTCCCACAGTCCAAAGATGTGCAGCCTATGTGGATTGGCCATGCTAAATTGCCTGTAGTGTTCAGGGGTGTGTGGGTCACAGGGGGATGGGTCTGGGTGGGATGCTGCATGGGGCGGTGTGGACTTGTTGGGCTGAAGGGCCTGTTCCCACACTGTAGGGAATCTGATCTAATCTAATCTAATCATCAGTGAGCAGGTTATTGCTAAACATATGCTGCTTGAAAGCACTGTCAAACAACAGAAGACCAATGTGATACCAAGGCTCTTATTCACAGATGTTAAAGGTGCATCACTTTAATGATCAGTGGCCACAGTGTCTTGGCGACAAGTACCAATACAAACAAGAATCCGCACCCACTCTTCATATGTGGCAGAACCTGTCACAGATTGATCTCTTCAGTCTATCAGCAAAAATGCACCATAGTTTTGTGATATGATAATTCACACTTTCTAAGAGGGCATATCTTAAACTATTGTTAATCATTGCATACCTCAACAGGATACGATGTATTAGTCCTGTGACTTGTTATGCAGTCTGCAACACTAGTGATAAAGATTAGCTGCAATATACTCAGCTCCCAATGAGTGGTACTTGTACATAGTATATTTAGGTAAAGAACGTATATTATTGTTTCACCAATCTTTATGTACATTCACAACTAAAAGAGTGTAACACATATGAAGCTACTGCATTACAAATGGATTTGCTTTGCATCATGTCCATCATTTTATTTAGACAGAAGGTTGACACTGACAAGGATGACTTTTTCCACCACATTTTTAAGTGCTTCAGACAGCAGAAAGATCACTTAGAGATGAAGCAGGAGGCCTGACTTCAACATGTGAAATATGAGGATATGGCAGAGCTATTAAATAACTGATACTGGAAATGAGAACGTAGGAAAATATCGGTTAATTGTTAGAGACAACTGTAAAAATGGACAGATTCTGTAAAAGATTCACAAAGCTGAAGCTAAGCAAATCAGTGGACTCTGATGGAATGTACCTAGGCTGTCAAAAGACAGCAGGAAAATGTTTGGCCACAGTGTTCGTTATTTGGGATAAAAACCCCGAAAATTTCACTTAATATTGAGTTCAGTGAAACTTGAGGTGTGTGGTTATCATAGTTCCAGTTTAAAAGTTGAAATCATTTGTGACTAACATACCAAGACATTAGCTACAGGGATTCCGGTGTCAGTATTATCCAAATGGTGCTTTTTTGCAGAATTGTGGTGTTTGGGCACTGTATAAAATCTGTTTTGTTTCTTTTTAGTTTATAAATTAATGTTTGGGATTAATGGGATTATACTTTAACAGTATGTTTAAAACTTTTACAGATGCATTGCAAATAGATAGTTTGGATTTTTCTATTTTATCTTCATTCCTTTTGTAATCAACTTCTGTTTTGTTGTTAAAGCAAAGTCTACATCTAGCTTCACACTTTGTTATCTCTGCATCATTGCATGCCCACATTTCTGCAAGAGACCACTTCATTAAAACCTAAATAAATAAAATGATGATCCATCAAGCCAGTTCCTGACTGGGACCTGACTTGTCCGATGGTAACATCTTCTGAAGTCAAGAGAATAGCTCAGATTTGTGGTTTAGAATTTCCTGTATAGTTCTCGCTCTCTTTCTGCATTAGAACATAGAAAATAGGACCAGGAGTAGTCCATTTAGCCTCTCAAGTGTACTTTTCTGTTCAATTTGATCATAGCTTATTTTCTGCCTCAACTTCAACTTCCTGTGCACTTAAAAAAAACCCTTTTTGAAACCTATATTTTAATCCAAATACTTACTCATACAAAGAATATCAGAATTCTAAACCTATCCCACTCAAAAAGCTGTTGAGGCAGTTGAATATTTCAAAACTAACATGGATAAATTTCATTTTTTGCAAATGTGTAAGGCTATCCTCTTGAGATGGCCCACATGCAATTAAGAATTGAAAGGTAGAACAGGTTAAAGGGGCTGAATGGCCTTTGCCACTCTCTAATTCCCATGTAAACTTTTTATTACCATTTGTAGTCTGTCCCTTCTGTGCCCATTTCTTCTTTACTCTACATGGTTTGTCATTTGTAAAGCTCCTTGGGAGTTTTTAAAAATGTAAACCTTGTAATACAATTACAAATTTTTGTTAGTTTAAAATAACCACCAAAATATTATAGATTACCTAATCTCAATGAAAAAAAAGGTGGGGAGATTTTGAAATGGTATTCAGTTGTCCTGACCTGTGTAACCTTTAGAAAACTCCTGTCAGTGTTCGTACAATGACATTGGTGACGTTCAATAAATTTGTGGTTCAGGCTGTCCTGAACAATCAGCTGAATAGCTACAAGAGAACATGAAAATACCACCAGGCCAATCACACCATCATCAATCACCCATTGACCCAACCTCACACAATCACGCCGACCAAATAAAAAGTAAAGATCCTATTAACAGTTCAGGTAAAAATCTGAAAAATCTGCCTTCTGTTAGCTGATGTAATCCAAACTTAAGAAATTCAAGCCCATAACTGGCTATTTGCATATATCACCACCTCCAACCCCCATGGCTCCCCATCTCACCCTACCCCACTAAGATACTTAAGGTTAACAGAATTGGATATTTGTCTCCTTCTGAATAATGCTGTAGAGCTGCAAGAACCTGTCACCTCAGAGTGCTGAATACTGGGTTTGTTTATACCTGATTTATTTTATTTAATTGGATGTGACAGGTTCCAATCACTAGCACAAGTAATCTTCAGAAGACTACAGTTGCCTGTGATTCATCTGTAAATAGCAACTCTAACTGGAAGAGTTCCTTTCCCTCAGGGATTTGTCAAATTCCCTTTTAGAGCACTGTTGTGGCTGGACACTCGTCACAATTTGTTCCTGGACCTGCAAATTCACCGTGAAAGAAATACTCCTGGATGTCCCATTGCGCTCTTTCAATATGGATTTACAGACATCATTCCAATAATCTCTGCACGTCTTAAATAATCTTGATGCTAAGTCATTCTTAATGCTTGGGGACTGCCAAAGGAAGAAGATTGTCATTTTAAAATTCTCAATTATATTTCCTCAATGTTCCTCTGAAGTGAATGGAATTAAGTATAATTTTATTCCTTTTGGGGCATTGGATCACTTGAGACCATTGCACAGGGGATGATTGATTAAGGAGAGTAACACACTGTACTAGGGAGGATCTGCATTTCCAGCCATTCATTTAAATAGGATCCAAGTTAAATGCTATCCTCTTCTGGCCAACATTGTTCAGGGCTGCATTGCTCTAGCAGAACCATGCACAGGAAGATAAACATTTGCACCAAACATTTTAAACTTTGATTATATATTTTTATTGAGATCTGTCTCTTGATAGAACTTTAGTATTATAAAACATAGGTACTAAGTTAAACTGAAGCAGTGTTTTTAGAGCAGTAAGACCGTGTTCTTTTCTGCGTCTGTGTATTGTTAAGGTGCAAGGATGGCCTTTAGTAGAGTGATGTACTCTTCCTGTCGGATGTGGGAGATTAGGGAGAGTTTCCATGTTACTGATGATTACGTCTGCAGCAAGTATACTTCCTTGCAAATCCCATTGGATCGCATGGATCAGTTGGATTGGCAGTCAGAGGCAATGAGGAATGTTCAGGAGCTGGTGGGTGTGATGGATGGCAGTTGCAGGAAGGGAGATAAACTGAAGATAGAGTCATGCAGATGGGTGACCTCCAGGAAAGGTAGGAGAAGGAGACAGGTCGTGCAGGGGTCTCCTGTGGCTATCCCCATCTCAAACAAATACGCTGTTTTGTAAAATTTGGGGGGTGATGGAGCCTCGGGAGAATGCAGCACTGACAGCCAGGTTTCTAGTGCTGAGACTGGCTCTAAAATAACAAGTGGTACACCAGGTTCCAAGTGATCGCTTGTGATAAGGGTCTCTCTAGTCAGAGGCACAGATAGATGTTTCTGCAGTCAACAGCGAGGCATCAGAATGGTGTATAGCCTCCCTGGTGCCAAGATCAAGGATATCTCAAAGAGGCTGCAGAATATTCTCAAAAGTGAGAGGGACAAGCAGGGGGTTGTTGCACACATTGGAACTAATGACATAGGAGGAAAAAAGGAAGAGATGCTGAGGAGAGAATATAAGAAGTTAGGCAGAAATTTAGAAAGGAGGTCTTTGAGGATAGTAATATCTGGATTGCCCCTGGTGGCATGAGCTAGTAAGTGCAGGAATAGGAGGATACAGCAGATGAATGCGTGGTTGAGGAACTGGATAAGGGGAAGAGATAATGGGAACTGCAGATGCTGGAGAATACCAAGATGATAAAATGTGAGGCTGGATGAACACAGCAGGCCAAGCAGCATCTCAGGAGCACAAAAGCTGACGTTTCGGGCCTAGACCCTTCATCAGAGAGGGGGATGGGGAGAGGGAACTGGAATAAATAGGGAGAGAGGGGGAGGCGGACCGAAGATGGAGAGTAAAGAAGATAGGTGGAGAGAGTATAGGTGGGGAGGTAGGGAGGGGATAGGTCAGTCCAGGGAAGACGGACAGGTCAAGGAGGTGGGATGAGGTTAGTAGGTAGATGGGGGTGCGGCTTGAGGTGGGAGGAAGGGATGGGTGAGAGGAAGAACCGGTTAGGGAGGCAGAGACAGGTTGGACTGGTTTTGGGATGCAGTGGGTGGGGGGGAAGAGCTGGGCTGGTTTAGGGATGCAGTAGGGGAAGGGGAGATTTTGAAACTGGTGAAGTCCACATTGATACCATTAGGCTGCAGGGTTCCCAGGCGGAATATGAGTTGCTGTTCCTGCAACCTTCGGGAGGCATCATTGTGGCAGTGCAGGAGGCCCATGATGGACATGTCATCTAGAGAATGGGAGGGGGAGTGGGAATGGTTTGCGACTGGGAGGTGCAGTTGTTTGTTGCGAACTGAGCGGAGGTGTTCTGCAAAGCAGTCTCCAAGCCTCCGCTTGGTTTCCCCAATGTAGAGGAAGCCGCACCGGGTACAATGGATGCAGTATACCACATTGGCAGATGTGCAGGTGAACCTCTGCTTAATGTGGAATGTCACCTTGGGGCCTGGGATAGGGGTGAGGGAGGAGGTGTGGGGGCAAGTGTAGCATTTCCTGCGGTTGCAGGGGAAGGTGCCGGGTGTGGTGGGGTTGGAGGGCAGTGTGGAGTGAACAAAGGAGTCACGGAGAGAGTGGTCTCTCCAGAAAGCAGACAGGGGTGGGGATGGAAAAATGTCTTGGGTGGTGGGGTCGGATTGTAAATGGCGAAAGTGTCGGAGGATGATGCGTTGTATCCGGAGGTTGGTAGGATGGTGTGTGAGAACGAGGGGGATCCTCTTAGGGCGTTTGTGGCGGGGACGGGGTGTGAGGGATGTGTTGCGGGAAATACGGGAGACGTGGTCAAGGGCGTTCTCGATCACTGTGGGGGGAAAGTTGCGGTCCTTAAAGAACTTGGACATCTGGGATGTGCGGGAGTGGAATGTCTTATCGTGGGAGCAGATGCGGCGGAGGCGGAGGAATTGGGAATAGGGGATGGAATTTTTGCAGGAGGGTGGGTGGGAGGAGGTGTATTCTAGGTAGCTGTGGGAGTCGGTGGGCTTGAAATGGACATCAGTTACAAGCTGGTTGCCTGAGATGGAGACTGAGAGGTCCAGGAAGGTGAGGGATGTGCTGGAGATGGCCCAGGTGAACTGAAGGTTGGGGTGGAAGGTGTTGGTGAAGTGGATGAACTGTTTGAGCTCCTCTGGGGAGCAAGAGGCGGCGCCGATACAGTCATCAATGTACCGGAGGAAGAGGTGGGGTTTGGGGCCTGTGTAGATGCGGAAGAGGGACTGTTCCACGTAAGCTACAAAGAGGCAGGCATAGCTGGGGCCCATGCGGGTGCCCATGGCCACCCCCTTAGTCTGTAGGAAGTGGGAGGAGTCAAAAGAGAAGTTGTTGAGGGTGAGGACGAGTTCAGCTAGGCGGATGAGAGTGTCGGTGGAGGGGGACTGGTCGGGCCTGCGGGACAGGAAGAAGCGGAGGGCCTTGAGGCCATCTGCATGCGGAATGCAGGTGTATAGGGACTGGACGTTCATGGTAAATATGAGGTGATAAGGGGAACATGATTCATATTTTTGGATCGTTGCAATCTCTTCTGGGGCAGAACTGACTTGTTTAAGAAGCACAAATTGTGCGTGACTTGGAAGGGGACTAATACACTGGAGGGGAGATTTGCTAGGGATGCCCAGGAGGATTTAAACTGGTACAGGAATGTGAGGGGGATGGGCGTTGGAACCCAGGGTGACAGTCAAGCAAGAGATCCGTCTGAGACTGGTACAGTTGGGAAAAGGAGTAAGCCAAACCATCAGGGCAGGCAGGAACAAAGCAGACAATGAGGTAGGATTGATAAATTAAACTGCATTTATTTCAATGTAAGAGCCCCAACAGATAAGGCAGATGAATTGCGGGCATGGTTGGGAACATGAGATTGGGATATCATAGCAATTACAAGAGACATGGCTTAGGGATGGATAGGATTGGCAGCTTAATGTTCCAGTGTATAGAAGTTATAGGAAGGATAGAAAGGGAAGCCAGAAATGAGGGGGTGTGGCATTTTTGCTTAGAGATAACGTAACAGCTGTACTTAGGGACGATATGCCTTTGAATACATAGAGGGAAATTATTTGGAACTGAGAAGTAAGAAAGTGAAGATCATCTTATTGGATTGTACTATAGATACCCAAAAGTCAGCAGGAAACTAAGAAACAAATTTGTAAGGAGCTCTCAGTTACCTGTGAGAATAATAGGGTGGTTATGATAGGAGATTTTAACTTTTCGAATATAGACTGGAACTACCACACTGTTAAGGGCCTGGATGGAGATGGACTTGTTCAGTGTGTACAAAAAAACTTTTTGCTTCTGTATGTAGATGTACCTCCTGGAGAAGGTGCAAAACTTGAAATAAGGCAGCGCAGGTGACTGAAGTGTCAGCCCTGGAGCAGTTTGAGGCCAGTGACCATAAATCTATTAGTTTTAAAATAGCTAGAAAAGGATAGACTGCATCTAAAAGTTAAAACTCTAGGCTGGAAGAAGGCCAATTTTGACAGTATTAGACACAATCATTTAAAAGTTGATTGGGGCCAGATGTTCGCAAGTAATGGGATGGCTGAAAAATGTGAAGCATTCAAAAATGAGATAATGAGAATCCAAAGATAGTGTGTTCCTGTCAGGGAGAAGGGCAAGGCTGGTAGGTGTAGGGAATGCTGGATGACTAGATAAATTGAGGTTTTGGTCAAGAACATGAAGGAAGCATATGTCTGGTATAGACAGCAGGGATTGAGTGAATCCCTAGAAGAGAATAGGGGCAGAAGGAGTAAACTTCAGACGGAAAACAGGAGGGCAAAAAGGGGACGTGAAATAACCTTAGTAAACATGGTTAAGGAGAATCTACAGGAATTCTACAAATACATTAAGGACAGAAGGGTAAACTCGGAGAGAATAGGCCCCTTAAAGATCAGCAAGGCCTCCTATGTACAGAACAGCAGGAGATGGATGAGATACTAAACAAGTATTTTGCATCAGTGTTTAGTGTGTGGAAGTGTATGGAAGATATAGAATGTGGGGAAATAAATAGCAACATCTTGAAAAATCTTAATATTACAGAGGAGGAGGTGCTGGATGTCTTAAAACACACAAAGGTGGATATATTCCCAGGACCTGATCAGGTGTACCTTAGAACTCTGTGGGTAGTGAGGGAAGAGTTTGCTGGGCCCATTGCTGAGACATTTCTACCTTTGATAGTACAGGTGAGGTGCTTGAAGAATGGAGGTTGGTTAATGTTGTGCCACCATTCAAGAAAGATGGTAAGGAAAATCCAGGGAACTATAGACCAGTGAGCCTGACATCAGTGGTGGGCAATTTGTTGGAGGGTATCCTGAAGGAAAAGATTTATATGTATTTGGAAAGGCAAGTACAATTAGGGATAGTCAACATGACTTTGTGTATGCCTCACTAATTGACTGAGTTTTTTGGAAGAATTAATGAAGAGGATTGATGAAGGCAGAGCTTGGATGTGATCTATATAGACTTCAGTAAGGCATTCAATAATGTTCTTCATGATAGACTGCTTAGTAAGGTTAGATCTCATGGAATACAGGGAGAACTATCTATTTGGATAGAAAACTAGCTCAAAGGTAGAAGACAGAGGGTGGTGGTGGAGGGTTGCTTTTCAGACTGGAGGTCTGTGATCAGTGGTTTGTCACAAGGATCGGTGCTTGGTCCACTGCTTTTTGTCATTTATATGAATGATTTGGATGTGTAGAAAATATGGTCTGTAAGTTTGCAGATGACATTAAATTGGAGGTGTAGCGGACAGCGAAGGTGGTTATCTTAGCGTACCATGGGACCTTGGTCAAATGGGCCAATGGGCTGAGGAGTGGCAGATGGAGTTTAATTTAGATAAATGTGGAGTTCTACGTCTTGGAAAGGCAAATCAGGGAAGAGCTTATACACTCAATGTGAAGGTCTCGGGGAGTGTTGCTGAACAAAGACACCTTGGAGTGCAGGTTTATAGTTCCTTGAAAGTGGAATCGCAGATAGATAGAATAATGATAAAGGCTTTTGGTATGCTTGCATTTATTGGTCAGTGCAATGAGTATAGAATTTGGGAGGTAATGTTGTGGCTATACAGGACATTGGTTAGGCCACCTTTGGAGTATTGTGTGCAGTTCTCGTCTCCTATAGGAAGAATGTTGTGAAACCTGAAAAGGTTCAGAAAAGATTTATGAGGATGTTTCTAGGGAGAGAAGGTCTGAGATATAGGGAAGCTGTATAGGCTGGGCTATTTTACTTGAAGCAATGGAGGCTGAGGGGAGGCCCATTAAATGTTTACAAAATCATGAGGGTCATGGATTGGGCAAATAGACAAAGTTTTTACTCTGGGGTGAGGGAGTCCAAAACTAGAAGGTGTAGGTTTAAAGTGAGAGGCGAAAGATATAAAAGAGACCTGAGGAGTACCATTTTCATGCAGAAGATGGTGTGTGTATAGAATGAGCTACGAGGAAGTGGTGGAAGCTGGTAGGATTACAACATTTAAAAGGCTTCTGGATGGGTATATGAATAGGAACAGTTTAGAGGGATATAGGCCAAATGTTGGGAAATGTGACTAGATTTATATAGGATATCTGGCCGGCATGGATGGGTTGGACCAAAGGGTCTGACTCCATGCCATATAACTCTATGGCTCTATAACTCTAAATACTATCTTCACAACTCCAAGATTGTACTATTTTTATTGTTCTTGAGCCCTCTCCAGACCTTTGCAATCCTTTACGATGTCCATATCTGTGTAAAACACTTTTACCAGTGCTGCCATTACAGTGCATATTGTGCTCTAATACTCATATTTGGTGGTCAAAGTCTGACAAATGCAATGTAAAATCTTATTATCTTGCACTATTTCATTGCCATATTTTTCCCTACCTGTTTTGTTATTTGGCCAAAGTTTTGGCTGCCTGCTGAGTGCATTCTTTTCATGAGGACTAAAAAAACTACAGGACCATCATTGTTAGTGGCATCCTACCTCTAAACATTTGGAAGAAGCTTGTCCTAAGACACCAGCAGGTCACTCAAAGCTTTGATCCAAGAATGGTGTTTAAAGGGACTTAAAGCCCTCCACATCATGTATGACTAGTGGGAAACTCTAGTTGATGATTAATGCAATGAGCGATAACAGCAGTGGGCAGGCGTTTGCCACCCCGGTGATGTAGTGTCAGAAGTTCCAAAAGAAAAGGCTTGCAAATAGGATGTCAGTAGAGACCATCCTGCACTTTTGCCAAGGGACAGCATCATGTGCGATGTTCGCCGTAGATGTGGCCTTTCCAGAATCTGTTTGTTCTGCCAAAGAAAGAATTGCAGCACATACAATAGAAGCTGGACTAAAATTGTTATAGCACAGGACACCATTTCACCTTGTATCAATACTAGCTCTCCTAAGTAGTTAATCACATGCTGCCATTCCTTGCCCTCTCCCTAATTCCATGCATATTCTTACTTTTTCAAGTATTTGTAGTATATAACAAACACAGTATAATCAGTTGCCATGACATTCCGAGATTGCATTCTTAATATCTCTCATGAATGAAATAATGCCAATCTAATCAAACAGTTTATATTGAAATGAATGTCAGGAGGCAGTGCTTATATTGACTCATATTGGAATGGTCATTGCCTGGCATTTATGTGGCATGAATGTTACTTGCCACTTGTTACCCCCAGCCTGGATATTGCCCAGGTCTTATAGCATATGAACATGGGTTGATTCAATATCTGAGGAGTTGCGAATGGTGCCGAACATTGTGCAATCATTGATAATAAAGTGTATAGCTGGATGAACACAGCAGGCCAAGCAACACCTCAGGAGCACAAAAGCTGACGCTTCGGGCCGAGACCCTTCATCAGAGAGGGGGATGGGGTGAGGGTTCTGGAATAAATAGGGAGAGAGGGAGAGGCGGACCGAAGATGGAGAGAAAAGAAGATAGGTGGAGAGGAGAGTATAGGTGGGGAGGTAGGGAGGGGATAGTTCAGTCCAGGGAAGACGGACAGGTCGAGGAGGTGGGATGAGGTTAGTAGGTAGGAAATGGAGGTGCGGCTTGGGGTGGGAGGAAGGGATGGGTGAGAGGAAGAACAGGTTAGGGAGGCGGAGACAGGCTGGGCTGGTTTTGGGATGCAGTGGGGGGAGGGGAAGAGCTGGGCTGGTTGTGTGGTGCAGTGGGGGGAGGGGACGAACTGGGCTGATTTTGGGATGCAGTCGGGGAAGGGGAGACTTTGAAGCTGGTGAAGTCCACATTGATACCATTGGGCTGCAGGGTTCCCAAGCGGAATATCAGTTGCTGTTCCTGCAACCTTCGGGTGGCATCATTGTGGCAGTGCAGGAGGCCCATGATGGACATGTCATCTAAAGAATGGGAGGGGGAGTGGAAATGGTTCGTGACTGGGAGGTGCAGTTGTTTATTGCGAACCAAGTGGAGGTGTTCTGCAAAGTGGTCCCCAAGCCTCCGCTTGGTTTCCCCAATGTAGAGGAAGCCACACCGGGTACAATGGATGCAGTATACCACATTGGCAGATGTGCAGGTGAACCTCTGCTTAATATGGAAAGTCATCTTGGGGCCTGGGATAGGGGTGAGGGAGGAGGTGTGGGGGCAAGTGTAGCATTTCCTGCAGTTGCAGGGGAAGGTGCCGGGTGTGGTGGGGTTGGAGGAAACAAGGGAGTCACCGAGAGAGTGGTCTCTCCGGAATGCAGGCAAGGGTGGGGATGGAAAAATGTCTTGGGTTGTGGAGTCGGATTGTAGATGGCAGAAGTGTCGGAGGATGATGCATTGTATCCGGAGGTTGGTGGGGTGGTGTGTGAGAACGAGTGGGATCCTCTTTGGGCGGTTGTGGCGATGGGTGGGGTGTGAGGGATATGTTGCAGGAAATGCGGGAGACGTGGTCAACGGTGTTCTTGACCACTGTGGGGGGAAAGTTGCGGTCCTTGAAGAACTTGGACATCTGGGATGTGCGGGAGTGGAATGCCTCATTGTGGGAGCAAATGCGGCGGAGGCGGAGGAATTGGGAATAGGGGATGGGCCGCTTTGCAGAACACCTCCGCTCGGTTCGCAATAAACAACTGCACCTCCCAGTCGCGAACCATTTCAACTCCCCCTCCCATTCTTTAGATGACATGTCCATCATGGGCCTCCTGCATTGTCACAATGATGCCACCCGAAGGTTTCAGGAACAGCAACTCATATTCCTCTTGGGAACCCTGCAGCCCAATGGTATCATAGAACATAGAACAGTACAGCACAGAACAGGCCCTTCAGCCCACAATGTTGTGCCGACCATTGATCCTCATGTATGCACCCTCAAATTTCTGTGACCATATACATGTCCAGCAGTCTCTTAAATGACCCCAATGACCTTGCTTCCACAACTGCTGCTGGCAACGCATTCCATGCTCTCACAACTCTCTGCGTAAAGAACCTGCCTCTGACATCCCGTCTATACTTTCCACCAACCAGCTTAAAACTATGACCCCTCGTGCTAGCCATTTCTGCCCTGGGAAATAGTCTCTGGCTATCGACTCTATCTATGCCTCTCATTATCTTGTATACCTCAATTAGGTCCCCTCTCCTCCTCCTTTTCTCCAATGAAAAGAGACCGAGCTCAGTCAACCTCTCTTCATAAGATAAGCCCTCCAGTCCAGGCAGCATCCTGGTAAACCTCCTCTGAACCCTCTCCAAAGCATCCACATCTTTCCTATAATAGGGCGCCCAGAACTGGACGCAGTATTCCAAGTACGGTCTAACCAAAGTTTTATAGAGCTGCAACAAGATCTCACGACTCTTAAACTCAATCCCCCTGTTAATGAAAGCCAAAACACCATATGCTTTCTTAACAACCCTGTCCACTTGGGTGCCCATTTTAAGGGATCTGTGTATCTGCACACCAAGATCCCTCTGTTCCTCCACGCTGCCAAGAATCCTATCCTTAATCCTGTACTCAGCTTTCAAATTCGACCTTCCAAAATGCATCACCTCGCACTTATCCAGGTTGAACTCCATCTGCCACCTCTCAGCCCATCTCTGCATCCTGTCAATGTCCCGCTGCAGCCTACAACAGCCCTCTACACTGTCAACGACACCTCCGACCTTTGTGTCGTCTGCAAACTTGCTGACCCATCCTTCAATCCCCTCATCCAAGTCATTAATAAAAATTACAAACAGTAGAGGCCCAAGGACAGAGCCCTGTGGAACCCCACTCACCACTGACTTCCAGGCAGAATATTTTCCTTCTACAACCACTCGCTGTCTTCTGTTGGCCAGCCAATTCTGTATCCAAGCAGCTAAGTTCCCCTGTATCCCATTCCTCCTGACCTTCTGAATGAGCCTACCATGGGGAACCTTATCAAATGCCTTACTGAAGTCCATATACACCACATCCACAGCTCGACCCTCATCAACTTTTCTAGTCACATCCTCAAAAAACTCGATAAGGTTTGTAAGGCATGACCTACCCCTCACAAAGCCGTGTTGACTGTATTTGATCAAGCCATGCTCTTCCAGATGGTCATAAAACTTATCCCTCAGAATCCTTTCTAACACCTTGCAGACGACAGACGTGAGACTTACTGGTCTATAATTGCCGGGGATTTCCCTATTTCCTTTCTTGAAGAGAGGAATTACATTTGCCTCTCTCCAGTCCTCAGGTACGACTCCAGTGGAGAGCGAGGATGCAAAGATCTTCGCAAGTGGCGAAGCAATTGCATTTCTCGCTTCCCAAAGCAGCCGAGGACAAATCTGGTCCGGGCCTGGCGACTTGTCAATCTTAATGTTTGACAAAATTTTCAGCACATCAGCTTCCTCTATCTCTATCCATTCCAGCATGCACACCTGCTCTTCAAAGGTTTCATTCACTACGAAGTTCGTTTCTTTCGTAAAGACAGAAGCAAAAAACTCATTTAGGGCTTCCCCTACCTCCTCAGGCTCCACACACAAGTTCCCTATGCTATCCCTGATCGGCCCTACTCTTTCTTTGATCATTCTCTTATTCCTCACGTAAGTGTAAAATGCCTTTTTGTTTTCCTGGATTCCTTCTGCCAAGCCTTTCTCGTGCCCCCTCCTGGCTCTCCTCAGACCATTTTTGAGCTCCTTCCTTGCCTGCATGTAATCCTCTCTAGCTGAACTTGACCCTAGCTTCGTCCACCTTGTGGACTTCACCAGCTTCAAAATCTCCCCTTCCCCCAACGCATCCCAAAACAGCCCAGTTCGTTTCCTCCCCCCACTGCACCACACAACCAGCCCAGCTCTTCCCCTCCACCCACTACATCCCAAAACCAGCCCAGCCTGTCTCTGCCTCCCTAACCTGTTCTTCCTCTCACCCATCCCTTCCTCCCACCCCAAGCTGCACCTCCATTTCCTACCTACTAACCTCATCACACCTCCTTGACCTGTCCGTCTTCCCTGGACTGACCTATCCCCTCCCTACCTCCCCACCTATACTCTCCTCTTCACCTATCTTCTTTTCTCTCCATCTTCGGTCCGCCTCCCCCTCTCTCCTTATTTATTCCAGAACCCTCACCCCATCCCCCTCTCTGATGAAGGGTCTAGGCCCGAAACGTCAGCTTTTGTGCTCCTGAGATGCTGCTTGGCCTGTTGTGTTCATCCAGCTTCACACTTTATTATCTTGGATTCTCCAGCATCTGCTGTTCCCATTATCATTGTGCAATCATTGATGAACATCCCCACTGCTGACCTTATAATGGAAGGAAGATCATTGATGAAGCAGCTGAAGAATTGAGCCCAGGACACTATCTTGAGGAACTCCTACAGGGGTGTCATGGAGTTGAGATGACTGTCATCCAACAAGAAAAACCATCTTCCTGTATGCAAAGTATGATTTTGCTTGTTTACGTATGTAAATAGCATAAACTATGAAAATATTTGGATCAAATTTTAGTTAATCAATAATGGGCTTCCAATAATATGGAATAAATAACTTTATATTTTTTGCATTAGACAAACTGACAGCTTCCTCTAGTCATATATAGTTTTCAATTTACTGTGTTAAAAGTTGACAAATACCTGTACGATAGTAAGAAAATTCCAATATTCTTGAGAGGTTTTAAAGACTTACCACAATGTTACCAAAAGGCACCACAGCAATCATGTTTGTATCTGCTTATGATATTCAGGAGACATTTATCCAGTTTCATTTTACAACATTTGGCATGTTTGCTTTATTGAGGATGTATTTACTTTCCCGAAACTGGAGCCTACTCTATGCTTTCTCACAATTGCTAATAATCCTTATATAATTAAAGTCACATAAACACTGTATCATGTTACATTATGAAATGAATATGCTGGGAAAAAAATCTTTCATTCAAACTGAAACAAATTCATCAATAGTTGAACACACATGCCAAATAAGTTTTTTTTTGGTATTAACAAAGGTTAAACATATGGCAAATGGCTTGCTAGCCGCAAAAAGGAAAGTTATTTTTTAATACTCACCTAATTCCTTCAAGGTTATCAGTAGCTTACTTGTGTCTGGATACTAAAATGAAGTTCAAGACTCTATTTATTGCATGAAATTGAAATGACTTAAAGCTGGAAGTTGCGCCAAAATATTCTAATTGATTGATCCCAGCTTTGAATTATTTCAAAAGTATTTTATCATTCTGATTAATGAATTCTTAATCTATCTGTAGAATTCCAATGTACCAAATAACATTAACATTCATTTCGATTGTTTAAAATTTCTGATCCATGCCTAATACTTTAATCCAAAATTCTAATCCCAGCATAAAATGCCCCCTAATTATCCAGGATTGAATGGTGTGCATGCTAAATATAGTCAAACCACTGCCAACTTCCACTCAGAAACAGTAGTACCTTTTAGAAATCTAATCATCAAAGATTATGTTTTTGTCAAGCGTTTTCTGTTAGTTTTGTTTCAACTGAATTACCGAGTGACTGATTAAATGGCCTGTGTTCCAAATGTTACCTAATTAGCTCTTAATATCTGCATTTTACAGAAATCTTCCAAGCATAATCTTGATTGAAGCCTATTTTTGTGAGCTATTTATTAGCATTCAACTGCACTAAAGATGCCAGTTCATTGAAAGACATCTAATTGATCTTTGTCCTATCCTCAACACTACACAATAGATGGAAGAAGCCTCCATATACCTCCCTATCTGTTCTAAGCGATATGCTGGGACTCCATTTCCCTTCCAAGAATGGCCATACTACCATAAAGAGAGCACAGGAGGCACCAGCTCTGCACAATCTCAGAAAGTGAGCAGAATATGATTTTAATGGGAGCTGAATAGCAAACGCACATGTGATTTACGTTCCCAACAAACAAAAACAACACTGGTAAATCTGTTTGTCCAGTCATCGTTCCTGGGTCTCTTCAAGAACTTGAATGTTTGGCCAAGAATAGGACAAAAATGAGTCCATTTCTTAATAAAATTCATGGGATGTGGGCATTGCTTGTAGGACCGGCATTAATTGCCCATCCCTAGTTGCCGTTGAGAAGCTACCTTTTGGAACCACTGCAGTAAATTTTGTGTAGGTGCCCGACAGTACTGCAAAGGAAGTAGTTACAGGATGTTGACTCCACAACAATGCTGAAACAGTGATATATTTCCAGGTCAGGATGGTGTACTTGCTTGAAGGAGAAATTGTAGCTGGTGGTGTTCCCTAATTTCTGCTGCCCTTGTCTTTCTAGAAGGTAATAGCTGTGGGTTTGAAATGTGCTGTTGGGTATCCTCGGTAAATTTCTGCTGTGTATCTTGAAGATTCTATAGGAATCAATGGTGTTTGGAATGCATGCTTGAGGTGTTAGTCAAGCGGGCTCCTTTATCATAGAATCATAGAGTCTTGCAGCAACTAGTCCATGCCGACCACATTCAAACCAAACTCGTCCCACTTGCCTCATATCCCTCCAACCTTTCCTATTTATGTACTTATCCAAATGCCTTTCAAACTTTGTAAACTATACCTGCATCCATCATTTCCTCTAGCAATTCATTCACTCTCTGTGTAAAATGTTGCCCCTTATGTCATTTTCAAATCTTTCTCCTCTCACCTTAAAGATATAGCCCCTTGTGGTGGAACTTCCCAACCCTTAGGAAGAAACCCTTGCTATTCACCATAACTATGACCCTCATGATTTTATAACCCTCTATAAGGCCACCCCTCAACTTCCTACACTCCATTGAGAAAAGTCCCAGCCTATTTTCATAATACAATCCTCCTTTTCTGGGAAACAAGCTGGTACAACTTTTCTGAACTCTCTCTCCTATTTAATATCCTTCCTGTAGCGATCAGAGCTGTACACAATATCGTCCTCCAGAAGAGGCCTCACCAATGTCCTGTACGACAACATGACATCCAACTCTTATACTAAATGGTCTAAGCAATGAAGGTAAGCGTGTTTTATCAAGCTTCTTCACTCCTGTAGGAACTGCATGCTTACAGGGAAGTGGAGACTATTCCATCTCACTTCCAACTTTGGCAAATCAGGAAGTGAGCCTTAGCCTCTGACCTGCTCTTTTACTTGACAGTATTTATATGATAGTCCAATTCACTTCAATTTCTGGTCAACAGTAGTATCCCGTATGATGATAGTGGGGAATTCAGTAATATTAATAACATTGAATGTCAAAGTGCAGTGATTAGATTTTGCCTTAGTTGGCAATAGTCATTGACTGGCATTATTGTTGTGAGAATGATATTTGCTACTTGTTGGTTATCATCCAAGTCTAGCTGCATTTAGACATGGACTGCTTCGGTATGATTAGTTTAGATTAGATTCCCTGCAGTGTGGAAACAGGCCCTTCGGCCCAACAAGTCCACAGCACCCCTTGAAGAATCCCACCTAGACCCATCCCCCTATAACCCATACACCCCTGAACACTACGGGCAATTTAGCACGGCCAACCCACCTAGCCTGCACATCTTTGGACTGTGGGAGGAAACCGGAGCACCCGGAGGAAACCCTCGCAGACACGGGGAGAATGTGCAAACTCCGCACAGACAGTCACCCGAGGCTGGAATCGAACCTGGGACCCTGGCGCTGTCAGGCAGCAGTGCCAACCACTGAGCCACTGTGCCGCCTGTATCTGAGGAGTCATGAATAGTGCTGAAGATTATGCATTCATCATTGAACATTCCCATTCTGACCTTATCTTGGCAGGAAGGTCATTGATGACACAACTGATGATGGTTGGACCTTAGACTCTACTTTGAGAAACTCCTACAGAGGTGTCCTGGAGCTGAGATGACTGACCTCCAACAACCACAAATGATCTCATTTTGCATAAGAATGACTCCAGCCAATGGAGAGATTTACTCCTGAATCCTCTTGACTCCAGTTTAGCAAGGGCACACATAAAATGCATTGCTTTGTTTCAGATGGTATGAACTTCTCAAAAGAATTAAACCTGCACTCATCCAAGCAGATGTTGGAGTCAGAGATGACAAAATGTGGAGCTGGAGGAATACAACAGGCCAGGCAACTTTTCGAAAGAAGGGACCCAACCTGAAATGTCAACTTTCCTACCCCTCTGACGCTGCCTAGCCTGCTATGTTCCTCCAACTCCACACTGTGTTATCTATAAGTGATGAACTATTCTGCCTTATAGACAGGTATTGCGAATCAGGGAGTCATTTACTTATTCCTGAATTGTCAGTCTCTCACCTGCTCCTGTCATTCATAATGGGGCACTCAGTGATTGGAATGTCATTAAACCTCAAAGGGCAAGGGTTAAATTTTCACTTGTTTGAGATGGTCATTGCCTGCCACTTGTGCGACATGAATGCGAATTTATATCAACATATATCTGAATATTGCTTAGGTGTTGCTGCACCTGGACATGAATGATTTTGGTATTTGAGGAATGCCAATTGCAATGTGCATTCTTCAGATAAGCATCCCTGGAGGTCCTGACCTTAAGTTTGTTGGAGGTTCATGTTATTGTTGCTGATGATAGGTGGGCTGATAACATTATTCTGAAGATTATGGCAGACCTTGCACCACATCAGGGAAGAGAAAAATTATCCACATAATTCGCTGCAGAAGACGGCCATACTCTTTATATGAGGTAATTCAAACCTGGTTTGTGATCAAGTACGCAAGGGTGTGATTGTAAGTGAGATACAAATGGGGACCCAAAGGGAAGCTCCCAAAGACCCTCTGTTCCTGTAATTGTCCAACAATTGCAAGGTTCTTGTAAGTTTGGTGAATGAGACTGGGGACTACAGGGATGATAAATGAACTGACCATGGCACTATGATATAGGGGGCCATTAAAGTTTGGGGGGGAAACATATTAGTAAAGCAAATAGAAGAGTCAAAATAAATGGTCCTTTAATTAAATGTACGTAATATCCAAAACAAAATAAATGAATTAACTATCGGTGAGTGGGTGTCATCTTACAAATATGGTTAGAGATCGATTGCCTCTTCCAAATTCTTGAGCCTTTTGACGTAGTTGATTTGACTGAGTGGCAAGCCATTCCAAGAATTAGGAGCTAACCACAGTGTTGGAATCTACAGTTTTCTTTCCCAAAATGGAACAAGACTTGGCTTCACAGTCATCATTAGACTGCGTTATGGACCAGACCAGATCCCTTTGAAACATTTTAAGAAGGTAGCCTAGACCTTAACTTTTTGTTATTTTAATGGTAGATGTGAAGTGCCATGTTCCCTTTCTAATTCGACTGGTTAGACTACTCACCATTAAGCAAAACACAATTTATTCAAACATGATAAGAGTGATTTGGTACACTTGCCTCCGTGGCTCAGTCCTTTGAGTATTGGCATTGGGAAGTCATGCTGAAGTCGTACAGGAAATTGGTGAGGCCTCTTCAGGAAAACTTTGTCCAGTTCTGGTCACCCAGTTACAGTAAGGATATTATTAAGCTGGAGAGGGTTCGGAAGAGATTTGCCAGGATGTGGCTGGTTATGGAAAGGCTTGAGTTATAAAGAAAGGCTGGGACTTTCTTCACTGGAACGTAGGAGGTTGAGAGGCAATTTTACAGAAGTTTATAAAATAATGAGGAGTACAGTTAGAGTTAATGGAAAGCATCTTTTCCCCAGGATGGGGAGATTTCAAGACCAGGGGGCACATTTTGAGGGTGAGAGGTGAAAGATTTAAAGAGGACGAGGGGCAATTTTTTTACATAGAGAATGGTTCGTGTGTGGAATAAACCTCCACAGCAAGTGTGGATGTAGGTACAATTACAACATTTTAAATACATTTGGATGGGTATATGAGTGGGAGGGGTTTGGTGGGATGTAAGTCAGGAACAGGCAGGTGGGATTAGTTGTGTTTGGGATTGTGGTCAGCATGTACTCAAAGCTGGGAACTAAAGATTCAATTTAAGGATATGCAACTTTGTAAAAAGCTGGGAAGGGAAGATAGTAGGATAGCGACAAGATTGAATAAGTACAGTAACAAGAAATGATCTAGGTTATATGATACAGAAACCATGTAGAAGGAGGTAAGAAATTATAAGGGGAAGTGGACATTGATGCGAGTAATCTATAAGATATCTAACAGTAACTGTTCTGTATGATGATATAGGCGTTAGTCTCATGGTATTATCACAGGAATAGTGGTCAAGCTACATGGGTAGTGTTCTGGGAACCTGGATTCAAATCCTACTCGGGCAGGTCATGGAATTTGAATTCAATTATTTATAAAAAGGTGGAACTAAAAGTCTAATAATGGCCCTTGAAATCATTGCTTAAAAGCCCATCATGTTCAGTAATATCCTTTAGAGAAGGAAACTGCCAGGCTTGTATGGCCAATTGGGTACATGGTAATTCAACAAGCCATACAGTTGTATCGACTACTAGAAAGAAAAAAATAAAATTGTGGTCTGCTTACAGCGAATGGACTGTGCTGGTTCAAGAAAGCACCAACAATACATTTTCAAAATCAACTATGGATGGGCAATGAATGCTGGTCAAGCCAACCACATCCACATCTCAGGAATAAATTCAAAAGAATTACCTATTTGCTTACATAAGGAAGGCAAATGTGTTGGCCTTGCTTCCCATAAAAATAGGTCTTACTAAAACTGTACTGTCCTGTAAACAGTTTTGATCTTATCTAAGGAAAGATACTGGAGGCACCCTAGAGGACATTGAGTAGATTATTCACAAGGTATGAAGGGATTTTCTTATGAGAAAACGTTGAGTAGGTTGGACTTGTACTTATTGCAATTTAGAAGAATCAAACTACTTAAACATATAAAATGTTCTTGAGAATGTAAATGAGGAGAGAATTTTTTTCCACCTGTGTGAAAGTCTAGGACCAGAGAGCATAATCTCAGTGGGAGAGTCACTCATCTACGACACAGATGAGGGAGATTTTATTTCCCTCAGAAGGTAGTAAATCTGTGTAATTCTTTACTGAAGTGGGTTCTCAAGGCTAGGTTGTTAATTATATCTAAGGCTGAAATAGACAGATTTTTAATTAGCAAGAGGATCAAGAATAATGAGGATGAATCAGGAAAGTGGAGTCGAGGATTATCAGATCAGCAATGATTTTGTTGAATGGTAGAGTAGACTCAATGGGCTGGATGCCTTACTTCTGCTTCTACATTTCATAGTTTTATAAACTAACCTCTGCTGTGATGACCCAGGATTGAGTTGATTGGCACCAAAATCCATAAACATCTTCCTTGGTGCTAAGTATTTCTCTAAGCAATGGCGTGCTTTCTCCCACCTCAGATTCACAATTATTTCAATTTTGCTAGGGGCCCTTCATATGCTCAACTTTGTTAAATGTTGCTTTCACCTCATGTCTGGAATTCTGCTCTTTTGTCTGTGTTTAAACCAAAGCTGAAATGAAACCAGAATCTCAGCAGTCTTAACATAACTCAGCAGATTTATGATAAACTGGTTGTTTTTGAGTAATTGCCACTTTAAAGCACTATCAATGGCATCCGCATTCAATCTGTTAACAACTGAGATTAGATTTATGGGCTGATAATAGATTGAACAGGAAATAGCTAGGCAATTTTCCAAATTTTTGGGCAGATGCCAGTGTTGAAGCTGTCCTGGAATAGCTTAGATAGGGATTCAGCTAGTTCTAGAACACAAGTACTACAACCAGTAAGTTGTCTAGGCTGTAATCTTTGCAATATCCTGTTTTCAACATTTCTTAGTCTCACATGGAATGAACTGAATTGGCTGAAAACTGATATTTGTGAGACTGTGTCCACAAGTTTGAGTTGGATCATCCATTTGGCACTTCTAACTGAAGATGATTGCAAACGCTTGAGTCTTGTCTTTTGCTTTGCTGTACTAGACCCCTCCCTCACTGACTGGGGATATCTGTGGCGCCTACTTCTTCTCTTAATTGTTTAGTTGCCCACAATCAGTGCTTAAGCTGCGAGATTGATTGTGAATCCATCCATTTCGTTGAGTGATAGTATCATTCAAAATGATGAAGCGTATTCTCAATGAGAAGATGAGAGTGTGTCTCCTGAGGACTGTGCAGTGGTCACAACTGTCAAATCTGTGACTGAGAGATATTTGTTCCCTAATCACTTGTTCAGTCTTGCAGACATGTCCTTTGGACTGTACCATCTTATTCATTAGCAATTCTACCAAAGCAATCTTGATTACGAATGCTAAAATCCCCTGTCCCAATGTACATTCTGTGCCTTTGTTATCATCAGTGCTTCTTTCGAGATAACATTCAATATGGTGGACTATTGATGCATCAGTTGAGGAAGGATTAATCAGGTAAAGAGTAGGAGGTTTACTTTCTGTGCTTGGCACAATGACATGAGATTTCATAGGTCCAGAATCACTGTTGAGAATGCTTAGAGCAGGTCCTTCCTCACTGTTTACCATTGTGCCCTCACTCCTGGTACCTTTCCTGCAGGCAGGGCAGGGCATACCCAGGCACTATAATGTAAGGACCACACATTTTCTTCCTGGTGGACATTTACAGTCGAGATGTTTTCTCACAACAATCCAGTACAATAATTTCATATTTATCATTACTGATACTAGCTTTTTGCCTTGACATTTGAATTAATTGAATTTAAATTCCCCACAGCAGGAATGCTGTTGTGATCCAAGTGATGTTATTTAACATATCAGTAATTTGAGTGTTGCAGAGAAAAGAGAAGATTTGCCAGAAGGCTCTTTTTGTCTTGTCTTGCACTCATCAGGACATTCACAAGAGTATCAGTGCAGGGAGAAGACTAACATTTATACTACACGAGAGGAGAATGCTGACTGGTTGGCAAGTGCACTCTGATTGGAATAAGTGTTGCCATGATGAGTGCGCCAATTAATGATGAATGACATTTAATTGTTTGGCTTTGTTTAAATTTTAAAGCAGGCAGTTTAACTCTAATTGATCAGGGCATTCCCCAGAGAAATGAATCAATGAATGCCTGTCACCTTGTATTTCTCTGGCATCCTCCATGGCAGCGCCTCTACCAATCAGCGGCCACTTGTCAAACAATCAGCATGCTTCTCTCATGCAGTATGGTAAAAGGCTTTCCCTTGAATTTGTATTATTGTGAAATGCCCTGATGAGTGCAAGATGAAAAGTCTTGACAAAATGTGACTTTTCTCAGCAATATTCAAGTTCTGCACTACCAAACAGTTATTTGTATCCATAATTGTAAAAGTCAGTTCATTATTGCTTATGAGTGTTAAATTGCATTGTGCATCTGTAGAAATGATCCAGTATTAGTTAGAATAGATTTATCTTGGCACAGGAGAGCGGTCCAAATCAAGAGGGTGGGAAACAGAATTTCTAAATTCTGTTCAGCCCAGTTCTCGGTCAAAGAAATATTGTCAGCCACCACAGGAAGAGCTTCAGTATTATATCATCAATCAATTTGTCAAAAACTTAATGCCATTAGGGCCTTTGAGCTCGTCATGAAAGTGATAGATGTGTAGTTCCTTTAAATCATGTTGGAATTGTAAGGTAGATTGCTGAATTCAATCAATTACCTTTTTTTCCTCTGGTTAATGAACTTCGCTGGTGACTTTCCAATTGCTTCAGCAACCACAGAATATCAGAATTGTTACAGGCCAGAAGGATAATAAAGTGTGGAGCTGGATGAACACAGCAGGCCAAGCAGCATCTCAGGAGCACAAAAGCTGACATTTCGGGCCTAGACCGTCCATCAGAGCTCAAAGGCCCTCTCTGATGAAGGGTCTAGGCCCGAAACGTCAGCTTTTGTGCTCCTGAGATGCTGCTTGGCCTGCTGTGTTCATCCAGCTCCACACTTTGTTATCTAGGATTCTCCAGCATCCGCAGTTCCCGTTATCACAGGCCAGAAGGAGGCCATTTGCACATTGTGCTTACACTGATTTTATTACCAAGTACTAATCTCCTGCCTTTTCCCTATAACACTGCACACCATTTCTATTCAACTAATTATCCAATGTCTAACCTATTAATGACTTTAGAAACCAAGCATTTAAAGCTTGTATCAGAGATAATGGGAACTGAAGATGCTGGAGAATCCAAGATAACAAAGGGTGGAGCTGGATGAACACAGTAGGCCAAGCAAAATCTCAGGAGCAGAAAAGCTGACGTTTCGAGCCTAGACCCTTCATCAGAGAGGGGGATGGGGAGAGGGAACTGGAATAAATAGGGAGAGAGGGGGAAGCGGACCGAAGATGGAGAGAAAAGAAGATAGGTAGAGAGGAGAGTATGGGTGGGGAGGTAGGGAGGGGATAGGTCAGTCCAGGGAAGACGGACAAGTCGAGGAGGTGGGATGAGGTTAGTAGGCAGGAAATGGAGGTGTCCAGGGAAGACGGACAGGTCGAGGAGGTGGGATGAGGTTAGTAGGTAGGAAATAGAGGTTAGCACCTACTAACCTCATCCCACCTCCTTGACCTGTCCGTCTTCCCTGGACACCTCCATTTCCTACCTACTAACCTCATCCCACCACCTCAACCTGTCCGTCTTCCCTGGACTGACCTATCCCCTCCCTACCTCCCCACCCATACTCTCCTCTCCACCTATCTTCTTTTCTCTCCCTCTTCAGTCCACCTCCCCCTCTCTCCCTATTTATTCCAGAGCCCTCTCCCCATCCCCCTCTCTGATGAAGGGTCTAGGCCTGAAACATCATCTTTTGTGCTCCTGAGATGCTGCTTGGCCTGCTGTGTTCATCCAGCTCCACACTTTATTATCATTTAAAGCTTGTGATTTCTTTTTGCAGTTGATTAAGAAATAGAACTGAGAGAGAATATCCAACATGTAAATTTTGCCACATTGTTTATTAATCTAGACCTTTGATCACCATTGGAATGCTTCTTTTTCATCATTTAGTTGTTTTTACATGTAGGCCTTATGCTGAATTCTTAGGGCCGTTTTGAGAACTTCTTGTGGCTTGTACACTGTCTAACAACTGAGTAAAACTGAAGTCTGCAGTGATGGCTTATATTCCCCGAAGTTTGTAGAAGGGATATAGTGTGTATTATTTCTAAAACCCACAGTTTGCTGAAAAAATATGTAGTATTCATTGAAACAAATGTCTCTTGTGGTGTGATGTTCTACTAGCAGATCATTGTTCCCATCTGCTATATTCATAAGTATTAAGTTTCTTTGTGAGCAAGAACAAAATGGCCATAAATTTATCCAGGTGGTTCTTCATTTTTGTCATTTTTTTAAAAAGTGAGTGTACCTTATTAGTGAAAACCTAAGAAGACCATCTAAATGTTATAATTGTTAGGTAACTCTAACATTCCTGCAGTCAGTCATTTGGTAAGGAACGGGATGTGAAAATAAACTTTATCGACAACTGATGAAATTCAGAAATGATAATAGAAGAAGAATCCATAACACAGAAAGGAAATATACTAGTTTTCTAAAAGAAATTAATATAACTTTGTAATATCTAAATTAGTATCCTTTTACCATCATTTTCTCACCTTTCATATGTTTGTAATAGAGATTTCCTGTGACAGGGATTTATAAATGGAATTCACCAAGTTACTGCTGAAATTTGATATGAATGGATTTTAAACTGAGAGGATTTAATATCGATGATTTGACTGTTAGTTTGGAACTTTTAAATCACATATGTGGGAATGAGAGATTTGTAAAAATAACACATCTGAGCAGATTATTGCAGCCACTGACCAACCTGCATTAAGAAAAACATGGATAGCCATTTGTTTGTTTGCCAATGCCAAAGGACTAAAAATGACTTTAAAGAAATCCTTTGAAATCCTTCAGCTCTTGGAGTAAACATGTGCAGGAGTGAATATATTTTGATACATGTAAAACCACTGCTGTTTATCTGCATGCTTAATTTAAACAGTTTGCCCTACTCTGGAACACATTGTAGTATTTATTTGTGCTTAATAAACAAAATTGTTTGGATCAGAAAGCAATTTTACAAGTTAATAGATCAGGGAGAAAAAGCTATTTATGTTTAAATGCAACCAGAAACAGCTTCCTCTGACAAACGTGTAACTTTCTGTTGTGAAATGAACTAAAGCCAAGCCAAATCAGGGATGAAATGCAATCTCAGGGACAAATTACAATCTCCTCACATGAATACCATAATAAATAGTTTCTACAGTCTGGATGTTGGTTTTTGTGACCATTTGTTTGAGTCCTTTTGCTTGTTGTGGAGATTACATTGAGATGTAGATGATACTTTTGCCCTGATTTATTATGGTATAAAATTATTTTTCCTGTCAACTAATTTACTTTACTTTGATTCATAGTTCAATCAAAAGAGAAATATAATTTCATCTACAAAGCTGCTGTTTATTCAGCATTAGAAGGTTTAGAATTGCAAGCAGGACATTTCTGCTGGTATGAATCAGGTATGCAAAGTCTGGAAAATCCTTAGGTAATATTGCAGATTACAATTCCTACAGTGTGGAAATACTGTTTGGCCCAACAAATCCACACTGACCCTCAGAACATCCCACTCAAACCCATTCCCCTATAACTCACCCCTGGACATGATGGGCAATTTAGCAGGGTCAATCCACCTAGCCTGCACATCTTTGTGACTGTGGGAGGAAACTGGAGCAAACTCACGCAGACACAGGGAGAATGTGCAAACTCTGCACAGACAGTCACCCAAGGGTGGAATTGAACCCACGTCCTTGTTGCTGTGAGGCAGCAGTGCTAACCACTGAGCCACTGAGCCACCCTAATTACCTAGTCCCCAGTTAGAAATTCATGCCATTCCTGTGTGAATATCTGGTTGTCCTTCAATGTCACATATGTTGCCCTCACAATGAATGTGTAAAAGCTCATTAAACATATATCTTGCATAAAAAAAGCTACTTTATCTTGTCATGATTTCCTGGTCTTGGGATGGGAGTCTTGCTCAGTATTAATTCCTCCTTTCATCATGAGGAACTATATGTGTGTCGAAGCTCTTGAAGAGCCTGAAGTAACTTGAGGCAAGTTTTTTTTGTTATAGAGAGATTTGTTTTTAAAATGCCTTAATTGAATCAGCTAGCCTCAGGTGGCTAGTTTGAGATGCTGAGTGATAGATTCAGTCCTCACACCCGTTGTGGGAGCAAATTACTGCAGATGCTGAAATCTGTACTGAAAACAAAAATTGCTGAAAATCACAGTAGGTCAGGCAGCATCCATGGAGAGAGAGCAAGCTAACTTTTCGAGTCTAGATGACTCTTCATCAGAGCTGACATGATGTGTGGAAGGGACAGCACTTAGGCTATAGTGGGGCAAGGGGGTGGAGTGCTGGTGGAAAAAGGATGTGGATAGTTCAGATTAAGCGATCAGAATGTGAGAATGGTAGAACAATGATGTGTCAAACTGCCAGACTGGAAAGAACAGATAGTCCTAATGGGGTGGGAGGGTGGGGGGGGGGGGGGGGGTTGGGGATGCGGGGTGCAGGGGGAAGAGGATATGGTGACAGAGAATGTAACAAATAAAGTTAAAAGAAAGGGAAGGAATAGAGTAGAATAGAATATTCTTTATTATCATGTGCACTCCCGTACAGGAGTACAGTGAAAAGTTTTTGCAATGATTGCCTCTCAGGGCACCTTCTTAGGCACAAGTACCTATGTATAAATTTGGATACAAAAGAGGAATTAAAGAAAAAGTAGTAGCATTACTTATAGTGTCTTAAGAGATAAGTAAGAAGTAAGATAATTAAAAGAATTAAATTAAATTGACATTATAGTCCGGTAAAGAATTGCAAATAGACATTATATTGCAGCAGCTCTGTGAGCATGTGGTCTGACTGTGCCAGGCCCCAGTCCAACAACTGTCAAGCTCTGGTCCAAACCCCCAGGCCGTTCCACACCGGCACTCAGCTGCACCAAGGTAAGAGGCACTGCTCTGAGACTCACTTCCCTGGGCCCTGCTCAGGGACTGCTAAAGTAAGAGAAAAAAAAGGAAGAAAAAGAACAGGCAGAGAAGAGGACCTCCAGGTAGACCGTCTTCCATTGCTGCCATCTTGTTAGAAGGTGGACAAATGGGAGTGGGTTATCAGTGATAATGGGAACTGCAGATGCTGGAGAATCCTAGATAACAAAGTGTGGAGCTGGATGAACACAGCAGGCCAAGCAGCATCTCAGGAGCACAAAAGCTGATGTTTCGGGCCTAGACCCTTCATCAGAGAGGGGGATGGGGAGAGGGTTCTGGAATAAATAGGGAGAGAGGGGGAGGCGCACCGAAGATGGAGAGAAAAGAAGATAGGTGGAGAGGAGTGTATGGGTGGGGAGGTAGGGAGGGGATAGGTCAGTCCAGGGAAGATGAACAGGTCAAGGAGGTGGGATGAGGTTAGTAGGTAGGACATGGAGGTGCAGCTTGAGCTGGGAGGAAGGGATGGGTGAGAGGAAGAACAGGTTAGGGAGGCACAGACAGGCTGGGCTGGTTTTGGGATGCAGTGGGTGGAGGGGAAGAGCTGGGCTGGTTGTGTGGTGCAGTGGGGGGAGGGGACGAACTGGGCTGGTTTTGGGATGCGGTGGGGGAAGGGGAGATTTTGAAGCTGGTGAAGTCCACATTGATACCATTAGGCTGCGGGGTTCCCAAGCGGAATATGAGTTGCTGTTCCTGCAACCTTCGGGTGGCATCATTGTGGCACTGCAGGAGGCCCATGATGGACATGTCGTCTGAAGAATGGGAGGAGGAATTAAAATGGTTCGTGACTGGGAGGTGCAGTTGTTTTGTTAGCTCATGGAGGCCTATCTCCTGCCCTTCCACTGCCTAATTATAGACTTAAAGAACATTTAACCGTCGTTATTATATACGGTCTGCCTGAAGCAGGTCCCTGGCTTATCACCTGCTTTTGCTTTGTCCTGATCTGCTTTACCGGGCAGTTTTTGTCAATAGTGCATTACCGTTGTATTACACTTAAAGAGTATTTGAACGAGGCGAAATAAAGCAACAATAAAGTTTTGAATCGAAAAGGTCTTTTCTAACACAGCCTACTCAAAGAAACCTTCATCACATCGATCAAAGTGTGTATCCAATCTTTTCAGATTCAGGTGACTATAATGAAGAGAAGGCTCAACAATAGCGACTTGGTTAAATATGAATGTTTATTAGGTAATAATAAATGGAGGAGGTAAAAGGAAATAAAAACAAACAAGTCTCATTTTCCTATGCCCTTCAGGGACCCCTCAGTTGATGGCTGGTCTGGAGGCTTAGGTTTGTTCCTGGCACCATTCATGATCCCAGTATCAGGTAAGTCCAGCAGCCTTTGAATGAAACTCTCACATTCTCTCCTGCAGTATCACAAACAACCAGTACTGAAAACAACAGACAAAAAACAAAACTGCTGTCTTGTACAGAAAACAAGTTCTTTAATTGTGCTGTCTGCGGCACACACAGGAATGTTCACAGGTCTCATCCAAGATCATGCAGCTTGTCGAGAATCAATGACAATTTTAGCCCTTCAGCCCATCCTATATCTGCTCATACAAGTGTCAAATATCATTACTAACTTTTAGTCCTTCAGTTCATCCTATACAGTCAATGATTTACTGCTTGACGCTCTGCTCTCTTCCAGCCAGCTTAGATATTTAACCTGCATTTTTGAGCACCTTGGTGCTAGGGGAGTGGAGTATAAAGGTAGAGGAGTCTTGTAATGTAACAAGTGTGCAGGGCTTTGTTAAGAGCACACCTGCATTACTGTGTGCAAACTTAGTCTTTTTGTTTCGTCAGGGATGAATCTGCATTGGAGACAGCTCAGGAGGCTCAGGGGTTTGATTCCTAGGATAAAGTGCTTGTTTTATGATGAATGGTTGAGCAGGTTGGGCTTATACTCACTGGATGTGAGAAAAATTGGAAGTGATTTTATTGAAATATGTAAGGCTCAGAAGGGGATTGACTAGATAGATGCAGAGAGGGTGTTTCCCCTTGGGAGGGTACTAGAGCTGGAGGAGGCACAATTTAAAAATAATTTTGAGATGAGGAAAAATTTCTACTTTCAAAGGGTTGTTAGTTTTTGAAATTTCCTTCCCTAGCGAGTAGTGTATTGAATATTTACCAGGCCTACTTACAGACAGACCCCTGATATACTTGGGTGAAGGTTTAATGGCAGGGAAATTGGTAGGTGGTAAAAATGGTATTAAGGCCATAACTGGATCATTCTTGACCTTAGTGAATGGTGGAGCTGTCTTGAGGAATCAAATGGCTTTGTATTTCTTCTAGTCCTATGCTTAAGCCAGCAGGGTGATTATTTGGACATTGGTCTCTGATCATAATTCTGTAGAAAGAGTAGACCAAGTCAGGAGAGGCCTAAGAACATGTGATTTGTAAAAAGAAAATCTCTTTACCTCACCTGGAGTAACCAGGAGTATTTGAAGTTCAAGATAATAAAATGTGAGGCTGGATGAACACAGCAGGCTCAGCAGCATCTCAGGAGCACAAAAGCTGATGTTTCGGGCCTAGACCCTTCATCAGAGAGGGGGATGGGGTGAGGGTTCTGGAATAAATAGGGAGAGAGGGGGAGGCGCACCGAAGATGGAGAGAAAAGAAGATAGGTGGAGAGGAGAGTATAGGTGGGGAGGTAGGGAGGGGATAGGTCATTCCAGGGAAGACGGACAGGTCAAGGAGGTGGGATGAGGTTAGTAGGTAGGAGATGGAGGTGCGGCTTGGGGTGGGAGGAAGGGATGGGTGAGAGGAAGAACAGCTTAGGGAGGGAGAGACAGGTTGGACTGGTTTTGGGATGCAGTGGGTGGAGGGGAAGAGCTGGGCTGGTTGTGTGGTGCAGTGGGGGGAGGGGACGAACTGGGCTGGTTTTGGGATGCAGTGGGGGGGGAAGGGGAGATTTTGAAGCTGGTGAAGTCCACATTGATACCATTGGGCGGCAGGGTTCCCAAGCGGAATATGAGTTGCTGTTCCTGCAGCCTCCGGGTGGCATCATTTTGGCACTGCAGGAGGCCCAGGATGGACATGTCATCTAAAGAATGGGAGGGGGAGTGGAAATGGTTTGCCACTGGGAGGTGCAGTTGTTTATTGCCAACCGAGATGAGGTGTTCTGCAAAGTGGTACCCAAGCCTCCGCTTGGTTTCCCAAAGTAGAGGAAGCCACACCGGGTACAATGGATACAGTATACCACATTGGCAGATGTGCAGCTGAACCGCTGCTTAATATGGAAAGTCATCTTGGGGCCTGGGATGGGGTGAGGGAGGAGGTGTGGGGGCAAGTGTAGCATTTCCTGCGGTTGCAGGGGAAGGTGCCGGGTGTGGTGGGGTTGGAGGGCAGTGTGGAGCGAACAAGGGAGTTCTGGCCAGTGAAAGAAAATATGGGTATCCCCTGCCACAGATCCCTCCTCCCTTTGTGAAAGCCTCCCTGCAATGATTTACCTACACATTCCCTCAGTCCTTGGTTTACATATCTCTTTTGCAGGTTACAGCTGGGAAGCTGACTGGTGACACGCAATTGAGATAGGTCTGCCTTGCTGTCCCCACACAAATTTTATGGCCTTCAGCATATCTGATTTCCTGGGTTGGCTGGCTTCCCTCCCCTGCACCTTAGTTCCCCAGTAATTTCGCAGGCGATAGAGATTAGGGAAAGAAAAAAATTGAGGAAAACAATTACTGAAAGTACACCAAAGAATTTTAGTGTTGACCTCCACGAACCAGCAAATGAGGGGCATCTAGCAACTGAAACATTTATTGAGAAAGATCCACTCAGTAAGAAATGAGTTTCTTTACAATTCTAATGCAGAATTGTGGTTTACTTCAGAATGTAGGCCACAGTGAGGCAATAATAACAGAATTGTTATTGAGCTCAATGTTGCCATCGTCATCATAGTGGCAAGATCAATGGACCTGTCGAATTAGAAGAACAGAAAAATTGGAATTACCATTGGTAAGTTCGAACTAGGAGAACGAAATATGCAAATTATGCTGTAGTTGATGTTACCCTGGCATCTGCAGATGAAGCAAAAAGACACTAGATTAGAAAGAAGCATGTTAAAAAAGAAGGATAAGATGTATTTAGTAACCTGCAATGGAGAGAAATAGGTAAAAAGCATGCCAATATCGAATGAAAGAGAGAACCTCACTCTCTGATAAAGAAGCAACAGCCTTTAAGAGTGTAACATGAAGACAATGACCACCTGGAGATATTAAGAGGAAGTATATAGATCATTCCAGTAGCAATGTTAGGCTAAAGCATACAGTAAGGCACTTGAGATGTTTCAGAGCTAGCTTTGCAATGTACAACAATAGTGCTGACAATGCAGGAAAATCGAACTCATTACATAACAGTTTTCCAGATTTGTGACTTAAATGTTGGAAGCCTGGTGGGGAAATTTGCAGGTGTCAGTTGTTAGTAAAGAAGATGGCTATTGACTGCAAATGTAATTCAGTCTGAAGAAGTGTAAAGTTTGAGGAGGGCAAAAAAAAACAAGGAAATACAGGAGGGTGTTGAGAGGAGTACAGAAAGTGAGACTCTTTAGAGTGCACATCCACAGGTCCTTGAAAGTGCCAGGGTAGGTAAATAATGTGGTAAAGAAGGCATTGGAGATGCTTTCCTTCATTGGATGAGGCATTGAATAAATAGCAGGTGTGGAGTGCTGGAACCATATAAAATATTGATTAAATGAAGGCTGGAAGTTTGTGTATACTTCTGGTCACAGTACAGGCAGAACATAATTTCTCCAAAGAGAGTACAGAGGAGATTTACAAGTATGTCACTAGGGCAGGAATGAGGAAAGATTGGATAGCTTATGCTGAAAACAAAAGTTGCTGGCGATCATTGCTGGTTAGGCAGCACCCATGGAGAGGAAGCAAGCTAATGTTTTGAGTCTAGATGACTCTTTTTCAGAGCTGATGTGAAATGGGTAGCTTAGGGCTGGTTTCCTTAGAACAGTGGATGGTTGTCTGGGGTTAAGTGAAAATGAGAAAAGACTACTCGCCTTCAGATAAGTGCACCTTAATGGTGGAATTCAGGTTGTCTAAGCAACTGGAGCACCAGAAAAGAAAGAATAAAAATATTTTGATCTGGATTGGAAACAATTTTAACCACCGCAGTTTTAAAGGGATTTAATTTTGATGCAAAAGTATTGAGCCTACAAACAGGTGCCAGCACATGTGTTTGGCATAGTACCAGTATGATGCAAATGTGCAATTCACTAGCTCATCTCCAACAAAGTTATCCTTTAGAAAATGTTTTCTCATAGACAGAGCCCCTTTAAGTGAACAAACCACAAATCTCCTTCAGAAGCTGTGGGCTTTCAGAATTTCGTTCAAAGTTTAGAATATTCCTTCACAGCTTCAATCAGGATAAATCAAATTCCTCCACACCCTTCCCCCATCTATTCAAATCTAGAGCTCCCACTCTGCTCTCGGTCAGTTCATATGTCTACAGTTATTAAATGACCTTCTCTGAGTTTTCTTTATCAGCTGAATTCAGCAAGAGATTCCCGTCAGATTGTTATGTTAACTTGATACAAATGACCTGCTGCATTGTCCTAGACAGATACAAGATCAGTGATAATGGGAACTGCAGATGCTGCAGAATCCAAGATAATGAAATGTGAGGATGGATGAACACAGCAGGCCAAGCAGCATCTCAGGAGCACAAAAGCTGACATTTCGGGCCTAGACCCTTCATCAGAGAGGGGGATGGGGAGAGGGTTCTGGAATAAATAGGGAGAGAGGGGGAGGCGGACCAAAGATGGAGAGAAAAGAAGATGGGTGGAGAAGGGAATATAGGTGGGGAGGTAGGGAGGGGACAGGTCAGTCCAGGGAAGATGGACAGGTCATAGAGGTGGGATGAGGTTAGTAGGTAGGAAATGGAGGTGCGGCTTGAGGTGGGAGGAGGGGATAGGTGAGAGGAAGAAAAGGTTAGGGAGGCGGGGATGAGCTGGGCTGGTTTTGGGATGGAGTGGGGGAAGGGGAGAGAACGCCCTTGACCGCGTCTCCCGCAACACATCACTCACACCCCGCCCCCGCCACAACCGCCCCAAGAGGATCCCCCTCGTCCTCACATACCACCTCACCAACCTCCAGATACAACGCATCATCCTCCAACACTTCCGCCATCTACAATCCGACCCCACCACCCAAGACATTTTTCCATCCCCACCCCTGTCTGCTTTCCGGAGAGACCACTCTCGTAGCGACTCCCTTGTCCGCTCCACACTCCCCTCCAACCCCACCACACCCGGCACCTACCCTGCAATCGCAGGAAGTGCTACACTTGTTCCCACACCTCCTCCTTCACCCCCATCCCAGGCCCCAAGATGACTTTCCATATTTAGCAGATGTTCGCCAGCACATCTGCCAATGTGGTATACTGTATCCACTGTACCTGGTGTGGCTTCCTCTACATTGGGGAAACCAAAGAGGCTTGGGGATCGCTTTGCAGAACACCTCCGCTTGGTTCACAATAAACAACTGCACCTCCCAGTCGCGAACCATTTTAACTCCCCCTCCCATTCTTTTGATGACATGTCCATCATGGGCCTCCTGCAGTGCCACAATGATGCCATTTACAACATTAAATTATTTTGGAGTTGAAATTCATCCTGTTATCAAATTTGTCTTAAAAAAAACAGATGTAGAGCTGGATAGGGTGGCACTTACAGGGTTTTTGAGTCTTTTTGTGCTTTCAAGCATCTTATTAAGGGCCAGTCATGGAGATTGGGTGCAGGATGATGCATCTGAAATGGATTTTCAAAAAGGTGGCCTCAATACTTGGGTAACAATGTGATGGCCTAAAAAATGTTAATAAGATCATAAAAATTTAGAGCAGAGGTAGGCCATTCAGCCCCTCGAGCCTACTGTACCATTCAATAATATCATGCCTGATCTGATTGTGGATGTACTTCCACTTTTCTGCCTGTTCCCTACCCATGACAGGCATCACTGAATTGTGCACTGCAGAAACATTGGGCTGGGTTTTGTGCAGATGATAGATGTTCTGGTTTTGAATTGAAAGCAGGAGTCAATCACACTTTGTCTGCTATGGTGCCTAGGGAGATACACTCTCTGCATTTGAAAATTAATTGACTGACATTGGGACAGTTTCTCTAATCAAAAATGATGGCTTGCCTTTCCCATCTCCCAGCCTAAAGAGGCTTAGCAGTGTCACTGGAAATAGGGACAAATATCTGAACTGTTGGGATACTCTAAAAGTAGGATAAGTAGGATTGGAGGGATATGGGGTCAGGTAGGACCAGACAGCTGGAGTGGATTGGGTGGCAGCTGAGTTAATGGTGCAGTGAGGCACAGGAGGCACCTTTGCCATGGGGGCCGCCACTACCCTTGACAGCCATTTCTGTGGACCATGGAGTGTCCACAAGGGAGGACCTACCAGTACAGAACGTGTAGGAAGTGTTTTCATTGGATGGTTTCCTCATGTGGTGTCAGGTCCCCATGATGCAGGCAAATCACTTGCAGAATCAGGAAATGATTCTTAATTGCCGTTTAAGAAATTCAATTGGGGTGAAGGATTACTGTCACTCTGCCAACTTTTCCAAAAGATTGGCAAAGAAGCCTAATGGCTGGATGACATTGGGCGAAACTTGACCTCCTTTCTGTCCATCAAAGGACTGGTAAAAACCTGTCGGTGACCTGCTTCACATCAGATGCACAGTGATTGTTATTGTGTTTCTATTAGTGGAGCAGGTCGAAAAGCAATAAAATCAGCCATGAAGTCTACAGGCCAATGGAAAATGCATTGTATTTACCAGGATCCACACCATTCCAGAGGAACAGTCGCTGGGGCATGAATAAGGAATATGTTGTGACCCTGTGAGGAAGAAGAAATTGGGTCCCCTCTTTTTGTAACTCGATCTCAAGGTCTGCAAAAAAGGCTTCAAATTTGTTTTAGTATGTCGCTATATCACGTCAACTAAAATGCAGTTTGGTGGCTCGCCAGAATCAAACAAGGTACAAATTCCAAGTTTTTCTTCACTGAAAGAAAGAGCAAATTTTGTGACTTGCGAAGCTCCCCAAAAGAATAAAAAAGAAATATTAAACACGCCAGACAAACACAAGTATAAAGTTTCAAAATGGGACAATGTCTAGAACAAATAGGAAACTAAAAAATCTGCTGTTTAAAAGTCCTTAGAGTGTTCTTGAGACATTAAGTTTTATTCCGAGACCATGGTTGTTTTGTTTTCAATGTTTTGATGGTTTTGATGTTTTTGATGTTTTAGTGAGGCACCATACTACCGCTCAGCAGCTGCTAATATTGCACATACCTTTGAGTTCTTGATCAATAAATGTTTCTTCAATTTTCTTCATCGTCAGGTGGTGTCCTTCATAAGAGATTGGGACCAAACTAAAAGGGAGAGGGCAGGCATTCTCTCAGATGACACATCTTCAAACCACTTACAAGATACTTCTACAAGACCATAAGACATTGGAGCAGAAGTTAGACCATTTGGCCCATTGGGTCTGTTCTACCATTCAATCATGGCCTTTCTCAATCCCATTCTCCTGCATTCTCCTCATAACCTTTGATCCCCTTAACAATCAAAAACCTATCTATCTCTGTCTTAAATATATTCAATGACCTGGCCTCCACAGCCTTCTGTGGCAATGAATTCCACAGACTCACCACTCTCAGGCTGAAATTGTTTTTCCACATTTCTGTTCTAAAGAGTCTTACCCTTACTCCAAGGCATATTCTTTCGGGTCCTTGTCTCTCCTGCTCATGGAAACATCTTCCCAACGTCCACTCTCACCAGGCCTTTCAGTATTCTGAAGCTTCAGTTAGATACCCCCTCATTCTTCTAAACGCCATCGAGTATAGACCCGGAGTCCTCAAACATTCCTCACATGTTAAGCCTTTCATTCCTGGGATCATTCTCATGATCCTCTTTGGACCCACTCCAGGGCCAGTACATCCTTCCTGAGAACTGGGGCCCAAAATTGCTCACAACATTCCAGCCTCAGGAGTACATCCCTGGTTTTATATTCCAGTCCTCTTGAAATAAATGTCAACATTGTATTTGCCTTCCTAACTACTGACTCAACTTGTAAGTTTAGACCATAGAATCCCTAGTGTCAGGACAGGACCTTCGGCCCAACAAGTCCACACTGACCCTCAGGGCCTCCCACCCAGACCCATCCCCCAATAACCAACCTAATATACACATCCCTGAACACTATGAGTAATTTAACATGGTCAGTCAACCTACCCTGCTCATCTTCAGTCTGTCAGAGGAAACCGGAGCACCTGAAGGAAACCCACGCGGGCCTGGGGAGAATGTGCAAACTCCACACAGTCACCTGATGGTGGAATTGAACCTGGGTCTCTGGAGCTGTGAGGCAGTCGTGCTAACCACTGAGCCACCATTCCCCTCAAGTCCCTTTGCACCTCAGATTTCTGAATTTTGTCCCCATTTAGAAAGTAGTCAATGCCTCTATTCTTCCTATTAAGATACATGACCTCACACTTTCCCACATTGTATTCTATCCACTACCTCTTTGCACACTCTCCTTACCTGTCTAAATCCTTCTGCAGCCTCCCCTCCTCCTCAATACTATTTTCACTCCACCTATCTTTGTGTTGTCTGAAAACTTACCCAGAATGCCCTCAGTTCCTTCCTCTTGATCATTAATGTATAAAGTGAAAAGCTGTGGTCCCAATACTGACCCTTGCACAGCACCACTACTCACTGCCTGCCATCCTGAGAAAGATCCCTTTAACCTCACTCTCTGCTTTGTGCCAGAGAACCAATCTTCTATCCATGCTAGTACCTTGCCTCTAACACCATGGGCCCTTATCTTACTCAGCAACTACCCATGTGGCACCTTGTCAAAGGTCTTCTGGAAGTCCAAGTAGATAACATCCATTGGATCTCCTTTGTTTAACCTGCTCATTATCTTCTCAAAGAATTCTAATAGATTTGTCAGGCAAGACTTCCCCTTGATGAAACAATGCTGACCTTGTCCTATTTTACCTAAACCTCTGGGTTGTAGTCCATCTGGCCCAGGTGATGTATCCACATTCAGACCTTTCGGGTTGCCGAGCACCTTCTCCTTGGTGATGGCTGCCATACTCAGCTCTGCTCCCTGACTCACTTGAATTTTTGGAAAGCTATTCATGTCTTCCACTGTGAAGACTGATATTAAGTAATTGTTCAGTTCCTCCGTGAATTGTTTGTTGCCTATTACTTCTTCTCCAGTGTCATTTTCCAGCAAATCAGTGTCCACTTTACATGTGTTCTAAGGATGGGTCACTGGACCCAAAACATTAACTCTGACTTTTTCTTCATAAATGCTGTTAGACCTGCTGAGATTTTCCAGCAACTTCTGTTTTTGTCCACTTTTGCCTCTCTTTGTCCTTTATATATCCAAAGAAACTCTTCCAATCTTCTTTTATATTACAGCCTAGCTTACCCTTATATTTAATCTTCTCCATCCTTATTTCTTTTTTAGTTGTCCACGTTGGTCTTTGTAGACTTCCCAATCCTCTGGTGTCTCACTGCCTTTGCCACATTATATGCTTTCCCTTTTGCTTTTACACTGCCCCTAACTTCCCTTGACAGTCATGGTTGCCTTGTCCTCCCATTAGTATGCTTGTTTCTCCGAGGGAATACATTTTTGCTGTGTCGCGAATTATTCCCAGAAACTCCTGCCATTGCTGCGCAATTGTCTTTCCTGCTAGGCTCTTCTCTCAGTCAGTTCTGGTCAGCTCTTCCCTCTTGCCTCTGTAGTTGCTTTTATTCAACTGTAATACTGTTACATCTGATTCCAGATTCTCTCTTTCAAATTGCAGAGTAAATTCTATCATATTATGGTCACTGCCTCCTAAGGGTTCCTTTAACTTAGGCTCTCTTATCAAATCTGCCTCATTGCCCATCACTAAATCTAGAATTGTCTGTTCCCTCGTGGGCTCCACCATGAGCTGCTCCAAAAGGCCATCTCGTAGACATTCCGCAAATTCCTTTTCTTGTGATCCGCTAGCAACCTGATTTTCGTGGTTGACCTAAATATCGAAATCCTCTGTGATCACTGTAACCTTGTGTTTCATTCATGCTTTTCCATCTTCTGGTGCAACTTGTGCCTCAGCTCTTGACAGCTGTTTGGATACCTGAACATAGATCCCAAAATGATTTTTAAAATTTTTTTGCAGTTCCTTAACTCTGCCTACACAGATTCTACATCATCTGACACTACGTCATTTCTTGCTATTGGTTTAATTTCATTTCTTACTTATAAGGCAACTCACCCCCTCTGCCATCTGCCTGTCTTTTTAATAGGATGTATGTCCTTGGATATTTAGCTTGTAATCCTGATCCCCTTGCAGCCATGTCTCTGTGATGCCCACCACATAATAACTGCTAATTTTGATCTGTGCTACAAGCTCATTTACCTTATTTCATACACTGTGTGCATTCAGATAGAACACCTTCAGACTTTCAGTCCTGTATTTACAGTCCCTCTTCTCATTGTCAACCCTTTATCCAACTAACTTGGAGTTAGGTTCCGAACCCTTTCCAAAGACACTGTTTTATTTTGTGCTCTGGAGACTTTAATAACCTCTTCTGAATTCTCCTTCTTTTCACTTTTTTCCATGCAGTTGAATCTAACCCCATAGATTTTAACCTGCTGCTTTCTTTCTCATTGGTCATTATACTTCCTCAACTTTACTCTTCCCTTCCTCCCTCACTTTCTAGGTTGAAGTGTTATTGTCCACCCTATTTAACCTTTTCGCGAGAATATTGGTCCCAGCTAGGTTCAGTTGGAGGCCGTCCCAGCAGTACAGATCTCTCCTGTTCTAGTATTGAAGCCAATGCCCCTTGAAATGGAAACCCTCTTCCCCGCACTACTCCTTTAGCCACGTGTTTACCTTGTTTTGTGTCCCTATGTCAATTTACACATGGCTCAGATAGTAATCAGGAGATTATAACCCTTGAAGGCCAGTTCTTTGATTTAGTTCCTCGTTCCTGATAATCCCCAAACAGATCCTCTTTTCTTGCCTTGCCTATGTTGTTTGTCTCGACATGGACCACGACAACTGGATTGTCCTCTTCCCTCTCCAATACCTTTCCAAGCCAGACAGAGATGTCCCTCATCCTGGCACTGGGCAAGCAACATACCATGTGGGCTCATGATCCTGCTTACAAAGGATGCTATCAATTCCTCTAGTCATAGAATGCCCTACAACTACCACTTATCTTTTTGCTCCCCCTTTTTGAATGGCCTCCCAGGCCGCAGTGCAGTGGTCAGTTGGCTGATCCTCCCTACAGTCCTATTCCTCATCCACACAGGGAGCAAGTTTCTCATATTTGTTGGACAAGTTCAAGACCTGAGGCTCCTCTGCTCCTGAATGCACGATCCGTCTAGCTGCCTCACTTGCAGTCACTCCCCCGCTGTCCCTGACCACTGACTATTTCAGGTACTTAATCTAGCAGGTGTGACTGCTTCCTGAAACAAAGTATCCAGGTAACTGACCCCCTCCTGGATGTGTTGCAGTGTCTGAAGCTTGGCCTCCAGCTGATCATTTCTGAGCTGAAATTCCTCCAGCAACCAACTGTACTTTAAAGCTGCACATTGAATACATTGGCAACTGCCAAAGTGATGATGCCACAAGGACATTATGCACTCAGGTACACACATGTACCTCAGGGACAGCCTGCGCCTTTAGGCTTGATGTGGCATGATGGTTCTTCAAAGCTGGCACCTGTTGCACACCAATTTCTCTGGACATGAGGCACACCTGGCCAATGCCAATAGAACATGCCCTGAGATATTGATGTGTGGTATCCAACATGGAGGTCCTTTAGAGCAAGTTAGGAACTGAAATCACCAGGTACTTTTCTGACCTCTGTTGAGAATTGTTGATGCCCCGTTTGTTTGTGGTGGATAGTAAGCTGCTTTTTATTGAAATGAGATTTGCCATAAGCTCACAGACAAAAAATAAACCCTTTCATAGACAATGTGCCACTGTCTAGCAAGAATCTTTTCCCAACATTCAGAATCTAGTAGAAAAAAATAGACTGGTGCTGACATCAAGAAATGCTTTGCTGGACTTCTCACACGATTCTAGCAGAATTTTCACCATAGCCCACATTGTTCATGCCACTGTAAGATTCTGCCCTGTATTTCTGCATGAAAACGATATGTGGTTTGGAGGGGAAATTTTAGATTGAAATGCTTCCATTCATTTGTTACATGCGTTATGCAAGTCTAAAAATGCCTGATTCCAGAACGTAAGCAGAGTCAGGCTTGGTTAGTATTTGGATGGGAGATTGCTTGGGAATACGAGGTTTGGTAGGCTTTTCCTGCCAACAATGGCTGCTCATAACACCCCTATTGTTCTGCCTCACAATCGAGCAGGAGGTTATAGGGCCCACTTGTGCAGTATAGTGTCACTACCCTGGACTGGGAGGCCCAGTGTCAAGTCCCACCTGCTCCAGAGATGTATAATAACATCTCTGTTTAGCTTGACTACAAAAAAGAGGTCGTCTGTTGCATGGCAGTTGTAAGAAGGAGCTACACCTTTTAGGATTCTAATGAATTGTGCATTCATCTTGAGCTGCCAATTTGAATGACAATCTTTCCTTGCTGTTTGTTCTGAAGTCATGCAAGGGTTTCCTTGACTGTAGTTCTAATTGTGTATTGGAATATGCATTCATCAGCTCAGTGACACACTTCTATATCAGGTTCAATCCTTCTTAAATGGAGCCTGTCTTTTTCAATCACAGATGTTATTGTGGCACCTATTTTGTTGCTGCAAGTACTTTTCTTCTATTTCTCTTCTCACCTTTTTGACCAACAATTGTGCCCAAAATTTGGGATTTATGAAATGTTAGCAGACTGCCCGTTGCTAGTTAAGTATTAAACCATAGGGTCAGTAAACCAGAATTAGGAATTGGTAAAACATTTCTGATGAATGCAAACCTTTGTAGATTTTACTCATATATAATTTTACAGTGCTATTATTAATGCGTTTCCAAAACTAAACATATCTAGTATCTAAGAATTATTGTACGTTTTTTCTTGTGGCCGTGAATTATGGCAATAGGAAATTATGGGCTTTACACATGAGTTTCTGAGGAGTACTTGTTTCAAGAACTTGTCAGTTTAGGGAATACATTAATTTTGAGAATACACTACAACTTCATTAGTAGTGTATTCATAGCAAAACAATGTTATCAATATCAAATGCACTTACAGGGCATTTTGTTTAATATTGCACAAAATTGTTCACTTACAAAGGACTTTTCATACAAAATTGCTGTTCCCAATAAATTATGTAATATTCAGTAACAATAGGAATTCATGAGATTGGTCTTAAAATCATGAAATGATCACAGCACGGAATGAAATCATTTCCATCCCCACCCTTGTCTGCCTTCCGGAGAGACCACTCACTTCGTAACTCCCTTGTTCGCTCCACACTCCCCTACAACCCCACCACACCCGGCACCTTCCCCTGCAACCGCAGGAAGTGCTACACTTGCCCCAACACCTCCTCCCTCACCCCCATCCCAGGCCCCAAGACGACATTCCATATTAAGCAGAGGTTCACCTGCACATCTGCCAATGTGGTACGCTGTATCCATTGTACCCGGTGGGGCTTCCTCTGCATTGGGGAAACCAAGCGGAGGCTTGGGGACCGCTTTGCAGAACACCTCTGCTCGGTTCGCAATAAACAACTGCACCTTCCAGTCGCAAACCATTTTAACTCCCTCTCCCATTCCTCAGACGACATGTCCATCATGGGCCTCCTGCAGTGCCACAATGATGCCACCCAAAGGTTGCAGGAACAGCAACTCATATTCCGCATGGGAACCCTGCAGCCCAATGGTATCAATGTGGACTTCACCAGCTTCAAAATCTCCCCTTCCCCCACCGCATCCCAAAACAAGCCCAGTTCGACCCCTCCCCCCACTGCATCACACAACCAGCCCAGCTCATCCCCTCCCCCCATTGCATCCCAAAACCTGTCTCTGCCTCCCTAACCTGTTCTTCCTCTCACCCATCCCTTCCTCCCACCTCAAGCTGCACCTCCATTTCCTACCTACTAACCTCATCCCACCTCCTTGCCCTGTCTGTCTTCCCTGGACTGACCTATCCCCTCCCTACCTCCTCACCCATACTCTCCTCTCCACCTATCTTCTTTTCTCTCCATCTTTGGTCTGCCTCCCCCCTCTCCCTATTTATTCCAGAACCCTCTCCCCATCCCCCTCTCTGATGAAGGATCTAGGCCCGAAACGTCAGCTTTTGTGCTCCTGAGATGCTGCTTGGCCTGCTGTGTTCATCCAGGTTCACACTTTACTATATTGGACTCTCCAGCATCTGCAGTTCCCATTATCTCTCATTTATTCTGTGGGCTCCATGCTGGTCATTTGCAGAAGCAATTCACCATGTCCTGCTTCCCTGCCCTGTTCCTGTAATTTCACATTTTTCCTTTTCAAATCCAACAATCCAACTGATTTTTGAAACCTCTGATCGTGCTGTTTCAACTGCATCCCAAAGCATTGCATTCCTAACTACTTTCTGGTTAAAAAAGACTTTTCTTACATCGCTGTTGCTTCTTGTAATTAATACCTTAAATCCATGTCATCTCACTCTTGATTCTTCCGTCTATTTCTTCCTATCTTCCCAGTTGGGACACATGATTTTGAACAATTCTAACAAATCTCCAAGCAGCCTTCCCCTCATGCAGAACAGTTCCACCCTGTCCAGTTTATCTAAGTCAGTGAAGTTCCTCATTTCTGGACCCACTGTAATGAATCTTCCCTGCTGCCTCTCTAATGCCTTCACATACTTATTCTAGAATGCATCCCATAAGGCTCAGGTATTGGTCTTTAGCTCCATTAGTTTTCCTTCCACTTTTTTTCAGTAATGATTGTCATTGCATCTATTTCCTCTCCTCCTTTTACCCCTAAATTACTGAGTAATTATGAAAGGGTATTAGTGTCTTCTACTGTGAAGACCAATGCAAAGTATTTGTTCAATATCTTTGCCATCTCCTGGTGGCCCCTTATTATTTCTTGCGTTTCAGTCTCTAAGACTGGAATATTGGGCATTTTTGATTTTGCAAATGGAGCGCCCTATGCCTAGTTAACTTTTAGATAATCAGTAGCTCCTAAGCGGACTGAACTTGTGTGCTAAAGACCTATTAAATGCTGAATAAAATATTAATTAAATGACAATCTTTTTACATGAGATGTTCTATTCCCTAGCACACTGAAAGTAAATGATGACTATCGTGGCGTCCCTGCTGAAATAAAAGATGTGAAAGTAGTAGCAAAAGGTGAGTTTCAAACCTTTGCACGATGGAATATCTTGACACCAAAATCATTACTCAAAACCACTCAAAATCAACTTAATTTCATGAATAGTGAGGCAGAATTCCGTGCAAGCAAAGTTACATTGAAAAGTGGTGGTAACATCAGCTGACTTTTAAAGCATATATATTGCCCTTTTGAAAAACACAACATCAGAGCACTATTTATATCCGCTACTCGCAGAGCACTCAATGGCTTGAGTTATCTACACAACACTCGATTCTTAATCCTGATTTTGCATTTTGTATGCATTCAGTCAACATTTGGGAAGCATATGCTGAGAAAGCAAACACTGCAATCAATAGATATTTCAATGGTGTAGGATAACATCTATCAACTAACACCACCCATCTATGCTTGCAGAAAGAAAATGGAAATAATTTTAGCTATAATTCAGATGCTTTAGAGATTATTTTTCAGTTGGTGACTGTAATTTGAATACTGGTTTATACAGCCAATCTTTGAATGCATTTATTATTTATTAAATTGCAAGATGGTATTGAAAGGTTGTTATGTTCTTTCATTTCAAACCCCCTTTATTTCCTTCCGTTTTATACTTCTATATATAAATACAACATAATCTGTTTACATGTCCTTTGAGGTGCCTGGGATTTTGGGATGTGTACCATATACCATTATGGGCTTAAAAGGTCCCTGAGCAGTCTCATTATAATCATGCGGAATATTCTGTTTTTCAAAATGAAGATTTCCTCTTTCTCTCTAATCTGCTGAAGGCTTTGACCCACACGCTGAGCTAGTATTCCTATTTCCACACAGGCATTTCATGGCCAGGATTTCATGTCATCTAGGAATGGACTTGTAAGTGGAGCTTAAATTGGGTGCCGTGCCATGCTCATCTTCTGCCCACTTGCCTGGTGGTTTTACGAATGGCAAGTTCAGAGGCAGGCAGCGCACCTGACTGAGCCAGTTGAAGTCCTCAACTATCCAACTACTGTAACTTAAGGACTTTCTCCCACCATCACTGGCATTTGACCACTGGCAGGAGGTGTCCATGCAGATATAATGTGGCTGTGGGCTCATGTGAGAGTCCCTCCTGTTAGAGCGTCCTGTGCTCATTGCAGACCCTCTCACAAAAGGTGATCATCATCCCCACATATTTACTCCCTCGCACTCCCCTCATACAATTGTGACTCCAATTCCCTTTTTGGAATCTCCCTGGTGCTGGAAGCTTCCCCAGTTCATCTCCAAATCCAGCCTACATGCTGCTCCTTTGGGTGGGCTTGCTGCGGTCTGAGCATTGTTGAGGCTGTATAGTTTGCATCTAGCTGATTTGTTGAAAATTAGAAACTATCAACAAGCAGAGGCCATTCAGCCCCTCATGTCTGCGTTGCCATTTAGATCATGACTGATCATTCACCTTAATGCCATTTTGTTGCATTATCCCCAAATCCCTTGATTATGTGAGAATCTGAGATTCTGTCTTCAACCTGTTCAATGACTAAATGTCCACAACCCCTGGGTAGAGAATTCCAAAGTTTTCACCCTCTGAATGACGAAATTTGTCGACATCGCGGTCCTAAGGCCTCAGTATCACTCATGATATTCCCCCGATTAAGTGTCCTGATAGTCCAATTTTTTTCACTTATGGATGGTTTTCCCAGTTGGATTACTGAACAGAGCAGGAATCTAACCTGAAACATCCTGCTGGAGTTCCAAATAGATTTAAGGATCCATCACGTAATAATGGTCAGGTACAAATAGTCAAGTACAAAGGTATTGGATGCCAGCCTTTTTAACAAGAGGACTAAAGTGTGAAAGGGAGGACTTTCTGCTGCAGCTATACCAACTCCAGATGAGTTAACACCTGGAGTATGCTGCTCATTTATTCTGTATCTTAGAAATGATATACTAGCTTCGGAAGGAATGCAACATTGTTTAGCCAAATGTTTAAATGGTTGTGTTATTGAGAGGATGAGGAGAAATTACATAAACTAGATTCCTATTTTTGGAATATAGACAAGTAAAGAATGATTTGAATAAAGTATTCTTTTGGGGTTTTTAGACAAATTGATAAAGTAACAGTTTCCACGGGGAAAGGATTATGTCTAGAACAAAGGGATGTGACAGAGGTAAGCCATTCAGGAGTGAAGTTCACTCACTATTCTTCATGCAAAGGATGGTGGAAGTGTAGAACTCTCAGCTAGGAAATGCAGAACATGCTGGCCCCAATGAATAATTATAGATCTGGGGCTTAAAACAATGTGGAGCCAAGAGAGGTGGATGGTGTGAAGGTTCAGATCAACCACAATCTCACTAATTGGCAAAATAGGCTCCTAGGGCTGAATGGCCTATTTCTTTTCTTATCTTTTTAGCCTGAATGTCTCAGTTATACTGGGGCCGATTGTCCGAATGTGTGTTGACAGTGAGCAAGCCTTCGTGCTCTCAGAAAACGTCTTGGGGCATTGTCATGACTGAGGCTCCTCCGGAGTCATTTTGAATAAGCAGTTGTGAGCAGGGCAGAAACTATATGCGGATTGGGACTTCAGTTTTGCGGAACGGTTGGGGAAAAATGGAATTATTCATCTTAGAGTAGAGGAAGCTCAAAGGAGATTTAATCATGGTGCTCAAAATGATCCAGCGTTTTGATAGAATTGATTGGGAGAAGCTATTCATCTCTGGCAGGAGGTTTGGTAACTGGAAGACACAGATCTAAGATAATTGGCAAAAAAAACACAATTCCCGAAGAAATGAAACTTTTCGAAAAGTTATGACCTGGAAGTTGATTCGAGTCAGCTTTCGAAAGTGGGCTAGAGATAAAATTGAAAAGGTGGAATTTTCAGAGCTATGTATCAAAAACAGGGGCATAGAAGTAATGGGGTTGTTTTTTGAAAGCACCAAGTGACCTCCTTATATCACACTCGGTCATTGTTGATTTGATTGGCTTGATTGATGCTTGCATTATTTTGGCACTGGATTTTTTAAAAATAATGTTTTCCAATAATATGCTACTCTGTGAAGGTGGTATTAGTTAAGACTTAACATTTTTAACATTTAGAATGTGCACCTTCCTCACTTTAATATGAAAAGTTTGATGAAGAGCAAGCCTTCTATCACTCAACGCTGAAATGCCAAAAGCCAGCAGATTGGCCCATCAGATCTCCTCAATCTTTGCACAGCTAGATGCTAATGCACATCATGTGTGTCTGGGTGTGTACTTGAGTGTGCAGGGATCTGCTTTCCTTCAACTGACATGCCATAAGTAGGCAGTACTAGGTATGCCCAAATCTCCTTGTTCACAATGTTTATTAAGGTACTGCTAACAAGAACTTCTCGTTACGTTCTGCAGGAATACACCACACACTGTGGCATAAAGCCATATAGCTCAGGAAGGTCCTACTTTTGATCCCCTGTAAAAGTACAGAAGTTGTTGGCCCAATGAATAATTTTAAATCAAGGGCATAAAAAGGATGTGGAGCCCAAAGAGGTGGAATCAATAGATTAATGACAATCACACTGTATGGCATAATAGGGTCCAGGGCCTGAATGGCTTCTTTGTGCTCAATGTTAAGAACATAAGGAGCAGGGGCAGAAGTGGGCCAGCTGCCATTCAACAAGATCATGATTCATCCTTTTGTGGACTTAGTTCCACTTACCCACCTGCTCAATATAACCATTAATCCTTTCCTGTTCAAAAAAACTATCTAGCTTTGCCTTAAAATCATTCAATGATGTAGCCTCAACTGCTTTGCTGGGCAAAGAATTCCACAGATTCACAACCCTTTGGGTGAAGAAGTTTCTCCTCAATTCAGTCTTAAACATGCTCCCCCATATTTAGAGGCTATGCCCCTTGTTCTAATTTCACCCACCAGTGGAAACAGCCTCCCTGCTTCTATCTTGTCTATTCCCGTCATAATTTTATATGTTTCTACAAGGTCATACCACAAATCCACACCCCCACCCCCAACATCACCCCTTTATTCCAAATCCTAATAAGCAGTCGCAGTCTACTCAATCTCTCCTCATACACTAAAACTCTCAATGCCAGAACCAACCTGGTGAACCTCCTCTGCACCTCTCCAGCGCCAATACATCCTTTCTCAAAAAAGGAGACCAAGACTGTACATAGTACTCCAGGCATAGTCTCACCAGCACCCTATATGGCTGCAACATAACCTCCCTATTTTAAAACTCTATCCCTCTAGTCATGAAAGTCATGCCTTCTTAATTACCTGTTGCACCTGCAGACCAACATTTTGTGATTCAAAAATTCAGATTCTGAAAGACTCAAATATAGTGGGACTGGATTGAGAATTTGTTGATGGTGAGCAACTTTCTATGCTACCAGAGGAAAGTTGGAAAATTGTCACAAAATGAGGCATTCTCATGAATCAATTCAAACAAGCTATTCTGAGCAGCTAAGGGCCAGGCAATATTTCACCCTCGAAACACAAGAATTAGCAGAGGCAAAACATAAACTATCAAGTGTTTTCCTATTTGCAATAATTCTTTGCTCAGCTTTGACTATGATTCACCCTGTAGTTGAATAGTCTGTTGCCACTCTAGTCCAGAATTAAATTATTTGGGTTTCTGGTGTTAACCCAAGCTGAGGTATGTGGGTGAGCACACTGTATAAATGCAACTGAGACTGAATAAAAAGTAACAAGGCTATGAGATTAGCCAAATTTTTGCTCCTTTAATGATGAGGTCAATGGTTCAGTGGTGATCTGGGTTCATGGAGTACAAGGGCTATTTACAGGCAAACTAATTGATCCATGGGCAGCTCATGTATTCCTGATAGATGCAAAATATTATTTCTCTTTTTCATTCTAAATTCATAGCGTTTGCATTTTTTAAAAAAAAATTCTAAATTCTAATTAATTCCTTCTGAAACTGAGCTCCGCCCCAATTGGACAAGGACTCATTTCATGCAGAAATGATGGCTCTGCAACTTGCTCCTCAGTTTATTCCCAAGTTGCTGAGCCCAGTGCATCCCCCTGATAAACCCTCATTTGTAAAACGCTCTCTTTGACACAATTGAAATCAGGAGGAAAGCCTGTTTACTTAGGCAGCAGTCCCACAATGCTTGGGCTCCAATTGACTGCAGCTTCTAATCAGCAGCTTGCACGTGGAACAGACACCAATGTGTCTGGAAGCCCTTGACACTCATCTATTCCAAAGCATCTGTCTGTTTTTCCCAGTGCCAGTTTATGCATAAATGCCCCGTCAAGAAAAGAATTAAATTTTGACAGCTTTTTATCTATGGTTAATTGGGGTGATGGATGCTCTTGACATTAATATAACTACCCTGACAAAGATTAAGACATCCCTTTTCACCAACATTCACTTTATTAGAAGGGGTCACTTTCTAGGGTCCTTTTAATATGCCTGTGCAATTAATAATACGATGATTCTCCTTCATATCTTAATTCCTTTTAAACTTCTCTATTATATGACAGCCTGAAGTAGCTAAAGCTCTGTCTTTCTTGTTAGTAAGATACAATTACACCAGCTTTTTCATGTTGACACTCCAGGACCTACTGTATCACTCCTTGAAATGTTTGACAACACTCCTAGCTTCTTTTAAGATTACTCACTAATGTTACAGATATCTTCAAACAGTTCAGAAGTTAATAGGTTGTGGAAAGTTAATGTTTTTCTTATTATTTAATCCTCCAGAAATGGTAGCATTTTTCTCCACACAAGTTAGCCTGAATTCTGATTCTAGGTTTTTCACCAATTGGCTGCAATCAAATTTTGCAGAGGTGATATGTTAACCCTGTGAGAGTTTCAGGGGTGCGGTAGTGTGATGTATATTGGTCATGCCAAAAACTCAGAGATTATCATACTCTGGGGGCAATTTCCGTAAATCTGAGAGACAATGTTGTGCTGTGCAGTTGATAACACAACATCAAGTTCATTGTTATAGTGATTAAATATATAACATTCTGATATGTACGTCAGGCCAATTAAATTGAAAAGAAAAAAGAAGGTTAATGTTCTGGGTATAATATTTCATCAGACTCAGAAGGTTATTTAAAATTGAAGACCTTAGGCTGGGAAAGTGATGCTGGCAGATCAGTATCTGCAGCTGTGGGTTGTGAAATTAACACCTAAACAATAACTGTGCAACTTGTTCTGAAATCACTGGAAAAGGGACTTAACAGGGACTTAATTTAACAGTTAAACAATCAAACTAAGTCCCGAGTGGACTAAGTGAGAGATCTGAAGCTAGTAGTTGATAATCTTGTCGTACTTGCAATGTAGTTTAATCCAGCAAATGTAAAGCTTTCTTGATTTCTTTCTGGTATCATTGTAAATAACCTTTTATAAGAAGATTCTCCCACGTTGCTTCCACACAAATGAATCACCTGAGAACTGGTGTTTTCATAAGTATTCACGCCCATGGGCTGACAGCTCATATGTCTCTAAGTATGAGATGTGCTGATAGTCCGTGATTCAGAAAGTTTAACTTCTACTATATGGCTACTGTCTGAGTTAGAACTGCACCCACAAGATGCTCAAATTTTCTACTACATACTATATAAAATCATTTTAAATAAAACAAAATGCCCTTAAGGGGAGTCAATATGCACAGAGTTAAGCTCAGTCCGGGACAGCTGCAGTTGGGAAAGAATAAGTGCTGCTCAAAAGCATATTGTTTTAATTTTCTGTGTATCAAGTTATTACCAAAAATATGTACATACTTCTCTAAAATTACTAAATCTCTGAATGCTGACAACAATAGTGACAGGAATTCAAAGGAAGTGCATGTTAACAAATGTCAAAAGCTATTATTTTGAACTTCTTTCAGTGCCAATTTTGAAGAGAGATGTAACTCTATCAGCGAGTTCTGTGAATGGCTCTCATTTTTCAACTGGGTGTGGTGGCTATAATTTAAATGTCCATTAAACTCTGGACTTTTTCTGCTTCGATTCACTGTGACATAAAGTAGAATGAATCGCAACAACATGCAATTTTAGGGATTGGGGCTATCAGATCAATTTATTTGTTTCATTTTATATTGTCCACACTTCTATTAGGTCTTTCTGGACCACACGCAGAGGGGATGACAATATTCTATAAAAGTGATCAGGCACATTTCTAAGTGGCAACAAGGATCAGTGACTGCTGCTTCCTATTACTAGACATACAATTATATCTAACAAATTGCCAACTAAAAGGCCCTTGCGTTCCCGATCCTCATTTGTATTTGAAAGTTTCATTGAATGTAGGCAATGACGGACTTGCTAGCCATTGAACACCTTGATTACATGTAGAAAACAAATGAATCATACTTAATATTATGGCTTCAGGTACAGGTTTCTGAACAACTTAAACTGTTTAGATTTTTATTAAAAATGCTACTGTATGGTGGAAGATTGCAGATCAACTATGATTTAAATATGCTGATCTGGCCAGGTTTACTGCAAAAGAGGTTCTATTTGAAGTCTCGAGCAATCTATTCAGCAGGAAAGCCTCAGGTTGAATTTAACTAAACATCAGCAAAGTAACAATTTTGAGTAGTTTCATACTCTCTTCACGAGTTCTGGTTAGCTGTCTCACACAACTGATTGTTGGTCACCTCATCATGAATGAACCCTACATCTATCGTACCACACACGAGCTAACTTGCATTCACCAGTGGCAAAATATTGACCGCCACAAGGACACCTTAGTAATCCTGCCATCAATGCCATATTTAAAGTTTAAATATGCACCAGTTCACACTACTGCAAGCCACAGACAGCCCTTCACGGCCAAAACAGAGGGAGGGAAGGGAGAAAGAACTGCTTCCGAGGTCATGTAGGTTCATTGCAAATAGAAGTTTACATTCCAAAATGTATTATTACTTTATATCATCATATGACTGATAGACTGCCGTTGTTCATTGTACTAACATTGCATCTTGGAAAGCCTTCATACAGTTGAAACCATTAACTTTTTTTCAAACAGGGAAGAAAAAGAAAAGAGTCAAAAATTTGTTGAATTTGCTTTTGAGATTAAACAAGGCTGCTTGCTTTTTAAACAATAACAAATTCACAGTCAGTGAATATACAGTCTGAAGATTTGGTGAAGACCATTTAGGATGAAGATGAGGAGACATTTCTTCACCCAAAGTGTGATGAGCGTGTGGAGTTCAGTGCCTCAGGAAGCGGTTGATGCGAAACATTGAACGTATTCAAGAAATGGATAGATATAGCACTTGAGCAAACGGGATCAAAGGTTATGGGGAGAAAGCAAGATTAGGCTATTGAGTTGGATGATCAGTTATGATCATGACGAATGGTGGAGCAGGCTTGAAGGGACAAATGGCCTCTTGCTGCTCCTATCTTCTATGCTTCTATGGAATACCTCACCCAACCCAGATGTATTGGAAGTAGGTTTTAATTATGTCCTCCTTGGCTTGCTTCACCCAATACAGCAGTGCACTAGAGTCAATAAATGTGGAGCTGGAAAAGCATAGCCAGTCAGACAGCATCCAAGGAGCAGGGAAGTCAATGTTTTGGGCCAAAACTGTTCATCAGGACTTGGTGGGAGTGGGGTGGGTTGAGGGAAGTCCCACCCCACCGCCCTGGTAAAACTCTCCATCTCACTCCCCTGGTGACATGCCCATCCTTGCCCTGTTCCATGTCAGAGTGAAGCCAAATGTAAACTGGAGGAACAAAATCTGATACTTTGCCTTGGGGGCTTACAGCCCATTGGCCTGAATATTGACTTCAGCAGCTTCAAAATCTCTACTCCCCCAAACTGTCCATCTTCTGACTCACCTATCCACTCTACACTTCCCACTGACTAACTTCAATAACCCCCTACCTCCATCTTACTTGTCCTCCCTCCAGGTCGCCTCTGCCCTCATTTATTTCTGGGCTTCCCTCTTCCTCCCCAGTCCTGATGAATCATTTTGGCCTGAAACTTTGATTTCCCTGCTTCTCAAATGCTCTGACTGGCTGTGCTTTTCCAGTTCCACATTTAATGACTTGAGCTTCTAGCATCTGCGGTCCTTACTGGCTCTAAGCCACAACAATGTTCTATCATGATGAAGGTGATGTAATCCTGTTTAATGGCCCCGTCTTCCTAAGGGGACTTTCAGCTGCCATTTCTTCATATGGAGGCCATTCAGCAGCTCCCGGAGGTTGTATTTGGTTTAGGGCTTGATGGTACATCCATTCCTTTTACATTTCTCTACAGCTATGTTGTACTGCAGCAACAGTGACAACAACTTGAGCTGCGGCTCAATCTATTGTTCACAATTCTAATGAACCTTTTTTGAGAATACCAGAAACCGAACAGGTCTTTGGTAATGAGCAGTTAGCATTCACATCAAGCACAAATTCCAATAAGTAGAAGAAAGGAATGTGGATGCTGGAAACCCAAAACAAAAGCAGAAACTCAGCAGATAGTAGGAACTGCCGATGCTGGAGAATCTGAGATAACAAGGTGTTGAGCTGGATGAACACAGCAGGCCAGAAAGCATCAAAGGAGTAGGAAAGCTGACATTTCAGGTCGAGACCCTTCTTCAGAAAAAGGGTCCTAGACCTGAAATGTCAGCTTTCCGGCTCCTCTGATGTTGCTGCTGTGTTCATCCAGCTCTACACCTTGTTATCTCTGAAATTCAGCAGGTTTGGCCGCAGCTGTGGAGAGAAGGCAGAGCCAATGTTTCAGGTCCAGTATCCTTTCTGGAGAAACAAATTACATTTAGCATACTCCACCATACAGTGAGACATGGAGTACTCCAGCAAGGAGGACCATGGAATGCCAGCACATGAACTTTTGACACAGTGGACTCATGTCTGAAATATGTAGCAGAAGGGATGCCATATAGATATAGTAGGAGATAGCTTTTGGTGCAGGATTACCCTGCACACATTCACATACTTCTCCAAATCACGTAAGAAAGTCAGCATTGCCTACAAGTGAATTTGGAAAATACTTACATTTCAAGATACAAAGAAATCAGCTCCATACCATTGTGCAGCCGTTGAGGTCTAGGATTGTCTTTATGAATTGTGCAGGTGACACTTTTTACATCATGTGATTATTTCTGCTTCACAGAGATGACTATGGTCAACTTGTAATGACCAAACACATGGTCATGCTTGCTTGTGGCCAGGATTTATATCTTGTTATGTTGGTTACTGTATACGTTTTGCCTACAAGATTCTAAGATGACATGGTAATCTGACCAGTGCCGTGTAAGTGCCTGCTTAATGCAGGGCTTCAATCCATTCACAGGTCCTCAAAAAAACATAACCACTTTTTCTGAGATAGTAAGAACTGTCAATGCTGGAGTCGGATATAACACAGCGTGGAGCTGGAGGAATGCAGCAGGCCAGGCAGCATCTGAAGAGCAGGAAAGCTGACGTTTTGGGTCAGGGCTCTTCTTCAGAAATAGGGGAGGGTGAAGGGAGCTCTGAAATAAATAGAGAGGAGGGGTGGGGCTGTGGAAGGTAGGTGGGATGGAGATAGGTGACTGCAGGTAGGCAGTGGTGGGGATTGGCCAGTAAGGTGGGAGGAGCAGATAGGTGGGAGAGAAGACTTGTGAAGGGTTGTGTCAGGCCAAGGAAGCAGGGATGAGAGGGTGAGTTGGTCATGTGATGAGGCCAGAGGTGGGGAGATTTTGAAACTAGTAAAGTCCACATTGAGACTAGTTGCTTGTAGGCTCCCAAGGTGGAAAATGAGGTGCTGCTCCTCCAGTTTCTGGATGGTGTCATTGTGGCACTGGAGGAGCCCCATGTTGTCTAGGGAGTGGGGGGGAGGTGCGGGTTGAAGTGTTTCATGACTGGAAGATGTTGTTTGTTGCGAACAGAGCACAGGTGCTCTACAAGGCTGTCTCTGAACCTCCGCTTGGTCTCACCAATGTAGAGGAGGCCACATCTGCAGCAGCGGATGCAGTAGACCACTTTAGCAGATGTGTAGGTGAACATCTGTCTGATGTGGAACTTTCTCTGCCTGCTTCAGGCAGTCATTTCTCATTTTGACTGCATATTTGTGATTTTGATGTGGATGTAAGTAACACAGGTCATACTTTGCACATTGAGCTGCAAGCTCAACCTTGTAATCTTGGGGGAATCCAAACCTTTAAGTTTCTGTCTTCCTTGCACTCCTTGTTGACCCCTCAGTTTAAGCTTCCACGTTCCCACCCAACTCTTTCACTGATGCTTTCATGTCCTGATATATCTCACCTGAGTCCTAGGCCTCTAGCTTAGCCATGCCAATTATTGTGATGCACAATGATCCTCTCAACGACAGGGTGATGGGGGCCACTGATGCCCCTGTCTTGCAGAAACAGTGTTCTCCAAAGTACTATCCACCCTTATATGTTGATTTATCCCCAGTCACAAATCCTGTGCCCTCTGAAATCCCGTCATGCTGCCTCCAATGCCCACAGGTGACTTCTCCAACTTCTTCAACAGTGCAATGTTCCCTGATAACCTGCTTTGACTTTCAGTGAGCAGACACCAGGACTGACCTTGGCTCAGCCCCTCCGATATTAGACTTAGACAGCAGCCCTGACTGATGAATGACTAGAGTCCTCACTCTGTGCAGCTGTCCAACTGATTTACCACTCATCCTCAGACTGGTGGGACTAGACTTGCAGGACTGACCATCCACTCTCTGGACATGAGTGATATGGAACACTTGGCACTGACTACACCTCATTGGTCACGTTCAAGCTCCCTAACTGAGATTGGACACTGCCCTTGACTGACTGCGCTCCAACTCAATAACTGACAACAGTCTCCCTTGACTTAACTGACTCCATGAAGACTTTGAGACATGGCCATTAGCCTGAAACATACATAGTGTATTTATCATATAAGCTGCTATTATGTGCTGTCGGTGTAACATTGATATAACATGGTGCCATATAGCTGCTGGAGTTTTGTTTCAAAGGTTTTATGACTGGCTTGCTATCTGAACTCGAATCAATCAAAATAACAGCTAAATGGGGAAATTTTCACAGTAATTTAGTTCACTTCAATGACACTTGTTCTGATTCCGATGATAGACAGATTTGAAAATACAGAATGAAACAAAAAATGATCTGTGGATGCTGGAGAGCTGAAACAAAAAAAAACAGAAATTGCTGAAGTGATTCAGCAAGTCTGGCAGCAACTGAGGAGAAAAAAGCAGAATGAATGTTTGGAGTGCTGTGACTCTTCATTGGACAAGACTGCAAAACATTAAGTCTGCTTTCTCTCCACAGATGCTGCCAGATCTGCTGTATTTCACTAGCAATTTCTGTTCTTGTTTCACTAATACAAAATTCAACTTTGTTGATGCAGTAAAAGTGTTAAAGGCATGCTCCTGCATATGTCAAAGCATTGCCATGCTTGAAGGGAGTGTGAGTAGAAAACAGATTGAGGCTCCCATTCTCCGAAGCACAATCCCTGTGACCACAGCTCTGACTGGAAGTGCAGGAACAAGTTGAAGTATAAAGTCTAAACATTTAAAAAAATTTATTTATGGGATATGGACATCATTTGGGGCGGCACGGTGGCTCAGTGGCTAGCACTGCTGCCTCACAGCACCAGGGACCCGGGTTCGATTCCAGCTTCGGGCGACTGTCTGTGTGGAGTTTGCACATTCTCCCGGTGTGGGTTTCCTCTGGGTGTTCCAGTTTCCTCCCACAGTCCAAAGATGTGCAGGCTAGGTGGATCGGCCATGCTAAATTGCCCGTAGTGTTCAAGGCTGTATAGGTTATAGGGGAATGGGTCTGGGTGGGATGCATCAAGGGGCGGTGTGGACTTGTTGGGCCAAAGGGCCTGTTTCCACACTGTAGGGACTCTAATCTGTAATCTAATCACTGGCTGGCCAGCATTTCTGCCAATCCCAAGATTGCCCTTGAGAAGGTGATACTGAGCTGCCTTCTTGATCCACTGCACTCCACATGCTGTAGATTGACTCATAATGCCATTAGGGAGGGAATTCCACGATTTTGACCCGATAACAGCGAATGAACGGCAATATTTCCAAGTCAGGATGGTGAGTGGGCTTGGAGGGGAACTTGGAGGTGATGGTGTTCCCATATGGCTGCTGCCCTTGTCCTTCTAGATGGAAGTGGATATGGGTTGGAAGGTGCTGTCTGAGGATCTTTGGTGAATATCTGCTGTGCATCATGTAGATAGTACACACTGCTGCTACTGAACGTCGATGGTGGAGGGAATGGATGCTTGTGGATGTAGTGCCAATCAAGCTGAAAACTGGATTATATATTTCTATGCCCTTGCAAATGTCAGATACATATTTACACTTAGCGTGTTCAAAACTGTCCAAGTCTTTGACAATGAAACAATTCACAAGTAAAAACTAGCTATCTTTTCTGTCACAAAAAAAATAGACTTAAATATTTTCACTTCTTATTACGTTTGTAATGAGTACATATTCCAAATTATACCTTCAAAAGTCATAAGAATTTTTGTGGCTGTGGAACACTTCTATTTTAAAAATATGTTATTCATAAAATCATGTATAAATGCATATAAATATTCTAAATCAGTTGTATACAGTCTTTGCAGGGAAAGAGATGAACAAAACATTGTAAGTGTGACATTTCTCAGAACTTCTCTGCAGTGCAAACAACAAAGGCATTTTTAACTTATGCGGGGAATTAATTCATTTTAAGGGATTGAGAGGGTCTGCTAGCTGTACAGGCCGTCATTATACTTTAGTAGAAAGACCTTAGATGGCAGTCTTTCCCCATTGCACCTTGACAGCAATGCCCCAGGCTTTAGGGGGTCCATTGTCCTGGGCCTTTTATTGTTACAATCTGCAACACTCCGTCAAGGTTAATTCTTTACACTAGAAGACTAGAAGTTTTGGGCACACTGAAGAGTGTCTTTCACTAAGTTATTGGTCTTCAAGGTGCAGTCACTGTTTGCTCCAGTGTGTGTTCTGGGAAGAGCTGATACACCGTAAGGTTTGGTGTCACAGAGCTGCATGGGACAAATCTTGACAGAAACCACTACAGTTAGTGTGATATACTGTATCCGCTGTTCCCGTTGTGGCCGCCTCTACATCGGGTAAACCAAGCAGAGGCTTGGGGACCGCTTTGCGGACCTATGCTCAGTTCGCAACAAACAACTACACCTCCCAGCCGCGAACCGTTTCAACTCCCCCGGCCACTCCTCGGACAGCATATCCATCCTGGGCCTCCTGCATTGCCACAATGACGCCAGAAAATTGCAGGAACAGCATCTCATATTTCGCTTGGGAACGCTGCAGCCCAAGGGTATCAATGTGGACTTCACAAGCTTCAAAATCTCCCCGCCCCCAACCACATCCTAAAACCAGTCCAGTTAGTCCCTGCCTTTCTAACCATTCCTCCCACCTCAAGCCCCACCCCCCCATCTCCTACCCACTAACCTCATCCCGCCTCCTTGACCTGTCCATCCTTCCTGGACTTACCTATCCCCTCCCTAACACCCCACCTACATTCACCTTTGCTGGCTCTAACCCCGCCTCTTTGACCTGTCTGTCTCCTCTCACCCTATCTTCTCCTTTATCCATCTTCTATCTGCCTCCCCCTGTCTCCCAATTTATTTCAGAATCCGATTCCCCTCCCCCATTTCTGAAGAAGGTTCTCGACCTGAAATGTCAAACTTTCCTGCTCCTCTGATGTTGCCTGGCCTGCTGTGTTCATCCAGCTTCATACCGTGCTATCTCAGATTCTCCAGCATCGGCAGTTCTTACTATTTCAGAAACCACTGCATCTTTCTCCAGATCTCCTTCGCAAAGGCACTTTCCAGAAGGAGGTGTGCAACAGTCAGGGAGGTGATGACCCAGTGGTATTATGACTAGGCCATAAATCTAGCGACCTTGGGAATGTTCTGGGGCTGGGCTTGAAGTCTACCATGGCAGATGGTGGAATTTGAATTTAATAAATGTCTGGAATTAAGAGTAATGATGCATTGAAACCATTGTCGGAAAAACCTGTCTGGTTTACTAATGTTATTTAGTGGTGACTTATAAACCTTTCACTCTTTGCATGTACAATAAACCTAATTCAGTACTTTTATTTATTTAGCAAATGGAACTGCCATCCTCACCTAGTCTCACCAACATGTGACTCCAAACCCACAACAATGTGGTTAAATTTAACTACCCTCTGGGCAATTGGGGATGGCAAATAAATGCTGGCTAGCAATGCCCACAACCCATGAATGAATTGAGAAAGAGTCACTTCATCAGTACAGTCGCTTTGAGGGTAGCATGTGTTGGTGCACAGAGATCGGGTGTGAATGAAGGATGTCGCATCCATCATTCACACCCGATCTCTGTGCACCAACACATGCTACCCTCAAAGCGACTGTACTGATGAAGTGACTCTTTCTTAATTCATTCATGGGTTGTTGGCATTACTAGCTACTATGTGGTGATTACATCCTGATGGACTTGTGTTCAAAGGTATTTTCTTTGCCAATATTTTCATGAAGGACAAGTGATATGGAATAATCCAACTATTTAGAGTGTTCTGAGGCACCAAGGCTAGTGCCATTCATCACAACATCGGGGACAGATGGAACCTCAGTACATAGTGACATTTGGTGTTTGCGTACTGAGGTTCCTTGCAGAGCTTGATGCAGCCACACACAAAAGTGGTCATCAGTATAAGGGTAGTGTTGGGTGTGTCTTCCCTCCCTTATCCAGAGCTGTGTGCATAGTGTCCTGATGGATACAGTCCATCTTTGGTGAAGTGCAAGATGGGTCAGGTGACTGCTAAGGTGTAGGTTCAGGGAATGAGCCAGAATTGCACCACATACAGCAACACTGACAGTGCCTCACAACTGATGACCAAATTTTTACCCGCAATGGACTGGGTGCAGTGCTCCCACAAGCATAGATTGGTGGATATGGAACTGGGTCACACTCCATTTGGTAGACAGATTACCAAATCTCAGGCAGGCCAGTCCAGCAAGGCATGGGTTCAGTTCTACGTCCTGTGGAAAATCAGTGAAATGTTCGGTTCCTGAAACTAACCCTTTTGGATGTGAGCATGTGAGCCCGATCAATTATGGTCACTTCATAAATGGTCAATGTAAAATGAGATGAAGTGCAAAGTGAAAAAAATTCTTGTGTTCACAACTGTCAGAGGGATATAATTGGCTCCTGCTAACTGCTTCTGCAAGGTGTGGAAAATATAGTTTTTGGCCTGGCCTATCAAACACCAACAAGTAGTGATGTGTGATTTCATTCTCAGAAGTGAAAGAGGAATAATAAATGATTTGAGAGAAGAATAGCAATCACCAAATATCAGGAAAGAGAGTAAAAACTGAAAGGAGTAAAAGACACTCAAAGACAAGATCACTGAGCTAGATAAAAGACACCATTAAATGAAGCAAGAAGGAACCAGGTTAAAATTAACTGGTCAGGGTTGTTTTCAGACAAATTGACATATTAACCTGAGCAGCTTGAATTATAAAATGGATAAAGTGCATGTCTAATATATTCCTCTTATATAAAATAATTCCATCAAAAGATAGTGCTCTGTGGATAAATAAAGATACCAAGCTAAAATTGAAGCTTTAAGGGAGGTTTGTGATAGAACAAAGGCCAGTAATATATTCCAAAATCATGAGGTAAATGTAAACACTTTAGCTCTTTTCTGTTCTTCCCTGAGAGTGTGACTGTATATCATTGTGGTGGATACGTTATAGTAAGTCTATCCTACTGGTAAATAGGACATGTGCTTGGATTGTAAAAAGGGAATCTGGAAATTGGTTGATGCAGTTGATTCTCAGCATAAACCTATGTTGTGCCGTTACTGATTTGTCTATGGAATAGGTGGCACAATTTGGACAACCAACCACATATTTTCATGACTTTGCAGAATTGAATGGGTTGAGATTGATTTAGTTAATAATAGTACAAATATGAGTCCTTCTCGAGCACAGAATTACATATCTGTGACCTCCATAGATCCCACATCCCTTACTTCTGAAGCATCTTTATGAGAAGATTCCACATCTGGTTCAATGTTGTCAATAAGAGGTCACATGAGCTACAACATGAGGCATAATTTAAAATGAGGTATTAACATTGGGGAAGCTACAAAACAGGGCAACAGCCAGTGGACTAGAGAGAGATTCTTTGGTTCCAGCATGTTCAGTTAAGAATGATGGTAGCCTACAGGAAGAGGAGGACATTTGAAGATTTTTCAGTCCTGAATAAATGACCTTTGAGGTTTTGAGATGTAATGGGTGGTGTCCCTGCCTCTGAGCTTGAAGCTCCAGGTACAAGCTCTAATCAGGATTTGATGATCACAAAGTTAGATGATATCTAACTTAGTTCAAGGCAATCTGAAGAAGACAATGAGTCTATCTCTTTCAAAGGCCTCCATTGTCATAGCTACTGTGTCTAATCTAATCAATTGGTTTTACTCACTAGAAGAACTGCAGATGGACACAGCAAAGACTACGAGAGCTGACAAAAATGCTGAAGACCTGTTCAATTGAGATAACTCCCCTCTATGCAAATTGTTCTGGTATGCATAACACACTTACATCAAAATGACAATGCAGTAGTATGTTCAGCACATTCACAATTCAGAAGTAGATAATTCTTCCAGTCCTCACTAAAGTGAAGGTTACTATCCTTTGATATGAGGGCAGTATTCGACCATGCATGGCACACTGTCGTAAAACTGAGACCAGTACAGGTCAAGGGGAATACAGTCCATAGTTTGGAATCATTTCTGGCACAAAAGAAGACGGTTGAATCTGTTAGAAATCTTGTACTACAGCTCGAGAACATTGCTGCAGTAAATTCTTGGGAAGTGTCTTCAGTAGAATCATCATCTTCTGAGGTTCTGTTCACGTGGGACAAAGTATAGTTTAATGTGCTTATGCCTTTTAATAAAAGGCCTTGGACTTATTCTCTATGGGTTAGCATGTCTGATACCAACTGAACAGCTTTTAATATCCTGTAATTGTAGCATGATAAAAGTGGTTGGAGCAGATCAATGTGTCTCACAGGAAGAAGGCAAGTCAATTCAATTGTAAACATCCTGTAGGGCTGCTTACAATGCATATTTGTTGGCAAGTTTAACTGAGCAAACCTTTTTTTGAAACCTGAGACTATCATATCTTGGGTTATGATAAATAGCTATTTATTATTCCCTTTTTTTAGAATGTTTTCAAACCACTTGTTTTAACTGTGTGACAACAAGAAACTGGCTAATCCCAGGCAGTGGAAATGTATCAGACAACTCCATGATTGTATTTTTATCCCATAGAAAGTGAAACATACACCATGTCTCAAACTCTAATTATGAAGGAGCGACTTCTGTGTTACTTTGATACTAAGGAGGTAAATGATGTAGGCAATAACTGTAAATATATTGTCTGTACAAAGTTGCGTTTATTCGCCTCACTTAAATCATCCTTTCCTTATGGCATCTGTGTATAGTATATATTCCTACATAGGAATTAGGAGCAGAAGTAGGCCATCTGCCCTTCAGGCCTGGTCCACCATTAAATAATATCATGGCTGATCTATTTGTGTTTCAAATTCCACATTCCCATTTATCTCTGATAAAATTTCATTCCCTTATCGAACTTGAATCTATTTACCATCATCTTAAAATATTCACAGATCATGCTGCTGTTCTCTTCTAAGGTATGGAGTTCCAAAGTCACACAACCCAGGGGGTGAAAACATTTCCACTCTCCTCTGTCCTAAAAAAGGCTACTCCTAAATTTAAGACAGTCCTGGTTCTGGACTGTCCCACACGAATAAACACTGTTTCCATGTCCACATTGTCAAGACAATTCAGGATTTTATACACCTCAACCCAACCACCACTCACACTCCTAAACTTTAGCCTAAAAAAGCCCAGTCTGCCAAAGCATTCCTCATAAGACAACCTGCTCATCCGAGGCATCAATCTAGTAAACCCACTCTGAACATCCTCAAGATGTCGTCTTCCGATTGAACTGTACAACTCAAGTATCACATTTTGCTTTTATGTTCTGTTCCTTTCGTTATAGAGAACAGCACCCCATTAGCCTTTGAAATCACTTGCTGTGCTTGCATAGTAATTTTTAGTGACTCAAGCATTAGAACCTCTGGAGTCATTCACTATTTAGAAAATGCATTGGGATGTTTTCAGGACTAAAATATAATCTAAATTCAAAGTACAATGTAATCTTTGTTGTTATACGGATAAGTGATAGAAATATTGATGGTATGCAAGTCAGTTTTTTAAAAGTCTGAGTTACAGTCTGATAGAATACAAATAGTTGATTGATTAATTTTATCTATTGTCATATGTACCAAAATAGAGTGAAAAGCTTTGTTTATGAGCCGTACAAGCAGATCATGGTAAGGAAAGAATTTACAGGTCAGAAAGAGTTAGACAGAGACATACAAGTTACACATGGCGTGTGTACCAGACGAGATCAATGTTAGCAAGATCAGCATTATTTGAGGCCACAGTCCATTCAACAGTCTGATAGTAGCCAAGAAGAATCTGTTCCTGAACCCACTTGTACATGTGTTCAGGCTTTTGTATCTTCTGCCTGATGGAGGAGGTTGTAGGATGTCATTATCGGGTGCGATGGGTCTTTGAGGATGTTGGCAGCCTTTCCGTGGCAGCGAGTCATGTAAATGAAGTCCATGAACGGACGGTTGGCTTCCGTGATGGCCTGGCCTGTGCACGCCACCTTCTGTACTTTCTTACAGTCCCGGGCAGAGCAGTTGCCGTACCAGGCCATTATTCATCCAGAATAATGGCCTTTCAATGGTGCATCTGTAGAAGTTGGTGAGGGACCTCATCGACATCAAATTTCCTGAGCTGTGTGAGGAACTAGAAACATTGTGCCTTCTTGACTGTCACATTTACATGTGAAGTCCAGGTCAGATTGTTGGTTATCGTCACTCCTCAGACCTTGACACTGTCAATCCTCCCAACCTCAGTTCCGGTGATTTAGATGGGTTTCTGTTCTTCTCCTATCTTTCTGAAGTCAATGATCAATTCTTTAGTTTTGCTGACATTGAGAGAGAAGTTGTTCTCATTGCACCACGACACCAAGCCCTCTTTCTCCCTTCTGTATTTTGACTCTTCATTGTTAGATATCTGTCCCACTACTGCGGTGTCACCAATGAGCTTGTAGATGGCGTTCGTTTGGAATTTGGTAACACAATTGTAGGGGTACAGGGAGTACAGGAGGGGGCTGAGGACATATCCGTAAGGGCTCCAGTGTTGAGTGTTATTGTGGAGGAGGTGCAGTTACCTATCCTCACTGATTGTGGCCTATGGGTCAGAAAGCTGAGGATCCAGTTGCAGAGGGCGGAGCTGAGACCAAGGTCACACAGTTTCGATATCAGTCTGTAGGGGATTATGTTGTTGAAGGTGGAACTGTAGTCAACGAGTAGGAGTCTGACACAGGTGTCTTGGTTGTCCAGATATTTCAGGGATGAGTGCGGGGCTAGGGATTTGACATCTGCTGGGAACCTGTTGAGTCGGTGAGCAAATTGTAGGTGATCGAAACGGTCTGGGAGACTGGAGTTGTTGTGGGCTGTGACCAGCCTCTTGAGGCACTTCAAGTATTAAAGTCAGAGCTATTGGGTGGTACTCATTAAGGCACATTGTATGTGCTTTCCTAGGTATGGGAACTATGGTGGTTTTCTTGAAGCAGGTGGGGACTTTTGCTTGTAGGTCAGAGAGGTTGAAGATGTACCACCTACTGCCAATGCTGAAATGCATACATGGAAATGACAATACAAGGACAGGGGTTATCTATTCTGTCCCTAGGTCTTTCTACATTTAGCTAAGTTATTAACTGCAAAGTAGCTGGATGTGTGACCCAATTAATAAGAATACCAAAACATCCAGGATCTTGACGAACAACAGGATAAACAGACTGTTTCCATAGCTAATTAGATTAAAAGATTAAGCAATAAACAGACTTAAAAAGGTAATTTGGAGTTGTCACTTCACTATCAAATCAGATACGTAAAGAGCGATAAAAGAGAGAAAATGAAGAGACAAACAAAGATGACATTTTTGTCATCTCCTAAAATAAATAGAAAATGAAGCAACACATCTATAACTTTTTACTTTTTGGGAAAGAGAAGTTGGTTGGCAGTTAATGACAACTGACACATTGCTTAAAAGGTATTTAAATAACTAACTATGTGATGTAACTCTAAGTGGTGATTTTACTGGGTAATTATATGCAAGTACACCAATTTTATTAAAGTCGTGGAAATGTTAATTGCAGGGTGTAGTCGATAGTATGTTGCATTTCAGGGTGAATGAACTGACCTTAAGCACTCATGTGAGATGCTTAATCTTTTTATTAATGCACTGCATCCAGATCCTTTGGAGATGTTACTATCTGGCTGGCATTTATTGCCCATCCCTAGTTGCCCTTGAGAAGGTGGCAGTGATCTGCCTCTTTAACCACTGTAGTGTGTAGTCTGGATGTCCATCAGTCCAGAGTAATGAGGACAAACTTTAAATGATGCCAACCTGGGCTCCCTGCATAGATGTACAACCATCCAGCAGCACATTTAGCAGTGGGCTACATGCCACTACAGTTAAATTATTTAATTCAGCAGGAAGGATTAAGTTGTCTGCTACCTACACAGGTGTATCCCGCACTACTTTCCCTGCACTCGCTTCCCAACAGTTCAATTTTGCATCCAGATTATGGTAAATGTACCATTTATTGCCCATGGTAGGGAATGTCAGCCTATGAAATTGATTGGGGTCCTAGTTAAATCCATAATTTTACTGTGCCATATAATTAGATAGGTCATCACCATTTTCTCCAGGAAAATTAGGCCATTGATGGTCACATCTTATGAACAAATATAAACAGAAAATAATTATCCCTTCAGGAGAAGAGGAAAAATAAGTTATGGCAAAATTGATAGGACAGATTTTAGTGAAAATGTAACAACTTCTGAACTCTGCTGTTACAAACGCAACAACTAGACAGCAGCTTTTTCCAAAGAAGAGATACCTGAAGAGTTGCAAATTGGAACAAGTTGTTGGTCTCTGCAATTTCTCCTACAGGCTGCAAGCTAACAGGTAGAAACTACAGCATTCATGATCGGGAGCAAATGCTCTGAGTGGGACCCTTGAAGTGAGAATCAAGGAGGTCATTGACTCTGTGCAATACCACACATTAACACTTCACCAATTTTAAAGGATACTACAAACCACCAAACTGTTCAATTCATTTAGCAGTAGCCAGAATAAATCAATCAGTAGCAAACTTGACAGTGGATGAAATTGCATTTCAGCAGTGATAGCATGGGAGCGCATGTTCAACTATCATAAGAGGTCAGAAAGAGTTGTTATCTGGAGCTTCAAATGGGAATGGAATTGCCACAGAATAACATGCTGAGCGATATCACAATTTGCCTACTCTGCATACTTGCACTGCATGCTTCTATCCTGGCCCTATAGACCCAAAAATGGCATTGAACAAGTGTTGCATGGGTGTGAAGCAGAGATTATTTTGGATGTGAAACAACATATGGATGTCACAGAGCCAAATTTTGCAGCCAATCTTTAGCAGTTACTCAATGGATAATTTACTCACTTTATTTGACAAGTTGCTCATTATGCCATCATATTTTGTTTCAATTTGTGGGCATAATGATGAAGCTAACAGATTAAAATGGCTAATATTTGATTTAGAATTAAAGAATAATATGAGTAACACAAATCCATAACTAAATCAACAATATCAATCGCAATATACACCGAGAAAATCCACGATTGATCATTTACACACCAGGAGAGTGTTCGTGATTGAATAAAAATCATGGGGGGTAAAGGCAAGATGAACAACAGGTGTCTTTTCCCTAGGGTGCGGGGGTTTCAAGACGAGGGGACATATTTTTATGGGGAGAGGCGAACAATTTAAAAAATACATGAGGGTAACTTTTTTTTACAAAGAGAGCGGTTCGTGTGTGGAATAAACTTCCAGAGGAAATGATGGATGCGGGTTAGTTACAATATTTAAAATACATTTTGATAAGTGCATAAGTAAGAAATGTTTAGAGGGATATTGGCCAAGCGCAGGCAGGTGGGACTAGTTTAGTTTGGGATTATGGATGGCATGGGCTGGTGGACTAAACAGTCTGTTTCTGTGCTGTAAAGCTCTATAAAAATACTCTGTAAATGCAACGCATAAATTTCTTGATAAAAACCAAAAGAACTGCAGATGCTGTAAATCAGAAACAAAAATAGAGATTGCTGGAAAAGCTCTGCAGGTCTGGCGGCATCTGTGGAGAGAAATTAAAGTTAACGTTACAGATGGAGTAACCCTTCCTCAGAACTGCTGCCAGGCCGATCAAGCTTTTCCTGCAATCTCTATTTTTGTTGCTTAAATTTCTTGATTTTGGTACTTCAAATTCAGTCTTGTAAATCGTCTCACAAAACTTTATGTATCAACCGATTGCTGTATCATATTCCTCATCAGAAATGAAATATAAGCTGTTGCTTGTGTGATTTCAGAAGAACTCATTGTGCTATTTCAAATGCCTATTTTCCACCCTATCGGTGACAAAAACAAACGCTTCTGCTAAGTCCTTTGGTGTTAAATTTCTTCGAGACAGAAAAATACTTCAGACAGAAGAGTTAACAAAAGATGATTGAATGGCATCATGGAATATTGAATTCCATTAAAAAAAAACGTTTTGCAGACATACAAATCTAGACAATAGAATAACCTAATTCTTTCACATCAAAGGAACCATCGCTGTTAACTAAGAATGAAATAAACAACTTCCATCTTGTATGTAAATGAAACAAGTAATTCAAACCTGGCTATGTGTAGCTTGATTTCATGCATTCTTATTACCTTTGCATAAGTGCCCAAGTAGCCAATCTTACCATTCTAAACCCTGAGGAGATCATTTTAAGCTAATTCAGTTTGCAGGCAACCCATGGGATCAGATTTAGCACTGATTTTACATCCTACCCAATTTGAAGTCAATGGAAGTTAATATTGAGTGAGTTGTGGAAATGAGTTATACCTGATATTATGGATTTCCTTTCCAGTGATTTAGGTTATAACTCCCCTCAGAGGATGAGCAGACCATTTTACCGTAGACAACACCTAAGGGGAAATCTTCTGTCAGAAGGAAACCAGCTGGAATCATGAACTACAATTAGGAATGTAAATCTTTGCAGAACATTTTCTGCTGTGATGTCCCATTATGACCATTTACCTCCACAGGCCAGGAGCTACATTTAGGGATCCTCTTCCCCAGATTTTACAGCTCAATATTGTTGTATACAGCAATCATTACCTGAAAGCTTTGACTGGTATTGTAAGGTAAGTTCCACTCAGTGGATATGAAGGACTTTAGTGGGAGGAGATAACTGGGGTTTTATAATAGGTTATAAGTTGCGCGTCCGAGAATGTTTCTGCTGAAGATGTTGTATGGGCTTACTTCTGTCTACAGTCTCAAGATTTAGACTGATGGCCAGAAGAATGAATCTCTATGAGGCATTCCAAAATGGTTCAGGTGGACATGACCACAACAATACAGTCAGAAATATATTAGGTTGCACTTTTGTTCACAGTGGTATTGAAGAAGTTAAATTCATAATGGATTTTAATACTGTGGAATACAGCATTTTCAATATTTCATTTACTCAGGAGAATAACGTTGTCAAAGATTGTTGGTTTATTTCATAATCTCTTGCTCATTGCCATTAATTTGAGGTAGTACAGTTACAATATTGGCAACTACCTGACAATGTCAGAAATTACCTAGAAATGTCCTGTGCACCAAAAAACCAGGGTAAATTCAACCTGACTGAAAACCGCCCCATCAGTTTACTCTCGATCATCAGTAAAGTACGGAAAGTACATCAACTGTGCTATCAAGCATCAATTACTCAGCAATAACCAGCCCATAGAATCACTACAGTGAGGGAAAAGGCCATTCAGCCCATCGAGTCCACACCTACCCCCGAAGCGAACCCACCCAGACCGAGGATACCCACCCTATCCCCTAACCCTACGTTTCCCATGGCTAATCAACCTAGCTTGCACATCCCTGAACACTGTATGGCAATTTAGCATGGCCAATTCACCTAACCTGCACATCTTCGGCCTGTTGGAGGAAACTGGACCACTCAAAGGAAACCCACACAGACAACAGGAGAATGTGCAAAAGCCACACAGACAATCACCCAAGATTAGAATCAAACTTAGGTCCTTGGCGCTGTGAGGCAGCAGTGCTAACCACTGAGCCACCCATGCTGTATGGTACCCAGTCTGGGCTCCACCGGACCACTCAGCTTCTGACCTCATTACAACCTTGGTTCAAACATGGAAAAAAGAGCTGAATTCCAAAGGTGAGGTGAGAGTGACATCCCTTGACACAAAGTCTTCATTCAACCTAGCCCAAGCAAAACTGGAATCAATGGGTATCAGCAGCAAACCGTCCACTGGTTGAAGTCATATCTGGCACATAGGAATATGATTGTGGTTCTTGAAGCCCAGTCATTTCAGCTCCAGGCCATCTCTGCAGGAGCTCCTCAGGATCATGAGTGATGTCCAACCATCTTCCTGCTGTCAGGGGGAGCAGATATCGTCAGAGAGGTGATGTTCTGAAATCCTCACCTCCATCATTGTGGGTTTGTGTGGCTGCAGGAAGGGAGGGCCGTGGGGGTGACCTGAGACCTAAAGCAATAACTATTGCTGTAAGAGGGTATCTTTATGATGCTGAGATATTTATTTTGAGCAAAGTAGTGAGAACTTTTGCATCCATTTAGCAGTGGTGTACCAGACCTGAAAGCGCTTGATGCTGATAATGGATGCCCTTAATGGAAAACATGCCATTTCCCAGAACTTACATCCATCATCTTGACAAACACAAAATTAAGTGGTCCAGACAACAGCAACAGAAGCAATACCAGTATTTAAGTCACCAATTCCTGATGATTGCAGATATACTTTTGTTAGTCTGTTAATAAAACAAGTTGACAGATATCATATATTACAATGGTTTAACTTGGAAATGGTTCTGTTTCTTTCAGCTAAAGTGTTGTTGACTTAATCTAATAAATGCTAATGTCACTTTTCACAAACTGTTCTAATGCACCATTTATACTTGTGTGTAGAGTGATTTGACTGCAGGCAGTATTTGTTATAATCACTGAGAGCTGCTCTAGTTACACTGTTCATCTAGCAAACCACAAAATTACTTTTTGGGTAATGGGCTGAATGGGCCTTTATAATTTTGAGAGGTTACAACAGGTGAAATACTTTGTCAGAGTGTCTTCAGGTTTTGGATTGATTCCAAAAGGCTGTTTATTCTGGATTTTCTTATCAGTGTCGATATGGAGGTTAACTTTTATATCCTGGCGTGGGGTTACTCCACAACTAATTTAAGAAAAATCTCTCGTGTAGGTAATTAACTAGATACATTTTGGGACTGGCTTTGATCACTGATCTGCACGGAATTGGCTGATCCCAGTGAATGTTGCAGTTTGATTCCACACCCCTGTTATAGGAAGGGGAATAACCAGCTCCTCATCACCATCATAAGGGTAAGATTTCCAAGGGCTGTTATGTTGTTAGCATTGTTGTTAACAGAGCATGAAGATTTCTTAGGCAGGATGTTTGCCATAAACCTTTTTGAAGAGACGGAAGATGTGTTTGACAAGACTTCTCCTTGGTCTACTGGTTGCCCCATTCCAGACCTTGTTGAAGGAGGTACTCAATGGTTTAACCAGGTATTCTGCATTTACTGTGGTACAACAGATTCACCATATCCCTCCAAGCTGTGGTACTGGGTGATGTCTTTTTGAGCGCTCCCCCTGGTTTTGTCACTAAAATCTAGAAGATACTTGTTCACTTCTTCTGGGACAAGAAGATGTACTGGGTCATAGTAGGGGTTCTGAGTTGATAAGGGTGGTCAGTTGATAGTTTATCTCCACTATTGACTTTAGACCCTACTGCAACACCTTTACATTGAGCCTCCTCCCAGATGGTGCACTGTTATATTTCTTCCACCAGGTGCATGACCTCAAAACTTGACATGCAGCCCTTGTTCATAGACCACAAGGATCTTCAGGTGTCCCTCGGGATGCAGTCTGTCTTTTACCAGGACCTGATCAATGTCTGAAACATGGTCAACTTGTGTCGCGTCTTCCTGCTGTCAGGGGTAACGGCTATAGTCAGAGACGACTCTCTGATGAAGGGTCTAGGCCCGAAACGTCAGCTTTTGTGCTCCTGGGGTGCTGCTTGGCCTGCTGTGTTCATCCAGCTTCACGCTTTGTTGTCTTGGATTCTCCAGCACCTGCAGTTCCCATTATCTCTTATAGTCAGAGACGTGCGGCTCAGAAATCCTAACCTCCATCATCATGCGTTTGAGTGACTGGAAGACGACAGGGCCGTAGGGGGCGATAATTGGGGCCGTCCTGGGTGGCAGAGGCCTGGGGTCGAGGTTGCCACAGGAACTGGTAAACAGGGCGGCAGTGGATGGCCAGCTTGCAGCCGATGCCATCCATCCCATAAAAGCAGCAGGTAATCGGACCCAAAGTCACGCACTAGTTGGAGAACACTTGGCTGTGGAATCCCGTCTGCATGTACCCCCCTGCTCAGCCGGAATTTCACATCGGCCTGAAGGTCATGAACCTCCCTCAGGAGCCCACACCCCACAATCTGAGCAACCTCATGGGAATACTCAATGTGTCCTTCTGTTGGCACAGAGGTGCATTTTGAACAGGTTGATGCTGCACACAAACCACTTTGACTCTCTCATCTGCTGCCTGGATACTCCTTGGCATGGTTTTCTATCACCAAGTGCTGGTGGGGGAGGGGGTGGGCTCTCTACGTGGGAGTCCTCCCACCTTTTGGTGGAGGGTGTTGCATGCAGCAGTCCCAAGCAACTGCACTTTGTGGCGGTTCACATACTCCAAGGCCAAGTGTTTAATTTCTGGCGCTGTGGAGTCCATGGATCAGGTATATATTGGTTGTGGTGATTGCACTCCCTTTTAGTTGCTTGAAAAATCTTTTGTTGTGCTTTTGGTTGCACTTCAGCCCCATGTTCCTCAGCTTCAGGTATCTGGGACAGAGGGGTGTGGGCAAATCAGAAGACCTTCCTTGTGGGCCTATTGCTGGGCTAGACAGAAACCTGTAGAGGGTTAATTGCTGCCCCCTCTTCTGCAGCTAAATTATTGTGTCCTTAGAGATGAAGCACACAATTATAACCATTGCTCTCGATGCGTTTGGAGAGAGGTAGATACTGCAGAGAGTACAGTGCTTTATATCCCCACCCACCTCCATTTTGATTCAGCCCCCTCGCTACCTTTCCCTCACCTTTGCTGTTTGCTGGCCCTTAATGGGCTTTGCAAGTAAACTATTTAGTTGGAAACACAGGGCAATTTATTGGTGGTGATTAATTGCTGCAAAAATGCCATTTTGGGTGAAGGGAATGAAACATACGTTCGGTTTTGTGTAAGAGAACTTCTGGATGCAAAAAAAAATGGGTCCATGATCTTTACAGCCAGCCAAAAATGAAATGATGGTTGGCATAGTTAAACTGTAGATCCTGGAAGTGTTGAGGGATCGTGGTGTTGGATGATGAAGACATAAATTAAAGATTTGTGTGGGAACACATGGAAGCACAAAGTAATGGGGTTGACAGTGCAAGAAAAGAAGGAATATAAGCTTTTTTGTGATGTGGTGGGGTGGGAGGTGGGTTCACTTAGATTACCAGTCTGAGCTTGAAACTCACTCTGTGAAAGCACAATCTTTGTTAACTTTCAATCTCATCTGAATGACATATGTGCAATAGAAATGGAAAATGGCAGCCATCACACCCAAAGAAAGTGGAATAGTGTTTTTTTTCTATCTCAGAGCATAGGCAGTTTGGGGCTCTTCATGGGGCAATTATATTAATCAGGCACTTACATAGCATAGGTGAAAAATATCTGTAATCATGAATCCTGAATGTGAAACACACGCAGGAACCAACCAAATGGAATACAAATCCTGATGCCAAGCACTCTTGACTATCAAATCCTATGTATGCCTAGAATGTGGAAGCAAGCCATTTGGTCCATTGGGTCCACACCCAACCCTCTGAAGATCCTCCAACATTATCACTGCAACCCTGAGTTTCCCATGGCTGATCCACTTGCTCTGCACATCCCTGGACACTATGGGCAATTTAGCATGGCCAGTCACCTAACTGGAATACCTTTGGACTATGGGAGGAAACTGTGGGTGCATCTGAAAGAAACCCATGCAGACACAGGGAGAATGTACCAACCCCACACACAGTTGCCCAAGAGTGGAATTGAACCCAGGTTCCTGGCAGAGGAGCTAACCACTGAGCTACTGTTATGCCCAGTCATTAGTTCTTTTCAGTTGATCTCTGTGAGGCAGAAGTAACTTAGGTGTATCAACTGTGGACAACAATTCACCAGAACAATCTAAGGTTTCATAAGCTCACAATTCCAGTCTAGATGACTCTTCATCAGAGCTGATGTGAAGTGTGGAGGGGACAGCATTTATGAATAGTCAGTTGGGACAGGGGTGGAGTGCTGGGGGAGAAAGGATGTTGATAGTTCAGATTAAGTGATTGGAATGTGCGAATGACAGAAAAATATGCTGCACAAGAGTGTTGAGCTGACTTCCTCTTGCTGTGAGTTGTAAATATTTGCCAGCATGCAACACTGCCACTATTGGATGATACGGAGGTTGGGGGTGGAGAAACAAGGTTTCATGAATCCTGCTGTATTCCTAATCTCACACCCTATTCACACAACATGGTTTGTGATGCATATATCAGAATAATGGCAACTATGTCAAAGGTCTACGTACATTTGAACAATATCCTCCTTTTTACATTACCCTGTGAACGATATGAGAACTGGTGAAGGGGTAAGTGATGTACATAAACAACAAATAGCTGAAATAAAGAGGAAAGCGTCTGTATAGAAAGGAGCAGGGATAGAACATGCTGAATCTGTACAACCAATCCAATTATGTTTTAAGGGCTGACATGATGGTTGTCTGCAGTAGTAAAAGTTCAAATGATTTATAATTCCTGAGGTCTGGTTACCTTGATTCTAAGGCTGTAATGTGATTCATATGATGTAACTGTGCTAGTGTTAAAGGAACTGAATGGACAAAAACCTGTGAGAAGACACGAGATAAGATTAAATATTAAATTGATAAGGTCACAGTGCCAGGGACCTGGGTTCGATTCCAGCCTCGGGTGATTGTGTGGAGTTGACACATTCTCCCAGTGTCTGCGTGAGTTCACTCCAGGTGGTCCAGTTTCCTCCTAGAGTCCAAAGATGTGCAGGTTAGGTGGATTAGCCATGCAAAATTGCCCATTGCATCCAGGGATGTGCAGCTAGGGAGCTTAGCTGTGGGAAATGCCGGATTACAGGGATAGGCTAGAGGGGTAGGTGGGATGCTTTTTGAAGGGTCAGTGTGGAACTGATGGAAACAAAGAAACCTACAGCACAGGAACAGGCCCTTCGGCCCTCCAAGCCTGCGCCGATCAAGATACACTGACTAACCTGTCATCTATTTTCTAACGGTCTGTGTCCATTTGCTCCCTGCCCATCCACGTACCTGTCCAAATATATCTTAAAATATGCTAACGTGTCTGCGTCTACCACCTCCGCTGGCAACGTGTTCCAGGTGCCCACCACCCTCTGCCTAAAGAACTTTCCACGCATATCTCCCTTAAACTTTCCTCCTCTCACTTTGAACTCATGACCCCTAGTAATTCAGTCCCCCACTCTGGGAAAAAGCTTTTTGCTATCCACCCTGTTTATACCCCTCATGATTTTGTAGGCCTCAATCAAGTCCCCCCTCAATCTCCGTCTTTCTAATGAAAATAATCCTAATCTATTCAATCTCTCTTCATAGCTAGCACCCTCCATACCAGGCAACATCCCGGTGAACCTCCTCTGCACCCTCTCCAAAGCATCCACATACTTTTGGTAATGTGGCGACCAGAACCATACACAGTATTCCAAATGTGGCCGAACCAAAGTCCTACACAACTGCAACATGACCTGCCAACTCTTGTACTCAATACCCCGCCCAATGAAGGAAAAGCATGCCATATGCCTTCTTGACCACCCTATTGACCTGCGTTGTCACCTTCAGGGAACAATGGACCTGAACTCCCAGATCTCTCTGTTCATCAATTTCCCCAGGACTTTTCCATTTACAGTATAGTTCACCCTTGAACTTGATCTTCCAAAAATGGAGCAAATGGCCTGCTTCCACACTGTAGGGATTCTACAATTCTAAGTTTACACGATTTATCGTGGGAGCTGCACTGTTGCCTATATCCTTGAGAAGTTTCATGTTCCTGCTTCTCTTCAAGGGCAAGTTGCCTCGCAGAGATGGTTACAGGGGGACAAATTCCATCTTCTCCAACCATGACTAACGATTCAGTTCTGCAACCGACACAGAGGGGCTGTGTGTAATTGCAGTGCAGCCCAATCTTCCAGCAGGGCCATTTTGGAGCAAATGAAGAACCTCCTGAAAATGAGGTTCCCAGGCTTGGATTGATGTAAGGGGGCCCAAGCAGTACGTTCCAGACAAAGTGTGCTGCATTCTGTGCTCTGCACAACTGGAGCAGGCAAAGAGGGGACAGGAGAGACCATAAACAGTTGGGACAGGGTCAGCAGGCTTCTATGAAGGAAGATAAGGATAGTGAGCAGGGGAACATCACCTTCACCATGACAAAGTGCGACATGCCAGCCAGGACTTCATGTACTTCCAATAGCTCTGGGAATGGGTGAAATATCATTTGTTGACTGTAAATTTGTTGCTACTTGAAAGGCATGGAGGCCCTGCTTAATTCCCTGAAATAAGATTTGTTTGTTTTTTTTCCCTAAAATGAGATGTTCTCATGTTGAACAATGACCAGATATTGTCCTATGCTGGATGTTAGGGAAAGAACAACACTCCCTTGGAAAGGGTTCTAACATAGAATGGCTAGCCTGAGAAACCTCATTTGTATAGCTGCAGTTATAAAAGCTCTGGTGTGTGATGATATAAAATAACAATATATTTATGAAACTGATCTTCTATTTATGGTGAAGAATCACCTGTGCCACCTTTGTGCTCTCTAAAGCTGTTCTTTTTGTTTCTCTCCCACAACATGACTGTTGTGCCCGAAGTGCTGGTCTCCCTTTGATTAAAAAAATACTGTGTGCAGTAAGAGCACAGTTTACCAGCGACATGAAAAGAGGCAGCCAACTTAATGCACTCCCACATGACAAATCCACATTTGAACTCTTGTTCAACAAGGAGATCCCATTTCAGGAATTGTGTATGACCACTGTCCTGCACAGTCTTGCAACATTCATTGTATTTAAGCTGAACAACAGACCTTTCTTGAAGCTGAGCTTGGTATTAGGGTAACAGTGAATAAGTGATTAGACAGTTTCAGATATCTTTTTGCTGTTATATGCCTTTAGGTGAGATCCACTCCTCCAGACAGCCAACAATCTAGAATCTGAGGGAGAGAGAGAGAGAGAGAGAGAGAAAAGGCAAAAGCGATGGCAGGAACAGGCTGCAAGTTGGTAACAGTAGGCAGCCCAGGCCAGATGCAGGAGTGAGTTTGAGCCCAAAGTGAGGGAGGTTGAGCCCTTGTGAAAAGTGCACACCCAGCATGGCCAGGTGCTTATGGACTGTGGTGTTGAACAGTTAACTGTGTTTCTTTGTTTATCCACATTTTAGCATGAAGGACTATAACATTTAACTTGTTAAACTCTGTTTTCCTTATTGTTCTGCTATATTCCTGAGATTCTGTACCTAGATACCTTTGCACCTAAGGTGTGCCATAAGCAGCGATGTGTAAAAACTTTTCACTGAACTCACGTGAATACATGTAACAATAAAACACAATTTCAAACTGAATCTGATAATGCAGGCCTGATAATGTCACACAATGGAGCCATCATTGCTATTTTCAAGTGCGCAATGATATTTGTCAGATCAGATAATATGGGAACATAATGAAATGCAAATCATTTCAGTTCACAAACTTTTATGCAAAGAATCCTGATCCTTGCACAGAAACCATATGTTGGGCTTTGCACTCGAGAAACCCTGGCAAAAAACTAGTGAAAGCACTCTCCTCCATCAACTAGTGTTTCTTTTTCAGGGGATACTTCATTCAGGCCTGAGTTTCCATGAAAGAAAAGGTTAGTGTTATTTACAGATAAACGTGCACATTGCATACTTCCTGATAATCTGGTTACCAAATTTCTCTCTGAGGAATTGACTCCAAATCTTACATTATATCAGCGACTATATTTTAGATGTGCGTTAGTGACTGTCCTGAAATCATGAAAGGCATCATACAAATACAAGTCCGTTTTTACTTTTGATGTGACCCTCCTGCACTGGCCTGTCATGATCCAAAAATATACAAATGCTGAAAAGCTTCTCTTGAATGTACAGAAGTCCTTGATCCAAGCGACAGCAGATGGTTCAGTTCTGTGATAAACCTGTCTTGAGAATTTAAAACAAGTGATGATGGGTCTTCTCTGCAACATACCCCCTGACAAGTCCAAGAATAGTCCGTGGGATGTTAAACTAAATAATTTCCTTGCTGCCCTCTCAGGTGGGGCCTAAAGATCTCATGGCACTGTTTCATTAAAAAAAACACAATAGTAATATGCAGGTTTTTTGTTGATAAATAACCAAGAATTTCTCCTTAGTTTCAATGTTCCATTGCTTTCAGAGCCCTTAAAGCAGTAACTGTTTATGTGGCACAACTTGAATGCCAGCAACACCCTTCATAATAATGAAAAACATCAATGGGATCAAAAGCAAAATGATTTTAAAGTAAATGATGCATTGAGCTAATTAGAAACATAGGAATAATTGCAGGAATAAAACAATTTTTAAAAATATCTTCAAGGGAAACCTTTCGGACATGTACACGTCCATGTGCCTGGACTCTCCTTGGCCCATTGTATGTATGCAGGCTTGAGGTGTGAATAGAGCCTTACCTGAAGCATGGTGTCAATGTTAATTGGCAGCAGGTATGTTTTTGTAGCATAGAATAAAATACTGTTCAAAAAAAATTGATGGTCACAGCATAAGTCTGCTTGGTTTGCACCTAGTGTCTACTCCATGTATCAACCAGTGCCATTAGCAGAATCTTACAAGTAATTTTGACCTGAGTATTCTTCTTGGAACAGGACCATGAGGTTTCTGTGGACAATTGAGCTTCTTCTTGATTTTTCTCCACAATGGTAGCTCCAACCTACAGGCCCATAACCTCCAGGTAGGGCAAAAAGGCAAGGCCTCGATTGACCTGTGACTCTGATCTATACTGACTGTCTTGAAGCAACCAGCCCCTGAAAGAGTTCTGATGACCTGAGGGTGTAGTGGAGCCAGTCTCAATTGTGGGTTAAGGGGATTGGATGATTATCTGAACAGAAAATATGACCACGGCCATCGTGAAGAGGCAGAGAAGTGGGGCTGGCTGAACTGTTTTTGCAAACACTGACATGATTGGCTGAATGGCCTTCCTCTTGTTCGAGAATAAAGGTAAATGAGTTTTGAAATGAGTCAGCTATTCAGGGGGTTAAATCGTTAGTCTTGGCCTTCATAATACGGAAAAGCAGACAGCGTCTTTATTTGGGGCAACTGTGTTTCGCAACTCTGCCTGAGCGATGAGAAATTAAATTATTATTTTATTAAATTCTGTGCATCCAAAATGTTGGAGCGGGGGATGTCAGTTACAGCGGACCGAACAAGAAATTGGCTTAAAAGCACGTCACTGGCCAATGTAAGCCGAGACATCGCTGTTATTTTGCCGACTGCGAGCTCAGCAGTTCAGCCGCTCTGTGTTGGTGAGCCTTATTCTCAGAGCTGGGATTTCAGCTGACTGCATGTTAACAGGAGCACTCTCTTCTGTTTTGATGTTTTGGTGGTTTCGTGATTGGTACCAGTTTCCTGCAGCCAAAACATAAATTTGTCATAACTTAGTCTTGTGAAAACTAATTGAATAAATCACTCATGACCACTTAGGACCAATTGTGACAGTTAGAGGCGAGTAATGGAACATCATAATTAGTTGCCTTTACACGGGTGCTCACCTGAAATGTCCACAGCAGAGCGCGGATTCGGGTGCACTGTATTGCTTAAGTAAGTACTTGCACGCAAACTGGTGATATAGGATCCACCTTCGTGTCAAGTGCTTGCATAACGTTAAAAATTAAAGAGGGAAAGATCTCAAGTGGCTTTCAGTCCACAGTTTGATTCAGGTTTTATTATCAGCGATGGTTCTATAATAAGCGGGAGCTGTCCTGTCAGATTAGTTACACTTCAGAAACTTTGCTTCCAACCCTGTTCTTTCCCCTCCCTCCTCTCACTTGAATGAGTGCAACTGGCTGCAGCCAGACTTTTAAACGGTATTCAGCCCTGCTGGCATGAGTCAGAGAGAATATTGATGCCATGCCACTTGAGTTACAGAAAGGAAGGAAAAAGAGATGTAGATCACAGACTGAAAATCGCATCTGCTCACGACTCCATAAATATTTGAATGCTAACCTGTCAAAAAGAAACTGTCTTTGTCAGGCTTTTGTATTCTCTATATCCAGCTTGATGACTTCCACCACAACAGTTAATCCTTTTCAATGGAAGGAAGAAAGTATTTAGTTCTTGAAGCTCTTTAGGCAGAAAGCTTTTTTTTAAAAAAGTCTATTCAAATGTCATTAAGTATCATGTTTATTTTGAAACATGAACTAAATTAGAATGTTGTGCTCTTGTCTTACTGAACTCTCCCTGGTTTGCTGCATTATTTAATAATGCATAAATTATTCAATGACCTTCATATCAAACAAATATTTTGCAACTTTTACCAGACAACAGTTTAATTTATGAGTGTCTAAAGGCAGAAAACAAATTAGATTTTCTCTTTCTCTTGCATACTATTGAAGAATACTTCAATATATTCAATCCCCTTTTCCTTTCAAATTTAGCTGCCATTTGTGAAAATTCAAGGCTTGAAGCTGTTCTTTTTATTTATTTCTACATGGACTAACATCCCTCACTATTCCCAACCCCCTTCCCACCTCTCTTGCAGCACACTGCAGATTCTAAACGACATGTAAAAGTCAGCCTGCCAATAAAAGATAAAATAAAGAATACTAAGGTTGTTATGGGTTTTGTTTTTAGGATTTTCAACGAAATATTGCATTTTATCATCAAGCAAGTTCAAAATGCCAGCACAGCCAAACTATGTAAGGTAAGATGTTTGGCAATATTCTTCTCAGTTATACAGATCTTTTCCCTTTCCAGTTTTCTGCTGCTGATTGCGTTACTGTTCACATCGGCAAATTAGTCAGGCTACCATGAACAGCTTAAGGAAGTCTGAGCATGATTACTGAGCCTTCTCTAATCGGAACTTGTTTCAGGAGCTTTCAGGCCTTTGCACATGGTTCAGAAAAAAGATCAATCATCAAAATGCATGAAACCTGATTTCACGTCTGTCCCTTCTCCAATGTTAAGAATACCTTAGGTACAAAATTTAAATACTTGCTTATTTAAATATACTTCTGTTTTAGAATTTGTAATGTAGATGCTAAAATGAATACATTTTCAATTATTTTTACTTTTTATTATGGGCAATAAACAACAATTTAATTTGTTAGCAAAAGAAATCCCTCAGTTTCAACATGTGACATGAACCATTTAAATGTTTTAGTTTAACGATTAGAAATTGTGTTGTTAACTTCCTGCACATTTCTAAGACTTTTGGTGATGATATTTTTCTTCTTGAGATTTGTGGTATCTTTTGTTTTTAGACATCATTGTTAAATGGATGAATTGGTGAATTCTACCTCTACATTACATTCCTAAGGACAGTGAAAGAAAAGAAAACAAATTTATCAACAATAAAGTTGTTTCAATCATAGACATTTGTCATCAGAAAGTGAGTAAATAACGCTGGGCTACCAGAATGGTGACACGCCAAATATGCACACACCAAAAATACGCTATTTTTTGGAATGAATACTTAAAAAGAATTGTCTTGTTGAACTATTATGGGATTGGAAGTTCAAATTAACATTCATTTGATTAAATAGTAAACTTCACAGGTATTAATGTCAGTCATCCATGTCTGACTGCAATCTTTGTTTTTCACATTGCATTGTAGATCACTCTGGTGGATGTATTGTTGGGCGGGCAGAGCCAGATTTAGTCTCCATTTTATGTAGTTCTTGAACATTAAAATACAGCAACAAAATTCCTTTATCCAGGGATAAGATAACACGTTAATTTAAAAAAGAGTGTTTTTTCATCTCTTCAGTTCTTTATAGCCCTGGAGCTCACCAGGAAAATTAGTTTTCCTGGAATATTAGCTGCTTCAGAGCTTTCACTTGCAGCACCCATCAAATATATTTACTTATTATATTTATAGTGCTAGATTTTCTTTTGCAAAAACATTTTTTTCAGAAATCAATCTAATTGTAACCTGTATTAAGAAACAATCAGGTTTTTGTTTTAAAAGGAAACTTTGTTAAAGCAAAATCTTTCCAGTTATGAGGTTGGCATCTAGACTTACAACAGAAAGGAAAATCAACGAGAGGTAACTTTGCAAGATGAAATAACTCTTAGTTATTTCCACTATTCTGTTTACTCAGCATGCATGAATACCGAACAAAATACAGATCAAGATAGTTGTAAACGCTGTGAATCTGAAATAAAAATAGAACTGCTAGAAGGAGGTGAAAGATCTGTCAAAATCTTTTTATGTGGAGGAAAGATTGGTTAATGCTTTCTTTGTGCATTCTTTAGCATAACTGAATAACATAAGACTCCTGAAAAATTAACCTGCAGTTCTCATATTTGATGGACCACATGTCTTCCAGCACTTTTGCTTTTCATGTTGAGAAATTCTAAACAACTGCCCTCTACCTGACATAATTGGTCAAAGAAAGCCTGTGGAGGCTGGTCTGCTATATTTTAATAACAAGGATTATTTATCTGTTCTTTCATTTGAAAAAAAATAATTTTGTTTGAATGAGAAATTCAAAAATGCCAGTGCTATAAATGATCCTTGGCTAAACCGTCACTTTTCTTTCCAAGAGAACAGCCTGGTTAGAACACTATGAAACTGAGAAACTCAAAAGAAGGCATATGTTACCTCCGCTTTTCTGTTGCATCACGTCTGTTCGTGTAGCAAACTGGTAAGCTTCCAGGGATTGTGAATTGAAAGGTGATTTGGTAGCATTCTGCAATCGTACTGTGCTCCAGGTTATCAAGACATTGTTCAGAAGAGACAATTGCCATTTTCATTTGGAACTTGGCAGCTGTTTTCCTGTGTGCAAATTCCACCCAATTCACAATTGTATCCTCATTGCCAGAGCAAGATCAGTGAGGCATGGGATCATGCCTTGTATGCTTTGAGCAGATATACAAATAGTTTACATGAAAAAGGAAGAATAGATATTTTGTAAAAAAAAGTCAGATATATTGATGAGCCAGTTATAATGCATTATATAAAATATATTTTGAAAAATATTGTAAGAGTCTGAAAGCAGTTCTCTTTTCATATACAATATTGCCACTCATATAGTCTGATTACTATTATAGACTCTAACCTAATCACTTTTTTTAAAACCAATCTTTGTGTTTTACTTAAATTGTAATTAAAAATAGAAGGGTTTTATACAGGTCAAAATGAGGGATGTTAGCATTGGGAGTTGGAATGGTTGTGAGCAAGAAAATTCATATTATTTTAAATACATTCCACTAAATAAATTACTTTTTACATTACAGTGATTTTAAATTTGATAATAGAAGCTTTTAAAATGATTGGAAATCAGTTATACACTTAACAGGCGAATATTAGCTTGGGAATTACTGATTGATGTTATTGTACAAATTCTTGATCTACTTGCATCAAACTCATCTCTCCATCAGTTTAATGGAGACTTTAACTCATTTATAAAAAATGTTAATGCCTCTCTTGAAACAATGATGTCGGGAACACTTACGATTGTGTTAAGCTTTTATATGTTAATATCACTTAGAGTAATTTTTAGTCGATTATTGGGGGAGACTTCCTGCAAGTAGTGAAATCATATAAATTTATTTGTATTGAATACCTTTTATGATATTGCTCCATTTAACATTCAGACAAAATCTTTAAATTTGAAAAGAAAGGGCATAGCTTGAATTGTGTGGTGCAGGGTTTAAATTTTAAATCTTGAGCTCATTTTTAAATACATTTGTCCAAAGTGCTGTTGCATTGTAGGAGAAAGTTAAAGCTGCATTTTTGGATAAAGAAGAACTAAAATTAAAGTATGAGAAGCAATCTATTCCCAGTCTGTGCCACTGAGAAGGGTGAGCCAGGGAAGGAGTTAAAATTTGTTTCTTCTAAAAGAAGTAGTCACGGTGTAGTGCGTGACAGACAACATATTTAAAGCACGCAAGTGTAGACTTTGCCAATAATAAAGATTTTTTTAAAACCTCATGAAAATAATGAAAGTTTCATGATGACAGCATCAGCAGCCAAGTAGCTCCTGGCATAAGCACATTTAGTTTCGAAACATGAAAATGAAAAGCTGAAATTGAAAAATGCAGAAGATATTGAATTAAATCATAAATGAAAGTTATTTAGATATAATTAAGGAAGATAAACTGCGGAGTAGTCAGCTCCTCGGTTATGATTTGGATATTCCACAACTTTTTATTTTGATTGAAATGTGAAGTAACACAACTGACTTTTACCCAATAACATTTGAATTTATTTGCCACTGCTCTCACTGAGAGTGCCTTCAATTTCTTTCATCTTTTGCAGAGGATATCAGCCATTTCTTTGGAGAATGACCTCCTTTCCCCCCATCTTACCCTTTACATAAAACCTAGACCCATCCAGGTCACTATTTCTTTTTCTCTGTAAATCAAATTGTTTGACTTTATACAGACATTTTTCTCAACTCACGAGGAATTACAAGATTTGCTGATGCGGTATACCTGTGCAGGAATGAATTTGAATATTGCCAGAAGTCAAATCCATGCACTCAAAGTCAGGATAGACTAAAACACACTTAGCTGTTTAAACTTGTGGTCTCCACAAATGCTGCAAATTGGTACTCCTTCACACTCACTCACTTAATGCCTACTTTGATGCTCACAGCATCCCTTGCCTTCCTTTGCCTCTTTTCGCACTTTCCCTCTTAGCCAGATCTGTGTCACAGATCTTGTTTTACCTTGCTGTTTAGCACACACATGAAGCCAGGCTGCTTGTAAGCTGGGGGACACGTTACTGTATGGCTCTGTGCTATGCCAATCTTAAACCTGTGTATGTGCCAGCAGCAGACATGGCAAACATACTGCATATGCCTCAATCAAATGGCCATGTCTCAAATTCTAAAGGGAGCAGACCCCGTTCAAGTCAAGGGAAACATCCTTCAGTGAGTTGGTATAAGCAAAGTAAGTCGATTGCAGCTTGCAATACTACTCCCAGGACTTGAGCGCAGTCAGTAAGTTGTTTGGCTTGTGCAAGGTCAGGAAGTTCATACCCTTCAGTCTGGGGAGTGGGCCACAGTCAGCTGTGTGGGTACAGTGAAACCAGTCTTGGAATTGCAGGGATTCAGTCAGTCAGAGTCAGGGCTGAGCATCAAAGCCAACCATGGTCAGATTCAGAGCTCCCTCCAATAAACATCAAGGAAATATTATCCGGGATCACTGCTGTGAGAGAGAACCTGGGGAATAACCTGGTCACCAAGGGTAAGAGGCTAAGCCTGAGACTTGTTGCATGAGGAGGGAGAGACATGCAAGGTCTACTCTCCTCGGCTGGAACTCACATGGGGCCTTTCCACCTCTGGGCTGTCCTGACAGGAGACTTCGAGGGAACTTGTATCTGGTTCCTCCCTCAGCAGGCTGCCTACTAGCAATGTCTTGTCTCCTTTTGAGGAAGGGGCACAGACAGAGCCCTAAATGCCTCATTATCCTGCCACTTTGCCATTAATGCTGAACAGTATTGACCTAAGTGCGGGTCTGAGAGTGTATTCGGCAGAATCTGGGACTGCTGGATCTGGTATCTGAATGGCCACGCTGTAAATGGAAGCAGCCAGACACTTTCAGGCTCCCAACTGCATTGCTAAAGTCCTGTAAACTTTATGTCAGTTTGTACACTGTCTCTGACAAACCTTCCCACTGTTAAATGTACATTAATAGCTGTATTAAGACCAGCACACCGTAATGGACAATGTTTCTTGCTTGGTTGGTTTCAACATCACCACATGGGCAGTCTTGCTCCACACCAACCAGCACCAGGACCCTCTTCTCATAGAGAAGTCCTTTATCTTTATGTCTTTATTCACTCCTGGGATGTGGACATCTCTGGCTGAGCCAGTATTTATTGCCTGTCCCCCTCTGCTCATCAGAAGATGATTGTGAGCTGCCTTCTCGAACATGCTGCAGTCCATGTAGATAGACCAACAATGCCCTCAGGGAGGGAATTTTAGGATTTTGATCCAGTGACAGTGAAGGAATGGCAATATATTTCCAGAACGGTGAATGGCTTGGAGGACAATTTGCAGGTGTAGTGTTCCCATGTTCCAGCTGTACTTATTCTTCTAGGTGGAAAGGGTCATGGGTTTGGAAGGAGCTGTTGAAGGATATCTGGTGAATTTATGTCGTGCATCTTGAAGATAGTACACACTGCTGCTACTGAGTGTATGGAGTGGATGTTCATGGATGTAGAACTACTCAAGAGGGCTGCTTTGTTCTGGATAGTGTCACGCTTCTTGAGTGTTGCTGGAGCTACAAACACAGAGGCAAGTGGGAAGTATTCTGTCACACTTCGGGCATGTTCCTTGTAGATAAGCGTTGGGAGTCGGGCATACGGTAGCTCTATCAGTTTTATTACTGCTGTTTTCTCCTGAAATGGGCCAAAGGGAATGAGATGAAAGTGGTTGGCACAGCTGTTTGTGCTGGTAAAGGTGGGAAATATGGAAGGCAGTGAGATGTCCTGATTGAGTGAGTAGGCAGTACAGTAAGCATGCAGGGTTGATAGCTACTACCCAGGTGGCAACCTTTGACCTGGCTATCAGAGTCTATTGCTGTGAACTCTTTTATGTAGGTCTTCGGACAAGACCTCAGCCCTCATATATACCACCCTACCCAAGAGGACCTCCAGGGTCCGGTCCGTAAGGTGGGATGCCAATTTTTCTTTTTTTTTCCCCCATGTCAAAACGAATTGTGCAGGACAGCTCCTGACTGCCAGTACTTAAAAGGATGCACAGCTGCCTGTCAGGTATAATGCCAGTGCCAGAGATCTTATGATATAGTGGCAATGGTGAGTATTTCCACCCATACTAAGTTGGAAATTCCAATGAGCAGGCCACCTTAGGGACATGATGTGTAGCTAATGAGGTGAGTTTTGGAATATCGTGCAAGAAAATTCTACCAGCCTTGCAGTCAGACACTCCACGAAATTTACCTAGTATCAATTCTGCTAGTTTCTGGTAAGTTTCAGCCCATCTGAGTGCACAGTTTCCTGAATGAACATCTTGACATAGTGCCTTCCTCCCATTCCTTCTCCATAGTCTGCACATTGTTTCTCCCTAAATAGTCATCTAATATCCATTTAAATGCCTTGGTTGAATTTAACTCCACGATACATCCGGGCAGTCCATTCCAAACCAGAACCATTTGCTCTGTGAATTTCTTTTCCCTCAATTCATACATTGTTTACTTTGAAAATGACTTTAAATCTGTGCTGTGTCCTTATTGATCCTTTTGAGTGGAAACAGTTTCTCTGTGTCCGCTCTGTTCAGATTTCTCATCATTTAAAAATCTTCAATCAAATCACCATTCAATTGGCTTCTTTCTGAGAAATACAGTTCTAATTTATAGAGTCATAGAGGTATACCGCACAGAAACAGACTCTTCGTTCCAACTCATCCAAGCCAGCCAGATATCTTCAATTAATCTAATCTCATTTGCCAGCAATTGGCCCAGTTCGTTTTGACATGGGAGAAAAAGAAAAATTGGCATCCCACCTTACGGACAGGCACCTGGAAGTCCTCTAGGTAGGGTGGTACAGATGAAGGCTGAGCTCTTGACTGAATCTTTCCTCTTCATGTAGTCATCCAAATGCTGATTAAATGTTATAATTGTATCAACCTCCACCACTTCCTCTGGCAGCTCATTACATACACTCACCATCCTCTGCGTGTAAAAGTTGCCCCTTTTAAATCTTCCTTAGCTCACCTTAAGCCTATGCCCTCCAGTTTTGGACTTCCCCACCCTGGGGAAAAGATCTTGTCTTTTTACCTTATCCATGCTCCTCATGATTTTATCAACCTCTATAAGGTCACCCCTCAGCTTACGATGCTGCAGGGAAAATAGTCCAAATCTATTCAGCCTCTCTCTATAGCTCACCCCCTGCAACCCTGGCAACATGCTCATAAATCTTTTCTGATCCCTTTCAAGTGTCAAAACATCCTTCCTATATCAGGGTGACTGGAGCTGTACACACAATTCCAATAGTGGCTTAACCAAATGTCCTGTACAGCTGCAATATGACCTTCCCAACTTCTATACTTAATATACTGACCAATAAAGGCAAGCATACAAAATGCCTTCTTCACTAACCTACCTACCTGTGACTCCACTTTCAAGGAACAATGAACCTGCACTCTAAGGTCTCTTTGTTGAGCAACTCTCCGCAGGACCTTACCATTAATTGTATAAGCCCCGCCCTGATTTCTAAAATGCAGTTCACATTTATCTAAATTAAACTCCATCTGCAACTCCTCGGCCCATTGGCCTATGTGATCAAGATCCCATTGTACTTTGAGATATCCTTTTTGGCTGTCCACTGCACCTCTAATTTTGGTGTCATCTGCAAACTTACTAACCATACCTCCTATGTTCACATCCATACCCTTTACATAAATGATAAAAAGCAATGAATCCATCACCAAACGTTATGGAACACCACTGGTCACAGGCCTCCAGTCAGAAAAGCAAACCTCCACCACTGCCCTCTATCTTCTGCCTTTGAGCCAGTTCTGTGTCCAAATGGCTAGTTCCCCCTGTATTCCATGTGATCTGACCTTGCTAACTAGTCTACCATGAGGAACTTTGTCGAACGCCTTACCAAAGTCCATGTAGACCATGTCCACAGCTCTGTCTTTGTCAATCCTCTTCGATACTTCTTTTAAAAATTCAATCAAGATAGTGAGACACGATTTACAAAGCCATGTTGACTACCCCTAATCAATCCTTGCCTTTCTTAATACATGTAAATCCTGTCCCTGAGGATTTCCTCCAACAACTTTCCCACCACCGATGTCAGGATCACTGGTCTGTAGTTCCCTGGCTTTTCCTTACCACCTTTCTTCAATTGTGGCATCATGTTGGCCAATCTCTAGTCTTCCGGCACCTCGCCTGTGGCTATTGATGATATAAATATCTCGGTGAGGGACCCAGCAATCATTTCCCTAGCCTCTCCAATCTCTCTTCATAACTGAAATTTCTCATTTCTGCAAATGCCGTCTGCATTCATTCTTATGTATTTACATCCATCCTAAAATATTACTATCAGAACTAAAAACAGTACTCCAGCTGAGATATAACTAGCATCTTATACAGGATCAGCACAACCTCTTTACTCTTATACTTTCTGCCATTTTTAATGAATCACAAATTCTGTATGCTTATTTATCACTCTCTCTACCTATCCTGACACCTTTATGACATATTATCAGAGATAATGGGAACTGCAGATGCTGGAGAATTCCAAGATAATAAAATGTGAGGCTGGATGAACACAGCAGGCCAAGCAGCATCTCAGGAGCACAAAAGCTGACGTTTCGGGCCTAGACCCTTCATCAGAGAGGGGGATGGGGAGAGGGAACTGGAATAAATAGGGAGAGAGGGGGAGGCGGACCGAAGATGGAGAGTAAAGAAGATAGGTGGAGAGAGTGTAGGTGGGGAGGTAGGGAGGGGATATTTCAGTCCAGGGAAGACGGACAGGTCAAGGAGGTGGGATGAGGTTAGTAGGTAGCTGGGGGTGCGGCTTGGGGTGGGAGGAAGGGATGGGTGAGAGGAAGAACCGGTTAGGGAGGCAGAGACAGGTTGGACTGGTTTTGGGATGCAGTGGGTGGGGGGGAAGAGCTGGGCTGGTTGTGTGGTGCAGTGGGGGGAGGGGACGAACTGGGCTGGTTTAGGGATGCAGTAGGGGAAGGGGAGATTTTGAACCTGGTGAAGTCCACATTGACACCATATGGCTGCAGGGTTCCCAGGCGGAATATGAGTTGCTGTTCCTGCAACCTTCGGGTGGCATCATTGTGGCACTGCAGGAGGCCCATGATGGACATGTCATCTAGAGAATGGGAGGGGGAGTGGAAATGGTTTGCGACTGGGAGGTGCAGTTGTTTGTTGCGAACTGAGCGGAGGTATTCTGCAAAGCGGTCCCCAAGCCTCCGCTTGGTTTCCCCAATGTAGAGGAAGCCGCACCGGGTACAGTGGATGCAGTATACCACATTGGCAGATGTGCAGGTGAACCTCTGCTTAATGTGGAATGTCATCTTGGGGCCTGGGATGGGGGTGAGGGAGGAGGTGTGGGGACAGGTGTAGCATTTCCTGCGGTTGCAGGGGAAGATGCCGGGTGTGGTGGGGTTGGAGGGCAGTGTGGAGCAAACAAGGGAGTCACGGAGAGAGTGGTCTCTCCGGAAAGCTGACAGGGGAGGGGATGGAAAAATGTCTTGGGTGGTGGGGTCGGATTGTAAATGGCGGAAGTGTCAGAGGATAATGCGTTGTATCCGGAGGTTGGTAGGGTGGTGTGTGAGAACGAGGGGGAACCTCTTGGGGCGGTTGTGGCGGGGGCGGGGTGTGAGGGATGTGTTGCGGGAAATACGGGAGACGCGGTCAAGGGCGTTCTCGACCACTGTGGGGGGAAAGTTGCAGTTCTTAAAGAACTTGGACATCTGGGATGTGCGGGAGTGGAATGTCTTATCGTGGGAGCAGATGCGGCGGAGGCGGAGGAATTGGGAATAGGGGATGGAATTTTTGCAGGAGGGTGGGTGGGAGGAGGTGTATTCTAGGTAGCTGTGGGAGTCGGTGGGCTTGAAATGGACATCAGTTACAAGCTGGTTGCCTGAGATGGAGACTGAGAGGTCCAGGAAGGTGAGGGATGTGCTGGAGATGGCCCAGGTGAACTGAAGGTTGGGGTGGAAGGTGTTGGTGAAGTGGATGAACTGTTCGAGCTCCTCTGGGGAGCAAGAGGCGGCGCCGATACAGTCATCAATGTACCGGAGGAAGAGGTGGGGTTTGGGGCCTGTGTAGGTGTGGAAGAGGAACTGTTCCACGTAACCTACAAAGAGGCAGGCATAGCTGGGGCCCATGCGGGTGCCCATTGCCACCCCCTTAGTCTGTAGGAAGTGGGAGGAGTCAAAAGAGAAGTTGTTGAGTGTGAGGACGAGTTCAGCTAGGCGGATGAGAGTGTCGGTGGAGGGGGACTGGTCGGGCCTGCGGGATAGGAAGAAGCGGAGGGCCTTGAGGCCATCTCCATGCGGAATGCAGGTGGACTGCATCCCTAAACCAGCCCATTTCGTCCCCTCCCCCCACTGCACCACACAACCAGCCCAGCTCTTCCCCCCCCCCCACCCACTGCATCCCAAAACCAGTCCAACCTGTCTCTGCCTCCCTAACCGGTTCTTCCTCTCACCCATCCCTTCCTCCCACCCCAAGCCGCACCCCCAGCTACTTACTAACCTCATCCCACCTCCTTGACCTGTCCGTCTTCCCTGGACTGACCTATCCCCTCCCTACCTCCCCACCTACACTCTCTCCACCTATCTTCTTTACTCTCCATCTTCGGTCCGCCTCCCCCTCTCTCCCTATTTATTCCAGTTCCCTCTCCCCATCCCCCTCTCTGATGAAGGGTCTAGGCCCGAAACGTCAGCTTTTGTGCTCCTGAGATGCTGCTTGGCCTGCTGTGTTCATCCAGCCTCACATTTTATTACCTTTATGACATATGTTCATCTGTACTTACTTCTCTTTGCTCCTGCACAACCCTTCCAGTAGGAACCTTTACTTTACATTGTCTCTCCAAGTTCTTTCTACAGAAAAAATATCCTTGTGGTTCTTTGCAATGAATTTCATCTGTCTGCTCCCCCAACTTGTCAATTTTCTCCTGAAGGACTCTACACTGTCCTCTTCACCATTTGCAATGCCTTCAACTTTGGTATCATCTTCATCTTTGAAACATAAAACCTGTTTCATTTCTCGTTGCTCAGTACCATGCTTAACTTCTGTTTTCATCTTTCAGGAGCAAAGTCAAAATGAAACCTTCAAACCAAATCATTACTTTTACTTGATTGATACAAGCCTGAACAATTAAGTACCACTGAATGTTTCGACTTTATGGAAAAAGAAAAGCAGCACTTCTTTGTCGTACAATCACTTTTACTTTTTCTAAGTTCTGAGATGCATTAGGCTGGGAAATAAGCTGTTTATGCTTTTTGTAAGCAATTGCAACATCAAACATTTCAAGGTTGGGTATTGAATTAATTAGAGTACAATAAAACTCTCTCCATTTATTCCCAACAATGTATCTTAACCTCCAACTACTGTAGCATGCCCCAATACACCAGTGTGTTTTTTTTCCACTTCCCATACAAATCATCCTGTAGCCCATTCTAAGTGACATTGCCAATTCAATTAATGCCATACAATGGGCAGTTTAGTGTTGTGGATTTGGGTCCCTGAGAAACTAGCTTGAAACTCTGCCAAACTCATTTTACTTATGACCCTTATATCCATCAGAGAGAGGAGACTTGCATCCTATTGCTCTGATTTTGTTTCAAACCTTCCCGAGGTGAAAGCCTAGTCTGCTAGCCCTTTGCGCTACCTCCTCAATTTCCATTGACTTGATAGATGGCACTTCAAAAGACTAGTAAGTTCAGTACAAGAAAGAGATGCTTTTACTGAAAGACAATAGGGAAACTTAACTGAATTAAAATGATGAATGAAAAGTGATCGGATCAATGCATCAAGTAAGTGAGAGAATAATGACACACTGAAGCGACAGCTAAGTAATAATTCCATTGAATGTTTGAGGATAGTACAACAGGTAAACCAAAAGTTATTTGAATGAATTTTAATCTTGGCTTTCCTGATATGTGCCATAGATTTGTAAATTTAGCATTTCTTTTCATTCAAAGATGGAAAACATTGCTTTTGCTACTGTATGGCATCTAATAGATTTGTACAAGATTGTTAAACCTGTTTGGATAAACAGTGTTGCTAAGTATAACAGATTGAGAAGGCTGATGTAAACACTTGTAGCATTTGTTCTATAACATCATAAATAGTCTTTCTCTTTCTCAACTAGTCATCTTATATGTTATCCATTGTTTTGGGCTATTTCACTATAATTCAGATTTTGCTCTCACTCATGCAAATTTTTTCTCAATTTGTTTGTTAATCTTCAGCCTTTTCTCTTTTATTGCCTAATTAATTCGGTGGTGGAAAGCGACAGAGACGCAACTCCACACCTTTTGTTCAGCATGCACATTTCAGCTGATCCTCTGGGAGAATGTAAGAATCTCCAATCAGCAAAAGGTGGAGTTTCATTATAATATTTAAATGATACAGAAACTGCATTGTTAATTGTCTATTTCTTTTGCGATAACACCAGAGCAATATCACATCCTATCCTTGTGGTTATATAGTATCTAACCAACTGGATGAGCTGGAATGTAGTTTTACCTTATGAGCCTTTCAAAAGCTGGAAGAAATGTCACTCTCAATTTTGTTACTTGACTTCTCTTTAATTCCCCGTCTTCTTAAATGTTACCGAGATGCAATTTACCACTCTTACCATTGTCTGCTTCCTGCATGTTTTCAAATTTGATCTGGAATGTGAATAATTATACAAATAGCCCAATCTACAAAACTAACAGTATGATGGTATTCTGGCAAATTAGCATAAATTCTTTGTCAGGTGGATTCCACAGCAATACATGCAATTTGGACCTCATCGCCTCTTGTGTTATGTTTACATTGGCACACTTTAGCAGCTGTTTTTGTGTGATTTTTAATGTGCATAACCAAAATATAACTATTTTAGGGATCCTTTCTTTTATTAGTTATTATTTCTATGAGATGAATTGATGTCAAATCCTGCATATTTCTCACTATTTAGCTGCTAAGAATTGATTGTCCTTGACCAGCTCAAACTAACATTCATGTCAATAGACACAGGGCTGGTGCTACTTAGTGATACAAAATCACAACACTGAGCTGTAACATACCCTTTCTCTTACTGCTGGAGTTAGATTTCATCATTATTAAGGAAAGGATTGGGGTAGGCAAGTTGCCTCCAATGTGTCACATAAAGTTATATCAATATTTGTTCTACTTTTAATTGTTCAGCATGCTACCACACAAACCTCATTCAGAATATTGCATCCCTTAGGGCTAGCTTGGCAGAAGTGTTGCTTCCCTAGCATACTTCTATGAAAAATAATAAATCTCTGGTGTTCAGTACATCAATTAACACCATGACAGGGCCATTTTGTAAATCACCTCCTTGTGCACACCTCTTTAATCAGGGGATTATGTTGAAAATGCATTACCAATGTAACATAATTTCTTTAAACTGTAAATAGGGAATATTACTTATATTAGCTTTTTAAAGCAAAATTGTGCTTTCATATTTTTGTCTGAAAAGGTCTTCTTTCTTTTCTTGTTGACTGGTTTCTCCTTAATTTTGAAACATTGATTTTAGAATGCCCGAACTTGGGTTTAGATCTGAGCCAATTCTCCCATATCAGCTCAGTCATGAGGTGCGGACAATGGGGGTAGGTTGCAGCATACTAATGGGAGACCTAAATTGGTGACTGGATGTGGATCCACTGTTGCTCCATGAGCTTCCCACAATACCTTATCTGAAGACGATATAACATAGGAGCAGAAGCAGGACCTTTAGTCTATGGAGTCTGCTGATCCATCATGAAGAATAGAACAAGCAATGATGGTGTTCAGCTTCAGCCAGATTGTCCATTCTCCCCTCATCCTCTGTTAGTTCACTGTAATAATTTGTACTTCCTCTGAACCTATCATTTGTCCTTTTACTTATGCCATTGTTCATGCTTTTTACCTTGCACCATCACCAATTTTTCATTATTTGATCTATCCTGCCCTCCACCCTATTCACAGACCTTTCCTCTTGTTCAATTCTGATCCACTTTCCTCCCTTTTTCCTGCCTCTTGAAATCTATTACATTTTTTCATCATAACTACAGGATGTTAAAGCTATCAGCCAAAAACATCTGTTACAAGTGAACTCTACCATGAAAGGTTATTTTACTTATTCAACGAGGTGGTCTTTCACTGAAACACAATCATAAAATGCTGTAGATAACACAGGGTGGAGCTGGAGGAACACAGCAGATCAGGCAGCATCAGAGCAGCAGGAAAGTTGACGTTTCCAGTTGGGACTGATGTTTCGGGTTGGGACACTTCTTTAGAACATAGCCTGCTGTGTTCCTCCAGCTCCACCCTGTGTTTTCTCTGACTCCAGCATCTGCAGATCTTACTATCTCATAAAATTAACAGACGTTTATTACATAAAAGAAAAAATAGAATGAACCAAACTATTTACAAATAATCCAACTTCAAAGATTTGGAAACATACTGGAAAATATAATTCCATATATCCCAACACCATTCTGTTACAGAGATAATGGGAACTGCAGGAGATGGAGAATCCAAGATAACAAAGTGTGGAGCTGGATGAATACAGTAGGCCAAGCAGCATCTTAGGAGCCTGTTTTGGGCCTAGACCCTTCATCAGAGAGTCTCTGATGAAGCTCTATAAAAGCTCCATACTTTATCACATCTACATCATCTTAAAACAGAAGTAAAGTACAGTGAACACCAGAAATTTAAAAGTACAAGCAGAACATGCTTATTTATTTATACATATTCATTTTTTTAAAGTTTAGATCTCTTCCTCAATTAGTCACACAACTGAGCAGAGACCTTAGATAGTAGGAACTGCAGATGCTGAAGAATCTGAGAAAACAAGGTATAGATCTGGATGAACACAGCAGGCCAAGCAGCATCACAGGAGCAGGAAAACTGATGTTTCGGGCCTAGACCCTTCTTCAGAAATAGGGAAGGGGAAGGGGGTTCTGAAATAAATAGGGAGAGAGGGGGAGGCGGATAGAAGATAGATAACGGAGATGATAGGTGGAGAGGAGATAGACTGGTCAAAGAGGCAAGGATGGAACCAGTGCCACAATGAAGGTTGCAGGAACAGCAACTCATATTCCACTTGGGTATACTGCATCCGCTGTTCTCATTGTGGCCTCCTCTACATTGGGGAAACCAAGCTTTGCAGAACACCTACGCTCGATTCGCACTAAACAACTGCACCTCGCAGTCACGAACTATTTCAACTCCCCCTCCCATTCCACAGACAACATGTCCATCCTGGGCCCCCTGCAGTGTCACAACGATGCTACCCGAAGGTTGCAGGAACAGCAACTCATATTCCGCTTGGGAACCCTGCAGCCCAATGGTATCAATGTGGATTTCACCAGCTTCAAAATCTCCCCTCCCCCTACTGCCCAGCTCATTCCCTATCTCCCTAACCTGTCCTTCCTCCCACCTGTCCCCTCCTCCCACATCAAGTCCCACGCCCATCTCCTACCTACTAACATCCTCCCCCCTTGACCTGTCCATCCTGCCTGGTCTGACCTATCTCCTCCCTACCTCCCCACCTACACTCACCTTTACTGGCTCCATCCCTGCCTCTTTGATCGTTCTGTCTCCTCTCCACTTATCTTCTCCTTTATCCATTTTCCATCCACTTTCCCCTCTCTCCCTATTTAGTTCAGAACCCCCTTCCCCTCCCCCATTTCTGAAGAAGCATCTAGGCCCAAAACGTCAGCTCTCCTGCTCCTACGATGCTGCTTGGCTTGCTGTGTTCATCCAGCTCTACACCTTGTTATCTGAGCATGGATTTTCTCAGCTTTCATTAATGTCATCAGGGTTCTCACCAAATAATTCTAGTTTGAAAATTTCAAAATAAAATCCTTATGCTTGAGGTAACATATTGTCCAACAGTTCCAAACGATGCCCTTTCTTCGAGAGAAACTGTTTCACACATCTAACTTCCATCCAGATTTCTGTGATCCTAAGACAAAAGTTTTCCAAGTTATGGGTTTTCCCCCTAAGCAAAGAATATAATTACTGATCCTTCTTAGCAGAAAATCAGTGTTTTACTCTATCCACTTTTAAAACTCTCCCAACTGAAACAAATTCCCATTATCACTCCAGGGTGTCCTTCTCTCACATTGGTTTCTCACAATCATGAATCCAGAAATATTGGCTAGTTATTCATTAAACCCCTTCATACACACAGACCTAAATTCACAAGCCACTAGTTCAAAATCAAAACTTTATAAAAATGAATATGTATAAATAAATAAGCATGTTCTGCTTGTACTTTGAAATTTCTGATGTTCATTATATTAAAACAGAAGTAAAGTACAATGTAGATGTGATAAAGTATGGAGCTTTTATAGAGTCACAGAGTCATAGAGCTCTACAGAATGGAAACAGACCCTTCGGTCCAAGTCTTATTTGACCCATACCCCTCTAAACCCTTGTTATTTATATACCCATCCAGATGCCTTTTAGATGTTGTACTTGCACTAGCTTTGAGCACTTCCTCTGGTAGCTCATTCCATGCACACACCACCCTCTGTATGAAAACGTTGCCTCTTAGGTTCCTTTTAAATCTTTTCCCTCTCATCTTAAACCTGTGTCCTTTAGTTCTGGACTCTCCCACCCTGGGGGAGAAACATTAGCTATTCACCCTTGTTTCCATATTGGTGAGGGATTCTTTTTCCTGCTTCAGAGACATCTTGGGAGTTGTTTAATGTTTCTAATGCAATCTTAGGTTGCTGCACCTTATGTGAACAGCTCACTAATATTGATCTTGCTTTATGCACCTCCTGTGCAGCCATAACCTTGTTATGTCTTGCTTTGTCTAACCACCCAATGGTCTCCATGTCCTTGTTTGCTGTGATCTGCCTGTACTACTTGCTGTAATTAGGTACATGTGACTACCATAAATCAAATCAAACCTCTTGCAATATGCACAGAGTCCAAAAATGTTGCCATTCTCAATAAAATCTTTGGTATAATGAAAGAGGCAAGGAAGACAGATGATGCTGAACATTTTATTCTCAAGAAGTATTGATGTTCACCCTAGCATTTAACAAGGTCAGATAAATATGTCAGATGCATTAGCAAAGAACTAGGATAAGAATCTTTCAACATCAGAGCTAACTGCTAATTAGGAGTCAGTATCATTTCATTTTGCTGTACTATTAAGAGTAGTAGGCTGTTTTGTGGCATAGTAGGTAGCATCCCTACTTCTGATCCTACCACAGGATTTGATGGCCAAGGAAGGCACATTCATTACTCAACCAAACAGGTGGAGTATGAATTTACAAATTCTTCTTTCCAACACATACACAACAGCAGGTGGTAAAAACAGAAGAATCCTGCTGGCAATATGATGAAAAACATTTGTACCTCTACCATTACCGTTCATAGATCTAGATTATACATGCATTTAAAAGGTGCATGTTACCAAGAACAACTTGGACTCACTGTGTGTGCACATGGGGTACGTGTGGGCTTATTGGCTCAGTTATTGTGAGGCTGGTAAGTGGACCTGATTAGTACCAACAACAACTTGACTTACCTTTGGTACAGACACACCATCAGGCATATAGCAGAAGAAGAATTTAAGAAACCTGGAGATGGAAAGTAGGAGCATGGGTGGGGTACTTGGCCCTTTGAGCCTGCTTTGCCAGTCAATATGATCCTGTCTGATCATCCAACTCAGTAACCTGTTCCCACTTTCTCCCAATACTCTTTGATCCCTGTAGCACTAAGAACTACATTTCACACATTCTTGAAAACATTCAATGTTTTGGTTTCACCCACTTTCTGCGGCAGAGAATTCCACAAGCACACCACTTCCGGGATGAAGGAAGTTTTCCTCTTCTCAATCCGAAAGGGCCCACCTTAAATTCTTAAACTGTGATACCTGATTCTGGACTCACCAGTCACCAAGAACATCCATCCTGTGTTCACCTGTCTAGACCTGTTAGAATTTTACAGATTTATATGAGATACCCCACATTCTTCTAAATTCCCTCTAAAATTCTGAATATAGTCCTAAACAATCCATTCTCTTTTCATACATCAGTACTACCATCCCAGGATCAGCATGGTATAATGATAATACAATGAATGGTAATGAATGACAGGTGATGTCATGGAAATGTTATATAAAATCTAATTTGTCCAACCATTAAAATCATCGCAGTATTTAAACTATGTAAAACAGCACGCTTAAAGGCCATGAAGAGCAGAATAATAAGTGTAGGTTTATTTATAGTTAGTATGTAGCACAAAGTAAAATATTAGCTTTGAGTGATGCTGTGACAGAAGTGTTATGACTAGATCAGGGAAGGGCGTAGCTCCCCTATTAGTTAACACCTCCCCTCAGTCAGCCAGAGCAATATCTTTCTTTCATTTTTAGCATGTTGCTATTAGACTTCAGTTAAATCAAAAATGGAGAGCCAATTCCAAAGTTTTCTGAGTACAGTTTTATCACTCCCAAAAAGAAGCACCAACACACAGATGGAGGTAAAGAGCTTACAAATAATAGGATTGTGGTATCTGATACAGATGGAAAAATAAAGGGAGTTGCAGTTTATAGTCTTTGAGTTAGGAATGAAAAGATGTGAATCCAACTGCTTAGCTGCTGCCTGGTTTCTTGCAGAAAGGCAAAGATATACATCTCTGGGAGTACTTCTTGAATTATGATTGCTGTTCCAGGCTGCTTTTCATCTTGAGACTGAAGTTGAGAGAGAATAACAGACAGGGAAATTGTCGTGTAGTTCTTGTTTATATATCTCTTTTTTTCTGCTGCTTTGTCGCAGCTGTTGATAATGGTAAATTTGTATATATCTGATTCTGCTCATTACTTTTGCATGATGAATATTCTGCAGACAACCTTTCACATCCATGTATCACTTCTAGAAAGGTGTGGATCCAGTTGGGAGATACAAATCTGAGTTTCAGTGCTATTTCTACTACTGTTACTTTTGGCTCAGACTGATGCTTGTTTACAAGTAGCTTCTTGAGCTTGACGCAAGCTGATCAGGTGATCACAGCAGCTTTCTTAGGTCAGAATTTGTCCTTTTTAAACTCATCTTTAGCTCTTAAAAGTAAATTGATAAAAGTTGAATATTGATAGTCTACATAAGAAATAATAATTTGGAAGCTTCCTTACACTATTGCACAAAGTCAAGATCTGCATGTTATTACAAAATTAAACATACATTGAGGTTATAATAATGTATTTTCAATTAATGCTTATCTATTTACTTGGAACGATGGTTCAGTGGTGAGATCATTGATGAGTCACACGATGGACTGTCTCTGTTTCAATTATTGTTTGTTTTTTAATTAGTTACTCACAGTTGAGATGACAAAGTTTGGTGTATGTTTGCCTCAGCATCATTTGCTATGAGGCAAAAACAAATGATCATTCTTCTACTGATGACTGCTAACCAATCAATGCCATATATGTGTGTATATTAAGGAATGGCTGGGCCATGTACGACCACAACAGTCCATCTGCCCACCGCACAAATGCTTGAGCTAGGATTTCCTTATTGCTTCTCTTATTGTCCATTAGAATACACAGATATGGGAATCACTGGCTTGGCTAGCAGTTGTTGACCATCCCTAATTATCTTGGAAAATGGATGATGAGCTACTGTCTTGAACGTACTATCTCTGGAACTGTATGAATGGCTTCTGCTGATAGCAGACTCAACCCTAGTTATGAATCTATTATTTAAAGGGAAAATAATGGGTAACAGGTTCTAAATGTAGCCACACAGAACATATCCAGGGGAGTAAAATTAATGATTTACCATGAAATTAATCTTACTACATAGTTCATCCAGCTGATCATGTCAGCAGAGATAATGCAGTTTCATATCACATGAGTAAATCATGGGTTGAATGACTACAATTATAAACCTGCTATAACTGGCTCTTCCCGTCAAAAGCTGGACTCCTAGCCAACAGCATAATTTGTCAGGGTGACCTTAGTAATTGGTAGTGCTGTATGAATAAAATGAAAATAATAATCTTGCTATATTCATTATTTTGATTAGTAGATAGTTTCATAACAATGTGATCTCTTTGGATGTTAGTCAGGTAATGATCTATCTTTAATAGAATTTCATATACTAAGAATGTGAATTTATAAAACAAACAAGTAAACAAACTTTCTTCCCAAGTAATCTTAAAGGTAAAAAGTAGGAACAATATCTTCATGTGGAAATTGTTAATTAGAATAATTAAAGCTACATATGATATTCTAATTATTATGCAAACCTTTTAATTTCATCATGGAACCTTTAATAATCAGAGTGGATTTTTGTATTTGCATGATGTTGACAGGGCTTTAAGCCCATTCTCGCTCTCTGTATACACTCACAACCAATGGAAGCTACTTTATGGGAAGGAGTAAATTCAATTTGTGCGTGGGGAAAGCTCCTGCTGATTGTATTTGTGGAAGGGAAGATGCTGATTTGTTACTGTAATAATAGCTGCTTTTATCCCATCTATATTTCATAGCAACAGAAGCGATTGAGTCAGAAAACAGCTGATAGTTGTTTCACAATGACACATTTCTTATTGATTGTTAGTCATTTTACTCCTATAGAGCAGCTGGCTTGACTTACAGTTAAGTATGACTTACTTCCCATCAGGTAATCTATTCAAACATTTAACAGAGCATTATTCATTCTTCTACTTGTCTTGCTAGTTTATTTTGTTTCTCACAACCTATTGCTCACATAGGTTTAACCAATTTTTGGTTGTAATACAATAGTGAATACACTACAAAAGGATGTCATTGACTCTAAAGTGCTTTGAGATATCCTGAGGCTGTGAAAGACGCTATAGAAATCTAAGTCTATCTTTCTTTCCTTTCTTTAAGGATGGAGTGGGAACAAATTAAATGTGAAATAAATTGGGCCTGAGTTGAGCAACCACAATGCTATTACTTCATTTCTATTTGTAGGCAGCGTTATGGCTATATTTTAAATAGAATCATAAAATCCCTACTGAGTGTAAGCAAGCACTTGGCCCACTGAGGCAGCATCGACTCTCCGAAGAGTATCCCATCTAGACCCACCTGTCCCTGTAATCCTGCATTTCCCATGGATAACTCACCCATCCTGCACATCCCTGTACACTACAGGCAATTTAGCATGGCCAATGCACATGGCCTGCACATCTTTGGGATGTGGGAGGAAACCACAGCACCCAGAGGAAACCCACACAGACACTGGGAGAATGTGCAAAGTCCACATGAGCAATCACCCAAAAGTAGAATCAAGCCCGGGTCCCTGGTCCTGTAAGGCAACAGTGAGCCTTCATACCTCCCATATAAATATATAAATACAACAGCATACTTCCAGCGATTGGAATTGTACAAGTGAGGCAGGATGAAGGACAAATGCATTCAGATGGGTTTTATTTAAGAGAATGAAATGGGGGAAGGGAATTTGAACTGAGAACAAGAATCCCATTTAAGAGCAAAACATTTTTCTTTTATCTATTCTGCAGGTATTAACTTTAGTGATATTTTTGTGCATTAGTCTGTTGCCATCTATTGTATTCAAGAAGATTTTGGAGCCCATCAAGCAGGCCATGTGCCTTTTTTTTGCCCTGTACTCTTTCACAGAAGAAATATCACTCCATAGATCCCAATTGTTTTGAACAGGATTGACAGTGTCAAAGGTAAGGATTGGAATAGAACAAATAGACATTTGATGAAACTTGATGGTTCTTCTGTGGCTGAATTGCAACTGGTCAGAGTTACAAGAGTGGATATGCCAGAGTATTGCATGTTTACGTTTATGGACTGAAAACAGATTTTAGGAGCTCTCTTTTCTTGGAGATTTACCTATGTTTTGCTATGTACCTGAGCAAATGTCATGGATACAGAAGAATCAATAGGAGGGTGAATTGTACATTGAAGCTGAAATTTTAGCACTGACAGAAAGCATCAGTCTTTATTAGTTATTAAATCTTCTCCTGGGTGCTGATTTCATGAAGTCCTAATTCTGTGCTTTCTTCCTAATCTAATCATGTTTTCCTGCTTTCTGCTTCCATGTTTTACATTCCTCTGTATAATTAATCCTCTGAACAGAACTGCAACAGAAACTGAAATACTTAGTTGACAACACTGCCCACTCCATGCACTCCTCCCAAGAACTCACCAACATTCTCTCATCCTCTTCTGATCTGGTGTCCTTGGTAATTATATCCTTTGGTGTAAAAACACTATTTACATCTATAAACATTGACCTAGCTGAAGAGCTGGCTGGACCAATCAGGAAGGCAAGCACCCCATGGCACCAACAAGGGCACAACCCTGAAACTGCTGGATCTGTGCCTCACAACCCACTTCACCTTTAATGGCCGTTTATTCAATCAAATCAATGGCATACTAATAGGATCCCCAATATCAGGGCTGATTGCAGAAGTGATAATGCAAAGGTTAGAACGAACATCGCTCTTCGCTACACAACACAAACTCTGGGTCCGCTACATAGACACACCTTTTATCAAAAGCACAAAACTAGAAAAAAAAACCCACTGACACATAAACAACACCCTCACCTGAATAAAATCCACAAAAGAAGAAGAGAACAATAAGCGACTGCCCTTCCTATACGTAATGGTGGGAATGCAAGAACAACGGGGAACTCCAGATTAGCGTATACAGAGACACCACGCATATGGACCAGATACTTACTTACTGCAACAACCACACCAACACCCATAAACAAAGCTGCATCAGGACATTATTGAAATGGGCCACAACGGACTGCAGTGACCCAGAATTGTGCAAAGCAAAACGGAAGCACTTACAGAGTTTTTAAAAGGAATGGATACTCAAAAAGCACAATCAGACATTACCTCAATGACAGAACACAACAAGAAGAAACAACACGGCCAGATACATTAGTCATCCTACTGTATATCAGAGATGACCGGAAGACTACTCAGACCCCTAGGTATCAGGGTAGCCCACACACCAACAACTACGCTGACAGCTACTGATGAATGTAAAGGATCCCATAACCACAACCAATAAAACTAACATAATATACAAAATACCATGCAAGGACTGTGGAAAACGTTACACAGGCCAAACTGGAAGAAAACTGACATTACGGATACATGAACCCCCAATTAGCCACCAAGAGACATGACCAATTCTCTCACAGACAAAGAAGTTTACAAATTCGACTGGGACAACACATCCGTATCAGCACAAGCCAAATAGAGACCTTGCCAGGGAATTCCTGGAGGCTTAGCATTCCAACTGGAACTCCATCAACATTGACTGGACCTGATATACAAACCACTGAAAAATAGAACTGGAAGTAATGCCAATCACCATAGCAATCCAAAGCGCATAAATAATAAGTGGGACTGAACATCAATGCTTCACCAGAGGCGCACATTGATGTTATCTAATAGGGTGATGAAAAGTCTGCATCCAAACATACCAGCTTGGGAGCAAATCTACAACCTCAGGTCAATGATTATTCATCAGAACCACAGAAAGGTCAATATTTCAAATGGTAAACCTGTTTTACACTCTCCACTAAAGCAGCTAGACCTGCTGAGTGTTTCGAGCACTTCATGCTAATAAATACACTTTATTTTGATACATTATAGTAGCAGTGTGCTTCTGTTACTGAATAAGTAATCCAGGGCCTGGAATAAAAATTCAGAGCTACAGTATGAAATCCCACCGCGGGAAGTGGGGGAGTTGTCACTAACATTCTTATCAATTTGGCCAAAATGTGACTCCAGCCAGTCAGTTATTATACACAGCTACAAAAACCAATAACGAGAATAAGATGGCCTGGACCACATATATTCAGCTTTGACAAAGACATACCCAGTCCAGGTTTTGACCTCTACCACCTAGAAGGACAATGACAGCAGATGTATGGGAATGTCACCAACTGGAAGTACCCCTGCAAACATCTTGACTTGGAAGTGTATCATCTTCTTTTCAATGTGACTGGGCCAAAGTGTGGGAACATCCTCCTATCAGAGGATCTAACTGCATCACATGGACTTCAAAGGTTCAAGAAGGTGGCTCAAGGGCAAGTAGGAATTGTCAATAAATGCTGACCCTGGCTGAGATATCATATGATGTGAATGAATAAAACAAAATATATGGCAGAATTTAATCGAACCTTTGATGCGCCATCTGCCTTTTTTCTATGCAGTTTGCAGAAATGTGATTATTCTGTGCGGAACCCATTTGCCTCTAATCAATGCATATTTCCAGCATAATAATATGACATAATCAATGAGCTCTGGAACTGAGCTGTTCAATCTACTGAACATAATGAGGTGTTTGACTTTCAATTCAACTGACTCAGTCGTTAAGATTGTGAGGTAATTTAATTACTTGAGCATTGAAACTTGTGGTTATTAGGTCTACTCTTTGTTTGTTGATTTTTGTTCATTTGTTTGAAACAATAAGCAGAACGAAATCCATCAAAATATTGGTAAAGGAAGTATAATAGAACAAGGAAATGCTGAAAGAGAGACTTGTATGTTTGTTTATATGTATCAGAGAGGGTTGTTGGAAATTGTGTTAGTTCAGTTGGTTACATAATTAGCAACTGGGGCAGATGCTGGTCAACATGTATTGCCCATCTCTAGTTGCTCTTGAGAAGGGAGTGATTTTAGATTAGATTTTTTCAGCACAGAACAGGCCCTTCAGCCCACAATGTTGTGCCGACCATTGATCCTCATGGATGCACCCTCAAATTTCTGTGACCATATGCATGTCCAGCAGTCTCTTAAATGACCCCAATGACCTTGCTTCCACAACTGCTGCTGGCAACGCATTCCATGCTCTCACAACTCTCTGCGTAAAGAACCTGCCTCTGACATCCCCTCTATACTTTCCACCAACCAGCTTAAAACTATGACCCCTCGTGCTAGCCATTTCTGCCCTGGGAAATAGTCTCTGGCTATCGACTCTATCTATGCCTCTCATTATCTTGTATACCTCAATTAGGTCCCCTCTCCTCCTCCTTTTCTCCAATGAAAAGAGACCGAGCTCAGTCAACCTCTCTTCATAAGATAAGCTCTCCAGTCCAGGCAGCATCCTGGTAAACCTCCTCTGAACCCTCTCCAAAGCATCCACATCTTTCCTATAATAGGGCGCCCAGAACTGGACGCAGTATTCCAAGTGCGGTCTAACCAAAGTTTTATAGAGCTGCAACAAGATCTCACGACTCTTAAACTCAATCCCCCTGTTAATGAAAGCCAAAACACCATATGCTTTCTTAACAACCCTGTCCACTTGGGTGGCCATTTTAAGGGATCTATGTATCTGCACACCAAGATCCCTCTGTTCCTCCACGCTGCCAAGAATCCTATCCTTAATCCTGTACTCAGCTTTCAAATTCGACCTTCCAAAATGCATCACCTCGCATTTATCCAGGTTGAACTCCATCTGCCACCTCTCAGCCCATCTCTGCATCCTGTCAATGTCCCGCTGCAGCCTACAACAGCCCTCTACACTGTCAACGACACCTCCGACCTTTGTGTCGTCTGCAAACTTGCTGACCCATCCTTCAATTCCCTCGTCCAAGTCATTAATAAAAATTACAAACAGTAGAGGCCCAAGGACAGAGCCCTGTGGAACCCCACTCACCACTGACTTCCAGGCAGAATATTTTCCTTCTACTACCACACGCTGTCATCAGAGGAACAGTGAAGTTGATGTTTCAATTTTCAACTTTCAATGTCAACTTCACTGTTCCTCTGATGCTGCCAGGCCTGCTGTGCTCCTCCAGCTCCACCCTGTGTTATCCCTGACTCCAGCATCGGCTGTTCTTACCATTTCTTACTATGTCAGGCTGTTGCTTGACTGTCTGTGAAACAATTCTCCCACTATTGACACCAGCCCCGCATTGATAGTAAGGAGGACTTTACAGGGTTGACAAGGCTGTTTCTGCTGTTGTCTTTTCCAGTGTCTTGGCCAATACCACATGGTCTGTCCAGTATCATTTCTTCATTGTGACTTCACCATGACTGATACAACTGAATCGCTTGCTAAGCCATTTCGGGGTCAACTGAGAATCAACTACATTGCTGTGGGCCTGGGAGTCCCATGTATGGGGAAAAAAAAACAACGGTGCATTTTCAATTTCCATTCTGGCTGAGGTAGATTTGGGATCTGCCTCTCACTTTCCTGGAAAACTGAACGCAATGGCAAACCACCAGTGACAAAAAAAACAGCTCTGGCTGAAGCACCAGCAGACAATGATCCAAGAACTGCCTTTGGGATAAGCGCACATACCTCACTGGATGGAAAAAAAAATCCTTATGACCTCAGTATTTCTGAACATGCATCAAAGCTAAAACATAGAAAGGCTGAAATAATGAAGAAAGTTATTTGAAAAACTATAAAGTGACAGATGAAGTAATTTCAGAAAATTAAAATACTTGTAAGAATGATGACAACTCTGTATAAATATTCTTATAAAAAATACATCGAACTTAAACTTAATGAGAAAATAAAATGCATGACGCAAATATTTTGCCTTGAAATTTTGTGCCGTGCCTGAAAGGAATGTAAAGCAGAAATATGGCTTGGAAAGAAAATCTTTCTCAATAAAGAATAAGATCTAATTTTGAAATTAACCGGAAATGACCAGGTATCTTTTAGGTCATGACATCTTAAGCATGCCGCTGTCACTCGACCCTGAGTACTGACTTCTGTTTGCTCCCTTACCTGCTATTTTTCATCATTTCACCATTGACAGCTTGTTCAGACCACCATAATTGCATTAGCTTTGCACTTTGACCCTTAGGAATTTTAAACAAAGTAATAAATAATGGTGGTGACCTTGCCACTGTCCATTTGAAACAAACGTGCAAATAATGCCTAGCGGTCAAGGGGCAAACCCATATTCCAAAATGTTCAATGCCGGCAAAAAGAAAATGTCTGGGAATAGGGATGGAGTATTAATATAATAGATTTCTTGTGTGGAATTAATCAATAGCACAGATCTCCTGTCCGATATGATTTGTATCATTTATTCTCTGACACATCTCGGCTATTAGTTTTGTATAAATCCTATTGCTATGAAAAGTTCCAACCTTAGGAGGTGTGGTGTCAAATCTGAAAGGCAGGGGATGATCAGAATTCACTCTAGGACTCTAAATCATGTGGTTCTTGAATATATAACCCTTGATTCAGAGATAAAATGCTGAGTTTCTGAGTCGTGACATTTTGCTAGGAATGATAGCAAAAGCACGGCTGATATTCTCGTCCCACTGCAGATGATGCAGTCTGCAATTTTAAACATTGCTAAACTACTTGAGAATTTCTCTTCTTTCAATTCTGCGAAAGGGAAGCAAGTGTTTTTTTTTAAATTCAGCGACTTCTATAAATTCACGTTCCTTCACAATCAGAACTATTTATTAATGGTGGCAGCTTTCAACAAAGACGACTCCTGTACTCCAGGTGAATGAGAGCCATTACCATCAAGCCAATCTTACAATAAACGCATCAAATGGGCCCGAACTGCTGTCACCAGCTAGTCAGCCATTGTCAAATCCTGATAAAGAGCATGGGGAATTGTAACATTTCAGTAGCATGCTCTGCCCTCCCAATCTGCAGTGAAGGCAGTAGCTGTAATAGCTACATTTTACGTTATATAAATTACTCATAGCCATCTTTTCAATTGAATGTTTTTATCATTATTTCCTTTTCTAATAAAAACAAAAGAGTTAAGCACTGTGTTTGATTTAAGAGTCACAGGAAAGCAGTTTGTAATTATCTAAAGTAATGAACTTTTTTTCTGCTGTTTCATTTCCCTTGCCTCCCTCTCCCCATCATTGTCCACACTATTGAATCCTTTTTCAGTTATTAACTCTATGTTCAGGAGTAATTCTGCACCATTCTATTAAGAAACACTAACCCACCAACATTGAAACCTTATCCTGCTTGTGGTCGAAATCAGTCTACTCCCTAGTTGCAGGAGGACTGCAACATGTACCAACATTTTTAATAGCATGATCAAATGAGAAATCCTGTAGTACGTTATAAGATAGCATACTCAATGGAATTAACCTGAAGATTCTGTTAGCATGACATTTACATGGTTCAAATTGCAATAAAACCTACTAGTTGATAACACTCTAGAACAAATTTAAAAGAATCTGAAAATGATGGAAATTTACTTTCAAAACAAAAATGTTAGAAACACAAAGGAATCTATCAGCACACTTTCTATTTTAATTTCAAATTTTGTGTAAGTATTTGCTTTTTTATTTGTTTTTGTATTTTTGTGTACTATTTGATTTATTACATTAGGAAATGTTTTATTCCCATTGCTGATGTAGTGAAGGTTAAGCCAATCTGAGGGACTTTCCTGTTGCCAAATAAATGAGGCACTTTTAAAAGTGGAGAGAGATAATGGGAACTGCAGATGCTGGAGAATCCAAGACAACAAAATGTGAGGCTGGATGAACACAGCAGGCCAAGCAGCATCTCGGGAGCACAAAAGCTGACGTTTCGGGCCTAGACCCTTCTTCAGAGAGGGGGATAGGGTGAGGGTTCTGGAATAAATAGGAAGAGAAGGGGAGGTGGACCGAAGATGGAGAGAAAAGAAGATAGGTGGAGAGAGTATAGGTGGGGAGGTAGGGAGGGGATAGGTCAGTCCAGGGAAGACGGACAGGTCAAGAAGGTGGGATAAGGTTAGTAGGTAGGAGATGGGGGTGCGGCTTGGGGTGGGAGGAAGGGATGGATGAGAGGAAGAACAGGTTAGGGAGGCAGAGACAGATTGGACTGGTTTTGGGATGCAGTGGGTGGAGGGGAAGAGCTGGGCTGGTTGTGTGGTGCAGTGGGGGGAGGGGACGAACTGGGCTGGTTTTGGGATGCGGTGGGGGAGGGAGAGATTTTGAAGCTTGTGAAGTCCACATTGATACCATTAGGCTGCAGGGTTCCCAAGCAGAATATGAGTTGCTGTTCCTGCAACCTTCGGGTGGCATCATTGTGGCACTGCAGGAGGCCCATGATGGACATGTCATCTAAAGAATGGGAGGGAGAGTGGAAATGGTTTGCGACTGGGAGGTGCAGTTGTTTGTTGCGAACCGAGCGGAGGTGTTCTGCAAAGCGGTCCCCAAGCCTCCGCTTGGTTTCCCCAATGTAGTGGAAGCCACACCGGGTACAGTGGATGCACTTTTAAAAGTGGCTTGTCTGAAAATGCTCCATGGTCATTCAGGGCTGAAGCCCAACCCTGTTCTCCGAGTGAAAGGGGCAAGATCTGCAATTAACAAACTACATCAAAGAACTGCAAACAAATTGTTTAAAAAACTGATTCAGAATAAAATTTAAATATATATCATGGTATGCAGTCATAACACTTGATACATTACATTGGTATTTAAGATTTTCTTTTAAAAAGACTTAGCATTCTTTTTGGATTAACCTCCTTTCCAGTCAAGACCAGTTTTTGCATTAACTGTTTCAAAATACATGTCCTACTCCACTTACTTTACACCATTTCTGAACAGTCACAGGTTCTCTTGCATCACAGTTTATATTGAATTTCCTATGGCAGTTGTTGTAACATAGCTAACAAAGTGTGGAGCTGGATGAACACAGCAGGCCAAGCAGCATTTTCTGATGAAGGGTCTAGGCCTGAAACGTTTCGGGCCTAGACCCTTCATCAGAAAATGCTGCTTGGCCTGCTGTGTTCATCCAGCTCCATGCTTTGTTATCTCAGATTCTCCAGTATCTGCAGTTTCCATTATCTCTGTTGTAATACAGCTATTAGTTTTAGACTTACACCTGCTGACAATGAAGTGATGCTTGGGCAGATCACCACCCCCGCATTGATCTTTGGCCAGTGTATAAAAGAGCTTTTTGGTGTATAAATTTTAAATTAACAAAGATCCAGAAAGACAGACAGACCTATGCTCAGATTAAAATGATCAAGTTTGATATAAAGTTAAACAGAACTCTCTTGTTATGGTAATCTCAAGTCTCACAGCATTTAACTATATTTGATTCAAGTACCTCTATTCCGTACATTGAATTGATGAAAAGCCAAAATTGCTTTTGACGCAATGGCAGTGGTATTCCTGAAACTTCCCAATGCATACATCCCTTAAAGTTCACTATTGGATGAATTATATGCATTTTATTTTGAAATAGCTTTACCATTGATTTTTTAAAAAAAATATACTTGCTACTGCATGCATGTGGCTACTGCATTTTTAAAGCTTGGGTACTCAGGGATTAAGAGTTCTTGCATATTCTGTTTTTCACACGCGAGGAAGTTGTTATTCCACTCATGAGAAGCTGATACAGCATTGCCTTTTCATCCTGACTACGTATTGCTGGAATCATTGTCATTCACAAAGCACTATTTGCCAATGTGAAGCAACGTTAAACTTAAGTTAAATCAGGGAAGGGGAGAGAAGCGCTGATGTGATGGTGGCTAGGAAGTTACTTAATAATGCGGCTGTACTACAAACATTTTAAAAGTCATTGTAAAGTTACAATCATCTCTCTTTGGGATACATACGTGAATTCAGCATGTGTGGGCTTAGAGTGAAGAAGCATGCCTCTTGCAGCATCAACTGGTAGCTTAATTCTCTCAAATCAGGAATGGATTGATCAAGCAATTGAATGATTCATAAGGCCTGGATTTCCAAAGAAAATAATGGAAATATTAAGTGAACAGGTTTCACCCTGGCTAATAACAAACTGAAGGCTTGAGCATCTTAGTATCTGGGGCAGGGATATGCCAAAAGTGAAACTTATGCTGTCCTATCAATAGTAATTAGTTACCACACCGCTGATAGGATCTTTTGTTTTACACATAGTAAAATCCAGGTGAGATCTATTTTTATTGGACTACTAAAAACACAAACCAAAAGCCACCTGTGTTCAATTCTGGAGAGTTGCAGTTGAAAATGTTATGCTGATTTCATATCAAATCTTGGTTAGATGACACTTGAAGTGCCATGTATATTTTAGTTGCCATATTATTAAAAAAAGGAGTTAGAGGCACTAGAGATGGTACAAAAAGAATTTACAAGGATGAGGATAAGAATAGGCCATTTAGCCCTTCAAGTCCATTCTGCTATTCAATAAGATCATTCTGTGATGTAACTTCATATAAGAAGCTGCCTGTTCCCCATATTCCTTAACATCTTTGGTCTAACCTGGTTGAAAGCAATGACCTAACAATTTGGCATACTAAGTGATGGGTCAAGCTCTGGAAAATGATGGTTGTTTTTGACTGGCACAGACTCAGTGGGCTGAAGAGGCTTTTTTCTGTGCTGTGGACCTTATGATTTTCTTTTAACAGACTGGTGATAATGCAATTAATTGAAGAAAGTGGATTCATTGCCACTAAAGATGACCTTCCCATAAAAGAAACTGTTTGCTTTCAAGTTTAATAATACGTTAAAAAAAATCTTCAACAGGGCAGGAAAAGGGAATGATTGGTAAGCAACTGATGCCTTCATGATGTTATGCTGATACATTATGCTTCAGAATAATGATGTTGTGAACAAGTGAAGAGCATTTTGCTCCCTTGCACACTTTAAAACCAATGCAGCATTAAACTGATTTTTCCTTTAATTAGAATCATAAAGTTTGTTGACTAAATTTCAGTATTTTTGTCTTTTATTTGAACCATATCACAGTGCTTAAAAAAAGGTTGTTGTTTAAAACAACCTCATACAGTAGTAAAGAAACTCCTGATGATTTATAATCAGTTCTGAGGAAAGGTCATTCGATCCAAAACATTAACTCTGATTTGCCTCCACGATGCTGCCAGACCTACGAGCTTTTCCAGAAATTTCTGGTTTTGTTTCTGATTTACAGCATCGACAGTTCTTTTGGCTTTTATAACACTGTTTAGTTTAGCCTGAAATTGGGATATGGAAGGCAAGACAGAATGGATAACATAGGCAGCCTATGGCATCAGTGCAGTTTTTTAATGAAATACGCAAGGGACAGCAGTAGGAGTGTGGTTCTCCGGGTTCAATGTTCAGCAGCAGATACAAATAGATGCCAGGAACACTCTCAGAACTTGCTGGATCGTTGAAAAGTCACTAGGGACTCTAAGAGACGATACTAGACTAAACTAGAGTCCCAATCAAACCATACAACACACCTTGACTGTGGCAAGACTTTCACAATAAAGCAGGCTTTAAAGCAAAGTCGAATAGAATTGCTGAAAAGAGTGCATCCCTCCTGATGAGTTCAATGCATTTTATGCTTGTTTCGAACAGAAGGTCAGTGAAATTAAATCACCTGCCCTGACAGCCTCAGCCATACCCCTGTACCCACAGTCTCTGTCACAGACATCAGATTGACTTTCTTGAGAGTGAACCCATGGAAAACTAATGGCCTGGATGAAGTCCCCTGACCAGTCAGTCAGATCCTGTGCAGACAAGCTGGCAGGAGAATTTACAGACATCTTTAACTTCTCCTTTCTACAATGTCAGTTTCTCCCCTGTTTCAAGAAGATGACGATCATCCCAGTACCAAAGGAAAATGAGGCAAGTCATCATCCTGCGACACTTCCGCCATCTGTAATCCAACCCCATCCCCAGAAATATTTTTCCCTTCCCCACCCTTGTCTGCTTTCCGGAGGGACCACTCTCTCCGTGACTCCCTTGTCCGCTCCACACTCCCCTCCAGCCCCACCACACACGGCACTTTTCTCTGCAACCACAGGAAGTGCTACACCTGCACCCTCACCCCCAATAAGACTTTCCACGTCAAGCAGATATTCACCTGCACATCTGCTAATGTGGTATACTGCATCCGCTGTACCCGTTGTGGCCTCCTTTACGTTGGAGAAACCAAGCAGAGGCTTGGGGACTGCTTTGCAGAACACCTCCGCTCGGTTTGCTATGAACATCTGCACCTCCCAGTGGTGAACCATTTCAACTCCCCTTTCAATTCCTCAGACAACATGTCCATCCTGGGCCTTCGGCAGTGCCATAATGATGCCACTCGAAGGTTGTAGAAACAGCAACTCCTATTCCGCTTGGGAACCCCGTAGCCCAATGGTGTCAATGTGGATTTCACAAGCTTCAAAATCTCCCCATATCCTACTGCATCCCAAAACTAGGCCAGTTCGCCTCTGCCTCCCTAACATGTTCTTCCAACCCACCTATCCCCTCCTCTCATCTCAAGCTGCACCCCCATTTCCCACCTACTAACCTCATCCTGCCCCCTTGACCTGTCCATCCTCCCTGGACTGACCTATCCCCTCCCTACCTCTGCATCTACACTCACCTTTACTGGCTCCATCCCCACCTTTTGATCAGTGTGTCTCCTCTCCACCTATCTCCTCCTCTCTCCATCTTCTATGTCCCTCCTCGTCTCTCGCTATTTATTTAGAACTCCCTCCCCGCCCCCATTTCTGATGAAGGGTCTAGGCCCGAAATGTCAGCTTTCCTGCTCCTAAGATGCTGCTTGACCTGCTGTGTTCATCCAGCTCCACACCTTGTTATCAAGGTGCCTTAATGACTGCCACCCGATGGCTCAGACATCCGTCATTATGAAGTGCTTTGAGAGGTTAGTAATGGCGCACATCAACTCCAGTCTCCCAGATTGTCTTGATACACTACAATTCACCGACTGTGGTAAAGGGCCAATGGGGGTGGAGGAGGAGCAGACACCACCTCCCCGGCCCTACACTCATCCTTGGGACATCTGGATAACAAGGACACTTCCAGCCGACTCCTATTTATTGACTTTAGCTCCAACTTCAACACAATAATTCCAGACAAACACACCTCCAAACTTTGAGACCTAAGACTCTGCTCCTCCCCTCATCCCGCAACTGGATCCTTGACCTCCTGACCCGCAGACAGCACTCAGTAAAGACAGGCGTCAACACCGCCTTCACAATATTCCTCAAAGCTGGTGCCCCACAATCCTGCATACTCAGTCCCTTGGTATAATCTTTATCCATTTACAACTGTGTGGCCAAATTCAGCTCCAACTCAAAATACAAATTTGCTGATAACACCACCATAGTGAGTTGGCTTTCAAACAACAATGAGACAGAGTACAGGAACAGCAATCGCTGCCATGATGTCAGCAAAAGGAAGGAGCTGGTCATTGACTTCAGGAAGCAGAGTGGGAAGACATGCCCCTATCTGTATCAATGGTGCTGAGGTGGAAGGGATTTGACATTTCTGTAAGGACTCTGAACAATATTTATAGGTGCACCATAGAAAGTATCTTATTCAAATTCTTTGCAGCTTGGTATGGCAACTGCTCTGCCCAAGACTGCAAGAAATGAGAGAGTTCTGAATGCAGCCCAGTCCATTATGCAAGCAAGCCTTCCTTCGACTCTGTCTGTACCTCCTGCTGTCTTGGGAAAACAGCAAACATAACCATAAGTCCCTCCCAGTCGTGTTATACTCCCCTCTATCATCTTCCATTGGGCAGAACATATGAAAATTTGAAAACACTTACCAGCTGATTCAAGAACAGCTTCTTCCCTGTTGTTATCAAACTTATGAATAAATCTCTTATATATTGGACTTGAATTGTCTCTGCGCCTTCTCGGTAGCTCTAACACTATATTCTGCATTCTGTTCTATTATCCTGATGTACTTACATAAGGTATGACTTGTCTGGTTAGCATGCAAAACAATACTCGTACATGTATCTCATACATGTAACAAAAATAAATTAACATAAATCTAATAGTAAAAACTAGGTAATTAGTGCTGCATTTCAAGATGCCACTGCACGTCAGAATGAAGGTTTGTGTTTCAGAACTCCATATAATTAATTCTAAGCCTTGCCCTAGCTATTAGAAACAGAATGAAGGAAAGTGAAGAGCAAATCAAAAATGTGTGCTTCTGCAAATTTCCTAGATCTGCATTATTGAAAACCAGTATGAAATTCTCACTTATTGAAACACTTAAGATTGTAAGGGTCTTGACAGGGTAAATGCTGACAGGATATTTCCCCTCAAGGGAGAGTCTAGGACAAGAGGCCATAGCCTCGGAATAAAGGGGCAAAAATTTGAAACTGTAATAGTCTCTCAGAGGATTGTGACTTTGTGAAACTCCTTGCCACAGAGAGCTGTGGGCAGAGTCCCTGTGTTTATGTAAGTCTAAGATAGATTCTTGATCAGTACAGGATTCAAGGGTCTCTGGGAAAAGGCAGGAAAGTGGGCATGAGGAATGTTGGATCAGCCATGATCCTATTGAATGGTGGAGTAGGCTTAAGGCCCCTAATAGCGTATACCTAATCCTATTTCGTATGGTCTTAAGGTTTTTTTGAGTGATCATTCAACATTGTATCAAACCAATTTACAGACTGAAAAGCATTTAAATTACTCTTTTGTGGCAAATTACAAATGACGACTTTATTACAAATAATTTCCATATTCTTTTTTTCCCCATTGCTTTTCTGTAATATTTTATTCAGCTGTTACAATTCAATTCCACTTTTCATTAGTCATAAATATGTGAATAGACCTCATTGTAAACTGAATACTTCAAATGGAATTTAATAAGCCTTTAAAGTGTAAAAAGAAATTCTCTACCGTTTTCGTTGGTCTAGTTTAGAATATATATGCAGAACCGTGTTAGAGGATCAGACAGACTGCTTCCTTAAGCTGTGAGAAGTAAGCTGTGCTCCTTCTCTCTTTACTCAAAGCAAGATAGCAAACATGACAACTTAAGGACTCTGACCTGGGTTTGGTTGCTCATGCATCTAAATATTAGTTACATCTGGCCAAGAGGATGGAAAGTAGACATGTATCAGAGTACCCACAGCTGGTGAGTTTAAATTCCACAGAAACCATTCCATCAGTGGGAGAGCAATGGAATGGAACCGTCTTCCATCTAGGCTGAAACCCCGGTACAAATCTTGTGGGAAATATCATTTGAGTTCATGGACTTTTCATCCAATGCCTGCCAGGCAAATTCGGCTATCGCTGATCCAATCCAACCTTGTAATTGAGGGCAGTTTCATCTTACTTCTTTTAAGTATCCCCTGCCCTTTTGTGGTAAACAACAGCTACTCAGAGTCATAGAGTCACACAACATGGAGACAGACTCTTTGGTCCAACCATTCCATGCTGACCATAATACCAAACAAACCTAGTCCCACCTGCCTGCGCTTGGCCCATATCCATCCAAACGCTTCTTATTCATGTACATGTCCAAATGTCTTTTCAACCTTGTAACTATACCTGCATCGACCACGTTATCTGGAAGTTTCTTCGACGTACGAACTACCCTCTGTGTAAAACGAGTCACTTGTCATGCATTTTTAAAAAACTTTCTCCTCTCTCCTTTTAAAAAATGCCCCTAGTTTGAAATCCCCTACCGTCGGGAAAAGACACCTGCCATTCACCTAACCTATAAACCTCATGATTTTATAAACCACTGTAGGTCACCCTCAACCTCCTAAATTGTAGTGAAAGAAGCCCCAGCCTATCCCACCTCTCCTTACAACACAAACCTTCCATTCCCAGCAATATCCTGGTGAATCTTTTCTGAACTCTCTCCATCCTTCCTATAACAGGACAACCAGAACTGGACAAATACTCCAGAACAGGCCTCACCAATGTACTGTACAACCTCAACATGATGTCCCAACTCCTGTGCTCAAAGATCTGAGGAATGAAGACAAGCATGCTAAATGTCTACGTAATCACCCTGTCTACATGTGATGCAATCTTCAAAGAATTATATACCTAAACCCAAGGCCCTACTTCTAATTAATCTACATACTATATTTAATATAATTAAATGATCAGCAGCAATTCACAGCAGTATTGTAAAACAAAGATAAAATGACACTAAGCTAGATTGGAGCTATTAGGTCAGATGACCAAAACCTTAGTCAAAGTTTAAATACAGAGAAAAATTTTAGATACCTCAAGGTTGCAATGAATAGATTCTGGATGACCAGTCAGAAATATTCAATTCTTGAAGTCACAAAGGTATGTGTGAATTGCTCAACATCAGATTATCTGAAACAAGGGCAAAGTTAGCAATGTTCTGGAAGTGCAAATCAAGAGCATTAGTGATGTTGTAAATATGTGGTAAAGGTGACATTCTGATTATTGGCACAACATCTGCACACACTTCCACCCAACAGATCTTACATTTTGTCAATATCTTTGTAACGTTTAACAACAACACTAGATTATTAGAGATATTGAGGCACTGGCCATGAAAAAGGAGGAGGCATATGTCAGTTACGGACAGCTGGATCAAGTGAATCCCCTGAGGAGTATATGGGCCATCCTCTTAAGTACACTTAAGAGGGAAATCAGGAAGACCGAAAAGGGGACATGAGATAGCTTTGGCAGATAAGATAAAGGAGAATCCAAAGAGATTCTACAAGTATATTAAGGACAAAAGAATAACTGGGGAGAGAATAATCATCTATGTGTGGAGCCACGGGAGATAGATGAGATCCCAAATGAATACTTCTCGTCAGTATTTAACGTGGAAAAAAGACATGGAGGCTGGGGAGCTCAGGGAAATAAATAGTGATGTCTTGAAAAGAGTCCACATTACAGAAGAGGAGATGCTGGAGGTCTTAGAACAGATAAAGTTAGATAAATCCTCAGGACCTGATCAAGTGTATCCCTGAACATTGTGGGAAGCTAGGGAAGAAATTGTGGGACTCCTAGCAGAGTTATTTATATCATCAACAGACTGGAAGATGGCTAAAGTTGTGCCATTACTTAAGAAAAGCTGCAAAGAAAAGCCAGGGAATTATTCACCGGTAAGCCTAATGACAGTAATGATTAAGTTGTCGGAGGGGATTCTGATAGACAGGATCTACATGTATTTGGAGAGGCAAAGACTGATTAGGGATGGTCAGCATAGCCTTGTATGGAAAATCCATGTTTCACAGACTTGATTGAGTTTTTTGAAGAGGTGACCATGAAAATAGATGAGGGCAGAACGGTAATCATTGTTTACATGGACTTTAGCAAGGCCTTCAACAAGGATCTACAGTGTAGAGTGGTTAGTAACATTAGATCACTTGTGATCCAGGAAGAACTAGCCAATTGAATACAAAATAAGCTTGACAGTAGGAGACAGTGTGTGGTGGTAGAGGGTTGTTGATCAGACTGGAGGCCTGAGACCGGCAGTGTGCTGTAAGAATCAGTTCAGGGTCCACCTGTTGTTCATCGATTATGTAAACAATTTGGATGACAATATAGGAGGCAGTGTTAATAAATTTGCAGATGACACCAAAATTGATGGCGTAGTGGACAGTGAAGAAGCTTATCTAACAGTACAATGGGATTGTGATCAACTGGGCCAATGGGCTGAGGAATAGTAGATGGCGTTTAATGCAGAAAAAAAAGGTGTTACATTTTGGTAAAACAAAACCAGAGCAGGATTTACAAAGTTGATGGTAGAGAATGTTGTCAAACAGAGAGACCTAGGGGTGCGGACACATCGTCCCTTGAAAGTGGTGTCACAGCTGGACGGGATGGTGAAGAAAGCATTTGATATCCTTGTCTTCATCGGTCAGACCATTGAGTACAAGATTTGGGATGTCATGTTACAGCAGCACAAGACATTGGTAAGGCCACATTTGGAGTACAGCATATAATTCTGGTCACCCTGCTATGGGAAGGACTACCATTCCTTCATAGTCAATGGGTGAAAACCCTGCAACGTCTTTCCTAATTGCATTGTGGGTGTACTACCTTAAGGACTGCAATGGTTCAAGAAGGCCACCACCTCTTCAAGGGAAATTAGAAATAGCAATAAATTCAGGCCCAGCCAATGACATCCGCATCCCATGAACAAATATACAAAGATTTAGATGTATTCCTTTCGAAACAAGTCACACATGGTAGAAATTATCATGATCACAGCATTTATGATAATTACTTGATTCAAACACATCAGAACTTTGAATTGTTGCTATGTGTGGGAGGGTGAGACTGTACATTATCAGCTTGAAGATTGCCTTCCCTTGAGGGAGAGAAAAGGTGAGGAAAGAAAGAAATGTGCAAGTGAGGATTTATTGATAGGAAAGAGGTTCAGAAAGCAGAATTCTCTGGTTATACATGGAAATAATTACAATTATCTTACATCAGTTTACACATGTATGATGGGAGAATGCTAGTACAGAAGTTTGTTACACTGTAATTATATTCTGTCACAAGCATCTCTGTTTTCTTTAGTCCAGCTCCTAAACCTGCCATCTGACTTCTCCGCCTCCTAAATTGCTTATTACGTTATGGATATTATTGATATTAAACCAATATATCACTTGAGGTAGAATCTATCACTTGCAAATGTAGTCTGAATTACATGATCTAGTTTAATTCTACTGCTTGCTAACATGCACCACCTGAAGCAATGACATAGAAGGTCATGGTAAGTTAGGGAAAGTAAAGTACTGTAGTGCAGCAATGTTCTAATAACTGTAATTTAAATTAGTTTATCATATTTAAAATTAATCTAGTTGCACTGAATGTTTAAGACCACTGAATCATACAAGCAGTAGTTCCTCAAAATATTTTAAAGCCGTGTCAGACTTCGTCTGTTTATGTTAGGTAATCATTAATGCAGTTAATGGAATGAGACTGTAAAAGGCTTCTTAAGAAGAATAGGCATACATATATGAAAAATGCTATGTACATAGCTTATTAACCCATGTCGCTTTAATTGAGAATGTATCAAAATTGCCTTTGAGCTTTCTTGAATTCAGAAATACATGGAAATTCATATAACTTGACAATAAATGTAGGATCCCTCCCAATTTTTATGTTCTGCATGCTTATTCTCAAAAGTGCTTGAAAAGGTCATGTTCTGAAGCTCCTTTGTATCCTTGTATTAAGAGGTCTTTTTTTAAAGACTGTAATAATCCAATGATCTTCATTACAGAAACAAGAGGATTGAATTGCAATAGGCGAGACAATGTTTAGGAGCAACTCGAGGTGACCAGGTTTTCAGTAGTCTTTAGCATATTGAACATACCCAGCAATTGTACATTAATCTTTCCAATTTACATATTCACCACTCTCTTTCTCTCAACTCTGTTTTGAATAAATTCAATGACATCCTAGTCATTCCATCTGCAACTTCATTTTTTAAGCTTTCTTACATTATTCGGTTAATGTCCTTTCCTAACATTCTCCTGGATCACCCTTACAGATTTGACTCTGGTCACAACAGCTTAATTTACTTTCAGAAACACAATAACACAGGCAGTTGAAGAACTTTCTCACCCTCAAACATTGATGTCTCTATTTTTGCACAAGGTTAGGTTACTGGTCAAATAGTTAGTTTTGCGCAGGGTTGCCTCTGTACTGTGCTTAAATTCTCAGTACTGTTTTATTAGCGTAAAATTTATGGTTCCATTGTCTCTGGATATTCTCTTCCTTCATAAAAAGCTTGAAATTCAACTATTGTTTTGACTGACTGCAAATTTAGAAGCCTTATTTGCTGTTATATTCAAGTGTAACATTCATAAGAGTGGTAATTGCTAAATCTTGGAGTTCCCACTACATGATTTTTATAATCGCAATCCTCATTTAGTCTGGAATGCCTATAGTGCTCCTTTTTTTAGGTGTAATCTTGGTATTGCTATCAAATAATCTGTTTGCAAAAATAATCTGCTGTCATAGGGTGGATGGAACATTACCTGGCTAAGGCCAAACTCTGACAACCTTTTCAGTTTCATCTGGTAAATGATACAATTTCACAATTGATACTTCCAATATTCCCAGGCTACGACTGACCCAATTTTCCTCCTTAAGGTTCTCTTGACTTTCGCAGCTACCAGGCTAAAGTGGTTATTCCTTTTTCTCCATCAAATCTGCTCCGATGTTTCTCGCATCTGCAGCAGATATGTCTGAGGTTTTCTGCAGCCAAGGTTTTCCTTAGCTGGGATCTTCTGTAGTTTCCATCCCATTTTTCCTACTATTTTCTGAATTTCTTCCTATTTCACACACATAGAATGATACAGCATGGAAACAGACCCTTCTGTCCACCTTATCCATGGCAACCAAGTTTCCCAAACTAAACTAGTCCCATTTACCTGCATTTGGCCCATATCACTCTAAACTTTTCCTATCCATGTACCTGTCCAAATGTCAAGGAAACGTTCTAACTGTACCTGCATCTACCACTTCCCTTGGCAGTTCATTTCATGTACACACCATCCCATTTGTGAAAAAAGTTGATCCTCAAGTCCCTTTTAAATTTTTCCCCTCTCAACTTAAACCTATACCCTCTAGTTTTGAACTCTCCTACCCTTGGGAAAAGACCTTGGCCAATCACCTTATTTATACCCTTCATGATTTTTTAAACATTTGTAAGGTTACCCGTTAACTTACTATGTTCCAGGGAAAAAGTGTTCCAGCCTATCCAGCATCTCCTTATAATTCAAACCTTCCAATCTTGGTAACATCCTTGCAAATCATTTTTGCACCCTTTCCAATTTAGTGCTATCCTTCCTAAAGCAGGGTGACCAGAACTGTATGCGGCACTCCAAAAGTGGCCTCACCAAAGTCTTACACATCCACAGCATGATATCCCAATTCCTATACTCTGCTCTGGTCAATGAAGGCAAGCGCGCCAAATGCCGCCTTCGCCATTCTGTCTACCTGTTATGCCACTTTTGAGGAACTATAAACCTGAAACCCTGGGTCTCTCCATTTGACAACACTACTCAGGGTCCTACCATTAACTGTATAAGTCCTGCCCTGGTTTGTACAACCAAAATGCAAAACTTGCATTTATCTAAATTAAACTCCATCAGCCACTCCTTGATCCAATAGCCCAGTTGATCAATATCCCACTAAACTCTGAGATAACCTTCTTCACTGTCCACCATACCATCAATTTTGTTGTCACCCCCAAACTCATCCAGTAACCATGCCTCCTAAATTTTCTTGCAAATTGTTTATATAAATGACAAGCAATGGTGGACCCAGCACAGATCCCTAGATCTCCTTCATCCCCTCTTTCCACCATCATAACTTCTGTTTTCCTCAATCATCCTGGTATGTAAATAGCCTGTGATAACAAGGTGTGGAGCTGGATGAACGCAGCAAGCCAAGCAGCATCAGAGCAGCGGGAAAGCTGACGTTTCGGGTCTGGACCTTTTTCAGAAATGGGAGAGGGGAAGGGGGCTCTGAAATAAATAGAGAGGGGGGAGGCGGTGATAGAAGGTGAAAGAGGAGTGGATAGGTGGAGACAAGACAGACAGGTCGAGGAGGTGGGGATGAAGTTAGTAAAGGTGAGTGTAGTTGAGGAGTTGGAATGGGCATTGGTCAGTGAGGAAGGACTGATTGGTGGGAAGGAAGATGGACAGGTCAAGGAGGAGAGGATGAAGCTGGTAGAGGTGAGTGTAGGTAGGAAGTGGGGGTGGGGTAAATCGCATGTGACTTGATCCCACCATTAAACACACTTCTCCCCCACTTCTCTCAATGTTTTTATGTGGGCTAAATGCAGATCAGTTGAGTGTTTTTTTTCATCACATTCACAGGCAGAATGAAATGGTAGGTAAATGTATTAATCATCTCAAGCCCAGCTAAAGCAAGCAGAAACAAACAGTTTGTGCCAGCACTTTTACATTACATACAAGAAGATTAGATTTTTAAAAATAGTGCAGCTGCAAACATGATTGCTGAGCTGCCTTCACTTGCTCAAATAAGAATGGAGCATTGTGTAAATTCTTGGGCCTCACTGGCTATTGCATTTGATTTAAGATACAGAAGCAGGATGTTCAATCACAAATGGTTTGTGCTGAAAGGAAGGAAGGAATAAATAAACAATACTTTTTTTTCTTCCTACTGGTTTGAAATCCACTTTGGCAAAATGAGAAACAGATGGTGTTCCAGATGCATTATGAAATTTTCCAATTTTCCAATTGAGTTTGTTTTCTTCCAGTGTATTTCTTTTCATTTCTCTTGGTGGTGAACTACAGGTCTCAACAGCACTGTGAAATGTAAACTAAATGATCAGTCTACTTATATGACTGCAGAAAATGTGATTACTGATAATGATCATGAGCTGGAACCGTGGTTAACTTTTCTCCAAAATTAGCTAGAGACAGTAAAATTTATATCACTCCTCATGTTGATTCTCTCAGGTACAGATTAAGGGATTGTGTGTGCGCATATATATAATCAAAATTAAATGAATATTTGCTAAATACTATAAATTCTATTCGCTATCTCTGTTCTTGAATTTTTCCATTTAAACTACTGTAGTGTCCACACAAAACTGGATTTACATAATACTTCCTACAGCGCTATACTGTCCTAATATTGCCTTATAGCTGATTAAATACAGCTGGATTTTATAACGCCCATTAGGATGGCAAGCCTGGCCGCATTTCTTCAATCATGTGGAGATTATGAAACATCCACTGAATCAGTTGGAGGGCGAAAGGGATTCATGACCGCTGGCAGTGAGATGTTGATGACTGCTTAGCTCCAAATATTGTTACTTCCTTTTCAAGTAGTTTCCTTCTGGCTTAACACAGGAAGTTAAAACTCTTTTGAAGCAATCATCACGAGTGTGCGATGAGAAGTTTCAATCTTGTGTCTCTGCAATTAGTTCATTTTTTATGCAGGATAAAAACTGTTGATCCTAAATAAGGTCTTATCTAGTCACGTGACATCTTGAGTGAAAATTGCTCCTGGGATCTTTGTTCAGAAATGCTGGGCTCTGAATAGGCATATATACTACATTTATACACCAGTGAAACATGATTTGGTACACTGTGGTAGAAAAAATACAAATGTCACCTACGCCTTAGAAAACAGGAAACTAAACGAGATAGGTGAATAAGACAATGTTGGGATACAAGTGAACCATTCATTACAAATATCAAAGGAAACCAAAATAATGACAAATATTGACAGAGAGCTAGGATTTACTTCTGGGATATGGCATTAAATATAGCAGAGAAGTTCGATTTGTATGAAACCTGGGTTAGGCAGCACCTGAAATACTATGCTTTTGATATCAGAAGCAATGAAAAAAAAATGCAAAAGTGATTTACAAGGATGGTATCAGAACTAAGAGACTGCAGATACTGTAAAACATTGAACAGATTGAACCCAAAGAGAAAACTTAGGGAAGATCAGATATAGGATTTTAATATTACAAATAGATTTAAAAGCCTGGATGTGTTGAAAATACTTCTGTTTCCAAAACAAGCATCCATTAAAAAATACTATTAAATTCAATATATGGAGATTAGGAGAAATCTATTTGATCAAAGAATGGCTAAAAAGTGGGAAACATTGTCACAAGAAGTGATGAGGCAAACAAAACTCTGGTGCTTCAGTGGGAAATAAGTATAAGAACAAAGAAAATAAAAAGATATATTGTACCATTGCGATGAGACAACTGAATGGGAAGATATTTGTGTGAAATATAAACATCAGTGCAGAATGACTGGGCTAAATGAACTCACATCTCTGGGTGGTCTATGCAATTCTATCGAACAGTAGTTTGGCAGTACACATCTTGAATATTGATAAAAAGAAAGATTTGTCAAAGCTCTCTGACTTGCATTCATCAGCACAAATGAAAGAATGTCAAATTTTAAACTATCAGAACAATTTATAATACAAGAGAAAAGGTGTCTGCCGTTAGCCAAGGCAATGTCATGGGGAAAAAAAAACAAGGCTCTCCAAGCTCCCGGGAAACTGTTTTGACTTTCAGTGAAAAGTCAAAATCTGGAGATAAGCATAATGTTGGTATTAATGTGAGTCAAAGCAACCAAGAGATCTTTTAAAATCAGTCAGTTAAGAGAATTGAGTTTGATTGCTTGCTGGCTTTAGGTTGAATGGTGACAAAGTAATTGGAGGCAGATCTGAACTCTGTGATGTGACAGACTGAAGCAACATACACACCTGTGGTTGAATCATTCTGGATTTGTACTCCTGTTATATTTGTTGTCAATTGAAATGTACTTAGAAATGTTGGGCTCAGTAAACTCTGTGTGATGATATAATTTATACTACTGTAAAAAGAACTAAGAAAATAAAGTCTAAGTTAGTGAAAATTCTCTGCGGCTATTTGATTGTCACAAGGGAACCATGAAATTCTCTTGTTTAAGTGTGCTCCATAGTGCAGTATTGATATTTATTTCTTCATTTGGGATTAGCAGGGTTGCGCTCTTGTTTATTTTCGTGCACACTACATGAATCAGCAGTTTCAGCAGTGATTTATGACTTGTACTTGTCACAGCAGGGACCACTCCACAGTGCCCATATCATATGGTTGTGCTGCCAAGCATTGCCTCTGACGGTGTTATCTAGTCTTACACACCACCTTTTACACACACGCACGCACGCACGCACACACATGTACACACGTGCATTAAACAATCCATTTACAATTTAACAAGGCATTACCAAACTGGCTACAAATACTTTATGATGGGAATTTGAAGAAAAAGCAATCCGAAATTATTGCCCTACAGTAAAACAATTACTACTCAGACTACTGGGTCACAGAGTTCAGTGATACCACAGGCATGAATGAGTTATGTGATCTGTGGCTCTCAGATTGGTGGATCCTTGCCATGCTCTATTTACCTTTTATGAAAGCCTTCTCTGTACATGGAAATAGAAGGTGAATGGCAAGCAATGGGTATTAATTTTGTCATCACTGGGTCATTGTAAAGCTTTTCTTCTGGAATAAACTTGATATTCCATTGTTTGTTATTAGAGAAATAATATCTTTAATGAAAATTGTCTACACTGTGTCCACTCCTTACATTGTGATGGTCAAATCTGGCAAGCTGTCTAGACATATTCTTTTTCTGTAGATTATAGAGTTATAGATTTGGGGCTTGGTTATTATAGGATGGGGAGGGTTTGCTCACAGTGTTCCCCCCTTCCCAAATGCTCTGCTCCCTACTCCAATGCCAGGCAGGTGTCAGATTTTCTAGCTGTATTAGACCGACACATTGCACACTTGTGGCAGTAGTAGGGTTATCTGCCTGATGGATGTGATCTGTCCTCCCCAGTGAGCTGTCATCCTCTGGCAGGGTCAGCAGTGGACTTCAGTGGCACTCCATGATGTCGCGCATTGATTTTTAAAATTCAGTCATGGGACCTGGGTGGAACTGGCTAGGTCAGCATTTATTGCCCATCCTGACTGGCTTTGAGAAGGTGGTGGAGAATTGCTTTCTTAAACAACTGCTGTCCTTTCTTTAAGTAGAGCTACAATGCTTTTGTGGATGGAGTCCCAGGATTTTAAGCCAGGATAGCAGAAGGAATTGGCAAGTCAGGTTGTTGAGTGGGTTAGAAGGGGATTTGCAGGTGGTGGCATTCCATTTTATTTGCTGCCCTTCACCTCGATGGTAATGGTTTTGGTTTGGAATGTGCTGTCGGAGGAGCCTTGGTGAATTTCTACAGTGCATCATCTTGTAGATAATGCACACTCCTGTTAGTGTGTGTTAGTGATGGAGAGATTGAATGTTTGTGGAGGTAGTACCACTCAAGCAGCCTGCTTTGTAATAGGTGATGACAACTTCCATGAGTATTGTTGTAGTTGTACTCATCCAGGCAAGTGGAGAGCACTCGAACACACTCCTGACTGGACACTATCTAGGTCTTGCTGCATATGGATTTGGACTGCTTACACAAATTGTAATTGCGAATCCCAGAGCAGCATGCCAGCAGTGGGTCCCAGGCAAAGACTGGCGTGGGGGTGGCAGTGCTGGCACTTACCTTGGAGCAGCTGAGTGCGGTGGAGAGCAGACAGGAGGCTTGAGTGAGTGGTCAGATCACATGCTGAGTCCCTGTGCTGAGCTGCTACAATGTAATGTTTACTTGAAATGTTTTACCTGACTGTAATGTCAATCCTTAACAATACCTTATTTTCAACATTTTTTTAAAACTCTGTAAAGTAATGGAACTACTTTTCATTCCTCTTTTGCATCCATGATTTGTACCTAGGTCCTTGTACCTAAGAGGCACCATAAAAAGCAAACATTCAAAAAGTTTTTCACTGAACTCCTACAATGGAGTGGATGCGACAATAAAGGATCTTTTATTCCATTCTACATTCATATTGTCTGTAATTTACAACTTGGGGAAACATGATTTTGTCAAAGTTTTTGAAGTATTAATAAACATTGATGGGTGAGCTGGAGAGAAACAATTTCCACTGGTTGTGGAGTTTAGGGCTAAGTGGCATGTGCTAAAAATTAGATCAGGCTTATCATGAGTGAAGTTAGAAAATAACACCAGAGAAGGGCAGTAGAAATTTGGAAATCTCTTCCACAAATTACAATTAATGCTAATTGGTAACTTTAAGTTTGAAATAAATACATCTTTGTTATTCAAAGTTACGAAGACATATGGGGCAAGGGAAATGGTAATAAGTCTCAGAATCAGTCATAATCTCACTGGTTAGCCAAACAGGCTTAAAGGGGCAATTAGGACTGCTGTACCCATGCCTTTGTGTTTAGGTACAGGGACTAACAAAAAGACACAAATGCCCCACTCCTTTTTCTTCATTAGTGGGTATATAACTAAGTGAAACTATTTGCAAAGGATTGATAAAAGTTTAATTATTTTGTTTGTAAAGAACATCAACATAATGGAAAGTGAAAAGTCAATATTTTGAGCTGCAACAGAAACAGTATGATCAGAGTTCACTGATGCTCAGTTTGGCTTTCATTTGGATTCACTCCAACAAGAAAGCACATGGCAGACTAATTAGTAAAATCAGATCACGTGGGATTCAGGGTAAGTTTGCCAATTTGATAAAAAATTGGTTTGACAGTACAAGACAGAGAGAGGTGGGAGAGGATTGTTTTTAGGACGCCTTGCAAAAATTCCGTAAAACTCCTTAGATAGCACTTTCGAAACCCAAAACCATCACCGACTAGAAGGAAAGGGCAGCAGATACATTGGAATAAAATTCCTCTTCTACATCCAAAATTCAAGTATCTTTCACTTAAGTTGTCACTGTACATACTTGAAGGATAATGGGCCTTTCCTAAAGTGCATTGCCAAGAACTGCTCACAGTGGCAGTATTGTTTAATAAGAGATTTTTGCAGCCATCCCACAACTACTACCTCTTGTATTCTAGTCCTCTGGGTACAAAGACCTGATTTCTAATCTCCAGCCACAATTCAAAGACATAGAAGATGGGGCAAGAGTAGGTCTTTCAACCGCTTGCTGACCCTGCTCCATCATTTAGTATGATTGTGGCTGATCAACGAGTTCAATACCCTAATCCTACTTTCCCCATTACTATTTGATCCCACTAGGTACAAGAGCTAGATCTACTTCCTTCTTAAAAGCACATAATGTTTTGGCCTCAACCATTTTCTGTGATCATGAATACCACAGGCTCACCATTCTCTGGCTGAAGAAATGTCTCCTCATCTTAGTCCTAAAAGGTTTACACTTTATTCTTAAACAATGACCCCTGATTCTGGGCTCCCCCACCATAGGGAGCATTTATCCTACATCTATCCTGTCTAATCACACAGTTTTACAACATGGAAGCAGAAACCTTCAGTCCAACTCATCCATGTCGACCAGGTTTCTCAAACTAAACTAGTCCCATTTGCTTGCATTTGGCCCATAATGCCGCTAAAGTCTTTCTATTCAAATACCCTATCCAAATGTCTTTTAAATGCTGTAACTCACCTGTATCTACCACTTCCTCCAGCAGTTCATTCCATATACCCCTATTAAGAATTTTATAGGTCTCTATGAGATCCTCCTCTTATTATTCTGAACTGCAATAAATACCATCCCAACTGACTCAATCTCTCCACATATGTCAGTCCTGTCACCCCAGGAATCAATTTGGTAAACGTTCATCCCACTCCTTCAAAAGCAACAAAATCCTTTCTCCGAAAAGGAGACCAAAACTGCACACAATATTCCAGGTGTGGCCTCACCAATGCCCTGTACAATTGTAGTAAAACATCATTATTCCTGTATTTGAATCCTCTTGTAATATAGTTTGTCTTCTTTACTCCCTGCTGCATCTGCACATGAGTGCACATAAGTCTTATTGAACATTACCCTTTCTCAATTTTTGGCCATTCAAATAATAATTTACCCTCCTATTTTTGCTACCAAAGTGGATAACCTCACATTTATCCAAGTTCTGCCACATCTGCCATGCATTTACCCACTCACTCAGCCTGTCCAAAGCACCCTCACACCCCACCCCTACAATAACCACTCCAAGAGGATCCCCCTCTTCCTCACACACCACCCCACCGACCTCCGGATAGAATGCATCATCCTCCGACACTTCCGCCATCTACAATCCGACCCCACTGCCCAAGACGTTTTTCCATCCCCACCCTTCTCTGCCTTCCGGAGAGACCACTCTCTCCGTGACTCCTTTGTCCGCTCCACACTCCCCTCCAACCCCACCTCACTTGGCACTTTTCCTTGCAACCGCAAGAAGTGCTACACTTGCCCCCACACCACCTCCCTCACCCCCATCCCAGCCCCAGACCTGCACATCTGCCAATGTAGTATACTGTATCCACTATACCCAGTGTGGCTTCCTCTACATTGGGGAAACCAAGTGGAGGCTTGGGGACTGCTTTGCAGAACACCTCCGCTCGGTTCACACTAAACAACTGCACCTCCCGTTTGCAAACCATTTTAACTCCCCCTCCCATTCCTTAGCCGACATTTCCATCATGGGCCTCCTGCAGTGCCACAATGATGCCACCCGAAGGTTGCAGGAACAGCAACTCATATTCCGCTTGGGAACCCTGCAGCCCAATGGTATCAATGTGGACTTCACAAGCTTCAAAATCTCTCCCTCCCCCACTGCATTCCCAAAACCAGCCCAGCTCGGCCCCGCCTCCCTAACCTGTTCTTCCTCTCCCCTATCCCCCCCTCCCACCTCAAGCCGCACCTCCATTTCCCACCTACTAACCTCATCTCGCTTCCTTGACCTGTCCATCCTCCCCGGACTGCCCTATCCCCTCCCCCACTCCCCACCTCCCCACCTCCCCACTGATACTCTCCTCTCCACCCATCTTCTCCTCTATTCATCTTCGGTCCACCTCTCCCTCTCTCCCTATTTATTTCAGAACCTTTTCCCCATCCCCCTCTCTGAAGGGTCTAGGCCCGAAACGTCAGCTTTTGTGCTCCTGAGATGCTGCTTGGCCTGCTGTGTTCATCCAGCTGCACACTTTTTTGTCCAAAGCACACTGCAACATTTCTATATGCTCCTCACAGTTCACTCTTTTACTCAGCTTTGTTTTATCTGCAAAATTTGTTTTGTTACATTTACATCATTAGCATAAAGTGTGAATAGCTGGCCCAAGCTCAAACACAAGAGAAGACCCTCCATTGCGTTGACCCCAAAGAGCTGCAGTGTGGATCTGACAAGCAACCAAACATGAAGCAGTGTCCGCTTCAGGTAATAGAAAAGAGCCTACAATCTGGTGCAACTGGTGTGCCCGTGGAACAAGGACCTGTGAAGGCCATAGAAAACACATGCGGCCTTAGAATCCATGAAGCATTTTAGTTTTATATTGCATGCAACTTTCAGCATGTCAAATCCTCAAAGGTGGACAAGAGAACTCTCATGTAGAGAACCTCTCACCAGGGAGCCTTACCACCTCTGGACAGCAGAATGGAATGCTCTGATATGTTTGGATGGTTGATGGTGGTGAGGATGTGGAGGAAATGCAACAGCAGCTCATACAGTGAACCTCATCTCTGCGGGATGCATTGGTACAGAAAGAAGTTCTGTGAGAAGGCTTAAATTGCGGGATGTCAGTAAATGTTTATTTATAAAACCTGAAAGAACTACAAACGCTGTAAATCAGAGACCCAAATAAAACTTGTTGGAAAAGCTCAACAGGCCTGGCAACATCTGTGGAGAATCGGAGTTAATATTTCGGGTTGAGTGACCCTTCCTCAGAACCCAGAAATTTCTATTTGTGTCTCTAATGTTTACTTATATGTGCTGAATGTACTTTATCAATCAATCCCCTCCGGCTGCCCTTTGCCTTAATAAAACTATTATCATACCACTAACATTTAAAATCCTGGGAAGGAGGCCATCTGGTCTTTGGGATTTGTCAAGCTTATTATATCTTCTCGTTTTCTTCAGCACTATTATTTTGTTTATGTTAATTGTGGTGAATCCTGAACGAATCAATATCAGATTCTTTGGGAGGTCTAGCATACTGACCTCTTCTTGTTCTGTAAATGCAGCCAAAAGCCACAGCCATCGGCCATGCCACAAAGCTGTAATATATGGGCTATTAATCTTTAATTCAATTGACTAATTAACACGTAGGACTTCTGTTTGACAAACGTACCTTTAAATGAGCCAACACACTGCGATTTACGCCGTGTTGTAAAATTCTAATTCTTACAAGTTGAATACGTCGCAGATTTATGAAACTCAAAGACAAAAGGAATTTAAAATGCCACAGCATGTGCTATGGCAAAGAAAATGTTGTAATTTAAAAGAGACCATCACCAAAAGAATAACTCGCTCACATCAATGGCAACACCACTGGGAGTCCAGACAACTAAAGAAACATTGAGGTGTATAGTTCTTTTCACTTATGGACTTTAACTTATTTCCAATTTCATGCTGTAATTTGTTCTGTTTGTAGACCTGCTGTTGTGTGAGATGTTGCAGAATTTCTCAGATATTACTTTTAATAATATACACACATATACTAGGAGTGGTAATAGACCATTCAGCCCCTCAATTCTGCTCTCCCATTCAATAAGATCATGGCTGATTTGATTGTAACCACAAATCAGATGTCCCATTTAATCTTTCACCCTCTTAATTCATAATAATCTATAAATCTCAGCCTTAAAAATATTCAGGGACTCTGCTTCCATTACCTTCTCATGACCCCGTTAGAGAAACTATTTTTGCACCATTCTTTTTTAATCAGTCACCCCTCTGCTCCAGATTCTTTCCACATCCAGCCTGTGAGGGCCCTTCGGGATCTTATATGTCAGGCAGCCTTTTACTGTTCTAAACTGCAGGGAATACAAACTGAGCCTGAACAACCTCTCTTCATAAGACAACCCTCTTATTCCAGGTATTAGTCTGGGAAACTTTCTCTAAATAGTCTCCAATACATTTACTGCCTCCCTCAGATAAGATGACCAATACTGTGCACAACTCTCCAGACGCAGTCTCACCTTTGTCTTATGTAACCGAAGCCCTCTCTATTTAGGGAGAAATTTGTAGATATTTTCAATCAACCTGCTCAGGCATGTTTAAACACACCTCTAGACCAGGTAGGATTTGAACTCAGACTTTCTGGCCCAGAGGTAGGGACACTACCCACTGGACCACAAGAGCCTTTGAACTTGTATTCAATTCTGCTCCAATAAATTGCATTGGCTTTTCTTATTACTTTCTTGCTGCATGCTAACCTATTGTTATTCATGCATGAGGACACTCCAATCTCACTGCATCTCAGCGCTCTGTCATCTCTCACAACTTTTTTTTCATTCTTCCTGCCAAAAAAGACAGTTTCACATTTCTCACCTTATACGTTATTTGTCACATCTTTGTCCACTCACTTAACCCATCTGTAACTTTTTGTAACTTGGTCATACAACTAACTATTCTGACATCTCTCCTCTCCAACATGGGACTGTGTCTATACCTGTGTTAGTGGAAGTGGTGGGGATACGAATGAGCACCTGACAACAAGACAGCATTTGTGGAATCAAGATGTCTTGGCAAAATTGATGTCAGTGGGAAACAGTGTAAAACTCTTCAATGGTTGAATTCATGCTATACCTTACACAAAGAAAGATAGTCATTATTGGAGATTAATCTTCCCAGGACACCTCTGCACAACTTCCTCAGGGTAGTGCCCTAGACTCAAACATCAGTGATCTTCTCTCCATCATAAGATCAGAAGTGAGGATTTTCATAGATAATTATACTATAGTTCAGAACCATTCACACCACCTCAGATACTGTAGCCGTGAGTGTCTACATGGAGGAAAACCGGGATAGAATCCAGATTTGGGCTGTTAAAATGGCAAACGGTATTTATATCACACAAGTATGAGGCAATGGCCATCTTTAAGAAGAGAAAGTTGAATCATTCCTCATTCAATAGCATTACTATCACTGAATCTCCTGCTATAAATATCTTGGAGATTACCATTGACCAGAAATTGAGCAGGACCAAACATGTAAATACTGTTATTACAAGAGCAGGTCAAAGCACTCATTCGCTCCACAAATTTGCTCCATCATGAACAAGGCATAAATCAGGAAGGTAATGAGATTTTCCCATTTACCTGGCTCCAACAACATTTAAGAAGCTTGTCACAATCCAGGACAAAGTAGCCCACTTGACTGGGATGCCAGACACTGGGCTTAAACATTCCCACTGATGCACAGTGGCATCAGCTGGAATTTTATCACTGTTCCTTAACTTTCATGGGATCAAAATCCTGGAGCTCACTTACCCAAAGCACAGAGAGTGTACCTGCGCCAGAGGGACTGTAGCTGTACAAGCAAGTGGCTCACCGTCACATTCTCAACGGCATTTAGAGTGGTCAGCATATGCTGGCCTCGGCAGTATTCCTCACATTCCATTAAATTAAAAAATCTCTATTGCAATTGTCCTTGATGAGATGACATCCTGGATGTTCATCTACAGCATTTTTACATCTGATCTGAATTCCATGCACTCCTCATCATAACCAAAGTCTAATCTTATAAAAATCTTCAAGTAATTGCATTATTGGCATGTCAAAATAGTATTCTTTCTTTGACCTTCAAAGAAATGAAGCGTGAAAAAGGTATATGGATCTTTCTCTATTTGTTGATTCTAGCTAGATTTCTGAAAGGCATTCAAACTAAAGGGTTCCATGAGTATTCAGTTTACATATTTCATGAGAACATTTCCAGCAGAGCGATATGGTAAGACATTACATTATTCCAAGTGCCAAATCAATTAAAATAGTTCATTCTTTGTAAGTTCTGAAGAGATTGTCTGCAAATGTGTTTACTTGCCCTCTGTTATAAAGTTTATGCTTTCCACACTGGCATCTATATATAATTCAATTGTAAGGGACCCTGTTCAATTTATGCTATTCACAATTCTCTATAGATATTGTTAGTATATAGGCTGTGGCCAGTGGCGTTAATAGTTTGACCTGGAAGTTGTTGTCAGTGCAATTGGCTAATTTTTTGTATTCATTTGAGGTATGTGGGTGTCGCTAGCTGGCCAGCATTTATTTTCCAGCCCTAGTTGCCCTTGAGAAAGTGATGGTGAGCTGCCTTCTTGAACCACTCCACTCCACCAGCTGCAGGTTGACCCACGATGCCATTAGGGAGTGAATTCCAGGATTTTGACCAAAGACTGTGAAGGAATGGCGATACATTTCCAAGTCAGGATGGTGAGTGGCTTAGAGAGGAACTTGGAGGTGGTGATGTTCCCATATGTCTGCTGCCCTTATCCTTCTAGATAGAAGCGGTCATGAGTTTGGAAGGTGCTGTCTGAGGATCTTTGGTGAATTTTTGGTGAATAAAGATGTTAAAAAGCTTAAACTACAATTTAAATATAAAGCCAGTTGACTTCTATTGTATACATAAAAATATCAGAGCTGATGTGACTGCATCGTTTAGTCATCTAGGAATTTGAAAAACGAGTCCAGAATTGAAACCACAACATTTAAAAATATGCAGCAGTAAGAAGGACCAAAGGCTCTTATTGCTGCCACAACAATCTGGACCTGTTGTTTACCTTTTAACACCAGTTGTGCCCTCTGAGATGCCATATGCTTAATAATTACAAATACAGAATGTGTCTTGTTTCAAGCGTACTCGATGCTGATAAGCAAGGTTGTTATTTTTCCTAATTTGTCCATGGGATGTGGACATCACTGCATGGCATTTATTGTCAATCCCTAACTGTCTTTGAGGAGGCAATGGTGAATGCATGTGCAATTTGTGGCTTGTAGGTATTTCTGTATCGCTAATCAGACTAAATGCCTTGCTAGCTCATTGAAGAAGGCAATTAAAAGTCAACATATTGTGGATTTTGAGTCATATATAGGCCCTGACTGGCTCGCATGACAGATTTCCTTGTCTAAAGGATGCAAATAGACCAGAGGGGTTTTACAACCCTATAGACAGTTTTCATGGTCATCTGTACTGGTATTATGTTTTAAATGCCAAATTATTTGTATTTTGTTAAATTCTTTCCACAAATCCTGATTAACTCATTGCTTCAGATCTCGAGTTTACAAGTCCAGCCACATAGCAGTTAGGCTACATCTCCCACTGTACAGCCAATATGCCATTGTATGGAGATTCTGGACTTTGGGAACTAGAACTCCCCATGGAAGTCCTACTTATGTTTTTCCACAACTTTAGTGAGAGTCTGATGGAATATTGGAAGTGAGATAGCTAGCAGGGTGGGTGGAGAGTCAGATGGCTTGGCAAGGTGTTTCTCTGGCCATTGTCTATTCAACACCACTAGAATTTATCAATGAGGCATTTATGTGGTCTGAGTAAGAGACGCTAAGGTCTAATTGAACCTTCAATTTGGACACTTGTCCTAAATAGAGACCTCCTTCCCCCAGTGGTAATAGCCACCACCCCAGATTTCCCTGCATCCCACTCACCCAACTGTGGTCCTAACCAGCCTTATCCCCTCTCACCAGATCCTGCTTGAATGGCTCAGCAAATGTACCCCACTTAACTTGGAGTCTGGCATCCTGCAACCCAGCAAAGGCCACTGCTCCCATTGGCAGTACTGGGACTGTAAGCCATGGTTTTCCTCCCAGATGGGAGTAAGGCCACAACTTGACAGAATTTACAGGCTGATGGCTGTAAAGTCAGGACGGCTCTTATGAAGGCTAGTATAGAACTCTCGTATCACCGTGAACGATATCAACAGAATTGATAGAACTTAATGTAAAATGAAAATTAACTTTCAGAAATGTTACCTTTAACAAAAATGTTGAATTTAGATGGCCAGCCAGAGTGTGACCAGCCTCATGTTCTTGGTTTGATAAACCATAGGAGAAGATGACCGCTGTTTGTTTCACACTTCAATACACATTGTTGAAATAGTGTTTATTTTTCTGTGTTTTCATATCTGTACTTAATTGGGGTTTATCAGCACCTTTGTTCATGTAATCCAGTTCTATGCTCAAAATCTGAGTTGTATAAACTACTTACAATCATCTGACTCATTTCCTCCAATCTTTCAAAGGTCAGGTCTTGTACTTGCTTAGTCTTGTGTTTGTACTTCATTGGTAAGACTAAAATTTATAAATCCTCTAAAATTTGCCGTAAGAATATGGCAGCGAGTCTTCTCTATTGTAGTGGTTAGATATAACTGAGTGACTTGCAGGATAGTAGAAGACTAATTTGGGCGGAACGGTGGCTCAGTGGTTAGCACTGCAGCCTCACAGCGCCAGGGACCCGTGTTCGATTCCAGCCTCGGGAGACTGTCTGTGTGGAGTTTACACATTCTCCCCATGTCTGCGTGGGTTTCCTCCGGGTGCTCTAGTTTCCTCCCACAGTCCAAAGATGTGCAGGCTAGGTGGATCAGCTATGCTAAATTGCCTGTAGTGTTCAGGTGTGTGTGGCTTATAGGGGGATGGGTCTGGGTGGGATGCTTCAAGGGGCAGTGTGGACTTGTTGGGCCGAAGGGCCTGTTTCCACACTGTATGGAATCTAATCTAATTATGTTGGTGTTGTATAGAGTCCCATTTATGGCAGACTCTCAGAAGATGGCCATTTCACATCATTAAATCATATTGGCATGCCTATTGGGTTTTGCTAACAATTCAACAGATTCAAGGTCACACTTACTGATATCGGCTCTTAATTTCTAAATTGTTTAAGAAAAGCCCGAATTCAAAATTCTCAAAATGTGGGATTTGAACTAGGTCTCACAATATACCATAGCTACTCTACTGATTAGTATGTCCATGATTTTATCAAAGAACTCAAGAAAAAAACTGATAAAAGCCAACAGCATCAGTGAACCTTTCCAGACCGACTCTACTGTAGAAACTAATAATACAATGTGGAGCTGAAAGAACCCAGCAGACCAGGCAGCATCAGAGGAGCAGGAAAGTTGATGGTTCAGGTTGGGACCCTCCTTCAGAAATTCTGAATTCATTTCTGAAGAAGGGTCCCAACCCAAAACGTCAACTTTCCTGCTCCTCTGATGCTACCTGGCCTGCTGTGTTCCTCCACCTCCACACTGTTATCTCTGACTCCAGCATCTGCAGTTCTTGCTATCTCTATAGCAGAAACGGAGAGGTTGCAGGTTTCACATATTGTGCAGCCTCCCATATGGATGTGGCAAATGCTGTTTGAACTTAGCCTCCATTCACAAGGCTCTAAAAATAAGAATACAACAGCAAGCTCTTGTACATACCAACAAGAATAGTCTAACCTTGTGCAGCAGTGAGAAAGTAATTAAAACAATAAGATGTTTAGGATTGGTCATACACCATATAATCATACAATCAGAGGTTGATTATAGAGGGAATTATTCTACTGTCTCTATGTCATATCTCTATAAGAGCAACTCAGCTAATCCTGCTCTCCATTCTTTCCCCACAAAATGCTTGAAAATATTTTATTATCAGATGCTTTCCCAATTCCCCTTTGAAAACCACAGATACTTCTTCCTCCACCATACTCTGCGTGTTTCAAATTCTAACCACTGGCTGCATTTAAAAGTCTGCCCTCATGTTGTTTAGGTTATTTTGTCAACTGCCTTTCATCATCAACCTGTTCATTTTTGGGAATTGTTTCTCCCTATCTACCCTGTCCGGGTCCCTCGTAGTTTTGAGTACCTCAATCAAATTTACTTCCAAGCTTCTCTTCTCTAAGGACAACAATTCCAGCTTCTCAAATCACCTATGGAACTCAAGGCCCAGATTTCAGGAACCTTTCTTGTCAATTTTTCTGCACTTCTTCAAACATTTGTATCTTCTTGCTTTCAAGGTCTCTATGCCTCAGTGTTTCAAGCCCAAGATCTCCATGTGTCTTTTAGCAGCTTTCTTAACCAACAATGCCAACTTCAACAATATATGTACCTATATCTCTCGGTCTGCAGGAGCTGGAGTACCTTATCTCTCCTCACATTAACATTTTAATGTGAATTGATTAATTCTCCTTCGACCATCTGACACTTGTTAGAGTAATTCTTCAGAGGGCTATCACTGATTAATTTTTTAGTTAACAATTATTTAGTTTGTTTAAATTGGCCTTTAGAACAGTAGCCCCAACCCCGGGTCCCTCTGCAAGCTCTATAGAATGTGAGCCTTCAAGCCGTTTGCCTGCCTTTGTTCTTGTTACTCAAACATATCACTTCACACAAAAGATTTTTAATTATTCACAATTCTGCCGACAAAGTGTGTTAAAATAACATATCCAAGCGGTCCCTGCTGTTCCGCAGGAGTGGAACAAAAGATATTTAAATGTTGTAAAAATGAATGATATTCCAGAAACGGTATCCTGTGGCTCATAACAAAAATTAATAGGGAACGTGTAATTTGTTGAATGGAAAAGCATCTTAATAGCAGACTATCATTAGTCTGCACTTTACACCAGTTTTCTGAAGGGAGGAGGGGGAGACAGGGTTCAGCTTCTTGCATTCTGCCCCAATCTGTCACAAGCCACTGATCAGGTTAATAGTCTGAAGAAAAAGCTATCTTGTCAAGGTAAACTTAACTTTCATCTTGACTAGTTCCCATTTGAAACTAGATGTCAAATTAGCAGATAGAGGGAGAAAAAAACACTTTAATGATCCATTCAATTTATCTTGCAGAGCAGCTGCTGCCAGTTACTGGTGCTGGGCTGACTGACAGCCAGTACTTTCCAGTTAAATACACATCAAACGCTGCCACTTTATTTAGGAGGCTGCCTGTGAGTTTAAAAGGGCCATGTTTGCCTTACCAGAAGGTTTGAACTTTATTTTGCATTGAGTTAACAGCACAGACAGACTGCCAACTAAAGGAAAATACTGACCCGAGTGCTAATCTTCATTGTGAAGTTATATCAAAGAAAGTGAATTAGCAAAACTGTTGCCTGATCTGTAGGGATTATGAACTTAATTTGTCTTTTCAATAGCGTTCACTGCAGTAGACCTTTAGATGCTATATTTAACAAAGCAATGCCTGGCACTCATAAAACCATCTGATTTCCTGTTTAAATGCTTAGGTATTATAAAATGTGAAGTGCACATAATAGATGTACAAAACAGTTTCAACATCATTTTTTTATATATTTGCTTGTGATATTAGAAATAAAGGTTAGCTGAGGAGTTACAGGCTACGGTTCATTCAGATCTCATGTTTGAAATTATGCATTGTAAAGACACATTTTTCAAGATTATGACCAAGGATTTAATGATAATGGAAGCACAAGGGGCAGGAAGAGTCGGGACGTATGAACAGGGGCAGGAAGAGGAAGGACTGTTCACACAAAGTGAATGCAGCATTAGGGGCAAGCACTGCAGGGGCAGGGAACAGGAAGATGGCAGGGGCAAATACTGGAGGAACGAAATGTTCAAATCCAGTATGTGAGTAGTGCAAGGTCTGGGGAGTGTCAGAGCTCAGTGTTTAGGAGTCAGCGGTTGTAGAGTTCCATATTGAGTCTAGTGGGCAGGCCATTCAGGAAATGGAGGTGCAGGCACACATAGGTGAGGGGGCATTCAGGCAGCAAAGTGTTTAGGACAGATTTTGTAGAATAGAGCCCTTATGGAGCAGGGTAGAGACATGTCGGGAGCATTGGGTGGTTGGTAGGGATTAGGAGTAGAACATTCTGGAATTAAACATGTAAGAGATGTGTTCAGAGGAATAGGGATGTTGTAGAAAGTGATGCATTTAGGCAGTGGTAGGCAGTCCAGGGCATTTGCTGCAAATTCCTGTTCATGTGGTCACAGAGACAGTGGGAATTTGGAGCTGGGACTTCATTATATTCGGACAGAAATTCCACTCACACTGCTTACTGGGGAACAAGAAAATCAGGCACTGACTGAAGAGAGCCAGCACCTTTTAAAGGGGTTATACACTGTGGCTGCAGACAGAATGTTGTGTTCTGAAAGGGGTATCATAACAGCAAGAGCTCCACAGAGGGCAGCAAAGTGCTTTTGGTTCTCCAGGCAGTTGGCGAAGGGATATTTCCAAGAAAGAATGGAAATGAAGAAAGCCCTCGACTTCAGAAGACAGCTGGAAGAGGTGTTTGAAGAGATAAATGCAAAGAACTGAACTCCCACAGCACACCTGCAATGATGGAAGAAGCTCAATGATCTCATTAGACATGTGTCATGTTATGCTGACAATGCCTCCTCACCAACACTCCTCACCTTCCTACAATCTTGACGAATCATTCATTTCACCTCCTCCTCCTCCTCCTCCTCCTGCTCACACACTGCACCTCCTACTCTTAACACTATGGCAATTTGCACATCCCACATATTGCAAGTTGTACACTTCAGCAGTAATGTGACATGTATTCCCTGAACATTGACTTTGTTTAGGGCTTTCAGAGTGTCGTCTTTCCTAGTTGGTTAGGCTCATTCTGCCTTCTTTATTCTTCTTTCTCCTTCCCAGTCCAACATCAACACAAAGAACTCTTCAAGTCCATATTGGAACATAAAAAAAAAGCTAAAAACACAAGGAAGGAGGCAACCTCAGAAAACAGACAGGCACTGAGGAAATCAGTTGCAAGAGTGATGCCGTCCTAATGAATGGTATTGCATTAATGGGAAGTGGTGACATAGGGATTATGGCACTGGACTGGTAAACCAGACCCCAAGTTGTAAATTCATAGATATATACAGCACGGAAACAGACCACGCCAACCAGATATCCCAAATAAATCTAGGCCCGTTTGCTCGAATTTGGCCCATATCCATCTAAACCATTCCTACTCATATATCATTCCAGATGCCTTTTAAATGTCATAATTGTCCCAGCCTCCACCACTTCCTTTGGCAGTTCATTCCATTCCCGCACCACCCTCTGCATGAAAAAGTTGGCCCTTAGTTCCCTTTCAAATCTTTCCTTGCTCTCACCTTAACCCTATGCCCTCTCATTTTGGACTCCTCCACCCTTGTCTATTAACCCTATCCATGCCCCTCAAGATTTTATAAACCTCTATAAGGTCACCCCTCAGCCTCTGATGCTCCAGGGAAATAGCCCCAGAGTATTCAGCCTTTACCTAAAGCTCAAACCCCCCACCCGGGCAACAATCTTGTAAATCTTTTCTGAACCCTTTCAAGTTTCACAACAGACTTCCTGTTGCTAATGTTTTGGGCACAAGTTCTAATCACACCATAGCAGATTGTCAAATTTAAATTCAATAACTCTGAAATTTAAAATAAAATGAGCAAGTTGAATATGGTGACTATGGAAGCAGTGTTGATTGTTGTCAAATAACATATGGTTTACTAAAATGTCCTTTAGTGAAGGAAATCTGCCATCCTTACCTGGTCTAACTTACATGTGACTTCATTGTATTTGATTCTTAACTGCCCTCTGAATTGGCCTAGCAAACCAATAAGCTGTATAGCACAAATCGCTATTTAACAAGAAAAGAACCCATATTATTGGAGGTAGTATATTAGCATGGATAGAGGATTGGCTAACTAATAGAAAATAGAGAATTGGAGTAAGGGAAGCTTTTTCAGGAAGGCAACCTGTAATTAGTGGAGTGCCAGATGGGCCAGTGCTGTGTCCACACTTATATTCATGAATGTGAGTTTGCTTGCTGAGCTGGAAGGTTAGTTTTCAGACGTTTCGTCACCATTCTAGGTAACATCATCAGTGAGCCTCAGACGAAGCGCTGGTGTTATGTCCCGCCTTCTATTTATCTGGTTAGGTTTCCTTGGGTTGGTGATGTCATTTCCTGTTCTTTTTCTCAGGGGATGGTAGATTGGCTTGGAGCCAATGTGTTTGTTGATGGAATTCCGGTTGGAATGCCATGCTTCTAGGAATTCTCATGCATGTCTCTGTTTGGCTTGTCCTAGGTTGGATGTGTTGTCCCAATCAAAGTGGTATCCTTCCTTATCTGTATGTAAGGATACGAGTGATGGTGGGTCATGTCGTTTTGTGGCAAGTTGATGTTCATGTATCCTGGTGGCTAGCTTCCTGCCAGTTTGTCCAATGGAGTGTTTGTCACAGTTCTTGCAAGGTATACATGACCCACTATCACTCATATCCTTACATACAGATAAGGAAGGACACCACTTTGATTGGGACAACACATCCATCCTAGGACAAGCCAAACAGAGACATGCACGAGAATTCCTAGAAGCATAGCATTCCAACTGGAATTCCATCAACAAACACATTGATTTGGAGTCAATCTACCATCCCCTGAGAAAAAGAACAGGAAATGACATCACCAACCCAAGGAAACCTAACCAGATAAATAGAAAGCGGGACATTAACACCAGCACTTCGTTGGAGGCTCACTGATGATGTTACCTAGAATGGTGACGAAACGTCTGAAAACTAACCTTCCTACTCAGTGAGCAAACTCACATCCAGAACCTCAACCTGAGCTACAAATCTTCTCAAAACTCGCTAATTACATTCATGACTTGGATGATGGAAGCGAATGTACTATCAACAAGTTTGTGGATGGTACAAAAATAGGTGGGAAGGCAAGTGTATAGAGCTGGGAAGACGTTGCCCTGGGAGGCTTCAATATTGACTCTGGACCCCATGACATCACATGGCATCGGATCAAACAAAGGGAAGGAAAGGCCCTGCTGATCATCACCTACTGCCCAACTGGGCTGGCAAATCAATATTCCATTGGAGCGTAGATGAAAATATAGACTTATTCCCTGTTAGCTGCATCCACCTTGTATCATGCTGTGGAGAACTGTGCTCAGCTCTTATCTCTAGGGTACACCACCGATGAATTTTTTTTGTGATGTAACATACCCTTTTGCTCTTTCTATGCCCAATTTAGGCTCTTCCCAATGTGGTTAATGGGCACTGCTTTTGGTGGCATTTTGATTGCTGTGGCTGACCACGTAAGAAGGTGAAGATGGATGCAGGAGCAGCAGGAGAGACTGCAAGTCCAGAATCAGAAGTGGCCCTGCACGGAGGATGAGGATCACCCAGCTGAGGGAGAGGTGTAGCCTCACAACCCCTGCAGGATCTGTGGATTATTCAGGAGGCTCAGGATTTACAGGCTTAGGCTTCATTTCCTGGGAAATGAGCAAAGTGCGGTGATGACATGGTATACCTGGCACATGGTTACGGAAGTTTTTTGCTCGCTAGAGCAGGATCTGAGGGCTGTGGGAATGGGAATCCATTCTTTCATGTTGGCTGTGAAGAACACTGTGACACTGAACAAGATTGGTCCCTGTAAGTAGCCAATGGGCACACTACGTGGGATCTCTCAGTCGTGCACCAACAAGCGCATTAAAGCAGTGACCGATGGCATCTGTGCAACATCCCACTGATTCATCTCATTGCCCCATGACCAAATCAGTGCTGCAGCCCAGGCTGTAGGACCTGCAGACTTGGCTCAATTTCCCTAGATGCAGAGTGCTATCGACTGCACATGTATGAAACAGAGAGAGCGATGTCACAATGCTGCAGATTTGTCTATTAATGTCCAGGTGATCTGAGATTACTCTTACCACTTCCTGGAAGTGAGTGTCCCTTACCCTGGCAGCAGCCACAATAGCTACATCCTGGAGCACTGTCCTGTGTCTGGTGCATTTGAGAGTCCAGGAGCTTACAAAACTGGTTTCTGGGGAATAAGGGATACACACTGCAGCCATGGCTCATGACATTACTGCCGAACCCTAGGTGGAGTTGACAGCACAGACACAATGCTGCCAGTGCCTGTGTGTAGCAAAATATAATGCTGCTGAAGATACAGTTTCACAGATTGGAGCAGTCTAGGGCTGACCCTTCCAGTATAAGTCTGGTCAGGATGTGCTGCAGCATCCTGGCATGCTGTGCTCTGCACAGTTGGAGCAGAAATCGAGACAATGCGCTGAGAACACTGGGGAATTGGGAGAATGGGAGCAGTCTTTTGAGGAAGCAGATAAGGACATTGGGTGAAGCAAATACAGAAACATAGAAAATAGGAGCAATATACGCCTTGTCCCATCAAACCTGCTCTTCCATTCATTATGATCATAGCTATTCATCCAAGTCAATAACTTATTCCTGCATTTTAAAAAATATCATAAATTTCCCCTATTTCCTTCGATTACTTTAGCTCCAAGTGCTTGATCTAACCTCGTCTTGCAATCATGCAATGTTTTATCCTCGACTGCTTTCTGTGATAACAAATTTCGTAGGTTCACCACTCTGTATGAAGAAATTTCACCTCATCTTAGTCTTGAATAACATCTCCAATATCCTTACACTGTGACCACTGATCTTGGACTTCTCTGGCATCAGGAATATCCTTCCTGCATCTACGCTGTCGATGGGTAAACTGTGGAAAATGTTTTCACTGGCACTGAAGAGGACCAAAATTGAGGAGAAAATTAGGAGAAATATTTTCAGAATTATTAGAGCAGGAAATGGCCCTGTAAGTAACATAGAAACATAGAAGATAGGAACAGGAGGAGGCCATCCAGCCCTTTGAGACTGTTCCACCATTCATCAGCATCATGGCCAATTGTCCAACTCAGTAGCCTAATCCTGCTTTCTCCCCATAACCATCAGACTTAGCCATGGAGCACTCTTCAGAATCAGTCTCATTCTTGGACACAAACCTCTCCATCAAGGATGAACACATCAATACCTCACACTACCGCAAGCCCACAGGTAACTTCATGATCCTGCACTTCTCTAGCTTCCACCCTAAAAATGATAAAGAACATGGTCTACATACGCACAGGGTCCGCTCAGACAGTGAGGAATGCAGCGGACACCTAAAAATGCTGAAAGACGCCCTCATGTGAGCAGGACACAATGCTCAACACATCGATTGTCAGTTCCGACATGCCACAGCGAAAAATCTCAGAAGAAAGGATACGACTGATAGAATACCCTTTGTCATCCAGCACTTCCCTGGAGTGGAAGAACCACGCCATGCTCTTCGTAGCCTTCAACTTTTCATCAATGACGATGGACATCTTGCTAAAATCATCTCTATAACTGCACATCTCACTTTCAAACAACTGCCAGACCTTAAACAGACCATCTTTCGCAGCAAACTACCCAGCCTTCAGGACAACATCGACCACAACACCACACAACTCTGCCATGGCAACCTCTGCAAGACATGCCAGATCATTGTCACGGACACTACCATCACATGTAGGAATGCCACCCAGCACGTATATGGCAGATACTCATGTAACTCAACCAATATTGAGCTTAAAACCTTCTGATTGTGAACCCATCTCCCATGCCTTCCCTTTCTTTTTGCTTTCCTGTTGCATTCTCCATCACAATGCCCTGTCTCCTCTCTGCACTGTGACACACCAATGTTCTGCCAATTTCACATTCCAATCACTTAATTTGCACAATCAACATGCGTTCTCCTGTAGCACGTCGCCAACAATCGTATAAATGTTGTCCGCTCCCCTCCATACTCTGAAGAGTCATCTAGACTCGATATGTTAGCTTGCTGTCTCTTCACGGATGCTGCCTGACATGCTGTGGTTTCCAACAGGTTTTGTTTTCAGTACAGATTCCAGCATCTGCAGTAATTTGCTCCCAGACTTCTACAATGACACATTATCCCCAACCCAATCCGGCTGATTCCCTATTGAGGCTTCTTGCTACAGGTTCCCACCTGGTCTCTGACGGTCTCTTTCACACACACTCACATATACCTGACTTACACATACACACACACACCTCACTCCTCACCACCGCCCCCCCCCCACACACACAGACACACATCTCACTACACGCACACACACGCACAGGCACAAGCACACACGAGCGCACACATGCACAGGCACGCGCATGCACACACAATGACAGACACACACACACGTGCACACTCACCTCACTCCACACACGCACACACACCCTCCCTCCGCCTGCGATCTCCATCTCGCACATCTCATGCTGCATCATAATAGCTCCCTTACTCTTCACTGCTTCTCAGCCAAAGCTTAGTGCCAAAGCCCTAACCACTTGACTGTGAGCCAGACTCTCAATCTGGCTGGCTGGACTCAAAAATGGATGTTAAAAATAACTGCTAATCAGATCCTGCAAGTCAATTTACAAGCCCCCAAGTGAAATCCAGTTTGCTGACATTTCTGAACTCAATACAGACCTCTCCTCTGCACCACCTCTGAGTAAAAATTCAACCCAGATTATCGAATAGCCAGGGAACATGTTGGTTCATTTCTAGACAAGACAATCAATAAGTCACTTAAGAACAATAACCTATTGTATAGTGTGAATTCTGGATGTGAGTTTGCTCGCTGAGCTGGAAGGTTAGTTTTCAGACGTTTCGTCACCATTCTAGGTAACATCATCAATGAGCCTCCGACAAAGCGCTGGTGTTATGTCCCGCTTTCTATTTATCTGGTTAGGTTTCTTTGGGTTGGTGATGTCATTTCCTGTTCTTTTTCTCAGGGGATGGTAGATTGGCTCCAAGTCAATGTGTTTGTTGATGGAGTTCCGGTTGGAAAGCCATGCTTCTAGGAATTCTCGTGTATGTCTCTGTTTGGCTTGTCCTAGGATGGATGTGTTGTCCCAATCAAAGTGGTGTCCTTCCTTATCTGTATGTAAGGATATGAGTGATAGTGGGTCATGTCGTTTTGTGGCCACAAAACGACATGACCCACTATCACTCGTATCCTTACACACAGATGAGGAAGGACACCACTTTAATTGGGACAACACATCCATCCTAGGACAAGCCAAACAGAGACATACACGAGAATTCCTAGAAGCATGGCTTTCCAACCGGAACTCCATCAACAAACACATTGACTTGGAGCCAATCTACCATCCCCTGAGAAAAAGAAAAGGAAATGACATCACCAACCCAAGGAAACCTAACCAGATAAATAGAAAGCGGGACATAACACCAGCGCTTCATCGGAGGCTCACTGATGATGTTACCGAGAATGGTGACGAAACGTCTGAAAACTAACCTTCCAGCTCAGCGAGCAAACTCACATCCAGAACCTCAACCTGAGCTACAAATCTTCTCAAAACTCGATAGTGTGAATTGTAAGGTTGGATTAATGTCTTGGAGGTTCACTTGATTACTTTTAGGGCTTTGACTGAAATCACTGTGATTTTACCTTTATGTCATCATTTCTTCAGATGACAGATTGCGAAAAATGAACTTCTTTGCAACGTTCCTCTCGCAGGAAGACTTTAGATAATGCCTCACTATGGATTGCTTTTACAATGGACTGCTATCTGGTCTGACGAGCAGCTTTAATGCTATTTTAAAAATTCTGATTGTTGCCTGATTTATAGCGACTGGGGTTGCAAGGTCATGCTTTATCAAGGAAGCATTTTATTCTGTTCATTTCATTTAATCTGCTTGTTCCATTTTAACTCTTTTTACAATACAAAAGCTCAAGACTAAGACGAACACTTTAACCTATGGAGATTTTTAATAATTTGTGTCAATGACCCTTAGCTTTCTTAACACAGAGATTGATATCTATTCTATAGTATGAAGCAAGTGGTGTTATGACTTGAAAAATCAACCTAAGGGAATTTGGAGTGTGTTATCAATGCACTTCCTGTTGTATCACGTTGCTACCTCGACTTGCTTTGCCAAGAATTTGGCTAACAGCAGATACAGAAATCTCAGACATCCATCATTCGTCCTTCAAGAAACTCCAAGCAATACATTGCCAACTAATAAAACCCTTTCCATTTATTGTGGTCTGACCAGATTGTCAGATTGAGCCCAGAACCATATCTGTCATTGTGTATAGTATCTGTTGGGGAAAATGGGCAATTTGTTGCTGATATTTATTGCTTTTCTTTATAATATGATGTTCATTATTTTTTGCTATTATCTGTAAACACAATTACTGAGGAAGTCCAGTGGCTCTTGCAGTGGGATGTTCAACTTTCCACTCAAAGTGTCAATAATCCTTCTATCCTTGAGCTGTTATAAAAAACACAACTGTGCAATGTTTTACAACTTGTTAAACTGAAATATTCAATAGAAAGAACTTGATTTTTCTTATCCCTGTAACCTTGCAATTGGTTTCACTTTGAATAATTATCCAATTCCTTTTTGAGTGTAACCATGATGTCTGTTTCTGCAACTCAGTAAATTCTCTATCACAATAATTCCCTGAGTAGAAAAAAACGTTTCCCCATACAGCTGTATGTCTGTGTTCTTTTGTTACTGACAGCTCTGTTATTGGAAACATTTTCTCCTTATAGTCTCTACCAAAATTGTTCATGATCTTGAATATATTTTTCAAATTTTCTCTTCACCTTATGTGCTCAAAGGAGAACTATTCCAGATTTCAAATCCTTAATCATGGTCCCATTCCTGTGGGATGCACACGTTTAAGTAGGGTTTGACAAAGTTTGAGGAGACGTTGTCTCTGTTAGTGCAGCAGTTGATAATAAGGGGTCCTGGATTCAAGATAATTGGAAAAAGGACCAGAGGAGGAATGAAAAGTTGAAATGATCAACACAATATTCCTGAAAGGGTGCTAGATGTATGTTGAATGGAAACTATCACAAGAAAGTCAGATACACTATAGGCTTGAGAAAAAAAGCAGCTGTTGGGTAAAAAGGAAAGAGCAAGGGAGTGGGACACATTGAAATACTTGTACAAAGAGGTAGCACAGGGACCTTGAGCCAAACATCCTCCTTTCATGCTGTAAGATTCTCACTGCTGCTGCTGGCAGATCATTCACTAGCTAACTACCCAAAATATACAATTCTCATTGCAGTTTTGTACATTTTTATGCAATTGTATAATTTTAATTTCACAATGAAATTTAGCTCATTTTAAAGGAGTTGCTATAACTGCAGCCACTTGAGGCTTTGATGATCTTATTTACAATAGTCGTAAACATTTTAATACATTAAACAATGAAATCATTACCCTTAATTCAACATTAAATACTGAAAATTTTATCTTTTCTAAGGAACAGAAGACATTTTGGCAGTAACCAACAATGACAGACCATTAAATTTTACCTTTGAATTGGCTGTGAGCATGGTATTTTTTCTGCCATCTCTGGGAATATTTTAAATATGAAGAGTTATTACAAGTGTAATAACTGCTGCTTCCCAAAATTACCATAACTGACATCTTGAAACTGGGCTTCCTAATGGTTGCACTGTTTATGCAATTCATTTTGCACTGTAGTATTTTTTTAATTCAAAAAGCATGATCTGTAATTACTGAAAAATTAGAACTTTTCTTCTGTAAACTTGTATGAATAGGCATTCCAGTAATTTTCCTTAGTTCAAGATAAATATCTACAATTGCTATGACTAGCTTGCATTTTGACTGTGTCACTTTAGATTTAAATTTCTGGGTAAATTATTTTTTAAAGCAATAAAAGGAGCGTTAGAATATTCGTGTGCAAGCAATCATCCATTGCCTCACAATATAAATGATGGGAGTTGGAATATCGTTGGTCAACTTTTCAAATTATGAAAGAAAAAAAGCCATGCATTTCATTTTTGAAAACAACTTACTGACTAAAATTTGCAAGAAGCTTTCAGTCTTCAAATGTCCCTAACCAAATAAAGCAATCAAACGCTCACTAACCTTGCCCAATTAGAATTTGGGAATTTACAGAAGCAAAGGTTCAACTTAGCAGTGGAATAATATGGTAGGCAAACAGGAGGCTGGAAGAACACAGCAGGCCAGGCCAATACTGAAGAAGGGTAATACTGGAAACGTTGACTGCTCCTTTCCTTTAGATGCTGCCTGGCCTGCTGTGTTCTTCCAACCTCCTGTTAAATTACCTTGGATTCTAGCATCTGCAGGTTTTGTTTTTGTCCCTAACCTAATATGTTCCATTATATGATATTCCAATCATTATTAAGCCATACTTCAGATGTGATGCTATGTACGATCTGCCATTGTGTGTTATACAAAAATGTCAGGATCTGAAAGTGTTAATGCTGAAGAGTGCCTTAAGCACCAGCCGTTACATGGTGATATTTAGACTTGTTGGGAGAACATCCTAGGGTGTCTCTCATAATCCCTGTGACGCAGGAACATAGGAACTGGAGGACGCCATTCAGCCTTTCATGCTTTTTTTAAAATTCAGAAGTAGGACGTGGACATCACTAGCTGGTCCGCATTTATTGCCCATCCCTAGCTGCCCTTGAGAAAGTGGTCGTTATCTGCTTTCTTGAACTGCTGCAGTCTACCAACTGTACGTTGACCCAAAAGCCCTGAGGGAAAAATTCCAAGGATTTTGACCAAGTGATTGAGAAGCAATAATGATATTTTTCCAAGTCAGGATGGTGAGTGCCTTTGAGGGGAACTTGCAGATGGTGGTGTTCCCAAGTATCTGCTGCCCCGTCCTTCTAAATGGAAGTGGTCGTGGCTTTGGAAGACACTGTGTAAGGAACTTCACTGATTTTCTGTAGATAGTACGTACTGCTGCCACTGGGCATCAGTGGTGGAGGGAATGAATGTGGTGCCAATCAATCAGGTTGCTTAGTCCTGGATGGTATGAAGCTTCTTGAGTTTTGTTGAAACTCCAACCTTCCAGGAGAGTGGGAGCATTCCATCACACTCCTGACTTGTGCCTTGTAGATGGTGGACAGGCATTGTGGCATCAGGAGCTGAGTTACTCACCACAGTATTCCTAGCTTCTCGCCTGCTCTTGTATCCAATGTATTTATTTGGCGAATTCAGCTGAATTTCTGGTCAACGGTAAACCCGAGATTATTAATAGTGGGGGAGTCAGTGAGGGTAACACCATTGAATATCAAGTCAGGTAGTTAGATTGTCTGTTATTTGTCATTGTCTGGCATTTATGTGGCATGAATGTTACTTGCCACTTGTTAGCCAAACCGTGGATATTGTCCAGATCATGTTACATTTAAACATGGACTGGTTCAGCATTTGAGAAGTCACGAATGGTACTGAACACTGTGTAATCATCGGCAAACGTTCCCACTTCTGACCTCATGAGGGAGGGAAGGTCATTGATGAAGCAGCTGAAGATAATTGGGCCGAGGTCGCTACCCTGAGGAACTCCTGCAGAGAGGTCCTGGAGCTGAGAAGACTGACCTGTGACAACCATGACCAGCTTCTAATGTGTCAGGTATGATTCCAACAAGCAGAGAGTTTGTTCCCTGGTTCCTATTGGTTCCAGTTTTGCCAGGGCTCCTTGATGCTACACTTGGTTGAACGCAGCCTTGATATCAAGGGCTATCACTCTCATCTCACCTTTGAGATTCAACTCTTTTGTCCAAGTTTGAAGCAAAAGTTGTAATGAAGTCAGAAGCTGAGTGGCCCTGGCGGAACCCAAACTGGGCATCATTGAGCAGGTCATTGCTGAGCAGGTGCTGCTTGGTAGCACTGTTGGTGATAATTTCCATCCCTTTACTGATGATCGAGAGCAGACTCATGGTACGATAATTGGCCAGGTTGGAATTGTTCTGCTTTTTGTGTACAATACATACCCAGATAATTTCACACATTGTCAGGTAGATGCCTGTGTTGTAACAATACCAGACAGCTTGGCTAGGGGAATGGCCATTTCTGGAGCACAAGTTTCTAGTGCTATTGTTGGAATATTGTCAGGGCCCATAGACTTTGCAGTATCCAGTGCCTCAAACCCTTTCTTATTATCATGTGGAGTGAATCTAATTGGCTGAAGAGTGGTATCTGTAATGCTGGAGATCACTGGAGGAGACCGGGATGGATCATCCGCTCGGCATTTCTGGCTAAAATTATTGTGAATCATTCCGCCTTATCTTTTTCATTGAAATGTTGGTCTATCTAAGTGAGTTGTTAAATTATTCATCACGATGCATGTCTGCTCTGCCATTCTACATCATGCCTGTTCATTTATTTCAATGCTATACCTCTAAGTTCTTCCTATGTCCTTTGATGTTGTCATTAAATAGAAATCTGTCATTCTTTATCTTGAACATAATGACTGATCTTCATCTGGGGTACAGAATTCCAAACATTTACCACCTTCTGAGTGAAGACATTCCTGATCATCACAGTCCGAAATAGCTTGCTTTTTATTCTGAAATATCTATCACATCAGTATAATTTGTACCTAGTTACTGCCATGCAATATGTGTCATATTGTTTAAGGTGCGCACCTACACAGGCCCCAAACCCCACCTCTTCCTCCGGTACATTGATGACTGTATCGGCGCCGCCTCTTGCTCCCCAGAGGAGCTCGAACAGTTCATCCACTTCACTAACACCTTCCAACCCAACCTTCAGTTCACCTGGGCCATCTCCAGCACATCCCTCACCATCCTGGACCTCTCAGTCTCCATCTCAGGCAACCAGCTTGTAACTGATGTCCATTTCAAGCCCACCGACTCCCACAGCTACCTAGAAAACACCTCCTCCCACCCACCCTCCCGCAAAAATTCCATCCCCTATTCCCAATTCCTCCGCCTCCGCCGCATCTGCACCCACGATAAGACATTCCACTCCCGCACATCCCAGATGTCCAAGTTCTTCAAGGACCGCAACTTTCCCCCGACAGTGGTCGAGAACGCCCTTGACCGTGTCTCCCGTATTTCCCGCAACACATCCCTCACACCCCGCCTCCGCCACAACCGCCCAAAGAGAATCCCCCTCGTTCTCACACACCACCCTACCAACCTCCGGATACAACGCATCATCCTCCGACACTTCCGCCATTTACAATCCGACCCCACCACCCAAGACATTTCTCCATCCCCACCCGTGTCTGCTTTCCGGAGAGACCACTCTCTCCGTGACTCCCTTGTTCGCTCCACACTGCCCTCCAACCCCACCACACCCGGCACCTTCCCCTACAACCGCAGGAAATGCTACACTTGTCCCCACACCTCCTCCCTCACCCCTATCCCAGGCCCCAAGATGACTTTCCACATTGGCAGATGTGCAGGTGAACTCTGCTTAATGTGGTATACTGCATCCACTGTACCCGGTGTGGCTTCCTCTACATTGGGGAAACCAAGCGGAGGCTTGGAGACCGCTTTGCAGAACACCTCCGCTCAGTTCGCAACAAACAACTGCACCTCCCAGTCGCAAACCATTTCCACTCCCCCTCCCATTCTTTAGATGACATGTCCATCATGGGCCTCCTGCAGTGCCACAATGATGCCACCCGAAGGTTGCAGGAACAGCAACTCATATTCCGCCTGGGAACCCTGCAGCCTAATGGTATCAACGTGGACTTCACCAGTTTCAAAATCTCCCCTTCCCCAACTGCATCCCAAAACCTGTCCAACCTGTCTCTGCCTCCCTAACCGGTTCTTCCTCTCACCCATCCCTTCCTCCCACCCCAAGCCGCACCCCCATCTACCTACTAACCTCATCCCACCTCCTTGACCTGTCCGTCTTCCCCGGACTGACCTATCCCCTCCCTACCTCCCCACCTATACTCTCTCCACCTATCTTCTTTACTCTCCATCTTCGGTCCGCCTCCCCCTCTCTCCCTATTTATTCCAGTTCCCTCTCCCCATCCCCCTCTTTGATGAAGGGTCTAGGCCCGAAACGTCAGCTTTTGTGCTTCTGAGATGCTGCTTGGCCTGCTGTGTTCATCCAGCCGCACATTTTCTTATCTTGGAATTCTCCAGCATCTGCAGTTCCCATTATCTCTTGTAAATTACTCTTAGGAAAGGAAAGTGGCAGCAAATCTACCAGAGAGTTCAAATAACATGATAAGCAGTGGTGAGGATTCATTTGCAACATGGTAGAAAGCAACATGGACTGTATTAAACTACCTCCTGCAACTCTGCCAATCTTGGGAGGTCAGGATTTTGCTTCAGGCAAGCTTTAAAAGGGCTCCTTGTGCAGACAGTGACCTGTTAGAAGAGCTAAATATTTGTGAATCCTACAGAAAGTGACTTTGTGACAAAATTTGACAAAGCACAGACTACATCTGATGGTAGAAAACACTTCAGACCTGGTAAGAAATGCACAACAGCAAGACTGAGCTAGGAATTCAGTCACACAAGGCAGTAATAGATTGCATCAAATGTCAACAATCTGTAAGGATCGTCTCAAGTCAAGGTTCGGCTGAAAAGTAAACAGATATGGAAGTTTCTGTGAGTAATGCTGAAATCCCTGGGAGACAAAAGGAATGTTTTAAAAATATCACAGCCTTCAGGCTGGGAGAACTAAAGGTAAGCAAATTACTTATCAAGAAATATGCAAAGTACTTATAAGGTCAGATTGGAATCCACTGCCATAGCAAGTTAACACCATGAGGTGCAGTCACAGTAAGGGGAAATCAAGAGCCATAAAAGCAATTTCAAGCAAGTTATAGGACTCAGGGAAACCAAAGAGCCAGAAGCAAAGTGACAAAGTGGCAATTTAGAAGCTGAAGGAGACAGTGTCTAATGTAAAAATAACCTTAGATTATTGAGGAAGGGGATCCATTATTCAAATCACAGTAAAGGAAAGATGCTTCAAATAACAGGAAACAACTAGGAAAAACTGTTAAAGGAACATGATTATCTTTATGGAGCTGCAGAGAGCAGGATTAATTTGTAAAACTGGGAAGGAAATGGTGAATCGTGTACTGAGATTGTGGCTCACGGTTCATCTCGGGAGATCACAAAATAGCGGAAGTCATGCATTTTATTTCCAAAAAGTGAAAATGATCCATCCCATGCAAAATCATCAGAAAAGCTTCCAGTACAGCAGCATACAATAGCAACATTGCTATACAGTGGAATTGAAGACCTTTTATAGCAAGGAAACGCCAGTGTCACTGGGTCAAACTCCTGAACTCTTTCCCCAATGGCATGGTGGTTGTACCTTAAACAGACTGCACCGATTCAAGGCAGTACCCCTTTACCATCTTCTCAAGGACAATTTGGGATGGGCAATAAATGCTGACCTAGCCAGTGACACCTACATCTCATGAGTGAATGAAAAAAAAAACAAAACTATATAATCACTTACATTAGACACAGCGGCAGAAATTGTATTGCCAGGAAGATTGAATTTCAGAGTTAGGCCAAATAGAACTCAGGCTTGCAAATCTTGGAGAAAGCAGTTCTTAAGAATATGGAATTCCTTCCAAGCTTTGTACTAAATCAGAAGGTCAACGTCTCACTATACTTTTGTATTGATCTGAAATTATGGCTGATGATGTTCTAGCTTGTCAAGATATAAAAGAAGAAACAGGTACTTGTTAAGAATTTCTGAAAACCTTTGACAATCACTTTAACTTCAGAACAGAAAAAAAAACTACCGGCAAGTGCGCCATTTAACAAAAGAAGTCAGCATCTATGAGAATACATTGATAATTTAATTAATGACCATGACACATTAGTGGAAATTTAAAGTCAGAATTCATATGAGAGTTGTTGAAATTGCTGAGTTAGCTTTGTCGGATTTATTGCAGTTAAACAAAGATGTGACTCTTGAAAAAGTCATCAAGGTGGTGAGTAAGGCATAAGTCAGGAAGCAGCACAGATCAATCCTAAGAGGAGAATCTTATCACTGTTGATCTGTAGAATTATTTCTTAAGATACAAAACCCCCCAAGGCAAATGTGAGAAGCCAGTACAGCAAGTTATTGAAACATAGAAATATAGAAATGAGAAGCTGGCGTAAGCGATTTGGCCATTTGATCTTGTTCCACTATTGAGTATGTTCATAGCAGATCTTCTATCACAGTGTTTTATTACTGCTTTCCCCCCCATAACTCTTGATAGCTTTAAATGTAAATATTTATCTGTCTCTATATATTCAGTGATTTGGTCTCCACAACTTTCCATGGTAGAGAATTCCACAGGTTCACTATTTATGATATTAAGTTCTTTGTCAGCACTGGAAACCTCACAAACACAAGCAGTGCCAAGCTATGAATAAGAATATTTGTAAAATAATGTCATTTTTAGAAAATTTGCTGAATTGTGACAGAACAACAAAAAAGTCAAATAGCTATCGCATAAAGGACAGGCTACACAAAAGTAAAAGGTTAAAAGTTTCTCCATGGAAATAAGTGATCCAGATCCAGTCTTCTGGCAACAGGATATTTATAGCAATGGGTATTTCACTAATTTTAAGCTTGACTTAACGGTGAGTCTCACTATATTATCTGACAATGTAGATTGTTTGGAAAGAAACAACATGAAACTTAATGCAACTACATGGTCCACTTGATATTAAATGCTACAAGAAACATTGCATCACGAGACTGTCAGATCATAGAGAAGATATACATACTCAACAATCAAGAATTCTCACTCTTGAGCAGGAATGTATATTTTGACTGGAAATCTTCATAACGCAGAAGAAGTCAACCTGCTCAAAGTCAAGAAAACAAAGGTTGAAGAACATTTGGTTACTGAACAAATCATTGAACAACTGGTCAATGGACAACAAGGAGAACGTTTCATCAGGATCCCCAGATGCATGACAGAACCCAAACATAAGACTCAATTCATCAAGGTTAGCTACACTGGTGACAGAGATTTGTTGTATTCTGCCAGGAAGATGGAAACTTGTGATCACAAGTTTTGCAGGTATGTCTTCCATTGTTATGAACACTGAAGTGAATTCAGATTGTAAGATCAGCAAGGTTTGTGAGAAAACACAAGTGAGCAGCTATTCAATGAGCAGCATACCTTGCTTGATCTTAATGATGAAACAACAACTGAGGTAACTCAAACTGCAAATTAGCTTAGTGAATAAACAGTGATGACAGATTCAGGTCTGATTAGGTATGAAAGGAGATATGAATTCAGAATGTTGTAATCTGTTATCCTTCAAGGAGGAACTCTCAGTATCAGTGAGGGATATCATGCCAAATAAGAAGTAATCCTCCAATAGTACACGGAGGAAGTGTGCATTTTGGTTTTACCAATACTACAGTCATTGAGAGCAAATGGAAAAATCCAAATTGAGCAACAATTTGAAGTAAAGAGTATAGACAAGCATGAGTGTCTTCCTAACACCAAACATAGGAAATTCAAGAAGTGTTGTTATGTAATGCTTTCTATTACATTTATTTCATCCTAACATCAACACTGAGCTGACATACATGGTAGTGTCCAAGTTCAGCAGGTATTAAAGGAAGGCAAGGGACTTTGGCCTTTATTTCAAAGTGAATTGAGTATAAAAATGGGGATGTCTTGCTAAAACTATACAAGGCATTATTTAAAATGCAGCTGGAATACCGTGAACAAGGTATGGAGCTGGATGAACACAGCAGGCCAAGCAGCATCTTAGGAGCAGAAAAGCTGATGTTTTGGGCCAAGACCCTTCATCAGAAACTGGGGAGGGGGAGAGGGTTCTGAAATAAATAGGGAGAGAGGAGGCGGATTGGAGATGGATAGAAGAGAAGATAGGTGGAGAGGAAACAAAGACGTTAAAGAGACAGAGATGGAGCCAGTATAGGTGAGTGTAGGTGGGGAGGTAGGGAGGAGATAGATCATCCAGGAAGGACGGACAGGTCAAGGGGGCAGGATGAGGTTAGTTGGTAGGAAATGGGGGTGCAGCTTGACGTGGGAGGGGATAGGTGAGAGGAAGAACAGGTTAGGGAGGTGGGGACAAGCTGGGCTGGTTTTGGGATGCAGTAGGGGGAGCGGAGATTTTGAAGCTTGTGAAATCCACATTGATACCATTAGGCTGCAGGGTTCCCAAGCGGAATATGATTTGCTACTCCTGTAACTTTCGGGTTGGGAGGGGGAGTTGAAATGGTTCACAACTGGGAGGTGCAGTTGTTTATTGCGAATCGAGCATAGGTGTTCTGCAAAGCGGTCCCCAAGCCTCCGCTTGGTTTCCCCAATGTAGAGGAGGACACAATGGGTACAGTGGATGCAGTATACCACACTAGCAGATGTGCAGGTGAACATCTGCTTGATGTGGAAAGTCGTCTTGGGGCCTGGGATAGGGGTGAGGGAGGAGGTGTGGGGGCAGGTGTAGCACTTCCTCCCACCTCAAGCCACATCCCCATTTCCTACCTACTAACCTCATCCTGCACCCCCCCCCCCCCCGACCTGTCCGTCCTCCCTTTACTGACCTATCCCCTCCCTAACACCTCACCTACACTCACCTTTACTGGCTCCATCCCCACCTCTTTAACTTGTCTATCTCCTCTCCACCTATCTTCTCCTCTATTCATCTTCGATCTGCTTCCCCCTCTCTCCCTATTTATTTTTGAACCATCTTCCCCTCCCAAATTTCTGATGAAGGGTTTCGGCCAAAACGTCAGCTTTCCTGCTCCTATGATGCTGCTTGGCCTGCTGTGTTCATCCAGCTCCACACCTTGTTCCCTCAGATTCTCCAGCATCTGCAGTTCCTACTATCTCGGAATACAGTGAACAATTTGTATACTGACATAGGAGACAGCCCAGAGAATTTTTGCTAGATTGATCCCAGGTATTGAGAGATTCTGTTAGGACGAGAGGTTAAGTATGTTAGACTGTATTCACTTGAAGTTGGAAAAATGAGAAACGACCTTATTAAAACATGCCAGATCTTAGACTGTCCTACAAGGGAAAATGATCTCACCGCAACTTCCCCGCAAAGTTCCCTAAGACTAGAGGGCATAATTTCAGAGTAAAGGTTTGCCCAGATAGAACAGAGGTATGAAAGAATTTCCTCTCTGAGGGCAGTGGATCTGTGGCATTCTTCGTGGCAGAGGGCTGTAGAGTTTAGGTTGTTGAGGATATTCATTGTTGATATTGACAGAATTTTAATCAGCCAGAGAACCAAGTATTATGGGTTAAGGCAGGAAAGCGGAGTTAATGCCGATCAGATCAGCCATGATCTCAATGATTGGCAGAGCAGATTCCATGGACTGAAAACTTATCTCTACTTCTATGACTTAGTGTCTCAAGGCTGAGACTAATTTAGTTCTTACATTACAATTATGGCAAAGATCACAAACCAGAGATCAAAAGATTCAAAGATCAGAACGAAAATCTTGTTTGTCTATGTTGGCTACTTCTGGTGTAAACTAGCTGTGTTCACAGAGTCACAGAATTATTACAGGACAGAGGAGGCCATTCAACCCAACGTGTCTACACTAGTTTTCTGAATGAGCAAAGTTAATTCAATTTGAAGCCGGGAGATAAAATAAGAAAGTCAACCTTTTTTTAATACTCAGCTTATTTACACAATGGAACATTATCTATGTTTGCCTCCCTCCTCCCCAACACCTAGTGGCCCTGCAACTTATTTTTATTCTCTCTTTTGAGCACTAATTAAATAAATAAAAAACTCTTTGAACATCCATTAATGGGGCACTGTAATAAAAAATACAAAAGTGTTAAGAGAAACTTATTAAATTAAAATAACAGTTTGAGAGCAAGTGATGCTCACAAGACCCTGTGTAACAATCTGTTTTTAAGGCTTTATATACTTTTAAGTTAATTGATAAAGGACTGGTAAACAAACTAACTAATTAAATGTTTGCCTCTTAAAGAGAGACTGTAAGAAAAGTAAAGCTTCAAAGGAAACTTATAAAATTAAATCAAAATTATTTATCCACCTAATTATTATATTGTATTTCTTTATTTGTGTTTAAGATGCTTTGTCAATCAATGTCCTGCATCTGTGAATCATTAGATCTGATTATATATTTAACATCCTATCATGTAATTAACATGCTATCTTCTCAAAGTCAAATAGGTACGGGAAATAAATGATGGCCCAGACGGCAATGTCCACATTCCATGAATGAATAAAACAAAAAGTGGGTGGTTGGAAATGGGGTAGATGATCTGGTCAACTTGGATCCAATCTTCTCCAAGGGATACTGCTATGCAGTTGAGTTACCCAAACGCACGTCCAACGATCTGTAAGCTGCATGCTTTTGATCATCATGACCAAGATGCTATGTTTGTATCGCCAAGCAAAATGCTTCAACTTTAGCAAGCAGAACAGATTTCTCTGCTGATGCACTTCGATTCTGCATGAATCATTTTAATTTACAGGAACCCTCCCTACCTCCATCCCTCCATTCATTTACACTCTCAGATCAACAGTGAAGAAATCTGTTTGTGGTTTTCCTTTACAACTGTATCCCTGTCAAGTATTTGAGTTAATGGGCCACAAAATGATTCTTCTGCTATCAAACAAATAGGCTAAATTGATCTAGCGGTTACAGGCACAGCAGACAAAATTATAGAAGACAGTCTCACATGCAGACTTTGCAAGTATAAGTAGTTATTGGCACTATTGGGGTTCAACTTAATCACTGGCAAGGCTCAGGTGTAAATATTAACTCTATTTATTACTATCTCCCCATTAAAACTTTACATTGCCATCTCAGGTATTGCATTTCAAGAACCCAAATTCAACTGTTTATTTTTATTGTCCAAATATGTTTTGGTCTTTCAGGCATAAAACTCATAAAAGGCATTTATGAAATCAACCTGCTCCATAAAAGAAGGTTTCATTACCCTTGAAGTGATTGCTTGGCTGACAGGAATCACAGTGTAGCATATCAGACAGTCTCTGGCCAGGCATATTGCTTCTGAATTATTCTGCTGCCCTTCCTAAAATGAGATGTTCTGAATGTGAATCCAATTACCACTGAAGTCATGTAATTTAGCTGCAGTTGGCCAAACTATTTAATAAATGTAGTTTGGGAGGGGGCGGAGAGGCAGAGCTTTTGATTTGTGTAGTAATTAGGGGGATAAGGTCAAGTGTAATAGAATTGGCTGGCACAGAGTGGAGACTAATTTGACTTCCTTTCTGTTGAGGTGAGGGATGTTATCAACAGATCTGGACTTTCATTACAATTAATGTTGTTGTTGATAAGATAATATGTAGAAAAGAAGAGTTGTCAAAATGGCTTTGACTGATTGAGTGATTAGTGTTTTCATCCCACTGGGTTGTATAAAGAAATTGTCATTTCACATTGCTTGTGGAATACAATCAGCGAACAGCTAAGGGAAATGCTCCTGTGTTTATATGCATTTGATACAGTGCTTGAGCCTGTAATCAAGATGTAGACAGGATATGTACAACATCTTGGGACTAGCAGGAAGCAATATCTATTAACTATGCACAAAATCTATTTGTAAAGCTATCCTTTTCTTTCCCAAGCTAAAAGTACATTTATTTCTTCAAAAGAAATTGCAGGCGTTTTTCATTATTAATCATGTTGAAGTAATTTTGCAATTCTTTTTCCAGAAATTGTAAAACTGATATTTTTGAACTGTGACTTTGCAACTCTTGGTTGAATTCCAGTAAACTTATGAAGCACTTGGACCATTGGGCTGAATCATACAATGTTTCAGCTAAGTGCCAATTTCATCAGCATTTCTCTCCATCAGGCCTAGTGAGATTTATTGTATTGTATTGTATAGTCCAAGACTTGCCTTATTAACTACCATGCTTATATGACACCTCTCTCCTCTGATGCTGGTCCAGATCAACCACTTGGTGTAGATGCAAGGACTTGCCAGTGAGTGGATATTGCGGAATAGATCAGCATCACTGTTGTCAGCATCATCCTTGAAACACCACTGACCACCTGCCCAAGTGCTAAGAGAGCAGAGTTGCCCTGGATGGTTCTTTACCTTTTCCTTGGGCATGGCATGTAGGGGAAAATACATTACAGACAGGTACTTGGATTTCCTGGTTAATGGATTGGTGAGAGGTGGCCTGTCCTTTTTTCCTAAAACTAAAGGATAAGGCCTGGTCCAAGATTGCCACCCAGTCACTTTTGTCTCACAGTCTGGAGCAAGTGCAACAATGCCAAAAGTAGGGCAATGACCTTTTCCAGTCCACCAAGGGTGAATGGATCATCTTCAGTCTTCAACATCACACACTTATTCTATCTCTGCTATTGCACCTACCTCTCACCAAACCTAATGCTCTTCAGCTGTCATTGTCACATGCGATTTGTTCACTGCCCTCCTTCACCTCTGAACTTCCCCATTCTACTAATCCCACTTGGTGTCTGCTCTACCTCCTCACTCACTTGAGATACCTCACCACCTCTCTTCAATCTTCACCATCACTAACAGCTGTTAACCCTTTCTCATCTTACCCAATTACACACCTTCTCTCATTCCCACTCACAGTAAATCAGATCGGGCCTAGATGGATGGAGGGGTTTCTGATATCTGGCTTCTCACGCCGCCATACGGAGATGGCCTTGCCTCTCAAAGGAAAGGACTCAGACCATTCCAGCAGGGATGCTGAGACAACCACTTCCCTCCAGCTGAATAAACACATTGCTGCATTTCACCGCAACTCCCAGATTAATCCTGATGACAGCGTCATTCATTGCCTACAACCTATAATTGTTGGTCACGTTGCCTTCCCTCTTTTATTGTCTTGTATGAGAAAGCAAAGCATCCACTGCCTTAGTGCTCAAATGGGCCTCCCCACAGGAACACCCCTTGCAGTATCTTTGAGGAGAAATGATCAGAGGCATTAGAAGAAGCATCAGCAAAGCTCCTTAGAACTCCCAGCAGCTCAGATACTGACACCCTGGCGGGAACTTTATTTAAATTGAAGCTGTGAGCGCATATTGGCGAACACCTCACTGCCATGTCTCCACAGCTGGCTGAGAAATAAATGGGCCAGTTCACTGGCACTCCGAAGACTGCCAGAGATTGGGCACCTCCTCAGACACCCTGAAGTAAAGATGCAGAATCATCTTGCAAGCAGGTCAGAGTGGTGCCATGAGGGTTCTGTGAGGTTGGCAGTTGTTAGATACAACTTCTGTGGAAGGACAGTGTGGGTGTACGAGTGTGGCCACTGCCCTGAATTGTTGTTGCCCAGTGCCCAAGATGTTAGCCTGGAGACGTCACTGGCCTACTGAAGTCACCAGGTATCATTCTGCCTTTCATGACAGAAATTGGTGATGTCAAGTTTCGTTGTGGTGGACATAAAATAGGAACCTGCATGTTAATGGATTGAGATTTGTTGTTAATGACGCTCTTCATAATTAACCTAATAAGCATCTTGCTGTTCCCTAGCAAGAGTCTTGTCTTCACACCAGGAAGTTTATTTGAAAACGCAGCTTATTGCTTCTGGCATCAAGAAAGGTCTCACGACTTTGTGATCCCACCCCCCCCACATTTCTTATGACAGCCCACATCATACAGGCCCCTCTAAAATTCAGTTCGCCTTCCTCTCTCCACTTCTCAACCTTCCCAGAAGTAAAATTACTACTTGTATTAAAATATCTTGCCAGATTTTCTATTTGTTTCAAATAGCTAACATTTTCAGGAAGTATGTTAGGAAATAAATTCAAAACCATTCATATATACATTAGGGAAGACCGTGTTAGGGAACTGGGGCAGGAGCTGGATGATCTTCGGATCATTTGAGAGGCAGAGTCTGTGATAGATAAGAGTTACAGGGAAGTAGTTACTCCTAGGCACAAAGAAAGCTGGGTAACTGTTAGAAGGGGCAAAAAGCAGGCACTGCAGGGATCCCCTGTGGTCGTTCCCCTGAAAAACAAGTATACCGTTTTGGATACTGTTGGGGGGACGACTTACCAGAGGCATGCACTGGGGTGCAGGTCTCTGGCACAGAGTCTGTCCCTCTTGCACAGAAGGGAAGGGGGTATAGGAAGAGAGTGTTAGTCACTGGTGACTCAATAGTTAGAGGGACTGATAGAATGTTTGTTGGAAACGAAAGAGACTCACGGTTGGTGTGTTGCCTCACAGGTTCCAGGGTCCATGATGTCTCAGATCGTGTCTTTGGGGTCCTGAAGGGAGAGGGTGACCATCCACAAGTCGTGGTCCACATAGGTACCAACGTCATAGGTAGAAAGAGGGATAGGAATGTAAGGCAGGATTTCAGGGAGCTGTTTCCTGACACAGTATTTCGAAGGGCCAACAAGAGGGGAGGCCACACTGGATCTGGAAATGGTACTGAACTAGGCTAGGTGTTTGATTTAGTGGTAGGTGACCATAATTCAGTTACATTTAATTTAGCGATGGAAAGGGACAGGAACATGCCACAGGGCAAGAGTTATAGATGGGGGAAGGGCAATTATAATGCGATGAGGCAAGATTTAGGATGCATAAAATGGGGTAGCAAAATGCAGGGGATGGGGACCATTGAAATGTGGAGCTAGTTTAAGGAACAGATAATGCGTGTCCTTGATAGGTATGTCCCTGTCAGGCAGGGAGGAAGTGATAAGGAAAGGGAACCGTCATTTACTAAAGAAATTGTATGTCTTGTTAAGTGGAAGAGGGAGGCTTATGTGATGTTGAGACAAGATGGTTCAGATGAGGTGATGTAGAGTTAGAGATTAGCTCGGAAGGATTTAAAGGGAGAGTTAAGAAGAGCAAGGAGGGGACATGTCCAGTCATTAGCAGGTAGAATAAAGGAGAACCCTAAAACTTTCTATTGGTATATGAGGAATAAAAGGATGTCTAGGGTAGGAATAGGGCCAATCAAAGGCAGAAGTGGGAAGTTGGGTGTGGACCCTGTGGAGATCGGAGAGCTGCTAAACGAATATTTCTCATCTGTTTTCACTCAGGAAAAGGAGAATATTGTAAAGGAGAAAACTGAGATACAGGCTTTTAGACTTGAAAGGATTGAGGTTAGTAAGGAGAAGGTGTTATCGATTCTAGAAGGTGTGAAGGTAGATAAATCCTCTGGGCTGGATGAGATTGTTCCGAGGATTCTCTGGGACGCTAGGGAGGAGATGGCGTAGCCTTTGGACTTGATCTTTGAGTCGTCATTGTCTACAGGTTTAGTACCAGAGGACTGGAGGATTGCAAATGTTGTGCCCTTGTTCAAGAAGGGCAGTGGAGATGACCCAGGTAAGTATAGACCAGTGAGCCTTGTGTCTGTTGTAGGAAAAGTTTTGGAAAGGATTATAAGAGATAGGATTTATAATCATCTAGCAAGCAACAATTTGACTGGAGATAGTCAACATGGATTCGTCAACGGCAGGTCGTGTCTCACAGGCCTCATTGAGTTCTTTTGAGAAGGTGACCAAGCATGTGGATGAGGGTATAGCAGTTGACATGGTGTACATGGACTTCAGTAAAGCCTTTGATAAGGCTCCACATGGTAGGCAATTGGAGAAAATGCAGAGGCATGGGTTGAGGGAGATATAGCAGTTTGGATTCGAAACTGGCTTTCTGTAAGAAGGCAACGAGTGGTGGTTGATGGAAAATATTCAGCCTGGAGACAGGTCTCTAGTGGTGTGCCACTAGGATCTGTTTTAGGACCACTGCTGTTTGTCATTTTTATAAATGACTTGGACGCAGGCATAGGTGGTTGGGTTAGTAAGTTTGCAGATGACACTAAAGTTGGTGGAGTGGTGGACAGTGTGGACTGTGCGGAAGAATGTTACAGGTTGCAGGGAGACTTGGATAAACTGCAGAAGTTGGCTGAAAGGTGGCAAATGGAGTTCAATGCAGATAAATGTGAGGTGATTCACTTTGGGAAGAATAACAGGAAGGCAGAATACTGGGTCAATGGAAAGATTCTTGGTAGTGTGGATGTGCCAGAGGGATCTTGGTGTCCATGTACATAGATCCCTGAAAGGTGCCACCCAGGTTGATAGTGCTGTTGAGAAGGCATATGGTGTGTTAGGTTTTATTGGTAGAGGGATTGAGTTCCGGAGCCGTGAAGTCATGCTGCAACTGTACAAAACACTAGTGCGGCCTGATTTGGAATATTGCGTACAGTTCTGGTCGCCCCATTACAGGAAGGATGTGGAAGCATTGGAAAAGGTGCAGAGGGGATTTATCAGGATGTTGCCTGATCTGGAGCGAAGGTCTTATGAGGAAAGGCTGAGGGACTTGGGTCTGTTCTCATTGGAGAGAAGAAGACTAAGAGGGGATTTAATAGAGACATACAAGATGATCAGAGGGTTAGATAGGGTGGACAGTGAGAGTCTTTTTCCTAGGATGATGACTTCAGCTTGTACAAGGGGGCATTGCTACAAATTGAGGGGTGATAGATTTAAGACAGATGTCAGAGGCAGGCTCTTTACTCAGAGAGTGGTAAGGGCGTGGAACGCCCTGCCTGCCAATGTAGTTAACTCAGCCACATTCAGGGCATTTAAACAGTCCTTGGATAAGCATATGGATGATGATGGGATAGTGTAGGGGGAGGGCTTAGATTAGTTCACAGGTCGGCACAAAATCGAGGGCTGAAGGGCCTGTTCTGCGCCATAAAGTTCTATGTTCTATGTTCTATATCCTAAGTTAATGTTGCATTGCCAATGTGACTTCAAACTGTATTAAGATAATCAAGAACAGTAGCCTGTTCCCAGCCATTCAATAAGGCCATGGCTAATCTGATTGTGACCTTAACTGCTCTTTTTGTCTTTGCCCCCTCATTACCCTCAACTCCCCTGTAGATGAAAAATCTGTCTGAACTAAGCCTTGAATATAGTCAACTATTGAGGCCCCATGCCTCTCTGTGGCAGGTCAATAAGAAGAGATTCTTGGAGAGAAGAGATTCTTCCTCATCTCCAAACTAAATGGGCAATCTGTTATTTTTTAACTGCACCCTCTATTAACAATCATACTTAAGTTATTTGCAACATTGAAAAACAGGCCTTAATAATTACTTCCTGTCTGAGCACTTATAATGCATTGTATAATTCCAGATTATAGAAACTCCAAAAATCTTAGCAATTTAGTTTCATGTCTTTGAACCATGCATCCAGGATGATCATTTTTACAAGGAAATGTACTCTCATGGAACTCCATACTACAATGTTTCTCATCACCAATACTGGATCAGTTGACTTGGCTAATACTAAAGAACCATTACTGCCAGTCTGATTGTATTTTCCCCTTGAGTTTAAAATCATTGCTCATCCAAAACGAGAAAAAAAAGCAAGTATGTTCACAATTAATCTAAACAATGAGTTAAAAATAGATTACATATACACCTTCATCTTGACACCAGCTGACTTGAACACTGATCTATTTTCTTCCAAGTCTCAATTAATATCCAATTAATGCTTCAATGTGATTTAAATAGATAAACTTGGAGTTAGCTGGCTGATTTACTGTGTGCTAACTTGGACCATCATTCTGCAGACAGTGAAACTCCAGTATTATTCATAGATAATACAGTATGACAATACTGTAGCTTTAACAGGTGTATTTTGTTCTGATTGCTTGGGGTGGCATGGTGGCCCAGTGGTTAGCACTGATGTCTCATAGTGCCAGCGACCAATGTTCAATTCCACCCTCGGGCAACTATCTGTGTGGAGTTCTCCCCATGTTTGTGTAGGTTTCCTTTGGGTGCTCTGATTTCTTCCCACAGTGCAAAGATTGCAGGTTAGGTGGATTGGCCATGCTAAATTGCCCAAAGTGTTCAGGGATTTGTATGTTATAGGGGGATGGGTCTGGGTGGGATGCTGTGAGGGCCAGTGAGGCCTTGTTGTGCCAAAGGGCCTGTTTCCACACTGTAGGGATTCTATAATCTTTTAAAGAGAGGTTGTATTTCAGAGACGCTGAGCTGTCTATTTGAAACGCATAAACAGCTTGTAAGGTCTTGGGTTTTTTAAAACGTTGGAACAATAGAAGCAATCTGAATGAGTGGGGTCAAGCTCCCCCAGATCCAGAATTTTTAGTTTTAGTTTTTTAGTTGCATTGCTGGAGTCTTGAACCTAACTTTGAAAGCTGCAGGAAATCTCTCTGCTATTCTCTGTCTCTCAGTTTTCTCTTGATGTTTTCTTCATGGACTGAAGAATTCCCTGTGAGATAATCTATTGTACTGAATTTGCCTTTGCCAAGGGTGTGTTTGTAGGATTTTTTACCATATTGGAACAGTGTTGTAGTTAAATAATCTGTTATTAGAGATGTATGTCTGAGGTTTTATAAAGCTCTGGTCAGACCACATTTGGAGTATTGTGAGCAATTAGGGTCCCATACCTCAGGAAGAATGTACTGGCCCTGAAGCTGGTCCAGAGGATGTTCACGATCCCAGGAATGAAAAGCTGAACATATGAGGAACATTTGAGGGCTCTGAGTCTATACTCAATGGAGTTTAGAAGGATGAGGGGGGGATCTAATTGAAACTTACAGAATACTGAGCAGCCTGGACAGAGTGGACATTGGAAGATATTTCCATTAACAGCAGAGAATAGGACGTGAGAGCACAACATTATTGTAAAGGGAAGACACTTTAGAATGGAGATGAGGAGAAACTTCTTCAGCCAGAGAGTGCTGAATCTAGAAGGCTGTGGAGGTAGGCCATTGAGTATATTTAAGACCGAGATAGATCAGTTCTTGATAGTCAAGGGGATCGAACATTACTGGGAGAATGGGGTTTAGAAACTTATCAGCCATGATTGAATGTGTGGAGCAGGCTCAATGGGCTGAATGGCCTAATTTCTGCTCTCATGCCTTTAGGGCTTATGGTCTTATGGTATTCTGTTATTTACCTATAGAGTTAAGTTATTCAAATTTCTTCTTTCTTTTATTGTATTTTAACTATAGTGTAAGAATAAAGTGTATTTTTCTTCAAGGCTGGTAGTTTGACCAATCACAAAGCATTCAGAATGCATGCCTGACACTTGCCTTTAAAAATAAATAAAAATTAGCGTCTAGGCCATCTTCTTAATACATTTAGAGGGGGTTTGGTCTGGTCCATAACCATAGTGACTCAAGTTCCATATGACATAGTTTGTTCGATGACATATATTTTCTCAGGATAATCACAGATCTCAAAGAAGAACCATTATAGATTCAAAATTCATAATATTGTACTAATCATAAATTGATAGAATCCCAGATTAGACAATATGATTGATATTCCAACTTCACATAAATGCAAAGGCAAACAATTCTTAAATTGTTACAATACTGATAAGACTGTAAACACCCAATAAACATAATTACAATGCAACTCCTAAAGGCCTGAAACTATATAGATGGCTCATTCCCATCTGTCACTACAAGCTGATAAAAAAAATTGCTACATAATTTAAGGCATCCAGCAAGTTGTGCGTATCACTATTTTTTGATCTGCTCAATTGTGCTAATAACACAAGAATTTCAACATGAAATAACACACCTCATTTTAAAAAAAGGAGAAATTCTGAATTTCCATGTAGGATTTAAGAAGAATAGAGAGGTTGTGGTGAGGCCTAATTGACTGAAGATCAGACAAGAGCCTGAACATAAATTTCTGGCACAGTTCTGTTATGTTGTCTGAGATAATTTATTTACACGGCTGTTGCTACATCACAAATCTCTTCAATGGAGCTTTCAATTTTTAATTCTGAGTGCTGGATACTATCTTAGCCCCATTCTGGGATAAGTCAATAGCCTATCCTGCCACTCAGATCTGGTGCTGAAGGAGTCAAGTATTACAAGAGGGCTGACCTTTTGATAATGTGTTAAAGTGAGGTCCCCTCCATAAGATTCAGGCAGCTGCTGAAGAGTTTACCAAAGAGCTCTATGCTGTCTGAAACAGATCATCTTGTAAGCAGGTATTAAATGCATTTTTTCAATAACTATTGCACTTCAGAACAATTCATTGTATGTACTTTTAATGTACATCTTCATAAATTGAGCTCAAACTTTTCTTGAAACAAAAAAAACACTGTTTATTCCTTTCGAATTAAGAAATATCTTAAAACACCATAACAACAAATACTTTCAGAATATCTTTTCTGGGAATGCAGTTTTATTAATGTGTGATTAATTAAGAGTGTTGTCGTTTTTTTCCCTTTGTTAAAATAGGAAATGCATCACCATGTATCATGATATACTAATGCATTAAAACCAAACTCAGCTCTTCCATTTTCAACCTTCTGATTTATTTTGATTCAATGTCTGTCAAAAGCACTAAAATTTATGCTCAGTTGTAGTCAAAATAGTTTCACAGCAGAAACATCAATCAACCATTCAAAATATCCATGCAGGAAAAAAAAATGAAGCAATCTTCTTGTCAGAGTGCTTCATTTATATTGCTAACTCTGACGAGATTGTATTCAGTTTAGAAGAGGATGACCTGAACTCAATGTGACTTGCTAGGATTTATAACAAAGGCTGTTTTGAGTCAGTTCATGCACTGTAAGCTATCAAATGACATTGGCTTTGCCATTTATTTCTAAAGTTCAAAGGAATTCCAATATTTGATTGTCTTTTTTATAGACAGTGTCAGTGCAAGTGGTGTGAGTTTGCGTTCTTTACTCATTTTAATTGAATACTGAAATGTCTTTGCAAATGTCATCTACACATGTTTAAATGTTGGCTTACTCTCCCAGTTTCTTCACTCATTTCATACACTCTTTGTTCAGAAATGGGGTTGAATTTGAATTGATTGGCAAGGTGGTGAATATTTGTTTTATTTTTGAGTTTAGCACATGAGCAACTTCAACTTGGGGGCATTCCCTGACTCTACTGGGAATACTGCAAGGTGCACTTCTCAAAATGGCTTCCACGTTGTTTTATGCTGCAAGTGGTCCAAATGAAGATTTTGAGACTGAGTAGAATAACCGAAGTTCTACTTTTGGCCCCTTGTTCCAAAATGCTGAATTTAGCAGTGGTTACAAATGGGAATGATTCCTTTTATGGGATTTTGGCTTCTGTCACCTAAAAGCCAAGGAAACATCCAAAATGTCTGCTCACAATCTTTTTTTTCAGACCCAGTGGAGACAGAACAGAAACATTGTCGTGTTTATTCTGCTTGGTGGTTGTTCAAAACAGAGCTTCCAATAGACATGGTGTGGGAAAGTAAATGGCCCATTGCTTGTAAATACATTTGTGTTAAGTTGCGGTAATTACACATTATAGCATGAATTTTGACAGTGTTTCAAATGAACATCTCTGTGAAGCACTGAATAATATAAAAAAAAATTTGCACATTGAAATGAGGAAGTGCACCTTTGCACATCAACTCAGAAGGAAACAAGAGTAGCTCCATCCTCCACACTATCCAACTGGTTATGAAAAGGCTTGCCAGATGATTGCTATTGTGGAGGGCCCCACTGCCCACAGCTGCACTGTGTTGATAGATGGAGGTGAGATATTGCTGTGCACAGAATTGTTACCACATTTTGTTTACTTAGCAGTAGTCTCAGCACTTGATGAGTAATTCACTTTTTGATTGCCATTCACTAACCTCTCTCCCTTCACTTGGTGCATGATGACACACAAATGCTCTCTTCCTGAACCCATTATTGGAAAGCACAAACATCATTCCAATAGGCCTCAGTGAAAGCATTTGCTTTTCCAGATTGCAGTAACAAAGCCCGACATGTCAGGGTTCAACTTTTATTTTGGTTGTACCTCATCATTATGTGTAACTCGGGAGAAACAAATCCAAAATATGGTACACATTTTCTATTTTTCAGTCTTTTTTTCCTGAAATATGCATGTCGCAAATATTCAATAGTGGGATAGGAATCTGATGCTACAAATATTTGTATTATAAATCTGCCTGTAGCCAGTCTCCTTCATTATGTTAACTGTTTGTTATTCTCATAAAGAAGGGGATGTATGGAGTCAGATTTAGCCTATGGGACTACATTCATTGACCCCAGAAGTTCATATACAAACAGTGATAGACTTATTTGGACTTGACTAAAGGGGTGCCACTACAAGCTGTACTTCCAACCCTGGAGCATATCAGAGAAGTGTCATGTATTATAGTAGAAATGCAATAGTAACATGCCATTGCCAATGGCTATCACAGTAATTTTTGCCTAAAGCATTATGTTTTGATACCAGTCCACCAGAGGAGTTATCAGTAAAATGAACCAATCTATAATACCAACCAATCCTCAGTGCACAATTATATCGACCAAGTAACTGTTGCTTTATTTCCTATACAGCCAGAAGCTTTGACACTTTTAAAATTGACATTCAGCAACAACGTCTGGCATATAACACACTGTTTCAAATGACAAAATTCAAAGCACTAATGTTGCGTCTGTTTCTGTGAAGTGCAAGGACCCATCTTTTACCAGACTGAATGACCACAAATGATTGCTTCCCAATCTGCAACCATGAATAGAATAGTAATTTATTGAATAGTAATTTATTGTCACTTGGATTTTTACAAAAAAAATACAGTGAAAAGTGCTTAAGTTGCTGTACGCTAGAAATAATGGAATTCATTTATAAAAACATTAACCCATTATAAATGAGTATTATGTAGAGATGGTCTTGAAGAATTCAAATGATGTGGCAGCTTGCCCCATCTTGGGATTATCCTTGGGAAGAAAGTTTGTTGATAGACAATTGGAAACAAATGTCCTTTGTTATTTGTACGAATGACTACATCGAGCTTTGTCAATGCAGAGGGAGGGGTGGAGGGGACACTGCAAATGTTTGTTTCTGTCAGCTCCTATCAGTACATTCCATATTTTATAGAATAAGGCGAGTCTATTTTCCCCCCTCCTTTGCTGTGGTGATTCTTATTTCAAATTTTTGATCAGGGATGTTACACTGGCAAACTGACGAAGAACAGTCACTGGACCTGAAACTTTTAGCTTCTCTTTCTCTTCATATGTGCTGTCAGGCCTGCTGAGTTTTTCCAGAAATTTCTGTTTTTGTTTCTGATTCATGTAGAATCATGTGTCTTTTGGATGCCTTCAGTGTTATTTACATACATATGAAGAGAAATACTGGTGAATATGTGAAGCTGGCACAAGATGTACATCAGCGGTGCACTAACATACTGAATGGCAGAACAGATTCTATTGGCCTTGTAGCTTACTCCTGTTCCTAGTTTCTATGACAGGAAATCTTCAGACAGGTGTACCTGTAAACAGTAGCAACAGCAATACAATGATCCCACCCACAAATCCTATCCGCCAGCATAGTCTTGCAACATCAAAGATTCATCCTCAGAAAGCATCCTCTTTGCTCTGGGTGTTATCTGCTGAATGTGGAGTCGCCATTGAATAATTTGAATCTGTTCTAGTTTCCACATATTATGTGTCCAATTTTTCTGTTCGCCAAGGCCAACTCTACCAAAATCTGCATTCTTATGACAAATCATCGACCCAAAACGTTAACATTATTTAATTCTTCATAGATGCTGCTGAGTATTTTCCAGCTTTCGTTTCAATGATGCCTTCATGTCAATGTGGCCTAAAAGATTTGATTTTGATAAAAGATTTTCATTTTTTTTGAGGAGATGTCAAGGTGTGTAGATGAGAGTAGGGCAGTCTACATTGACTTCGATGAGGCTTTTGTCATGATATCACATGGCAGACAGGTTAAGTAGCTAAGAATCCAGTGGTCCAAGGGAAGTTGTCAAATTGGATCCTAAACTGGATTACTGACAGGTATTGGAAGATGCTTTTTGAAGGTTGTGACTGAAAGACTGTGTCTAGTGGTGTACCACAGGGTTTGCGCTAGATCCTATGCTGTTTGTTGCAAACACTAACGATCAGGCAGAAATGTAGGATGTATGATCAGTAAGTTCACAAAGGACACAGAAATTGGTGGTGTGGTAAACTGCAAGGAGAGAAGTCTTAGATTACCAGATGATATAGTTGGCTGGTCAGACTGGCTGAACAGTGATGATTCAAACTTAATCCTGAAACATATGAGGTGAAGCATTTTACAAAACAAGGCAGTACATGTTGAATGGTAGGACTCTTGGAAATACGAAGGGTCAGAGGGAGCTTAGTGTGCACATGCACAGATCCCTGAAAGCAACAGGACAAGTAGGTAAGGTGGTTAAAAGGCATAAAGGGTATTTGCTTTTACTAGTGAAAATGTTGAATACAGGGCTAATTTGAAGTTATATATGGAGTTAGTTAGGTCATAGTTGGAGTACTATGCCATAGCTCTGGTAATCACACTGGAAAATGAATGTGAGTGAACTAGAGAGGGTGCAGAGAAGATTCACCAGGATGTTGCCTGTGCTGGAATGATTTGGCTATGTGAATTCAGACAAGGTCGACAGGGGATGTATTCCTTAGAGCACAGCAGGCTAAGACCAGATCTAATTGAGGTGTACAAAGTTTTGAAGGGCACATACAGGGTAGATAGGAAAAAAAATCTGTTCCCCTTTTTAAGGGGATCAATTACCACAGTACAGTTTTAAGGAAAGGAGCAGGAGATTTGGGAGAAAATGTTTCTCACTGGAGGATTGAGGGAATTTGAACTCACAGCCTAAAAAGGTAATCAAGGTAGGAACCCTCAATATATTTAAAAGTTATTTAGATGACTATTTGAAATATTGCACAATGGCTTCATACCAAGTGCTGGAAAATTAGATTAGAAAAGAGATATATTTGATGATTGGCACAAACATAATGGACTGAAGTGCCTCTAGCCATGTTATAGAAACTCTCTGACTCGAAAGCAAGTTCTGTGAGGTGTGTATTTGTAACTCAATTTCAGGTTGAATGTGAGGTTCTGTTTTGAGATCCTCAGTATTGACTGTGATTTAGTGATAGCCCTCTTGCTGAGTCAGGTTCAAGTCTCAGCACAGTGCACAAAGCATAAGCTAAAGTTGTTCTACGGAATGGAGGGGATTTGCTTTTGGAGTTTCTGTCTTCAAGGTATAAATGTTCAACTGTGTCTCCATATAGCCCATTGAGTGATAATTATTTTAAAAATGAACAGGGAACTTTTCCTCAATACCGTGGCCAATATTTGTACTTTAACCTACATCGCTATAGTAAATCTTCTAGCCATTGTCACCTTGGTGTTTTTTGGAGCCATTCCACTCCCGCACATCCCAGATGTCCAAGTTCTTCAAGGACCGCAACTTTCCCCCCACAGTGATCGAGAACACCCTTGACCACGTCTTCCGCATTTCCCGCAACACATCCCTCACACCCTGCCCCCGCCACAACCGCCCAAAGAGGATCCCCCTCGTTCTCACACACCCACCCCACCAACCTCCAGATACAACGCATCATCCTCCGACACTTCCGCCATCTACAATCCGACCCCACCACCCAAGACATTTTTCCATCCCCACCCATGTCTGCTTTCCGGAGAGACCACTCTCTCCGTGACTCCCTTGTTCGCTCCACACTGCCCTCCAACCCCACCACACCCGGCATCTTCCCCTGCAACCGCAGGAAATGCTACACTTGCCCCCACACCTCCTCCCTCACCCCCATCCCAGGCCCCAAGATGACATTCCACATTAAGCAGAGGTTCACCTGCACATCTGCCAATGTGGTATACTGCATCCACTGTACCTGGTGTGGCTTCCTCTACATTGGGGAAACCAAGCGGAGGCTTGGGGACCGCTTTGCAGAACACCTCCGCTCAGTTCGCAACAAACAACTGCACCTCCCAGTCGCAAACCATTTCCACTCCCCCTCCCATTCTTTAGATGACATGTCCATCATGGGCCTCCTGCAGTGCCACAATGATGCCACCCGTAGGTTGCAGGAACAGCAACTCATATTCCGCCTGGGAACCCTGCAGCCTAAAGGTATCAATGTGGACTTCACCAGTTTCAAAATCTCCGCTTCCCCCACCGCATCCCAAAACCAGCCCAGTTCGTCCCCTCCCCCCACTGCACCACACAACCAGCCCAGCTCTTCCCCTCCACCCACTGCATCCCAAAACCAGTCCAACCTGTCTCTGCCTCCCTAACCTGTTCTTCCTCTCACCCATCCCTTCCTCCCACTCCAAGCCGCACCCCCATCTACCTACTAACCTCATCCCACCTCCTTGACCTGTCCGTCTTCCCTGGACTGACCTATCCCCTCCCTACCTCCCCACCTATACTCTCTCCACCTATCTTCTTTTCTCTCCATCTTCGGTCCACCTCCCCCTCTGTCCCTATTTATTCCAGAACCCTCACCCCATCCCCCTCTCTGATGAAGGGTCTAGGCCCGAAACGTCAGCTTTTGTGCTCCTGAGATGCTGCTTGGCCTGCTGTGTTCATCCAGCCTCACATTTTATGACCATTGTAGGTAATATTCTTTCTCAAACGGATAGAGCTAGGTGGGGAGTAAATATTGTGTGAATTTTAGAAATCTTCACATCATGTTTTTCATAAGGAATAGTTTATTAATAAAATTGAGTTGCACTGCAAACTGAATTCTGTGTCCTCTTATCCACTTCACTGACAGGTGTAGTGGATAAAGTGTTTTTAACACATAAACTGGCCTAAAGCATTGACAACAAGCAAGTTCCAGGTTATTATTGTGGATTTTTATTTCATAAGTTCTCGTTAATTTTTCAAGTCATTCCATGGAGGTTTCAAACTCATATCTTTGGGCAGGGTCTTGTAGTGCTTGTGGTTGTCCCCACCTATCGGCCAGCAGACTGGCTTCATACTGCACCTACCCTGACACATGTCATGACACTCTTGAATAGGTTGATTAAACCGTTTTATTGTGTGTTAAAATTGAAATCATGTCTCCAGATCATTCGTGTTGACTGCTCTATTACTAGGCAAGTAGCATCTGCAATATACTTCAGTGACACTTCGAAAGTGCTTTGATTGCCTCCATTCAATGACCTTTTCAAATGTTTTCAGGACATGATAGTTTCTATATTAATATAAACTTTCTTTCTCTTCTGTTACCACCTTGCCTGCAAGAGTGTAGATGGATATACTTGAATATATCACCAGTGATTCAGGGTGAAAAATGCAGCATGTTAGTAAGTATTGACTGATTCAGTGTCATTGGCCAATAGTGAATGTGATTACCTGCATGTGCTGAATATAACTGCATCAAAAGGGAAAAATTTCAGGTGGGAATCACTTCTGAAGATTCAAAGGAAGGAACAATTAACAAAGAAAAGTTGCAACTGTGAAGCAGCTCAGTATGAAGGATTGAGGGATATAATCATATGTAAACAGACCTACCACAGACATCCTTATATTGAGGAAATGCAATGACTTCAGGAATGCTTTCATCAGTAAAATAACCACTCACCACAATTAACTGATTGCATAGTTTTGCCAGTGACAGCACTCTCCTCCATGGTTTTCATCTGAATCTGACTGCTGCGTCTAAATATTTTCTGAGGTTAGTGGTTGAGGCCAATAATAAGTTTCTAATCCCCAGCTACCCAGGACCACTCCAGTTTCCTGCCAGCATTCAGCACGCTGAGCCACTCCCATAATAGTAGGGTAGGCAGATTACCTTCCCCTTGTAATGCTTGACTGTTGCAACATTTTGAAAGGCAATGTTAAACCCCATCAAACTTACATGTTTTAGTTTCAAACAAAGAACTGTATAGCACAGGAACAGGCCCTTCAGCCCACCAAGACTGCACTGACGCATGCTGCCTTTCTAAACTAAAAACCTTTTGCCTCTATGTGGTCTGTATTCATCTACGTCCTGTGTATTCATGTATCTATTAAGGTGCCTCATAAAAATTGCAATTTGTATCTACTTCTACCACTTCCTCTGGTAGGGCATTCCAAGCACTTATCACCCTCCATGTAGTAGACCTACCTCTCACATCTCCTTTAAACTTACCCCCTTTTCTTTAAACCTATGTATCCTAGTAATTGACATTTGCACCCTGGGGATACAGTTTTGGCACATCAACACTAGGACCAAATGGAGGTTCCAAGCCACTTAATGTGAGGCAGATTGGCCAAGTTTCTATAGTATGGCCTCCTCTCTTGCTGTCTCATCAGTATGCCCAACTGGATGCGATGGAGCACTGCAGCCTGGATACACACACTGGGAGAGGTAAGTACCACACTGAGACAGATCGGAGAATCCAAGTATGTTTCAATATGGAACACCCTCATGATAAATGCAAATGAAAATTTCTGAGTGTGCAAATAAGTAAGATATTTGTCTTACATAATTAATTGGCCAAAACACGGTATGATTTCAAGAAGGAGTTGGATACAGCATTTAGAGCTAACAGGATCACAGGACATGGTGGGGTGGGGGGGACCGAGCAGGAACAAGTTGTTGAATTAGATGGTCAACCATGTTTCTGTGTTAAACATTGCTAAAGAAAGAAATGAAGTTGAAGCTCTTTGTCTTGAACTCATTGAGTGAAACCTAAGACTTTAGAAAGAAGCAACAATGTATAAAGCAGAAAAGAGGGTATTGATGATTGGATTATAGTTGGCATGGAGATGCAGGAATTGCTAACTATTAATCTTAGTTCGCTGATTAACTTTGTTCATGCAAGTCAACTCTGTTTAGCTGGGGTGTTGCCAGGGGATGCAACAGCAATTGGCTGTCTTCATAGGTCGTATTGGTGTGAATAGTCCAGTTTCCAGCACTTGCAAGGCATGAGATCTCACCTTTTTAATGAGGATTGAAGTGTTTTTAATTTGTTTGGGAAGTCTGTGCACAACAATACATTTTACAAAAACAGAAACATTACTATAATGTGGATTTTGCAGCTGAAGTACAGATACCCATTTCACAGTCACCTACTTCTTTCCAACATTATGTCACAGAATAATTTACAGCACAGGAGGTGGTGATTTGGCCCAAACAAACACAGAACATGCAGGCGAAACTCTACAGATTTGGCAGCATCTGCAGAGAGATAAACAGAGTTAACATTTTGAGTCTGGTAAGGCTCTTCCTCAGAACATAATTGATTTAGAAGGTTATAAACCAAAAGAACTGCGAATGCTGTAAATCAGGAACAAAAACATAGTTCCTGGAAAAGCTCAGCAGGTCTGTCAGCATCTGTAGCGGAGAAAACAGAGTTAATCTTTCAGGTAACCCAAAATGTTAACTCTGTTTTCTCTTCTACAGATGCTGACAGACCTGCTGAGCTTTTCCAGCAACTTTTGTTTTCATTCCTGTTTTAGAAGGTAATTTGGCCCATCAAGTACCTGCAAGCCTTCTACAATCCAGTCAGACCCTACTCAATCTGCACAGCCCTGTAAGTCTAAGTATTTTCTAATCAACCTTTTCAGTAACATTACTACGCATCCATGGAGCTGGTGGGATTTGAACCCTGGCCTCCTGGCTCAAAGGTAAGCACATTACCACTGTGTCACAAGTGCCAGCTTTATCATTTCAATTAGCTTTTGGAATCATGGATCGCATAACGTTTTACCTATAACTATACTGGGAATTAATCATCCGTGGTTTAATTCTATTAAATAAGATTCATTAGAAACTGATGGATAATCATTACAGAGCATAGGAAGAGATTTTGTTTTGTGAGAATGGTAACGGACATTCTAGCTGGAGTTACTTCTTAGGTGTCATCTAATATTATGAAGTTACCAAGCTTCTTCCGTCCTTCTTGGCTATTAAGCTCCATTTTATTTCTTCTGTGAGTCCACGTGAAGGTTAAACAACACTTTCCGATCAATCCTCAGACAAAAAGTAAGTTGAGAGAGGCAGTGCCACACTTACAATAAAGGAGAGGGAAGAGGACAACAGAACCTTCACTGCAGGGAAAAATCTAACAGTGCCAGAGGTCATATTTCAACCTGACTTCAAAGCAATGTTCGATGCAGCCGAGATTTAGTTGAAAAGTCTTCATCAAGATAGGTGAGAGATAATGGGAATTGCAGATGCTGGAGAATCCTAGATAACAAGGTGTGGAGCCGGATGAACACAGCAGGCCCAGCAGCATCTTAAGAGCACAAAAGCTGACGTTTCAGGCCTAGCTTTTTCTGATGAAGGGTCTAGGCCCGAAACGTCAGCTTTTGTGCTCCTAAGATGCCGCTTGGCCTGCTGTGTTCATCCGGCTCCATACTTTGTTATCAAGATAGGTGACATGGTGCAGCGACATTTTGAGTCACAGCCTGCCAATCCCCATGCACTGTCAGTGACTGTAAAGATTACTGTGTCTTTAAATGTTTGCGTCTGTTGTAAGAACCATTCCCCTTGTAGCTGTCACAAACCCTTCATACTGAGGAATCTCCTACTCCCTCAGATTTTTCATTCAACTACACTGAAAGGCCACCAACTGAGCCCAAATAGAACAATTACAATAGCCAGCTGATGACACAGGAGGTCAATATAACAGGCTATTGGCATTCTGAAAATGTGCTTCAGAGCCATAGACTGCTTAGATGGAACTCAGCAGTGTTCCCCTGCAGAAGTATCAAGATTAACAAGGGTGTACTGTATGCTGCACAACATTGTGTGATGGAAGGTCTTACAACTCAAAGAGGAAGATGCTGTGGCCAACGTTCAGCATCTGAGCAGGAGATGGTGATGTTGACAAGAAGCTCCTATCTACTTTCAGGATTGTGATATGGAGGATGATAAGGAGAACAATCAGGGCAGAGCAGATGGAAGGCACCCCCATGTGACCAGGCCTGATTCTGTGCAGTTTGAGGCTAATTGTTAGATGTGGACAATCCAGAATAGATTGATCTGGTGTCCTGATATCCAACACTTGTCTTCAATGACCCTGTGTCTTAATAAATAAAAAGTCGATAACATGGAAGCCAGAGTTGTTCAGATAAATTCTCATCCCTGACAAAAGTGAAAAGCAACATCAATGAGTTTAACGCAGTTCCACAAATAAAGCTGAAAGCATCAATATGATACACTCAGCTCAAGAAATCCTTCATAACCTTGATCTTTCACATTACCACTGTTGGCTGTCAATGAGGTGCTAAAGCCACCAACTTGTATGTACTCCAACTATTCCCACAATATTGAACAATGAGGTAGAATCCAGTCTTCAACTACTTGCTGATATGATTATTGGATAATAAGTCATGCAGAAAATGTACATTGTGCAGGATGAAGACACAACTGTCCTTGACCAGCTCTTTGAATGATGTTCTATGTTATCAATTAATCCCTATGGCCAAATTTCAGGACTGTAACATGCAATGGTCTCACAATCCTTAGCTCCCTAACAAAAACTATGCCACCAGGAATGCAAAAGTATTCAAAGCACTGAAGACAGGGGATGAGAATTTTGGTTATGCCTGACACTGCATCACTGCGATGTGATGACTGCCTCAAACCCGGCACTCCTCTTTAAACTTCGCCTGATGACCTCCATCTGATTGTTGAGTCTGATCATTGAGTCTCACTTAAAGTCAGCATGAGTGGATGATGAATGCTAAACTGAGCATCTTTGTTCACTACTCCCTGTGTGAAGCACAAGAGAAGGTAGAAATCTCACAGACATAGTCATACCATTTCTCTCGATGACATTAATGTGAAATTGTCCTCAGTACGACATTTTCAGTGTTTACTGGTAAGAACATCTTTCATCGTGTCAATGTTCTTGAGTTTTATAGCAGACAAAGGTACACTGTCACGTCGAGAAGTGCATTTACATATATTCAAAACATGTTTGACCATTGCCTATTTAAGGTCAAAAGTAGAACGATAGTGAATCTATTAGTATCGCAGTTGACATGGTTCCTTGAACTTGTATACGGTCCGAAGCAGTGCTCCCTGTGTTGCCTTGGAGGATGTGAAGACAGCTTGCTCACTTCTTGGTCGATAGTCAGAATGAAAAGTATGATGGCCAGTGTCATTGTGCAGCAGCTGTTGGTGTCCTCCTTCTGACTGGAGGTTCTGCACTTCTGAATTGTCAGCTGTGGTCATTGCAACTGTGGAGTGAAGGGGAATCTGATTGAAGGGATCAGTATTTCAAAGACAATATGAGTACTGAGTAACTCCTCTCAACTGCACCCACCTCAGCGATCCCTTCGGCCCTAAGTTGGCCTTCAGGTGAGATGGAAGGAGGTCATCAATCATTTATACCCAAGACCCGTGTGACCACCCTGGTGAGGGGATGCAGCATTTAATAAATTCCCTGGATTTCGGATCATATTTTGAGCTGAAAGAGCTGCGGATGCTGTATTATCAGAAACAAAAACAGAAGTTGTTGGAAAAGCTCAGCAGATCTGGCAGCATCTATGAAGATAAATCAGGGTCGAAGGGTCACCGGATCTGAAACGTTAACTCTGATTTTTTTTCCTTCACAGATACTGCCAGTCCTGCTGAGCTTTTTCAGCAACTTCTGTTTTTGTTTCATACTTTGATAATAAGAACATAAGAACTCTGAGCAGGTGTGGGCTGTCCAGCCCTTTAAGCCTGCTGTGCCATTCAATACAATCATGGCTGATCTCATCCCCCATCTCAACTTCACCTTCCCGCACATTCCCCAGAACTCTTTAAACCATTACTATTTAAGATGTGTCTATCTCCCCTTAAATTCATTGTCCCAGGATCCACTGCACTCTGAGGTAATGATACCCACAGATTCATGCCTCATAATTCCTCCTCATTTCTGATGAAATCTTCAATCCTTACCCTAACACGATAACTTCTCATTAGAAATTGCCCACAAGACAAAACATCCACACTTCCTCTACTTTGTCATTCACCTCAATTCAATCCCCTCATTCTTCTACAGTCTGGCAAGTGTACACCTAAGCTGCTCAGTCTATTCTCATCAAAACTTCCCCTTCATCTCTGGAATTAGTCTAGTATACCTTCTTTGAGCTGCCTCCAATGCACTTACATCCATCCCTAAGTAAAGGCACCAAAAACTGTAAGTAGCCCAGTGGCAGTCTCACCAAAGCCTAATGCAGTTTCAGCAACACTGCCACGTTTTTATACTCCATTCCTTTAGCAATAAATGCCAGAATCCCACTTGCCCTCCTTAAAAAATAAGAATGAAGCTTGCACATTTTCCTGGCTGAGATGCTGTTCTTGTGCCCACACAAGGTAATGACTGTAGGCAATATCTCAAGGTCTCAGCTCATTCCGTTGAGCTCTGGGATAACTTGGAACTCTTTATGGTGATAGAAATTGCATTTACAGTGTGTGAGATTGCATTTCTTCAGGGATCTCTACCAGATTTCCACATACCTATAGACAATGATACAAGAAACTCCATTATCCTATTTATTGGTTCATCACTGTGATTCCCCTCTCTTTGTTGGTGGGGGCCAGTGGGGGACAATATCTCAGACTCTGACAACCATACATACTCTGGTGTTTTATCCTTTTAATCCATGCCACCAATTTTACAGGCACATCACATCTCTTATGTGCTGGTATCTGATTTGGTGAAGTATGGACTAATCAGATACAACATTGCCTCCTCAGATACTCCTTCCTCCTCCTGATACCTGAGGGCTGAGATGACCTGTGGTGTATGGCAGGAGGAGCAATATGAAAGAAATTATTAAGGTATACCTCTTCACATTGTGAGAACATTATCCAATGCATGCTATTGTCTTTAACCTTTCTCATATTGCCTTTATGATAAAAACTCATCCTTGTTCTCCAACTCATATCAACATCTGTTTGTACGCAGTAGGCCGATGGTACGCTGTCTGCCATTTCTGTCATGTTCCAAAGTGCATTTACCACTGGCTCCATCACCTGCTCCAGGCAACCTGCCATCACTGAGAGCCAACTAGACCGGTAACCTAGCTGTTTCTATGGCTGTCTATTCCATGGGATGAATGATCTTCAGCCTCACTGATCCACTGCAAGTCAAGTCCTGGTGTCCTGACCCATCTTGGACTGCAAAGACGCTCATTGCTGGCAATAAAACTAAAGCTATGCCACCTGTTTTTATCTCGTTCAAAAACTTTCTCTCTCATTTCAGGAGGAAGCCATCTCACAATAAGGCAGAAAGAGTCAAGACAAGTAGTGGGAAGCTTGACATTTGGCTACTTACTCCTTAAGAGGAAAGGATCCCCACTCTGACTGCCCCAAGCAGCTGAGTGGCCATGTTCAAGGTTCTGGACTTCTTTCAGAGGCTGCCCTGGACTAACCATGCGAGATCCCCTGATCAAAGGCTATTTTCCTCGAATTTACTAAAGACTGGTGACAACAATGACAAGCTGGCTTCCTATGTGTCTGTGTTAAATGGAAAAATGAGACAGAAGTATTTGTGACTGAGGGGGAAAATGCAAAATAGCATGGCAATGCAAGGCAAGGAAGGAATCAGTGAGCATCATGTAGGCTCAGAATGGCAGCAAAGCAAAGAGCGAGCAGGGTCCGGTTCATGATATGGATCTCTGAGCTCAGAGTGTCTTTGCTGCAGCATTACGTTGATAGTTTCCAGTGTGCCCCAAGGTGCAGCAACTGAATTTCTGAAACATACTGTAAATTGATTTGAGACATACCTTGACAGTTCTTTGAGACTGGCACATATCAGATGCCAATGTCTATGGATGTGGAATGTGACTGGTACCAATGCAGCTTGCCCTGAGATGTTGCCATCCAGTACCTAACTCCAAGGGCTGCCATGTTAAAGTTGTCAAGTACCCACTTTGACTTTCAAGTCAGGTTTCTCGTCCTCCAACTTGTTTGGACATTTCAGTAAGATCAGAGGCTAAGTACTTTTGAGGCGAATTCTAATATGAGGAAGTATTTAACAAGCTACAATCCCCCTTAATTGGCAATGCACAGCTGCCTAGCAAAAGACTTGTCTTGCCTCTCAGCCGATGCATACAAGGTGGAACAAGTTGCTCCTGATACTAAGATAGGTCTCGCTACACTTGTCACCCAATTCTACCACAAATCTCACCGTAGCCCACATCAATCAAAGTTCTATATTTCCACCCTGGTAATATGTTACTCATATTCAAAACGGATGACAAAGCAAACTGATTAGCCTTTCGTCAATTTCAAAAATGAACCAATTATCAGGAGTCAATTTGAGAATTATAATGTATGACAACCTAACAACAGCAGCCAATTCAACTAACTTCTTCAAGAAAGTGATCATCTAAGCAGACTGTTATAATTTTATATTCTCCATACTTCCAAATCCAAAAAAAAACACTCTATAAATCTCCACAAGAAATATTGCTAACCAAGCTCAAAACTACAGGAATTCGGGGTAGAAGGAAAGCTGGCCGAAGATTAGAAAATGAGTACTGGTCGAAGGGGTGTTTCGGGACTACACTGTGGACTGCATCATGTCTCAGTTTTGGGAGCTCTGCTGATTCAAATTAGCAAACTGGATTGGATTTTGACACTTAGTGCAAATTGAGTAAATTTGTACATGTTACTAAATTAGGAAGAGGAGTGAAATCTAAGGAGGCAAATCAAAGACTGCAGAATGTGTGTGTGGGCTGACCAATGTAGATGAAATCAGTATAGTCAATATAAAATATGATACTAGGGAAGTAAAAATGAGCAAAAAAAAATCAAATTTGGGTGGCGTTGAAATAGGAAAGGAGGATTGATACTTGTCCAGCCAATGCAGAGCAGCAAACATCAAAGGCAGTAGATTGTAAACCTTGCAGTTAAAATAGTGGAATGGAAGTTGGAGGAAGTTGTGGTCAAATTGCAAAGTGCTCTCAGCAGACCACACATTAACAATAACTTGCATTCCCTTCTTGAGTTGCATATTCATCCTCTCGTGAATTCTTTTTGCTATACAGGTATTGATTACCTTTCCTTCAAATAGATAGTTGCAAGTATAACAGAACGTGCTAGATACCCTCAAAAGTTCAGAGAGAAAAGGATTCACATATGAACAGCATTTAACAAGGGTAACAAAGGAAAAGGGAAGAAAAACTCACCAGCAAAGCAGTGCCTTGCTAGTCAATTAGGAGATGTTTAAATGGCAGAAAAATTTACTATGAAATAATAGAAGAAATGAAAGATATCGAAGGTGAATTTTTACTCTTCCTGCATGAAAGTGGCACCTTAGCTACCTGCCTTATACTCTGCCTAATTTCAACTCCCATCGACTCTGCTTTCCAAATGGTGATAAGTGAGAATTCACCCCAAACAATATGTGAAAAATTGGAGAGTTGCACATTGCATTAGGTAGAAGCTGAAACATGGGATAAAGCTGACAACTATATTCTACCCTTTGAACAGTCAGAAATGTAAATGCCTGGTTTGCAATTAAACAAAGAGAATTCTTTCACTCGGATAAGAGTAATGTGAATTGTTACAGACACTGAATTAACACTGACAAACACACTAACACAAAGTGGAGAACTGTGGGACATAGCATGTGATGAAAGTTTTGTGACGTTAATGCCATAACTTTGCCCGATTGAGCTGTGCCTCAGTTTACTGCCTCTGAGCTATACTTATAACAATGACTTCTTACACCATTTGTATTACTTAAAACAGAAGTGACTACTTATTACTGATGCAAAGTACTTCACAAAATTATAGGAATGACAATACAAACCCTTAAAACAATTAACTAACTACCCTGACCACTACTCCAAAACTCCCCTTTTTCCCTTTTCTCATGTAAACCTGAGAGACAGATTAAAGGTTAGTAGTGGAGGGTACTTATTAGGTGAAAGATTAAAAAAAGAGATTGCTGATAAACTACGTGGCTGGACTCCAGAGCATTTGAATCTCCGGCTCGTGGTTTCAATCTCCGGATGTGCCAAACCTCTCAGACCAGTTGTACCCCAGTTTGGTGACGAGAAAGCCAAAATCTTTGAAAGAGTTGCTGAATTGGATTGGTTTCTCCTTCTGGTCAGTCTCCTCATGGTACCCTCCCAATCAAATTCTCACAATTCAGCTCCTCATCAAAAACAGCTTTCCCGTTCGACCTTTCCTGCTCCAGTCCCAGTTATTTGCTCTTTGCTTCAAGCAGTGTCCCTGTGGTTCCCTACCAAATGCATGTTCTTGGTGTGTCTTCTCTCTGGGAGCAATTGCTGCTCAAGCACTAGCTCTATAGGGCTGTAGGATTTGGCTTTACAACTCTGAACCCTTGTCTTCCCTCCAGATTGTAGCTTTACTTTTTAATTGATTCTTTTTGCACCTATTGTGAGGTCATAGAGTAAAACTCCCTTTTAGCTTTGGCCAGCTTTCTGCAACATTGTTGGGGAAGGTTACTGCTCAGTTAATCATGATCCGTGCTGATTCCTGCTATCCCTAATGTTGATTCCCCAGCTGGAGAGTGGCTGAATGAAATCATGAAACTTGTGCAGAATCCCAGACTTTTCTGATAAGTTTAAAAATTAACATTACAAGTTAATGATAGAAGGAAACATTTGAAGGAACTGACAGAGTTATAAAATAAGCATTACCTTTTCATGATTCAATGAAGGTCTGCAGAGAAAATGTGTGGCAATATTTTAACATGAGGATTTTATTATTTTATTAGCTGTGTTTGAGATTTTGGTTTCAACACTATAAAAACAACATGTGAAGTGTCAGGCTGAAAAAATATACCATTTTTATTAATGTGTAGCCTTGATGTATTTACACTAAATGGACAAGATGGTATATGCTATTTCGTGATTAATGCACAGTTCTATTGATCAAGGCGGGACAGAAGCAGTCCTGATTAATGTCAGCAATCCTAATGTACATTAAGGATGTTTGTTCTTATTCACCTCAACTAGTTATTTCTCCTTTTTTTTTAAAAAGCAATACACAAGCTGCAAGCCACCTGTACTATATAAACAAAACATAAACTTTTATCAAAGTTACTACATTGTGATGTTATAAATAATGAGAACCAAAACACACTGTTTTAAGCTCACGGACAGTCCCACTGAATGCACAGCCTAGATTTATCATTTTATGGAAACACAAAATAAAAATAGGTTAATGATTCTGTGTCACATTTTTGTTCCCATTAGATCAATTTTCCAAGACAGGATATGGATAAAGAATTTCTTTGAAAGTTGGCTTTCCAAAAGTAAGTTATTCAAAATCGATATTTGCTGTACAGATGAGGTAAGAAAAAGGAGCATGATGTTGCATATCTTTGCCCTTAGTCTTTTGAATTTCCCTTCCGCTATTGCTAGTTGCCATTATTCCTCCCACTTTATGCCATACTGGCAGGAAGATATAGCCCCTGATCTCAGAAGACTTTTCCCAAAGTCCATAAGACCGTATGTGAAATATGGTGCTAACAGCCAGCAGGCAACAACTCTAATGTACTGTCATAGAAAGATGGAGCCATTTAGCAGCAGGATTACTACTGTGGTTGGTTATAATCTGTTATAATGACACAGCAGCCTTAAAGAACTTATGTCCATGTGGAATCATTAATTAAATAATTAATTATAAAAGACTACAGCCAACGATGACTGTGACTGTAAATTCAGTTGCTGTCTGGAGACAGAACCCTGGAATATCAGACCTGGTGAAGTGTCAAGGAATTTTCAAAGGGATGGACTTAAAAGCGAGAAGTGTACTACAAACAGAACAATATTCTCCTGCGACTTATCTCAGTCCGTGAACATGATGGGAGAAAAGATAGGAGTTTGAGTGTGAGACATATCTTGTGCCTTCCCCTTTCAAGGATACACAGGACCAGGAGTTAAAAGCCAGTTCAACCACGGTCTCTGTGTGCCAGTGGAAGGAGACGTGAGCTGAGGTGCTGATGTGTGCTAGCGGGCTGTAGTATTCATGTGTATGTAGTAGTTGGGTTTCAACGACTTGTGTACTGCAAATATCACAGAAGAACAACTCCATAATCACCTCTGCATTGCAGGTAAAAGAATCTCTCTGATGAAATCAGCTAGACTCGAAATATTAGCTTGTTGTCTCTCCAAGGATGCTGCTTGACCTGTGGTGATTTCCAGCACTTTTTTGTTCTCAAAGGAATCTCTTATTCTCTGTGCTAAAAACCAGTTGGTCAGCAAGCAAGTCAAAAGGAAACAGGACTAAAGAAGGACTTTCTGACTCTGAGTGCTGCCAACCAGCTACATTCACACAGAACAAAGCATTTCAATCAACCCGCAAATCCAAGAACCATAGAACCAGAAGCTGTAGGAGCACAAATAAGCCACTGGGGCCTTTTGAGTCTGCTCCAAAATTCGATGAGAACAATTCCACTTTTCTGCCTCACTCCCATAATTCTTGATTTTCTTACTGATTAAAAATCAGCATTGACTATAATTAATGACCCAACATTTATAGCACTCAGAGATAAAGAATGACACAGATTGACAAGCCTTGGATAGTAAATGTTCCTACTTATCTCTATTGTAAATGGGTAATCCCTCACTCTTGAGAATATGCTTCCTACTCCTACACCCTCCCAAAAAGGGTAACAGCCTCTTCACATCTACACTGTCAAGCTTGCTAACAATCCAATGCATTTCAACAAGGCCTTGTCTTAGCCTGCTAAACTCCATTCTGTACCAGTCCAACCTTTACATTCTTTCAGAAGAAAATCCCTCCAGACCAGAATCAATCAGGTGAACCTTCTTTGGACTGCCATTACAAATATATCTTTCCATAGACAAGGGGACCAGAACTGTACACAATATTCCAGTGATCTGACTGGTTCCTTGTATAGTTTTAGAAAGCCCTCCTTAAGTTAATACCACATTCTCTTTGGAATAAATACTAAACAGGTCATCTGCCTTTCCTGTTACCCCGGAAATTGTATGCCAGCTTTTTGTGCTTTATATGAGGACCTCAAATCCCCCTATGCTGCAGCTTTCTGCATTGTTTGCCCATTTAAGTACTTTTTAACTTCTTTCCTACCAAAGCACATAATCTCACATTTTCCCACATTATATTCCATCTGCCAAGTTTTTGTCCACTCACTTCACCTGTTTATATCCCTCTGTAGCCTCCATATGTCATCCTCATTAATTGACGTCCCACCTATTTTATCCGTCATCTGAAACTTGGTGTTGACTTAAGGACTTCAATTGCTGTTGGGTCCCAGGAAGGCTGTCCACAGGCTTTCCCACCATAATTTAATCAGAGCAGTTGCAGGAAGGTTGTGGGAGCTCCCAATCATCACCCTCTAGCTTCATTAAAATTCCGCCACCAACAAGTCCACCAGAGGGGATGGCATCAAATTCTATTCATGATATCTGTTTCATATCTTACTGTTGCAATGAACTTTTTGCATTCAATTTTATCATCTGTTTGTTTGCCTTATGTTTTGTGTAATAGGATGGATTCAGATTATTGTATTAGCCCTTTTAAATTAATTTAATAAAGTATCTCTTGAGAAAACCTACTAGATGACTAATATGGAGTGTGTGGATAAAGCGGTATTTGAAAGGTGTCAGGGATTGAGGAAGGTGTATTGAGATGGATAGAAAACTGGTTGGCAGAGAGGAAGCAAAGAGCAGGAATTAATGAGTCCTTTTCAAATGGCCAGGCAGTAACTCGTGGATTGTCACAGGGATCAGTGCCGGGACCCCAGCTATTCACAATATGTATTAACGATTTGGTTCAGGGAACAAAATGTACCAGCTCAAAGTTTTCAAATGATATAAAGTTGGATGAGAGGGCGAACTGTGACAAGGATGCAGAGCTCTGTCAGTAGATCTGGACAAGTTGGATGAGTGGGTAAATCAATGGCGGATGCGGTATAATTTAGATAAATGTGAGGTTATTCATTTTGAAAGCAAAAACAAGAAGGCAGATTACTACCTGAATGGCTGTAAATTGGGAGAGAGGAATGTGCTGTGGGACCTGGGTGTCCTTGTGCACCAGCCGCTAAAGATAAGCAGGCAGGTGCAACAGGCGATAAAGAAGGTAAATGGTATGTTGGCCTTCATTGCGAGAGTTTTTGAGTACAGGAGCAGGGATGTGTTGTTGCCATTGTACAGGGCCTTCGTGAGGCCACACCTAGAATATTGTGTGCAGTTTTGGTCTCCTTTTCTGAGGAAGGATGCTCTTGTTCTCGAGGCAGTGTAGCCAAGGTTTACCAGGCTAAATCTGGGGATGAGGGGACTGACATATGAAGAGAGATTGACTAGGTTAGGATTGTTTTCGCTGGACCTCAGAAAAATGAAAGGGTATCTCAGAGAGTTATAACGTTCTAATATGACTAGACAGGGTAGATGCAGGGAAGATGTTCCCGATGGTGGGTGTGTCCAGAACCAGGGGTCACAGTCTGAGGATTCGGGGTAGATTATTTAGCATGGAGATGAGCAGACATTTCTTCACTGAAAGAGTGTGGAATTCATTACTATAGGAAGTAGTTGATGCCAAAACATTGAATGTATTTGACAGGCATTTAGAGATAGCACTTGGGGCAAATGGTATCAAAGGTAGTGGGGAGAAAGCAGAATTAGGCCATTGAGTTAGACAATCAGACATGATCATGAAGAATGGCAGAGCAGGCTTGAAGGGCCAAATGGCCTTCTCCTGTTCCTGCCATCTATGTTTCTATGTCAGGACTGATCAGATTCAAATTCTGATCATCATGCTGAGCATTTCTAAAACCTCAACATTTGTGGTCTTTCTTCTTAGCAAGTAATAATATTAGATTGGTAAATCTATTTAAATTTTGCTGAAAAAGTCTAATGTCTGTATTGCATCATGATTTATGATCCACCAACAATTTTAGAACATGTAAGTTGTGAGAACATAACCCCATTAGAAACAATATGAAATAGTAGCCAATCTTAATGCACAATTAGCTCTCTCATGAAGCTAACAGACTATTTTGGATAAAATCCAAATTTTTCATCTAACTGTGAAATGCACAATATTTGTTGCAAAGACTCACCAGAAATTGCACAAACAATATGTGTCTCTTCTCCTTGGATGCAACAGACTTGCTTGTCTTGCGCAGAACTAAGAAAACTGTCATTTGTGTTATTTAATAGCACTATGGTCACTATATTTGTTGTCTACTCAAATTCATTGCTAAGGTTTCTGTCTGCCTTTTCCATTATCATTTGAAACAACGCCCCTTGGAGTTTGAGATGGGTGTTAACAATGAATAACAGAATCATAGGCTGGGAGCAGCACTTTTGTGGAATGACCTTATTGTCTTATACTCAGAGACAAGATTTAAATTCCAAAGTAGGTAAAATCAGTTGTTCATTGGACCTAATGTGGCAAAAATTTATGAGATTTAAAGCAAGAGACCAAAACAAGATCATAATAAAAGAAGAAGGGGCAAGATTTTGCCATTTGATCCTTCAAACTTCAGGGCTTGGATCGGTACCTGGGAGTATGATGTTATTGCTATTACTGAGACTTGCTTGAGGGAAGGACAAGATTGGCAACTGAATATCCCAGGATATCGATGCTTCAGGCAGGAGAGAGAAGGAGGTAAAAGGGGTGGAGGAGTTGCATTACTGGTTAAAGAGGATATCACAGCTGTGCTGAAGAAGTGAACTATGGAGGCCTCGAGTGGTGAGGCAATATGGGCAGAGCTCAGAAACAGGAAGGGTGCAATAACAATGTTGGGGCTATACTACAGGCCTCCCAACAGTGAGCGTGAGGTAGAAGTACAGATATTTAGACAGATTATGGAAAGATGTAGGAGCAACAGAGTGGTGGTGATGGGAGACTTTAATTTTCCCAACATTACCTGGGATTCACTTAGTGTTAGGGGTTTAGATGGAGCACAGTTTGTAAGGAGCACCCAGGAGGGTTTTATAGAGCAGTATTAAATAATCCAACTCAGGAAGGGGCCATACTGGACCAGGTGGTCGAGGTTTTAGTAGGGGAATACGTTGGGAATAGTGATCACAATTCCGTAAGTTTTAGAATACTCATTGACAAAGACAAGCGTGGTCCTAAAGGAAGCGGGCAAAATTTGGCAGGAGCTGGGGAATGTGGATTGATGCAGCTGTTTGAGAGTAAATCCACATTTGATATGTTGGAGGCTTTTAAAGAAAGGTTGATTAAAGTGCAAGACAGACATGTCCCTGTGAAAATGAGGGATAGAAAGGGCCGGGTTAGGGAGCCATGGATGACAGGTGAAATTGTGAGACCAGCAAAGAGGAAAAAGGAAGCATACATAAGGTCTAGGCGACTGAAAACAGACAAAGCTTTGGAAGAATATCGGCAAAGTAGGACTAATCTGAAACAAGGAATTAAGAGGGGTAAAAGGGGCAATGAAATATCTTTGTCAAACAGGGTTAAGGAAAATCCCAAAGCTTTTTATTTATACATAAGGAGCAAGTGGGTAACTAGAGAAAGGGTTGGCACACTCAAGGACAAAGGAGGAAAGTTATGTGAGTAGTCAGAGAAAATGAGTGAGATTCTTAATGAGTACTTTGCGTTTGTATTCACCGAGGAGAGGAATGTTGAGATTAGGGATAGATGTTTGATAACTCTAGGTAAAATCGGCATAAGGAAGAGGGAAATGTTGAGTAATCTAAAAGGCATTAGGGTGAACAAGTCCCCAGGTCTGGATGGGATCTGTCCGAAGTTTCTGAGGGAAGTGAGAGAGGAAATAGCTGGGGCCTTAACAGATATCTTTGCAGCATCATTGAGTACGGTGAGGTCCAACAAGACTGGAGAATTGCTAATGTTGTCCCCTTGTTTAAGAAGGGTAGCAAGGATATCCAGGTAATTATAGACCAATGAGCCTGATGTCAGTGGTGGGGAAGCTGCTGGAGAAGATACGGAGAGGTATGATCTATTTACATTTGGAAGAAAATGGGCTTATTAGTGATAGGCAGCATGGTTTTGTACAGGGAATGTCATGTCTTACCAATGTGATACAATTCTTTGAGGAAGTGACAAAGTTGATAGATGAGGGAAGGACTGTAGATGTCATACACATGGACTTCAGTAAGGCATTTGATAAGATTCCCCATGGTGGGCTGATGGAGAAAGCGAAATTGAATGGGGTCCAGGGTGTACTAGCTAGATGGATAGAGAACTGGCTGGGCAACAGGAGACAGAGTTGTAGTGGAAGGGAGTTTCTCAAAATGGAGAACTGTGACCAGTGGTGTTCCACAGGGATCAATGTTAGGACCACTGTTGTTTGTGATATCTATAAATGATCTGGAGGAAGGTATAGATGGTCTGATTAGCAGGTTTGCAGACGACACTAAGATTAGTGGAGTAGCAGATAGTGAATGGGACTGTTGGAGAATGCAGCAGAATATATATTGTTTGGAGAGTTGGGTGGAGAAATCGCAGATGGAGTTCAATCCAGACAAATGTGAGGTGATGCATTTTGGAAGATCCAATTCAAGAGCGAACTATATGGCAAATAGAAAAGCCCTGGGGAAAATTGATGCACTGAGAGATCTGTGTGTTCAGCTCCATTGTACCCTGAAGGTGGCAATGTAGGTCGATAGAGTAGTCAAGAAGGCTTACGGCATGCTTTCATTCATTGGATGGGGTATTGAGTACAAGAGTTGGCAGTTCATGTTGCAGTTGTATAGGACTTTGGTTCGACCACGTTTGGAATACTACGTACAGAACTGTGTACAGTTCTGGTCGCCACATTACCAAAAGGATGTGGAAGCTTTGGAGACAGTGTAGAGGAGGTTCACCAGGATGTTGCCTGGTATGGGGGGCACTAGCTATCAAGACAGGTTGAGTAGATTAGGATTATTTACTTTAGAAAGACAAAGATTGAGGGGGGACCTGATTGAGGTCTACAAAATCATGAGAGGTATAAACAGGGTGGTTAGCAAGAAGCTTTTTCCCAAAGTGGTGGACTCAATTACTTGGGGTCATGATTTCAAAGTGAGAGGGGAAAGGTTTAAGGGAGATATGCGTGGAAAGTTCTTTACTCAGATGTTGGTGGTTGCCTGGAATGCGTTGCCAGCGAAGGTGGTAGAGGCGGGCTCGATGGGGTCATTTAAGATGTGTCTAGACAGATACATGATTGGGGAGGGAGCAGAGGGATACAGATCCTTGGAAAATAGGCTAATGAAATGTGAGGCTGGATGAACACAGCAGGCCCAGCAGCATCTCAGGAGCACAAAAGCTTGGAAAATAGGCGACAGGTTTAGATAGAAGATCTGGATCGGTGCAGGCTTGGAGGGCCAAAGGGCCTGTTCCTGTGCTGTAATTTTCTTTGTTCTTTATTCAAACCTGCTTCACCATTAACAAAGATCATTGTCATTCTACTTCAAAGACACAGATAACCCCCATATCACTTACTTACATTTGTTTCTAAAAATGATTAAACAAGAATGTTCTAAAAAAATTACATATTCAAATGCATATTAATTGAACACTTATAAACCTGAGAATGTACCGCTGTTACTCTAGTGATTATATATTACAATCGAAATCAATTGTCAACCTGGCATTCTGCATTATAACATTTCAGCTCTTTATACGTACTTTTCTTTGTAATTCAACAATAATTTTATTCATGGGAATTGGATCTTCATTCTTCCTCAATAATAAGTAAGGAAACAGGATAGCACTATCTTAGTCCAAATAGACCCATAATTAATTCACAAAACAATAATACATTTGGGCGAATAGTCCATAATGCTTGTGGCGATATATTGCACCTTTATACTCACTTCTGCTTATTTCCGTAATTTTTATTATTAACTAGAAGATATGATGAGAAGATCAGTAATAAATTTTGCTAACAAGTATGTCAATATTTTAGTGAAATTCGGCATTAAAAATCATAAAAATTAATGGAAAAGTGTGATTACCTAATGAATACCTGACCTCCATATTTTGAGTTGCATCCGTTCATCCGTTTTCACAGCAATTATTACCTTGTTGGTCCTCCTACTTTCGTTTGTGTCCTTCTAACAAACACCAATGAGAGATATAAGATCTCATTTGCAGGAGCTAAACAGAGGAAATCTTACAGCTGGTCAGAAAAGGCAAGTTCTGCTTTGAACTTAAGATGTACAAATTTACTGTCCTTGCTGAAAGACATAAATAAACGATTAATGAGGGGAAAACAACTGTTGTCGATGAACTTTCGGAACAGAATTTGAGAGAATCCCGCCTCTAGGCACCTTTAATAACTTACAGCTCTGCAATGAGATGGGTGCGGTAAATTGTTAATTTGCAAAAAGAAACTTGATTTACATAATAATATAGTTTAAGAGCTAAAGGTTTGCGTTTGTTCACTGAAGCATTATGGCAAACTACTTTAATCACACGCTGTACACCCAAAATAGACAAGCAATTTACTGCTCCTGAAACTATTTCCTAATGAGGAGCTTTGTTCTTAACTGCATAAATTATGTGTCATAAATTTTATACGTGGTCCATTATTGCAGGGACTTGGAAATGAAAAGTATGTGATTGCTGTTTGGTTAAAATTCAGTTCAACATATGACTTTAATTGATGTAGCTTTATTTTAGATATTGCCCTTTAAAGCTTTGGTCTTCGTGCAGCAATTTTCCTCCTCAGGTTAGATCACTAGACACTGAGGTTCTATATCCTCTGTGACTAGAACAAAAATGCATTCAGTAGTTGAACTTAGTACTTGTGAAATCTGATTGCAGTTTTCAATCATAAGAGTGAATAGCTTGGAGCAAGTTGAAAATCTCATCCTGGCTCAATGTAACAATAATAGTTGTATAAAAGGCAATTAAAAAGACTGAAGTAGGGTAAGCACACATTATTTTTTGAGCTTTATTTTACTGTAAATGGCTGATGGGTTAAGTATAAGCAGTTTATTATAATAAAATTCCATCTTAAACATATAGTCATCACATAATAATATATTTCCACCAATTATTTTTTATTGCCTAGCATGCCTAATAATGTCAGTCATCAGTCATCTTTTACTCACCAGCAACATACTTTAAATGATTTTAATTAGTTTAATGGGATTTTAACTAAACTTATATTCAGACTAAATGATTAGTTGTTGAAGTACAAATTGGTAATTATTTTTGAAAGGATTGATTAAAATTTTAATGAAAACAATGTTTCTTGATAGAGCCATCCATTGATCAGGATTTACATTTCGTTCAGCATCATATACCATGGAATTTATCAATGCCTCAAGTTCAGTTCAATTACCTCATACTTTCTATGAGATATGTTTACATGAATTGATTGTCAGAGATTTAAATCTAGTCTGAACTTGGGATGTCACAATAGCGATACTAGTGTTGTTTCATATTCTTCTTAAACAGGTCTTTTTTATTTCATTCATTTAGCAGGTGGGTAGTTGTTCTCCCAGTTTTTCTCTGGGTGGGTTTTAGGGTTGATATTTGCCCCCAAAATTCCTTTTCATTCTGAAAGTTACTGTGAGTTATAAATCTTTCAAAATTATGTCAAAACTGAATGTCATATCAGAACATCACATGTAATAAAAGGTGGAAATAGGAAACCAAAACAAAAGTACAGTTGTACATAGGTCCAGAAGAACAAGAAGTGCATAATAGTCAGGGAAAAGATAAAGCCCAGCAAAATGTTCTCCTTATGCTTGAGTTCAGCTACTTAACAGTGAAGTACTCACAGAACTCTCGTAAGGATCAAATGAGATGCAAATGTAGAGAATAAACCAACAGATGAAAAATGATAATTTAATGGGAAGTAAACATAAATCATATAACTATGAAGAAAAATCAAAAACAAATGATGTGCTTACTCACAGAAATATCAAAAGGTTCAGATAATAAATTTGTGTTTGCTTATCTTGCCTTTTGCATACACATAGGATCCTCAACAGTATCTCCATTTGGCAACTTTGTTTATATAGCTGATATATTAACAACTGCAGACCATAGCCATAGATCTTGGCAGTTATCCCTCTGGGTCTCATTAAAAGTGAAAAGAGACACAAGTCTGTTAGTTAATATGCTTTGAATATTGTTTTCACTGTTGAATCTGTATACATGTGGATTGTGTCTACTAATTTTGCTTTGTTGAGAATAAGAAACAAATGTAAAGAAATAGATTAATTAATAATCATTCACATATATCTTACCACATCTAAACATTTCAAAGCACTTCACATAATGACCTATTTTCAAATATTATTACAAGCAATTAATTGTAACTGGCTAGGTGGTTCAACCATTATAAAATACTTGCATTCTAAAGCTACAAACGAACATCTTAACTGATATTCTGTTTATCATATTAGTATGGAATATGCAAAACTGTATATTAATCTTTTTAGATTATAGCTGGCAGCCTAATTATGCTGGATGTTTGATGAGTTGCGGAAACTGTCGTGTAAATGATAAGTAAAATCAATAATCTGACAATCTGCCTCATTCAGCAAACATTGTAAAACCAACTCCAGAAGGTAATTGTATACTATTTTAGATTTACACTGTATAACTGCAGCCCTGCAAAACAAAGTTTGAAAAGCCATGCTCCACCCCTGGGAACATGTTCATGTTTCCAGTGACAGAACTGCTGCTTTCCAATGTGTAAGCAATTAATCTGCAGTTGAAAGGAACACATAGTACATACTGCACTTTTCCTGGCCAGACAGCAATATGAGGCTACTAGCACAGTCTGGTTCTCCCAGGTTTAAATCATAAATCACAGGAATATACCGATCCCATGATGCTGGTAGTGTCTCTCAAGAAGAGGTGCCATTTATTGCCAGTCCACAGTTTTGTCCACAATATCCTGCAACCCTGCGATTGTCTTCCTCAAGCTTAAGACAAATACAGAAAAGGAGATTTTTATCTGAATGCCGATAGGTTGGGAAAGGAGGAAGTGCAACAAGACCTGGGTGTCCTTGTTCACCAGTTGCTGAAGGTAAGCATGCAGGGGCATCAGATGATGAGAAAGGCACAAGGTACATTGGCCTTCATATCAAGAGGATCTCAGTACAGGAGCAAAGACATCTCTCTGCAATTGTACAGAACTTTGAGGAATGAGGTCCTGGCTATGGAGAGAGTGCAATGAAGATTTTTCAGAGAATTTCATGGGTTGGCAGGATTGATGGATGAACAGAGATTCGTTTGGTTAGGACAATGTTGACTGGAGTTTAAAAGAATGAAGGAGAGGGGGGATTTCTCATCGAAAGCGAAAAGAAATCTAACAGGACTAGGCAAAGTAAACACAAGAAGGACTTTCCTGATGACTAGGGAATCCAGAACCACGGGTCACAATTCAAGGAAACAGAGTAGGCCATTTAAGAGGGAGATGAGGAGACATTTTGTCACCCAGAAAGTGGTGAGCCTGTGCAATTCTCTGCTAAAGGAAGCAGTTGAGGGCAAAAACATTGATGTTTTTAAGAAGGAGTTAGATATAGTTCCTAGAGCTAAAGGCATAAAAGATTATGGGGAAAATCAGGAAAAGGGTACCAAGCTGGATGATCAGCAATGATAGTTGGATCAGGCTTGAAAGTTTGGGCAGCTTCTCCTATTTTTGACATTTTCTATTTTTCTCTGTAAGACCTCTCAAAAGTGAATGCTACTGGCATTCCACCTGTTGGAGAAAATTATTGAAATCTGTACTGTCCCCCTAGACCAATTCCCCCCAAGCCCAGCCCTTAACGTGTGTTCACCATACCTCCTGACATTCCCCTCTGTGAGGCTGAACGTACGGAGTTTGGCAAAGGGCTTAGCTTCATATCTTTCTACCCCCACTTTAATGACTTTTAGGGTTTGTCACAATGTTGATCAGTTTTCCCACCACCTCCCTCTCTGTATTTACTTTTTTGGGTAGGATTCTGCAGTACCCCAAACCCCGATCCACTGATTCCCTTCACCTGTCTCCAGTATTCACCCTTCACTTGGATCCCTTCCCCTGGCCTCTTATCTGCTCTTAATCTCTGAGTCGAAAACTGCCAATGTGGCATCGGCCGCCTCAATTTCTCTGCTCCTCTCACCCACTCTAACCTGTCCCCTTCTGAAATTTCCACACTTCACTGTCTCATGTCCGACCCTAACATTTTTATCAACACCTGCCGATAAAAGTGGTGCTATTGTAGCCTGGGGAACTGATTTTTACCTTTTGGAGGCTCAACGTCAATTCTTGGACACATCCTCCTACCACCCCCCAGACTATGACCCCACATCCAACGTCAAGCTGTTGTTGCCAGGGCTGTCACCCACCTCATTACCTCCTGAGATTTTCCACCTACTGCCTCAGATCTTGTTGTCCCCCAACCCTGGATAGCCTGCTTCTACCTCTTTCTTAAAATCCACAAATCAAGCTGCCCTGGGAGGCCCACATTATCAGCCTGTTCCTGCCCCATCGAGCTCATTTCCTCCTACCTTGACTCCATCCTCTCTCCACTTGTCCAAATCGTACCCACATACATCCGTGATCCCTTTGATGCCCTCCACCATATTTGCAATTTCTAGTTCCCTGGCCCTGACTGCCTCAGGTTAACCATGGATGTCCAACCTCTCTATATCTCCACCCCTACTAGGACAGTCTGTGAGCTCCCAACTTATTCCTTTACCAGAGGCCTGAGCACTATCCACCATCACTTTGCTGTGCCTGGCTGAACTTGTTCTCTCAGTGAACAATTTCTCCTTTAATTCATCTCAATTCTGGAGTGGGTATGGGCATCTGCAGGAGTCCCAGTTATGCCTGCCTCTTCATGGGGTCTATGGGAACAAGCCTTGTTCCAGTCCTACATGGGTCCCCTCCCACAACTCTTCTTTTGCTACAGTGACAATTGCTTCAGGGTCGCTTCATGCCCCCACCAAGACCCTGGAAATTTGTTAATTTTGGCTCCAATTTCCACCTCTCTGTAATTTTCATTTCTGACCGTTCCCTTCTTTTCCTTGACTTCTCATTTTGGGGAATATACTGCTCACTGCTATCCATTACAAAGTCACTGACTCTCATACCTACCTTCACCACAGTTGTTCACACACCACGTCCTGTAAAGACTTAATCCCATTCTCCAAGTTCCTTCACCTACTTTGCATCTTTTGGATGATGCCATCTTCCGAAACAGCGCTGCTGACATGGCTTGTTTCTTCCATCGCTGTGGTTTCTACCCACTGTGGTTGACAGGGCCCTTAACTGCATTCGACCTATCACCTGTGCTTCCGCCCTTGCACCTTCCCATTGCTCGCAACAGCATGATAGTGTCCCCCTTGTCCTCACTTTTCATCCCACCAGCCTCCACTTTCATAGGATCATTCTCCACCATTTCAGACAACTCCAGCAGAATGCCAGCACCAAATACATCTTCTCCTCACTCCCCCTGTCTGTATTTCACAGGGATTATTCCCTCATTCCCTCCGGGACACCCTAGGCCGTTGTATGACCACTGACACCAGCATCTTTTCCCATGGCACCTTCCCGCGTAACTGCAGAAGGTGTGACAACTGCCCCCTTTACCTCCTCCTTGCTCGCTACCTAAAGGCCTAAACAGTCTTTCCAGGTGAAGCAGCATTTCAACCGTATATCCTCTAATCTTGGGTATTGTATTTGCTGCACCCAATGTGGCCCACTCTGCATTGGAGAAACCACATGCAGACTGCGTGATCCCTTTGTGGAATACCTCTGGTCTGTGCGCAAGAATGACCCCAACCTTCCCATAATCTGTCATTGTAGCACAGTGTCCTGCTCACATGCCTACATATCTAACCTTGGCATGCTGCAGTGCTCCAGTGAATCACAGCACAACTTGGAGGAACAACATTTCATTTTCAGACTAGGCATTTCCCAGCCTTCTGCACTTAATATTGAGTTCAACACCATCAAATTGTGAACCCACTCCCATTCCTTCGTTTCGTTTTAGCTTTAATTGTTACTTGCTCTGCCACCATGTCCTATCTCTCCACCTCCCATCCCAGTGGGACTGTCTTCTCATTCCAGTCTGACAGTTAGACGCACCATTGTTCTGCTGTTCTCACATTCCCATCACTTAATCTGAACGACCAACATATTTTCTCCCCCACCCCTCCACCACCACCATCCCACTGCAACTATAGCCGAAGTGCTGTCCCCTCCACATTTCACTTCAGCTTTGATGAAGAGTCATCTAGACTCAAAACATTAGCTCTCTCTCTCTCTCTCTCTCCATGAATGCTGCCTGACCCATTGTGATTTCCAGCATTTGTTGTTTTCATTGGCATTCCATCTGCTTGCTTAAGGCACCATCACAATCCGAGTATTGAACTTGCAACCACACATTCAGCCCTCTGCTTTAAAAGGGCTAAATATGGCTCATATATTCAGCTTTATTAGAAATGTGTACAGATTGGCAGCACGATGGCTCAGTGGTTATCCCTGCTGCCTCACATTCTCCCCATGTCTGCGTGAGTTTCCTCCGGGTGCTCCGGTTTCCTCCCACAGTCCAAAGATGTGTAGGCTAGGAGGATTGGCCATGCTAAATTGCCTGTAGTGTTCAGGGTATGTAGGTTAGGTGGGTGATAGGAGATGGGTCTGGGTGGGATGCTCTGAGGGTCAGTGTGGACTTGTTGGGCTGAAGGGCCTGTTTCCACACCATAGGGATTCTTCGAAAGATAAGATTTTCTACATTTTTCCATATCTAAGTGAATAAAAAATTAAAATGCAGGAACAAGTAGATCACCACATTGCCCTAAAATGCTCAAATAGTTGCTTCTTGTTAAAATTTCAATGTTGAAAAATCATAGACAAATTGTAAGTTGGCATCATGTTTTCTATAGTACGTGAATTTTTGTGATAAATTTGACGGGGAAATTTTAAACTTCTCTGTTTGATGTGACTGAGGAAGTTGGCAGGCCCCTACTGTCAATGGGGGACCACTAAAGAGAGGTGGTGACATAATGATAATGTAATTCAGAACTATGGTTGTTGGGGGTGTGGATTCAAATTGTACCATGACGGAAGGTGAAACTTGAATTTAATATTAATCTGGAATTGAAAATAATCATAAAGATGACTTTGTAACCGCTGTCAATTGTCATAAAACCATAAAGTCCATGAGTCTCCTTTAGGGCCTACATGGTGCTCCAAATTCGGAGCAATGTGCTTGACTTTTAACCACGCTCAGGGCAATAAATACTAGCCTAGACATTGATGCCCATAAAAATAAATAAAGCTTGTCATAATTTAAATTAAATCCTGGACTGGCAATGTAATTTTTGAAGAGTCTAAATGGGAATAGAATGGACAGGATTGTTCTACAATAAGCCTCACAAGATCTGAAGAGCTAAATGATCTCCTTTTCTACTGTAATGACAGCATGGCCAAGATATTGCCAGCTCACTGGAGATGGTCAGGAGACAGGAGGTAAAATGATAGCAGGATATGTCAGGGAGAAAATTCAATTTCTACTTGCCACCCTGGGGTTTTAAAAAGCCAGGGAACCGTGGCAGTTTGGCCAACTGGAGGTAATCAGTTGTTAATCAGTAGCCTTTAGGTCAACCATCCTGTGAAAGGATAGGCACAAACCCGCACAAGCTGCCAGCAAATCAGAGGAACAACAGTGCAAGAGAACCAGCCGAGGGCCATGTCCACTTCTGGGAACAGAACTGGATGAAGAAATCACAATGCTGCAGGGTTGCAGAGAGGTTGCTGTATGAGCTATACACTATATGTGAGAAGGAGTCCTCTCTCCCTGCACCAAACCCCTAGAAAGGCCACCAGAAATCACCAGGCCACTGTGTCTCATGGTGTAAAGCTGAGATAACAGTGTGAGCTAGGATGTGCGGCAGAATTCCATTCACCCCTGCACTCTAAACCCAAAATAAATTTGGGCAAGTAAAATTTCAGGTAGTTCAGGGGTGGCTGTGTAGAGTGCAGGAAGACTGCCAGCTGGATGAAATACATTGTCCCTTGCCTTCCTACCTACTAGTGAAGGGAGGTTAAATCCAGGCTGATACTATTAGACACTAAATACTGGAGAAAAACCATTTCTATTCATTAAACAGAAACTATTTTGGCTCCTAAGATAGATCTAGGCAACTTTAGCATCCTGAATTCAATTTGGCAAATCTACCCCCCTCATTGCAACTGGGCTAACCACAGTACCAGCTTGGCGCACTCTTGGTCTTATATAACACCCAGACCAATCTGCTCAAGCCTGTGCTTTTCAGCCAGTAGTTATCTCTGTGATGAATTACTCCATCTCCTCCTAGCTAGGAGATTCTAATCCCAATGCTACACCCAAGCTGGGATTTTATGTGGCATGCAGAAGCAGGAGGTCAGGTGGGATGAGGACGTGAGAAATATGGAGTAATAGGAGGCGACAGATTTTCTTTCTTGATGTAGAACTTGGGTGCAGGAATAGATCATTAAACCATTCAGACCAGCTTCATCATACAATATGATCATGGTTGATCATCCACTTCAGTATTCTGTTCCCATGTTTCCTGGATACCCTTTGATCCCTTTAGCCATAAGGACCATCTCTAACTCCTTCTTAAAAATAGCTAATGCTTTTTGGCTCAACAGAATTCCGCAGGCTCATCACTAACGGTCTAAAGAAATTATTCTTCTTTTTAGTCTTAAATGAACTACCCCTTCATCCTTCAACCATAATACCTAGTTTGGATGCTATAGTTATTGGAAACACCCTTTTCGTATTTACCCCGTCTAGCCCAGGTTTCAGTAGTTTTACAGGTTTCTATGAGGTCCTCTCTCATTCTTCTAAATCATTATGAATATAATTCTAATCAGTCCAGTATTTCTTCATATGTCAATCCTGCCACCCCAGGAATCAGTCTGTTTTATTTTTGATATAGTCCTTCCATAGCTGAAACATCCTTGCTCAGATAGTGAAACTAAAGCTGCACACAATGTTTCGGGTGTTGTTTTAACAAGGCTCTTTACAATTTCAGCAAACATACAAACTCCAGTAGTCAAATCCTCTTGCTATGAAGGCCAGCACACCATTTGCCTTCTTAACCACCTGCTGCATTTAGGGGCAGCTTTCCATTCTCTCACTCACTTGATAGAAACTTAGAGGCTGATAACTCCTGATATGAAAGTTAGAGCAGGAATTTGGTGACTCCAGGTTGCAGCTTGCCCCTTCATGCCTCCATTTGGGAAACCATTCACCCATAAGTCAGGGCATGCTTCATGAGGAGCAAACTGTTTGCATGTGGCCCATGGATGTTCACCAAGAGCCAGCTTTACTGTATCCCAAAGGCACATATCTGATCTACTTGCAAGACAGCCCCGTGCTTTCGTGATCCACTCTGGAACATGCTGAGACCCGAAATACTGCAAATACACCCAATGTTTAGGGACAGTCAACCATCCCATTAGATCAGGGTGTATCATAGGTTTGTGCTTGTTTGCTTAGCACTCACATACTTTGTGCCCACTTGGATGCTTACAGCATTCCTGTCTTGCCTTGCACATTTCCTTACTGGCCCTGGTGACTTCTAACCCCACTTACATTGTGTTAAGAGTAGCAAAGTGATGCTTCTATACACCAGAAGTCCTAGCAGTGAATAACATCTTAGCTCTCGCCATCTATTGTTCCTAAAGTGCAAACAAGTTACTCGAATTCCTACATGCCAGCATTTTTTAAAAATGACATTAAAAATTATATATTGAAATAGCTGTTGCATACAAAATACATTCTGTGGTGACTATTCATTATTCACCTGATTCAACATCTTATAGTTACCATACGATGTGTTCATTGTAATTTTGGGTTTATTTCTTATCTCTGCTCTTTCATAGTTTTGCGTCCCAAAAATTCTTGAAGTTGCAGATTCTAAAGGGAATGATTTGACTCAGTAAACAGTACTAGATGTCACTGATCTTTAAACAAAACATTTTGTATTTACAGAGCTGTTTGATGTAACTTCACAGTGGTTTTTAGCTCTGTAATGTTTCTCCAAGTTACCAAATATTTCACGTTGAAAATTCAAAGATCAAGATCCACATAAACATAGTTTACCAGATAATGCCATAAACCTCCCTATAATGTTACTGTTAATGCTGTTGTATCTCTTCTGTTACCATTTTCTTTGAAATTTATCTTTCCAACAGAACTAATTTCAAGTATTTAAATGTTCATTTCTCACTAAAGGCAATGAAAACTCCATTTAATTCTCAGGAAATAAGAACTTTGTTATGAACTTAAGTCTACAATTTCGTGTCCACCATGTCGCTCTATTTGGTTGAATAATCTACTCCAATTAAATATAAATCCTAGATTTAATGCTGGTCCCCTTTGAAAAGTTAATATATTGAAAGAAAGATTTGTCAATTACTACTTAGGTTTTGTTCTGGCTGTGTTCTATTTTAAATAAAAGAACAATCAATACAACAAATAGTGACTTTTGGTTGAGAGTGTGAGAAACAAAGGAAAGAAGCACAAAATGTTATTTGAAATAACTGTAAATTTCACAACCTGTTTAATGTGGTGTTGATGGGACTAAAGGCACAATATTCTTCATTTTGCATGCACATCACATATGAATGTTTCATTAAAATTAGTTGCTTTAAGCAATAACTCGACTGCAATGCCAGAAAGTAATCTCGGAGCTAGAACCGTGACAATTGCAAACTGAAGCTTTCAAACAACTCAAATAAAAATCCAAAATTGAAAGCTTGGCATCTAAGTACCAAACTGTATACACCTAAACACTCTGTCAAAATGCCACAAACATTTTCTGGATTAATGAGAAAGCTAAAGTTGCATTGCAGTACAATCTCAAGATTGAAATGAATTGAAAAGCTGGTGCAATGAATCAAGTGATGTTTTGGCGATGAATTTTAAAAGCCAGTAGATTATTTGAGGCAAGGTAGACTGAGGCAACTGAAGATACCTACTGTTTCTAGCGAAGAATGAGACTGAGATCACATGAGAAAAGCTTGCAGAAAACACGATAAAAATTTAGCCCTGCTGAGCATTAGTGTGTATCATCCTTAAGATGCACTGCAGTAATTCATCAAAGTTCCTCTGGTAGCAAATTCCAAACTCATCACCTCCACCACCTTGAAAGACAAGGGGAGCAGATACATAGAAACTCTAGACTAAGTTCCCTGTAAGCCATTCACCAATATGACTATAATCACCATTCCTTTACTGTCACCAGGTCACAATCCTGGATCTCCTATGAATGTGCCTGTAGCAACTATAGACTTCAGTATTTAAGAGGCATGGGCAATTAGGGCTGGACAGCAAATGTCTCACCTGCAATGTTGCACTTCCTGAAAAAGAGTAAAAATTGCCTGAAGTGGTAGTGTTTATTACTGATGACTGTCAGCTTGTGGCATAAATTATAAGAGCAGGTAGCTTATGTTGGAGCTGTAGTCACACCACGGTTGGGGTACTGCGAGCAATTCTGGCTACCATTCTGTAGGAAGAACATGATTGCTCTGGGAGGATTGTAAAAGGCGTTCATGAACTTGTTCCGTGGAATGGACCAGTTTACCTGTGAACAGAGGTTGGATAAGCTTGGATTGTTTTGTGTTGAATCAAGAAGGTTCAGTGGGGAACTGACTGAGGTATATCAGATTGTGAGGGACATGGAGAAGGTAAATGAAAAGCAGCTGTTTCCCATAGTTGAAGGGTCAACAAGGGACCATTATTTTAAGGCAGGAGGTTTAGAGAGGATTTGATAAAAAAAATGTTTGTACTCAGAGGGTGGTGGGAAACTGGAATGCACTGCCTGGGAGGTAGTTGACTTGGGAATCCTCAACCTTTAAAAAATATTTGGGTGAGCACTTGAAATGTTATAATATTCAAGGCTATGGGCCAAGTATTAGAAAGTGGGATTGGTATAAGTTTAACAGTTTTCATTAGTGCAGACTCGACGGGTCAAAAGGCCTCTTCTTTACTACTGTATATAATTCTATGAAAACATCCTCATTTAGCTGGTTTCTAGTTGCTATGAAAATGTTCTCTTCTTGCTGCAGCAAGGCTTACTGTCGAGAAAGGCCACAAGATTATCCAGCACGGTGCGACTGGTACTGTAGCAACACACAGGTGTCATCACAAACTGACAATATGGCCGTTGGGGTCAATCTTCTACTCAATGAAAGGTGACTTTTCATAAAGACTTTAAAACAGCTTTTTTTTTTCATTCTTTTAAAAGTGCATGCACCTTTAAATATTTTCACTTGTCACCATTATTAAGAAGGGGAGATCTGGGCCAACATCATCTACAGAAAAAGACAGAAAGAATAATAAGTAGGTGATTGACTCCAGGTATTGAACTTTATCCTACATCATTTCCAACAGCTCGAGACACGAGGCCCTACTGATATTTTAACATTTGATATTTTGTGAATCCAGTTTCCATATTTTAGAAATTATAGGTCGTTTTATGTTTATAGTTCCCAAGGCAGTATAAAATAACAACAAGATTTTGCAAACTGCGACACCGCTTGCTGCTGACTTCAAAGAAAGCTGCCGAAAAGGTATGATGATCCCCATGCACGGATTTCACATTTCCTGATGTTAATTTCATTCTGGTATGAGCTATAGGACATCTAGCATCCAGAAACATTGTCAAATCAGTAATATGCTGAGTTCATGTTACATTTTAATTATCGATAGAAAACAACTTAATGGCTGGAACACACGTAAACGCAGCAAAAATATCAGAAACAAATTTAATTTTAAAAAATATACACAATGGAGAAAGTTTACATTCCACAAAAGTCATGTTGTTTTTTTAGGGCCAGCAAGGCTGTTCAGAATAAATTATGGTTCAGTACACTACTGTATTTAAAACCAGATACGCTTGATTCAACAAGGCGCAGTTTCTCAATGGACTGTCGGACAAGCTGACAGAAAAGAAGTGGGAGTATAAACCAAATCTAGGGATTTCTAAGATTTCCACTTGCAAAGTGATCAACAGTGCACCCTATGGATGAGTAGGGAACCACTGAAAGCAGTTTCTGCTTTTCCATGTTTAACTGCACCTGTGTGAATACCTGAAGTTGCTGTCAGCTTCAGAATTGTAATGATGGTCAGAGCTCATGGCATCATTATAGCCATAAAATCTCAGCCAGTATAAATATCTAAAATTTGCAAAACAACCTTCTATTTTAAAGTTTTAGAAGAATACACTTGCAGTAACTGCTTCTGTCTCTTTTTACAATTTATTATGTTTTTATACAACAACATTTCATCTAATGGCATGCAGATGAGTTCAATCCAAACAGACCAAGCGAAATCCTATTGTTGAATATTTTAAGGAGCAATTAATTGTGCATGTCTATCCTTTAGCTTGTGTGTCCATTTATGTGTCCATTTAACATTTGTCTATCCTGTATCATTTCATTCCGATATATGTTTCATCAACATACATTTAAATCGTCACATTTCGCCAATGTTTGGAAACATTGGTATTGCAGAATTATTGTATTTAATCAATTCATGTCTTTTTGGAAAGAACCTGTAGCATGGATTTTAATACAATTGTGGCTAATGCAAAGATTGGAAGAGCTTTCTGAGTCCATTCAACTGTTTGTAAATCAATCAGTAACAAAGGAAACACTGTGGCCACTGCCTTTCTAGTGAAATGCAAGTAGCAAAGATAAATTTCCTCAGATATATGCAGCTGAGAAACAAACCCTATAAATAAGGTCATTGAGTAGTAATTGGAATGAATATATTGCCTAAGTAACACTGTACACTTTGCTGAAGACCTCATTATTTAATTCATGTAGCATCACTTTACAGGATCACAGCATTGTTACAATGCAGGAAGCCATTTGGCCCATCATGCCTGCAATAGCTCTTGAGTACATAGTGCCAAACATCTACATTTTCACTATAACCGTTAACATTGCTTCTATTTAAATAATTGTCCCATTATGCCTCAATTGAATAAAAAACAAAATAACTGTGGATGCTGTACATCAGAAACAAGAACACAAGTTGCTGGAAAAGCTCAGCAGGTCTGGCAACATCTGTGAAGAGAAATCAGAGTTAACATTACAGGTCCAGTTCAGAGGAAGGGTCACTGGACCCAAAATGTTAACTCTGATTTCTCTTCACAGATGCTGCCAAACCTGCTGAGCGTTTCCAGAAAACCTCTGTTTTAAGACTCAATTGAACCTGTATCCACTATATTTTCAGGCACTGCATTCTAAACCTTCATTGTGTGAACAGTTTTTTTTCAACTTGCATTTGCACCTTTTCCAAAACACTTTAAAACTACCCTCTGGTTCTTGATTCTTTGATGAGCAGTAATAGTTTCTCCCTATCTATTCTCTCCAAACCCTCATTGTGTTGAACACTTCTATCAAATCTCTCTTAACCTTCTCTTCTCCAAGGAAAACTGTCCCAACTTTTCCAACCTAACATTACAGCTGAAGCTTTTTATGACTGGAATCATTCTTTTAAATCTCTTTTGTACTCTTTTCAATGAACTCACATCCTTCCTAAAATGTAGCAACCAGAAATCTACACAATGTTCCTACTGTCTAACTGGTGTTCTAAATAAGTTACAAATATTCTCCCTGTTGTTCTCTATGCCATTACAAATGAAGCCTAGAATACTATATGCTTTTTAACAACTCTCTCTATCGATCCTACTATTTTAGTGACTTATGCTCAAACATACAAATGACCTCTTGCTTTTGCATACTCTTTAACGTAGTACCCTATATTTTATATTGACTCTCCACGATCTTTGTAACAAAGTGCACGTCGTCACACTTCTCCACAATGAACATCAATCTACCAACTCTCCACCCACTCTACAAATTTATCGCTGCCGTTATGAAGTTCTGCACTGTCCTTCTTACAGATTGCAATCTTCCAAGTTTGGAGTCACTGCAAACATTGAAATTGTCTCCTGCACCCCAAGGCGGAGATCAGTTATACATAGCATGACAAGTAAGAAACCAATACCACCCCCAGGAAACTCCTATATGAACCTTCTTCAGGATGAAAAATACTCAGCAAGCATCAATCTTAGTTTCCTGTATCTTTTTCAATTTTGTGCCCATGCAGCCGTTCTCTGTTTTAGTCCACGGCCTACAACGTTCTTCCTAAGCCTGTGACATTGTATTAAATGTCTATTGGATGTCCAGGCACAAAATATTAACAGCCTTCTCCTCACCAACCTTCTCTGGTACTTCTTCAAAAAAATAAGTTGGTCAGAAAGCAAAAACGATGATGTGGTGAAGCTGGTGGTTTGCTGATAATAACTTGCCTGGACAAACATAGAGGGGGGCAGTGTCTGGAGCATACGGGGACATTGCATTGAAGACAGAGTTAGATAGAGCCCTGGAGTGCAAGCAATGAGCTGCTGCCTTCAGGTAACTGCTCTGACTTTCATGTTGGGAATTGGCATCATCTCGTTTCTCTGGTTTGGAAGAGGATAAGTGGAGGTAACATGACAATAATGTGAGATTCATTTACAATAGTATGCAAACACATGGTAGTCAGGGTATCACCAATCAATGATAAGATTTAGGATTAACCGTTTATACCCAAAGGAAAAAATCAGAACTTTTTCCTCAATGTTTACAATCTAATTATTCCATTGTCACTGTATTTTCCCAACTTTCTTGTCATTGACCACGACAATGAAGGGAGCAGAGAATTTCACTCTGAGTTTCAAAGGAAAGGTAGTACCAAATGTGAGGAAACCATTTGCAAAAGATATTTCATCCATTTTTGACAGGACACCATTTGATACAGTTATTATTCAATATCAGAAGTGGCAAAACAAAATGAAAACTCCAATTTATTCTTGAGGAAACAGAAACTGGAATCTTTCGTTCAGTGGTAATGGAACCTTCCTCAGCAGTTTACTACGTGGATAGATGATGAAATGGATAAAATGAAAAGGGAGAGGTTGTGGTGACTGAGCATCATATAGTATCTCAAAGCACAAAACAGAAAGATTTGCATTTTTATAGCATCTTTCACAACCTCAGAAGCCCCAGTGCATGACAGAGTCAAGTAAGTGGTTTAAGTGTTGGCCACTGCTAAGATACACAAGCCACTTGGGATGAATTTACCTTTGTACATTTACCATTGACAATTATTAGCATACCATGAGATTAAGAAGTTAGTGCAATTTTAGTGTACTCTGCACTGTATTGTATTAGGATGGAAGTCAAAAACAATTGTATTGCCTGATTATTGTTAATTGCCAAATCCTGACTTGTCTGAAGTTCTTTAGCAATGGAATAATTCAGACTAAGCAGTCACAAAATCACTGAGTAAATACAGGACACAGCACAAATACTTGAAGATTGAAAGTTGCATAAAATCAGTAATATTCAAGAAGCTTAGCATCAACAATCTGTCTGAGAAAGTCTTGTCAGATTCATGTATGTTGATATGCACATCTTTTAACCTTGAACTGCTAACCTTCTTTATTTCTTTGAATTGTGTGTAAATTATCCAGATCAGAAGCAAAATGGAATATTTACAATTGGATTGTTTGCAATATGGAATCACTAATGGTGGTAAGCTGACAGCTCATTTCCATTTATTGAATATTTGACATTTTTAAAGTAAAATTTACTTACCTTTGATGAGTAAGTTACGCAGACTGGGGAGATCTGAAAAATACTGTTCTGATTGCCCAAAGTGGATGGTAAACATTCAATTTATTTCAGCCACTTTGGATAAAAAAAATTAGGACAACAACATGCTTTTATTCGGCACCTTTAACTTCGGAAAATATGCCAAGATGCTTTATAGGAGTTGAATCAGTAGGAAAAATAGTGCTGAAACAAATAAGTAATACAACATTAAGCTTGAACAAAGAACAGTACAGGACCAAGCCTGTGCCAACACATGACACCTTTCTAAACTAAAAGTCTTTTGCATCTATGCAGTCTAGTTGCTTTTATAGTAGAACACAAACATTTGGAGCAGGAATAGATTTTTGACCTCTCAAGGCTACTCGTCTATTCAACAAGTTCACGGTTGATCTGATTGTGATTTAACTTCACTTTCCGGTCTTTCCTGCATAACCCTACACTCTCTTGATCGAAAATCTGTATAACTCACCCATGAGTATTTTCAATGACCTCCATCGCCTCTGGGGAAGAGATTCCTACAGACACATTGAAAAAAAATCTCCCCACTTCAGACCTAAATAGGACATGTCTAACTTTTAAACCTCAAGCCCCTATTTATAGTCTCCCCAAGAAAGAGCAACACCTTCTCAGTATCACTCAGTCAAGTTGCCTCAGAATTTTACACCTTTCAGTAAGATCACCTTTCATTGATGAAAGAGATCCTGAAGAAATTTATAGGCAATGAGGTGGACTGAAAAACAGGGTGAAGTTGACCTGAAGTAGAAATTACAGGCAGAATTTGAGAACAATGGGCCAGATGGGAGCAAGATTGCAAATAGCAGATCAAAGAATGTGTACAAGATGATCAAGTTGTGGAATTTTAAAGTCTTAGTGTGTTCCAGGGTTGAAGGAGGTTACAGAGATAAATAGGGGAAAATCCATGGAAGGTTTTGATCATAAGGATGTAAGTTTCAAAATCAAACATTGATGGACTAGGAGCCAGTATAGGTTTTCAAACAAAGGGAAGATGATTGTGAGGAACTTAATAAAGTCTAGGATAGGGCCAGCAGAGTTTTGACTGAGGACAAATTTAAGGAGGGAGAAATACTAGAAACTGGGTGAGAGAGCATTGGAACAATAAAGGCAGAGTTTAAAAAAAAGAGCCAGGTAGTTTCAGCCGAAGCAACGGTGGAAATAGAAGACATTACAGAACTAGAATTTAATCTAGCCTTCTGGTTTTTATGGCCAGCACATGTGTTCCCTGAGCTGTCTGATCAATAAGATCTGAGCACAGTCAGCATTAAACATTCAATATTAGAATCAATGTTTTGGAAAAATTTTAAAGGGTGAAATTGCAAAGTTTGTGGTCACTCTGTCCGAAAAATGTACACTTGGAGAATTTGTTCTGCAAGGTTCACTTACTGTCTTCTGTACTGTAACATTCTTTATTTACTCACATATATAAGGTGTTCATGCTACATTACAAATGTTTTGATGATGCTTCATGCTTAATATTATTTGAAGGGCTTAAGTCTTGAATGACTGTGGAAAATGGATCTATTTCAAGTTTTGCAGAGTAGTTTCTTAAAAAGTGATCACAAATTGAAAATCTTTGTTTTGTCGCAAGGCCAGCAGTGAATCACATGGCAGGCAATAACTGCTTGCTTTGCTGTGGGAGCTGAGAGCAGTGGCTGGCTTGGAGAAGTGCTAGTTTATCTGGTACAGTTGGAGGGTTGACTGCTAAGAACATGCTGAGTTGGAGGAACACTTGCAAAGAACAAGTTGCCCAATTGATCACTCAATTCGGATGGGAAAACCTTTCGTTTTCAGGTAGAAATCTATATGTTTTTTGGAAAATGTTTTTGAAAAATGTTGCATCTCTTGACAAAATTATGTCTGCAAGATTTCCGAGACTACTGTGCATGATCAGTGACTTAACCACAGTAATCAGAACATCAGAGTAACAGATTCTGCAACATTCTACAATGTATTCTTTTGCTCATTGGCCAAGAAAGCAAATCTAGGCAGCAAAGTCTGTATATCACTGACCGTGTATTTAGCCATTTATTGCATCCGTATTGAATGAGGTTCTTTTTTGGAAACAAACCAGTAACTGTGTTTATTAAGCAATCTGGTTGATAGGGTTTGTTACTTAAAGCCTTATAATTAATCATTTTAGTAATTGGGAAAAAAGTGTTTTATTTTAATCTGTGAGCAGTGGAATAGAAAAAGTAGTGACTGTGCGATCCTGCAGCCTTGGCATGCTTCTCTGTTGTCTGTTCTTTTGGTTTGGTCCGCTCTACTCTCCTGAATTCAGAACAGCGCCACCAATTTAATCATCATCATTGTTTACGTATTCATATCCCATTTCATTACAGTCACGCAAGGGTGATGATAGAACAAGTCAACTGGTTGTTGAAGATGCACTTAAGGTAATTTGGCAGATCTGAAGACACCCTTCAGCTTACCCTATCAAGGTGCTCCAAATGTGTGGCTACATCAAGCTGCACATTGACCGTCTGTATACCAAGTGTCGGTACATATGAAGATTCTACCTGTCCCTGGTGTTGCAAAGGATGGGTCTGACCTTGCTGCTCCTCCAAGTAGTTGGACTGTTCCATGTCACCTATCTCTTGTGGAAAGATTTGCAGAGAAAAGCACCCTCAAGCACAAGTCCATCAGGCAGTGGTCAGAATGTAGCAACCTTGAGACCCTGTGGGAAAAGCAGAGGACAGATCCTGTTGAATGGTTCCCTGAGCAGAGGGGACGATACTGTCATACGCATTTTTCTGGAGAGAGATACAATGTTTTATGACAAGGTTCATCTCAAGTAGCTCCATGATGCAGGATTCTGTGCGGCACAGTCTGTTACCTAGGACAAACACCAAAACTAACAATGGCATTTGATAAGGTTCCCCATGGCAGGCTCATGCAGAAAGTGAAGTCACATGGGGTCCAGGGTATGCTAGCAAGATGGATTAAAAACTGGCTGGGCAACAGGAGACAGAGGATACTAGTAGAAGGGAGTTTCTCAAATTGGAGACCTGTGACGAGTGGTGTTCCAGAGGGATCTGTGCTGGGACCACTGTTGTTTGTGATGTATGTAAATGATTTGGAAGAAGGTGTAGGTGGTCTGATCAGCAAGTTTGCAGATGACACTAAGATTGGTGGAGTAGCAGATAGTGAAGGGGACTGTCAGAGATTACAGCAGAATATAGATAGACTGGAGAGTTGGGCAGATAAATGGCAGATGGAGTTCAATCCGGGCAAATGCGAGGTGATGCATTTTGGACGATCAAATTCAAGGGTGAACTATACAGTAAATGGAAAAGTCCTAGGGAAAATTGATGAACAGAGAGATCTGGGTGCTCAGGTCTATTGTTCCCTGAAGGTGGCAACGCAGGTCAATAGGGTGGTCAAGAAGGAATATGGCATGCTTTCCTTCATTGGGCGAGGTATTGAGTACAAGAGTTGGCAGGTCATGTTGCAGTTGTATAAGACTTTGGTTCGCCACATTTGAAGTACTGTGTACAGTTCTGGTTGCCACATTACAAAAAGGATGTGGATGCTTTGGAGACGGTGCAGAGGAGGTTCCTCAGGATGTTGCCTGGTATGGAGGGCGCTAGCTATGAAGAGTGGTTGAGTAGATTAGGATTATTTTCATTAGAAAGACAGAGATTGAGGGGGGACCTGATTGAGGTCTACAAAATCATGAGGGGTATAGACAGGGTGGATAGCAAAAAGCTTTTTCCCAGAGTGGAGGACTCAATTACTAGGGGTCACGAGTTCAAAGTGAGAGGAGGAAAGTTTAAGGGAGATATGCGTGGAAAGTTCTTTACACAGAGGGTGGTGGGCACCTGGAACACGTTGCCAGCGGAGGTGGTAGACGCAGACACATTAGCATATTTTAAGATATACTTGGACAGGTACATGGATGGGCGGGGAGCAAATGGACACAGACCGTTAGAAAATAGATGACAGGTTAGACAGAGGATCTTGATCGACGCAGGTTTGGAGGGCCGAAGGGCCTGTTCCTATGCTGTAATTTTCTTTTCTTTGTTCTTTTGCCTGCGCCTGGAGGATGGTCAACTCTGTGAAAACTGCTGTTAGGTCTGCCTGAAACTTGTTGGTCTTCCAGTGCAAAGAGTTGACCTCGACCAAGTGTTGCAGACTGGCACATTCCAAGGTCCAGAACTACTTGCTGAGGAATGCACTAAAGCTTGGGAGCTGCCACCAAGGTGCAGTAGGGAATGGTGAGAGTCTAAGGTCTTTCTACCAAAACGTAATGAGGGTCTGTAAAGTTCTGAGACCCCCTCGTTGCCTTAATGGAAATATAAATAGCTTCCGTTCATGATTAGAAAATACCCTTTTGTTGATATGGAATGGAAGCTCTGAGGAATGTCAAATTCCACTGCATTTCCTTTCCTGCAAAGAGTAAAAGGAGAAGGAGAAGGAGACAGATGTACCTGCAGTTACTCACCAGGCCATCAGATAGCCTGTGCTTCCCCACCTTATCACATTCCTAAAACCCAATTCATTCCAATATTGAACAAACAAATAACATTCAAACCCTTTCCTTCTTATAAAATCTGCTTGCTCCCATTCACCTTAAGGCTATTAAACTGAATGGGTAAGCAACAAAGTAAAGGCTGGATGAATGTGAAGTTCAAATAGAAATATTTACTAGTGAAACAAACATTAACCTAGTTCACTAAATGTTGCTACACCCAGGTAAGTGAATCCTCTTGTGGAACTAACATCTTTCCCAGGCACATACAATTACTCTGACACAAAGTGGCCCCCGTGACTTTGGAGTCCCTTGATCTAACAGATGAGATGCTCACGGTTTATCTCATCTTCCTTCCATGTCCTTTGTCTTCATTTACGTTCAAAATCTATGTTACTTGAAGCCATTCTGTGTCCTGCTAATGTGCCTTCAGATGGAGATTCCACAAACACGGTACACAGATCATAAGTCTGCCTGTGTTTGTGATGGGTCTGTTATAGGGTGCAGTCAATTTGAATAATGGTTTCTGCAGAATTTTCAAATTCAGCACTTGGCACTTCAACATGTAACGCACGATTCCCTGTATACTTCAGCATCTTTTTATTCCCAGTATGACCCACCAAACATTTATATAAATCTTTGCATGAGCTAGTAGAAAGCAGCCAGTGACTAACCCAAAATGATGTGATGAACTGTTTATATAGTGTAGTGGGCGATGAGTTGGGGGCTTGTTGCTAATAAATGTATGCTCAGCTGTACAAGGTTGACAGAGATAGTTTGCTGGAACATTGATCTCCAAAATGGCATCAGCCAGTATTATCACTGAGCTATGATGAAGAATCATCTAGTCTTGAAATGTTAGCTTGCTCGCTCTCCATGGATGTTGCCTGACGTGCTGTGATCACCAGCATTTGTTGTTTTCAGTACAGATTCCAGCATCTGCAGTAATTTGTTCCTATCACAATCTGCCTACACTGTTTATTCTGGCACACACTCCCTCTGCCCTCATTAATGCCTGAACCAAAACAGCTTGGCGAGCTCCGTAAGTATGTGTCTTGCACATGTATTTTGGAACAGAAAAGTCATATATTGCATTGAAAATGCAGTTGCCATACAACAGCCCACTGTATTTTTAAATCAGAAGTATTTATATAACTAAAATATTATTGTAATTATTTTATATCATGCTGTGCTAAATTGTGAATCAGTAAATTGATAGTAGTTTACTTTTTATGCTATCCTTCACTGTTCTAGTATATCAGATAATCAGTATTAAATCATACATGTTTTCAAATGACCACTTTATTTATTTCAATTGTTTAATTGTTGGCTTGACGTATTTCACTCAGAGTACTGATTTCCAGGTACAACTTCAGCTAGGTTCAACATGTTCTTTGTGAACTTGAGGCACTTCATTAAACATCAGTCTTTGTGTTTCAGTATGGTTTTGATTTGACAGTGAATGTTGGCTAACCAAAGTCAAAATCAATCATGTCGTGATTTATCTTACAGTCTGTGTCGATTTAAGGTTAATGGCACATACACTGTTATTTTAATGAAGTTCAAATGTATCAGATTTTCCAATTCAATGCAAGGACACAGAAAGGTGTCACAAGACCAGTCACGAAAGAACACAATGAGAAAGGTCTGATCTAAGATGGTCTCGGTAATGAAACCGGACCAAAAAAAGAACATTAGCCAGGACCCTGCATTAAGCACATGTTGTTAGATATGAAAAAGGGATATAACTTTTTAATAATTTTGATGTGATTATCAAGTTAAATTGAACATTCTTACCAGTAATTGTTCTCATTGTGTTTCAAGTACTCTGATGTCAGAAACGATATGTGGTTCAAGTCCAAATTTGTTTGATGAATTTTTACTAAAGAGTAACCCTGTAATATAGATCAGAAAGATCCTACACTTTATCTCCAGTCTATTCTGGAATAGCTCATTTTATTTTATAATTACTAAAGCATTATAGCATGTCATTCTCAATTTATTATTCAGTGACTAAAGTGCATCTTTGTTGAACCTGAACTGCTTTAAGGTCACAAAAACTAATTGCTGGAAATATTGAAATCCTGAGGCCAAATAGGGGCAATTAATGATAATGAGAGAAGCATGAATTTTGGTTGATCAATGTAAAGTCTTGAAAGCAAATTAAAACAAACTCCATGCAATAATAGCCTTACTTTTGTAATTTATGTACTTTGGTACTTTAATTCCTGATGTTGAACGTTTTGACCGATATGAAGCTTTTATTTATATTTCATGCAGGCTCGTATACCCTAACACATATTCATTCAGATGTCAAGGCTTTATTTTGCCCATCTATTGCTGATTTTACATTACTATATCTAGCTCTTCCTCACCTCGTTTTGTTTAATTTCCTTTTCTTTCTTTAAAATTTCTTAATTCATGGGATGTGGCACCAACAAAATCAACGTTCATTGTCCATCCCACTTTTGCCTGGGACTCCTTCTTAATCTGCTACAGCCCAAGTGGTCTGTTTTTGGCTAAAGCTTTCGAGGATTTTGATCAAGTCGCAGTGAAGAAATGTGTTGTATGTTGGGTAATTACTGGTAAGAATGTTCAATTTAACTTGATAATCACATCAAAATTATTTCCCACTTCCTACAGACTAAGGGGGTGGCCATGGGCACCCGCATGGGCCCCAGCTATGCCTGCCTCTTTGTAGGTTACGTGGAACAGTCCCTCTTCCGCACCTACACAGGCCCCAAACCCCACCTCTTCCTCCGGTACATTGATGACTGTATCGGCGCCGCCTCTTGCTCCCCAGAGGAGCTCGAACAGTTCACCCACTTCACCAACACCTTCCACCCCAACCTTCAGTTCACCTGGGCCATCTCCAGCACATCCCTCACCTTCCTGGACCTCTCAGTCTCCATCTCAGGCAACCAGCTTGTAACTGATGTCCATTTCAAGCCCACCGACTCCCACAGCTACCTAGAATACACCTCCTCCCACCCACCCTCCTGCAAAAATTCCATCCCCTATTCCCAATTCCTCCGCCTCCACTGCATCTGCTCCCACGATAAGACATTCCACTCCCGCACATCCCAGATGTCCAAGTTCTTTAAGGACCGCAACATTCCCCCCACAGTGATCGAGAACACCCTTGACCGCGTCTCCCGCATTTCCCGCAACACATCCCTCACACCCCGCCCCCGCCACAACCACCCCAAGAGGATCTCCCTCGTTCTCACACACCACCCTACCAACCTCCGGATACAACGCATTATCCTCCGACACTTCCGCCATTTACAATCCGACCCCATCACCCAAGACATTTTTCCATCCCCTCCCCTGTCTGCTTTCCGGAGAGACCACTCTCTCCGTGACTCCCTTGTTCGCTCCACACTGCCCTCCAACCCCACCACACCCGGCACCTTCCTCTGCAACTGCAGGAAATGCTACACTTGTCCCCACACCTCCTCCCTCACCCCCATCCCAGGCCCCAAGATAACATTCCACATTAAGCAGAGGTTCACCTGCACATCTGCCAATGTGGTATACTGCATCCACTGTACCCGGTGCGGCTTCCTCTACATTGGGGAAACCAAGCGGAGGCTTGGGGACCGCTTTGCAGAACACCTCCGCTCAGTTCGCAACAAACAACTGCACCTCCCAGTCGCAAACCATTTCCACTCCCCCTCCCATTCTTTAGATGACATGTCCAACATGGGCCTCCTGCAGTGCCACAATGATGCCTCCCGAAGGTTGCAGGAACAGCAACTCATATTCCGCCTGGGAACCCTGCAGCCATATGGTATCAATGTGGACTTCACCAGCTTCAAAATCTCCCCTTCCCCTACTGCATCCCTCAACCAGCCCAGTTCGTCCCCTCCCCCCACTGCACCACACAACCAGCCCAGCTCTTCCTCCCCCACCCACTGCATCCCAAAACCAGTCCAACCTGTCTCTGCCTCCCTAACCGGTTCTTCCTCTCACCCATCCCTTCCTCCCACCCCAAGCCGCACCCCCAGCTACCTACTAACCTCATCCCACCTCCTTGACCTGTCCGTCTTCTCTGGACTGACCTATCCGCTCCCTACCTCCCCACCTACACTCTCTCCACCTATCTTCTTTACTCTCCATCTTCGGTCCGCCTCCCCCTCTCTCCCTATTTATTCCAGTTCCCTCTCCCCATCCCCCTCTCTGATGAAGGGTCCAGGCCCGAAACGTCAGCTTTTGTGCTCCTGAGATGCTGCTTGGCCTGCTGTGTTCATCCAGCCTCACATTTTCTTATCTTGGAATTCTCCAGCATCTGCAGTTCCCATTATCTCTTGTATGTTGGGTAGCTTGTCTCTAGAATGAGGTCAGAAATCACATGACACCAGATTATAGTCCAACAGGTTTATTTGAAAACACAAGCTTTCAGGGCCTCAGTCTTTACTCAGGTGTTTGTCAGGTGTCAGACTAACACTTGAGGAAGGACTGAGGCTCCAAAATCTTGGGTTTTCAAATAAACCTGTCGGACTATAACCTGGTGCCGTGTAATTTCTGACTTTGTCCACCCCACTCCAATACCGGCACCTCCAGGTCATGACTCCAGAATGATCACTGAGTCATTGGTATGTTCAAACAACAACTGGTTAATCATTATTAAAGAACAAAAAACAAATCTTAGTAATGCCAAAGAAGACTCCCACCTTGTTCATTTTGTTGAGTTGTTGTTTGGCTCGTTTCTTTGGTGAATGAAAATTGATAATGGAGAATATGGAAATAGCAGAGCAATTAAACAATAACCCTTAAGAACCAAAAGAACTGTGGATGCTGTAAATCAGGAACAAAAACAATGTTGCTGGAAAAGCTCAGCAGTCTGTCAGCATCTGTGGAGGAGATAACAGATTTTGAGAAGATTTGTAGCTCAGGTTGAGGTTCTGGATGTAATTTTGCTCGCTGAGCTGGAAGGTTAGTTTTCAGACGTTTAGTCACCATTCTAGGTAACATCATCAGTGAGTCTCCGACGAAGCGCTGGTGTTATGTCCCGCTTTCTATTTATCTGGTTAGGTTTCCTTGGCTTGGTGATGTCATTTCCTGCGTTGGTGATGTCATTTCCTGTTCTTTTTCTCAGGGGATGGTAGATTGGCTCCAAGTCAATGTGTTTGTTGATGGAGTTCCGGTTGGAATGCCATGCTTGTAGGAATTCTCATGCATGTCTCGGTTTGGCTTGTCCTAGGATGGATGTGTTGTCCCAATCAAAGTGGTGTCCTTCCTTATCTGTATGTAAGGATACGAGTGATAGTGGGTCATGTCGTTTTGTGGCTAGTTGATGTTCATGTATCCTGGTGGCTAGTTTTCTGCCAGTTTGTCCACTGTAGTGTTTGTCACAAACAAACAGACAAAACGGTCTCAGAAACCATAACCACTCTCCCCTACATCAAAGACATTTCCGAAATGACTGCCACACTACTCGGACCTCTTGGCATCAGAGTAGCCCACAAACCCAACAACACACTAAAACAGCAGCTAATGAACTTAAAAGACCTTATACAGACAACAAATAAAACGAACATCATCTACAAAATACCTTGCAAGAACTGTGACAAACACTACATTGGACAAACTGGCAGAAAGCTAGCCACCAGGATACATGAACATCAACTAGCCACAAAACAACATGACCCACTATCACTCGTATCCTGACATACAGATAAGGATGGACACCACTTTGATTGGGACAACACCTCCATCCTAGGACAAGCCAAACAGAGACATGCACGAGAATTCCTAGAAGCATGGCTTTCCAACCGGAACTCCATCAACAAACACATTGATTTGGAGCCAATCTACCATCCCCTGAGAAAAAAGAACAGGAAATGACATCACCAACGCAGGCAATGACATCACCAACCCAAGGAAACCTAACCAGATAAATAGAAAGCGGGACATAACACCGGCGCTTCGTCGGAGGCTCACTGATGATGTTACCGAGAATGGTGATGAAACGTCTGAAAACTAACCTTCCAGCTCAGCGAGCAAACTCACATCCAGGAGATAACACAGTTAACGTTTCGGTGACCCTTCCTCAGAAACAATAACCCTCGACTCTGTCTTCACAGAGAAAACTCAAGGAACTAATCAGAAATGCTCAGGAATTAAGGGTCTGGAGGGAAGGAGAAACTGAAGGAAATTAGTATAAGGAAAATAAAATACTGAAGAAATCAATGGGACAGATAAATCCACAGGGCCGGATAACTTAAGTACAAGAATACTAAAGGAGGTGGCCATGGAAATAATGATGCATTTGTTGTTAATTTCCAAAATGTTGCAGTTTCTGGAACAGTTCTGACATATTGTAACGTGGCAACATAACACTATTATTTAAACAAAAAATGAGGGAGGGACAATACTGGGAATTACAAGAATCATTAATCTATATTACTGGTTGGGAAAGGACGTCATAACAAGACATTTAGAAAATACCAGTTCAATTATGCAAAGTTAATGCAGATTTATGAAAGGGAAAACCTTGAAAAACTCATTTATGTTTCTTGAGATTATCACGATAATAGATGAGGGGGAACCAGTGGATGTTGTGGACTCGGATTTTCAGAAATCTTTCTGTAAAATACCATATAAGAGAGTATCATGCAAAATCAAAGCTTGATAGCATTATGCTGGCATGGATTGTGAGTTGGTTAGCAGACCGAGGGAAACTCATTGAGGCATATAAAATTCTGATAGGTCTGGGCAGACAGGATATAGAGATGATGCCTTCCCTGGATGAGTGGTCCAGAACAATGAGCTACAGTCTCAGGATACACAGTAAACCATTTTGGCCAGAGACGACAAGAAGTTTCTTCACTAGGAGGGTGGTAAAATCGCTGGAATTCTCTTCCACAGAATGCTGTGTAGGTCAAGACAATGAACATATTTAGGAAAGAAACAAAGATTGCTAGAAGCTAAATTTATTGAGGTGCTTGTGGACAGTGTCGTAATTTGGCATTGAGACAGTGGATCAGCTGTGTTTGTATATTTAGATGAAATGGACATAATGGGCTGAACAACCTACTCCTGAGTCTATTTGCTGTTTCTATGTATGGAAACCAGCCAAGAATGAGGCATAGAGATCTACAGCACAGAGAAAGGCCTTTCAGCCCATTAAGTTTGTGCTAGTCAAAAATAGACACCTAACTATTTAAATCTCATTTTCCAGCACTTGGCCCATGGCATCGAATGCTTTGGCATTGCATGTGCACATCCAAATACTTCTGAAATGTTATGAGGGTTGTGCCTCACCACATTTACAGGCAGTGAGTTTCTGATTCCCACCACCCTACCAAAGAAAGCACATGCACTGTGCCTTAATGACTACCGCCCAGTGGCTCTGACTGCTGTAATCATGAAGTGCTTTGAGAAGCTAACCATGGACCACATCAACTCCAGCCTCCCAGCCTGCCTAGATCTCCTCGAAATGGCCTACCACCAAAACAGTGCCACAGAGGACACCATTTCCCGAGCCCTATTCTCACCCCTGGAACATCTGGATAAGAAAGACAGACTCATACTCATTTACTACAGCTCCGCGTTCAACACCGTAATCCCCACCAGACTAATCTCAAAACTCTGGGACCAAGGTCAATAACACTCAACACTGGAGCACCCCCCCCACCAAGGATTTACTCTCAGACCCCTACTGTACTCCCTGTGCACCCACAGCAGTGTAGACAAATTCCAAATGAATGCCATCTCCAAGTTTGGCTGTTGGTTTGTTCGCCGAGCTTGGCAAATGAATTGCAAACGTTTCGTCTCCAGTCGAGAAGACATCATCAGTGCACAGGTGGGTGATTCCTCTGGTGCTCGCATTTATATAGGTTTCCTAAGAGTAGTTAATGTTCTCGATTTTGATTGGTAGATATTTTAGTAGTTAATATTCTCGATTTTGATTAGTAGATATTTTTGGTATTTAATGTTCTCGAATTTGATTGGTAGATATTTTAGTAGTTAATGTTCTCAATTTTGATTCGTAGATATTTTGGTAACCTAAATCCCCACCTACACTCTCTCCACCTATCTTCTTTACTCTCCATCTTCGGTCTGCCTCCCCCTCTCTCCCTATTTATTCCAGTTCCCTCTCCCCATCCCCCTCCTCTGATGAAGGGTCCAGGCCCGAAACATCAGCTTTTGTGCTCCTGAGATGCTGCTTGGCCTGCTGTGTTCATCCAGCCTCACATTTTATTATCTTGGAATTCTCCAGCATCTCTTGTGCAGTATCTCTTGTGTTATGGTTTGTCAAGTTGCCACTTGATTGGTTATTTGGAGGTTGTTTGAATCGTTTCTGCGCGCCTTGGGTTTGTGGCATTTGGTCTCTTCCGCGGTTCTTCCCCCCCCCCCCCCCGAGTTCATTGTTCCCTTGTCCGTAACGGTTGGTAGGCTGGATCGATTTCGATGTGCTTGTTTATTGCTTCTTCGGATAAGTACCATGCCTCGATAAATTCCTGCTCTTGTTTGGTATTTCCTTGTGCCAGTACCTTCACGTTGTTCCAGTCGAACTGTTGTCCCTCTTGGTCCTCATGGATGGATACCAGTGACATTGAGTCGTACCTTCGGGCGGTGAGCTGGTGTTCATGGATTCTCGTAGACAGCTTTCTTCCGGTTTGACCGATGTAGTGCTTGCTGCAGTTGCTGCATTGAATTTGGCAGATCACGTTGCTTCTTTTCAGCAAATCCAGTTTCCCTTTGGGTTTTTGCTCAGGAAATTCAGTATGTCCACAAGAACCCTCACCAACCATGCTATCTGGGTACATAGTGACCAGGTATGGCCACTGTTCTGCCCAGGACTGAAAGAAACTACAGAAGGTTGTGTGCATTGTCTAGACAATCACAAAAGCCTATTTCCCATCTATGGACTCCATTTACGTGGCTCGCTGCCATGGAAAGGCTGCCAACATCATCATAGGCCCCTGCTACAACCTCTTCTGTCAGGTAGAAGATACAGAATCTATAACACATGCATCAACAGATTCAAGAACAGCTTCTTCCCTGCCATTATTAGATTGCAGAATGAACTGTCTGATTTCAAATAATATTGATCTTGTTAATGTTAACGTTGCTTTCTGCACCTCCTGTGCAGTTGTAACCTGAATGCCTTGCTTAGTCTAAGCATCCTATGATCTATATGTCCTTGTTTGCTATGATCTGCCTGTACTGCTTGCAAAACAAAGCTTTTCACTGTCCTTAGGTCCATGTGACTACAATAAATCAAATCTAATAAGTTTTTTTTCTCATCTCCTCAAAATCTTCTTCTCTTGACCTTATATCTATGGTCCCTGGTCATTGATCTTTTCTTCAAGGGATAGGTTTCTTTCTGTCTACTTGATCTATGCCCCTCATAGCTTTATATATCACAATCCTGTCTCCTCTCAATCTCCTCTAGTCTAAGGAAAACTACTCCAGTTTGTCTAATCTCTGTTCAAACTAAAACCCACCAGCCTAAGCAACATCCTGGTAAAATATCTCCTCTGCACACTCCCCAGTGCTATCACATCCCTTCTACAATGCAGACTCTAGAACTGGACAACGTACTCCAGCTGTGGCCTGACAAATATTTCGTACAATTCCAGTATGACGTCCCTGCTTTTAAACTCAATGCCTCAACTGAAAAAAAATGTCACCTTAAAACATAGAACAAAGAAGAGAGAATAATACAGCACAGCACAGGCCCTTCAGACACTTTTAAATAACTCTTGGGTAGGCACATGATGAGCCCATGATGTTGTGCCAACCTATTACCTTACTAAGATCAATCTATCCTGAATGCCTTACATTTTACTATCCTCCATGTGCCTACCCAAGAGTTATTTAAAAGTGTCTGAAGTCCACGACCACTGCCGACCGCATTCCACATACCCACCACTCTCTGTGTGAAGAACCTACCTCTGACATCTCCCCTAGACCTTTCTCTAATCACCTCAAAATTTTGCTCCCTCATAATAGTCATTTCTACCCTGGGGAAAAAAGTCTCTGACTATCCACTCTATCTATGCCTTTCATCATCTTGTAAACCTCTACCAAGTCACTTCTCATCCTTCTTCACTCCAATGAAAAAAATCTCTCACTCCCTCAACCTTTCCTCATAAGACCTCCCTTCCAGTCCAGGCAGCATCTTGGTAAACCTCCTCTGCATCCTCTCTAAAGCTTGAAAATCTTTCCTCTAATGAGGTGACCAGAACTGAACACAATATTCCAAGTGTGGTCTAACCAGGGGCCAGATCTGAACACAATATTCCAAGTGTGGTCTAACCAGGGATTTATGGAGTTGCAGCATAACCTCGTTCTTAAACTCAATTCCCCTACCGGTGAAAGCCAACACACCGTACACCTTTACAACCCTATCAACTTGGGTGGCAACTTTGAGGGATCTATGGACGTAGTCTCCAAGATCCCTCTGTTCCTCCACACTGCCGAGAATCCTGCCATTCACCTTGTATTCTGCATTCAAATTTGACCTTCCAAAATGAATCACTTCACACTTTTCTGCGTTGAATTCCACCTGCCACTTCTTTGCCCAGCTCTGCATCATGGCAATGTCCCATTGCAACTTACAACAGCCCTCCACACTGTTCACAACTCCACCGACCTTCATGTCATTGGCAGACTTGCTAACGAACCCTTCCACTTCCTCATCCAAGTCATTTATAAAGATCACAAAGAGCAAAGATCACAGAACAGATCCCTGTGGCACAGCACTGGTTACTGAGCTCTAGACTGAATACTTTCCATCTACTACCACCCTCTGTCTTCTATTGGACAGCCAGTTTTGTATCCAGACAGCCACATTTCCCTAAATCCCATGCCTCCCTACTATCTGAATGATCCTAAAATGTGGAACCTTATTGAATGTATTGCCAAAATCTATATACACCACATCCACTGCTCTACCTTCATCAATATGTTTTGTTCACATCCTCAAAGAAGTCAGTAAGGCTTGTGAGGCATGATCTTCCCCTCACAAAGCCATGCTGACTATTTCTAATCAAACTGCACTTTTCCAAATAATCATAAACACTATCTCTCAGAATCCTCTCCAAAAATTTGCCCACCACAGAAGTAAGCCTGACTAGTCTGTAATTTCCAGGATTTTCCCTATTCCCTTTCTTGAAAAACGGAATGACATTTGCCACCCTCCAATCTTCTAGCACTATTCCAGTAGACAGTGAAGACATAAAGATCATTGCCAGCGCAACAGCAATCTCTTCCCTTGGTTCCTGTAGAACCTTAGGTATATTCTGTCTGGTCCAGGGGACTTATCTATCCTCATATTTTTCAAGATTTCTCACACATCCTCCTTTCTAACATCAACCTGTTTGAGCATATCTGCCTGTTTCATGCTGTCCTCGCAAACGTCAAGATCCCTCTCACTGGTGAATACTGAAGCAAAGGGACTCCCTTTCCTCCTCTGACTCTGCACACAAGTTCCCTCCGCTATCCCTAATTGACCTGACCCTCACTCTAGCCATCCTCTTGTTCGTCACATCAGCATAAAATGCCTTGGGGTTTTCCTTGATCCTACCTGCCAAGGCTTTTTCATATCTCCTCTTAGCTCTCAAGTTCATTCTTCAGTTCCTTCCTGGCTACCTTGTAGACCTCTAGAGTCCTGTCTGATCCTTGCTTCCTTAACCTTGAGTAAGCTTCCTTCTTCCTCTTGACTAGATGTTCCACATATCTTGTCATCCAAGGTGCCTTCACCTTACCATTCTTTACTTGCATCAGTGGGACAAACCTATCCAGGACATGTAGCAACTGCTCCCTAAACATCCTCCACATTTCTACTGTGCATTTCCCTGAGAATGTCTGATCCCAATTGGTGCTCTGTAGTTAACATTGTAATTCCCCCTCTCTAATTTAAATACTTCCCTATATCAGCTGCTCCTCTCCCTCTCCATTACTGTAGTAGAAGTTAGGGAATTGTGATCACTGTCACCGAAATGTTCTCCCACTGAGAGTTCTGACACCTGACCTGGTTCGTTGCCAAGCACCAAATCCAATATGGCTTCCCCTCTAATCGGACTATCTACATATTGAGTCAGAAATCCTTCCTGGACACACCTGACAAAATCTGCTCCATCCAAACGATTTGCACTTAGGAGGTTCCAGTCTATTTTAGGGAAGTTGAAGTCGCCCATGATAACAACCCTATTTCTTCTGCACCTTTCTACAATCTGCCTCCCAATGTGTTCTGCAGTGTCCCTGTTGCTATTGGAGGGGTCTATGAAAAACTCCCATTGAAGTGACTGCTCCTTTCCTGTTTCTGACTTCCACCCATACTGACTGAGTGGAGAAACCCTCCTCCACTGCCTCCCTTTCTGCAGCTGTGATACCATCCCTGATTAGTAATGCCACTTCCCCACTTCTTTACCTCCCTCCCTATTTCTTTTGAAACATCTATTCCTCAGAACATCCAACAATCATTCCTGCCCCTTGACCACTTGATCCACCTGTCCTGATATCTTCAGTGACTAGTGCACATGGACACCAACTTCCCTTTGATCCTTGGTGTTTCCCAGGGTCCTACTGTTCATCATGTGTTCTCTTGCCTTGTTTGTCCTGACCTAGTTCATCACCTCACATTCACCTGGATTGAATTCCATTTGCCAGTGACCAGCCCATCTCAACAGCCTGCCTGTATCCTCTTGTAGTCCAACGTGATCCGCCTCATAATTTACAACCCTACCAAGTTTTGTATCACCTATGAGCTTACTGATCACCCCTCCTAAATTCAATTCTAAATCATTTACACAAACCACAAAAAGCAAAACCCCCAACGCTGATCCCGATCAGACCCCAGTGTACACAGACTTACAGTCACAAAAATAGAACATAGAACATTACAGCAAAGTACAGACCCTTTGGCCCTCGATATTGTGCCGACCTGTCATACCGATCTGAAGCCCATCTAACCTACACTATTCCATGTACGTCCATTTGCTTATCCAATGACGACTTAAATGTACCTAAAGTTGGCGAATCTACTACCGTTGCAGGCAAAGCGTTCCATTCCCTTACTACTGTCTGAGTAAAGAAACTACCTCTGACATCTGTCCTGTATCTTTCACCCCCCAATTTAAAGCTATGCCCCCTCGTGCTCGCCGTCACCATCCTAGGAAAAAGGCTCTCCCTATCCATCCTATCTAACCTCTGATTATTTTGTATGTTTCAATTAAGTCACCTCTCAACCACCTTCTCACTAATGAAAACAGCCTCAAGTCCCTCAGCCTTTCCTCGTAAGACCTTCCCTCCATACCAGGCAACATCCTAGTAAATCTGCTGTACACCCTTTCCAAACCTTCCACACCCTTCTTATAATGCAGGGACCAGAACTGTACGCAATACTCCAAGTGCGGCCGCACCAGAGTTTTGTACAGCTGCAGCATAACCTCTTGGTTCCGGAACTCGATCCCTCTATTAATCAAAGCTAAAACACTGTATGCCTTCTTAACAGCCCTGTCAACCTGGGTGGCAACTTTCAAGGATCTGTGTACATGGACACTGAGATCTCTCTGCTCATCCACGCTACTAAGAATCTTACCATTAGCCCTGTACTTTGCCTTCTGGTTACCCCTACCAAAGTGCATCACCTCACACTTGTCTGCATTAAACTCCATTTGCGACCTCTTAGCCCAGCTCTGCAACTTATCTGTGTCTCTCTGCAACCTACAGCATCCTTCATCACTATCTACAACGCCACCGACCTTAGCGTCATCTGCAAATTTACTAACCCATCCTTCTACACCCTCATCCAGGTCATTTATAAAAATGACAAACAGCAGTGGACCCAACACCGACCCTTGCGGTACACCACTAGTAACTGGTCTCCAGGATGAACATTTCCCATCAACTACCACCCTCTGTCTTCTTTCAGCAAGCCAATTTCTGATCCAAACTGCTATATCTCCCCCAATTCCATTCCTCCGCATTTTGTACAATAGCCTATTGTGGGGAACCTTGTTGAACGCCTTGCTGAAATCCATATACACCACATCAACCGGTTTACTCTCATCTACCTGTTTGGTCACCTTCTCAAAGAACTCAATAAGGTTTGTGAGGCATGACCTTTCCTTCACAAAACCGTGCTGACTATCCCTAATCAATTTATTCTTTGCTAGATGATTATAAATCCTATCCCTTATAACCTTTTCCAACACTTTACCAACAACTGAGGTAAGGCTCACTGGTCTATAATTACCAGGGTTGTCTCTACTCCCCTTCTTGAACAGGGGAACCACATTTGCTATCCTCCAGTCATCTGGCACTATTCCTGTAGACAATGACGAGTTAAAGATCAATGCCAAAGGCTCGGTAATCTCCTCCCTGGCTTCCCAGAGGATCCAAGGATAAATCCCATCCGGCCCAGGGGACTTATCTATCTTCACCTTCTGAAGGATTTCTAATACCTCTTTTTTGTGAACCTCAATCCCACCTCGTCTAGTAGCCTGTATCTCGGCATTCTCCTCAACAACATTGTCATTTTCTAGAGTGAATACTGTTGAAAAATATTCATTTAGTGCTTTCCCCTATCTCCTCTGACTCCACACACAACTTCCCACTACTATCCTTAATTGGGCCTAATCTTATTTTCATCATTCTTTTATTCCTTAAATACCTATAGAAAGCCTTAGGGTTTACCCTGATCCTATCCGCCAACAACTTCTCATGTCTCCTCCTGGCTCTTCTGAGCTCTCTCTTTAGGTCTTTCCTGGCTACCTCGTAGCCCTCAAGCGCCCTAACTGAGCCTTCACATCTCATCCTAACATAAGCTGTCTTCTTCCTCTTGACCAGAGATTCCACTTCCTTCGTAAACCATGGCTCCCGCGCTCTACAGCTTCCTCCCTGCCTGACAGGTACATACTTACCTAGGACACACAGGAGCTTTTCCTTGAATAAGCTCCACATTTCTAATGTGCCCATCCCCTGCAGTTTCCTTCCCCATCCTATGCTCCCTAAATCTTGCCTAATCTCATTGCAATTGCCTTTCCCCCAGCTATAGCTCTTGCCCAGTGGTATACACCTATCCCTTTCCATCACTAAAGTAAACATAACAGAATTGTGATCGCTATCACCAAAGTGCTCACCTACTTCCAAATCTAACACCTGGCCAGGCTCATTACCCAGTACCAAATCTAATGTGGCTTCGCCCCTTGTTGGCCTATCTACATACTGTGTCAGGAAGCCCTCCTGCACACACTGGACAAAAACTGACCCATCTATAGTACTCGAATTATAGTGTTCCAGTCAATATTTGGAAAGTTGAAGTTCCCCATGACAACTACCCTGTCTCTCTCACTCCTATCGAGAATCATCTTTGCTATCCTTTCCTCTACATCTCTGGAACTATTCAGAGGCCTATAGAAAACTCCCAACAGGGTGACCTCTCCTTTCCTGTTTCTAACCTCAGCCCATACTACCTCAGTTGATGAGTCCCCAAACATCCTTTCTGCAACTGTAATATTGTCCTTGACCAACAATGCCACACCTCCGCCCCTTTTACCATCTTCTCTGTTTTTACTGAAACATCTAAATCCCAGAACCTGCAACAACCATTCCTGTCCCTGCTCTATCCATGTCTCCAAAATGGCCACAACATCGAAAAATACCTCTCTCCTTCCTGCTACTCAGCCAATTGTGAATCCAATTTGCCAAATTTCCTTTCGTTCCTTGAGTCTTTACCTTTGCTCTCAGTCACCCATGCAGGATCTTATCAAACCCCTTGCTGAAGTCCAAGTAGACTACATAAAAAGTATTGCCCTCACCTGCACATCTTTGAAAAATTCAATCAAGTTGGTCAGACATGATCTCCCCTTTACAAAACCATGCTAACTGTCCTTGATTAATCCTCGCCTCTCTGAGTGCAGATTAATTCTATTCCTCAGAATTGCTTTCAATAGTTTCTCCACTGCCAAGGACAGACTGACAAGGTGATACAAGTATTGAGCCTCAATTGTAAGACCATTGAAGCATAAATGTATTAGTAAAGACTGAACATAGAACCTCTAACAGAAAATCTGTAATGCTTTATTAAACATATAATTTTAAATGTACTTTTGTGAGCTTTTACTTGATGAAATGGTATTTCCCTAAGCCAGAGATGGGAGATACAAAATGAAGCTTTCATAAATTATTTTGTATAGTTTTATGAAATCAAAGAGTAGGCATTATTGAAATATTATACCAGAATCAAATATGGAAATAACCTGATTCGGTCTATTGTGTTAATGTTGGGGAAAGTACTCAAAAACATGACAAATTGTTTACAGGTGTCAGAAACCAATTATCACTAAATGGACAATTCACTGAAACAATAAGTGTTCAACAGTTAAACTCATTTGAGGTAAGAAACAATGAGTTAGGGTATGAAACAATGGTTTTAAGAAAAATATCATATTAACTTAATATCTCGTCCTTGGGAGAAGAAAGGACATCACATTCCACTTGAGCCCGATCATTTGGAGGAGTTGTGAGAAAGTCTGTTTAGTTATTAAGTTCAAGCTTTTTATTGTTACTTGGAACTTTAATTTTTATCATTCTAACTTGTAATGTTTAGTCAATATTTTGAATTTACCATCTGAAGTGTTTGGTCTCATCTTAAGATCACACTAATTTAGATAATGTACGATTGGAGATCCAATGAAGTTAAAACATTAATGCAAATAAATTGTGCACCTTAAATCAATCTAAACAGCAGGAGTAAATCTTTTCACATGATGGAGTGCCAAGGATAGAGTGGAAATTGAGGAGAATGAGGAGGGTCAATGAGCCATGGTCACAGTAACAAAGGATATCATTTGCAGTTTAGGTAAGGCTTAATTGTACATTTTACAGACTACTAACTACACACTATCTTAACACAGATATCATTTAGTCATAACCAGGTTGAACTATAACAGCTGGAACTTTATATCATTCTCATTGCAATCAACAGATATATTATGCAAATAAATGACAAAGGAGTGATAGCATTAATCAGCAATCAGCTTTTGACTACATGTGAATGTAGCACGTTCATCATTTGACATATTAACTAGTTGGCTATAAGTAGTTGGCATAATGGCTAACTTTACCAATTACTGATGATAGCATTGCTCTGCTGCAGATACATGTTCCTCCAGCAGTCACTAAGAGGCAGGTGCGCCAAAGTGCGCAGATATAATATGTTGTCTAATTACCATAACATACTAACTTTTCATTTTATGCTTCCTCAAACTTGAGACACTACATCTGAAGCATTTTTTTTAGAAAAAGAACAATGTGTTACAAGATTGACTACCAAAAAATCATTTTCAAAAGAATTCATAAACATGGAAAATTACATAATAAAAACATTAGTGCATTAAAAACCTGATACAAACACTATAGAACCAATCATACAAAGCTCATTTCCCTTTAGGACGTTGATTACTCTAGGGTTTCCTGACCCACAGAACACAATTAGTGAAGATAGACATGCACCTCCTCCATTGGCACTCAACACTTGTGCCCCCCCCCACCATGATGCATTCTCAGCTCCCTACTGTACTCCCTGTACACCCACAACTGTATAGCCAAATTGCAAATGGGTACTTCAAGAAAGAGGTGCAAACATATGGAAAATCCTGCGGGTAGGAATCGATCCTCATCAAGTAGTTTTCAGGTCTGTACTCAGTGGAACTTAGAACATTGAGGGGTGGCCTTACTGAATATAAAGGATTCTTAGAGGACTTGACACAGTATATGCAGAAAGGTTGTTACCCCTTGTGGGAGAGTTTATGACCAGAAGGCAGGATCTCAGAGTAGCAGGTCACATATTTCAGATAAAAGAGGAAAGGAATTTCTTTTTTCAGACAGTTGTGACTCTTTGGAATTCTTTACCTCAGTGGACTGAGACTTTAAATATATTCAAGGCTGACATAGACAAATTTTAATCACTAAGGGAAGCAAAGATTGTGGGGAAAATGCAGCAAAGTGGAATTGAGGATTATCAGATCAGCCTCGGCCTTAATTAGGATAACATACACCAGCATGATAGCATACCAAATCAAAGTGACTGCACAACTAAAACCCAGTATGACTTGACATAGAGCCACAGAAGAATTGGCCGTAACAAGCTTTACACTTCCATTAAGGAAGTCTTTGTAATCCAAAACAGCTTCCTGGCATTTTGAAAAAGTGCAAATGGAGCCAAAAGAGATATATGCTTGGCAAAACATTTGGCTTTCCAACTGAATTAACACTGTGATCAACCTTTGCATTTGCTTTATTGCTAGATATCAGGGCTTGGATTTTCACTGACTCATTCGTTTAGAAGTGGTAAAAGGCTCATTATTCTAGGAGTCCCAACTGCATTCCTGGGCTTTTGATTTTCACCATGGTCTTTTAAGGATGGGTCACATGCCTGCATGCAATACTCCCAACTGGCTGAATATAACAGAAATAGATATGGCTAGTCCTTTAATATATTCATCAAGTTGGCCAGCTTTTTGGTTCAGTGTACTTCACAGGCGTCAAGAATGATATTCTGTATAAGGGAACCTTTTTCAAGGTAAGTACAATAGATCTGCTTCATGTCCCTAGGTTGTGAAATTCTAACCATTCTTGGAGGAGGTTCTATGGACAGGATTTATTTGTATTTGGAAAAGTATGGACTTAGTACTGATAGGCAGCATGGCTTTGCTCAGGGGAAGTCATGTCTCACAAACCTGATTGAGTTTTTTGAGAAAGTAACAGATGACCGATGAGGGCACATAGATGTTGTCTACGTGGACTTTAGCAAGGTCCCTTGGGACAGGCTGATACTGAAGGTAAAGTCACATGGGATCCGCAGTGAACTAATAAGATGGTTACAGAACTGGTTCGTTCATGGTAGATAGAGTAATGGTGCAAGTGTATATCACTGACTGGAGATCTGTGACCAGTGGTGTTCCGCAGGAATCTGGGTTAGGACCCCTGTTGTTTGTGATTATATGTAAATGAATTGGAGGATAATGTGGGTGGTCTGATGAATAAGTTTGTAGATGACACAAAGATTAGAATTAGAATTAGAAATAAATTTTATTGTCATGTTTACTCAAGTACAGGGATGCAGGAAAACAATGAAAAGTGTACAATGTCACCACTCCTAGTGCCATCTTAGGCACAGTGGTAACTAGGTACAAAGTAGAAAAAGAAGGAAATAAAGTTAAAAGTTCAACATAACAGATTGGGGGAGCTGCAGGAAGTGAGGAGGATTGTCAGAAGATACAACAGAGTACAGACAGGTGACAGACTTGGGTGGGGGAATGGTAGATGGAATTTTAATATTGACAAATAGAAGCAGATGCAATAATAATGCTCAAGAGGCATCTTGACAGATACGTGAATAGGCAGGGCATAGACAAAAAAGGATTTTAGTTTAGAAAAGTTAGGTGTTAGGGTTAGTGTCTGTGCTGGCTTGGTGGGCCAAAGGGCCTGTTCCTGTGCTGTATTGTTCTTTGACTTCAAAATTCTTAACCTTATATTGGTGAACAAATATGCAATTAATAGCTAAGATCAGAGAGTCAAAGCTTTTAATCAATGAATCAATGCCTTTCCTAGAGTTCAAGTCTTTACAGCGGACTATTTAATATCTGGGCTGCCCCAAAATTCAATTTGTCTTTTAAAGCACCTAAGCTCCAGGAAAGCTAAGCTTCTGATCAACAGCTCTGGCTCTCTAAGATCTCTATTATCACTTGCATAGTCTATTCTTTTTTTAAAATTAAATCCAGCACCAAATTACCCAATTAACTGAACAAAATTAAATGGTTTCAAATACTTTCAGCTCCTGATGTTGATATTTTAAAGGGCTGGATGATTTTTATTGTCTGACATTGTAAGAACATTTATTTAACATAACGGAAAGTTATAAGTAAGTGACTGACTTTTATAGCTCTGTTTATCACAGAATAGAATCCCTACAGGGTGAAAACAGGCCATTTGGCCCATCGAGTCCATACCACCCCTCCGAAAAGTGTCTCACCCAGACCCCAACCCTATCCCTGTAACTGTGCACTTTTCCTATGGCTAATCCATCCAGCCTACTCATCCCTGGACACTATATGCAATTTAGCACGGCCAATCCACCTTACCTGCGCATTATTGGACTGTGGGAGGAAACCAGAGCACCCGGAGGAAGCCCACGCAGACAGGGGAAAAATCTGCAAAGTCCACACAGACAGTTGCTCAAGGCTGGAATCAAACCCGTGTTCCCAGTTCTGTGAGGCACCAGTGCTAATCACTGAGAAACTGTGCCTTATGTCACTAAATGGGTCATTGGCTCTTTGCCTTACATACTGAATCAATGGACAGGGAAGGACTTTAGGATGTTATCAGTGGAACATAACTTGGCATCAGAGGCATGAGGAGCCATGAAGGTTGTAGATTGGAAGGGGTGGTTAGGTGATGGCTGGAGCGCCATTATTGCAGAAGGCCTTGAGTACACAGGCAAAGATATCTTACTGCAACTGGGTAAAGACTAGGTGAGACTGCACCTCAATATTATGTGCAGCTTTGGCTTCCTTAGCTGAGAAAGGATGTACTTGCCTTTGACAGAGTGGAGTGAATCTTTACCAGACTGATTCCTAAGATAGTAGGATAGCAGTTGTGGCTGGTTGGCTTGCCGAGTTGGTTTATTGTTCCGCAGACATTTCATTACCCTGCTGGGTAACATCATCAGTGCAGCCTCCGATGAAATGCTGTTGTGTTTTCCCGCCTGTTATTTAAAATCTGGTGTCCGTTGAGCTGGGTTACCTCACTTCTGTTTTTCCTTTGCAGTGGTGTGTATATATAGGATCTAGTTCTATGTGTTTGTCCATGGCCTTCTTAGTGGAGAACCAGGCCTTTAGGAATTCCCGTGCTTGCCTCTGTTTGGCCTGTCCTAGGGTCCTGGTGTTGCCCCAATCAAACTGATTGTTTTCGTTATCGATATGGATGGAGACGAGTGAGTATTGGTCATGTCTTATTAATGCTAGTTGATGTTTGTGTACTCTTGTGGCTAATTTTCTTCCTGTCTGTCTAAGGTAAGTTTTGTTGCAGTCTTTGCAGGGGATCGTGTATATTACCTTGGTCCTAACTAACACCCTCTGGTTCTACGGTCTCCCGAAGTTACACAAACTGGAAATACTCCTCAGACTCATAGTCTCCCTGCCAGGCACGCCATCACATAGATTAGCCAAGGAGTTACAAGGGAGACTAAAGCACCTCGTCAGCAAGTCACCCCACTCAATCTGCTCCGCCTAACACTTCCTCAATTCCTTCAAGGACACAAGAATAGACGACAACGAGACCACAGTATCATTTGATGTTACTGCCCTGTTCACATCAATAGACATACCACTAGCAAGAGAAACACTGATAATGCTACTAAAACAAGAACAAGACCTGAATGACGCCATTTCCACAGACAACATGCTGAAGATACTAGACCTATGCCTCACCACCCACTTTACCTTTAATGGCCAAATATATGAACAAATCAACCAGACACCCATGGGATAACCTATCTCGGGACTAATAGCTGAAGTGGTGATGCAGAGAGTCGAAAGCACGGCCCTTCCACTAATCCAACTGAAACTATGGATATGATACATGGACAACACCTTTGCAATTATTAAACGGACCAAACTAGAGGAGGCACACAACCTAATAAACAACACCCTCACTGGGATCAGATTCACCAAGGAAGAGGAAAAGAACAAACAGCTCCCATTCCTGGATGTCATGGCGGAACACAGGATCAACAGGGAATTCCTAACAAAAGTACACAGGGAAGCCACACATGCTGACCAAGGGCTGAGTTTCAACTGCAACCACCCTAGCACCCATAAACGACATGTGTGAAAACGCTATTTAAACGGGCAACAACACCCTGCAGCAGCACAGATCTACGCCGAGAAGTAGAAGAGTACCTCCTCCAAGTATTCAAGGACAACGGATACCCGAACAACTGGATCCAACGATGCCTATCACACTAATGACACCAGGAAGATACTACATGGCCTGACATACTCATTACACTACCTTACATCAAGAACACATGTGAACTCTCTACAAGACTCCTACAATCACTGGGCATCACAGTAGCACACAAACCCACAATAACCATATGCCAACTGCTAACCCGAACCAAAGACCCATTACTCAATATGGACAGGACCAAGGTAATATACAAGGTCCCTTGAAAAGACAGCGACAAACATTACATTGGACAGGCAGGAAGAAAGTTAGCCACAAGAACACTCGAACATCAACTAGGAACAAAAAGACATGGCCAATACACTCGCATCTCCATCCACATCGATTAAAGAAAACCATCAGTTTGATTGGGGCAATGCCAGGATCCTGGGAATGGCCAAACAGATCCAAGCATGGGAATTCCTAGAGGCCTGGTTATCTAATAAGAAGGCTATCAACAGACACAGAGTTAGACCATATATGTACACCACTGCGAAGGAAAACTGGAAGTGAGGCAACCCAGCTCAGTGGACCTTAAAAACAGAGTTTAACTAACAGACGGTTCAAGTGAGGCAGCACTGATGATGTTACCCAGCGGGTAATGAAACGTCTGCAGAACAATGAACCAGCTTAGTGAGACAACCATTCACAACATCCACAAACCAAGCTACAAATCTACTCAAATCTTGATAGCAGGATTGTCATACAAGATGAGATTGGCCTGGCTAGGCTTCTATTCACTGGACATTTGAAGAATTTAATTTAATGTAATTGAAATATATAAAATTCTGACAGGACTGGTCAGACCAGGCATGGAGATGATGTCATCTACAATCCGACCCCACCACCCAAGATATTTTTCCATCCCCACCCTTGTCTGCCTTCCGGAGAGACCACTCTCTCTGCGACTCTCTTGTCCGCTCCACACTCCCCTCCAACCCCACCACACCCGGCACCTTCCCCTGCAACTGCAGGAAATGCTACACTTGCCCCCACACCTCCGCCCTCACCCCCATCCCAGGCCCCAAGATGACTTTCCATATTAAGCAGAGGTTCACCTGCACATCTGCCAATGTGGCATATTGTATCCATTGTACCCGGTGTGGCTTCCTCTACATTGGGGAAACCAAGCGGAGGCTTGGGGACTGCTTTGCAGACCACCTCCGCTCGGTTCGCAACAAACAACTGCACCTCCCAGTCGCAAACCATTTCAACTCCCCCTCCCATTCTCTAGACAACATGTCCATCATGGGCCTCCTGCAGTGCCACAATGATGCCACCCGAAGGTTGCAGGAACAGCAACTCATATTCCGCTTGGGAACCCTGCAGCCCAATGGTATCAATGTGGACTTCACCAGCTTCAAAATCTCCCCTTCCCCCACTGCATCACAAAACCACCCCAGCTCGTCCCCTCCCCATACTGCATGCCAAAACCAGCCCAGTCTGTCTCTGCTTCCCTAACCTGTTCTTCCTCTCACCTATCCCTTCCTCCCACCCCAAGCCGCACCTCCATTTCCTACCTACTAACCTCATCCCGCCTCCTTGACCTGTCCATCTTCCCTGGACTGACCTATACCCTCCTCTCTACCTATCTTGTTTTCTCTCCATCTTCAGTCTGCCTCCCCCTCTCTCCCTATTTATTCCAGTTCCCTCTCCCCATCCCCCTCTCTGACGAAGGGTCTAGGCCCGAAACGTCAGCTTTTGTGCTACTGAGATGCTGCTTGGCCTGCTGTGTTCATCCAGCTCCACACTTTGTTATCTTGGATTCTCCAGCATCTGCAGTTCCCATTATCACGGAGATGATGCTTTCCTTGTTTTTAAAATCTAGAACAAGGGGTCAGATTCTCAGGATATGTGGTGGTCCATGTATGATAGGTGAGGAGAAATTTCCTCTTTGTGAGGCTGGTGATTCTGTGTAAGCCATTAAATACCATATGAGAAACATAATAATATTTCTAGACACTCCAGGCATGAAGGAGAGAGAAAGAGTATGATTTGAGATACAGTATTAGATATGATGGTATAGAATGGCAGAGCAGGCTCTATAGGCCAAATGGCCTATCTCCACTCCTATTTACTCTTTTTTGTTTCATTATGGCTGGGACAAAGTCCCGCAGCTCTAAGACAGGCCTTTTACATTTTACACTTTGGCAACTGACTGCCCCACAACTGCTTTTGATCTCTTTCCTGGGTCATCTAGCCTGATTACAATCTGCACCCAGCCCCTGGCAATGAAATGCCACTTTGTGGGCACTTTCTCCAAAGTGGGCATGCAAACCCAGATATTTTCCAGCTACTCAAAGTTGCAAATCCAGGTCCAGGACAGGTGTTTCCTTTTGTGTAATGTATGAAAACAAGTGCAAGGAAGTTGATGTCATCTGTCCCAGAACAGACATTGTTTCAAAGACAGGATTATGTCACTGCCTGTGCACTTCGTAACTGCAGTTATTTGTAAGACTGCTAAGTTTAGAAGAATTTTGCAAGTTCTCCAAACTGTACCTTTGCATAATGCAAGAATATGAATCGTTGAGGTCACCCTTGAAAGGCAGGATGCTGATAGGGAACATAAGGAAATTATGTAATGAACAAAGACCAAAACACAAACAAATAAAGCAATTTGTAGTCCTTCTAGTCTTTGATACATGGTCTCGAAGCATCAAAAGCTTTTTCAAAGACAACCACAATTTACAGTGAAATAAATGTTTTGGTGGATAACAAAATTAGTCTTTAAATCATGAATACTGAGAAAACAGCATAATTCTTATGCATATTTCACAAACCCAAGACCCAATGCACTGCATTAATTATTAAAATACAGTGGTTGCCACAGGAAATATTTTCAATCACAGGATGTTGAGTGATAATCATCTGACATAACCACCTCTGAGAAAATAAAGGTTAATGGCACAATTAAACTGTAAGATACACAAAAGAAACCTGATATCTTTGACTCTACTGGTGTTGCCTTGATGAACATAAACAAAGGTTGAGCCATGTGAGCATGTGACTCCTCTACAATTATAATGATGCTGTAATTTTCTCTTCCATTGCTGAACAAATGGGACCTGTGTGGCTGGCATGACAAGTGCAGTAACAAGCTGTTTGATGTTAACCAAGGCACTTGTTAATACAGTTTTAACTAATTTTATTACACTCTACAGCCTTCAGCATAATGGCAAACAGCCTAGCTGTCAGACTATATAATAATTCAGATCATAATCCTGAATTAAACATAATTAAAACATAAGAAAACATAGGGTGAGCTTGGCACTTAAGTGAAAAATGTGCAACCTTCCCAATCACACCCTATATTGTATTAATTTATTGTCCTGATTAAACATTGTACACAGATATTAATTGATCCTCAAAGATAACAAAGCACAATTTAGTAATATTATTTCAACTGTTCAGCTATCACCTATTTGCCCCCAGGCAACATTCATCCAAACTCTTTTCATCAAAAGAATAAACTGCTTATCATGTACTACATAGTTATTTCAATAAAGCTGTTTTCAAAATATTAGCTATAAAGCACCTTTCTGGAAGAGTATGTGTATGAATAGTATATTTGACCAGCAGCATATTTTGCATCAGGAAAATAACAAGATCTGCTTTTCCTGATTATGATGAATTACTACACTACTACTATAACAGCAGACCAGCATCTTCCCCTTGCGCAGTGCCTTTCCTGTAGAAAATAATCTATGATACTATTTGAAGGCTAAATGGGCAAAAATGGATGTTGAACAAAACTGGAGATATCGTTTACAATAAATAACCAGAGTCAAGATTTGGACAGGGAGTATTTGGGGATTTTTAATGCTTCCTACAATTTAACTGCAGCACAACTCTTTTGATTTATCTCAATAAGATTCTAGCCCAGCAGCCTACTTGATTGATAGGCTGTCTGTCTGTTGAGCTGGATATTGACAGCGAAATGGATGGTGGATAAATCCGACATCACAAAGTGGAAGGTGGATGTGGAGTAAGTCAGGAATGGGAAGTTTGGGTGGGGTATAAACAAGACCAACGGGAGCTGGAGAGGGTGTTTCCCGACTGAAGGTGATTGAAAGTTTGGCTTGTATCCCATTAGTAGTGCAATAAAAGCATTTACCTCCGAATCCAGCCCTTCTTGCCTCCTTTCATTTGCTCAGCTTTTAGAATAGTAACAACAAATAATTATCTTTGCAAACCTCCTTTCACAAAATAAAGGTAAGGTACTTCAAAGGAGATTCGCAAAGCAAAAATTGATCCCTAGCCACATAAATGGACTAAATGGATTATATGTAAAAACATGAAAAAAAACATTTATTTAACAGTTCTCACAATTACCCAATGAACCTAAGTACCTTACACAGTGTAGTGACTACTGTATTGTACTTGGCTAAAAGCCTTCTGAATGAGGTAGACTCTAAGAAGTGTCTAAATGAAATAGAGGAGGAGAGAAGAAGGGAGGTTTTGGAAGTGAATTCCAGAGTTTAGGGTCTTCGTAATTGAAGGCATGACCTCCAAAGTTTATATACGATATAAGGCATAAGAATAGGCTGTTTGGCCAAACTAGTCCAAGCTAATAGTGATTAAAATCTGGAATAATATGACCATAAGAAATTGATGTATAAGTAGCCCATTCAGCACATCAATTCTGCTTTGCCATTCAATGAAACCATGGCTGATTTGATAATGCTCAGCTCCACTTTCCTGCATTTTTTTACATAACCTTTGATTGCTTTACTGATTTCAAATCTGAGATAGACAGATTTTCATATACTTAATGGCCCAGTCTCAGCTGTCCATAGTGGTAAAGAATTTGCAACTCTCTGAGAAGAGAAATTCTTCCACAAATCTGTCTGAAATGTGTGACCCCCAATTCTGAGATCATGCCCTCTTGTCCCAGATTCTTGTCACAGGGAAGCAAAGTTCCTGCATTTACCCTGTAAAGTCCCATAAGAATATTATATGTTTCAATGAAATCACATCTCAGGCTCAATATACTCAATCTCTTTTTATAATACAGTCTCTCCAAACCTAGTATCAGCCTAGTGAATTTTCTCTGGACAGTCTTCAATGTCAGTATAGCTTTCCTTAGATAAGGAACCAAAAACTGTTCACAGTATTCCAGCTGCGGTCTGACTAGAGCCTTGTATAGTTTTAGCAAAACTTTCCTACTTTTATACTCCACTCACTCTGAAATAAAGTCGAAAATTCCATTTGCCATTCCTGTGACCTGTTCAACATGGATGCTAATTTCTTGTGGCTCATGCACGGGACTCTCAAATTCCTTTGCTTTCTCCATTTAAATAATATTCAGTTCCTCTCTTCTTCCCTCCAAAGTGCATAATCTCACAGTTCCCCGTGTTGTGTTTCATCTGCTAACTTTTTTCCTCCATTATCCTGCTTATACCTTGCTGTAGGCTGTTTGTTTCATACTCTCCATTTCGCTTCCTGCCTGTTTTTGTGTTAACTGTAAGCTTAGCAATAGTACATGCAATTTCCTTGTCCAAGTCATTTGTATATGCACTGAATAACTCTGGCCTGGCACTGAACCCCGTGGCTCTCCACAATTACAGGTTGCCATCCTGCAAGTGTCCCACTCATCTGAAATCTTTGTCTTCTATTCATTAGCCAATTGTTTATCCATTTGCTACCTTAAACACCATGGGCTCTTATCTCATTAAGTAACCTCATACTATGGTACCTAATCAAATATCTTCTGAAATTTCAAATGCATCCACAGCTTCCCCTTTATCATCCCCCTTCTTACATCCTCAAAGAATTATAACAACTTGTTAGGTTTGATTTCCTGTTCATGAAGCCATAGTTATTCTGCTTGATCATAATACATATTTCTAAATAGTCTGCTGTTACATTCTTTATAACTAACTCTAACATTTTCCCAATAACAGACCAGCAATATGGCCTATACATATTTTCTTTGTCTCTGTCCCTTTTTAAGATATGTTCCTGAGGCTTTGCATACAAAATAGTTTGGGGAGTTGTAGAGGTTATTCTAAACAAAAGAAATTATGAACTCATAGACGGATTTGGAAACAAGGAGGTAAGTTTTGATATTGCGATATTGCTTAGCCAGGAAACAAGGTAAGCCAGTGAGCACGAGGTTACATGTGGATGAGATTTTGTTTGTAAGGACACAGACAGATTACTCAGCTGAGTCTTATGTTCATTGAGGGACATATCAGTTAAGTGTCTTGGATGGTTTACAGGTAACCATGGCATGAACTACTGAGCTGAGACAGGAGTGGAGTCTGGCAATACAATGCAATTACTTTCTTTGTGATGACAAGGGTGTGTGGTTGAAAGATCTTCTCAGGGTCAAATGCCATATCGAGGCTTTGAAGTCAGATTTAGCTTCAGGCTGTTGACAGAGACAGAGATGGTATCAGTCAACAGGGAATGGGGTTTGTGGTGAGCACAATAAATTTGGTCTTTCTGATATTGGAAGAAATTTCTGGTAACAGAGGTCAGAAGAGCAGTGAGATAATTTTGAGCCAATGGAAGGTTTGAGAGAGGTGGAATTGAGATACAGCTGGATGATGTCAGTGTACATGTGAAAACTAACTGAGTTTTTGGATGATATCAATGAAGGTCAATTTTACAGACAAGTGAAGTAGGAGTAAGAAAGGGCCCAGGCAGAAATCTGTCCTTCAAAGGTTAAAATAAATCATTGGTTAAAATGAAGGTCAGCTTAATCTTCATAAAATATTTCATTTACTGACCAGTATCTTGAGAACGGACTTGATTGCCTATTGCTGAGTTAAAACCAAAAGGTGCTGAATTGGAGGCAGTTTGCAATTGTGTATCCTGTATTTTATTTCTAACCTCTCCCCAGGCCCTGGAATTTATAATTATCTGCAATGTGTTGCAGCATAGCAAACAGAGATGGATAACATATATTGAATCCTAGTTATAGCATCTCAGCTCACAATTCTTTTGTCTCTAAACCAGGTTCCGTGATTAAGAACCACACCAGCGCCTGATGGGTACATAGTTTGGATGTTGTTTTAAGAGAGGTGATATCTCCAGTTTGAAAATCTCAACGGCACTGCAAAAAGGCAAATCCAATTTGAAAAAAAAGGAACTTTTCCAGTGTCTTGACCAGTATCCTCCCCTCTATCAAGAACAATTTTACTGATCAATCATTATCACTTGTGGAATCTTGGTCTAGTCTTTGTGATGCAGCAGTTGTATGTGCAGTACATTCAGATTTTTGACAGATGCTTTCAGGTGCTTTTTAAATGAAGACCTATTTATTTAGGAGAGTGTATAAAGGGAGTGCTCGATCTGTTACGTGTTCTAATGTTACAATGTTTCATTACAGAAACTTGGGTAACTCAGGGAGAGGAATGGTTGTTGGAAGCTCCGGGATTTAGATGCTGTAAAAGAAATAGGGAGGGTGGAAAAAGAGGTGGGGGTGTGGCATTGCTATTCAGGGTGAGTATAGCAGCTACTGAAAGGCAGTTTGAGAATGATATGTCTACAGAGTCAGTTTGGGTTGAGGTCCGAAACAAGAAAGGAGCAGTCACTTTGTTGGGGTTTTTTTACAGATCCCCTACGAGTTACAGAGAAATGGAAGAGCAGATTGGGAGGCAGATACTGGAAAGGTGCAGAAGTCACAGGGTTGTATTCATGGGTGACTTCAATTTTCCAAATATTGATTGGAAACGTTGTAGTTGTAATAGTTTAGATGGAGCAGATTTGCTCCAGTGTGTTCAGGAAGGATTCCTGACACAGTATATAGATAGACCAACACGAGGAGAGGCCACTTTGGATTTGATGTTTGGCAAAAAACTGGGCCAAATGTTAGATCTGTTGGTAGGAGAGCATATTGGCGATAGTGATCATAACTCAGGTTCTTTCACGATAGTCATGGATAAGGATAGGTACATATGGTAGGGTAAAGTTTACAGTTGGGGGAAGGGTAATTACAATTCAGTTAGGCAAGAACTGGGTAACATAAATTGTGAACAGATGCTGTCAGGGAAGAGCACCACAGAAATGTGGAGATTGTTTAAGGAATGCATACTGCATGTGCTCAATATGTTTGTCCCTAGCAGGCAGAGAAGATGCGGTTGAGTGAGGGAGCCATGGTTCTCAAGTAAGATCGAACAACTGGTTAAGAGGAAGAAGGAGACTTATGTAAGGTTTAGGAAAAGAGGACTGGAGAAGGCTCTAGAGGGATACAAGTTAGCCAGGAACATGCTGAAGAAAGGGCTTAGGAGAGTTATAAGGGGGCATGAGAAAACCTTGGCGAATAGGATCAAGGAAACCTCCAAGGCTTTTTACACGAATGTGCAGAACAAGAGAATGACCAGAGAAAGGGTAGGTCCGGTCAAGGATTGTAAAGGGAATTTGTGCATGGAGCCTGAAGAGATAGGAGGGGTCCTTAATGAACACTTTCCTTCAGTATTCACAATTGAGAAGGACCGAGTTGTAGAGGAGGCTGTTGTGAAACAGGCAGATGGGTTAGAGGAGGTTGATGTTAGTATAGATGTGCTAGGAATTCTGAGGAAGTTGAAGAAAGATAAGTCCCCCAGGCCTGATGGGATTTATCCAAGGATTCTATGGGAAGCGAGGGACGAGATCGCAGGGCCTTTGGCCTTTCATCCTCACAGTCCACAGGTATAGTGCCGGAAGATTGGAAAGAGGCAGACATCGTTCCCTTGTTCAAAAAAGGGAACAGGAATAACCCTGGAAATTATAGGCCAGTTAGTCTTACATCAGTCATGGACAAATTATTGGAAAGGGCTCTGAGAGATAGGATTTATGATCACTTGGAAAAGCACAGTTTGATTCGTGATAGTCAGCATGGATTTGTGAGGGGTAGATCATGCCTCACAAACCTTATTGAATTCTTTGAAGATGTGGCCAAACACGTGGATGAAGGTGAAGCATAGGATGTGGTATACATGGATTTAAGTAAGGCGTTTGATAAGGTTCCCCACGGTAGGCTCATGCAGAAGGTAAGAGGCATGGGATGGGGGAAATGTGGCAGATTGGATTCAGAATTGACTGACCCTTAGAAGACAAATGGTGGCAGTGGACAGAAAATATTCAACCTGGTGCTCAGTTACAAATGGTGTACCAGAAGGATCTGTTCTGGGTCTTCTTCCATTTGTGATTTTTGTTTTGTAAATGATTTGGATGAAGGAGTGGAAGGGTGGATTAACAAGTTCGTGGATGATACGAAGGTGGGTCATGTTGTGGACAGTGCGGAGGGCTGTTCTAGGTTACCAAGGGACATTGATAGGATGCAGAGCTGGGCTGAGAAGTGGCAGATGGAGTTTAACCCTGAAAAGTGTGAGGTGATTCATTTTGGAAGGATAAACTTGAAAGCAGAGTACAGGGTTAACAGAAAGACTCTTGGCAGTGTGGAGGAGCAGAGGGATCTTCGGATTCATGTTTGCAGTTCCCTGAGAGCTGTCACCCAGGTGGATAGAGTTGTTAAGAAGGCGTGTGGTGTGTTAGCTTTCATTAATAGAGTTATTCTCCAGCTATACAAAAGCCTGGTTTGGCCCCATCTGGAGTAGTGTGTCCAGTTCTGGTCACCTCATTATAGAAAAGATGTGGAAGTGTGAGAAAACGTGCACAGGGGATTTACCAGGATGTTACCTGGAATGGAGGGAAGGTCTTATGAGAAAAGGTTGAGAGAGCTAGGGCTTTCCACTTTAGAACGATGAAGGATGACAGGTGACTTGATAGAGGTGCACAAAATGATCGGAGATATAGATAGAGGAGACAGCCAGAGACTTTTTCTAAGGATGGAGGTAGCTTTTATGAGGGGACATTGTTTTAAAGTGAAAGGCGGTAGATACTAGGGAGCCATCAGAGGTAGATTCTTTACTCAGAGAGTGGAAGGGACGTGGAATGTGTTGTCAGAAAGGGTAGTGGAGTCGGCCTCATTAAGAGCATTTAAGCAGCTATTAGATAGGCATATGGATAATAGTGTAAGGTAGCAATGGAGGTTAGATAGACCTTAGGCTTAGGGTAAAAGTTCAGCTCAACATCGTGGCCGAAGAACAGTACAGGTCCTATGCTCTATGTTCTAATGTAATTGTGGGATTTCTTTTAATATTAAGAGGAGATATGAAGTTTTGTTAAATATAGCTAAGTGCAAATACAAGTGATTATGAGCAATATTGGAACCTGAAATTTTATGAAAAACAGAGATGATGTATATTGTGCATTTATGAATGGTTTGTTTGCACAGGATGCGACTTGGTCTAAAAACCAAGCAAATAACCTACTTCCTTCCATCAGTTTTGAACAAATGTTGTATTGGCAACATTTCAGCTAGTTTTCTACTCAAATTTAGTAATCAATGAAAGTAGCTCTGATAAGTAGAATAGAAGCCAGCCATAAACCTTAGCATAATGCCTGATACAGGCAATGTTCAGAATTTAATTCGTGTGAAGGGTGCCCCCTGCCATTAGGGAACTTTTGAGAATCATCATCACTTCTGTCTTGGAAGCCTCATGGTATTAAATCAGGCAATTATCAGTCTATTGTTGGGCCACTCATCTCTTTAAGGCCAATTCAGGTGAAAGTTTGATTAATCAGAGGTCAACAATATCCATTACCAACAAGCCATCCAAGAGTGATGGGATCTGCAGGTCTGAAGACTTCACTCGAGATTGTCATTGGATCCTTGCAGTCGGTTGGTCAGGACATGTACTGGGTGGGTAGTTGTGAAATATTGTAAAGGAGACACCTATGAGGCAGAAGCAGTTTGGTTGCATACAAGGGCAGTGCTAATCCACTTCTTGACTGCCTGACAAAGAGAAATCCCTGTGATAGGCCACTGGCAAATCTCCAGCCATTGGAACAGACAGGAAGCCAGTGAGAAGGCTATTAATTCAATGAGACTTCATTAACCACTGGTGGTCTCAGGGATAATTAGTTTTAAGTGACTCATTAGTGAGCCTAGTTGATATCCCACATACCAATCAAACAACCGCTTAATATAGTCATTCCTGAAATCATACTTTATACACAATGTTCCAGACACCATAATTATCATCACCATTCTCTAGTTTGTCCAGTCCCACTGACAGAACGGATTCTGCAGAGACAGTGACACAGCAGTGTACAAGTGGGAAGGATTTAGCCTCAACACCGATTCCATGTCACATGAAGACTTAAGGCATCAAATCAAACATGTGCAAGGAAACCACCTGCTGATTACCATTTAACATCCCACCCCTTTGTTGATGAATCCGTACTCTTCTATAAAGAGCACCAACTTATAGAAACACTGAAAGTTGGAAGGGCATAGAATTTATTCTGGATGGGGTAACTTTGTCTGTCACCAACAGCGGTTTGGTTGCAGCAGTACTGTCTGAACTGGCTAAGCCCTAAAGTACATAGCTGATAGATGGGATTGGTGGCAGACAATGAGGGAACCAACAAAACAATAAAACTACTCCACTTCATCCTCACGCTCTCCTTGTCACAGATACATCTACCAGTGACTGTATTGGTAGAGTGACCACCGCATGGTCCTTATAAAGGTGAAGTTACATCTTTCTATGTGGGGCACTGCCACTGTACAGAAAACGAAGAAGGGTCCTGACCCAAAACATTAACTTTCCTGCTCCTCTGATGCTGCCTGGCCTGCTGTGTTCCTCCAGCTCCACACTGTATAATCTCTGACTTCAGCACGTGCAGTTCTTACTACCCTTCCACAATGTTCATTCTGCTTCACAGCAAGACCTGATCAATATTCAGACTCGGACTATTCAAAGCAAGTAAAAATCATGCCAACCATCTCAGCTTCTTCACAGTGAACAACAAAACTATTACTGAATAACTGTCACCCTGGGGATTAGCTTTTGCTGGAAGCTGAATTGGACCAGCCATATAAATACAGTTGCTACAAGAACAGGCCTATAGCTGTGAATTCTGTAGCAAGTCACTCAGCTGCTGACTTCTCAAAGCCTGCTGACCACTGAAATGGCACAAGTCAGGAGTTTGATGGAATACTTTTCACTTGCCTGGTTGAGTTCAGCTTCAATAATTTTCAAGAAGGTTGATACCATCGAAGAAAAGCAGCATGTCTGATTGACGTTCCATCTCCCAACTTAACTTTTGATTCTTGATAACTCCTTGGCCTTTTCAGAGGCAAACACATTGCTGTTGGTTTGATGTCACATGTAGGTCAGACTTGGTAAGATTTTTTTTCCCCGAAGAACATTGCCCCATCAGATGCGTTTTTACAACAATCGATAGTGGTTTCATGGTTACGGTCACAAAAACTAGATTTTTTTTAAATCCTAAATTTGTTAAGTGATGTTTAAATTCCAGCATCTGCAGTGTTAGGATTCAAACTGATATCCCCAGAGCATTAGCCTGGTCTTTTGAGCTATTAGTCCAGTGACATTATCACTGTGCTACACCTCCCATTATGAATAATAATGCAATTACGTATGTTTTCTGTGCTATACTAAACTAATTTAAGTCAATAAAATATAATAAAGTGAACAAAAAATAAACCAATGTTAGTGCTGCTAAGAAATAATCACTCCAAGATAATTTTTCCACTGGTTTATCTTCACTTCATGAACATACGCCATTGAATGTGAACAATATTTTAAAAATGATGGTACAAGACAATCACACAGACACTTAAATGGCTTGTGGCAGTCCTTGCCCAGGATTCAGGCCAGGAAGCTACTGGTACTGCATCTGCGGAGGCCTGGCATTAGGCAGGAACTCAGGCCACTGGTGGGTAAGGGTTTTGCAGAAGGTGGCATTCAGCAGGGTCAGAAACAAAGTTTTCAGCAACCAGCTCCCTTCGCAATTACAGGTCCCTCAACTGGGTGCTAACTGCCCGTTCTAGAGTTTTTTTAAAAAAGATTTGATTCTCTACAGTGTGGAAACAGGCCATTCAGCCCAACAAATTCACACTGCCCCTTGAAGCATCCCACCCAGACCCGTCCCCCTATAACCCACACACCCCTGAACACTATAGGCAGTTTAGCATGGCCAATCCACCTAGCCTGCACGTCTTTGGACTGTGGGAGGAAACCCATGCAGACACGGGGAGAATGTGCAAACTCCACACAGTCACCTAAGGCTAGAATCAAACCCGGGTCCCTGGAGCTGTGAGGCTGAAGTGCTAATCACTGAGCCACGGTGACTGTGCTGCTCATGTGCAAAGCTTAAGCTGCTACTACATTCCAGTGGATTGAAGGATAATTGATAGTCAAAGGGTCAATAATGGGGCTAAGTGAATGGGCAATATTCTCCCAACGGCTATTCACTTCTCATAGGTGGGAGAATGGTATGTAACTTCTCATAGATTTTTACTGCCAAGCTAAATTAAGCCGAGCCTGTGGTCTCATGCTGCTAGAGGAAATATTTAGTCCACCCAAGACCTGCCAGTTTGTAATGGAGAGAGCTAAAAGACCAAAGGCCATCTCTGCACATTGTACGAGCTATCTTAAGAGCATTATCACCAATGACTTAAGTGTCTATAACACTTCTCACGTACAGGAAGAGATCGCAAGGCACTTTACAGTCTGTTGGTAGGGAATGATCTGTCACATAGAATACCTTAGGAGCAGAGAAAAATAATTGCAGAACAGGGTAAAAATAGTCTTCTTTTTGCAGTGACATTCAAACTCTCTCATTATATTCACACACTATTTTTCAAACCAGTGATTAATTGGTGGGACGTTAGCATGATTTCTAATTGAAGCGTTGAAGTGCTTGAAGCTCCAAATAACATGAATAATCATCGTTCAGATCGATCATCTGAAATACAGCTTAAAACAAATTGTAGATATAATATGAATGTTAAAAATGTCAAACGTTAATGGTGTTTAAGAACTTATAAATATTTCTAAAATAAGCTGTGCCTTATTTTTATATCAGTATTGCATAGATGTTCATATGCCTTTTTCTCCCACTTTCTTTGTGACATTAACTGGCGTTTTATAAATTTTTCGCTGTAGATCAAAGATGCTCAGTCAAGTACCACTTTCTTAAGTGTGCAATTGCTCTCAACAAAAGGACATGTTCACAGTTCACAGTAGATTGATGGTACTTGCCATATCCAGAAGCAATAAAACATTGACTATATAGTCAATTACAATAGTGTGACAGCCACCTGTACATGTCCATCAGAGCTGTCACAACATCAAATTCTACAAGGCCATGTTTGCTTTCTCCAGCATATTAGCCACTCAATAACCCTCAAAAAGGCAATAATTTCCTCACTTCATGGTCATCCATTTCCTCTACGTCTTGTTCTAAGCACTGTCTGTCCCTTTTGGACAAGGAATATTTTCCATCTGCTCAATGCTTTTCAACTCACTTATTTTCTGTTTATCATGGTCAGCTTCACAGACAAATCATTCAGATTAATCTTCATATGCTCCTAATGACATCATCACCTTTCCTGCCAAGTCTGACTAAAACAGATCAATAACGTTGGCATGTATGAGAATGTATGAGCACTACTGACTGATTTCCTTATACCTTCCAGAATAGAACATTCTAACAGCAGAGATAAAAAGAAAAGCTGTAAATGTGAACTAAAAACAAGGAATGCAACATCAATTTGCACTTCAATCATACATTATATGCAGGAAAACATTGAGGCATTTCAGAGTGGTATAATTGATTTTAAAAAATAATGCAGAATCTGAGAAGGTGAATTTAGGTGGCAATCAAACATTTGTTGGAAATGGATGCTACCAGAGGCCTTAAAATAGGAATAGAGAAGTAGAAATGTTAGGGGAGTGCATTACAGATTAAAGGGCAAACAGCAGATGGTGCAGCTGCCATGGGCAGGGGAGTCGGTGTTTGCATAGAAGACCTGAATGGCATGCACAGAGACTATCCAGGGCACAACGGTGCTGGAGGAGATTACAAAGCCGTCCATATCACCATATCATCAGCAGGATTTCATAGACAAGCACGGCAGACGAGATGGAATGGATGGCAGGGGAGTTGAAATTGTCAATGTTCATGAGGGAAGCTAAAGGTGCTCTGACATCATTGCAGACTCAAGTATTGGCAGATAAAATCAGACCTTTAGGTCAAACCCAAGGCTCTTCACATGTTCTCTTGACGTAATGGAGGAAGGAAGCAGTGTTTGTGAAGGAGCTGAGTGCAGGAAATACTGGGGGGAGGTACAAATGTTCAAATAAGCCCACTGCAGATCATTGAGGCATTGGCAAGCGCTTAGGGATGGCAATAGCCTGACACAGCTGCTACAGAGGATTAATGCTTATGAGCAGGCTGAAGCAGAGAGCTTGGTTTCATATCCCAAGAGCTGGCAAAGCTTTTTTGACCGTATCATCCTCTTTAATCTCTTACTCAATTTCATTGGCGACAGGCAGCTGAAGTTCTACCTAATGGAAGCATTAGCGATGAAAACCTTTTAAATGGAATTCAAGAACCTTAATAGTGACAATTCTCAGTTGTTTTTTCCTTATCTCATGGGATTGCATCATCCAGAATATGGGAAAAGATCAGACTACTGAGCCCAGGAAAGTGGCTACCATCAGGAAAGAGGCTGTCAGCAGTCAGGGATGTCGAGCTCAGACTGAACAGTCAGACAGAACAGATATCTGCATGCAAGCACAGATCTAGTCTTGCTTCTCCTATCTCCACTATAAGCCTTGTGGCTGATGCCACCTAAGGAGTGTTTGAAAATCTTCTGAGCTTTGTGACAGGGCTGGGATTTCAGTCGAGACTGCTTTCCCCAACCATGGCCACCAATGCTGTCAAAACATATGCCCTATGCAGTGCAACAGTCTTCCCTTCAGGTTCCTTCAGGAAGTGGGTCAGTTTTAAGGAAAATATGCATGGTGAATACTACCAGCTCCATATTACAAGATTGGCAAATGAGGCTCGGGAAGATCTTTGACCATGCTTCAGCTTGTAAGAGATCCTGAAGTTCAAGTAGCAGAGATTTAAGCTGCTCTTTTACATGACTGCACCATCATTGCTCTTGAAGGCTTGTGCTAGCTGTCTCCAACAGGTCAACATCAAGCCTTGCCACAGTGTCACGTGTCACATTCAGGAGAAGCCCCAGTTGGTGGGAGCCATTCTGTCATTGTAGGAGAAAAGGGCAGGGTACCTATGCAGATCACCAGTTCCAGCAACCGAGATGATTACCTCCAGCTAAGATAGTCAGCGAGTCTCATTAAACCTGCAACTGTCATGGACAGTGGACCATCCTAAGGGGACATCTCTAGCTTAATTTTAAAGATGGACATTGGTGGGCTGGAGGAGACCCAAAGAGACGACTTGTTTCTGTTCTCACTGAGTCGAGGACGACTTTCAGTAAAGATGATGATTCGGTATTGTGACCTGGTAAGTCACAGGATTGCGAACAAAGATGATTGGCCAGTAAAGAATCCTTACCTCTGGATCCCACTTCATTGCTGTGAGGGGCCTGCGACTTCCTGCAGAAGACATTCAAGTGAGGTGTCATCCAATAGCCACCAAGGCTATATGCCTCCCCTTAGTCCTTGAGAGGAAGATAAACAGAAACCTGAATATCTGGGTAAGTTAGTCAGATGAAAAAGATATCCACTGCCTGTGTGCGTCAAGAAAGATATCAGTCAGTTTACATTCCACATCAAGATGCTCATGGCAAAGCTGGTGAGTAACCATTGACACCTTCACTCCTGTGCAAAGAGACATGATGCTGCCAAATTTCCCACCTTGGTTCGAAGAAGCATTCCATGTTCTCAAAGCTGAAAGCATTTCTGTATTCTCAATTTGGCCCACTGTTATAACTAGCTACATAAAGCAACATTTTGAAGAGGCACTTTATTAATACACAAGAATCTTATTTTGGCTGCCTATTGTCCATGACAACTTCATGCCCGGGATAGATAAAATTTTTGGTGAGCTTAATTTCAGTCCCTTGTTGCATAACTGAGTGACATATTTATCTTCTGTTCACATTCAAGGACACCCTTGTAAGAGCAGAAACCATCTTAGTCCACTTGAAACTGCTTTTGTTGATAGTAAAACTGAAGATGCACCAACTTTTCTGGCCAAAAGTATGCAGTACCTTGGGCAATCTGTTACCTAGGAAATTATTACTCCTGATAGAATGAATACCTGAGCAGTGGGAGAGTAGCCCCAGACTGAGACAGGGAGGGAACTGTATGGCTTCCTTAATCTAGTGTGTTACTATGGGAAGTTTATGCAAGGCTATGCACAGTTGGCTGCCCCACTCCATGATTTGTTGAGACTGCTGAAGGAGTGGTTGTGACAGGATGTATGAGTTGTGATACTACGCAAAGGGTGACAGGGAATTGGACCCCAGCATGAAAAGCTTTCTATTGCTCTCTTGAAGGGAAGCTTTTCTCATCGATTGGCCTTGCTTACCCCAATTTCCAACAGCCTTTTAACAATCTGTTCAGCAACTTCTGCCAAGCCCACGGTGACAGTAGGATCACTCAATTCAATTCCAGAACTGTTACAGGTCAGTCAAAAGTAATAAGTTGGCATAATTGGTCAGCATTCTGGCCTCCATTCTCCAAGACATTCAAACTAAGATTCATCAGTGTGCTATTGATGCATTCATGAGTGAGATTCAAACCAGATCTAAACAGATGGAGACAGGTATGGTTTCACCTTTGCCATTTATCTCAAAAGTGGGCTTCAGATATCTACATTAGTCAATTGAAGCTACAAAAATCTGTACTATTACTGGGAGGTCTAACATCCACCAACACAGCCCAGCTGATGAGAGGGTCCAAACCAGAACAAGAACTGTTGAAGTTCTGGAGGACAATCTGGGAGGAGGTTGGAGTCCTCAATTGGCTGGTTCATAGCAAAGTGTGGGAGGTGAGGCAACCCCTCCTTCCCGACAGCTTCAAGCATCAAGTGTTGGCAGCAGTTCATGAACAAACAGGATACCAAGAGACAACAAGTATGACCATCCTGACCAGAGGGTGATGCTCCTGACCTGGGATGGTGCTAATAGTGATAGACACAGTCAAAATGGTGACAGGTGTAATTTGGACAAAGCAGGGAAGTGACGTCACCTCATGGGGTCCTACTTGCCAAGAGGCCTTCAGGCCCTTACAAAGGATTTTATACTCCTTGACTCCAGTATTAATGGGATCGGACATGTTCTTGTCTTTCACTGTTGACTTCACCAAGTCCACACAGGCCTCCTCCACCTGTGACCAAAAGACCTCAAACATAGTGCTGGTGTATAATTTGTTTGTCATTTTCACTGCTCCTTGTCAGATTCAGTGTCATCAGGGGCACAACTTCGAGAGCAAGATCCAGTAGGATCCTGGAAAGATTTATGGCATTGCCACTAACAAACTGTACCAACCGCTACCATCCAGAGCTAACGGACAGTATGAACAACTCAAGCATACACTGTGTGACGATTTGTAGACTTTAACATTTGGCAGACCAGCAATGTAAAAAAAAAGAATACTGCACTAAAGTGGACTCAAACATTCTCAACATAGCACAACTAATACTTTTACTCACACAGTTGCTCAGCAAACAATCACTGTCCCAGGACAGGAAGATAAGCAGAGAAGTGTGGGAGTGTAATGAGATGCTGAGGTGTAATGACGACATGCTAATGCTGTGAAGACCACAGTCTGAAGACCAGTGTCTGCTCCCACAATGTCAGATGGTGGTGTTTAAAATCAATAAAATTCCCTAATAAAATGTTAGCCTAATGGCAACTGCATAAGCACGGTCGATTGTGGTAAAAATCTATTTGGTTTAGTAATGTTCTTTCGGGAAGGAAATCTCCTGTCCTTATCTGGTTTGCCTTGCATGTGACTCCAGATCCGCAAAAAGTAATTTATTCTTAACGGTCTGTTGGACAATGAGGGATGGTCAATAAATGCTGGCCCAGTCAGCAACATCTACATCTCATGAACGATTAAAGAAGTGGAACCTCCAACAGCAGGTTGTAACAGCAAAGGAGACAACTCATGTAATTGTGCCAGGACATCTAGCAGCGTGCTGATGCTGAGGGAATGTACCAAACAGGGCAGTGCACTAGTCCAATAGACCCTCTCCAGAGGAATGGCTGTCTGTAGAAAGATCAGATTGACAAAGTATTTCTCGAACCTGTTGTAAACCATAGGCATAATTACATATAAGTATTGTGGCTTCTATATTTAATATTAATATCACTTCATTGTTGTAATGATTTGATCCCTGTGGACTGAAGAACCCCTGCTTCATGATCTTTGGACCATCCACATGATCAAATCTCATTCTACAATTGGATAGGGTAAAAATGGGACTCAGTGAACATCATCACTTTAAGTCCTATGAGGAGAAAAAGGATAGTATGGACAATCATCACATCATGGAGAAGATGAACAGGAAGAGGAGAGGTTTTGCAGCATGCTCACAAGACTAAAAATATACAGCATGTTCATTAAAATCAAAAAAACAGAAAGCTGGTTAAAATCATGTTATAGACCTGAATTCAATGTGATAAATGGCCTCCTCTGGACCATAAATAACTCTATACCTCGCGTACCCCTTTTAAAATGGAAAAATGTGAAATGCAGCAATGATCAAATGTTGATAAAACAATGTTTACACAAAGGATTTGAAGAGAGACAATTAACAGTTTTAAAGTGAATTGTTTCAGTAGAATAGGAAAACTGTTTAGTTTGTTAAGAATCTGATAGTCTGACATTGAGTTAGATGTTCGTTTATCTCAATGAATAACAAAAGAAAAGGCTATTTTTCCCTAATCTCCTTTTCTAATAGATTGTGCATCAGCTAATGAAGATGTTATTCAGCAGCCAATTCAATATCCACTTATAACAGTTTGCGTAATAGTTACAATTAGGTAATGACAATTTTATCACTCCGGTATCCTTCTTAAGGTACTTCCATTTGAACAACAATTTCATGCTTATAAATCAACTATTTACTGTTTTTTTAAGTTAACTTTGTTGTACATTTGCAAAGTACATATCTTCTTACCAAACTATTAACTATACTCTTACTGCTAGAAGTTAACAAATCTTTATGAAGGAGCGATGGGAAAGGGAATCATTTTGGGATCCTTAATTGAGACAAAATTATTAGAAAGGTAAATTTTCCTTGACAAGCCTGCTGAATATCTCTGAGGGGTGATGTAGTAGCATTGTCACTGGACAAATATTTCGGGACACGGGCTAATGCTCAAGGTATGAGAGTTTAAATTCTACCATGGCAGCTGATGAAATTTGAAATCAATAAATCTGGATTTGAAAACTAGTCCACTGGGTGCCATATAACTAACATCTATTATCATTACAAACCATCTATAAAGAAGAAAATCTGCCATCCTTGCATGGTCTGGCCTACATGCGGCTCCGGACTCAGCGCAATGTGGATGACTCTGAAATGAAAAAGCCGCTGGGGTATTTCTAATCACTATAATGTCAAATAAAATGAACAAAACTGGATAGATCACCCAGCATTGAAAAAGACACGAGAACTGTCAACAGCTCACACAGTTCTGTCAAACCGACAAAGTCATTCTTACTGATACTTAGGGGCCTGTGGCAAACTAGGAGAGCTGTCCCACAGACAGTTGAATAATACAGGAAAAGTTCTGACATGACCATCACCATCGCTAGGTATAACCTGTCAAACCAACCATTGTGGCAAAACATTGGGACAGAATTACCCTGAGAGTCCTCAACATTTACTTTGAATGTCATGAATATGAAATATGGACAAAGCAATCTCTTGCTGATTAGCATCTACCCTCTCAGCTGATGAAACAATACTTCGCCATGCTTGACATTATTTGGAGGATGTATTAAAAGTGGCAGGAGCACAAAATGTAGTCTGCATGGTGCCATCAATATCTGTCACCAAGAGTGGCCTAGCAGCACTACTACTGACTAGGCTGACTAAAGTATTAAAAGACATAGATGCTAGAATGGGCCTGCAGCAGATGGTGAGGGAACCAACAGGAGGGTAAAATGTATTTGACCTCATCCCCACCAATCTACCTGTTGCAGTTATGTCTGACCATGAGATTAATTTTCACCACCTACTGATCATAGCAACAATTGAATTCTGATTGATTTCTGGCTCTGATTGGCCTCTGATGACTTCCACCCACAGGGACTTTATTCCAGGGGAAGACATGCTGGTGTCCTGCCACTGTCTGATTGGCTTGTGGTAAAGCAGATCTTCTCAAAAGGAAATAATGAGGTCATCCAGCAGCTTTCAACTGGGCATGTGAGACCTTGACCTCGAAAGAAGATTCTTCCCTTTGTTATAGTCAAATTTCCTGAAACTGTAGGTTTTGTGGTCATTTGTTGGAAACTTCAGCTCTCCTTTGTAAAAAGAAATTCTTTTCTTCGGGGACTGTAACATAATGAATGTGCATCTCTCAGTGATTGGAGGAATAGAATTTGATCAATTAAAAAGTGCAGCTCAGTGAAGGACCTGGTGTGTAAAGATCATAAAGAAGTCAGGGGAGACCACAGAACTATTTCTCATTAGCCCAGGTGGCTTTCTGACTACAGCAGGTTGCTGGGAAAGTACACTGAATGGACGACCAAATGTTTCTCCTCACAAAGAAAAGAAACATGAATGAGCAGTGCTGTGCTAGTATACCCAGGAAGTGTGAATAAATGGATCATTTTCTGGAGTAGCAAGCGGTAACTAGCAGTGGACTGTAGTGATTAGGGGTCACAGCTATTCATGATATGTATAAAAGACTTGGATGAGGGAACCAAATGCAAAATTTCCAAACTTTTTTGACAACACAGTACGAGGTGGGATTGTGAGGAAGATACAAAGAGGCTTAAGGACAATCTAGATAATTTATGTGTGTGGGCAAACACATGGCAGATGCAGTGTATCTTAGATAAATGTGAATTGTACACTTTAGTATGAAAAACAGAAAGGCAGAGTATTACTTAAGTGGTGGTGTATCAGGAAGTGTGGATATACAAAGATTGTCCATATACACCAGCCAATGAAAATAGACAAGCAAATGCAGCAAACAATTAGAAAAGCATATAGTATTTGATTTGATTTAAGAAGTAGGAACATTGTATTGTGGTTATGCAGAGTCTTCGGTAAGATTGCATTTGGAGTATTGTGTGCAGTTTGAATATCCCTACTTAAGAAAAAATACATTGTTTTAGACGGAGTGAGGCTGAGGTTCATTCAGCTGATACAGGACATGGTGGTGCTGTCATGTAGGGAAAGATTAGTTCCACTGGACCTGTATTCACGAGAATTTACAAAAATGAGAGGGGTTCTGATTGAAATGTATATAATTTTAACATGGCTAGAATGGCAAGATGCAAGGAGGCTGTTTCTCCCTGTTGGTGAGTCTAGAACCAAAGTCATAGTCCCAGAGGATGGCTATTTAGGACTGAGATGAGGAAACATTCTTTTTCTACAGTTACAGGGTACTTAACATGTAGAATTTAACATTACAGAATGTTGCAAAGACTAGGTTACTGAGTATATACAGGAAATAAATTAATAATTTTTTAGACATGAGATGCATCAAGAGGTATGAAGAGACAGTGGGAATATGACATTAGGTAGAGGATTAACTATGACCATACTGAATGGTGAAGTAGGTTCAATTAGCCAAATAACCTGCTCCTGCTTCTTTTCCCAATTTCTATGTCAACAGCTGGTTCAAGAGCAGAATTGAGGAGAACCAACATAGTCAAAGAATTTTGCATTGAGTGAGGTAGTCTATTTAGGAAGGGAATTTTTAAGTGGAACAAAAAAAAGTTCCACAGAGTTAATCTATAGGCTCACACTATTTTTCAAACAGCTCAAAATAACCTGCTTTGCTCTTGCCGTGTGCCAGAGACATAATAGAAAATATTGCAGCCCTATCCCACAATATTCCAACCATTGATTTTAATGATTGGAAAGTTGTGGTCTGATGCCTGCAATTTGCACCTATGTTCTCTGACCGCAAAATGGAATTGCAAAGAGGGAAATCTCCACTCAGCTTTTCTACCATATCATTTTTTGGTGTATATTTTGACAACCTCTGATTGATAACACAACATAGATTTTGTTGTTTGCACATTATCTCCTAGCACAAATCACAGAGGTAATTTTGCACTTGTCAGTTGGTGCACGATTGAATCAAGATGATGTATCATGCCACAACCAAATTCCAGGCATGAAACAAAGCATTTTTGGAAGAGCTTATTGGCTGTTAGAATTGGACTCTAGACTGAACATAAATATGGGGAATGAGGTGACCATAGCATGTGTAAAGCAGGTCCTATATTTCTGAAAAAAAAAGCAAATTGTTTGAAATCTCTGATGGCCCAATCATTAGCCGTGGATTGAAGAGGGCTGTTTACGGAGAAATTCTGGATTGACTACAAGTTGTTTATATATTGTCTTTTTCAGGTAAAGGCAGGTAAATGTTCAGACTATATAGGCTTCATTTATGCACATTACATGTGTCATACAGAGATCTCGAGAAGTGATGACCCCTGCATTGACCTCCAGGTCAATTTTCTCAAAGTAGACAGTGAATATTTCAGTCATTGTCATGCCAGAAAATCTCAAGGACCTTTGCAGATTTTTTTACTTCATTGAATGGGCATTCCTTGGAAGAGGCGGCTCCACATGCCTGCACGAGAAGGCCAAAGTGTAGGAATGCTGAATGAGTAACTCATCTCTTGACTAACCAAAGCCTGTCCACCCTCAATAAGTCTGGCGTGTGATGAAATACTCCCCACTTGCCTGGATGAGTGCAGCTCCAACAACACTGAAGAAGATTGATATCATCCAGGACAACACAGCCTGCTTTATTGGGAACACGTCCACTCACTCCACCACTCATGCACATTAGTATCAATGTGTACTATCTACTAGATGCACTGCAGGAATGCACCCAAGATACTTCAACAGCACTTTCCAAACACATGACCACTTCCATCTAGAGGGAAAAGGGCAGCAGACACATGGAACACCATCACCCTTCAAATGTCTAACCTAGACACCCAACATCCTGACTTGGAAAGATGTTGCCATTCCTTTAATGTCATGGATCAAAATCCTGGAAGTCCCTCCCTAACACTGTGGGTCTACCTAAGGTACATGGAGTGCAGCAGTTCAAGAATGCAGCTCACCACCACCTTCACAAGAGTTATTAGGGACAGCCAATAAATGCTGGGCTAGCCAGTGACATTTATGTCACACAAGTGACTATTGAAAAAAGAACTATTGTCTCAAGGGCTCTTAGATAGCTATTCGTTGACAGCCATTTCCTTCCAGGAATGCATTTGTACACGTAATGTTGCCTAGGAGGAACCCGTCTGTATTAGGCCCTCCCTGTTGACTACGGTTTCATATGCATAGTTCATATTTGGTTTCTGGACACGTCTAGCGATGTCCCTTCATCATCATTCCAGGTGAGTACAGCAATGCCCCTCGAGCAGTGTAGGAATTAGAAACAAGTCTTATTTCATACCAAGAATCTACTCTATGCTTTGGTGGACTGGTCTGATGAAGGCTGAATTTATAATACCACTCTGGCACTATCTCCAGATGGAACAAGGCAGTAAGCAACCGCCTCTGCAGTGGGTAGTCTTCATCTTCCAGTAACCAGTCTTGGGCCTTGGGCCTGGCGTATAGGATTTGGTGGATTTCACTTCCTCACTACGAATCAGGCATGGCAGCTTCAAGAGAATCTTGCACAGACATGGAGGGAATTCTTGCTAAGATTGCACTCAAACTGGATATTGATACATTGAAAATAATTTTTATTAATATATTAACATGTCTGCTGCGTTGGTGCTTTGATGTTGATGTGTGTCCACATACATTGCACTTGTGGCAAACCTACCATTGACATGAACCCCATTGCTCATTGGTTCTGTACATCGGTGTACAATGTAATGAGAGGCATGGATAGAGTCGATAGCCAGATACTTTTCCCCAGGGCAGGATTGACTGCCACGAGGGGTCATAGTTATAAGGTGTTAGGAGGAAGATATAAAGGAGACGTCAGAGGGAGGTTCTTCACCCAGAGAGTTGTGAGCGCATGGAATAGTTTACCAGTGGTAGTCGTGGAAGAAGAGTGATTAGTGACATTTAAGCGACTGCTGGACATGCACATGGGCAGCAGTGAATTGAGGGGAATGTAGGTTAGGTTATTTTATGTTTGGATTAGGATTATTCCACGGCACAACATCATGGGCCGAAGGGCTTGTACTGTGCTGTACTTTACATGTTCTATGCTCTATGTCGTTGCAGACGTGTTTCCTACACTTGCCAAGATGGTATCTGCAGCTGAAGCCATGCACTTATGGCAGCTGACTATGTGTGTCACAGAGCTTTGCAGTAAAATCTGGAGAGATACAAATATACCATCTCTTTCAGTGCTCTGTGTGACTTTCATTTTCCAAATCGGTGCATTACGCCCTGCCCTTTTTCACATATCTGTCAATTTTGAAAAGGTTAAGATTCGGAATTGGAATTCTGAATCTGAGTCTGAACCTGCCATTTGCAATCTTCTTTAAAGTCTACACAACTCCATGAAACTCTAAGCTTTAATCTCACCTGCCCATCACCCTCCCTCCATTCAAACATTTCTAACTGTTCCTAGATGTGATGAAAGTTCCCAGTCCTGAAATATTCACATTGTTTCTCTCTACACAGATGCTGCTTGAGCTGCTGCGTATTTTCAGCATTGTCTACTTTGAACATTGCTAGTACAAATATTGTATTGTCAATAGAAAGAGATCTCTGATTTAATGAAACAGATAGCAAGACCAACATAATAGTGCAGAAATAATTAATCAGCTTATTACTTTTCAATTTACTGTTGTCCACACTCCTCTGAGGACTTCTGCGCAACAATACGGGATAAAGAAACAGTTTTGAAATGATGGTAATGCATCATTATGTTTGAAAATTGATGTCGCTGTAATTCTGATTAGAAACAAAAACCTATGGCAGTGGCACTGCATTTTTAATGAGCCCTAATGAACATGCTCATTAGTGTCACAAGTGGCAGAGCAGTCATTTTCTTTATCAGTTATTGAACACCATTACATTTTGCTGGAAATAGATACTGACTGATCTATTTGGTCAAAGTGGAATGGGGTAGCGCTTGGGAAATCAGCAGATCCTGAATTTTAGTCTTTTTCAATACATTGATTTTACATCTCGCAAGTAAAACAAAGAAGACACATTATTTTGGTAAAAAAATGGTTATGACCCAACAGAGTTGAAAAATGCTGCATTAAGAGACAGACTGAACTATTAAATGGGAACAGGTTTCCTGCAGAAAAAGAACAAATGATTTTAATCGTATGTGTCAGTGATGTATGGAAAAAAGAAATCGACTTTCAACATTCTTTACTGATTTTATTGTGGCTCGTTGATTTTCCCACTAAAGCACAGCGTCAGCTTGGAGGTGCATGATGATGGTGCATGCCATACACAAAGAATCTGCAAAAAGTCATCATCTCTACGATACTTGATGGAATTTAACTTTCCTTGATAAGTAAGTTAGTCAATACTGGGGTATGTGGGTCTGAGGAGTTGAGGCCCTAATCGGATCAGCAATGATGTTGCTCAACAGCGAGGCAGGCTAAAAGTGCTGAATGGCCTATTCCTGTTCATTATTCAAAAGATTGTATGTTTACATTTTGTATAAAGATACATTTAGTTACATTCGACTGTGGAATCAGCTTAAAATAAGAGAGTACATAATCAGTGGTAGACATTGAAGACGCTATTTCATACTTCTCAGCAAAGATTTATTTCATTGAGAAAGATGAACAATTGTTACTAAATAACAAGGTGAAAGTTAATACCAAATTAAAAGTAAATTAATACAAAGTTGTGAAGATTAGTTATAGATCTCAAAATTGGGAAAAGTTTAGAAGTATGTGAACAAGACTCAAGAAATGAATAAAGATGGATAAAATAGTTGAAAAGAATAAACTAGCAGGGAATATAACAACAGGCAATAAGTGCTTATGGAATTATGTGAACAGAAAGGGAATAGTTAAACATTGAACTCTTAGAGGTTGAAGCTAGGAAATTGATAATGGTAAATTAAGCGTGGCAGGAGGCTCCCAATGCTTTAGAAACAAAAGTAGAAATTGTTGGAAAAGCTCAGAAGGTCTGGCAACATCTGTGGAGAGAAATCAATGTTAATGTTTCGGGTCCAGTGACCCATCCTCAGAACCCTTCTTGTATCTCTAGAGTCTGTCAGCGTCCCTGGGAGAGATGGGTGCTACTGAAACAGGTTAAGGACTTCAAGGTCATAAGAACACAAGAACTTATGAACTAGGAGCAGGAGTAGGCCATCCGGCCCCTCGAGCCTGCCCCGCCATTTGATAAGATCATGGCTGAACTTTTTGAGACCAGCTCCATTTACCCTTAATTCCTTTATTGTTCAAAACTTTATCTGGCCTTACCTTAACACTATCCAGCAAGGTAGCTTCAACTGCTTCACTGGACAGGGAATTCCACAGATTCACAATCTTGGGTGAAGAGGTTCCTCCTGACCTCAGTCCTACATCTGCTTCCCTTCATTTTGAGGCTATGCCCCCTCATCCTAGTTTCACCTGCTAGCGGAAACAACCTCCCTGCCTCCACCTTATCTATTCCCTTCATAATCTTATCTGTTTCTGTAAGATCTCCCCTCATTCTTCTGAATTCCTGTGAGTATAATCCCAGCCTACTCAGTCTCTCCTCATAATCCAACTCTGGAATAAACCGAGTGAATCTCCCCTGCACTCCCTCCAGTGCTAGTATATCTCTTTTCAAGTAAGGAGACCAAAACTGCACACAGTACTCCAGGTGTGGCCTCACCAGGACCCTATACAGCTGCAGCATGGCCCCCCTGTTTTTAAACTCCATCCCTCTAGCAATGACAGACAAAATTCCATTTGCCTTTTTAATTACCTGCTGCACCTGCAATCCTACTTTTAGTGATTCATGCACAAGGACACCCAAATTCCTCTGCATGGCAGCGTGCTGCAATTTTTTTGCCATTTAAAACATAGTCCGTTTTGTTGTTATTCCTACCAAAATGGATGACCTCACACTTATCAACATTGTACTCAATCTGCCAGGCCTCTGCTCACTCAGACTATCTACATCCCTGCGTAGATTTTCAGTGTCTTCTGCACTCTGCTCCACCACTCATCTTCATGTCATCTGCATATTTTGACACATCACACTTAGTCCCCATCACCAAATCATCTGTATAAATAGTAAACAATTGTGGCTCCAACACTGATCCCTGAGGCACACCACTAGCTACTGACATCCACCAGAAAAACACCCATTTACCCCTGATTTTTGCTTTCTACTAGTCAACCAAGCTTTCATCCATGTCAATACGTACCTGTAATACCATGCAACTTTATCTTATGTAGCAGCCTTTGGTGTGGCACCTTGTCAAATGCCTTCTGGAAATCCAGATACACTATATCCACAAGTTCCCCATTGTCTACCCAAGATCACCCCAATGTGGAAGTACAATTGCTGGCCTCATACCATTCATCAAGTAACTAACTTCTAGATCAGTGGATGGATGAATCGGCTTTCTGGGGAAGTGCTGTCACCAGTTAGCCTTTATCAATCCCAGAACTGCAGAATTATCATGTGCAGAAGGCCACGTGGCTCATCAAGCCTGTACCAGTTCTATTTTCTAGTGTTAATCTCCTGCCTTTTCCCTATCTGCCTGCACACCATTTCTATCCAAAATAATCATCCAGTGGCCTCTTGAATGCCTCATTGAACCTGCCACCACTACATTTCTAGGCAGTGCTTTCCATACCCTAACCACTCACTGTGTTAAAAAAAATCTCACATCATCCTTGCTTCATGGCACATCACTTTAAATCTATGCCCTCTCATTCTTTTTTTAAAGAGTAGAAACGGCTCCTCCCTGTCTACTCTGTCTGGCCCATTTATGATTTTGAAAACATCTACGATATCTCCTCTCACCTTTCTTCTGTTCGAGCAGAGCTATCCCAACTGCTTTGATGCAAATTGATTGAAGAGGTTCAGGCTATTTCTCGCTGAAGGTTCTCACTCCTGGAACCATTCTTATAAATTGCTTCTGGACTCTCGCCAATGCATTCACATTTTTTTCCAATAATGTGGCACCCACAACTGTACACAATACTCCAGCTGGGGTCCAGCTGAGTAGGTTGGGCATCACTTCCTTCTTTTGTACTCAATGACCCTATTAACAAAGTTGAGGTTACTATATGCTTTGTTAACTGCCCTTTTCATCCGGCCTGCCAACTGTGCACACCCAGGTACCACATCCTCATTGTGGCATAAAGCCTCTGGACCCAATGACCACCCTCTACTGAGCTTGCTGTCTCAGATAGGGGCTAATTTGGCAACAGCAACTTGTGGAGAAGTCACAAACTTATTGCTAATTGGTCCTCAACCATGTTAAATTGTTTGGCAGCATCCACAGAGCTGGTGGCGAAACTGTTTCCCAAGGCATTGCTGGAAAAGTGCTCTGGATGTCGAAATGCAATGTGAAACCAACTTGATATTGGTACTCCTTTCTTCCTGGGGCTGAGATAATTCAGCATAAAGGCTCTGCAAATGGATATACATTGAGTGACTGGGTTACCTGGCAGGTTGAGTCTAATATCAGAAAATGTGAGGGTATCCACTTTGAGAGGAAGACTAGAAAAACAAAACTTTTTTTTAAATTGGAGGTGATTTGAGAGTGCTGAGTCAGTGGATTTTTGGCCTTTCTACATGAAGCACAAAAAGGTTAGCATACAGGTACTGAGGAAACCAAACGGAGGCTTGGGGACCGCTTTGCAGAACACCTCCGCTCAGTTCGCAACAAACAACTGCACCTCCCAGTCGCAAACCATTTCCACTCCCCCTCCCATTCTTTAAATGACATGTCCATCATGGGCCTCCTGCAGTGCCACAATGATGCCACCTGAAGGTTGCAGGAACAGCAACTCATATTCCGCCTGGGAACCCTGCAGCCTAATGGTATCAATGTGGACTTCACCAGCTTCAAAATCTCCCCTTCCCCCACCGCATCCCAAAACCAGCCCAGTTCGTCCCCTCCCCCCACTGCACCACACAACCAGCCCAGCTCTTCCCCTCTACCCACTGCATCCCAAAACCAGTCCAACCTGTCTCTGCCTCCCTAACCTGTTCTTCCTCTCACCCATCCCTTCCTCCCACCCCAAGCCGCACCCCCATCTACCTACTAACCTCATCCCACCTCCTTGACCTGTCCGTCTTCCCTGGACTGACCTATCCCCTCCCTACCTCCCCACCTATACTCTCTCCATCTATCTTCTTTTCTCTCCATCTTCGGTCCGCCTCCCCCTCTCTCCCTATTTATTCCAGAACCCTCACCCCATCCTCCTCTCTGATGAAGGGTCTAGGCCCAAAACGTCAGCTTTTGTGCTCCTGAGATGCTGCTTGGCCTGCTGTGTTCATCCAGCCTCACATTTTATTATCTAGCATACAGGTACAACAAGCTATTAGGAAGGCAAAATGGAATGTTGACACTTACGGCAAGCTGATGCAATTAAAAGTGGGGATAGCTTGCCACAACTGAGCATTGCATTTAGAATGACCACACCTTGTTCATTGTGTACTTTTTACTTTATCATTTAAAGAAAGATATACTTAGATTTGACGTAGCTCAGAGAATGTTCACATAGATGTATGATTCTTGGGATAATGCTTATCTTATGAGATGTTGAACAAGTTGAGCCTATACCCATTGAAGTTTAGAAGAATGAAAGATGGTCATGTTGAAACATATAGGGTTCTGAGGGAGCTTGACATGGTAGATGCTGAGAAGGTGCTACCTCCTCATGGGACAATCCTGGCTTGGGGAGTATAACTTTTCAACAGATTGATGAATCTTTTGAATTACAGAAGATTCTAGAACAAAAAGGGAGTTAAAGTTATGGGAAATAGAACATTATCAAGAGCAGCTCTGATTTTATTGAATGGCAAAGCAAAATGAAAGGACCAAATGGACCTTCTTCTATTTCTTATATTGTTGTGTTATTATCTTCAAATTACCCACACACTCTGTCTTTGCACAATAATCTAAGTTTGACCGGTTTATCTTCTCTCCACCTTTCTTCTCCTCTATCCATCTTCTATCTGCTTTCCCCTCTCACCTTATTTATTTCAGAACCCCCTTCCGCTCCCCCATTTCTAAAGAAGGGTCCCGACCAGAAACATCAGCTTTCCTGCTCCTCTGATGTAGCTTGGCCTGCTGCTGTTCATCCAGTCTGACACCTTGTTATCTCGGATTCCCTAGCATCTGCAGTTCCTACGTCTCTAATCTATCATGGGGGCATCTTTAATGAGTAGTCTGAGCATTTTCCACTCTTTCTGCTTGATTTCTCATACATTTTGCAATTCATGACAGAAAAGTTTTATTCCTACAGTAAGATGTTTTCCTAATTTTGTTAACCTCTTTTAACATTTTAGTTATGATAAAGGATATTTTATTTAGTCAAAGAAAATCTTTGGTAAGCCTTCTTAATGCAATATTTTAATTCACGTTAAAAACTGTTTTGTCCCTAATCTTAGAAACTGCAGTAGAGTAACGAGTTTGATTGAAATGAATTTTAATGAATAATTTTTAATCAGTAATAGCAAAAAGGCATTGCTTTTAATATAATTAATGTGTTGGCATGATGTAGCTACCTCTAATAACACAATGAATTGGCTTGGCATTTGATTTAAGAAAAGTGTCACATGGAAAAGAAATCGCAAATATCATGGTAAAAATTGGATGACTTTCTGACAATCAGGATTCACTATCTTGTTAATTAAATGTAAAGTAATTCCACAATGAATAAATTAGTCTCCTAAATCTCATCACTTGGCAGATATTATATAGTGAGCGTGTACTATTTTTACCAAAGCATATCGAGTCAGTATAATGTAAGTTTCAACTAGCTTCAAAGGAAAGACATGAAATGGCGAATTGGTCTTATTTAGAAGTGCAAAAATTGCTCCTTTGAAATGATTGTAAACTGTAGATGGAGAGCAGTATGCATGTATCGTTGATTCAGAGTGTGATTTTTTTTGTTGGAGGAGGTACAAAACAATACAAAAATCATGTTGACTCCTTCAACAGATCTCCAGCCACAGCAAAGCAAGGAGAACATGAATGGAAATTATCAAATAAGGTCAAAAGTCAAAAGGGCGCAGATGGCATTTAAAGATAAGCATTTTATAATAGATTTAGACTCTCGGTACACCATAGATACTGACCTTAGACTGCCTTTATGCTGTCAACAAATTTGACCTGAAGCAATAATGCTTTCCTCATGTGCACCTTTTTCCATGTTACATATGATGAAAGCATTGAATGGATATCTGCCACATTGATATCTGATCAACCCATTTCCTATGTAATTTTAACCCTTGGCTCCGATCTGGGCTGTAATCCAATGAAAACCCAAACAAAAAGAGAATACATGAATTCATGATTTTTTTTCACAACTCTAATGTCTGACAACACAACTGATAAAGTACATTTGAAGTGAGTTCACTGGCGTAATGAAGTAGCGACTGCAATGTGGTAATAATCAGACAACACGATTTTGTGATAACAAGGTATAGATCTGGATGAACGCAGCAGGCCAAGCAGCATCAGAAGAGCAGGAAAGCTGGCGTTTCAGGTCTGGACCCTACTTCAGAAATGGGGGAGGGGAAGGGGATTCTGGAAAAAAAGAGAGGGGGAAGATGGATGGAAGATTGGTAAAGGAGCAGATAGGTGGAGAGGAGATGGACATGTCCAGGATGCGGGGATGGAGCCAGTAAAGGTGAGTGTAAGTGGGGAGTTAGGGTGCAGATTGGTCAGTACAGGGAAGACAGACAGGTCAAGGAGGCAGGATTGAGGCTAGTAGGTAGGAGGAGGGGGTAGGTGGGAGTAAGGACAAACAGGTTAGGGAGGCGGGGACGAACTGGTCTGGTTTTGGGATGTAGTCGGTGGGGGGAGATTTTGAAGCTTGTGAAGTCTACATTGACACTGGGCTGCAGGGTGGAGCAGATGAGGGAGTCATGGAGAGAGTGGTCCCTCCAGAAAGCAGATAAGGGTGGGGAGGGAAAAATATGTTTGGTAGTGGGGTCAGTTTGCAGATGGCGGAAGTGCCAGAAGATGATGTGTTGGATCCGAAGGTTGGTGGGGTGGTATGTGAGGATGAGGGGGATTCTGTTTTGGTTGTTAATGCAGGGAGGGGGTGTTAGGGATGAAGTCTGAGGATCATGAGATGCGTTCGGGGGCAATTTTCACCACTGTGGAGGGGATGTTGCAGTCCTTGAAAAACAAGGACATCTGGGATGTCAGGGAATGGAATGCCTCATCTCAGGAGCAGATGCGGTGGAGGCGAAGGAATTGGGAATAGGGGATGGCATTTTTGCAGGAAGGTGGGTGAGAGGAAGTCCATTCTAGGTAGGTGTGGGACTCGGTAGGCTTGAAATGGATATCAGTTTCCACATCAGTGTCAGAGATAGAAATGAAGATGTCCAGGAAGGAGAGAGAGGTATCGAAGATAGCCCAGGTGAACTTAAGGTTGGGGTGGAAGGTATTAGTGAAGTGGATGAACAGATCGAGCTCCTGGAAGCATGAGGCAGCGCTGATTATATTCATCGATATAATGGAGGAAGAGGTGGGGGATAGGGCCAGTGTAGCTATGGAAAAGGGATTGTTCGATGTTTCCTACATAGAGGCAGGCATGATTTTGTGATAATAAAATGTGAGGCTGGATGAACACAGCAGGCCAAGCAGCATCTCAGGAGCACAAAAGCTGACGTTTCGGGCCTAGACCCTTCATCAGAGAGCTCTCTGATGAAGGGTCTAGGCCCGAAACGTCAGCTTTTGTGCTCCTGAGATGCTGCTTGGCCTGCTGTGTTCATCCAGCCTCACATTTTATTATCTTGGACTCTCCAGCATCTGCAGTTCCCATTATCTCTGATACTATTTTAACCCCATGATTTTGTGATGTTGGTTTTGGATTATATACATAATTTTAGCATGTAATTTGTTGCCACGATGCCAGTTTGGGTCCAGGAAAGAGTGGTTTAAGAGAAGAAGAAGCCACAACTCTTTTCAGTTTTAGGCTTCAATGTAACATCAGTTATTAGACAGTAATTCTAAATATTACAGTATATGATAATCATAGGTATACCAGACTTTGACTTATAGCTACATTAGGTAAGAGCTAAATGATCTTTGTGCATTTGCATCCAGACTCTGTTTCATTCTAGCAAGTTTGAACTCAGCACACACTGTGCTGTTTATGTTCAACATTGTACAGCTCTGAGACAAGATCACAAGGACGCTCCATGGTCCTGTAGTTTTCATAAGCATACAACAGGGATAATTCTCTGCTTATCTTCAAAATAAGGCCATCCCTTCATTTCATAGAGTAAATCATAGAATCACTACAGTGTGGAAACAGCCAATTGGCCCAAAAAGTCCACACTGCCCTTTTGAAGAGCATCCCACCCCAACTCATTCCTCTACCCCTGCATTTCACCATGTCTAACCCACCTAACCTGAACATCCCTGGGCACTACGGGCAATTTAGCATGGCCAATCCACCAAACACGCACATCTTTGGACTGTGGGAGGAAACCCACACAGACACAGGGAGAATGTGCAAACTCCAGACAAACGGTCGCCTGTGGTTGGGATTAAACTTGGGTCCCCAGCACCGTGAGGCAACAGTGCTAATGCTGAGCTACCATGCTGCCCTACAAAAAGCTACTGTTGGCCTGTAGGGGACTGAGCCCACAACCTTGGCTTTATTAGCATTATCCTCTAGCCAACTAAGCTAATCAGCTATCCATAACAGCAACTCAAGCAGGCAGTTGAAGCCTCAGCTTAATGCCTTACCCAGAAAAAAAATCAGATTCAAAATTGTAATACTCCCTTATTGCTGAACGGCAGGACTCGCCTTGATTAAGATCAGGCCCTGCAGTGGATAACTGAGAGACCAATACTGTCAATTGAATCACAGCTAACCCCATAGGGAGATAATGGACAAGTTGGCCTCCCAATTCAAAAGCACTCCAGTGTCAACTCACTGATCTAACTTCTAAGATAAATCAGCACTTTATGTCATTGCACATCCAAACCGGTCTTTCATTGATAGAAAGATTATTGTAAATGAGAACATTGAGATTTGGAAACAGTATGGGGATAGTCCAAAGTGGGAGGGGGCCACACTGTTTCTAGTATTGGGAAATGAGCCCAGCCAAGTGATCACATTTTCAGTGGGGTAGCATTTTGCGAATAGTGACCATAATTCTGTAAGTTTTTGGATACTTATGGATAAGGGCAAGAGTGGACCTTGGATGAAGGTGTTAGAATGGGGAAAAGCTAATCAGAAATGAATTGGGCAAGAATTGGATAAGGTAGATTGGGTATAGCTGTTTGAATGTAAATCCACACCTGACATGTGGGAGCCTTTTAACAACCAGTTGTTTAAGGTATAGGACAGGCATGTTCCTTTGAAATTGAAGGACAGAATGGCAGAATTCAGAAATCTTGGATGAGAGGAGACGTTATTAGATTATTCAAAAAAAAGGAAGCAGACCTAAGGTCTAGGCAAATAAAAACAGACAAAGCACTTGAGGAATATGGAGAAAGTAGGAAGGAGATCAAGCAGGGCGTTAGGAAGGCTAAAAGGGGCCATGAGATGTCCTTAGCCAGCAGGATGAAAGAGAATCCCAAAGCATTATATACATAGATAAGGAACAAGAGGGTAGTTAGGGAAAGAGTAGGCCCACTCAAGTATAAATGAGGGTGGTTATGTGTGTAGCCAGAGGAAATGTGTGAGATCTTTAATAAGTACTTTACATTGGCATTCACCAAAAGGAGAGACTTGAGGGATACTGAGTTTAGTGAAAGGTATGTTAATACTCTTGGGCAGGTCGACATGAAGGAAAAAGTGTTGGCTGTCTTGAAATGCATCATGGTAGACAAGTCCTCAGGACCAGATGGGATCTATTTCAGGATTCTGTAGAAAACAAAGGAGGAAATAGCTGGTGCCTTAACAGATATCTTTGCATCATATTTGGCCTCAAGCAATGTTCCACTGGACTGGAGAATGGTCAATGTTATTTCTTTGTTAAGAAGATAAATAGAGATAATTACAGGCCAGTGAGCCTGGCATTAGTGATAGTGAAGCTTTTGGAGAAGACACTGATAGAGAGGATATAATCACGTTTGGAAGCAAATGGACTTGTTAGTGATAGACAGCATGGGTTTATGTGGGAAAGGTTGTGTCTTACAATTTGATTGAGTTTTTTGAGGCAACATGAATGACTAATGAGGGAAGGACAATGGATGTTGTCTACATGGACTTGTGTAAGGCATTTGTAAGATACCGCATGGCAGGCTGATACAAAAAATGTGGAGTCTCATGAGATCCAGTGTGCGATGGCTAGATGGGTACAGAACTGGCATGGTCATTGAAGACAGAAAGTAGCAGTGGAAGGGTGCTTTTCGGAATGGAGATCGGTACGTAGTGGTGTTTTGCAGCGATCTGAGCTAGGATCTTTGTTGTCTGTAATATATATGAATGTTCTGGAGGAAAATATACGTGGTCGGATTAGTGAGTGTACAGATGACACAAAAATTGGTAGAGTTGCACATAGTGAGGAGGACTGTCAATGGATACAGCGGGATATAAATGGATTGCAGATTTGGGCAGAAAAATGACAGATAGAGGTTATTCCAGAAACACGTATTTTGGAAGATTAAATTCAGGTGCGAATTCTGCAATAAATGGCAGAATGTTTAGGGACATTGACATACAGGGGGATCGGGGCAAACAGATCCACAGGTCCCTGAACGTGGCAACACAGGTGGATAAGATGGTCAAAAAGGTATATGGCACACTTGTCTTCGTTAGGCAGGGCACTGAATATAAAACTTATCCAGTTATGTTACAGTTTATAAAACTTTTGATGGACTACATTTGCAATATTGCACGCAGTTTTGGTTGCCACATGACCAGAAAGACGTGGATGCTTCAGAGAAGGTGCGAAGAAGGTTTACTAGAATGTTAGATAATAAAATGTGAGGCTGGATGAACACAGCAGGCCAAGCAGCATCTCAGGAGCACAAAAGCTGACGTTTCGGGCCTAGACCCTTCATCAGAGAGGGGGAATGGGGTGAACGTTCTGGAATAAATAGGGAGAGAGGGGGAGGCGGACCGAAGATGGAGAGAAAAGAAGATAGGTGGAGAGGAGAGTATAGGTGGGGAGGTGGGGAGGGGATAGGTCAGTCCAGGGAAGACGGACAGATCGAGGAGGTGGGATGAGGTTAGTAGGTAGGAGATGGAGGTGTGGCTTGGGGTGGGAGGAAGGGATGGGTGAGAGGAAGAACAGGTTAGGGAGACAGAGACAGGCTGGACTGGTTTTGGGATGCAGTGGGTGGAGGGGAAGAGCTGGGCTGGTTGTGTGGTGCAGTGGCGGTGAGGGGACGAACTGGGCTGGTTTTGGGATGCGGTGGGGGAAGGGGAGATTTTGAAGCTGGTGAAGTCCACATTGATACCATTGGGCTGCAGGGTTCCCAAGCAGAATATGAGTTGCTGTTCCTGCAACCTTCAGGTGGCATCATTGTGGCACTGCAGGAGGCCCATGATGGACATGTCATCTAAAGAATGGGAGGGGGAGTTGAAATGGTTCTCAACTGGGAGATGCAGTTGTTTATTGCGAACCGAGCGGAGGTGTTCTGCAAAGCAGTCCCTAAGCCTCCGCTTGGTTTCACCAATGTAGAGGAAGCCACACCGGGTACAATGGATGCAGTATACCACATTGGCAGATGTGCAGCTGAACCTCAGCTTAATATGGAAAGTCATCTTGGGACCTGGGATAGGGGTGAGGGAGGTGTTGTGGGGGCAAGTGTAGCATTTTCTGCGGTTGCAGGGGAAGGTGCCGGGTGTGGTGGGGTTGGAGGGCAGCGTGGAGTGAACAAGGGAGTCACGGAGAGAGTGGTCTCTCCAGAAAGCAGACAAGGGTGGGGATGGAAAAATGTCTTGGGTGGTGGAGTCAGATTGTAGATGATGGAAGTGTCGGAGGATTATGCGTTGTATCTGGAGGTTGGTGGGGTGGTGTGTGAGAACGAGGGGGATCCTCTTTGGGCGGTTGTGGCGGGGCCGGGGTGTGAGGGATGTGTTGCGGGAAATGCGGGAGACGCGGTCAAGGGCGTTCTCAACCACTGTGGTGGGAAAGTTGCGGTCCTTGAAGAACTTGGACATCTGGGATGTGCGGGAGTGGAATGCCTCATCGTGGGAGCAGATGCAGCGGAGGCAGAGGAATTGGGAATAGGGGATGGAATTTTTTCAGGAGGGTGGGTCGGAGGAGGTGTATTCTAGGTAGCTGTGGGAGTCAGTGGGCTTGAAATGGACATCAGTTACAAGCTGGTTGCCTGAGATGGAGACTGAGAGGTCCAGGAAGGTGAGGGATGTGCTGGAGATGGCCCAGGTGAACTGAAGGTTGGGGTGGAAGGTGTTGGTGAAGTGGATGAACTGTTCGAGCTCCTCTGGGGAGCAAGAGGCGGCGCTGATACAGTCATCAATGTAATGGAGGAAGAGGTGGGGTTTGGGGCCTGTGTAGGTGCAGAAGAGGGTACTAGAATGTTGCCTGGTATGGACACTTTTAGTTATGAGGTGAGATTAGATAAACTTAGATAGTTTTTACTGGAAAGCCAAAAGTTGAGGAGACAAGCGGATCGAGCTCCACAAAATTGTGAGAAGCACAGATAGGGTGGATAGTCAAAGGCTTTCTCCCAGGGTGGAAAAGTCAACCTCAAGAGTGCACAGGTTCAAGGTGAGAAGGGGAAAGTTTAGGGGAGAAGTGCAGGGGATTTTTTTTAAACACAGAGAGTGGTGGGCACTAGGAACATACGACCAGTGGAGGTGGTGGAAGCAGGCACATTAGGAACATTTAAGATGTATCTTGATAGACACATGAACGGGAGATGAACAGAGAATCCACGTATGAGCAATAAGTATTGGGTCTAAGTAAACATTATGAATCAGCACAGGCTTAATGGTCTGAAGGGCCTGTCCTTGTGCTGTATTTTGTTGCATTATTGTACTTACACACTGTTTCTGTACTCACACGCAACATTCACAACATGCTGGTATGGCATCAATTATATTTGAAACCAAAATGAATGTAGAAATTTTTGATTGTGCTCAAATGTTCTATTACTCATAATGATCAATTTGACATCCCATGAATTTTGTTAATTTTAGTATGATGAGAAATGCAATGATGAAATATAACTGGTCATTCCACTCTGACATCGGCAGAGAAAGATAGTCGCAGAACAGACCAGGCTGGGAAGTAAAACAGAGCAGCGGTGACACATTGCACAAGAGAGTTCTATTCAGTAACCATATAGACACATGTTATGCTGTGTGCATGTACATAATATATTTTTGATATCTGTGTAAGTAAAGAGTGCTACATCACTGAACATCACAGACTGTGTGATAATTTACGTGTGGGCATCCACCACCTAAATAATCAAAAGTTAATTCAGTGCACTTATTAAGCATAAAGAACACAATTTTATTCAGCATGGTGATTGCGATGGAGACTTCAGGTTTGCTGAATTGAAGCCAGGTCACAGTTCACAAGGCACATAAAGGAAAGAGGGAATGTTCAGGTAGACAGGACAACATCTTAGAAGATTTTGAAGACAGTCAGAAGACTCTTGGAGTACAAACCCAGTTACTCAAAAAGCTTCACGCGATGAAAGAAAACAAAAACAAGTACTTACCCTGGTCAATATAGTACAGCAAACAACTGGGTTGGTAGCTCCATTATCACAGTCATTTGTAAATGCTGAGGGCTCACGGAGCCATAATTGGGGGCTCTAGAAGTAGAAATTCTGGAACTAAAAAAGACTGCATCAGACTTGCATGCAAAGGAAGAAGTGCATCGCACCAGCACATTTCTGTATACAGTCTTGCCTTTAGCTGTGGAAGTCCTCACGAGGCAGAGCGCAGAAAAGTATTAATTAATTTGAAGGATTAATAAAAGGTGTTCAATGCACGTTTTAATGCAAAGTGAAATGTGATCATAGAAAGAATGAGATTTAACCATCAGACCTAGCAATGATTGGAATCGGGAAAATTTTAACAGTTTAGCTAGACATACAAAGCATTAAGAGACGAATTAATAAGTTCTGCATCAGCGTCAGCATCTGAGACAAAAAAAATCTGATTTTATTAAGTCAAAAGGAAGTCATGCTGGAGCAACCAATTCAATTTGCTACTCAAATGTAGATTTAAGAAAATGTTCTCTTCGAGGAAACCCTGGGGATCCTTTTGATATGGCTAGATGGATCAGTCCCGAGATGATGAATGCCTCCCTAAATGCTAAAAGACATGGAAATAAAGTAATTGCCCAGCTAAGATGTTCAAGGTGTGGATCAGGGCAACACCACAAGCACAAAGAATACTTATAATGGGGAGCGGAGTACTATCAATGTGAAAGAATAGGCCACTTTAGAAAATGCTGCAGATTAGTAACTCGAAGCACTATAGAAATAGAGAGGTCCCACCCAGAAATAATCTCTTCACAAGGAGAAATCATTTGAAAAACATACCTAAGCAATCAAGGAGGAAGACTAACCAAATAAGTCAACAATACTAACTGAAGTTGTTGAGGAGGATAACATCTTACAAATGAAAAGGTTGAACACGAGAGATAAACTTGATGCAGATGTGACTTGTTCAATATTGGCTGACATACCGCCATGGTTAAAATCAGTGGACATTCTACCTGAGAGCATCAGATTACAAAATCTGGGCGAACCAAATCTTCAAGTGTGTGGTCACTGACACTCAGTTATAAAGGTTCTGAGATCAGTGAGACTCTTTTCATGTTAAAGAATCAGCGCAGGAATAACTAGGGCAAGAATTGAAACCAAGCTATTGGCATCAATGTGCATTGCAAACCTACTGTCCAGCTAACTGAACTAGGCAATCCCTATTTGCCTGTGCACAAGGGAACTATTGCAAATATTAGAAAAATACCAATTACAAATTAAAGTTGATATGCTGTTAAAGGAAACAATGGATCAGACTGAAAGAGAAGACAGTCCTCATTGAAGAGATGTAATCATATTCTACTGCTGTTACCAGTTCAATGCTAGTCACTGAGTGGAAGTTTAAAGAAATTCACACAGGTCAGAGAGCAGACTAGGACTACTCAAAGACTGGACAATTCCGTCCGGGAAGAATTGTCCATTTATTGTTCAGTTGTAAAGTTCTGACATTGTATCATAAACAGATACAACATTTAACAATTGTAGAAGATCTATTAGTATATGATCACACATTGGTTAAAATTAGGTCTGTAGATCAGTCATAAAAACAACTTTGTAGGGGACACTTGGAAATCACGAAATGTTCAACAGTCCATATGGTAGCCAGGCATTTTAAAGGACTTGAAATTGTTGTGGCACACATGTTCCATCAATACTCAAGTCCAACAGAGTTATTGGGTGGAATCATACCAGGGCTTGAATAACCTGGGCTAAGGTGATAAATCTGGTGCAATTGCATGAAAAGTCCAACAAGACCTACCTTAACATTGGGAACAATGTGTTTCAACTTCCTACAGAGTTCTTTTTGTTGAGATGAGTTTCTTAATGGTCAGTGGCAGGATGCTTATTAAGGGGAGCTATTAAGAGGCAAATGTTGGCCACTATCAGCACAGTACTTTCATGACTTTCTACAATGCTATGGGGCATCAAACTGCTTCCCTCTCCACTGTACTGTAAGTATCATAAAAGCTATTGTTATGCAATGATAACTTTCATGATCAATATCAAGCTGAGAGAACTCTGAGCACATGGAACATCCCCAATACACTGTTGTGTTTGTCACTTGGTCAGTGGAGCTTATTTACCAAGTGCCCATCTCAAAGAACCATGGTAACTCGACACATGGTTCATGTTGTTAGGATGCTGATGCCTTGTTTCGTGGAGGAGTGTGTGCAACTGACATCTGCAGGTTATGCCAATACTGACTCTTTTCATAACTGAGGGTTGTTTTGTTCTTTGAGTTGCTAACACAGGTTATTCCAGCAAGTGTAATGGAACCAGGAGCAGGTAGGATACTCATCATACTGGCTGCCTTGCTATAAAGGCAAATGCAGGTAGGGACAGAACAGATGCAAGGTGCCACAGAAGGTGAAGACCCTCCAACACAGGAGATGCAGGGGCCCTCAGGATATCTCAGGGGGAAGAATATTTCATCCTCGAAGTAATTTAATCTGGATTGGTGAGGCACAGTGTGCCAAAGTCCTGGGACACTGACTAAACTGTGCCAACTGCTGGATCACAAGCTGAGCCTTGCAGGTGTGAGGCCCCATTGCTACTGGTGACTTTGAAGTTGACCCCTGCATGGACCTCTTTGCAACCAGCTCTATCTAGGGAGCAATAGGGGACGTGTGAGGAATTTATATAGAACATAGAACGTAGAAAAGTACAGCACAGTACAGGCCCTTCGGCCCACGATGTTGTGCTGTGGAATAATCCTTATCCAAAAATAAAAATAACTTAACCTACATTCCCTCAATTCACTGCTTGTCCACGTGCATGTCCAGCAGTCGCTTAAATGAATCATCCACTTTGAATGCACCTAGACACGCGTCCAGTGACTGATGTCATCTATGTAAGGTCACTCCACTTCCATTCCCTTAAAGATTGGCTGCTACACTTGTGAGCAGGCAAAGAATAGATGTGACGGATGTTAAGAGATTCATCTGAGAGGGAGGATGGGGATACTGAGGAAGAGGAGGAAGCTCACCTTGCGTGTGGCAGATCTCAGCTGGGTAAGGCACTAAAAGCAAGAAAGGACCTGATTGACACCCAGCTTCGGAAAAATGAGAGCTAGTTGCAACAGACAATCCTAGGCTGCACAACCATTGTTCATTGCCATGCAAGTTTTTTGTTTGTATCCTGGGGCTGAAGTGCAGCCTCTGCTCAATTTGTTAGTAGTTTTCTTTAGTTATTGTAAATAAAAGACAATCATTGCAATGTTTTAAATGCTTCTCTCTAGGAGACAATGAGCAATTATAAGATGCTGATCTTCAGTGGGCATTAGGTGCAATGCTACAGCAGTTTAGAGAAGGTGGGAAGATGGAATGTGATGAAGGACAGATCAGATGTGTGGCCTGATGGTTGAAGAGGGGAAAGAAAGTGAAGGGGTACATGGAGGAAATGCCAATGTGCCCTGAACAATCGGGTTTGGTGCTGCTGTGCCATTATGGGTGCCAGTGAAGGACAACTCCAGAGTGTCAATTCATGGCTGGATGCTTGGCTGGCGTTTAAAGGTGGCATGAATGTCAGTCTGTTCGAGAATATCTAGGTAGTGGCAAGCTCCCCCATCTCCAGCAAGTGATAGAAGATGTAGAATTGAGCCATTATCAGATGTGATAGATATCATTGGAGCAGAGTGCACAGGTAATCAGGTGAATTAAGGATGATAGCAGGGAAAGAAAGAACTTACTAAACCTTACAGAGAGAAACACTCAGAAAAATTGGCACTTAGCTAAACAAAAAATAAAGCTAAACCCTGTAATATCTTCAAAACTTTCAGAAAACTCATGGGCAACATTAGCAATAGATTTATTGAACTTCAGAGGGAAGACTCATTTAATGCTAATGGACTACTACTCCAGATAAATTGAAGTTTCAAAAGTTCATTGCAACAGGATCAGTGTTGAGAGCGCTGCAACAAGCTTTTGCAACATAGTTTCCCAGAGGAAATAATTTTAGGTAATGGGTTTTAATTTGTGAATGAGGATTCAGGATGTCCACTTCCAGCACTGCTTTAAACAAGGTGACAGGTTCTCCGCTTCATCCTCAGTCAGATGGAAAAGCAAAGAAGGCCAGCAAACAAAAAAGATTGATTGCCCAAGAATGTAGACTTGAAATTATCATTACTCAGCTAGAGATCAGTCCCATGAAACAGCAGATATTCACTGGTGTGGCTATTCATGGGGAGAAGATTAGAAATAAAAATACTACTGTTGAGTGGCAATCTCAGACTGAGTATTGCATCTCAGGACTGTGAGAAGGGAAAACAGATGGAAAACTAACAGAAGTGGCATAATTTGACACACAGAGCAACAATACTTGACCTTGACACCAGGTCAGAAAGTCTGGGCACAGGACAGACATGCAGAGGCCACAGCTATCAGAAGAACAAATCGAATAAGGTCAGAAATAGATGATACATTTGAAGGAGCGTTCAGCAGAAAGAAGAAGGTATTGATTTCATTTGAGCCAAGAAGTGAGACGGAGTAACATTACCCCCATATGTGTAACAGAGACTGCATCGAATACTGTACAGAATGGTTGACCATTTCCAGGAAAGGTAGAAAATCATCATCGTCATGTGGAAATCAAGTGAGCAGGGTCAGGGCAATCATTCAAAAGGTACTGATTTTCTTGTCTTGCAAGATTCTTGACTTTGGGAGAAGTGAGCAAGTGCAATACAATGTTAATGATAACAAGGCCAATTAAAACATATTGTTGCAATTATGTACACCAAATCAAGGATAAACTTCTTTGTTTGGCGGGGGGGGGGATGAGAGCAGAGACAGAATGCAATGACATGTGTAAAAGTAATCATGTGATGATGACATCAGCAGAGGACAGCAACAAAGCAAGGCAGAGTAGATCAGACAGTGGAGTAGGATGGTGCAGGTTTAAGGCACGACATTAGAGAGGTCTATTCAATAACCTGCATATTTGTAAGGGTAAATAAAGAAGGTTGGTATTTGTGGAGAAAGAGAGAGAGACTTTGTATTAAGGGCGACTAAGGATGATAAAGATCAAGAAGTGTAACAGCATAATTAAAAAGAGACCAGCATCTAAAAGTATTAATGTAGGTACCAAAATCCAGAGAAACAAATAATGATATGTTGTGTACATAAAGCATACAGTATACAAGTATCATATGCTAGCAGTGCTTACATAAAGCATCCCATAAGCATGAATAGAAATTAGATGAATAAGATGTTATTTCTAATAGACAAGTACAAATGTGCAAGAAATTTGTTGTTTACTGCAAATCAGGTGTCATGCTATACTATAAAATGGATTTGAAGGTGGCACAGCGCTTTGGCTGGCAAAAACGATCCACTGGATATAGAATCTAATATGGTTGAAGGTGAGGACAAGGAGAAGCCTAATATATCCTCTCCTGCTTCTTAATGTCAAATCTGCTAGATGACAGTTGAGCCTGTCTTTTTGGGTACAGAGCTTGGCCACCCATTTCTGCTCAGTGATTCAGCATTGTTGTGTATCATAAAGGCTGCCTTGGAGGATGTTTACCCAAAGATTGGAGGCTGAATGGCCTTGATCGCTGAAGTATTCCCTAACTGAGGGGAAACATTCCTGGCTGTCTGGTGATTGTTTCCCGGTGTCCATTCATCTGTTGTCTTAGTGTCTGCTTCGTTTTGCCAATATACCATGCCTTGGGGCAACCTTGCCTGCAACATAGACAACATTGGCTGAGTCACATGAGTATCTGCTGCATACATACTGGGTGGTGTTCCCATGTGTGACGCTAGCATCCATGTCAATGATCTGACATGTCTTGAGAGGTTATCATGGCAGAGTTGTGTGGTGTTCCGGTTGATGTTGTCCTGAAGGCTGGGTGTGATGGGCAATTTATGGCTTGACAGTTCTTTGAAGGTGAGAAGTGGAGTTGTAGGAATGATCTTGACAAGATGTTCATTTGTCATTGATGACGTGTTGAAGGCTATGAAGAACATGACATAGTTTCTCCACTCCAAGGAAGTACTGGATGATAAAGGGTGCTCTACCATGCATGTCCTATGTCAGTCTTCTGAGCATCGTACCCTCCTCTTATGAAGGCATCTTTAGGTGTGCATTGCATTCCTCCTCGTCTGAGCAGATCCTATGTATGCGCGGGTCTTGTCCGTAGGGGATGGCTTCTCTAACATTTTTAGGGTGGACGCTAGAAAGGTGCAGCATCATGAGGTTACCCAAGGGCTTGCAGTATAGTGAGGTGTCTGTCCTTGTTGGAGATGTGTGTATCTAAGAATGAGACTGATTCTGAAGAACAGCCCATGGTAAGCCTTATGTGGCATGAAACTTGTTGATACTGTTGTGTAGTTGTTTCAGTGATTCCTTGTCTTGAGTCCAAAGGAAGAAAATGTCTCAAGCTGCTGGTGGCAGATAGTCTTGTGACTCGGCCAACGTTGTCTACCTCATACATTGCAGGCATGGTATATTTGTGAGATGAAACAGATGCTAAGACAACAGATGAATGGACACCACGCAACAATTGCCAGACAGGAATGTTCCCTCCCAGTTGGGGAATACTTCAGCGTTAAAGGACAATCAGCCTCCAATCTTCGGGTTAGCATCCTCCAAGGTGGCCTTTATGATACACAACAATGCAGAATCACCGAGCAGAAATGGGTAGCCAAGTTCCATACCCAATGAAGATGGCCTCAACCATGATCTTGGGTTATGATGTGTGGTCATTACATGTGACCACATCATACCGTTCTGTAAAATCTTCCTCACTGACCTGTTTTGACACCATCACCTTGATAACTTGTTATGATCTCTCTATCTTAATTAGTTTGCACAATTTTGGATTACTTTTTACTTTGGTTAGACCCTTGTTGTGCAATTCTTGTACCTATCATGTTATTCCAGCCACTTAGTTAGTCTCCAGCACCACCTTTGCTTTATTTCTTTTCTCTCTGCCTCAATTATAGGCCATCCCTTCACTTGCTATTCAGTTGTTGATACCTCACTCACATGTCTGGCTCTCTTGGTCGCCTGCAGAGACCTATTATTCAGCCTGTCAACACTCTACTCACACCATTTGTATGATCTTTTGATCTCTCTGATGATAAAATCTGTGCCTGGGTGCTCTCTTCATTTCACATGACAAAGGAGCAGTGCTTCAAAAGCTTGCGATTTCAGATACACTTGTTGGACTATAACCTGTCATAACAGAATGTGGAGCTGGATGAACATAGCAGGCCAAGAAACCTGATGAAGGGTCTAGGCCCAAATCGTCAGTTTTTGTGCTCCTAAGTTGCTGCTTGGCCTGCTGTGTTCATCCAGCTCCACACTTTGTTATCTTGTATTCTCCAGCATCTGCAGTTCCTATTATCTCGGACTATAACCTGCCAGCCTATTTGTCCATGCTTCTCCGTCCTTAGCTCTCAGCCTCTCTTCCTCTCTCTGCAAATCTTCTCCATCTCACATTTTCTTGATTTCTCCCTGGGTCTCAGACTGAGCACATGAAACACTGAAGTAGACAGTACAGAATGAATAAAATTTCTATTACTGCTCTTTAATACTATTCACAGTTTTATGTTTCAGGTCAATATTCATATCTATGGTGTTTTCCATTTCTAATACATGTTTAAGTATTCTAATGTTATTCCCTAATCCAGAAAACACTGAAACCCAGAAATGACTTGATACCAGGCATTCTGGACAAGAGGGCTAACAATGTGCTTCATTGATTGTTGGAAATCCTGAGAGCATAGAACAAAAAAAAGTACAGCACAGTACAGGCTCTTCGGCCCACGATGTTGTGCCGTGGAATAATCCTAATCCAAAAATAAAATAACCTAACCTACATTCCCCTCAATTCACTGCTGTCCAGGACATGAAAAGGTGGCTTATAACTGCTAATGCTTTCACAGAAAATGGTTATATTTACTGCTACTGCTGAAAAGCACGATGACTGACTCACAGCCCAATAATTTTTTAAACCTAGAGATCCTTTTTGCACCAGCTACATGTTTAAATTCCATCATAATTCTATAGAAAAATTAGTCTTTACTATTGAAGGTTATATTTGCTCTAAATATCTGTCTATTTCACCATCAAATATCTTTAGAGTTGCTTATTGAGGCACAATGGCACTATGATGTTACACTGGGGAAAGTAGAAGAGGCATCCCACAAGAACTACCTCAGCCAGTAAATGAAACTGCACCATTAAGTGTCAAAATCATCAGCAGTTGAGTTAACCAGCCCCTTTGTTACTAATCAACTGGCTGCTATTTCACATTTTTACAACTGAAAATTCTGAGATTGAAATATAAAATCATTCATGCATGCACTGAATCATCAGTGGTTTCTCTTGGGCAATGATTCCTTTTAAGCGTATATTTCAAAACTGAATTACAAGCACAGCAAAGTACTCCAGCAGGGAAGTTGATCACAAACATGTCACTGATTCGTTCAGTGATGGCTTGATGTACTATACCTCTGAACAAATGATGTTTTAGTCATTAGAGCTGGGCAATTGAGAAGTATGGGATTTACTGCTGAGTTCCACATCAGGTAATAGAATTTTATTTATAAAGCTGTGTCTTTTCAGGTCAGTCAAAGCAAACTTGAGACCAAAATTACTCCTTTCAATAAATTTACTGAAAGACAAATGCAAGGAAGAAGTGATTGAATTTGTGGAGCAAGCACTAAATGGACTATTCATCAGTGTTCAGCAATATTCTGAGGATTCCTTCACCTCCAAAAATCCATTAACCCACAGCAAAAAAGTTGGAATAAAATAATTTATTCTTCCTAAGGGCCAAGCATGGAAAATTAGTATAAATTGCTTAGGACTGTAGCCCTAATAAATGTGAATATTTCCACCAAGCTAGATTTGCAAATATTATCATTAATTTGTGAATTCAAAATCAAAAAGCACTTTTAAAAGAGTGTAGTATGGAAGGTTTTCTGTTTTGTGATAAAAAGCATGTGATCTGGTTACTATTGAGGTAGCAAGATTTACAGAATTTGTCATGTTCGACAAAGCCAAAGACTTTAATTTTCCCAATACCCAGAGGGAATTTTGACTTCTCCAAGAATGGAAATTGGATGAGGCATCTGGATTTGGCAGCAGTGTGGTGGGGTTGAGGGAAGTAACATAGTGTAAGGGTTGGGAGTCATCCAATGTGCTAATAAAAGCTAATCTCATCATCTCTTCAGATGATCAAGTAACATAATTAGATAAGAAATAATTTGACTCCCATGGTCACCAGTGTTTTTGGTGGAAAATGGCAACTGATGACAAAGCACTTCCTACATAGAAACAGAGCGCTTCACCTACCAGATCCATAATAGTGTTTTAAGTTTCACATAAGGCTTCATAGGAACCACTTGTTAACCATTTAATCTACCCCCTTAACATATTCTTTTCTTCCTTTTTCCGTAGCTCCTCCTCAAACGCTTTCACTACTCCTCATGGTGGGAAGCTAATTATTTTCTGCTCAAATAAATTTCCCTTGAATTCCCTACTGAACGTATTCGTCCCTTATGTTTAAGACCCTAGTTTTGGTCTCATCCACAAGTGGAAACGTCTTTACTGTATGTATTCTATCAAATTCCTTTGTAGTTTATATCAGATTGCATTGGACACATGGCATAGACACAAGCCATTGGGCCTAATGAGTCTATTCCGGTGGTTATTTTCTGCTTAAGCTCCTCTATATTTTTCTCATTCAAATCTACCATTGTAAGTATCTCTTCTCATCTGACTCAGCAAGCCTGGCACCATTATGCAGAAAGAAACAGAGTTAACATTCCGAGTTTAAAATGATTCTTCTTCAGAATTGAAGAGAGAGCTGAAAAGTAATGGGCTCTTAGAATCCATACAGTGTGGAAACAAGACCTTTGGTCCAACAAGTCTACACTGACCCCAGAGCATCCCACCCAGACACATCCCCTCTACACTATCAGCAATTTAGCATGGCCAGTCGACATAGCCTGCACATCTTTGGACTATGGGAGGAAACCTGCGCAGACTAGGGGAGAATGTATAAACCCCACACAGGCAGTTGCCTGAGGGCGGAATTGAACCTGAACCTAGTACTGTGAAACAGTAATGCTGACCACTGTGCCACTGTGCCACCCTGCTGCAAAACAAGCTGGGAACGAGCAAGTGAAACCCCGTACCATTCCCAAAGTGTCCAGTTTTGTTATTGCAATCACCATAGCTGATCTATATTCTGCTATTAATGTCTTCTATTAACACCTTCACCGGAACTATCTTGCTTCTTTATAACTATTACTGCTCTCTTTGCCTTTTCTTCTTTAATAACTGTACCCAGGATCACAATGATGTCCGGAAGATCCCACAATCTCCCTGTTGCAGCTGGTCAACTGCCTTGCAATCTTGATTGCGTGTTAATTAATTCATAATTTTGATTCATTTACAATTAATAAATGCTAAACCTACTAGTCAATTTAGTGCTGCCAGTAAAATGTACCAAGAATAACAACCTTACAATTACTGTTAGCTAAAGTCATTAATGGCTTTTAGAAAGAAGTTACGCATTTTCAATATCAATATTATACATACAGTTATTAACAATTGTTATTCATTGAGAAATCAACCTGCAACTTTCTTCTGATGTTACTGTGTGACTTTTCCCAATTGGATGTCCTCCAGAACCTGCAGGGGTTATAAACCGTAGTCTCAATTTATTCTCTCCTAACTTTTTAATATTCCCTTTCATGTATTGTAAATGAACTTATCACAGGGTTCTTCCTTAGTTGTAATTTTATATTTACTGAGTAATTACTGTCTGGTTTATTGCTTTTCAGAAGAAGATATTTCACCTGGATTAGATTATACAGTTCTAAATGTTTGCTAATGTTGGACTTGCTTGGTTTGTCTGTAAATGTTTCAGCTTTATTTCCCCTTGTTACATTCACATTCTCTCAGAATCACTTTTTACCATAATTTATTATGTTTCCCTATATGTACTTCTTGTAACTGATCAGAATCATTTCCCATTACCACACCCAGACGTATTACATTTCTGGTCAGATATTATACGTTCTGGTAACATTGGAATCCTACACGGTTACATTAATGCTGCAATAGCTAGTTAATAAAATGTAATTGAAAATTGCAAGCTTTTTTTTTTAGATATCTAAAAAGAGAGAGTGGACACTGGACTGCTGGAAAATGAGACTAAGAGAACAAAGAAATGGCAGAGGAACTGAATAGGTACTTCCCCAGCAGAAAACTCCAGCAGCCACTCTCAAACTTCAGGAGCTTCAGGGGCAGAGGTAAGTGCGGTGGCCGTCATGAAGAATAAGGTGCTAGAGAAGCTGAAAGGTCCAACGGTGGCTAAATAACCTGGACCAGATGGAATGCACCCCAGAATTCTGAAGGAAATAGCTGTGGAGATTTTACAGTCGTTGGCAGTGATCTTTCAGGAATCACTGGAGTCAGTGAGAGTCCAAGAGGACTGGAAAATAGCTAATGGAACACACCTGTTTTAGAAGGGAGGGAGGCAGAAAACAAGAAATGAATGGGTGGTTAGCCTGACCTCGGTCTGATCTCGTAAGAATTCGGAATCCATTATTAAGGATGAGGTTGTAGAATACTTGGAAGTACGTGGTAAGATAGGGCTGAGTCAGCATGACTTCATAAAAGGGAGTTATGCGTGACAAATCTGTTAGATTTCTTTAAGGAGGTAATGAGTAGATTAGACAAAGGAGAGCCAGTGATATGGTCTATTTGGATTTTCAACAGGTTTTGGCAAGGTGCTGCACTGGAGTTTGTGTAATAAGAGAAGAGTTCCTGTTGTTAGGCACAAAGTATAGGAATTCATAGAAGATTGAATGATTTGCAGAAGGCAGAGAGTAGGGATGAAGGGGTCTTTTCAGAATGGCAGCTGGTGATGAGTAGAGTTCTGTGAGGATCTGTGTTGGGACCATAACTATTCACATTGTACATTAGCATTGGAATGGAGGAATTGATGGATTTGTTGCTAATTTTACAAATGGTGCAAAGATGGGTGGAGGGTCAAATAGTGTTAAGGAAGTGGGGAAGCTGCATAGGACTTGGACAGGCTAGGAGAGTGAGCAAAGAAGTGGCAGATGTAATATAATGTGGGTAAGTGTAAGATTATGCACTTTGGCAGGACAAATAGAGAGTTAGATTATTTTCTAAGAGGGCAACAGCTTCAGAAATCTGAAACAGGGAAGGACTTGGATTTCTAGTTCAGGGTTCTCCTCAGGTCAGCATGCATGTTCAGTTGACAGTTAAGAAGGCAAATGCAATTTTAAAATTCAAGAGGGCGACAATACAGGATCAGAGCTGTATTGCTGAGACTGTTTAAGGCTCTGGTCTGACTGCATTTGCAATATGGCGAGCAGACTTGGGCTCCCTATCTAAGGAAAGATGTTCTGGTGCTAAAAGGATGTAGAGGATGTTTATAAGAATGATCCTGGGGATGAAAGCTTTGTCATATGAGGGGGCGTTGTGGACTCTGGATCTTTACTCGGTGAAGTTTGGAAGGTTGAAGGAGTGTCTGATTTAAACTTACAGAAGACTGAGAGGCCTGGATAGATAGAGTAAATGTGGAGAAGGCATTTCAATTAGTAGGAGAGACCAGGACCAGAGGTTACAACCTCTGAGTGAAAGGATTTCCCTGGAGAACTGGGATGAGGAGGAATTTATTCAGCCAGAGGGTGTTTAATTTGTAGAACCCATTGCCGCAAACCAAATCGTTGAGAGTTTAAGAGAGTGATGGATAGGTTCATAGAATCCCTACAGTGTGGAAACAGGACTTTCGGCCCAACAAGTCCACACTGAACCTCAAGCATCCCACCCAGACCCATCCCCCTATAACCCACTTACATCCCTGAACACTATGGGCAATTTAGTATAGCCAATCCACCTAACCTGCACATCTTTGGACTGTGGGGGGAAACCAGACTGCCTGGAGGAAACCCACACAGACACAGGGAGAATGTGCAAACTCCACACAGACAATCAACCGAGGCTGGAATTGAACCCGGGTTCCTGGCACTGTGAGGCAGCAGCACTAACCACTGTGCCACCATGCCGCCAAAACAGAAACAGCACCACAAGCCACCGATCAGGATGCAAAGCATGCAACTAACAACATGGGTCCGACGCACTTGATCAGTACGGGGATCAAACCCATCACGTTGGTGTTATTAGCACCACATTCTAATCAGCTGAGCTAACCTACCACCACAGCAAATTCTTGATTAATAAAGGATCAAAGGTTATGAGGAGAAGGCTGGAGAATGGGACTGAGAAACATATCAGCCATGATTTAATGGTGAAGCAAACTCATTCACCTAAATGGCCTAATTCTGCTTCTATGTCTTATGTGGCCCCAGAAATAAACCTACTACAATAGACAATTTAGGAGTTCCAGAAACTGAATTGAACTGGCCACAAATGCCATATCTCCAAAAACAAATCAGAGACTGGGAATTCTGCAGTGAATAACACATCTTCTGCCAACCACAAGGCACAAATATAATATAGAGCACTCTCTAGTTATCTCGATGGATATTGCTTCAACAATGACATGCAGCAGCCGCAACATTGTGTACAAGATGGACCCAATAACTTGCCAAGATTTCATCAACAGCATTTTCCAAGTTAGCTGGTTCAACAATCTAGAAAGACGAGGGCATCAGGTGCCTGGGGACAACTGCTTGCAAATTCTGTTTCAAGTCATTTACCATTCTGTCTTGGAAATATATCACCATTCTATCATTGTCACTGGGCCAACATCTTGGAACTCCCTTCTAACAGCACTGTGGGTGCCTCTATACCCAAGGGACCACACCTGATTCAAGAGGCAGATCACCACCACCTTCTCCGGGGCAATTAGATAAGAAATTCTGGTCTAGCCGGCAATGCCAATTTATGGGAAGTAAACTCATGAGTGAATGTAAAACAGTTGCATTACAAAAGCACCATTCCCTGTCCACCTTTTACTACTTCTTCTTGTCCATATAAATTGTGGTGGTGAGGAAGCAATTAAAATCCCCCAAAATTATATGGCTTTTGATCATTTCATAAATTTGTTGATGTATTTCTCACTCTACCTTTAGTTGACCTCAGGTCATGCATGTCACAGATCATTCAGAGAGACTGTTGGAGCAACACACATTATTACACCCATGTTGTATTCTGGGGTTATGAATACTGATGGCAGAAGCTCCAACTTTCTTTCCATTGCATGGCTGACCAGCAATCTTTTTTTTCCTGTCCCACTTGCGATTATTCTGTTTTGGAAGAATTTATAGTTTGATACCCTCTCTGTTTGGCCATGTTACAAACACATCCTCCATTGCTATCAAGCTCTAGGCAGGGCTGAAGTCCAGACTTTGCTGCTCCAGAGCAGAGGCTCCACTCACTGCAACATAAGACACCTCCAGGTTACAGGGCCTGCAGTGTACCTACATTCCTTTGATCAGACCTTTATCTTTTATTTCAACGTTAATGGATTATGTTTCCCATCTTCTGATGATAATGTCTCTTTAATGTTTTACCATTGGTGTTTTTAATGTGTACAATTGTCCAATGCCCTTCTTCTTTTCCATCACTTCTATTTATATGATAATCTGTAAAATTTACTTTTGCTAGTTCTGGTACTTATGTAGTCATATTTCAGTTATTCCTGCCACACCTGTTCCCGCACTAGGGATTATTGCCTACAGTTCCCTCATTTTATTTTGAACAATATGTGAGTGGCTGTAAACTAAGTTTAATTTCTGTTTAATGTTGTTTAATTTATTTATAGCAGTCTTTTTAAACTTCAGTTTTATAACTTGTTCCTCTTTTATATTTGTTCCTTTGAGAGTTGTATAATAAATCTGATAATTTGCAGACTAGTATGAAAGCTTCCAGATGGTTGTAAAAACCTTGTCTGGTTCCCAACTGTCATTGCCAGCAACTCTGGTCTATACATGACTCCAGTCTAACGTTACATTATTGACTCTTAATGCCCTTAGGGCAAATAAGAAGCAACATTAAATGCTGCCTTGGCAATGTCACCCACATCCTAAGAAGACATAAAACAAGTGTTCATCTAAGTGACTGCCTCTTTCTAAACCTGAACCCTCTTTAAATCTTTCAAATGACTTTATCCACCATTTCTATTTTTATTTGCTGACTAGGTTCAACTTATCTGCTGGTTTTGTTAAAGCAAGGTTTTCATTTTATTTTGTTCTTTCTCATGTCAGGAAGTGCTCTTATATAAAACATGGGTGTCTTTTTCCTCATCACCAAATCACCCTGTTCTTTTTTCACCTATTAACTACCACCAGTATTTTGGCATGTTTTCCAATTCTATAACTTACATACAAAGCCCAATGTACTGTTTCCAACAGATTTCTGAAGATTGAAGTCAGGTGCCATGCATTTATCAAGCATACAGTAGTTTTTAAGTACAACACATCCAATGTTATGATTCTGGAATAAGTTAGGGAGAAATTTGTTTTTGAGAGAAGTCTGAGGTAGATTTGTCACAATTGGTCAGGGACAAGAGGCAGCTTGAACACTATCTGTACAACTTGTGAAACACGCATCGTTCTTACTGTTGAAGAATAATGTGTAAGGCAGGCAGTTAGTGCCCAGTAGCTTTGCTGGTCCCTGGAGAACTGAAGCATGTCTGCATAATGCTGCTAGAAGCTACAAGTAACTCTATGTGAAATGTTCTCTTCCATAGGAGCGTAGGCTTTATGTATCCAAATTCTCAATAAAACCTATCAGTTTTTATGTGTTCCTTTCAAATTCAGTATGCAACAAAGTATATCTTTTCACAATAGATATTCTTTAAAAAGTTACAATATAACTTAGTTGAAAGGAAAATGTGATTGACTTATCTTTTACAAATTAAGTTTATTTCCTTATTTAACAAGCTTTTTATGTTGGGTTACATTCACAACTCTCTTACTATGTTAAGCTCATCCTTGCTCCATGTGATTGCTATTCAACCAACTGAGTAGGTCTTTATTTCTGTGTCTTTCAGTGCCAATTAAAAAAGGATGATGCATCCCCAGATGTTTTCCTTAGTGGATCTAATTGTTTTCCCACATTGTTATCAAAATGATTAAAGGTCTTTGAAACTTTAGGAAGTTGTATATAATGGCACATCCCCAGTTACTTCATTCTAAACCTGACCATTGCTGCACAGTTGGCCCTGGTCCCAATACTCAGTGGTAATTTAAAATGACTTGTACTTTCCTGTTTAAGAGGCAAAGGCTAAAGGTTAATATTGCTGCAATGTAAAGAGACATCAATCGCAGTATAACATTAGTAGTCTTCAGGAAAATCTGATTAACTCTTTCATTATGGACTGGTAGAAGCTTTTATATTTATTGCACTGCCAACCACTACCAACTTGTTCATGAGGTTGTTTGCTGTCTAACAATCAACCCAAAGACCAGACTCCCCAGTTTTTATAGTTCCAGACGGGATACCCCAAATCATTCAGTTCCCAGGTGGGGAAGTGATTTTATTTTCCCAATTGCTAATTTAATCAGGGTTTCTTGAATTTACAAGAATAAATTTTAGTCACTAACAAAAAGAAGAAATAACAATACAACACACCTACACCCAGAATAAGAATAAAACAGTGAGACCTGAAAGAAAAGATATACAAGTTGGTGCCTGAGTCGTCCATGAAAAGCGGATAGAAAAACATTGTTGCCATTACAGTGGTTGTTACCAGTAGCATTGGCTTTGGCAGTTGGAGAGTCGATTTTGAGCTTCTTCACTTTGCAGGTCAATGAACTGTTTTCTTTTGTCCTAATTCCTTCAATACTGGCTGGCTGGCGACACTCAGAATGAGACTGCCTTTTCCTTTCCTAGTAATGTAAGGATGTATGATGGCTGTGAAATTCACAGCACACTAGTTCTCACGCTAGGATGTTGTGCCAATAACAGGCTCAGACCAAGGTTGAGGCTCACTTCTAAATGTCTTTTTTGTATATCTCTGGAATTGTAAAGCAAAAATATGCTTGCAGATGATGGCTCCATGTTGAGAGGTAGTTGGGTTTTCAGCTTTTCATGAACTCTTCCTTTTAAGTCTTTCTATTTGAAGTTTCCCTGATTCCATACAAGTATGTCATTTCAGAATTTCTCTGCAGATATCCATTGAAATTACATCTACAGCCACCTTGTCTGTATTGGTCCTGTTCTAAGGAATATGTACTTGATTTAAAGTTCAATATGTCCATAAGTGATCTGGGATTATGATCCATGGCCCTGACTGTTAACCATCATCTTTTCTTGATGGGGTTGAAGATTCTAATTGTTTTATAGTGACTGAGGAAACCACTAGCCAATCTTAATGAGCAAAAGGCTCATGTCTTTCACAAAAAGCAGACTATAAAAGCAATATGGTGTGAATTACATTAGTAAGTTAACTTCTTTTACTAGCACTGGTGGGAGATGTGTGGATATAGGTCTTCACCATAAAACACCCCAAGGTCTTCTGCCTTTTCCCCAGCCAAGTTCTTATGGCATCGTCAGGTTATGGGAGCTTAATGCAATTTTCAACATCAGCCTTTCTGGAGCCTTATTCAGCAGAATTAAGTCATTTTTCTCTACTTTAAATTTAATTTTCCACCCACAAAGAGGTTGGTACATATCTTTGCAGGTTATTTTCCATAGTGTCCTCTTTTTCTATTTCTTAATGTTTTCAGGTGATTCTTTTAACAAAGGTTAACAATTGACGTTGTTCTGTTGCTTTATGAATTATTTCAGAATTGGGTGCAGCTACTAGAGATCATCTGCACTTAGCTTTATTTACATTTTTCCCAGAATATTTCCAGCTACCATCTGTGCCTGGAAAATTCTTGATCGCCATTAAATTAGCCATGACTTTTTGCTTCCTTGGGATAACTCATCACTCTCTCTGCTTACCTCTAATTTATATGATACCTACGGGAACTCTCTAACCTTAAAACCAGCCACTGGAATTTGTATTCTGATACTAAATGTCAGATTTTCTCTAATATAAAATTAATGAGAAACAGCTGACCTACGGCCAATAAATTCCCTCTCACCTTCCGATAACATATAATGTGGCTATGGAATTTGCTAATTTGCTTCTAAATTTTATTTGCTACAATAGTGAATGTCACCAATGTTACTGGGTTTTCTTTGCGTATGTATTTTGCAGCTCAAATTTCCATCGCATACACATCCATTCTGCTACTTTACAGAAATACCTCAGTGTTCTTCCTTAAGTCATGCAACTCTTTTCTCAATTTCTGCTAATGTTTAAAAAGCCTGGCATCTTGAACAGTGCCGGAAAAATATTCAACCTTTTAAGGCTATACTTTAAAAAGTAAGTACAAAACCTGTTGAGATAACTGAAACATATCATTTCACTTCTGACAGTATCAGCTGCAGACAGTCCTGAAACCCAGGCAAATACCTAATTAAATATGGACAAACACAGCAACTAATGAAATTCACATATCTCTTTATTAAGAATGGACTGTCAACAGACAGAATTGTCACAGACCAGCCAACTTGGCTTACTGTTTTTCCATGGACAAAAGAGATATTGAAATGCACCTTTCACAGTAAGTTAGACAAATGTGAAACAGATGCAATTCACCTACCATAGTGTTGCCATGGCCCCGTTTCCCAAACAGCAAAGACGGTGGCTGTCTCGAGCACTCAAAGGTATAACTTGCCACATTACAGAATATAAATCCATCTAATGCAGCATCCTATTTAGGAAATTAATTTGGATTTATAACTAGACAAATGGGTAAGACAGGAACTTTTGTGACCAGCTCCCTAAATAACTACATAAGCTAATATCAGAGAGGTCATCAGAAAATCATGCAGCCAGCTGCAATAAAAGAAACACGGCCACTGTAATCAGAAATAATGGGAACTGCAGATGCTGGAGAATCCAAGATAACAAAGTGTGAAACTGGATGAACTCAGCAGGCCAAGCAGCATCTCAGGAGCACAAAAGCTGACGTTTCGGGCCTAGATCCTTCATCATCCTCTCTGATGAAGGGTCTAGGCCCGAAACGTCAGTTTTTGTGCTCCTGAGATGCTGCTTGGCCTGCTGTGTTCATCCAGCTTCACACTTTGTTCTCACAGCCACAGTAATAAATGGCTGTAACTTAAAAGTGGAGAAGGGCTCTTAGCCAACCTATTACAATTTTAAATTAACCAGAGTTAATCTCCTGTTAATGCAACAAAGAGAAGTTTCAGATCTTACTGAGAATACTTTTATTTTCAAAACCTGAAATCCACCCGAAGCATTGGCTAATCTAATAAGCTACAGCCCTGCTACTAAACAGAAACTTACGAAAGAAATTACACCTTGCAATCCTATTGATCATTTTTTCTTTGTATGAATTGTCATGACTCTGATGGGAGGAGTGCATTGGAAATCAAGAATCACTATTCCTTGTCATCAAAATTTGACAATGAATAATTTCTTCATGAAGGTTATTAATTTGTATGAATTTGACAGCTGTCCAAGATTAAAGAATATCACACCAAGTTTAATCAATTATCAAGAAAATAGAATGTATTATTTATAAATTAACAAAAGCCTGACAAAAACAACTGATTAATTACAAAGACGTAATCATAGATTATACTTCCTTATAATTCCAACACAATCTGACCCCACTACCATAGACATTTTTCCCCTCCCCACCCAATCATCCTTCTGGAGGGACCACTCTCTCCATGACTCCCTTGTCCGCTCCACACTCCCCACCAGCCCCACCACACCCGGCACTTTTCCCTGCCACAAGAAATGCTACACATGCCCCTGCACCTCCCCCCTCACCCACATCCCAGGCCCAAAGAAAACCTTCCACATCAAATAGATGTTTACCTGCACATCTGCTAATGTGGTATACTGCATCCGCTGTACCCGATATGGCCTCCTCTACATCGGGGAAACCAAGTGGAGGCTTGGAGACTGCTTTGTGAAGCACCTATGCTCAGTTTGTGACAAACAACTGCACCTTCCAGTCACGAACCACTTCAACTCCCGCTCTCACTCCTTGGATGAGATGTCCATCCTGGGCCGCCTCCAGCACCACAATGATGCTACCCAAAGGTTGCAGGAACAGCGAGTCATATTTTGCTTAGGAACTCTGCAGCCCAATGGCATCAATGTGGACTTCACAAACCTCAAAATCTCCCCACCCCTGACCGCATCCCAAAACCAGCCCAGCTCGTCCCCGCCTCCCTAACCTGTCTGTCCTTTCTCCCACCTATCCAATCCTCCCACCTCAACCCCCATCCCACGTCTTACCTACCAGCCTCATCCCAGCCTCCTTGACATGCCCGTCCTCCCCGGACTGACCAACCCCCCTCTAACTGCCCACCTACGCTCACCTTTACTGCCTCTATCCCTGCCTCCTTGACCTGTCTGTCTCCTCTCCACCCATCTGCTCCTTTATCGATCTTCCATCTGCCTCCTCTCTCTCTCTATTTCAGAATCCCCTTCCCCTCCCACATTTCTGAAGAAGTGTCCAGACCCAAAACGTCAGCCTTCCTGCTCCTCTGATGCTGCTAGGCCTGCTGTGTTCATCCTGAGTGATAGCTTGTCATTGCAAATTCTCCAGCATCAACAGTTCCTACTATCTCGGATTTCCTTGCAGTTCTTTTGGCTCTTGGGTTTGATATATATGTTGTTGTCTACAACAATGATCTTTAACTAAGTAGGCATTTAGTTTGACTGAGAATTTTACTTGAGTTAGAAGCTTGTATTTTCAAAGGATCTGAGTGTTCGAAGAGAGAGAGAGAGAGAGAGAGAGAGAGACCTGTCTTTCTTTCAGGCTTTTAGAAGTCTGACTGCAACTACCCAACAGTTCTGCAACAAATTGCAACTTGAAACAAATCCAAAAGCTATTGCTGGGCAAGTTTCATTTCAATCTAAAGCCAGTAGTGCCAGTTGGTCTCACAAATCCAGTTTCTGCACAAGTTACATAGTCTCATGTAACTAAAACATAAAAAGCACACTGAACCACTTTTGCTCTGAATTGTTAAAAAAAAACTATTATTGTAAAATAACATTTTCTAACTTATATTTCCAACTAAAATATACATCGTGCTTAAAAACTTCAATCCTCATCCCTCCAAAGAATATGAAACATCATTTTGATGTTTTATCTCAAGGTAAATATGGTATATATAAAATAGAATGCTTAAAGAATTATATTCATCCACACTCATTCTTTATTTTTGCAGGATTTGTACAATTTCTTGTCAATTTTTCTCCTCAAGCAATCAACCTTTTCCAGAATCATTACATTCTTGATAATATGCCTGCAATTACATTATCCTTTCCAGCAATATAGTGGTTCTTATATTATTATAAATTGAATTGACAAAGCACATTGAAATAATCTCACATTTTGGGTTTTAAATTTCTTGACCAAGGCCAAGGGTTTATAGTCAGTCTATTTTTGTGTTTCTTTGTGGTCATGACAGACATAAATTACAAAACATTTATGAACCAGTAATAATTCCAGAGTCACCTTTTCCATCATAAAGTACTTAGTTTGATGCTGGGTCAATTTCCTAGATAAGCATTCCAATGACTTTTCTATTTCCAATCCATCATACTGCAGTAAGTCTGTACCAATTCTCAAATCACTTGCATCAATTGCTGTTTTATAAGTTTTAGTAACGTCAGTAGTAGCTAACACAACTTCATTTATTAGGTTTACGTTCTGCTTTTCAAGAGCGTTTTGCACACTTTTGACCATATCTTCTTTATCCGTTTTTGTACAATAAACCTATTGGACATGCTGCTATTGTCTGAAGTTAGCTAAACCTTTGTTAGCTAAATATTTGGTTAAAAAAAATCACATGTACCATTTTTAGAAATCACACGATTTTTTGTTTCGCTTTTAAGAACAGAAAGTTCTACGAGAGTAGTATTTTTACTGTTCTTGGCAACTCTCACCCCTTCAATATAATGTGCCCTTGGTAAGTTACCATCAATCTTGTAGCCTCAATCTTGACAAGATTTATTGCTAAGCCATCTACCTATAACTAGTTAAATAAATCATATAATTACCTTACATATTCTTCCCATCTTCTAAACATACTACATACGTAGGCACATGATATGATTCATAAGCCTTTGGATGAATCTGGGGCATTTTTAAACTTAAATAACATGACTCAACATTGATGCAGCCTGTTTGATGCAACAAAAGGTCATATTTGTTTAGCTCTTGATGTTTATAATACTTTCCAGCATCCCTTCAATTGGTCAATCTTAGAAAGGTAGATATACTTAGATATATTGCCAACTATATTGATATAATCCTTTAATCAAGGAATTGGGTACGTCTTTGCTTTTGGTAATGCTTTTTTGTAGTCTATTCAGAATGTAGTCAACCCATCTGCTTTGAAATTAAAGGTAATGGGAACTGCAGATGCTGGAGAATTCCAAGATAATAAAATGAGAGGCTGGATGAACACAGCAGGCCAAGCAGCATCTCAGGAGCACAAAAGCTGACGTTTCGGGCCTAGACCCTTCATCAGAGAGCCACTCTGATGAAGGGTCTAGGCCCGAAACGTCAGCTTTTGTGCTCCTGAGATGCTGCTTGGCCTGCTGTGTTCATCCAGCCTCTCATTTTATTATCTTGCTTTGAAATTAATATCTCTCTGGGTTCAATTAAATGAGTTTCGAACATGCATCAAATCTCTGTTGCCAACTCTGTTTATTTTTCTGGGCTTAAGTAATAAGGATATAAATCTTTGTTATTGATTGCCATATTGTTACATCTTCCTGGTTATCTTATATCTTTTTGTATCTCTAAAGAGTTTTTTTACTAGCTATTCCCATTGTCCTTCTAAGCATGAGAATCATCATCAGCAATTACTCGTGAGTAAATGATTGTCCACCTTGGAAATTCTATGTCGCTGGTCATGGGGTCAGTCAGTCCTTGTGTTGGTTGATGACACCGATCCTCGAGTCACACCTCCAACTACACATTTGTCAGGTGTTTTCAGGAGATGGAATTGTTCTTTGGCCTTGAGATTGCTGGCATTCCTTTCTCGGATTCTTTTTCCATACTTCCTGTTGCCGATGGGTGTTTTCAAAGAATTGAGTTCCTTCACATCGGAGTTTCTTTTAAGTTGCTTTCTTTTGAACAAGGATCACCCATGCATTGTCATCTGTGTTATATTTCTTGAGAGAATGCTTCAGTGAGTGTCTGAGACACTTTTTTTGTTATTGTCTTGTTTAATTGCCACCCTTGAGCTGAACCAAGATGATTAGTTTTGGCAGTCGGAACTCAGGCATCCCAAGGGGTTGTGATGGCTAGTGGTATTATCAATGGACTGTTAATCCAGAGATCCAGATAATATTCTGGGGACCTGTGTTTGAATGGTGCCATGGCAGATAGTGCAATTTGAATTCAATAAATATCTGGAATTAAGAGTCTAATGATGACTATGAGTCCATTGTCAACTGTTGGAAAAAAACAATCTGGTTCACTACTGTCCTTTAGAGAAGGAAACTGCCATCCTTACCTGGTCTGGTCTACATGTGACTCCAGACCCACAGCAGTGTGGTTGAGTCTTATTTTGCCCTCTAGGCAATTAGGGATGTGCAATAAATGCTCCCTATTCATCAATGCCTTCATCCCAGGAATGAATAAAGAAAAAAAAAGCACATAGCAGATAATAAAGTGTGAAGCTGGATGAACACAGCAGGCCAAGCAGCATCTCAGGAACACAAAAGCTGACGTTTTGGGCCTAGACCCTTCATCAGAGAGGGGGAATGGGGTGAGGGTTCTGGAATAAATAGGGAGAGAGGGGGAGGCAGACCGAAGATGGAGAGAAAAGAAGATAGGTGGAGAGGAGAGTATAGGTGGGCAGGTAGAGAGGGGATAGGTCAGTCCAGGGAGGACAGACAGGTCAAGGAGGTGGGATGAGGTTATTATGTAGGAAATGGAGGTGCGGCTTGAGGTGGGAGGAAGGGATGGGTGAGAGGAAGAACAGGTTAGGGAGGCAGAGACAGGCTGGACTGGTTTTGGGATGCAATGGGGGTAGGGGACGAACTGGGCTGGTTTTGGGGTGCGGTGGGGGAAGGGGAGATTTCGAAGCTGGTGAAGTCCACATTGATACCATTGGGCTGCAGGGTTCCCAAGCGGAATATGAGTTGCTGTTCCTGCAACCTTCGGGTGGCATCATTGTGGCACTGCAGGAAGCCCATGATGGACATGTCATCTAAAGAATGGGAGGGGGAGTTAAAATGGTTCGCGACTGGGAGGTGCAGTTGTTTATTGCGAACCGAGCGGAGGTGTTCTGCAAAGCAGTCCCCAAGCCTCTGCTTGGTTTCCCCAATGTAGCGGAAGCCACACCAGGTACATTGGATACAGTATAGCACATTGGCAGATGTGCAGGTGAACCTCATCTTAATATGCATAGCAGATTTGGTTTTTGATAACATGCCTCAATGATGGTGCTATTAGCTACTTCAAGGACACTGACATTAGTATGCCTGTCCTCCCACCTGATTCAGACAATCTGCCTCAAAAGCGCTGATGGTATTTCTGAAGGGTCTTGATATTGCATCCTTACATTATTCAAGCTTTGGAGCCAAGTAGAAGAACCAGAAGGATGATTGCTTTATACGCAATCCAGTGAAATTTATCAGTCTCCTCTGTTTCTTTGATGACCAAATGTCAGTGACAGTTCTCATTGATAGTAATGTGACAGAATCCTTTGAAACCAAGACAGGGATCAAGCAGGAATGTGTCATCATCCCCAACCTTTTCTACATCTTCACTGACGTATTCTTCATCTTTTCAAAAAGAAGTTTCCCACTGGCATGGACATTGCCTACAGGATTGTCAGCAAAATGAAAATGACACCAAACTCGCTTGTTGAATTTCAGTAAGTACATGAATCCCGGAGTACTTTGCATAGTTTTGGTCACCTTATTGTTGGGTGGATGGGAATGTATTAGAGCAAGTTCAGAGAAGGTTTACCAGCCAAATGTCTGGACTGAGGAGCTTGTCTAATGAGGAAAGTTGGCCTTGTCCTGTATCTGCTGGATTTTGAAAGAGTTAGAGGCAATTAGATTAAAACATAATATCCTGAAGGTTTTGTCAGGGTCGATGTGAAGATGGCATTTCTTCTCAAGGGTAATTATAGAACTAGGAGTCACTGATTAACAATCAGGTGTCACCCATTTAAACTGAGATGAGCTGACATCCTTTCTCAGAAGGAGATGAGTCTTTGGAACTGTCTTTCTGTAAAGGTGGTGGCAGTAGACTGCTTGACTATTTTGTTAAAGACAGGACTGAATAGAATCTCGTTAAGCAAGGAGGTAAAAGGTCATTGTCATAGGTAAGAAAACTAATTTCAATTTACAATCAGATGAGCCATGATCATCTCAAATGGCAGGGCAGCTTGAGGGGCTGAATGGCCTAATGCTGCTCCTAATTTTCATACGCATTTGGGAATGTGTTTGTTGGGATGTTCATTCCAGGACCATCAACTGAACAGATTAACCAGAGATCGGGGCATATTTCACACTGAGGTGCGGGTATCTCACTCTGTGCTTATTTACCCCATCTGTAGCAGGCTATGGCTATCAGGCAGGCTTGGTCTGCGTCTGTTAACTGGGCATCCACTTTTCTGTTAGTCCCTCACCACTTAATTGTCTTTTATTTTAATTGTGCAATGTTCAGTACCATTTTTCAGATACCGAAGCTATTTGTATCCAAGTGCAACAAGACCAGGCTAATGCTACAGGCTTGGTCTAATAAGTGGCAGGTAATATTACAGCCACACCAGTGCCAGGCAATGATCATCTGTAACTAGAGATAACGTAATCATCTTCACTTTGCAACCAATGGCAGTTTTATTGCAGATTTTCCCATTGTCAACATCGTTGGTGGGTAAACAGAAACAGAATGGGCCGTGCATATAAATACTGTAGTCATAACAGATTTGGTATTCTGTCGCATGTGGCTCATCTCCTGACTCCCCAGCAAAATCTGTCCACAAATCTACAAGTCTCAAGTCGTGATGGTGTAGGAACATTCTCCATTTCCCTGGGTTAGTACATGGCTGGCAGCAGCCAGGAAGTCAAAAGCATCCATGACAAAGCAATCTATTTGATAGGCACAACATTCATCTGCTTAAATATTCACTTCCCTCAGCACTTGCATGCTGTGCCTGCAGTGTGTGTCGATTTTAAGATACAATGCAGCAATTCAACAAGAATTGCTCAACAGCATCTTCCAAAACTGCAACATTGACCAGCCTAAAGTACAAGGACAGACAGCAGATAGGGACACCAGTGCCTGAAAGTGCTCTCCAAACTACACATCACTTGGACCTGTGTTACTATTCCTTCACTGTCGCTGCGTCAAATTCCTGAAACACAAGCCTTAACAGCACAGTGGCTACAACAGTTCTAGATTACAATGCCACCCCCACCTTCTCAAAGTCACTTAGGATAGGCAGTAAATACTTACATTCTCCACATAAATGAATCATTCTTAAAGCCAAATTAAAAAAAACTTCACGTAAATTCATAATTTGGCAGACTGGAAAGAGAAGAAAATAATCTCTGGGTCATCCTCAGGCATTTTTACCTGCTTGTAATAACTCACTCGGGTCTACTGTTTGTACATTCCCAGGATATATGACCACTGACAACAGAGCTCATTATATTTAATCAGCAATCAAGCAGACAGGAAACAAACTATTGAGAGCTGTCATGTGTTCAGCTGTCCCCCGTTTCAGTTCATAAGGAAAGTGGAACAGACTACTACACTGAATACCTCATAAAACCAAGTACTCCAGGGAAAGAGAGAAGAAATGCCAGCCAGGAATTCTCAGTGCATCTAGATAGTCCAATGGAAAATTAACGACATATGGGCTCAGCTGGGTTGACCTGTATGGTTGAATGCCTTGCCTACTGGTGCTATTTGCACCTAAATTACATTTACAGACAAAGAGAAGAAGCCACTGCTGTTCAATCAGATCTATATCTTAATGGTTGATCTATCCCTCAAATTTGGTTACAGGCATAAGCTCTATACACTTTTACATACTTACCCAATAATAAATAATCAATCTCTTGAAAATTGCAATTTTCTCAGTGTCCACAGCTTTTTGTAGGAGAAAATTCCACAATTCCTTTGCCCGTTGTTTGCTTCTTTGGTCTAATTTTATTATTTCCCCCCTTGCTTTGATTCGTCCTACAGAGGAGTTAGAGTGTTTAATACACATCTGTTCCTCTCCACTCTATCAAATAGCAGTAAGATTTTAAGTGCTTCAATCAGATCAACCCACTATTGTTCCAAATAGTTTTGGTGGATGACACTTAAAGGAAGACCAGGTCAAAATAAAAATTAAAAGTAAGTTTCTTTTAATACTTCAACATGACCAACGTATTTCATTTCATTGTCCCATGCTGCAGCTATGGTGACATCCAAACGAAGTGATATTTTAATTTAACCTTTGAATATCTACATAGTACAAGTTAATGAGTAAGTACCTTATGAACATTTGCTGATAGGGAACATTTGTACAGCCAGAGATTTATAGCCACTCTTGTTAGGCAGCACTGCAATTAATCCCAATGCTCTTTAGATTTTAATGCATGAAATGCATGAATTTTAGTTTGAAGGATAATTGAATTGATTTATATAAACCACTTCCACTTGCTGAACAATAGTCTTTATACAATGGTTTCATAGTTAATGCTATATTTACTTACCATCTAATGCAAACCTTATGTTAGATATGGGTTCACACTATTTTCTGTTTTTGAATAAGATGAGGCAGGAAGGTGTTGATTAGGGAACTTAGAGGCTGTTTCTACCCCAAATCATAACTGGCAGAGAGTCTCTAACATTTTTCTCATGGCAACTGCAGCTACAGAGGTGTCCTTGAAGTGTAATTGTAGATCAATGTCTGCTTCAAATAAGTGAAGCGATTGTCCTCCTGGCAGCCCCACATTCTGATAAGTTTTAAGGACACATTTTAGAACCTAACATAGGCCTGCTTTTCTTTGGTGTATCACTACATGCCTTTGAGTTCAGCAGTTACACCAAGGGGCACCTGAGCATAACCAAGTGCCAAGCCAATGCCTATAATTCAGCTGGTCACCAAGAATCTCCAAAGCTGTAGAAGACATAATTTCAAGTTGTATTACTTGTGCTACTGGCAAGCACATGAGGATCCATTCATGGTCTCCTCATTCTCATCTCAACTGTGGGTGGGGATCTTTTGATGTTCAAATATAAAGGATTCCTGATTGTGGTGGATTTAAGTCAAATGATTACATGGTCTCACCTCAGCAGCAGTTTTTCAATGCTCAAGATTTTAACCACACACGGTTCATCTGATTTGTTTTTGTTTTGACAACAGTCCAAAGTTTGCCAAAAATGTCTTCAAATGCTTTGCTGTGACTTCCAGTTTTCTCCATGTCAGCAGTTCATGTTAAGTACCTGCAGGTCAATGCGGAAATTGGAAGAGGAATTCATACCATCAAATCATTGTCGAAGAAGAATGGTAATGTTGTTTTACTCCTGTTCAACTGCCAATCTATGCCAGTACACAGTGGTGTTGCTCCACGAGAACATTGATGGGTAAAAAATCACTCTCAAAGCTGCCAGACCTTCCCCATACTGTTCAAGCACACATGAATTAGGGTCTTTCAGATGGAAAGTGTGCAAATAGGAGAATGCTATGATTACGCCAACCAGACTATGAACTGTAGTTGTCACCGTTAAACACTGAACCTACCATCACTCCAACCAAGGGAGTCAGTGTGGGTCCATGTCCAGAGCTAGAAAGGCCAGGTTTTCAGGCAATCGTTTCATCTTTATCTTCCTTTGCAAACACTGATCGAAGACTTCTCAGGAGAAACACTCATTCACTAAAGTCTACCAATAGAAGGTAATTACAGGACTGGGCTAATTATCCAGATGAAGAAACACATAGGCTAACCTACCCACTAGATTGTTCTTAAGCCTTTCTGCAAGAATACACTGATTGTGGGCTTCCTCCAAAAAGACAAGAATATGGTCAGGTCTATTGGTCAAACTACCACTGGGCGTAACTCTATGACTCAGAGGTGGCCTCTGGCACCTTGTATGGAAATATAGGAGTAGACCATAAGACCATAATTTCACCAATGTTCTTGAGGGAAAGAAACTGCCATCCTTACCTAGTCTGGCCTACATGTGACACGATACAGCAATGTGGTTAACTCTTAACAGCCATCTAGGCAATTAGAGATGAAATAAGTTTTGGCCTAGCCAGTGATGCCCCCACCGCATGAATGAATTACAAAAATAAGTCCAAAATATATAGGAGCAGATTTTGGCCCATTGAGTTTCTCCACTATTTGATCACAGTTGATATGTTTTTGAATGCCATTCTCCTGTCTTCTTCCCAGAACCCTTGATCCCCTTATTAATCAAGAGCCTATCTATCTCTGTCTTGAATACAGTAAACAACTTGGCTTCCACCAGTTAACCACACTCTGGCTGAAGAAATCTTTCCTCATCTCAGTTCTAAAGGGTTGTCCCTTCACTCTGAGACTTTGCCCTCTGGTCCTAGCCTCTTCAACTAGTGGAAACCTCCCCTCCATGCCTACTCTATCAAGGCCTCTCACTAGCCTGTAAGATTCCACCTCATCCTTCTAAGCTCCATTGAGAACAGACCTAAAGTCCTCAACTGATAATGCAAATAATTTATACGGTACAGTGAAAAACTCAAAGAAAAGTATTGCATTTGGGCCTCATAACTTGAAAGACTGTACCATCAGTGATGTCAGATGATACCAGAACGTATTGAACTGCAACTTGAGTGAAGAGGTTTTAGTGAAGTCCAGATGAACATGACGTACATGGTGTAAATAATTAGTAAATGTTATTCAGTTACACCTAGAGCGGTGTTGTCATCAGAATAAGGCTTCCAGAAACTGCTTCTGATATTAATTCATACATGTGGCCATTAACTTGAAATATTACATGTCATACTATTGTTATCCAAGAACACTCAAAAACTTGAATTTAAATATTGTCTTTCACATTTTCAGGCCATTCCAAAGTGTTCATAGCAAACTAAGGACTTTTAAAACCTAATCACTGTTGTATTGTAGGAAATGCAGTAGTCAATAATACAAAGGCAAAAATTATTACAAGGTGTTCTGTTTTTCGGTGTTGTATAATGTTGTAACAGCATTTAATTTGAGACAAAGTTGACCAACTGATCAACTTTGGGAATTACCCATATCATGGAAGCCACATGGAACATCACTCCTTCAGCAATGCATTGAAATGTCAGCCTAGATCAAATGTTTAAACCTCTGGATTGCGCTATGACCCCGTGGTGTCCCGACTCAGAGGCAAGATTGAGACCTTTTGAGGTAAATCTCCTGTTGAAGGAGACAACTTCATACTAGAGACCACACACTCTGCAAGCAAAAGACATGTTTAAATTTGCAGCTATGCTACCTTGAAACAAGAATGATTGATTTTCAACGTGGACAGCTCGGATAACTTTAATCGTTTTTATTGTCCCCTTGCAAACTCTTAATTTAAAACACACTTGTATCAGTATAATTCATTTCAACCATACTATGTTTAAAAGTTTAAAAGCTGATGGAATTCTAAATATTATCATGAGGTATAGGATATAAAAACTGAGAACTAATAATGAATCTATATAAAACTCCAACAAGGCCTCAGTTAGAATGCCGTGTATTCAACACTGCAGGAAAAATGTTGAGGCTTTGGGGCACATAACATAAATCAGAAAGAAGTTGTCTGAACTGAGTCAATAGATATATGAAGAAAGGCTTGAGAAAAAGTATTCATTCATTTTTTTCCATAAGTACAAAATAGAAAAATTTATATCTGCTGCAAACTAACTTTGTGTCGTGTACCGAAACTTATTAATATCCGATAGGCAAAGTTATCGGTACCAGAAGGCAGCTCGGAGTAACGCTGTCAGATCCCCAGGGCAAACAATGAAGGCCTGGAAGGAAAGACTTGCATTTACATAGTACCTTCCAACCCCAGGAATCTTGAAAAGACTTTCCAGCTAGAGGATTTCCTAAGAATTATAGTCATGTTGTAATATAGAAAATGAAGCTGCCAATTTGTACACAGCAAAGTCCAACAAACAGCATCAGCATCGTAAGCAAAAAATTAGTTTTTGCATTGCTGGATGACGATCAATGCAAAGTCACTAGTGATAACTTCACCGTTCTTCTCAAAAATATTACCCTGGGCTCTTTTAGATCTACCTGAGAAAGCAGGCAAACCTTAGATTGACACAGAAACAAAATCCTATGGATGCTGAAAATCCAAAACGATATAGAACATAGAACATAGAACAATACAGCGCAGAACAGGCCCTTCGGCCCTCGATGTTGCGCCGACCTGTGAACTAATCTAAGCCCCTTCCCCTACACTATCTCATCATCATCCATATGCTTATCCAAGGACTGTTTAAATACCCCTAATGTGGCTGAGTTAACTACATTGGCATGCAGGGCATTCCACGCTCTTACCACTCTCTGAGTAAAGAAAATATCAAAAATATCCAGTAGTCTTCCCACAGTTTTGTAGAGAGCAAAATCAAGCTTTAACCTTTCTTCTGAACTCATTTTAACATATCAGAACAACCGTCCATCAACAATGCAGCATTTCTTCAATATTGCATTGCAGTGTCAGCCTAAACTTTTCTGTTTATGTTTCTGGAGTGGGATTTTAACACAAAACCTCCTGTTGTGGAAGTAACTTAGCTGCCAATGAAGCCAAATTAGGTTTTTTTTGCTATCTATGAGCATATAACATTTGTATGACATGTCACATCACTTCAGATGGTAAGCTACCTTAGCAGAAATATTTGTGAAAAGATTACCAGTAAATTAATTGACTTGTTGAATGCTTATAGCATTTTCTAAATATATTAGGTACATTTTAATAGAGAATAGAAAGTTACAGCAAAAATTAATAATCTATTTGAAGATAAAAGTTTACAAAGTGTAGAGAGGCAAAATAGTTGGACAAAACCTTTTGAAAACTTTAACAGAAACAGAAATTTCTGGCGAACCTCAGTAGGTCTGGCAGCATCTGTGGAGAGAAAGCAGAGTCAACATTCTGAGTCCAGTGATCTTTCTTCAGACATCAATTTAATTGAAGAACATGGGAATGACATGACTGTTTTATGAAGACATTTAGCAATCCAATTTCTTAATAGTCCTGTAGGTTTCAGATGGACATGTACACGGAGCTTTTCCCGGGCATCATAGTAAGGCAAAAGAATAAAGCCCTGATTGGTGAAATATGGGGGATTCTTATTCTTGGTCCACCCCTTCCTCATCAGCCTCATAAGATGACAGATTTAATATAGTATTGGGTGAGGCCATTGGTCCATCACGTCTGTACTGTCTCTTCAAGTAAGTGTTTTATTTAGTCCCATTCTTTTGCTTTTTCCCTGTAATCCTGAACATTGTAACTTTTCAGAGAAACATCTAATTCCCTTTTGAATGCTTCAGTTGAACCTGCCTCCACCATAAATTGCCCAGCAATACAATGCGGACATTAACCATGAGCTATGTGAAAACAATTTTTTTTCTTTGTTCATGGGACGTGGACATCACTGGTTAGGCACTTATTTCTTGTTGCTGGAGACAGGGGCAGCATTGGAAGATCCCTGTCAGAAGGCGCAGAGCACATCAAACTATGTTAATTGGACACAGAGTGGTGAGCCTTGTCCTTTTATTCATGAAAGGACAGCTTTGGAGCTGCCATGCAAAATGTGACAGGCTCGGTCACAATTTCCAAAGGCTGTGACATTCTTGGAGAGAAAGTGGAAGTGTCTGTCTCTAGCATGAGTAGTGTAATATCTGGGGCATCTGCATGAAGAATCAGGCATCACTGAATTGCAGCTAAGTGCTCTTGACTAACGGGGAAGAGGAGATGACATGGAAGGTATACAGAAAGGGCATATGGCAGTGGACCCTCTTTTAAAGGCACTCCCACTTCTTGTCCCCCTTACCATTCTACCCCAGGTCTTTGATTTATTTATTGCCACATGCATCTTGTTAAAAAATAAGTGAAAAGAACACAATGTGCTGCTTTCAGGCTGATATTAAAATCTGCATTTCTAAAAGAGGCCAGTCTTTGAAGAGGCAGTCAAGTGCTCCGAAACCCAAAGGAACTCTAAGCATTTTATTTGTCAGAGCAGAGAAATAAGCAGCCAACCTTCATGTCTGCTCAAGCCACAGAGCTTCATAGAATCATAGAATTTATAGTACAGAAGAGGCCATTAGACATATTGTGTCTGCATTATCTCCCAAAAGATCTGCCCAGTTAGTCCCATTCTCCAGCCCTATCTCTGTAGCCACCTAAATTAATCACTTTCAGATTTGTGTCCGTCTCCTTTTCTGAAGCTTCCTCTGGAATCTGCCTCTACCACTCTCCCAGGCAGCACATTCCAAATCCTAATAACTCTCTGAGTAAAGAAATTTCTCCTCATCTCCTAGTTCATTTGCGAACAATCCTGAAATTGTGACCCCTAGTTGCTGATATGCTAACTAGTGGAAACAGAATATCCTTCCTTACCTATGAAAATTGTTCATAATTTTGAACACCTCAATATGCTCTTCTCTGATCAAAGGAGAGCAAGTCCAATTTATGTAATTTTTCCTTGTATGTAAAATCCCTTATTTCTGGTATAAGTCTAGTAAATCTCTTTTGCACTCTCTCCAGAGCTTTAACATCCTTCCTTAAATAAGGTGCCTGGAACTTCCCTGGTTACCTTCAGAGAATTATGCACATGAACCCTGATGCCCTCTGATCCTGTACTCTCTTCAAAACTGTGCATTGAGCCCATATTGTGTCTCCATGTTTCCTCTGCCAAAATACTGAGCCTTACATCTCCCTGCTTTGAATTTCATCTGCCAGGTGTCTCCCCATTTGACCAACTTGTCAATGACCCTCAGAAATCATTCAGTGGCATTCCCACAAATCAATATTCTCTCCAAGTTAGAATCAACTGCAAATTTAGCGATTTTGCCCTCAACTGTCATCTCAAAATTATTTATATAAATCAGAGAAAGCAAGGCTTCTAACAGAGATCCCTGGGGAACACCATTTTCAACTCATCTCCAATTTGAGAAATACCCATCTGTACCTATCCTCTGCTTCCTATCTTTTAGCCAGTTTCTAATCCATGTTGCCAAGGACCCATCAATCCCAATTATTTCCAATCAGTTAACTAACCTGCCATGTGACACTGTACCAAGTGCTTTCTGAAATGTTGCACCACACTCCAGTAATAGGATAAGGAAGGTGAATACTTCTTGGTTGTAAGGATTTGTTCAAAGGTTAATGTAATTATCATAGATTACAGCAATAAAAATTGAGCTGTGTGGGGGCCAAGTAAATGATTTTAATACAATGGAAGACATAATGATTATGAGAATGAATTGTATCCATGGAGGAAATGGGGCAGTGAATGTGGCTTCAAGCTTTGGGGTTAAAGAGCAGTTATTTTTAAAAATAATTTTGAAAGTAGATAACACTTGAAGTGAACTTAAAGGTTATGCATAATGTCAAACAATATTAAATTACGCAAGGCAATTCAGAAGGACCAAGAAAAAAAAGACTTATCAGAACACAAAACAACTTGAATTTTTATGCACTTTTAACCTCATAAAATATCTGAGATATTTCGCAAGAGCATTATCAAACAGAAATTTGGCACTGGGCACCAACAGAGATCTTGGAGCAGATGATCAAAAGTTTGGACAAACAATTAAGATTTAATAAATATCTAATATTATAACCCCAGCTAATGTTAATTCTGGACAAGTCAGAACCCAGTTTAAGACCTGGATTGATAGACTGTTAATTATATTATTATTTTTGTTTACCAAAGAGGTCAGTCACTGAACATATTCACAAGACATAAAATTTTATTACACAAAAGGAAAAATATGAACTATGTTTACACTATGCAGAGATTATTGGAATGGATGCATTACAAGTATTAGGAAGAAAGATTCAAACCTTATACACCAACATCATGCAGACTTCCAATGCTCAAAGAAGGGTTACTCCTGACTTCATGCTAAAGCTGCTTATTCAGCTGGCACAGCTATAATTACATTTTTTTCAGCAAATTTCTTCATTCTCTCAATACTCTTGTGATATAGTACGTTGTTAATACTTGGGAAATAAGAGTTGAAGGCGGGGGAAATGGATTTTGTTTTTAGTTTTGTGAATTAGACAATTTTAAAAAAAGGTCAGAAAGTTATTTCTGAATTGTAAGGTCAAAACAACCTACTCATGAAAACATGATTTGACCTAAGTGATCCAATTACCATCTAGGGTTGCGGGTGTAAAATGCTGAGTGGTTACTAGGTTCAGTTTGTTTGGGGCCTCATGGAGACTAAGCTCAGAAGAAGTAAAGCTGTAATCAGAAGGACCACTTTTTTCCAATTTGTAGAAGCATCCAAGGTATGAGAATTCCTCAAAGTCTTCAGGCCATCAGAACGATAAAGAAGTCTTAAGATGTTTTAATAGTCCAAACAGAAAAGCTGGAAGAGACAGTACAGTAAAAAAAATTGAAGAGTTAGGATTGGAAAAGGATGTTGCTAGGAAAAGGGTTGAATATTTCTTATTGATGTTTATGTTAAGATTTTTGGGAATTCTATTATTATTTACTTTTTTTATTCTTTTGTGTGCCAAACTTTGATGTTCTTTTATTAAAAGCACATTGGCAGCCTTATTCGAATATGCTCAGTAACTAACCATTATAGCAATCAAATTACAAAAGGAAACCCTATGATCTATTTACACCGGGATCTGCCCTGTCCAGTACTATCGTAGCTGAGATTTTCTTTTGTAGCCAAAGTCTGTTCTTTGAGATACTGAATCAAAATCCTAACTCAGCTCACTTATTATGTAACATGGATTTCTTAATACCATGTGTTCACCTATGTTAAATGATGTCTCCACAAATTTCTATTTCTGACTGTTTTATAATCAACTCAAAACTTTTCCTCTGCAACCCTGACTGGTCAACCACTAATAAAATGTGCCTAAAGGACCTCTTCACTTGATTGAAATTCCCTCTGTTTTAATAAACTTGCTTCTGTCTGAATGAATCAGCTTCTGCAACCCCTTCACTTGCTTCGGGTTATAAGCCTCAAATCACCAAGACACCCAATTATCTCCCCATATTATTTCCATATTCTTTTGACTTTAAACTATCTAAAGTATCTAAAATCACATGATATTTTGGAAATCATTTTTTTGAACTTACTATGAGAAATGAATTTTAACTTTTCTAGAAGCGATAACTGTGTCCACTTCAGAATGCAACTTCCCATATAATAGCAATACACTATGAGCCTTCACCACAATAAGGAGGAGACAGCAGCACAGAGTTTCAGTAAGGAAATTCCATTATCTAGGGTCTATATAGCTAGACTGCAAATGGTCTATATAACATAAATTGGAAAAAGTAAAATACATGCAGGTGCTGTGCCCTGCTGTTGCCAATTCAGGATTTTCCAATCTACCCATTCAAGAGAGCAGCTGCGCCTTTTACAGCATTCTCATTTCTTGTCTGTTGCTGTTCGAAAGGAATTTGCATTGAAAGTCTGTTTTTATGCATTGCTTGTTTTGTTGAACTAAAGTGTTTGTGATTTTTTGGTCTGTACCTCAATCTGTGGAAAAATGGAGCCAACACTACTAATGGATGCAAAGTGATGCATAAAATGCTTTTAATTTATCAGTGAAAAAAATCCTGATGTCCTTTCCTGACTTCCTAACTCTCAGGTTGACGTGATATCAAGCAAGGCTTAGATGTGTTATTGAACAGAGTACCAAGAATGCACGCTCTGTCTAAATGTTCAAAGTCAGTCTGAAGACATTGCAGTCACAGGAATTTGATATGCAAATTTACATTTAAACTTAGGGCAAAGAATAGGAGTAGACTACTTGCACCTTGAATTTGCTCCACCATTCAATATGTTTTCCTGTTTTGACTGTACTGCCCTGCCTGCTCTGCATATCCCATGACCACTGACAGATCTAAAAAAAGTCTCTATCTCAGCCTTAAATATATGCAATGATGCATCATCTACAATCCTTTCTTGTACTTTATTCCAAAGATTCAAAACCCTGTGAATGAAGCAATTTCTCCTCACCTCAATCTTAAATGAAAGATTGCTTATCCTGAGACTATGCCCTCAGATTCTGTAGCTAGGTACCCTTGTACTTAAAACGGTACCATAAGTGGTGACTTTGTAAACTTTTCATTGCACCCTTATGAGTACTTGTCACAATGAACCTAAACCTAAACCTCAAGCTCAAGATTCCCCAGGCAGGGTAAAACAATCTCTCAATGTTTAACTAGTCATAGACAGGTGGCATGGTGGTTCAGCAGTTAGCATTGCTGCCTTACAGTACCAGGGACCCAGGTTCAATTCCATCTAAAGTGACTGTGTGTGAGTTTGCACAATCTCCCTGTGGCTGTGTGAGTTTCATCCAGGTACTCCAGTTTCCTCCCACAGACCAAAGGTGTGTGAGTTAGGTAGATTGTCATGCTAAATTGCCCTTGTATCCAGGGATAGACATAGACATAGACATAGAAAAGTACAGCGTAGTACAGGCCCTTCGGCCCACGATGTTGTGCCGTGGAATAATCCTAATCCAAAAATAAAATAACCTAACCTATATTCCCCTCAATTCACTGCTGTCAATGTGCAAGTCCAGCATGTGTACGTTGCATGGATTAGCCATGGTAAATGGAGGGTTATAGGCTTAGAGTAGGGGGATGAGATGTGATGGGCAAAATAGCCTGCTTCCACACTGTTGGGATTCTAATCAAGTCCCCACAGAATCTTACATGTTTCAATCTAATGACATTTTGTTCTTATAAAGCCCAGGGAAAATACAATGATAACAAAGTGTGGAGGTGGATGAACACAGCAGGCCCAGCAGCATCTCAGGAGCACAAAAGCTGACGTTTCGGGCCTAGACCCTTCATCAGTAAGGCAGCAATGCTAACTGCTGAACCACCATGCCACCTGTCTATGACTAGTTAAACATTGAGAGATTGTTTTACCCTGCCTGGGGAGCCTTGAGCTTGAGGTTTAGGTTTAGGCTCATTGTGACAAGTACTCATAAGGGTGCAATGAAAAGTTTACAAAGTCACCACTTATGGTACCGTTTTAAGTACAAGGGTACCTAGCTACAGAATCTGAGGGCATAGTCTCAGGATGCTCTCTGATGAAGGATCTAGGCCCGAAACGTCAGCTTTTGTGCTCCTGAGATGCTGCTTGGCCTGCTGTGTTCATCCAGCTCCACACTTTGTTATCTGGGATTCTCCAGCATCTGCAGTTCCCATTATCATCAAAAATACAATGAATTTGTTCCTCTTCTATACCCATGAACCCATCTGGTGAACTGTCACTGTACAGTTTCAGTGTTAGAATCTCCTTCTTTAAATAGGGAGACACAGCTGCATACAGTTTTCCAAGCATGCTCCCATGAAAACCTGGTACAACTGGAACAAGATTTAATTATTCTTACGCTCAAAACTCCTCGCAATAAAGGTGGACTTGTTGCCTATTTAATTGCTTGCTGTTCCTCATTCATAGTTTATTTATATTGCTTCCAAGTGTTCTTTAAACATCAACATTTTATAAAAAAAATTATGCTTTTCTTATAACCAAGTAGAATAACGTTGCACTTCCAAAATTACACTTCATCTGTTACCTTGTTGCCTACTGATTTAACCTGCCTATACCTGTTTTGCAGCTCTGTGTATCTTCTTAGTGTGATTCCCACTTAGCTTCATAAACTTTCATGTATTATTGGTGTGCAATTGTATATGGGCTTGAACAACCACAGCTAAGGTGGCATTTGTGGTGGAATTATTACAAGGAGCCTAACTCAATGTCTGGAACAACATACGACACCTTGTATGCATCTTCCAGAGGGCAAAGCGAGTTTATTGCTAGGCAGTGGCAAATTGCCAAAAGAGAAATCATGCTTGTTAAATGCTTTATTAACAGCACAACTTGTCTCATTTATATTCTGCTTCCTGTCTCACCATGCACACCAAACAAGCTAGATAGCAGGAATTTTTTGACATGGGAGTCGGGGCAGGTATCTGGTGACTTCAGCATTCCACTAGCTGCGAAGATCCATGTCTCTCAGTATCAAATAGCATCTCAGGCGATTATCTATTGCTGCACTTTTCTCATTCCATGGACATTAGTATCATTGTTGAAAGTGAGAATGCAGATGTAGCAGGCGGTAAAGAAGGAAATTGGTGCATTGGCCTCCACAGAGAGAGGATTTGAATCCAGGAGTAGGGATGCCTTGCTCTAATTGTACAGGACCCATGGTTAGATCACACCTGGAGTACTGTGTGCAGTTTTGATCTCATTATCTCAGGAAAGATGTTCTGCCTATAAAGGGAGTGCAATCAGGTTTTGTCAATTTGATTCCTTCGATATCAGGGCTTATGCATGAAGAGTAGCTGATTCGGTTAGAACTGTCTTCGCTGGAATTCAGATGAATGAGGGGAAATCTTTCGAAACTTGTAAAATTCTAACAGAATTGAACAGAGTAATCATCGGAAGAATGTTCCCAATGACCATACAGTCAAAAACCAGGAGGCACTGTCTAAGGATGCAGGGCAGACCATAGAGGACTGAGATGAGGAGAAATTTCTTTGCCGAGACAATGATGAATGAGTCTGTGGAATTATTTGCCACAGAAAGTGGTTGAGGCCAAAATGTTGAATGTTTTCATTAAGGAGTTAGATATAATTCATTGGGCTAAACTTATCAAAGGGTATGAGAAAATGTGACAATAAGGTACTCAGTTGGATGGTTAGCCACGATCATAGTGAATGAAGAATCAGCTTGAAAGGTTGAATGGCACACTCCTGTTTCTGTTTTCTATGTTTCTATGATACTTACAGTTATGCCATACAAGCGGTTTGGCCACAGCCAGTCCAGTGGGTCTGTCCAGATTCCAAAAGAAAAGTTGGAGGGTGTGGGGGGGGGGGCGTAGCTTGGGGTTACAAGGGCATCTTTCACTGTGAAGCGTGGATAGGAAGAGGATAATGTGAGTATAGGTCTCGTCTACTGTCAGTAGCACCCTGCTTGAAGGCAAGGACAGTGTCTGACCACACCTGGCATGCTTACCTCAAATACCAGGGGCTGGGGGTGTGAGGGTAAAAATGTGGGGGAGCATAGTCTCATGTAGATGGCTAGGGTGGGAATGTGGGATATGCAGAACCACGGGTGTAATCCCAGCAAATTTATGCAAAAATTGATAATTAATGTCGTGTGCTCTCACTCATTCAACTAAAATGCACTCAATAAGTCCTTTTTTCTTTCTTTCCCTTCTTCGACATCTGTTCTAGGTTCCGTAGATGAGGTGGATGGAGTCTGCTCACCAGGGGAGTTATAGAGTGAGATGCTCGCCAGCTTTCTCATCCCAACCTTCTCAAATATGCATTCTCACTGAGGAGTCAGTATCTGAGCTTGTGGGGGCTGCAGGAGAGACCCTTGCCAATGCTTCCTTTCAGATATCAGCACTCTCATCCTCAGAGATCAAGGTTTCTGGCAGAGCAGGCCTTTCTCACCTCAGATTGTGGTACCTGCTAAACATGAAAGAGAGCAGGTGTCATAGCCAATGGTTAGGAATAGTATGTAATGACTGGCACTGACAGCAGGGTTATTGTTGGACTTACAATGGAACAAAGATTAAGGCTTACTCAGTTGGTGGGAAATGGATATCTTAGCATCCCTGCAAGAGTGCTCCCAACTTTCTCCAGTAAAAGACAGATTGCTGTCCTCATAGTGAGTGAGGAACCTAATGTTGGGAACCCACATACCCATTTGGATCTTTTCTTCTCCATTGTGGGCTGTCTTCTCCTGGAATGAGAGGAAACGAGGGAATGAATGAGATTAAAGTGGGAGGCTGTTATTGCTAGTTCAAGTGATTGAAAGGTAATGAGGTGTTTTGGGTGACAGGATAGCACAGAAACCATAGAGTTAGTGATACGGACATTTGGGAAGGTGTGAGGGGGATGAGAGCAAATGAAGGAAGATGGCACATTCTCACATCACAATGAGAGTGGCAAAGCATGAATCTTGGTGGGAGATAGGTGCAGCAGCAAAGATAGAGTGAGTATGAGGTAGAATAGTGTGGCATGTACCCTGGATAGGTGGAGAAATTCATTGACCTACTAAAGGATTGCTGCCTGTTGTTATAAAAGTGGAAGTTGACACCTGTTTTGAGAACTAAAACCGAAATACCCAACAAGGAACACCTCGCCTTATAATCTGTTTTAAAAAATGGTGTGAAATATGGTATAACCTGCTTCTCAGCAACTTCTTGTAGTTAAATAAAGTAAGTCCCCGACGCTGAGGTTACAATCAACAAGTAACAATTTATTTATCTAACTCTAAAAGTGAACATATCAGCTAAACTATTAACAAGGCGAATGAACCCCTTCTAACTACTAATAATTCTCGAATAAAACAAGATTCTAATGGTATGCTGTTCCAATAAATACAAGTCTCACTTATATAAAAGGAAGCAAAAATAAAGTTTAGCCTCTGAAAACCATAGCCAGATTACATGTCTTCCAGAATGCTCTGTGCCTTTTTCATTGAATGTTCTGTCTGGAATGCTTTCTTCAGATCATGGAGATCGCACTAACTTGGCTGCAAACTCAGAACAGGCTGACTCCCCCAAGAAGAGAACACCTCCATCTCTGTACCACATCCTCCACCAGGATCTCCAGTCAATCATAGAGCCACCTTCCCGTTCTCCAAAATCTTCAGATTGACTGTTCTTAACTGACCAGGGTAGCTTCACAATGCCAGAGCTATCTGAGTGCACATGGGCCTTTTATATACAGAGGGGGTGGGCCACCAGTTTGCTGTTCCTCTGGCAAATATTTGCTGAGCAGCAAGTTGTTCCAGAAACAGAATGTGGTAAGATGGGGCTAGACACCGTATGAGGAGGGTAGGTGATTAATGAGGCAGGTTTGATAAGACACAGGGAGAATCCCTATTAGATCTCATGGCAAAGAACCCAACAAAAACACTCGATGCAATAAGTGCTTAGTCAGAAAAGCACAAGATCCATAGATTGGCCTTTTTGTACAAGTTAATGGTAAAGATTGTTAGTAGCTAAGGGCCTAGCAATGAACCTTGTGGCATTCCACATATCACAGCCTGCCATTTTGAAAATACGCGAATTATCCCACTCTTTGTTGCCTGTCTATTGATTCATTGTAATATAGTATTGCCAACTCCATGATCCCTTATCTTGTGCGTTATGCTTTAATGTGGCACCCATTAAATTATTTTTGGAAATCCAATTGTACTACAGAAGCTGGTTCCCCCTTTTCTACCCTGACCAGTGTATTCTCAAACAGCCTAATCATTTATCAAATACAAATTTATTTACAAAAACATCATTTTGAAGATCATGCTATGATTTTCTAAGTATATTATTAAAATTTCCTCTATTAAAACTATTGTTCATAGATTCCATTATTTTCTTGATGACAAACATCAAACTGACAAACTATCCGCCTAGCTGAACTCGTCCTCACACTCAACAACTTCTCTTTTGACTCCTCCCACTTCCTACAGACTAAGGGGGTGGCCATGGGCACCCGCATGGGCCCCAACTATGCCTGCCTCTTTGTAGGTTACGTGGAACAGTCCCTCTTCCGCACCTACACAGCCCCCAAACCCCACCTCTTCCTCCGGTACATTGATGACTGTATCGGCGCCGCCTCTTGCTCCCCAGAGGAGCTTGAACAGTTCATCCACTTCACCAACACCTTCCACCCCAACCTTCAGTTCACCTGGGCCATCTCCAGCACATCCCTCACCTTCCTGGACCTCTCAGTCTCCATCTCAGGCAACCAGCTTGTAACTGATGTCCATTTCAAGCCCACCGACTCCCACAGCTACCTAGAATACACCTCCTCCCACCCACCCTCCTGCAAAAATTCCATCCCCTATTCCCAATTCCTCCGCCTCCGCCACATCTGCTCCCACGACAAGACATTCCACTCCCGCACATCCCAGATGTCCAAGTTCTTTAAGGACCGCAACTTTCCCCCCACGGTGATCGAGAACGCCCTTGACCGCGTCTCCCGCATTTCCCGCGACACATCCCTCACACCCCGCCCCCGCCACAACCGCCCCAAGAGGATCCCCTCGTTCTCACACACCACCCTACCAACCTCCGGATACAACGCATTATCCTCCGACACTTCCGCCATTTACAATCCGACCCCACCACCCAAGACATTTTTCCATCCCCCCCCTGTCTGCTTTCCGGAGAGACCACTCTCTCCGTGACTCCCTTGTTCGCTCCACACTGCCCTCCAACCCCACCACACCCGGCACCTTCCCCTGCAACCGCAGGAAATGCTACACTTGTCCCCACACCTCCTCCCTCACCCCCATCCCAGGCCCCAAGATGACATTCCACATCAAGCAGAGGTTCACCTGCACATCTGCCAATGTGGTATACTGCATCCACTGTACCCGGTGCGGCTTCCTCTACATTGGGGAAACCAAGCGGAGGCTTGGGGACCGCTTTGCAGAACACCTCCGCTCAGTTTGCAAAAAACAACTGCACCTCCCAGTCGCAAACCATTTCCACTCCCCCTCCCATTCTCTTGATGACATGTCCATCATGGGCCTCCTGCACTGCCACAATGATGCCACCCGAAGGTTGCAGGAACAGCAACTCATATTCCGCCTGGGAACCCTGCAGCCATATGGTATCAATGTGGACTTCACCAGTTTCAAAATCTCCCCTTCCCCTACTGCATCCCTCAACCAGCCCAGTTCGTCCCCTCCCCCCACTGCACCACACAACCAACCCAGCTCTTCCCCCCCACCCACTGCATCCCAAAACCAGTCCAACCTGTCTCTGCCTCCCTAACCGGTTCTTCCTCTCGCCCATCCCTTCCTCGCACCCCCAGCTACCTACTAACCTCATCCCACCTCCTTGACCTGTCCGTCTTCCCTGGACTGACCTATCCCCTCCCTACCTCCCCACCTACACTCTCTCCACCTATCTTCTTTACTCTCCATCTTCGGTCCGCCTCCCCCTCTCTCCCTATTTATTCCAGTTCCCTCCCCCCATCCCCCTCTCTGATGAAGGGTCTAGGCCCGAAACGTCAGCTTTTGTGCTCCTGAGATGCTGCTTGGCCTGCTGTGTTCGTCCAGCCTCACATTTTATTATCTTTGAATCTCCAGCATCTGCAGTTCCCATTATCTCTATCCTTGACCTGTCCGTCTTCCCTGGACTGACCTATCCCCTCCCTACCTCCCCACCTATACTCTCTTCTCCATCTATCTTCTTTTCTCTCCATCTTTGGTCCGCCTCCCCCTCTCTCCCTATTTATTTCAGAACCCTCTCCCCATCCCCCTCTCTGATGAAGGGTCTAGGCCTGAAACGTCAGCTTTTGTGCTCCTGAGATGCTGCTTGGCCTGCTGTGTTCGTCCAGCCTCACATTTTATTATCTTTAAACTGACAAACTTGCCTGTTTTCAGTTTTCCTCCTTTCTTCAGTATCACTTATGTTTTCCAAGTTTCAACCTACAAGATCATTTCAGTTTCTGGGACATTTTCAAAAATCATAAACAGTAGATACCTGCATCCCGTCCCCCCTGACCTGTCCATCCTCCCCGGACTGACCTATCTGCTTCCTACCTCCCCACCTATACTCTCCTCTCCACCTATCTTCTCCTCTATCCATCTTCGGTACGCCTCCCCTTCTCTACCTATTTATTTCAGAATCCTCTCCCCATCCCTCTTTTTTAATGAAGGGTCTAGGTCCGAAACGTCAGCTTTTGTGCTCCTAAGATGCTGCTTGGCCTGCTGTGTTCATCAAGCTCCACACTTTGTTATCTCAGATAGCTGCAGCTATCTCCTTTAGAATCCTCAGATGTAGGTCAGCAGGTCTTGGGCATTTGTTGGATTTTAGTACCTTCAGCAATTTTGTTTTGCTGTTTGTAATTACCTTTACTTCCTCATTCTTTTTAGCCCCAGGCTACCCATTATTTCAGATTCATAACTTATGTCTTCTACTATGTATGATGACACTGTCACTTTAAATGTTTATTTTTACCTGGTTTCTTCTGAAGAGAGGTTGTAAGGCAGAGGTGACGAGCAGTCTACCAGAACCACCAGAGTAAACAATTTGTGAGGCCTTCGGTTTTTTTTTAACAGCCTGAGTGGGAGTCACCAGCTCTCATAGATCAGGATTTCTAAGTTACTTCAGAAGTTGTTTGGGATCTCAAAATATTTGGAAGCTTCATTGAATGTCTCTTGGCTGCTACACTTTTTGAGTTCTCTCTTTGTGTTCTTCCCTCCTGCATTAGAGAACTGCTTGTAAGAATCTGTGTCTGAAATTGCCTTTGGGTGTGTTTTTGGGATGTTCCTGTATTGGAACAGTTAATTAGTAATCGGTACTGTATCTATTAGAACATAGAACATAGAACAGTACAGCACAGAACAGGCCCTTCAGCCCACAATGTTGTGCCGACCATTGATCCTCATGTATGCACCCTCAAATTTCTGTGACCATATACATGTCCAGCAGTCTCTTAAATGACCCCAATGACCTTGCTTCCACAACTGCTGCTGGCAACGCATTCCATGCTCTCACAACTCTCTGCGTAAAGAACTTGCCTCTGACATCCCCTCTGTACTTTCCACCAACCAGCTTAAAACTATGACCCCTCGTGCTAGCCATTTCTGCCCTGGGAAATAGTCTCTGGCTATCGACTCTATCTATGCCTCTCGTTATCTTGTATACCTCAATTAGGCCCCCTCTCCTCCTCCTTTTCTCCAATGAAAAGAGACCGAGCTCAGTCAACCTCTCTTCATAAGATAAGCCCTCCAGTCCAGGCAGCATCCTGGTAAACCTCCTCTGAACCCTCTCCAACGCATCCACATCTTTCCTATAATAGGGCGACCAGAACTGGACGCAGTATTCCAAGTGCGGTCTAACCAAAGTTTTATAGAGCTGCAACAAGATCTCACGACTCTTAAACTCAATCCCCCTGTTAATGAAAGCCAAAACACCATATGCTTTCTTAACAACCCTGTCCACTTGGGTGGCCATTTTAAGGGATCTATGTATCTGCACACCAAGATCCCTCTGTTCCTCCACACTGCCAAGAATCCTGTCCTTAATCCTGTACTCAGCTTTCAAATTCGACCTTCCAAAATGCATCACCTCGCATTTATCCAGGTTGAACTCCATCTGCCACCTCTCAGCCCATCTCTGCATCCTGTCAATGTCCCGCTGCAGCCTACAACAGCCCTCTACACTGTCAACGACACCTCTGACCTTTGTGTCATCTGCAAACTTGCTGACCCATCCTTCAATTCCCTCGTCCAAGTCATTAATGAAAATTACAAACAGTAGAGGCCCAAGGACAGAGCCCTGTGGAACTCCACTCACCACTGACTTCCAGGCAGAATATTTTCCTTCTACTACCACTCGCTGTCTTCTGTTGGCCAGCCAATTCTGTATCCAAGCAGCTAAGTTCCCCTGTATCCCATTCCTCCTGACCTTCTGAATGAGCCTACCATGGGGAACCTTATCAAATGCCTTACTGAAGTCCATATACACCACATCCACAGCTCGACCCTCATCAACTTTTCTAGTCACATCCTCAAAAAACTCGATAAGGTTTGCAAGGCATGACCTACCCCTCACAAAGCCGTGTTGACTGTATTTGATCAAGCCATGCTCTTCCAGATGGTCATAAATCTTATCCCTCAGAATCCTTTCTTACACCTTGCAGACGACAGACGTGAGACTTACCGGTCTATAATTGCCGGGGATTTCCCTATTTTCTTTCTTGAAGAGAGGAATTACATTTGCCTCTCTCCAGTCCTCAGGTACGACTCCAGTGGAGAGCGAGGATGCAAAGATCTTCGCAAGTGGTGAAGCAATTGCATTTCTCGCTTCCCAAAGCAGCCGAGGACAAATCTGATCCGGGCCTGGCGACTTGTCAATCTTAATGTTTGACAAAATTTTCAGCACATCAGCTTCGTCTATCTCTATCCATTCCAGCATGCACACCTGCTCTTCAAAGGTTTCATTCACTACAAAGTTCGTTTCTTTCGTAAAGACAGAAGCAAAAAACTCATTTAGGGCTTCCCCTACCTCCTCAGGCTCCACACACAAGTTCCCTATGCTATCCCTGATCGGCCCTACTCTTTCTTTGATCATTCTCTTATTCCTCACGTAAGTGTAAAATGCCTTTGTGTTTTCCCGGATTCCTTCTGCCAAGCCTTTCCCGTGCCCCCTCCTGGCTCTCCTCAGACCATTTTTGATCTCCTTCCTTGCCTGCATGTAATCCTCTCTAGCTGAACTTGACCCTAGCTTCCTCCACCTTATGTAAGCTACCTTCTTCCTTTTCACTAGAAGCTCCACCGCTCTCGTCATCCAAGGTTCCTTAATCTTACCCCTTCTTGCCTGTCTCAGAGGGACATATTTACTCATCACTCCCAACAACTGTTCCTTAAACCGTCTCCACATGTCTATAGTTCCCTTACCATGGAACAACTGCTCCCAGTCCATGCTTCCTAACTCATGTCTAATCGCATCATAGTTTCCTCTTCCCCAATTAAATATCCTCCCATTCTGCCTAATCCTCTCCTTCTCCATAGCTATGTAGAATGTGAGGCAGTTATGGTCACTATCACCAAAATGCTCTCCCACCACAAGATCTGATACCTGCCCCGGCTCGTTTCTGAGCACCAAGTCTAAAATGGCCTCTCCCCTCGTCGGCCTGTCAACGTACTGCGTTAGGAAACCCTTATTATTTGGTTAATTTTTCCAATAGTTAAGTTATTCAAAATTCCTCTTTATTCTGTTTGTATTTTAACTACAGTGTTTAAATAAATTATGTTTTGCTTAATGTTGAGCAGTTTGACCAGGTGTATCACATCTGGAACATACACTTCACATCTAACTTTAAAGTAAGACAACTCCTTTAAAATAAGACACCGTTAGGGTCTGTGTTATTTTGACCGGGTTTTGTCCGATCCATAACTTATGAAGATGGGCACATTTCATTTCTCTGACATTGTCAACACTCATAATAATTTTTCTTGTTTTGCTTCTGAAAGATCCTAATCTCATATAATCTGATTTATATTTCAGGCTAGTTTATTCTCAGGCACAACTTTTCCTCCTTTTAAAATGTTTTGGTGGCCCTTTGCCAGTTTGTGAAAACGTTCCCAAATCTCAGACTTCAACTCTTTGTAAAATTATGTCTCTCCTTTAACTGTGGATGCATCATTCATCCTGAGATTTTATATTTCAAAAGAATGTATTTTTGAACATTTTAAATTGTTTATTTAATTTATTTCACTCTTTGTTTATTACTGTACCTGTAAAATCTCCTGACTCCCCAAAGGATCTTTGTTATCTACAGTGCACAGTTCAGGGGTTTGATGGAATATTTGCCACAAACCTGGATGGGTGAAATTCTAGACACAAGCAAGATGCTTGGCACTATCCTTGATAAAGTAACTTGCTTGATTGGTACTCTAATCACCACCTTAAATGTTCACTTCTTCAAGCACAAATGAGTCAGATACTTCAGAGATTTTTAAGCAACTCTTGGATAGGCACTTGCAGGATAGGAAAATGTTGGGTATGCAGGGCAGATTAATCTTAGTAGGATAATAGATTGACACAACATCATGGGCTGAAGGGCCTGTACTCTCCTGTACTGTTCTGTTCCAATCACAGAGTGCAGCAGTGTGTTTAATCAATAACAAGTCCTGCTCCAACTCACCATGACTCCTTTGGCAGCACCCTTTGAATCCTGAAGTTCAATCACCTGATCAGGCAGGACAGCAGATACACTGGAACACCATTACCTGTAAATTTCCTCCAAACCATTCACCATCCAGACTCAGAAATCTGTCCCTATTGTTACTATTTTGGGATCAGAACACCTGAATGCCCTGAACAACGCTTGGTGTACCTGCCCTCATGGACTGCAATGGTTGACGAAGGCAATATACCACAATATTCTGAAGGTCAATAAGGGATGGGCAATAAATGCTGGTCCAGATAGCGTTGCCCACATCCTATGAAAGAATAAAAATAAACCTAGTCTCTACAAAGTTTCAAGTAATCTAGAAATATTACATCGGGATGAATCTTACATTTTTTGGCCAAGTCTGAGTTGTGTCAAGTTTTTTTTAAGAGGGATTTCTGCTTTGAGGTCTGATGAGTTCTCTCACCATATCTTACCAAACGTGCCAAAGTAACTATCCTGCCCTACTGCATGCCTCATATCTGATTCCAGCCATATCTTACCAAGAACCCTTCCCAGAACAACGCGCCACAACTTGCAAATATCTACTGAAAGACCCCAGCACCTGTGACTTTAGTTGGTTGCTGTGCCCCTAGACAAATATTGGTATTTCACATTGCCCCTCACCAGGGACAACGTGGAAGCCACCAATGTCTGCTGCCCATGCAAAAAAACTGGCATGGTTGACACTCCTTCACACATGCAATCCCCATCTGCCATCCTAGTTTAATAGCCATGCTCACAGCTTTACCTATCTATTGCTACACCATGTCTGAACGCCCTCTAAGTCAGCATTACCATGTTCTAATGCCTAATTACTGTTTGTCATTGTCCTGTAGGGAAATCTCACATACAGGCAAGCAATCAGACAAAGACAAACATGAGCTGTTATTTCCATAAAGCAAGAACAAATGCAAACAAAACCAATAAAGCCTAAATAAAGATAACAAAGTGTGGAGCTGGATGAACACAGCAGGCCAAGCAGCATCTCAGGAGAACAAAAGCTGACATTTCGGGTCAAGACCCTTCATCAGAGAGGGGGATGGGGAGAGGGAACTGGAATAAATAGGGAGAGAGGGGGAGGCAGACCGCAGATGGAGAGAAAACAAGATAGGTAGAGAGGAGAGTATAGGTGAGGAGGTAGGGAGGGGATAGGCCAGCCCAGGGAAGACGGACAGGTCAAGGAGATGGAATGAGGTTAGTAGGTAGGAAATGGAGGTGCGGCTTGGGGTGGGAGGAAGGGATGGGTGAGAGGAAGAACAGGTTAGGGAAGCCGAGACAGGCTGGGCTGGTTTTGGGTTCTGGGCGCCCTATTATAGGAAAGATGTGGATGCTTTGGAGAGGGTTCAGAGGAGGTTTACCAGGATGCTGCCTGGACTGGAGGGCTTATCTTATGAAGAGAGGTTGACTGAACTCGGTCTCTTTTCATTGGAGAAAAGGAGGAGGAGAGGGGACCTAATTGAGGTATACAAGATAATGAGAGGCATAGATAGAGTTGATAGCCAGAGACTATTTCCCAGGGCAGAAATGGCTAGCACGAGGGGTCATAGTTTTAAGCTGGTTGGTGGAAAGTATAGAGGGGATGTCAGAGGCAGGTTCTTTACGCAGAGAGTTGTGCGAGCATGGAATGCGTTGCCAGCAGCAGTTGTGGAAGCAAGGTCATTGGGGTCATTTAAGAGACTGCTGGACATGCATATGGTCACAGAAATTTGAGGGTGCATACATGAGGATCAATGGTCGGCACAACATTGTGGGCTGAAGGGCCTGTTCTGTGCTGTACTGTTCTATGTTCTATGTTCTATGTTCTATGGGATGCAGCGGGGGGAAGGGGAAGAACTGGGCTGGTTTTGGGATGCAGTGGGCGAGGGGAGATTTTGAAGCTTGTGAAGTCCACATTGATACCATTGGGCCGCAGGGTTCCCAAGCGGAATATGAGTTGATGTTCTTGCAACCTTCAGGTGGCATCATTGTGGCACTGCAGGAGGCTCATAGTGGATATGTCATCTGAGGAATAGGAGGGGGAGTTGAAAAGGTTCGTGACTGGGAGGTGCAGTTGTTTGTTGCGAACCGAGTGGAGGTGTTCTGCAAAGCGGTCTCCAAGCCTCCGCTTGGTTTCCCCAATGTAGAGGAAGCCACACCGGGTGCAATGGATACAATATACCACATTGGCAGATGTGCAGGTGAACATCTGGTTGATATGGAAGGTCATCTTGGGGCCTGGGATAGGGGTGAGGGAGGAGGTGTGGGGGCAAGTGTAGCACTTCCTGCGGTTGCAGGGGAAGGTGCCGGGTGTGGTGGGGTTGGAGGGGAATGTGGAGCAGACAAGGGAGTCATGGAGAGAGTGGTCTCTCCGGAAAGCAGACAGGGGTGGGGATGGAAAAATGTCTTGGGTGGTGGGGTCGGATTGTAGATGGCAGAAGTGTTGGAGGATGATACGTTGTATCCGGAGGTTGGTGGGTGGTGTGTGAGAATGAGGGGGATCCTCTGGGGGCAGTTGTGGCGGGAGCAGGATGTGAAGGATGTGTTGCGGGACATGCGGGAGAGGTGGTCAAGGGCGTTCTTGACCACTGCGGGCGGAAAGTTGTGGTCCTTGAAGACCGTGGACATCTGGGATGTGCGGGAATGGAATGCCTTGTCCTGGGAGCAGATGTGGTGGAGGCGGAGGAATTGGGAATAGGGGATGGAATTTTTGCAGGAGGGTGGGTGCAAGGAGGTGTATTCTAGGTAGCTGTGGGAGTCAGTGGGCTTGAAATGGACATCAGTTTCTAGCTGGTTGCCTGAGATGGAGACTGAGAGGTCCAGGAAGGTGAGGGATGTGTTGGATATGGCCCAGGTGAACTTGAGGTTCCTCCCACTTCCAACAGACAAAGGGGGTGGCCATGGGTACGCGCATGGGCCCAAGCTATGCCTGCCTCTTTGTAGGTTACGTGGAACAGTCCCTCTTCCGCACCTACACAGACCCCAAACCCCACTTCTTCATCCGTTAGATTGATGACTGTATCAGCGCCGCCTCTTGCTCCCCAGAGGAGTTCGAACAGTTCATCCACTTTACCCACACCTTCCACCCCAACCTTCAGTTCACCTGGGCCATCTCAAACACATCCCTCACCTTACTGGACCTCTCAGTCTCCATCTCAGGTAACCAGCTAGAAACTGATGTCCATTTCAAGCCCACTGACTCCCACAGCTACCTAGAATACACCTCCTCCTACCCACCCTCCTGAAAAAATTCCATCCCCTATTTCCAACTCCTCCGCCTCTGCCGCATCTGCTCCCAGGGTGAGGCACTCTACTCCCGCACATCCCAGATGTCCACGTTCTTCAAGGACCGCAACTTTCCCCCCACATTGGTCGAGAATGCCCATGACCACATCTCCCGCATTTCCCGCAACACATCCCTCGCACCCCGCCCCCGCCACAACAGCCCCCAGAGGATCCCCCTCGTTCTCACATACCACCCCACTAACCTCTGGATACAACGTATCATCCTCCGACACTTCCACCATCTACAATCCGACCCCACCACCCAAGACATTTTTCCATCCCCACCCTTGTCTGCTTTCCGGAGAGACCACTCTCTCCGTGACTCCCTTGTCTGCTCCACATTCCCCTCCAACCCCACCACACCCGGCACCTTCCCCTGCAACCGCAGGAAATGCTACACTTGCCCCCACACCTCCTCACTCACCACTGTCCCAGGCCCCAAGATGACCTTCCATATCAACCAGATGTTCACCTGCACATCTGCCAATGTGGTATATTGTATCCATTGCACCCGGTGTGGTTTCCTCTACATTGGGGAGGCTTGGGACCGCTTTGCAGAACACCTCCGCTCAGTTCGCAACAAACAACTGCAACTCCCAGTCGCGAACCAATTCAACTCCCCTCCCATTCCTCAGACGACATGCCCATCATGGGCCTCCTGCAGTGTCACAATGATGCCACCTGAAGGTTGCGGGAACAGCAACTCATATTCTGCTTGGGAACCCTGCAGCCCAATGGTATCAATGTGGACTTCACAAGCTTCAAAATCTCCCCTTCCCCCACTGCACCACACAACCAGCCCAGCTCTTCCCCTCCCCCCACTGCATCCCAAAACCAGCCCAGCCTGTCTCTGCTTCCCTAACCTGTTCTTCCTCTCACCCATCCCTTCCTCCCACCCCAAGCCGCACCTCCATTTCCTACCTACCATCTCATCCCGCCTCCTTGACCTGTCCATCTTCCCTGGACTGACCAATCCCCTCCCTACCTCCTCATCTATACTCTCCTCTCTACCTATCTTGTTTTCTCTCCATCTTCGGTCCGCCTCCCCCTCTCTCCCTATTTATTCCAGTTCCCTCTCCCCATCCCCCTCTCTGATGAAGGGTCTCGGCCCAAAACGTCAGCTTTTGTGCTCCTGAGATGCTGCTTGGCCTGCTGTGTTCATCCAGCTCCACACTTTGTTATCTGGGATTCTCCAGCATCTGCAGTTCCCATTATCACCAATAAAGCCTAAAGTTTACACCCTCAGCACAAACCAAATTTTGGCATCTTGACTCACAAGTATCTTACAGCCCATAATGCCTGCAGCACTTAGCTCTGTTCTATTGGAAACAAGTATTGATCAGGAACAAAAACGGAAGTTACTGGAGAAGTTCAGCAGGCCCTTGCAACTTCTGTGAAGAAAAATCAGATTTAATGTTTCGGATTCAGTGACCCTTCCTCAGGACTGATGGTAGCTAGGAAAACATCAGTTTATATGCAGATAACAAAGTGTGAAGCTGGATGAACACAGCAGGCCAAGCAGCATCTTTATATGCAGAAACAAGTGTGAGCAGAGCAGGTAAGGAGTAAATGATAGGCGGGCACAGAGCCAAAAGACAGAGAAGAGCAGTTGGACATACAAAGGAGTTGGATAACGATCTGGCTAGGAGGGTGAATAGCTGTTAATGGAAACTGTTTGTGGCTAGCAATAAGTGGTGTGTAATGGCAGGCTTCATGATAACAAGTCCTTTTTTTACCCTTTATTCATTTACAGGATGAGGGTATCACGAGCCAAGCAGCATTTATTGCCCATCCCTAATCACGCAGAGGGCGGTTCAGAGTCAACCACATTGCCATGGGTCTGGAATCACATGTAGGCCAGACCAGGTAAGGATGGCAGTTTCCATCCCTCAAGAATATTAGAGAATCAGATGGGTTTTTTCCTGACGATCAACAATGGATTCATGGTCATCATTAGACTCTTGATTCCATATATTTATTGAATTCAAGTTCCACCATCTGCCATGGTGAGATTCAAACCCAGGTCCCCAGAACATTATCTGGATCTCTGAATTAACAATCCAGTGATAATACCACTAGGCCATCACCTTTTCTGGTGTGTCGGGTAGGGGCTGGGACATGGGAGAGTTCAGGCCCTAAAATTATTGAACTCGTTATTGAGTCCAGAGGGCTGCAGGATCACCAAGCGGAAAATGAGGTGTTGTTCTTCCAGCTTGCGCTGAGCTTTACTGGAACAGTGCAGCAATCCTGGGACAGAGATTTTGGCCAGGGTACAGGGTGGTGTGTTAACGTGGCAGGCAACTGGAAGATCAGGGTCACTTTGACAGGCAGAAGTTAGAGGTTCTGACAAGCTGTCTTCTAGTCTATGCTTTGCTTCCCCACTGTAGAGGAGACCACATTGTGAGCAGCGAAGGCAGTAGACAAGATTGTTGGAAGTGCAGGTGAAGTGTTGCTTCACCTGGAAGGTATGCTTGGGCCCTTGAATACTGGGGAGGGAGGAGATAAATGGGCAGGTGTTACACCTCTAGCAGTTGCAAGGGAAGGTGCTGTGGGGCTATGGAGAGGCATTGGGATTGATAGAAGAGTAGACCAGGGTGTTTCAGAGGGAACAGCCCCTGCAGAAGGCAGACAAGGGAGAAGAGGGGAATATATTTCAGGTGGTGGCATCTCACTGGAGATGCTGAAAATGGTACTTGAAGATCTTCTGGATGTGGATGCTGGTGGGATGGTAGGTAAGGACAAGAGGAACTCTATTCCTGTTGTGGGAAGGAAAAGAGAGGGTGAGGACAGAGGTGTGGGAGATGGGTCGGATGAGGTTGAGGGTCCTGTTGACAACGGTGCTGGGGAATCCTTGGTTGGGGAAGAAAGTCGAGATTTTTTGGAGGCTCCCTTGTCAAAGTTGACCTCATCAAAACATATACGACAGAGACAGAGGAACAGAGAGATTGGAATGGAGTCTATACAGGAAGCAGGATCCGAGGATGTATAGTCCAGGTGGTTATCGGATTCAGTGGGTTTATAGTGGATATTAGTTACCAGTCTATCACCAGAAATGGAAATAAAGATGTCCAAGAAGGGAAGGGAGGAGTCAGAAATAGATCAAGTGAAAGTGAGGGCAAGGTGGAAATTGGAAGTAAAATCAAAGAACTTTTCCAATTTCAGACGAGGGAGGGAAGCAGGATCATCAATATATTGGAGAAAGAGTTATAGGTGAGGGCTGGAATAGGACTGGAACAAGGAGTACTCCACATACCCCACGAAGAGATAGGCATAACTGGGGCCCATGCAGATACCCATGTTTACCCCCTGACCTGAAGTAAATAAGGGAATTAAAAGAGAATTTGTTGAGGTTGAAAATGAGCTCGGCCAAGCAGAAGAGGGTGGTGGTGGTTGGGGATGGCTCATGCATTTTCTACAGGAAGAAACGGAGAGCGCCAAGACCATCCTGGTGGGGAATGGACATGTAAGGTGATTGTATATCCATGGTAAAGAGGAAGCGGCTGGAACCTGCGAACTGGGAATTCTGAAACTGGTGTAAAACATCAGAGGAATCATGGATGTATGTGGGCAAGGATTGGACCAGAGGAGAAAAGGCGGAGGCAAGGTAGAAAGGCATAAGTTCTGTCAGGCACGAGCAGGCTAAAATAAAGGCTCTGCTTGGGCAGTCTTGTTTGTGAACTTTTAGAAGGAGGTGGAAGTGTGGGGACTATTAGCTTGGAGGTTGTAGGCGGGGGGAGATAACCAGTAGTATTACCATAGTTGATACAATGGTCTGATGTGCCATGGTGGGGTCATGTTTGAGTATCATAGAAATTGGAACATACAACATTACAGCACAGTACAGGCCCTTCGGCCCTTGATGTTGTGCTGACCTGTCACACCGATCTGAACCCCATCTAACCTACACTATTCCATGTACGTCCATATGCTTGTCCAATGTCGTCTTAAATGTGCTTAAAGTTGGTGAATCTACGACCGTTGCAGGCAAAGCGTTCCATTCCCTTACTACTCTCTGAATAAATCAACTACCTCTGACATCTGCCCTATATCTTTCACCCCTCAATTTAAAGCTATGCCCCCTCGTGCTCGCCGTCACCATCCTAGGAAAAAGGCTCTCCCTATCCACCCTATCTAACCCTCTGATTATCTTATATGTCTCAATTAAGTCACCTCTCAACCTTCTTCTCTCTAACGAAAACAGCCTCAAGTCTCTCAGCCTTTCCTCGTAAGACCTTCCCTCCATACCAGGCAACATCCTAGTAAATCTCCTCTGCACCCTTTCCAAAGCTTCCACATCCTTCTTATAATGCGGTGACCAGAACTGCACGCAATACTCCAAGTGCGGCCGCACCAGAGTTTTGTACAGCTGCAGCATAACCTCTTGGTTCCGGAACTCGATCCCTCTATTACTAAAAGCTAAAACACTGTATGCCTTCTTAACAGTCCTGGCAACCTGGGTGGCAACTTTCAAAGATCTGAGTACATGGACACCGAGATCTCTCTGCTCATCTACACTGCTAAGAATCTTACTATTAGCCCTGTATTCTGCCTTCTGGTTACTCCTACCAAAGTGCATCACCTCACACTTGTCTGCATTAAACTCCATTTTCCGCCTCTCAGCCCAGCTCTGCAGCTTATCTATGTCTCTCTGCAACCTACAGCATCCTTCGTCACTATCCACAACTCCACTGACCTTAGTGCCGTCTGCAAATTTACTAACCCATCCTTCTACGCCCTCATCCAGGTCATTTATAAAAATGACAAACAGCAGTGGACCCAACACCGACCCTTGCAGTACACCACTAGTAACTGGACTCCAGGATGAACATTTCCCATCAACTACCACCCTCTGTCTTCTTTCAGCAAGCCAATTTCTGATCCAAACTGCTATATCTCCCACAATTCCATTCCTCCGCATTTTGTACAATAGCCTACTGTGGGGAACCTTATCGAAAGCCTTGCTCAAATCCATATACACCACATCAACCAGTTTACTCTCATCTACCTGTTTGGTCACCTTCTCAAAGAACTTAATAAGGTTTGTGAGGCACGACCTTCCCTTCACAAAACCGTGCTGACTATCCCTAATCAAATTATTCTTTTCTAGATGATTATAAATCCTATCTCTTATAACCTTTTCCAACACTTTACCAACAACTGAAGTAAGGCTCGCTGGTCTATAATTACCAGGGTTGTCTCTCCTCCCCTTCTTGAACAGGGGAACCACATTTGCTATCCTCCAATCTTTTGGCACTATTCCTGTAGACAATGACGAGTTAAAGATCAATGCCTAAGGCTCGGCAATCTCCTCCCTGGCTTCCCAAAGCATCCTAGGATAAATCCCATCTGGCCCAGGGGACTTATCTATTTTCACACCCTGTAGGATTTCTAATACCTCTTCCTTGTGAACCTCAATCCCACCTAGTCTAGTAACCTGTATCTCAGTATTCTCCTCAACAACATTGTCATTTTCTGGAGTGAATACTATCGAAAAATATTCATTTAGTGCTTCCCCTATCTCCTCTGGCTCCACACACAACTTCCCACTACTATCCTTGATTGGTCCTAATCTTACTCTTGCTATTCTTTTATTCCTTAAATACCTATAGAAAGCCTTAGGGTTTACCCTGATCCTATCCGCCAACAACTTCTCATGTCTCCTCCTGGCTCTTCTGGGCTCCTTCTTTAGGGTTTTCCTGGCTACCTCGTAGCCCTCAAGCGCCCTAACTGAGCCTTCACATCTCATCCTAACATAAGCCTTCTTCTTCCTCTTGACCAGAGATTCCACCTCCTTCGTAAACCACGGCTCCCGCGCTCTACAGCTTCCTCCCTGCCTGACAGGTACATACTTATATAGGACACAGAGGAGCTTTTCCTTGAATAAGCTCCACATTTCTAATGTGCCATCCCCTGCAGTTTCCTTCCCCATCCTATGCTCCCTAAATCTTGCCTAATCTCATCGTAATTGCCTTTTCCCCCAGCTATAACTCTTGCCCAGTGGTATACACCTATCCCTTTCCATCACGAAAGTAAACATAACAGAATTGTAATCACTATCACCAAAGTGCTCACCTACTTCCAAATCTAACACCTGGCCGGGCTCATTACCCAGTGCCAAATCTAATGTGGCTTCGCCCCTTGTTGGCCTGTCTACATACTGTATCAATGAGCCCCTCTCTGGCTCGTCGTGATCAGTACACCTCGGTATGTGAATAGAAAGGGTTTAGAGGGATATGGGACAAATGCTGGCAAATGGGACTAGATAAATTTCGGATATCTGGTCAGCATGGACGAATTTGACCGAACAGTCTGTTTCCATGCTGTACATCTCGATGACTCTTTGATTCTATTATGAACCTGTTGAACAGCATGTCGAACACTCTGTCTGTCACCACCACGTCCTGGAGGGGTCCTTGAACTGAAGTTTCTATCTCAGACACAGTGGCACAATGTACTCCACCACAGGATCTCCACCTATATTAATTGTTAACAACTCATCAGTATTTTGTCACTCATGGAGCAGTGCTCACTGCATTCTGATACTGTTAGCTTCATGAAACTGGCCGACAACCAACAGTTTGAAAGCTATTGGAAATAGAACTCAGTGGTGTAAAAAGTGGTCCAAAACCAGGACAGGCCATTCCCCAACTTCAAACTAAGGTGCCTGTGGCCATCTGGAGTGTTTGGTCATTCGGTCAGCGTGGTCTCTCTTCTTTCCAGCATTAGCTTGTAGTTAAACATTGCTAATGAAAGACACAAAATGGAAATCTTTCAACATGCATTCATGTCTGAAAATCAAACAAAAACCCATGAACTTAGAATGGGAACATCAATTTATATGGTATGAGAAGAATACTGTACTTAGTTGGACCATGTTTAGCTATGAGATGCAGCAAGAACTGTTATCTGTCAATCTTAGTTAGCTGAGATTGCATTTTAAAATTATACCCCTCCCGTACCACCAAGTTGAGGTGTCCTTTCGATCCTTAAGTGCCTCAGCACAACATACATGTCCTGTTGGAAGTGCCACAGCATAAGAACTGTGGTCCCTCTGAATGGATTGATGGTATCAGTTACCTGTCCACCATCCACCAGTAGGCAGTGAGCTTGGAGTCAGCCAACTTGGAGACCAGCTCCAGGCATAAAATTGCATGATCTGGCTCCCAGCATGTTTAAGCTCAGGACCACTTTTAGGGGCCCTAATGTCAGCAACTCAAAGCTGGTCCATGTTATCAGAAAAAAATGAGAAATGAGGAGGAGTTATATGTACTTAGAATTAGAATTTATTGTCGTGTAATCAAGTATAGACATACATGATAACAGTGAAAAGTGTACAAAGTCGCCATTTTCCAGTGCTATCTTGGTTATAAATCAGAATTTTTTTTAAAAAAGTAATAGCAGAAATAAAAGAAAACCAAAAAGTAAGTAAAACATTTGGATGTCAAAGCCTAAGTCTCATCTCCATAAAGATCTTCACAACCAATGATGCAGGCACCAGGACCTAGCCACGGCCTGGAATCTCAGTCAGCTTCCCTGAGTCTTGCATTGATCATACTTGAATTCTTCACCATTAAAGCAATGCATATGAGAGGGAATTTTTAAAAAAAACTTACATTCATATGGCACCTTTCACAGTCTCTTTTCACAGCCAATGATGTACTTTTGAAGTGTTGTGTTCTGAAAGCTGTTCTGGCTGGTTCCTAAAGTGAAGCTGTTTCTCGCATGTTTTTTGGCAGATACACCTCGAGTGTTATTGAAAGTACACCAACTTCAAACAAAAGTTCCAAATGTACTTGTCAAGTCTGCTCAGACCTGGAGAATGATACTGGAAGACGTTTATTGCCTTACAGAGATAGCACTTCCAAAGGACAGCTGATTACATCACGGCCGAATACATAACGGGTAGACTTTCCTTATAAATCTCTTCATAAAGCTAGAAATGACCTTCCACGGCTTTGGAACACAGACCTGTGTGACTACACACAATAGCTAACAAGTCTCCCTGCCCCCTCAGGGGATTTGCTTATTTTAAATTTTGATGAAAAATGCCAAGCTCTGTGTGTAGTACAAATAGGACCCATGAGAATCCTAAACCAATTTGTGATGCTGAAAAAAAGGCTACAAACCAAGAGAAAATTGGGATGCTGTGAGAGAAAAGATAAATCCAAGTACTTATAGGAATGAACAGGGGTTCCCTTTGGGACTTATTCATTAGCAGGATTAGGAGAAGTGGAAAAGGTGACACTTTTGCTCCTCAGTGTTGTGTACAAGAGATTTTCATTAGAACTTTCTGGTTGTTGAATGGGGGAGGTGAGCTCGGGGTGGGGGTGTTTGCAAATGCAGTGATGAAGGGGGAAGGGTTAGAAAAAAATGAATGCTTACAATTCTTATGTTGTCAATAGATGGATTGCTTCAGAATTTGCTTTTCAAGAATCTCCATTTGGATACATGCACTGAATTTGTTAGTAGAACAAGTGCTTTTGCCAAACATGAAATAGAAGTTATAGTTTTTAAATAGAATTTTAATAAAATTAGAACTGAAAGTAAATTATCAGCAGCATCACAATCCTTTTGAACCCTTTTATAATCATTTTCATTTTTTTACAGAAATGGTGTTAAAAAGTGCTTAAGTCTTTAGCTATGTGAGGGATAATGTTACAATATCCTTTTCCAAAGTAACATTTTTAATTGTTCTATCAACTATATGCATTGATAAGCAGCAGATCGGTGCAGAACTCAGCCTGCTACTTGCACACAGTGCTCAGTGGCAGATCTCACTGACAGCCCTAAGTTACTGTCATGTATCTACAATGCAGACTCGAGCCAATGCACAGAGCTGGGCTCACTGGTTCCTGAAATGTGGGTTATATTTTAATGTTTAGAGAACTGATGAAATTGAATTTAAAAATTTTAACACTCCTATCCAGCTCAGTACGCTGCACCCTGGGAGCGCAACACAAAGAAAGTAGTCTCAATTCCCTTGTTTTAGTAAGGCTTTGTACCAAATTACATTAGCTTGATTGTGCTTATTCCAGGCTGAGGCTGGTTTGCATAGAAACAAACTCTGTGGAGCAACCGGGGCAAAGGAGAGAGAGATTTGCAATCAAATCTGCTGTTGGACTCGGAATTTGGTTTTCACAGAAAGGGGAATTATGCTTAGGAATTCTGGCAGGACATCAAAAATGCTCAGTACAGCACCAGTAATAGCAGCATGCAGAACATAACGTGTGTGTCTGGCTTGGTGGCAAAAGACAAATGTGTAGCCTAGGTGATATATTACTAAATTAGTAGGAATTTGCTGCTAATTTGCATTACGAATAGATAAAATGGTGGCAGTAAGAACAACTAATTTGGGCTTTTTCTCAATTTTACTTTTGAAAAAAAGTCCCCCAAGTATGAAATATTAGCTGTTAGGGCCTCTCAAGTGCTCACTTTATAGTTTCAATTTAAGTAATTCATCGTCAATTTCCACTTGCAAAAAGGTTATAGTAAAACCTTGGTGCGCACACAGGAATCCAATTACATTCAAGAGCAATGAGCCACATACATTAGAGTCTTTACAGAAAGACCAAGCCTCACAGATGTATGTGACTGACAAAATATTCTGAAATAAGCCCTAAGCAATTACCATTAGTGATGTTGTTTTATGAACACTTAATGCATTTCTAATAAATCCTTTTCTCACTATTAAAATGGGAGCATTACACATTTTAAAAAGGTTATCAAGTTGGTGAATGACCTGCTGGAAAACTTTGCAGTGTGAATGGTGTTGGAGACTGTAAGGGAGATGGTAAAGTGATTGCAGATAATTATATTCACTGATCCAGGCTGTGATGAGGCAAGTTTACGGTGTACAAGGCAGAGTCTAATGTTAAGGGGGAAAGAAAGGCTTAAAAGTCAGAGGAAAGTTAACATGGATTTAAGGTGGAATCTGAAATCACTAGGGCAATAAATTAATAAGTGTTAATGAAATCTTGGAAGCATTGCGAACCACAAAGATTTTGCAAGATATAGGATGGAAGAGGACAGATCTTTGAATGATGAAATGGTATCCCTGGACTAGGGGAAGAATCTACGGTTATAAACAGAGCAAGAATGTGACAATAACAAAGTGCAGGATGGCACATCAGGAGCAGCATTTAGCATTGCTAAAAATGGGATGTTCACCTGTTAAATATAACACAGGACTACTTGCATGATAAACAGCACAGACAAGGTTAAACAATCTCCCAACCAACAGATCTCTGCAGTCTTCCCTTATCTAGTCATGAACAGTGGTAGGCTTTTCAACAATGGCTGGAGGAAAAGGGTCTATAAGACCAAAGCACTTGCATCTACCTGCAGCCACTAGCGCTGAACAGATGTTCTATCTCGACCTGCTCCTGACATCTCCAGTATCAAAGATGCCACTCTTCAGCCAATTTGAATAATTCATATGACATAAATAAATGGCTGAAGACACTGGATACTGAACATTTTATGGGCCTTGACAATGTTTCGGCAATATTGCTGAAAACTTATATTCTGGAACTAACTGAGACCTAGCCAAGCAGTACCGATACAGCTACAACACTGGCATATCCCAGCAATGTGGAAAATTGCCCAGGGATGTCTATCCACAAAAAGCAGGACAAATCCAACCCAATCAATTATTTGGTCCACTCTTTTACTCTCAATCACTGGCAAAGTGATAGGAGTCATTAATAGTGCTATCAAGCAGCACTTGCAAAGAAATAAGATGCACACTGACACTCAGTTTGGGTTCTGTCAGGGCTACGCATGTCAAAAGACATGAGCTTCAGAGGAGAGGTGCAAGTAACTGTCCTAGACTTCAAGGCACATTTGACCAAGCGTGGTATCCATGAACTTCAGCAAAAGTGGAGTTAATGAGAATCAGGAGCAAAACTCTGTAGTAGTTTAAGTTATAGATAACACAAAGGATGATGGTTTAATTGTTGACAGTCAATCATCTCAGCTCCAGAACAGCTCTACAGGAATTCCTCAGGGTAATGTCCTAGGCATAACCATCTTCAGCTACTTCATCAATGACCTTCCCTCCATCATAAGGTGGGATGTGGAAACATTCACCAATGGTTTCACAAAGTTCAGTACCATTTACTACTCCTCACATACTGAAGCAGCCTGTGTCCTTATGCTGTATGACCTGAAACATATAAAAACCTGCCTGATAAATTGCAAGTAACATTCATCGGCACAAGTACAAAGCAGTGACTATCTCTAATAACAGACAATCTAATCATTGTCCCTTGACATCCAATGGCATTATAACTGCTGAATATTCCACTATCAACATATTGCAGGTGACCATTTTTGAGAAAATGAACTGGACAAAATATGTAAACATTTTGGCTACAAGAACAGGTCGGGGACTAGGAATTTTGAGATCGGTAATTCTCCTCTTGATGCTTTAGTGTTTGTCCTTCACCTCCAAGATGCAAATCAACAGGATGCAGGAATACTCTGGACTTGGATATAGGAGGCAATGTCACCAATACTCAAGGAACTTGACACCATCCAGGATAAAGCAGCATTTCTGATAGACTCTATCCATCACATTTAACACTTATTCTCTTCACTACTCACAGACAGTGACAGCTCTATGTACCATCTGCAAGAAGCATACATTAGCTCAAAAAACTTCCTTCAACAGCACCTTCTGAACCTTCAATCTCTACCATCAGAAAGACAAGGATAGAAGGTTTACAGGAACAATACAACCTGCAGCTATCCTCCAACCAGCGTACCATCCTGATTCAGAACTATAAAGCCATTTCTTTAAAGTTACTGTATCAAAGTCCTGGAGCTTACTTCCGTAGCACTTTCGTTGTGCCTACATCCCAAAAACCACAGTGGTTCAAGATGGCAGCTTAGCACCTCCTGCTCTGGAACAATTAGGGACTGATGATAAATGCTAGTATTGCCAAAAGGCCCATTTCTTACGAATGAATGTTAAAAATCCAACAAATCCAACAATAGCAGAGTTGTGGTCTCTGTAATGAAGCTCAGCTCAGGGTTTAAACTGTCTGATGGTTAACAGCCTGGTTCAGCTTGAGACAGTGGACAGGTCAAAGAATAAAATCACTGATGAAATACAGAGCTTGTAACAGGGAATAAAAAAAATTCTAGTGACAAGTAGCTCTTCAGAGGGTGGCTGTGCATACTACAACTTCCCAAGAAAGAGCAACTTGCTGCCTGAATAAAAGTTGCCAAAACTGAAAAAGTATTCGTGAATTCCTTGATCCTGAATTCCTTGTTCTGTAGCCTTTTCCCATTCTATTTTGAAGGTGTTGCTCTCGTAGATTCCACTTGGGCTTTCTTTACAAGGCACTATCATGAGCAAGATGTGAGTATCATCAGAGAGAATGTCATATTTGCCTGTCACTGTCCAACATTCACAAGCAAACAGTTTCCAAGAAGAAGCATTACTCATTACCATTACCCCTCTGTGCTCCAGGATGACCTATCAGCAATTAGAGGAACCTGAACTGATGACATTATCCCAAATTAACTAAACCCAACTGACAGTAGCAACTCAGTAAGATTAGCCTTAGTACTGCATTTAGAAAAAAATGACTATAAAATCAAACAAAATAGAGCCGAAGAATGTCCCAATGTGGAGGTCTGTCCTGTTACACAAGTAAAAACCTATACTTTGGAATGTAACATGAAGTTTGATATTATGATAAGTCTCTGGGGGAGAAAATTGTGCATATTAATGAAAGATGCCATGTGATACAGGTAGCGTCTCATACACAGTCTGCCATCAGTGAAAACCATTTTATGGGGCACTGCACAAATGAATCTTTCCCATGAGACTTCCACAATACAGAAAGTATGCATTCAATTCAATATGTTGGCTCCATGCACAATCATTAAAAAAGAACTTACCGCATTTTGCACTTTCCACTGGCTCTTTCTCAGCTTTCAATACATATCTGAACTTCCCTCAAAAATACAATGTGTTCTCATATAACTAGCCATTGTGCCAGAACATTCCATGTTTCCACACTTCACATGTGTTCAAATCTCATCTAACCTTTCCTAATTCTGATGATTTTAATTGAGGACCATTCATCATTTGTCCCGAGCATAGATTCATACAGCATAGAAAAGGTCCTTTGGTCCATCCAGTCTGCACCCACATAGCTATCACTAAAGGCATGCTAATCTCAATTTCCTGCACTTGTCCCATATCCTTGAATGTTATGATATTTGAAGTGCTCATCAAAATATATTTTTAAAGGTTGCAAGGTTTCTGACCTCCACTACCTTCCCGGGCTGTGCATTCCAGATTCCCACCAAAGTTCTTTTTTCCCAAATCCCCTTTGAATCTCTTGCACTTACTCTAAAACTATGCCCTCTTGTGATTGACCCCTCAACTAAGGGGAACAGCTGCTCTCTATTCGCCCTATCCATACCCTTCATGATCTTACACACCTCAATCTTGTCCTGTTTTCTCTAAAGAAAACAGACTTAACCTATCTAGTCTATCCATATAGCTCAATTTCTCCATTCTAGGCAACATTCTGGGGAACTTTGTCTTCACTCCCTCTCATGCTGTCACGTCCTTCCTTTGGTGAGGTGACTACACACAGTAATGCTCTGTACAACTCCAACATTACCTCCTTAGTCTTAAAGTCTATGCCATAACTGATGAAAGCAAGTGCCCCATATGCCTTCTTAAGTATCCTATTCACATGCCCTGCTGACTACAGGGAGCTGTGAATAATTACCCCAAGATCCCTCTTTCATCTCAGCCACCTGGTGTCCTGCCATTTATTAAATAGTCCCTAATTTTGCTTCTTTTTCCAAAGTACATTACCTCACACTTACATGGGTTAAATACCACTTGCCACTGGTCTGCCCATATGATCAACCCGTCTATATCTTCCTGTAATCTACAACCATCCTCTTCTATATGATCCACTCTATCAGTCTTGGTGTCATCTGCAAATTTACTGTACATTTCTTCCACATTTTCATTTGTATAATTCATGTATATAAGAAACAATATGGGTCCCAGTACTGAGCTTGTGGGACACTGCTGAACACTAGCCTTTAGTCACTCAAATAATCTTCTACCATCAACCTTTGTGACACATTACTAAGCCAATTTTTGGTCCATCTCACCAAGTTTCCCTGAATTCTATGTGCTTTAACCTTCTCAATCAGTCTTCCATGTGGGACCTTGTCAAAAACGTTTCTAAAATCCATATAAACTACTGCAACTGAACTTCCTTCATCCACACACTTGAACACATTTGTAAAAATTCCAACCAATTAGTTAGGCATGACCTTCCTCTGACAAACCGGTACTGATTATTCTTAATTAAAACATGCCTTTTCAAGTGGGTATTAAATTGCTGTTTCAGAATTTGATCCAATAGTTTTTCTACCACTGACATGGTACTCTCCTGTCAGTAAATTCCTGGTTCATCTCTACCACCCTTATTAAAAAGTGGAACCACATTAGCCATCCCACAGTCCTCTGGCAACTACCCCATGGCCAGAGTGGAATTAAAAATTTGCATCAGAGCCCCTGCAATTTCCAGTCTTGCCTCCCACAGCAGCCTGGGATGCAATTCATTCGGGCCAGGGGATTTATCTGTTTTTAAGACCAACAAAGCCTTTAATTCCTTCCCATTTTCCATGTCAAACTGTGCAAGTTTCTCACAGTCCCTTTTCCTGAATTCGGTACCAATGTACTCCTTTTCCAGAGTGAAGACCAAAGGGAAGTGATCAATCAACACACTTGCAATATTCTGCTGCTTCACACACTGGTTGCTCCCTTGGTCACTAATGGGCCTTACTGTTTCCCTGGTTAACCTCTTACCTTTGATGTATTCAGAGCAGTATTTCACTATCTGTAAGTCCATCTTTTCTTGCCCTTTCTCAGGTGGTTGAGGATTGCCCAGATTTTCTATGAAAATTTAAACCTGGGATTTCACCATTGGTGATGGTAGCTGTCAAATTGAGCCATTATGCGGTGAGGCCGCCACCGGTTTGTAGGATTGTCCAGAACCTTGTCAAAAACTTTTCTAAAATCCATATAAACTACTGCAACTGAACTTCCTTCATCCACACACTTGAACACATTTTTTAAAATTCCAACCAATTAGTTAGGCATGACCTTCCTCTGACAAACCTGTACTGATTATTCTTACTGTCAGAAGAACATTAAGAACAATGTTCTGGTATGTTGTCTATTTATTTTTGAGGTTCTGTGTCAGCTGGGACACTTTATTAGCTGCCAGCAGATAGTGTTCTTTGAGGAGCTTGCTTTCCCTATGAACGTTAGGAGATTCAATGTGAACTAGCACAGGAAACCAGTTCAAGCTACATTGGTCTCTATGTTAAATATTTGCACTCACCATTTCAAGAAACCACACATGTGAATTCTGAGGTATCTTAATTCAATCACATTCTTCAGTATCATTTTTTGCCTTCTGTTTCTTCTTTTTCCTTATGTTTCTACTACATGACTGAATTCATCACTTGTCTTCTCCTTCCACTTATCTGGCTATTTCTTGATGTCTGCTGCAATTCTTCTTTTGCTAAGCTCTCTTTCTGACATAATAGGTGCATTTACGTTCCACAAAACACAAGTTCAAATCAGATTAACTTTATTTTAGATACTAAATTTTTTAAAGTTATAATCGAAGTGTTACCTTTATGAACTAAGTAATAATCTGCTGAAAAAGGATTGACAACACAAATGTCTGCTTTGCTGCCCTTGTCTAGAAAATTGCAAAAATGCCATTATTATATCACCTTATGTTTGGTAATGCACATACAGGTGTGAACAGTTACTTAAATCTGCAGTTTGAACGTTGTGGCTATAATTCCAGTCACAAGATTAGCGAGGTATCTTCATCATGTTTCCAATTTGCTTAAAAAAAATCCAGTCACTAGTTTATTAAGTTGTCAAAGAGCATCTAAATCTCTTCCTTTTTCTGTCACTTTCTGCTGAAAACATCCTTTGAGATTGAAAGCATGCAGGGATAGCTAGAAAAAATGATATGTAAATCCTGCAATTCATCCTGCACCATGAAGTACAGGTCCTTCCCTTTGCTGCCGGGATTCCATCTGCTGAAACATTACTCTGATATACAGTACAAAAGCAGTAACAAAGATGTTCATATCACAGTATTGTGTGCTGGTGGCAGGGAGAGAAATCAATGAAGCCATTAGACAATAGATAGAGTTTAAACTGCCTGGAGAATTTGCTAAGATGCAGACAAAGGGCAAACACTGAAAAGGGTCTGCTGAGCTCTGGCGGAATTCCTTAGGATCCATTATATCCTTGAAACAATCGTCACTTACAGAGTGGATTTGCATCAGTAATAGAGTTCAGGGACTGTTTGTGAAAGGCTTTCCCTGCAGCTGACCCCATCTCCCTGCCACACATTGATACTCAGCAGCTACCCCCTGCCCTGTCTTGCACCACAGAGAGCGATATCATGGGAAAATGTGCTAACTTAAAGAAAGCACAGGGATGTAAAAGCGATTCAGTGCTTTGGATCATTCTCAGAACACTTTTATCACTGCTTGCCAGCAAAGATGATATCCGTAAAGAATGGAACATACTGCCTTTGTCCACTGGTTGTTACTAATCATGTCTCTAAAGCAAAATACTGAGTAAATGGAGTAGCAATAACTCTATTTAGGACTAATGTTATTCATGTGCTCCAGAAAATCCATGAATGATAATCAAAGGAAATGTAATGATGACCCAAATCTATGATTACACAATTGTATTTTATTCAGACAAGGTGAAGGTCCAAGGCCCATCTTGCAGGACATTGCAAAGAGTGAAAAGACTAGAAGTAATGACAAAGCGAATCAGGAAATAGCGATTAGTTGACATGACACTTCAGATTTAAAAGCCCCTAAATTTGTGTCGTTGATGGGATAAAGATGAAAAAGTGGAGATATAAATGTTGCAAAGCAGAAAGAGAGAAAAAGCAAAAGGGAGAGGGGGTATTTAACAACCAATGTAAGATACTGGCTGAGAACTGAGTTGTATCCTTCACTGACTGAACATTGATAATGTTCTCCACTGCATTTATGTGAGCATTGTGCACAGCAAGTAATATAGTCATTTCCCTGCTTTTGATCATGACTCATGAAAAATTGGTTGAATTCAGCGATAAGGGATTTGAGTTAAATTACTGTACGATACCAGCATTGTTGAGTTCCCACCATCAATGCCTTGGAGGTTAGAAGCTGAAACAGACCAATCATATCAACACCATAGCGAGATCAAATGCTCTGGAGCCACAAATGGTTCAGATCTCAGTTCTTTCATAAAGCTCTGGTCAAGAATGAAGTGGAAAATTGGCCACTTGGCCACATAGGTGCAAGGACATTGGTATTCAAAAAGATGAACACCATACAAGACTAAGCAGTTTACTTATTTAGCCTACGCTAACTTTGGATTCAATAACCAATCCCTCAATCAGTGTCAAATAGTATATTCACAGAATGCCCTGAAGCAACATATCACTGTTACTTTGACCACACTTCCTTGTCCTGTGGTCCCTGCTATTACCTAGATACTTTATGGCAGAACAACCAATGCCTTCACCAAATCTGATTGATACTTTCAATAATCTCTGCATTTGCTCTACATCCCCTTCTGTTTTATTAGGTTGAATCATTGTCAAAACCTTGGAAATGTAATAGAGACTTTCTGATTACCTGTTTTGACTAGGGCACAAGCATTACCTATCTGTGTGAAATTGTCAATTGACTTCACTTACCTGAGTACAATGTCCTCTGTTGGGTGACAAGTCTGCTTCTAATGGATATCATACTGTGAATTTTAGTTTTGCAGGTTCATGGTTGGGATGTCAGTACTTAGGACAACTGCCTACTTGCCTTGGGGAAGATGCTGGTAAAGCTGTAGATATGGGAAAGGCTTTCAAGAGTAAGAAGGTGAGTTATTTGATTCTGAATTCATAGCCTCTGATCTGCTCTTGCAGTCTGATTGATTTTATGAATCATTGGTCCAGCTGAGTTATATTTCTGAGGAATACCTCACTTTTCCATGGGATGAAATAAATTTAGGAATATAATATTTTTAGCTATGGTGGGCACATTAATAAAAAAATGTGATAACTATTTATTAAGTTCCCGTTACCAAAATCATGCAGATTATTCAATATTGCATATCTAAATCTTAAAAGATGTACATGGATTTTTCTTTCCTCTCTTATTCCTAGATTGAGATCACTTAACATTTCAAGCAGATTTGTTTCTTTTTAAAATTCTCAAAATATTCTGAGAAAAAATGTTAAAAGCTAAAAATTGAAATACAATGTCATTTACAGTAACAGTAATACAGCTGAATAATTGTCAAGGAAATGCTCAAAAAAGTAAATGAGGTAACATTATCTCTTTGAATCTTACTCTCTTAATCAATTAGAAACTATAGGCAGTTCCTTAATTTTGAAACTGTTTTATATTCTGGTTAATACTTTCCTGCCTAAGACTCTGAAAGATTAAAAAATGAGATTGAAATCGGGATTATTGCTTGGGATTGTGTTCATCATTAAACAGGGTAACAAGTAACAGATATTAAACAGTTTTTAAAATACTGCTCACTAGTGAATATATGTGAGCTTTGAAATAGTGTATCAAGCTTTAAATTCTGAATGGATGCTACACAGCGTGGAATAAAAGGAAAAGGTGTGAATTTATAACACTGCAGTTTAAAAAGAACTATCAGCAACACAACTGGACATGCTTTTCGTTTTTGCCAATGAACTTGTCAGTAAAACAGGAAGGCTGGCAGAGAATTTCCCATTAAAAAAATATTTTGTTTGCTCTGCCAGATGATGTAACCTTTCAATTTTTTTTGTAAATGTTAAGCAAAACTGTTGACTTCAACTGCCAGCAATCCATCCTCTGATTTCTAGCACCCAGGAACAGCTGTTAAAACCGAGCGTTTTCACACCATTGAGAAGCTGTGAACAGAAGAATGATTCAGACTATCTCCTCAGGCCTCGCTATTTGTTTGCTGTTCAGCTTTGCCCTCTTTCCAGCCAGAAAGAAGATTAATGTGTTTATCACAAAAAGCAGGGGAGAATTTCAGATGTGAAACTCATAAGCCATGAATAACGTAACATATTTTGTCAAAATTATTCTTGCTGCTAATCATAGCCTTTACCTACTTCAGGTGATGCTTGCACAGACTGTGAGTGGCATTAAGAGACAAAGACTATGTTGCGTGGCATCTGCATATTATACGTATAATTTGTCCTGTTAATTCTGAATAGGAAGTACTATATTTATCTTCTCTGCTCTCCAATAAGCCAACAAAAATTCAATCTCCGAATTAATGACAACTCCTGTATACAGTACAACAACTTCCTTTTAATTAGCCTAATCCTATCTAGTGTTAAAGGAAGTGTGGTAGAATCATAAAAAGTAACTTCCGAACAATTGTGTTGCCGTACTTCCGACAATTGAATGACAGCTCTTCAAGGGATTGTGAGCTGAATCTGATGCTTTCTGGCCAGGATTTTTGGAGGGTTTTTCGACACAGGACTCAGAGTTTCCTTGCTGTGTTTTACCAAACTTGCTGCATTAATTATTCATTCTGTCCCTATCATGCCCCTTTCACCCAATTCTAGGCCCATCATCATGCCGTAGATATCCGGGAACAGACTGACTTCCCTGGCACTGTCACCATCTTTAAAAGCCCATTGTACACCTGGACAAAAACAATGTCTGTCCAGAGGCGCGCTGCACAGCTCCTGACATTTGGTTATACATGGAAAACAAGAGGAAATTGGTACCTCTCTTTGTGGGTAGGGGTCTGGAGGACCAGCTGAGTGTTGTGGTGCGCTAGTGGGACTTCTTGCTCATCCAAAACCAGTAGTGGAGGCCATGACACCAGATCATGAGTGTCTGGTCCAAATTGCCAGCTTAGATAGTGCGGTCTCAGCTGTCTGCAGGAATATACAGCGATGGGAAGAAGGTCAATGACGTTCCCCACCCTGCCACCATCTTCTCTGATACCTCACACACATTCTATCACTGCTACTGCATGCACCTCTCTCTGCCACTTTCACTGTTACCTAAAATTCATCCCTCACTCACTGCCATCCACTCATAAATCAAGCTAACTCTGCATGCCCTCATTGCAGTCTGCTTCACCATCTGCACCAACAGTAACAGCTGCGCCACCCACATCCATCTCCTAAATATCTAAAAACATCTAAGTGGGTGATGGGCTACCTGACATTCAGCCCCTCACCCCTTATATGGACAACATCTTGAATCTGAACATCCCAAGTGACTGACTGTTTGTTAAAATGGGAAGCTGAATATTGAAGAGGCAAATTGTGCATTAATAAGGTGTTTAAAAAATTACGATCCCCTTTACTGGTAATTTGCACTGTCTAATGAGAAACGTGTCTTGCCACTTGGCAAGTGCATAAAACACGCAGCAAGATGCCCCTAATGTTGAGATAGTTCTTGTTGGACATCTTGAATGATTGTGCCAAAAATCACATCATAACCTACCTCGCTCAGGACCCTACAAGATTGCACCCTATAACTAAATTGACATTCCTTAACAAGCCATGGTCCTTAATACTTTTAAGAACAGAAATTGTTGGAAAAACTGAGCATGTCTGACAACATCTGTGGAGAGAAAGTAGTTAATGTTTTGAGTTCAGAGACCTTTTTTCAGAACAGTTCTTCAGAGTTCTGAAGAAGAGTCACTGGACGCAAAACATTAACTCTGCTTTTTCTTCACAGATGCTGACTGACCTGCTGAGCTTTTCCAGCAATTTCTGTTTGTTTCATGATTTCCATCATCTGTAGTTATTTTGTGTTTATTATTGTAACTGGCTTGCTTTTTAATCAAGTTATGTTTTGGTTATAGGAATAGGAGTCTGTTCTATAGTTCAATGGACAATCTCTGGTCTAACTCCATATGCATGCATTAAATGTCAAATTTAAATTTAACAACTGACCTAGCACCCACTGCCATTTGTGGAAGAGAGTTCCAAATATCTGTCATCCTTTTGTATAGAAGTGCTTCGTAAAATCTCTAATTCTCAGACTATGCCTGTTAGTTCTGGAATTGTCAACACCAGTGGAAATGGTTTATCTTTATGTACTCTGTCTGTTCCTGCTTGTGATGGCTAGAAATGGATCGGATATGCTAAAAGACCACTTCTTATTATTTTAAATTATTGACTTCCAATTGATAATGATTGGAAATACAAAGCAGCAATGTAAAGGGGTGACACTGTGGCTCAGTGGTTAGGACTGCTGCCTCACAGTGCTAAGGGCCCAGGTGCGATTTCACCCTTGGGCAACTGTCTGTGTGGAGTTTGCACAGCCTCCCTGTGTTTGCTTGCGCTTCCTCTGGGCGGTCCAGTTTTCTACCACAGTCCAAAGACGTGCAGGCTAGGTGGATTGGCCATGCTAAGTTGCCCGTAGTGTTCAGGGATGCGTAGATTAGGTGGGTTATAGGGGGATGGGGCTGGGTGGGATGATCTGAGGGTCAGTGTGAATTTGTTGGGCCGAATACCCTGTTTCCACACTGTAGGGATTTAATGAAGATCCTGAGAAATGGAAGAGGCAGGCCAGCAATCATTTCATACAGATGAGAATATACAAAATGACAACTTAACATAAATCTTGTTTAGGTTTACAGGGTACCACAATATGAGAAGCTTTTTAGTTTTAACTAAACATGAAAACATTTAATCAGCACATTGCATATTACTGTGGAGAAACAATATTTAGTTTCCTTGATGTTCCGCTCAATTATACTGAATGAAAGTAAGATCAATGTTCTTCTAATAAAAGTGAGGTAGCTACGAGGATCATCAGAAGCACAATTATAACAGTAAGCTTTGAGGTACGTGAGTAGGGAATTATAGGACTAAATGAAACACGTATATGATAACTTTGTAGTGATAAATCACTTTCTAAATAATCTTTTGGATTATGGCCTTGCAGCCGAGGTCTTCACTGGTGTCAATTTATCTAATGCTTTTAAATGAAAGATGGACAACATGTTCCATTGACCCTGGTAGGATACCATTTCAATTTTTTTGTTATTTTTTAAAAAAAAATGTGTTGGTTTAGTCCAAAATTTAAATTGTATGGTTAAATGTGGAATGATGTGAATGTGTCAAATCAATATATTGCAATTAAAGATCACTCTCCTGAAGCCATGGCTGGAATGCCTTTTGACCTAGTCATATTGCAGTAATTTAACAGCTGATGCACAGTTAGTTCACTTGGGACCAAACTTCCTCCATTACAGAGATATCCTGTCTCTGGGAGTTAGCCAGCAACTCTCTTGTGTCAACAGTGCCAATGGGAATGGTGTCCATTGCTGACACGTCAAGAAGAGATACTGAAAGGTAAGTTTAGGGCTTTGCCAACTGCTGAGAGGCCCTGTAAAAGGTTTGAGGGTGAGGGTAATCAAACATGATGGAAGAGGGAGGTCTTAAAGAGTAGTGTTAAATGGCGGGATAGGAGAGAGCATCATTGGGCATAGGGGCAAATGTCATTTGCGGTGACAGGAGGCCCTTGATTGAACTTAATTGGGCACTCAAGATCTTCAACTGGCTCACAGTTTGAGGGTGCTGCCTTGCACCTCCCAACCATGAATAACATGCCAGCGGTGGTGATTAGGTGACTGGCATAGTGGTACCAACATGGCACACAACATCATGCCCTCCCTCCTTCCAAACTGCTTGTGGCAAAAAGGTGGGGACGGTGGGAAAGAGCTGGGGGCATAACATTCCAGCTGTTAATGCTGATTCAGTCCACCACAGACGTCGCCAGGCCTGCTGAGCATTTCCAACATTATTTGTTCATATTTCAAATTTCCAGCCTCACAGTACTCTTTAGTCCTTTAAATAAAAATGTTACTTGTTTGCTCCATTAATGACCTTTGACTATAATTGTCAAGACAACATCATTAATTTTGTTGCCACATGGATTGTCAATCTGGCTCATTCTTGAGTCTCAAATCATGCTCAAACTAAATTACTGCCATAATGACTTGCATTCAAAGAACTATGGACTGAGGATGAGTTTAAAACTGAATAAAAAAAAGGAACACTCTTTTAAGCAAAGAAAAAAATGTTTATATCTTGCAAAGTGCCAAAAAGGCAAGACGAGGGAGAGATGTTGTGAGTGTTGAAGAAGGAGCAAAGTGAATGAATGCTAAGATAGTGAGTCACTATCCCTGAGATGCAAACTGCTCCAATCCATGAGCTGGGTCCCTGTCCCTTTGTTCAAAGAGTCTTGGCAGCAGCATTATAATGAAAAATGCCAATGCAATCCAAGGTGCAGCACTGAAGTGCACAACCACACTGTAGGTGGATCTGAGATGAGTCATGATGATGGAGTAAGACTGGTATGTGTTGGATGCAATGTCCATAGATGATGTCACTGCCCATAGAGGATGCCCTGAGATGTTGGTGCCTGGTGTTCAAAATGAAGGTCTGGAGGAACGTGCAATGAGATGAAGTCACTGAGTTACTACTCTGATTGTCTTCTTGGGAATTATTGCTGCCTAGTTTCTACCTGGTGGATGGCAGAAAGGGAATCTGCATGTAATTGGAGTGTCACTAACAAACAGTAGATGTTAATGTATGCTAATGTATGTAAATAGGCCTCTTGCTACTCTCCAGTGAAAGACTCATTTCGCTATTCCAACACTTGGTTGGAAAAAGGGACTTCTTGCCCTCGACATTGAGAAGCTCCTCACTGGACATCCTGTGAGATTGTCACAATATTCTCGCCATGGCCCATTGTCATTCACGAGCTGGGAAATTTCTGTACGCTGTGACTGACACAGTTGCCGGACCTTCATCTTCTTATTCAACTCTTAAATTTAGAGCTAGGCCTTTGAACAGTGATTTCAGGAAGCCTTAAAAGTTAATCAAAATCTGGAAATCTCTCCCCAGAAAATTAGCTGTTGAGGCTGTACAGCCAGTTGAACATTTCCAAACTGAGAGTGATAGATTTATATTAGGCAAGGCATTAACTTTTGTAAAGGGGGTAGCTAATACATATCAGCCATGATCCAACTGAATGGTAAAACAGGCTCAACGGACTTAATTGTCCTACTTTTTCTGTTCCTTTGGGTCAGGATAAATGGAGATATTATGTTCAGCAAGCCTTAATAGACAACAGCTCGGACATTTCTCTTTTATCATTAAAAGTGAAGCAGCTTGTGTTCTGTAGACTGGGAAATTTGAGGGGATCTTTTGTATTCTCCAGTAAAAGCTGTGATGACCTATTGGGTTGATATGCTGGAAATCAAAGACAGCCATGACAAACGGCAAGATTTAGTGAAATTTCCATGATTCCCAAGTTGCCTCAGACTGCCTGCTACCCAGGATCAAAGTAAGCGGCATCAAGATTCTTCAGTGGCAGTAAAAATAACTCTGTTTATTGTAACTACAATTTTAACAAGAGCTGTAAAAGAACAAGCTTTCTATTTATATGGCTTAAACAATATGGCTTTTAAAATTCCCGCATGCAAGCACACACGCAGATACATGAAGAAAAACAGATAAGCATAAATATTATGAGTGGAGGGGGAAAATGGATGGAGAAACACATTTCTGTGTGACCAATGCAAAATCGTAAATGTGGATTAGCTGGTTCCACAGTCATTCACCCTTTTTTGATGATGCTTTGATGTTATTTACATGGTGATGATCAGTCTTTAGTTCACTGGTTGCCTGGTTGAACCCGGGGCCTTTCTTTTCCTTGTGAGCTCTATCAGCAACTCTGAATGGAATTATTCCCTGCTCTTTCAACAGAGGGTTGGAGAAGGCACTTTTCTCAGAACAAGGGAACAGAGAGAGATTGACTTTATAGAGAAAATGGAGAGAGAAAATTTAATGCAGTTTCTTCTCTCTGGGCCACTCTCCTCACAGATAAACTCCAACTTCACCCATCAGAGGATCTTTACTATACTCAGCCATTAGGGCAAATTAAAAAGCTAATCAAAAGGTTGTCACCCTCCCTGAGCAGAATTGCCCTGAACACACAGATTGTGCCCAGACAAAAGTAACATGGTTGCATATGCATCACACGTTTTACACAGCCTGAGCAGTTGTGGGATATCAGTCAGGGAGCTACATAGGGATCAGTCCACAATCTGATCATGCATCATTCTGGGCTATCCATCTAAGTAAGTCAAGAGAGTGGACAATTGTCAGCCTTGGGGATCAATCCACTCATAGTTAAGGGGGCGTTATCAGGGACCACTGCTACAGGAGGAAAGCCGGGGAGTTTAATCATAGGAATTGAAGCCACTGTGCTGAGATGCAGAAGCGAAAACAATGATACATATAAGTGGGGAGGTGACAGAGCATTGGAGAGAAAGGGGTCATGCAGGAGGGAGGTCATCAGGAATGAGTAACACCAGTTTCCATGGTGGTGACTGTGGAATGCTAGACATGGCATGTTGACTCAATATGCCTGAAGCTGTGGGGTAAACTGGGGGGGGGGGTGAAGACTTAGGTTGAGTGATTAGATGGGGAGCTGGGGAAGTTCAAAGCTAACGAGGTTTACAGGGAGGCATATCAAGAAGGGAATGTCTATATTTTGGGTTAATCAGTGATAAGGCACAGTAGTAGAGTTAGAGTGAGCATGAGGTAGCAGAGAGAAGATGGTGGCACTTACCTTGGCAGAGCGGAGAAGGTCATTGGCCTTCTTGTGGCATTCTGTGTATTTTGCCAAACAATGTAGATTCCACTGACCTGGGTAACAACCTCAGTCCACCCTGGCAAGGTCTGATGTCACCTGCCAGTCTTGGGGAGAGATGTTGGCTCTCCTCTGCACCACTCCATTCATCATGATTCCGGGTCGCTGTCAGCAAATTGGTGCCAATTTCCCTTATCTGTGGGTCAAGTCAATTGATCCTTCTAGGGAAGCTGTGGGCTGCTGCTGTTGGTTGACTGGATGCATAATGACCTTTTAAAGATGGCATGCACAGCAGCTATTTCATAATGTCCCAGCAGTATCTACTGGGAGTGTAGGTTTAGCTGAGCCCAATAAGGGCATTATGAGTCATTAATGAGATGAGTTTAGGATGATAGCATATGAAAATTCCTTCGGCCTGGCAGATAGAAACCTTCCTGCAATCATGTTTAGCCGATTTTGGTAAGATTCAGTCCAGTAAATTTAGCTGCAGATTTAATAAAATTTTTGCCTGTGCCACTGTTGATATTGTGGAGATATAGTTAACAATAATGCAGGTCAGTGTGGTAATGAGAACCACCCTGAACAATAAACATTCAGGTTCGGTAAAGGTTCCCTCCATGCATATTCTGGTGAGAAATTATTTGAGCGAAAAGCATAGAAACAATACAAGCATCAATTTCTTTATTATAATGAACTTAAAGAAAAGATTAGTTTACATCTAAAAGAGAAAAGGTAGATGAAGTCTTTGTTGCAAACCTTTATGATTTCAATTCGAAGGCTATCATTGGTTGTGTATCTTTTACCTAAGATTTATAATGATGAGCTGGAAGTTACTGTTTCTATTCTGAATTCTAGTTTTGTGACAGTTTTATTAGTAATGTTTTGTGCTGTAGGTGCTCATAACCCTGAAATAGATCAGTAGCCCATCTGGGAACCCAGAATCAATATTTTCCACCTTTGGTTAGATTCCAATTCTTCTCCAATTCACCTCAGCATAACATTAGAACGTAGGACAGAAATCAGAATAGGGATTGATCATTGGGCCTTCTTGAATGCGTTCCACAAATTAAATAGGTTATCACTGGTCTGTACCTTAATTCTACCTATCTGCCACTACTTCATTTCATTTTATATCCTTGCCCAACAAAAATGTCTCAATCTCTGCTTTAACTCTGAATTACAGGCCCCTCTCTTGTGCCTTTAGGGTTTGTTTTGCTTTGTAATCTGTCATTCTGTGAGGGAGATTGACAATCAATAGCAAATTAGGATCAGTTTGCGAATTGTTCTATTTTCATAGGTGGCAACAGCAGTCTCAGTTGTAATTCACACAAAGTGGGAAAGTGCCACTATCCTGTTCTGAGAAGTGACAATTTTTCATTTCTTGAGAGAATGTGTGATACATTATTAGGCAATTAAATATTCAGGTACGCTGATTATAATGAAAGGCTAATGTGGAGCTGACACTAGAATATAATCTCCTTAGAAGGTTATTCTTTATAATCCATTCAAAAAGGGTACTATGAAGATATTATTCACTATCTGAAAGTGAGATATGAATGATGCAGAATAATTTATCAGTCATGATTTGTCACTGAACATTATAATGTAGAGTTTGTGATCTTTGCATATTTCACTAATCTAGGTTGCATTTTAAGCAAATCAAGAGTCTTGGAATAACACCACAGTATCCCATTCTCAATAGAACTGTCCTGTTTGCTTTTCCCTTGTTAAAATAGCCATTATACAGAATATTTGTAGAAGGCAAAGGCTTTTGCACTCTGGAATTTTCCATGCTTAACCCTTAGGCTGCATTGTAATCACTAGGTAACTCTGGATGTTTCAAGCTGCATTAGGACGCATCGTTATCTGGGGAGTTGGGAACTTTGAAAACCAGCCCTGTTGCACTGATTATATCTTTAACAGTTCTTTCTATCTCCCATTTTTTTAAAACAGCAAATACTAATGCATGTTGATTTGAAGATTTTCTTGTCATAGATGTATTAAAATCTTTGAAGTAACCTATGGATTTTATTTTCATTTTGGGGAGGTATATCAGAAATGAAACACTTTGATGTTGGTCACTTCCATGTCAGCATCAAGCACTTCTCATTTATGTACAATATCGCCCAGTCTTCAATAATATCTTGTAATATCAACTCAAGGAAATTGTGAAAAGGTGAGTGAAATTTCAAGTTTCTTCTGTAACAAACTCTCAAATAGTTTTGTTGCAGTCTGTCTCCTCTCCTGCCAAAATGATTTGAAGCAGCCTTATGGGCGCCAGTCACCTCCTTGTATTTCCCGTGAGCAGTCATTGTTCAGCCTAGACAGTAAGTTATTAACAGTCTTTTTGACTGCAGGACAAATTGCAGCTGAGCCCAATTCACATGTCCACACATACTCACTTACAGCAAGGGATTGCTGAATAATGATCAGGAGAGGGAATCCTGGCCAATTTTTTTCTCCCTTCCCCAGGGCATTGAAACAAATTGTGGCTATAAAGTGGCCAAGAAGGCAGGCTTCCATGAATAGAATAAGATATCAGGTGAACAACAACACATCTGGTTTTAGTGTTTAATGCAGTGGGCAGTGGACAGATTTTCTCAGGGTAAGAGAATGAGGCTTCTCAAGGTGAACATTGCCAAACTCCCGCCCGCAAGTCCCTGCTCCAAAATAAAATCAAGTCAGTTTTAACAAATATGGAAGATAAGTTCACAGAATCAGAAATGTGTGAACAGTGATATACTTTATAAACAGGTGTTCCCGAAGTGTGAGTCAGGACCCCAAGTGGAATCGCAGCTGAAATTTTGGGAGTTGCAAACTGAAAGGTTGTGTTATAATGACTGCATTTCCTACTAACAGAGAGGCCCCATTTACATAGGAAAGCCCTCTCTCTTGCAGATTTTTCTCCCCACTTCACAGAAGCAATAATTGTCGAGCTGCAAAATGAGGTCACAGTGGGAAAAAATTGAAAAGCGCTGTCATATTACAAATGGAAATTTTCCAATATTGTTTCAAGAAAATTTTGAATCTTTGAGGCCCTGAACAATGCAGAATTCTGTATAATGGGCTGAATTTCTGTGGGAGAGGGATGATCTCCTCATTACTACAACTCTAATTGAAGGGTCACATAAATCCCAGAAAAATTACATAACATTTGCCTCTATATTGTTAAACTATGATATGAGCTCCATTCTTTCAGCTGTAGATCAGTTGGAAATGCTCGTATCTTTGAGTGAGAAGGTTATGAGCTTAAGTAGAACAGTGGAAACTTGAGCACGTATTCTAGACTGACAATCCAGTATACTACTGAGGGGGTCCTATACTATTTGAGTTGTAATTTTTCAGTTTTGGATCTTAAACCTCTCAATGAGTGTACCAAAGGAGGGGAATTCAGTAAGGAACATTTCTAAAACAAATTATCTGGTATCGCATTGTTGCTGGCAGAACCTTGCTTTACCACAAATTCCCTGCTGTATTTCTTATGTTACAACGGTGACAACATTTAATAATTAATAAAACTGAAACAACTGCAAAGCAACAAACTGAGATTGGATAAGGTATCTGATGCTTTACTTTCCTCACGTCAAAATAACCTCATTTAAGAAACTATAATGGAAATTATGCTTAATACCTAGTGTATTGCAGAGCTCAGATTACATGTGTATTGATGTTGTAAATGAACAGTACACAGGATAGAATTTAATATATTCTGAGATAGTTAAAATATATCATTCACAAGCTTTGTTATGTACAATCAGGTTAAAACACTCAGACGGCCTCAAGGAAGTTTTTAAAATATTTGTTCATGGGTTGTAGGTATCAATAGCTGAGAGAGCATTTATTTCCCAGCCCCAAACTCCGCTTGATCTGAGTGTTTTGCTGGATCATTTCAAAGGATAGTTGAAAGTCAGCTACATTGGGTCTGGTTATAATAACTATTAGGTTGTTTGTTTTTAAATTGAACTTAAATTTGAGCCCCTGTCCCCCTAGAATATTATCTGAAGGTTTTGGATTATAAACACAGTGATGTCACCATTACACCAAGCACTCCCCTTTGTTATCACAAGGTTTGTACTTTGGCCTGGAGCTTGCCTTCAGGAACATAGAATGCCATTATAGACACAAGGCTTGTTTGATGATGTGTTCATTTAATGAACAATCATTGAGAGCCTGCACCTGAATTAAATTTACGTTTCAGGTGGACAGATTTGTCTGTTTTTAAAATAGTCCTCAGAGCTCATCAGGACACAAGATAGTTCTATTCAAAATTAAAGTGTTATTATTATAATTGTTACTGTTAAGTGAGATGGAAATTTCAAAATGGAAGATCGTGAGACTGAAACCTTCTCTCCAGTGGTATGTCCAACTTGTTTCAGAGATAGTAGGAACTGCAGATGCTGGAGAATCTGAGATAACAAGGTGTAGAGCTGGATGAACATGGCAGGCCAAACAGCATCAGAGGAGCAGGAAAGCTGACGTTTCAGGCCTAAACGCTTCCTCAGAAATCCAGAAAGCGAATTATTTGTATCAATCTCTAAAATGTCTCAAAGTAATGAAACTACACGGACAACACAGCATCTGCCTCAACACCAGAAATGAAAACAACAATCTGAATCCTATAAACTATGCAAAGTCTGCTCCCTAAAATTGGTACCAGTTGTCAAAATTGAGACAGGATCTCATTGACTTGTTAATCAAAGGCCAGATAGAGTCATACTCATTGGACCATACCTGACATACAATGCACCAGATGCCACCATCATCATCACCATCCCTGGGCATTCCTGTCTCATTGGTAGGACAGGCCCATCAGAGATGACAGTACAGTGTTGTAACTTGAGAGGGAGGCCTTAACATTGACTCAAAACCCCATGAAGTCTCATGACATCAAATCAATCATAGCTAGAAAACTTCCTACTGAATGAATGAATTTTTTAAAAAGTACCATATACAGCTCAACCTTGACTGGAAGAACTGAGGGTGGCAAGGGCACTGAATGCATTTAAGGTGTTTAACGAATTGGAAAGGTGGGTGTTGAGCAACTGACCAGCATAGTGATAGATAAATAAGAGGTGCTATAAAAGCTGGCAGCTCTCCAGGTAGAGAAGTCACCAGGCCCGGTGGCATGCATCCTAGTGAGTTAAGGGAGCTAATTACAGAGCCATTGACAGAAATTTTCCAAGCCTCTCTGAACACAGGATTAGTCCTGTGGGACTGGAGGAGAGAAAATGTGACACCTTTGTTTAAGAAAGGGACAAAGGATAATCCAGGAAACCCTGATTATACTCTCTTCCACACTCTTCTACTGGGCAGAAGAAACAAAAACACATACCAACAGATTCAAGAACAGCTTGTTCCCGGCTGTTATCAGATTTTTGCATGGACCTTTTGTACGTTTGAGTTGATTTCTCTCTTTACTTTCTCTGTAGCTATAACACTATAAGCTGCATTCCTTTCTCTCACCTTGACGTGCTCACGTAAGGTACGATTTGACTGGTTAGTATGCAAAACAATACCTTTCACTGTGTCTTGGTTCATGTGACAAGAATAAATCAGATCAAATGAAATCAAATATAGAGATAGCAAGAACTGCAAATGTCAGAGTCAGAGATAACAAAGAGTGGAGCTGGATGAACACATAGCAGGCCAGGCAGCATCAGAGGAGTAGGAAAGCTGATATTTCGGGTTGGGACCCTTCGTCAGAATACTAGACAGTCAACATGGCTTTGTCAAGGGCAGACCGTGACTGTCTAATTTAGTTGAGTTATTTGAGGTGACACAGGCAGTCAATGAGGGTAGTGCTGTGGATGTTGCATATTCAGACTTTAAGAAAGCATTTGATGAGGTTGCACATGACTATTTGGTTCGCAAATTATAAATGCTTAGGATTGATGGATCATCAGCAGCATGGATTAGAAGTTAGCTAAAAGATAAGAAACAGAGGGTAGGTATAGATGGGCATTTCTCAAATTGGAGATGAGTTGAAAGTAGTGTTCCCCAGGGATTGATGTTGAGACTCTTGCTCTTTCTGCTTTATGTAAACAATTTGCAGATGGGTGTTGAGGACAAAATTTCTAAATTTACAGATGATACTGTGTAAAGTATACTGAATTGTGAGAATAATACTGAGCGACTCTCACAAGTTGTTCAGATGAACAGACATCTGGCTAATGAATTTCAGTGCAGAGAAATGTGAGGTAGTGTGTTTTGGGAGAAAATATACAGAGCGACAATACAGGCTCAATGGTACAACTTTGAGGGGAATATTGGAACATAGGGACCTCACGGTTCACCTGCACAATTCTCTGAAGGTGGCTAGGCAAGTTGAAACAATTGTTAACAATTGTTCTCTGTGTGGAGTTTGTACATTCTCCCCGTGTCTGTGTGGGTTTCCTCCAGGTGCTCTGGTTTCGTCCCAAAGTCCAAAGATGTGCAGGCTAGGGTGGGTTGGCCATGTTAAATTGCCCATAGTGGTCAGGGAGGTGTAGATTAGGTGGGTTATAGGGGGATGGGTCTGGGTGGGATGCTCTGAAGTTTGTTGTGGACTTGTTGGGCCAAAGGGCCTGTTTGCACACTGTAGGGATTCTAATTCTAATTCTTAAGAAGGCTTGTAGGATTCTTGGCTTCATAAATGGTGGCACAGAGTACAAATCTACAAATAATTGGTCAGTTCTGGGCATCTTATTTTAGGAAGGATGTTAAAATCCTGGAGAGAGTTCAAAAGAAGTTTACTGGAATGATGCCAGAAATACAGGATTTTAAATTGTCACAGACCAGACCAAACACTCACATATGAGGAAGATGGCATAGGCCCCAACTTTTTCTTATTTTGAAGGTAAGTGTAAGACTTTACTTTTCAGATGCAATTCAATTGGTCAAACTACTCAACTTTAAGCAGACCACTTTATTTTTACACTACAGTTAAAATATTAATAATATACAAATAAAAGAAAAGGAATTGTGCTAATTGTAACTATCGAAATGCTTAACAAAATAATATATATTAACTACCACTAATTAACTGTTCCAATATAGTAACAGCCCATTAAACACGTCCTTGGCAAAGGCAAATTCAGTAAAATAGATTGTTTCACGTGCAATTATAGCAGCAGGAAGAGACCCCCAGCTTTTAGCTGTAACAAGGAGAGACATAAAAGCCTCTACATCGCGCTTCAAGATGTCAATAACTGCTGAAAGCTAAAACTAAAATCTTGGTTCTGTGGGAGTTTGATCCCATCTATTCAGGCTGTTTTTATGTTCCAACTTAAGAAAAAGGTCTCATGAGTTGTTTATTGCTTTGAGCAGACTGCTCTGTATCTCAAACTTTCTTCATAAAAATGAATAGGACAAAATACACCTCTCAAAGCCATACTATCGTCAAAAAATACAAGGAGTGAACAGAGAGATTGGGCTTCATCTCCTTGGAGCAGAGATGTTTAAGAGATAACTTTATTGAGGTATTTAAAATCATGAACAATTTTGACAGGGTAAAGAAAGATATTCTGTTTCCACTAGCTGATATGTCAGTAACAAGAGTTTACAATTTCAAGATTGTCAACAAGAGATCTAGGAGTGGGCTGAGGAGAAACTTTTTTACTCAGAGAGTTGTTAGGATTTGCAATGTGCTCCCTGGGAGAGTAGTGGTGGCAGATTCCATAGGAGGCTTCCAATGAGAGCTGGATATGTACTTGTAAGTGATGAAGTTAGAGGGCTATGGAGATAATGCTGGAGAGTGGGATTGCTGGTTAGTTCTTTCAGGAGCCAGTACAGACATGATAAGTTGAATGACTTCCGGCAGTACTGCAAAATGCTATGATTCTATGATTCCGTAACTTCATTGTATATCAGTAAGAGTGGTTTGGCAGCAAAAGTACCAACTGAAATGTAAAGTTCTAAAACCCATAAATCCTGGACTGGATCAACAACAGGTCATAAGGGAACCAACAAGAGCAATAACATATTTGACCCCATTCCAGACCTAGTCTGCATTCCGTAGATGCATCTGTCCATGACAGTCTCAGTGAGAGCGACCATCGTATAGTCCTTGTGGCGATGATGTCCCATGTCCATATTGTGGATATGCTCTGTTGTATTGTGTGCACTATTACCATGCTAAATAGGATCTGCTTACCAACAGCTATGTGATTGGCTTCCAGGTAGTTTTACAGCTTGTGGGTGTGAATTTTTGGTCAGAAGCTGTCGGACCTCTAGAATGGAAGGTGTTATCCTTTCCTTTGCTGTTTAAAACATCTCAAGCCGAAGGAAGGTGTGTTTATTTTGTCTTATTGGTTAATGAATAAGCCAGAGACTTTATAATTGTAAACTATAGCAGGTCAGGCAGCATCAGAGGAGCAGGAAAACTAACATTTCGGGTCTGGACCCTTCTTTAGAAAATTTCGGAAGATTGAGAAAAAACAAGTCTTGACAGACCTGAAGAATCATCTTGGTAAACCCTGAGAATAGAGACTAATGAACTGCATTCCCGATCTTTCCCTCTGCCCATAAAACCAATGTTTGCTTTGTATCTGATTGTCTTTGTCTGGATGTACGTATAGAGAGATGTTTAGAAGGAAGGTTAGTGTTTTAGATAATAGCTGTATGAGGTTGTAGACTTCCTCGCTAAGCTGGCTTGTTTTCATTCATATGGTTCATCAACATGCTAGGTAACATCATCAGTAAGGCCTCCGATGAACTGATGTTGTTCTACTCCACATGGAATTTATACTGTCCAGTCTGTTCTGGTGAGCTATGTCATTCCTGGCTCGTTCAGTGTGGGTTTGTATATGGGGTCCAATTCTATATGTTTGTTGAGTACATTATGGTTGAGAAGCATGCCTCTAGGTGTTCCTGTGTTTGTGTATGTTTGGCTTTGGCTACAATGATTACATTGTCCCAGTTAAACTGTTTGTGGTCCAAATGTATTGATATTAAGGAAGGTTGGTCATGTCATTTTGCTGCTAGCCAATGTTCATTTATTCTGATGCCTAGTTTCCATCTGTCTGCCCAATGTAATGTTTGTGGCAGTCATTGCATGATATATTGTAAAGTTACATATCAATCTTTCATAATTATTTACCTGTAATTGGAATCTATTTAATTGTAATGAATAGGAATTATTGATAAGTATAGAATCCTCATCTGTGTTTTCTGTCAACCTGGGTCTAAAAGACAGTTAAATTGGGGAACTGTGTGTACTTTTATAAGATCTATAACCTTTGTGACATGTTAAGGAAAAGAGGGGCTCGATTTCCACTGGCAACTCCAGTGAGGAATAACAATATTGCAGATCCAGTCACTGAAAATTTCATTGTTTTGAACTTGAATAAATAATATTTCTTTATCTTCAACTGGTGTTTTAATGTGTTTCTGCATCTTTAGCGATTTATATCAATCTTCAAAAAAATCAGTGAAACCTTTGAAAAAGTTGTTTGCAACAAAAGAGTCTTCAGACAAAGCAAAATTTGCTGTAAGTCAAGAAGAAATCATAACCATAACAAAATTGACAATGAGAATTCCTTAATCCTGACAGGAAGGGAACTCTTGACCACAACTACATTTACAACAGGAAGCTACTGACCAAGCAACATGTATATCATAAGGGTGTTCGCCACAGCAATATTGGCACCAGGAAACCCCTTACCACAGCAAAGTATGCAACAAGGGAAGCCTGACAAGAACTGTGCCCACAACATGCATAAACAAAACTTGAATGTTTGAGCCCTAATCTTCAAAAGGCCAATGGTTTCATCTATAGTTTCTTGCACTATTGATGTCAAACAGATGGTTGGAGACAAAATTGTGTAGAATGGTAAGTGGCCTATTAGCTTCAATTAGAGTTGATCTCTCCTTCAAACTTTCTGACAATGCCTGAAAATGCTCTTTCGCTCTGACCTATTTTCACTTTATAAATCCTATTGCTTCAGTTCAACAGAAAGGTTATTGTCTTTTTAATGCCAATGAATCTTTCCTGCCAAGTTTGACTGATTCTTTTCCAAAAAGGCTGCTTCCATGGCGATGATCTATGCCTTCCCTTGTTGATCTACAGGCCAAATTAACTTTCAAGGCTCAAAGGAAAAAAAACAGCACGGTTGATAAAGCTGGTGAGGATATGTTTATTCATTTGTTTGTCATTGATTTCTTACAGCCATAATTGTCTGCTTCAAGACTTTTCCATTCTTGTATTGTCATTTCAATAACTTTTTTTTCTGCATTGGGATGAAATCATATCAACAAAGCAGTCCTCCTTCTTTTGCACAAAAAATGCACTTAACAACAATCATCTTGCGTAGGTCCATTATGAAATAAAAGTAAAATATTACTAATGCTGAAAGATCTCTAAGAATAAAAAAAATGTGCTGGAGTAAAAGTTAATGCTATGAATCCTCTTTGAAGAATTATTTTGGACTTGAAACGTTAACTTTGTTTCTCTCTTCACAGATGCTGCCAGGCCTAATGAGTTTCTCCAGAACTTGATGTTTTTTGTTTGGATCTATAACTTCCTAGATGCCCTTGGATTATGATTTTACTTTTACAAAACATTTAAGAAATGAGTTAGAAACAGGAAATTGCACAATGATAAATTCCAGTGAACAAATATGGGGAAAATATGTAGTCATTATTGAGTTTAATTCGGACTAAAGCAAATATTGCATTTGTTGGAAATGTGAAATGGAAAACGGAAAATGTTGGAAACTCTCAACAGGCCAAGAGGTACAGAAACAGAAATGGAAATAGAAACATATTGAAATGACAGACCTGTCCCTAGTTTCCTATAAAATTAATTTGGATTGTAATCCAATCCAACTTCACAGCATAAAACACAATCTGGCAAAAATCTAAGGAATTTGACAGTTTCCCTTGAAAAATTCACAAGAATTATTAAAATGGACAAGGGAAATACTGTATTCCTCTCTAAGGTTGGTAAAATGCTTTAATTTAAAGGGTGCACTGAAATCCAAGAAGGTACTTTAATTAGGTTAAACAACTTTACATTCAACACCTTATGCTCAGCATATAAAGTACATCCAGGAAAAGTTTAATTAGTACACTCTAGATCTAACTGATTGCCTAATTGTTGGACTGTAAGATTATGATTGTTAAGGGAATGTTACTAAATTACATCTCCAAATTTACAGCAGACATTGTTGCTTCTCAAGTAAGGGAACATTAATCAATGTTTAAACTGTTACTGTTCTCTTCTTTTCTATAATCCAACGTTTATCCAACCATTTTTATTTGCACCATTTGTGGTTATCCTTCAATATCATAGAAATGTCAGCATGTAAATTTTACAACTTGAAATTCATTGATGAAGATCACACGGTACTACCTGCGGTCATATTTACTTCCAAAGAAATATAAAGCAATCTTGACATTCCCTGACTTTGCTATGTCCTGAAACAGACTGCAGATTTTAGCTGACAACAACATTATGATGACAATCAGAACCCCAAACAATTCCTAGGCATATTTAGCTTAGATTCCAAAATAATCATTTTTTTGAAAAGAAGATTGTAACAGAGGGAAAAAAGGAACTGTGAATGAATTTCTGGCAAATTCCTGTAATAATCCCATTGAACATTGCACCGATAAACTTCAACAAGGGCGGTAGTGTGGACAGAGGCCATTTGGCACATCAAGTCTGTACTGACCCTTCAAAGAGTCCCCCATTCTATCCTTGTAACCCCACTTTAACAATGGCTAACCCAACTAGCCTGCACATCTCTTGACACTATGGGGCAATTTAAAGAATCATAGAAAATAGGTGCAGGAGTAGGCTTCAGATCCTTCAAATCACCACTACCACACTACCATTCAATATGATCAGGGTTGATCATGCAACTTCAGTATCCCCCTCCTGCTTCCTCTCCATATCACTTGATCCCTTTAGCTGCAAGGGCCACGTCCATCTCTCTCTTAAATATATCTAATGAACTGGCCCCAACAGCTTTCTGGGGGAGAGAATTCCACAGGTTCACAACTCTCTGAGTGAAGAAATTCTTCCTCATCTCAGTCCTGAATGGCTTATCTCTTATTCTTAGACTGGGATCCCTAGTTCTGGACTTCCCCAACATTAGGAACTTTCTTCCTGTATCTAACCTGACCAGTCCATTCAGGATTTTATATGTTTCTATGAGATTCCCCTCATTCTTCTAAATTCCAGCAAGTACAACCCAGTCAATTCAATCTTTATTTGTATGTTAGTCCTGCCATCCCAGGAATCAATCTGGTGAACATTCATTGGACTCCCTCAATAACAAGAACGTCCCTCCTCAGACTAGGAGACCAAAATTGCACACAATACTCAAGAAGTAGGCTCACCAAGGCCCTGTGTAACTGTAGCAAGACATCTTTACTCCGACACTCAAATCCTCTTGCTATGAAGGCCAGCATGCAATTAGCTTTGCTCACCGTCTGCTGCACCTGTATGCCAACCTTCAGTGATTTTCCACCGTGACACCCAGGTCTCATTGCATCTTATCCTAAACTGCCACCATTCAGATAATAATCTGCTTTCCTGTTTTTGCCACCAAAGTGGATAATCTCATATTTATCCACATGTCCAAGTCACCCTGCAGCCTCTTTGCATTCTCCTCACACACATATTGCCACCCAGCACAGTGTCATCTGCAAATTTGGAGATATTGCATTCAATTCCTTCATCCAAATCATTAATGTGCATTGTATACATTTGGGGTCCCAGCACTGAAACCTATGGCAATCCACTATGCCACTGTCTGGCACTCTGAAAAGGACCTGTTAATTCCAACTCTCTACTTTCTGTCGACCAACCAGTTCTCTATCCACACAATACATTACCTTTGATACTATGCGCTTTAATTCTCCTTAATAGTCTCTGGCAAAGACCTTTTGAAAGTCCAGATACACAATATCTACTGATTCACTCTTGTCTGCTCTACTAGTCATATCCTCAAAAAAATCCATAAGACTTGTTAAGCTTGATTTTCCTTTGGTGAATCCATGCTGGCTAGGACTGTTTCTAGCACTGTTTTCCAAATGCTCAGTTATTACATCTTTAATAATCGACTCCAGCATTTTCCACACCATCAATGTTAGACTAGCCGTTCTATAATTCCCTTTTTTCTCTTTCCACCTCTTTTTAAAAAGTGGGGTTACATTTGTCATCCCCCAGTCCATTGGAACATTTGCAGAATTTACAGAATGTTGTAAAATGATCACCAATGCTTTCACTATTTCTAGGGCCAATTCCTTTATTACTCGAGAATGAGGAGCATTAAGCCTTGGTTTTATCTGGTTTCAATCCTATCAATTTCCCCAATAATATTTCCTGACTAATAAGGATTTCTTTCAGTTGTTCCTCCTTCATGCTTGACCCTCCTAGCATTTCTGCAAGGTTATTTGTGTTCTCCTTAGAGACCAAAGTCAGAAGTCACATGACACCAGGTTAAAGTCCAATGGGTTTATTTGAAATCACACAAGTTTTTGGAGCACTGCTCCTTTGTCAAGTGAAGTCCTGATGAAGGAGCAGTGCTCCAAAAGCTTATGATTTCAAATGAACCTGTTGGACTATAACCTGGTGTCGTGTGACTTCTGACTTTGTTCACTCCAGTCCAACACCAGCACGTCCACGTCATGGCTCTTTTGTGAAGACAAACCCAAAGTACTTGTTCAATTGGTCTGTCATCTCTTTGTTCTCCATTAAGAATTCACCTGATTATAACTGTAAGGGGCCTACATTTGCCTTCACCAGGCTTTTGCCTCTTCACATATCTATATTCAAGTATGGTCAATCAACGTAATCTGCACATCTTTCAACAGTGGGAGGAAACTGTAGCACCCAGCGGAAACCTACTCAGACACGGGGAGGACATGCAAACTCCACACAGACAGCCATCCAAGGTAGAGTCGAGCTTGGATCCCTGACACTATGAGACAGCAGTGCTAGCCACTAAGCCACCATGTCACCCTACTTAACGAGAAGAGATAACAATGAGGTGCTGACTATTCCTCCTCCCTGCAGAAAACCACCTCTTACAGCCATGTCTGTTTAACCCTCCAGGAATAAACAAGAAAAAGAGGTGAATAAACAAGGGGAGAAGTTTATCTCTGCTCACCTAGGAGCTTAACAATGTGGACTATCCCATTTGGAACCATAAAAATTTGGGAACCTCTGCTATGGCTTGTTTGCAGCAACTGGAATATCTATATAACAGTCTCTAAAGGAAACATATAGCTTTCCACAGCATGGATGTGCAGAAGAATCTAAAACCTCCGGTCCTGTAAACTCTGATATGTTTGGGCATCAATGTTTTGCAAGACAACATCTTCTGCAATGATTCCATACCTTCTTGGCCCTCATCTCAGTTGACAACTATGCTTTTGCAAGGATGTTTAAACAAGATTGGAAAGACCCAAAATATTATCCACAGCTTCAAATAGCTAAAATCAATAAGAACACAGAGAAAAGCAAATCCTTTGCTGCACCAGTAAAACAAATGTCTCAGAACAAAGTGTGGTGCTCATGCAGCAGACTGCAAAATGACAGCAAAAAATTGCATTACTTTTGGGGCAGAGTAATGGGAGATTTGGGAGGTGAACTATAAAAGATAATGGTACACATTTGGAAGGAAAATACTACTTTGGCAATTGAGGCCATGACTGCAGATTTTGTTCAATTTAGTATTGCTAAAGAAATGTCTGAATCAAACAATTTGTAGACAGTCAACGTGGCATTTTATAAATTCCCACTTTGGAAATAAAACCAGTCCAGCTCCAGGTTAATATACAGCCAGATTCTAAACAAGGCCTCACTCTTAAAATGCATTGTCTGACCTGAGATCTCAGGGCAGTGACTTGAAAGAAATTCTAGTATTTGCATAGTAATCCTTCTGAACTGATTAAGGATTTAACAGCCATCTTAGGTTTGTTCAATTCATTCGCATCTGTTCTATGACCCTCTGATCTTTTCTTACAGATTCTGTGTCTGATGTCACCTCTCTCACTGATACCTGAAGAAGGAGTGAAACTCTGAAAGCTGTGTCTTCAAATAAACCTGTTACGCTATAACCTTGTGTCACGTGATTTTGACTTTTATTCAAAGGAAAATGCAATGTTTAATCTCTCAAAATCTTTATCCTCCAGGAATTTCATTTGGTGATGGGTTTGCGCCAACATTACTTTCATTATCATTCTGGACTGTGGACTGTGGTTGTGTAGATATTTTTGACATGCATTTATCAATTTCTTATTTCTACCTCTCTCACTTGAGCAGTGCCTAAATGTGTTCATTTTCCCTCACTGCTTAGACTTTTATATTTTCAGCTGACCTACAAACCCATGCTGCCACTGTCAACTCTAGTTCTCTCAGCTGTTTTTCTCTGAGATAATTATTTGGCGTTCCACAGATTATTCTGCCCTTTGTCCATGATTCTGCAAATACCCTAAATTCACACTCTACTGTGAATAATTTGATTCAATTAAATAGTGAACAATTGTTTCTCCCAGTTACTTAACATGTGTGAAAAAGCTTTGCCTTTCTCATGTCACATTATGTTAAAACCTCATATCCTTCTTATATTTGTCATTACATCCAGTTCATTCATTCTCTGAGGGGAAATGACTTTAAATGTCTCACACTTCCTCTCTAGCCACCGATTAAATGATGGCTGTCTTCTTTTTTTTGCTGTTTTTATCTGCTCAAATAACTTCTACAAATATTTCAGAACATTATTTATCCCTTTCTGACTATCTTCAAAATTTTCATACATCAGAAGACAAGATTACTGTTTACATTTTAATCTTACCTTACTGTACAAGGCCTTTTTTTAAAAAAAAATTCTCATTTCTTTTACAACTGCTGTTTCTCCCCCTTCCAACCAGTCACTTCCAATAGCATGAAACCTGTTTTATGATTCGCTGAAACGTAAAACAAATGATAGCTTCAAAATGATGGTTAAAACAACTTTGTATCCATAAGATTAGAGTCTGCCGACAACCTCCATGTTGCAGACACAAGGATATGAAACTTTCACACTTGACAGAAATAATAGAATTTTTATGAAAAAAAATCCATCCTTTACCGTGGTAAATGCTCTTTGAAGATTGAGCCTAAGGCAACATTGTCAAGGAGATTTCATTTGCATTTTACAGTTCATGAAACTATTATGTGTCAGCTGCAGCTTAGTTGGTAGAATTCTTGTCACTGAGCTGCATGGTTCCAGATTCAAGTTCCATTCCAGGAGTACAAAATTTAGCAGTAAGACTCCAGCACAGTAATGAAGAAGTCCTGCACTGTTGGAGGTTCATTCTGTTGGATAAGATGTTAATCTGAGGTTCTATCTACCTGCCTGGGTGAATGTAAAAGATCCCATGACCCTATTTTGAAAGCGTGCAGACAGCTTTTTTACGACTGCACTGGGCAATCCTATGTGGATGCCTGTTGTTCTCGGTTTTGATGTAGATATACTTCATCCTGTGACTATATGCACTCACTTCGCCAGCAGTGTATTTAGTGTTGAAGAGGGATAATTGACTCTTCTTTATAACCACTCTAGGCTAGCCACAACAAATCCTTTATTTCTTTTTTTTTCACGTGTAGCTATCACACATCAAATTAAACTCAGTTAACCAGATCAACAATGAAGGAAAGCCAATTCTGATCATTCTTGAGTGACAGTGTCATTATCTTCTGAACATGAGAAAAATTTTAAAAAAGTGAAATCCAACATGTACATATAAACACGGGAAACAAAACACTAAAATTGGAGGACAATATCCATCCAGACAGGAATATAAAGGTGCTGTTTAAAACATTTAGAGTATTTGAGTTACAAAAGTGAAACCTGAGTCCCAACTGTTCTGCTATTGTGCTGTTCTATCAGGAATGGTAAAAGTTGCCAATAACCTTATTTTCTCCATGAACATTGTTTCTTCCAAGTTGTTTTTCCAACAATGCTGATTTCAGAGATCAAGAGAGGGAGGGACGGAAAGGGATAGGATCTAGCTTACCCTCAATGACGTGAATGACGATAGCTTGAGCATATGATTACCATTTCCTCAATGTTTACTTGATCAAAATTTTCTACATATCAATGTTGTGGGAGTATTTCCACCACATAGATGGCAGCAGTTCAAAAAAGGCCCACACCATCACCATCTCAGGGGTGACTAGGGATGGGTGATAAATGCAATTATCATGAATGATTTGGAAATAGATTGCCTGCCAATTTACTCATTCATTAGATTAACAAGTCTTTTACCTAAAAAAAGCTTATAATGTAGAAGAATTGTATGAATCCTTTTTCAACAATTTTAAAATGAGCAAAGAGCATGTGGATGAGGCTGAGAAAGGGAGTGAAATGAAGAACATCAGTTGTGACATAATGAAACAATGCAGCTGTGATGAAAGAATCTTAAATACTTTGTACTGTAAAGATCTAGACATGAATAACATTTGAGTATCAGAAATAGGGAACCAGTCTAATGGTTTGTATAGTGATATAGTTGAATAAGTTCAGTCTGGTTAGAAGTTTGAGTGAACATGAACATCAGGATAATACAATCACATGGTCCTGTAAACTAAATAAATAGTTTTCTAAAATTATACTGAATTTAGAAACTTACAATATTTTGCGGGTATTAGAAATTGGCTTTTCATTACTCGCATTTAAAATACACTTTGATGAAATCCTACAAACATAGACAAACTAGTTTCCTTTAAAGTTTCTTTCTCCCAGTGTGCTTCTGTTCAGTCAACAGCACAGAAGTTCTTGTTTCCTGCTCGAGCTTCATATCAAGTAGGTTATGTCTCTGATGGCTTGGAAAGGAATAGATTGAAAAGTTAAGCTCTGAAAAACTTCTTAGAATGGTGAAATGTGTTAGCAAGCACAGTGCACAAAGCAATACTATCTGCAAGATTCCAGGCTTGATCTTCATTGATAGTAGCGAAGGGTACATTTGATCTTAATGATCCTGGCCTTAGGAGGACAACTCATCCATCAGGTTTTCCCCTTCTTACCATTATTCAGTGATGCTGTCAGATTATATGCATTTGCTCACTGTTTGATCAGGACAGCATCATGTTTACCTGTGATGCTTGCGTACTTGAATGGACCCCTGATATTTATTGATGAGAATTACACATGAGGAATATTTGCTTTGGCAACTGCCAGTGGTGCACTGATTATGAATGTAAGCCACTTTCTTTAGGAGATGAGAGGAGAAAATTGTGCTTGAAACATATTCAATGCTGACGGCTTTGAAAATTTTTTGGAGTTTGTTCGTCAGCTCAAAATTAAAATGCACTCTAACCAAGGCTTATGTAAAATGTGGACCCAGCCATATCTCAATAGTAGAAGTGAGCAGCCGATTTCTGTTGTGTTTCTGCAGCCAGTTTGCTTGATGTTTAATCGAGTGTTGTGTCTCATTAGCAGCAAAGCTTGGTCAAGCTTTGAAAGTTGATGTCACAGACAAACACTAGGAATGAGGACGTCAGTGGTACTGTCATGGGCTGACATAAGTTCATTGCACTATCAGGAGCTATGTTGCTTCTTCTCCTGGAACTAGAGGAAAGGAGAGGAAAAAACAAACTTCCATGAAGTGCTCAAGCAAACGGAGTCCACACATCTCATTGATCTTACAGACGAATATTACAAGGTGCCACGACATTGTGTGCAACAGTGAGAGTCTTCTTACAAAAGAAATGCCAAAATCGAAGACCCACAGAGAGAACAACAGGCAAGATTCAAAACCCAGAATTCACGATTGCACAGAAGTCCCACAGTTCAGATGCTAGGACAACATAGGCCTGTTTAGAATAAGCTCTAGGTGCAGGTTAAAGTATTGGTGTAGCTGCCAGGACACAAAAAGTTAAAAAAAGAGCTGTATGATCAGTGTAGTCTATCAGATCCATCATGAAGCTGTCCTATATTGCAAAATATGGGCAAGTACAAAGTAAAAAGACACAATGCTTACCAATGCAGGAAATCTGGTGCCAAAGACATTGGGCTGCACTACATGGGCAGATCTTTCAGGGATAATTATACTAAATGGAGTGTAATCTAGATTAAACCAGATTAAACAGCTTCGCCAAGCAAATCATTTGCATTATCAAATCACTGATCTTGAGGGATAGGTCAGCATAACAGGGGATTATTGTATTGTTGTATTGAATCTCAGATGCATACCTCTGGGATATAGACTTACCATTACTGGTGGAGATCATGATTCAAAGGCAAGCCCATCAAGGCATCACCTGGTCTAATTGTATGAGATGCAGGACAAAGGCTTTGAAAAACAAGGATGAAGATGGAGCATGACCAATATGCAGGCACGGAACTAGCTCAACTATATCGTAGGATGAATAGTCAGAATCACCTAGCAACAGTTACCTGGTTACATGCAAAAGAATCCAAATTTTTTATTATCGAATCCCTACAGTGTGGTACAGGCCCTTCGGCCCAACAAGCCCACACTGATCCTCAGAGCATCCCACCCAGACCCATTCTCCCTATAAACCCACCTAATCTACACATCCCTGAACACTATGGGAAATTTAGCATGGCCAATCCACCTGACCTGCACATCTTTGGACTGAGGGTGGAGACTGGAGCACCTGGAGGAAACACACGCAGACACGGGGAGAATGTGCAAACTCCATACAGACAGTCACTTGAGGCTGGAATTGAACCCAGGACCCTGGCACTTTGAGGCCTTAAGAGCTGTACTGCTTAAAGAACACAGATAAAGAAGATTCACCACAATGTTGCCTGCAATGGAGAAAATGAGCTATAAGGAGAGATGAAATAAGGTTGGATTATTTTGTTTAGAGCAGTGAAGACTGACAAGGGGCATGATTGAGGTACCTCAGATTATGAGGGATATGGACAGGGTGAATGGAGAGCAGCCATTCTCCTTGGTGGAGGGGTCAATCAAGAGACAGCATAGATTTAGGGTAAGGAACAAGAGATTCAGAGGGAATTTGTGGGAAAAAGCCTTTTAACTGAGCAGGTGGTGGGAATCTGGAATGCACTGCTTGAGAAGGTAGTAGAAGCTGGAAACCTTAAAACTTTAAAAAATATTTGGATGAGCACTTGAAATGTCATAATGTTCAAGGTTATTGGACAAGTGCGGGAAGTTGGGTAATTAGCACACTTTTGGTGTCAGTGCCGAGTCAGTGGGCCAAAGGGCTTTCCTTGTACTCTATAATCTATGAGTCTGTGAATGAATTGAGCCTAGGGCCAGGATTTCATGGTGGCTCAGTGGTTAGCACTGCTGCCTCAGAGTGCCAGCAACCCAAGTTCAATTCCACCCTCGGGCAACTGTCTGTGTGGAGTTTGCACATTCTCCCCATGTCTGTGTGGGTATTCTTCAGGTGCTCTGGTTTCCACCCAAAGTCCAAAGATGTGCAGGCTAGGTGGATTGGCCATGCCTAATTGCCCATAGTGTTCAGGGATGTGTAGATTAGGTGGTTCATTTGAGGATGGGTTTGGGTAGGATGCTCTGAGGGTTAGTATGGATTTGTTGGACCAAAGGGCCTGTTTCCACACTGTAGGGACTCTGGGATGACCAGAGTCCTCGGTCATTCTGCATTGTAATACTTTAAGTTAAGCATGTTTTTATAGCCCTCTTGTAGTTGCTTTAGATGTAATTAAGCTTGAATGATTCCTCTCGGAAAAGAAATCAAATCCCTCACTTCTTACCTGTTGATAACTCCAGGAACTATGACAGTCCACAGTACTTTCAGCTTGCATCCAGAATCCTGAGTTAGCCCCAGAGGCAGTAGGATAGTTGCATTCTATGAACATTGACTAGGCCTTGCACCTAGAAATTGGTGTCTGTGGCATGGTCAGAAAAATGAACAAAACCAACTCTAAATTTCTATTCCACTGTGTCACGGGTTATGGAAGATTATTTAATTCCTGGCAGTGAACTTAAACAAAATCTTGGATAATAAAATGTGAGGCTGGATGAACACAGCAGGCCAAGCAGCATCTTAGGAGCACAAAAGCTGACGTTTCGGGCCTAGACTCTTCATCAGAGGGATGAAGGGTCTAGGCCCGAAACGTCAGCTTTTGTGCTCCTGAGATGCTGCTTGGCCTGCTGTGTTCATCCAGCCTCACATTTTATTATCTTGGAATTCTCCAGCATCTGCAGTTCCCATTATCTCTTAAACAAAATCTTGTTGTTATGTCGTCCTCCTTCAGTTGTGTGATCTTCTACTTTGTCCTAATTACTAATTGTATAATTCCAATCACTGATGTCAAAATTATGGCTTTGCTTGAAATTACAATATTCAGACATAAAGGGAAATTTTAACCTCATAAAATGCTGGTTTTGGGTTGTTTGGATGTTTCAAGTATGAGAAACCAGAAACAGAACCATTCTGAGGAAGGGTCACCGAACCTGAAACATTAACTCAAATTTTATTCTTCACAGGTGCTGCTGGGCCTGCTGAGCTTTTCCAGCAACTTCTGTTTATGTTCCTGATTTACAGCATCCACAGTTGTTTTGGTTTTTATTTAGTGAGAAACCAGAATACTGGTGCGGGTAGTGGTAGCCAATATTTTGGATTTAACTGTGGACAGTCAGGCTTCCTGAACCTTGGAAAACCCAGCAGCTAAATTCACATAAGGACTTTTGGATTTCCACGAGATAAATGATGAAGAGTCATAGAAACAAAGTGTCATACAGCACAGAAACAGACCTTTCAATCCAACTCGTCCATGCCAACCAGATATCCTAAATTAATCTAGTCCAATGTGCCAGCATTTGGTCCATATCTTTCTAAACCCTTCCTATTCATGTACCCATCCGGATGCCTTTTAAAAGTTGTAATTGTACTAGCCTCCACCACTTTCTCTGGCAGCCTATTCCATACATACACCACCTTCTGCGTGAAAATGTTGCCCCTTAGGTTCCTTTCAAATCTTTCCCCTCTCTGCCTTTTCACTTACCTGCTGGGTCCCATGCCCGCTGAGACAATATCCTTGAGTGGACACTTTGATCACCTGATATCCTCACTAAATCTATTCACCTGAATCTATGCTCTTGCAAAGTACCTCCTCTCTTCAGCCCGTCATCAGTAACCATACCACGTATTCTCCCCAAATTGCTCCACCTATTTCTCTCTCTTTCTTTTCAAAACCCACATCCGTAAGCAAGTCTTTTGTTGCCCTCTTCTCCATTCTCTCTTACTGTGGTTGGGGGCTTTTTATTTTACCTTAGCTTGATGTGAAGTAACTCTTCTGCATAATGTACTGTATAAATGCAAGTTGTCATGTGAAAATAGGGCACAGAATTAACTGATTAACTTTTTCTTGGATATGATACGGGAAGAGTGTCTTTCCTTTCTACAGTCTGTCAAACTGGAACTTGAAATAGTTTTTTATCATCTGGCTTTCTGGCTTTTATTTAAGTGCATATCTACAGTACCTTTAGAGGTATCTTTTAAAGTTCTTTTCAGAGACCAAACATTTCAAGATTAAAAACGTGTAGTATGCAACTTGTGCAGAATGATTTCAAAGATGTTTGTAAAGAAGTGATTCCTCAGACAAAGGAGGGTTCTTGTGTCCATTTCTGAAAACACATGAAAATACCCAACTTTACTTAATTGAGAATACCATGCATCTTATGGTACTGGGTTCATTTGGTGACCCTGGGTTCATTTGGTGGTACAAAATCTGACTGCTGCTGACAGGAAAGAGTTATTGCTGAGGCTTTACATCTTGCAATCCTCATGATGAATACAAGAATGCCATATTTCAAATGACCATTACAATTGATACTACAGGAGAAAACAATGCTGGTTGTTTGGCTGATTGGATTGTCCTGGAGAAAGCAACAGGCTTTGTTATTGGCTGCACAAGATATACGCAATTTAACAAAAAAGATGCAAGGCCTCAACTCATTCCAATTACAGCATAGAATGGGTCGCTGCATGTGATTATATGTCGATTCTAGCAATCATAAATCAGAACTGAAGAAACTTCACTGGACCCAAAACACTAACTCTGCTTTCTCTCCACAGATGCTGCCAGAGATTTTCTGGCAATTTCTGTTTTTGTTTCTGATTTCCAGTATTCACAGTTTCTCATTTTTTTTTGTTTAATCATAAATGAACAATGTTATAAGCTTGATTCATGAGGTTAAAATTGTTAAGTGTAACTTATGCTACATTATTTCTCTTGGCCCCTCAACCTGTTTCTGTAGCTTCCAGACTTCAAGAAGCTACATTTTTTTTCCAGTTATACATTAGAAAGAAGAAAATTCTCATTTGCAGTTCCCACCTCAAAGTGTTTATCTTTATTATTAATTTAGTACATTAGGACTCACTACAGCACATTACACTTGCCTCACTCAAACAAAACTGCAATCTGAAATAAAACACAAGATGGTAGAAATATTTAGCTTCAAAGAAAGAAAAAAGATCGTATATCAGTTCGACCATTCATCAGAATTAGCTATTTTTTTGCTTTTTGATTTAGATCTCCAGTATCTGCAGCATTTTTCATTTCTATTTCTGCTGGATATCCTAGTGCCTGAACTGACTTGGTCTGATCTTCCAGCTTAAATATCCTTTCTATTGCAAAGATCACATACTTCCATTGCAATAACATCCCTCATTCTTCACCATTGCATCGGTGCATTTGATGCTTAAACCCTCTTCAATGCCTTAATCAGAATGTTGACAAGCGTACGGCAAGCAATGGATTACTTTGAGATTTATTACTGCTTAGGAATGGAAGAATTAAACTTTTAATGTGTTTATTAGGTGTTGTGGAGCTTGACCACAGTGGTCAACTCTTAATTGAAGACTTCAAAAACAAAGGACGAAAAGGCATGTGAAACTTTGTCATTGAAACAACCTGCAATAACAACAGTATGAACCATTCTCCTAAATGCAATAAATGCAATATCTTACATTTAGATTTTAATCATTTCTATTCCTACAATTATGGGAAAGATGCCAAATGTTTTTTAGCATGCTGTGCTTTAGCAAAAGAAACAGTTTGAAAAAATATTGAAAAACAACTTTGTTTAATCAATCCGTGAACAAGAGTGTCGGGAACTTAAACAAATAGTATGTAGTGTGAACAAGATATAAAAATGTTAACTGTTTTGAAGTCAAGTGAATGAGGTTTCTATCCATGAAGTCTAATGTGAATCTGGAGGTAAATCATTCACACAACATGCAGACAGTTAAGGATCAATATGGAAGGCTATCTATTGATTGCCTTTATGTTGGTTATCCTTACTCTTAGCTTTAATTTGAACTTTTAATATGAATTCTGTTTCCTTGGTGTCCTTATAGTCTTCCTTGCACTCTGAAACCAACTCAGTGAGCACTGATAAAACCAAAGTGCCTTTCTTCATTAAAATTTTCTCCTTTTAATTAAATGCTCCAATTGTTGGTTCTGTTCTGGGAGATCCAATGGATTTTAACAATGCACAGGAAAAAGAAAAGCCTGTTCCCCAAATGTGCAAATCAACATTTCTCCTTTAGAAAAGGTCCGTAAAAGGAAATTAATTAGCAACTCATTTAATTAATGTTTATTGGATCTTACTGTGAATAAATTAGCAAGCCAGGCAATTAAGGATGGGCAGTAAATAGTAACATTGCCATCAGTGACTGCACCCATGGATGAATAGATACAGGATAAGCAATGCCAAAACTTGTTGTCAAAGCTAAAGAGGAAATTGGGAAGTAAGGTTTGCTTATTTGTAAAGATGTCAGAAAATGACCAATCTTGTCTGGCCTTGGATGCTAAGCAGACTCAGGCCCAGTTCATATTTGGATATAAAACTACCTCTGTATACCGGTACAGTAATATTGGCTTTTGTGAGGCACTGGTGTTGTCCTATCTCTTAGTCAGATGGTCTGAGTTAAAATGCTACTTGCACTGGAAGTGTGAGATAAAATGTCCAAACTGAATGATTAAAAATACTTTTCTTTTGTAAGAAAGCTGAGCTGAGGTTTCTTTTCTAAATGCAGAATTACTTGCAGTGGAGTTAGTGACAAGGTAATAAACAAGGGGAAATGCTAAGAGGTTGCTGGTTGAGACTAAAAATTAGGAAAGAACATTCAAGATGGCAGGCAGGGTGACTGTGGAGATGGCCAGTGAGTCAATATCTAAGATGAGATAGAACAGTCAAAAGAGAAGGTCAAAGAGTTTCACATGAATGTTAAAATCACATAAGGTGAAGAGAGTTGGGAAATCCTGTGTTCCTAGAGCCATGATACATCACAGAAACTGTAACACTTAAGGCAGAATTTTTGGAGGCTGAAGTGGGAGAACTGAGGTTAGCAAGACTGTAGTTTCATACAAGATGACAAAGTGTGAAGCTGGATGAACACAGCAGGCCAAGCAGCATCTCAGGAGCACAAAAGCTGATGTTTCGGGCCTAGACCCTTCATCAGAGAGGATGCTGCTTGGCCGGCTGTGTTCATCCAGCTTCACACTTTGTTATCTTGGATTCTCCCGCATCTGCAGTTCCCATTATCACTGTAGTTCCATACAGCTGGCTAGTATGGCAGTTAATTAACACCAGGCCAAACCCAAGACATTTTTGGAAAAGCTTTATTGGGCAGGTAGCTTACTGAGGTATTTAAGTGATCAAATAAGACCACTGATTAGTGGAATTTCCAGTCAGCCTACATCCAAACTCTGTCCAACTCCCCCTCCCTCCACAGCCTAGACTTTGGAAGCCTGCACATTTCCCCCAAGTACAGAACAGAGAGACAGCACTTTAGTGTGAGTTTAAGGGACTCCACTCCACCCTTCCACAATCCCAACACCATTAAAAACATCTATTGACTGGTTAAATTTTATTTCAAGAGTTTATTCTGTGCAGAGAGCACGCCAAGAGACCTCCTTACCTGAAATGCAAGTTTACAGTTTCTTCAATTACAATTACAAAGTCCCTCCAACTTCACAAGTCCCAATTAGTTTTAATTAAATGGTGAGCATACCTGTTGACAATCAATTGGCCAATTTAGCCAAAGTAAATATAGTAGTGCTGGTCCTGCAGCGGGGATAGGAGTCACTGTCCATGTCATCTCTGGAGTCCTGATCCTGCACCAGTTTCTCAGGAAAACTGGGAGGCAATGACATTATTGAAGCTTTCATACTTATGAATTACAAACCATCAGTGTAAAAACAACATTGCTGATTTCACACAGTGGTCATCTCAATCTCACATTTGTAGACCTTGGCAGAATCTTACAGAATTGGCATGAACAAGCTTTTGTATGGCCACTGTGGCATTTCCAAAAATATCCCGCCGATGTTACACCAGGTTACTGAGAGAATCTCTTGTTATACATAGATCCATAAATAGATTGGAATTAGGCCAACCCAAAAATAACTTATATCCAGTGCAACAACTGTAAACTTATTACTATAGAAAAAAAAATTGCAAAATATTAATATAGGCAATTGTCCCACCTTCTGGATTAGGTCCACATTAAGGTTCATTCACACTTATTTCTACAATGGACCATTGTCCCTATTACTATCAGGGAATTGCATGTTTATTATAGACAAGTGACCAGATTTACATTTAACACAGGGTACAACTAGATATTTGATTTTGAGGGCTTGATGGCAAGGGAGCAAACAAGAAAATTGGACAAATATGTTGTCTGTTGCATTGTTACCCTAAATCTCCTTCTCCTGTCCTGGGAAAGCTGCCAACTGCCTCTCCCCTGCCTATCTTATGTAAATACTGTCAGTAAAGTGTGTCCTGACTAGAAACATCCATTTCCTGCATTGTCATTACTCCCACCATTCCCAGTCACGACATGTGATGACTGTGCTAACTTGGATCAACAACTAGGGTTGGATGAGCCTCCTCTTGGAAGCTGAGGGCCCTGTAATGAGGTTTACATGGGTTAATTTTATAACTTCTTACTCGGTAATATGAAGCACAAAGCAAGTAGTGGAAAGATTCATAGACTAACAGTCTGACAGGTCATGTCAACATAAGTGATCCTTCTTCATGCCAACTGTTGGAACGGTTAGCCGTATTAAACATTTGATATATTGATAGTCACAATAAATGCTGGCAATGATCTTTTGGCATTTGTTTCAATAGCAGTCAACTTTCATTTTGCTACCTTTTCATTTGTAAATCTGCTGACAATAATAATTGCCTTTTTAACTCTGTTTCTGAATCAATTTTCATTATTTCAATACTCTGAAGATTTCTTAAAGTTGGGCTGCAGCCAAAAGGCTTCTTTTCTTTTTCTTCAACAACATCAAAGTCTTTCACATCACAAAGCTTCATATCCTATTATCAAACATTGAGGAAATGTATTAATTGCTATGATCTGTTGTGAGTCCCTTCTGTAGCCCTGTGTCATTGAAGCAATGGGAAATGGAAGACTGGTCTCAAAGCTAAATGCTGTTGTGAAATGCTTACATTCATTCTGCAGACTGTAACTTCGACTGTAAGGGAAACTTGTACAATTCTTATGTTTAACATTGTATGAGCCAGAATTTCATGAAATATCACGAATGATTAATTCCAAATGTTTTACGGCAAGTTTACTAAATGCAAAAGTTTTACGTCCTGAAATTTAATTCTTTACTTTCTCACTTCTTTTGCAGTATAGGAGCAAGAGTAAGACATTTGATCCATTAAGCTTGCCCCACCATTCAATATAATAACTGCTAACTGAACACTTCACCCCATTCCCATAAAATCCCATGTACCATCGAGAACCAGTCAATCAATTTTTACTTCAAACTCAATCAAAGACTGCACACCTAAAGTTCTTTGTGATTGGGAATTCTTAAGATTCTCTACCCTCAAAATAAAAAAAACTGCTCATCTCAGACTCTTTATTTTTAAGTTGGGTCCTGTGATGCTAAGTTTATCAAACAGGGAAGCCATCTTCACAAACAAATGCAGAAATAGCTGGAAAATCTCAGCAGGTCTGACAGCATCTGTGAAGACAAATTGGATTTAACGTTTCAGGTCCAGTGACACTTCCTCAGCATGGAAGCCATTTTACCTGAATCATCTCTGCCGATTCCTCTATTATTCTTATCTTCTAACATTCAATGAGGTCACCTTCCTTTCTCTGCAACTCATGAGAAACCAGTTTGCTCAATCTCTATTGAAATCTTGTATGTTGTCAGTTTATTTTCATCCAGTCTTAAACTGTCCCATTTGCTAGCCATAATATTTCTCCATTTCAAAAATATTCTGAGCTATTTTTGAGAAAACACTGACACAAATTGGTATAGTATGCATTGCATATATTTACCATGAGCTCTCTACCTGAAGGCAGCTCTGGCCATAGAACAGACAGGGCAAGGAGGCCAGTCACAAATCCATTCCAGTCAGGGAGGGTATCAAACTCAATACTGTTCGCACCAATCTGATTCACAATGTCATGACAACAGGGAAATCCCAAAAACCATTATGGTTATTCAGAACTTTCAATTATAATGTGGTTTTTGTTTGAGAATTAAAGACCTACGGCCAAAAATAGAAATGCCTGTGGATGTAAATTCCATGGCTGCCTGGAGTGAGAAACCCTGCAATGTTATAGCTGATGAGGCGACAAGGAATTCTGAAGGGATAAAATAACAGATAGGAAATGTTGTACATGCTGAACTGTAATCTTCTGGAGCTGTCTCAGACTGTGAATATGATTGGTGAAAAGACAATAGTCTGGGAGTGAGACTTTTTTTGATTATTCCTTTTGTAAGAACACATAAGAACAGAGGTTAAAATCTAAATCAACCCTGGCCTATATGTGCTATTGGAAGAAAGTGTGCTAGAGGAGGAGGCATGCAGATGAGCTGAGGTATATCAGTGGCTGAAGTGCTTGTGTGCACTAGCATCAGTCTGACAACTTGTGTGCTGTGACTGTCACAGTCAAAGAACAATCTTTTAGTTATCTCTACGTTGTAGGTAAGGGATCCTTTCAATATGAGTGCTAGGGTCTTTGATGGGGGTAGACAATAGTAAAGTTGTAATATCACTAGTCTAGCAATCCACAATATCAGATGAATATTCTGGGGGTATAGGTTTGAAGCCTACCATGGCAAGTAGTGAATCAAAAATTAAATTTAAAAGATCAGGAATTAAATTTAGTTTAAAGGTGACCACTTAACCATTGTCGATTCTCATGTGAATCTGGCTCACTAATGTCCTTTAGAGGAAGAAATCTTCCATCCTCACATGGTCTGGCCTAGAGGTGACTCCAGACTCACAGCAAAGTAGTTCACGTTAAATTGCTGTCTGAAATGACCTAGAGAGCCAACCAGTTCAAGGCACTTAAGGATGGGCGATAAATGCTTTGGTTGAGCTAATGACACTAACATCCCATTCACAAATATATTTTCAAACAGTCAGTTAGCCGGAAAACCAGAATGAAGGAAACAGGACAAAATAATTTTAATAGAGTCAAACCAAAAATTCCAACATTGACAGCGTGATAATAAATGTTGCCCTCTCTACCCTTCATAAATAAGTTGGAGATAGAACCATATATTTTTCAAGTTCTTTTTAGTTTTATTTCTCATTTTAAATATGTGTCTAAGTGTTTTGAGATATTATTTCTTCTTGTGTATAGAAAGTAATTCATTCATTCATTTGTTAACTCAAGAAAACCTAGTTAAGTTGGTTCATTTTTATGTATCAAAAGGGGAGTGATCTTATCAAATTAAACTTGTTGAAACAAACTGAGGCAGTGGGTGAGTAAGGAAGGGGAGCCATATTAGATCCCTCCTCACCCAGGAGTTCAGCAGTTTGGGGCATCCAAGCTGAAAACATATTAGGTTCAGGAACATAACCTAACTTAAACTTACCTAACATAACCTAACCTAACCTAGGCATTTAGCATGCTCACCTTTATTGCTCAGATCTTTTGAGTAGAGGAGTTGGGACACCACTTGAGGTTGTGCAGAGCATCGGTGAGGCCTTTTCTGGAGTAGTGTCCCATTTTGATTGCCCTGTTGTAGGAAGGATATTATCAAGCTGGAAAGGATTCAGAGGAGATTTACCAGGATGTTGCCTGGAATGGAAGGTTTGAGTTATAAGGAGCAGCTGGATAGGCTTTTCATTGGAGCATAAAAGTTGAGAGGTGACCTTAGAGAGATTTATAAAATCATGAGGGGAATAAATAAGATGAATGGCAGGTGCTTTTTTTTCCCCCTAGGGTGAGGGATTTCAAGACCAGTGAGTATATTTTTAACGTGAGAGGAGAAAGATTTATAAAAATAAATGAGAGGCAACTTTTTTAAATAGATGGATATCTGTCTGTGGAATGAACTTCCTGAGGAAGTGGTGGACACAGGCACCATTATAACACTTAAAAGACGTTTACATAAGTACATGAATAAGAAATGTTCGGAGGGATATGGGCCACACGCAGGCAGGTAGGACTAGTTTAGACTTGGATTATGGTTGGCATGGACTAGTTGGGCCGACCGATCTGTATCTGTGCTGTATGACTCTATACCTCTAACATTGGAGTTGGTTGTAATAACACCGGTCTTACAGTGAACCAGCCGTCAAGCGGTTTTCAGATGCTGGAGCAACTTAGACTTTTGCATGCACATCGAGGCATGGAGCTAAGGAGAGGGATGACAGAGGCTCTGACTGATTTTGATGTCACATGGCTCTGAGCTGGAATCCCTTCCACTCTTTCTTCCTGCCATTGGCACATGTTGGAAGGGATACTCAACTTTGTGGCTGCATTGTGAATGCACCTTCCTCGGCCTTCAAGTCCAGGTGTGGGAACTGAGTCTGGAGCTTCTGGCTCAGAAGCATATATGTTACCACTGCATTGAAAGATCTCCTCTGTATATAGTTAACAGGCAGAAATGATGAAATAAAGTTAAGAGGTTGTATTTGAAGGATCCATCACCCATGCAATAAAATATAGAACACTGACTGTAGGAATTAAAATATTGGCCTTCAAAGACATGAGGAAGAGAAATTAGTTCAAGACATATTGTAGAATTAGCCTTGTGCCCATTGCTAATAAAGCATTAATATCTTTTGTGGCCAACAGAATTAGCATCAAAGTTAATGGATTTCTAGGTGAGAAACACAGTGGACTTGAAAGAAATGGGAGAAATTAAGTCACTGATTTTTCACTCTTAGGCAATGATCTGAAGATGTCAAGGATATGACACAAATGGAACATATCACTTTATAATAGTTTTTCTCAGTTCAGACATATTTTTCAGCAGCACTCAGAAAGAATAATTGCAAGTAGTACTATACAGGTTCAAACAATTAGAGAAAATGTGTGAAGAGGCTCATGGCATAAAATTCTGAGAGCAGTAGTATCAGACTAAATGGTGAACTATTGGATGAGTTTACATAGATTTAAAAAGTTAGACAAAACAGTGTTTTCACTCCAATACTTTTCAATGTTTTCACAAGTTCTTGTTAGATGACCTAAACACAGGGGTGAAATTTAAAAAGCCGCTGTGTACACAATCCAAGAGTATTAATGCTAATGAAAATACTGATGACTTCCAGGTGCTAGCTAACACAATCCACAAAGCAAGCAAACAGATTTGCTAAATATCAAAACAATTATACAAAAGTCTTGGATGTGTCCAGTAGACTGGAAAGCCCAAAGATTACCATAAAAATAGACCAGCTGGGTTAATCTATATATCTGACAGTGTGTTAAATTCAAAAGAAGAGCCATCCCAGCATCTGCCAATCACTTCAAATCGATAAAGAGATTAAAATGATTGTACCATTGTGCAAACCAAATGTCATTTTTGTGAAATTTTGATACAAAATTGGAAAACTCCAAGCATCGGAATAAGATTCATAATGTATGAGTAGCCAGTGCCCATCTCTTGTAATTATTGTGCTAACTTTGTTCTTTCTGTCTGATTCCATTATTTTTGTATCCATTCAGTGCTAACCACACTTTTCATTGGCTGGTCACGTAGCAGAGAGCCAATTTTATGAATGTTTCTTATCACATAAAGCTACCCTGTATGACTAAAAGTGCACCTGCACTTCTTTAAGAGAGGTTGCACTTTGGTTAGAGAAGGTCTTGAAGTCATGGTTGAACAGAGTTTGGCCTGGGAAAGAGTGAGAACAGGAGAGTTTAGGCTGCAAGTCTTCAGACACTGCAGTGGAGGTCTTAAGCGAAACACAAAAATTGTCCTGTATCCACATAACCCTCAAGACACTCTCAACAGTCCAAATTATGGTAACATTTGGCATTTGGAGGACAGTGCCAGACATTAAGCTCTGAGAACCTGGGTGCAGTGTCTCAAGTTCTCAACTGGTAAACTCACTGATTGTATCTCCAAATACCATACGCTTTCTTAATTTTACTGCTCGGTATAGTTATTTTCTATAAATGCAGTGAAGGGTTGAAAAACATAAGTATCAATAATTTTCTTTATCATGCAGTTACTAGCAGTGTTCAGTAGGTTTCTTCAGTATACAGTGTTTATAATTTTCATCGGCAGTCTGTTACAGACAAAACTGATTATCCTCCGCTCTCAGGGTGAGTCCATACCTGGCTGTACAGTCCGAAGGGGCTTCTGCACACTCTCCTACAGAGTGGGATAGGAGTTGCAGTGGGAAGGGTTTGGTGGGGCACTAGTGTGGCAACGTTTTCTTCCTGCTGTTTTCGTCCGAAGTCTGTTTTTTTCCTGGTGGCTGGCCTTGTGGTGCTTGATATCTTCCTGGATGCTCCTCCTCCTGTTTGGATGGTCTTGAACCAGTGATTTCCAAGTATCTGTGAGAATGCCGCATTTCACCAGTGAGGCCTTGAGGGGTATCACAGAAGCAGTTCCTCAGTCCACCTGGGACTCACCTGCCATTTTGGAGCTGGAAGTAGCGGACCTACTAGAGGAGTCTCGTATTGGTCATGCAGGTGATGTGCCCAGCCTGTTGTAGCCAATCAAGGATGGTCAGTGCCTCAGTGCTCAGAATGTTGGCCTGCTCATGGGTGCTGGTATTGTTGCATCTGTGTTCCTAGCGGATCTATAGGATCTTACACAGGCAACGTTGATAATATTTTTCCACAGCCTTTAGGTGTCTGCTGTAGACAGTCCACATCTCAGAGTCATAGAGGAGGGTGGGAACCACGGCAGCTTTGTACACTATGAACTTGGCGTTGTATCAGAGGTTGCTGGTGTCAATCTCCCTTTTCCACAGGTGGCCGAAGGCTGTGCTAGCACACTAGAGGTGATGTCGGATCTTTTCATCAACATCTGTTTTGGTCAACAGGCTACTCTTGAGGTATTGGAAGTGGCCAACATTCTTTAAGGCATCTCCATAGAACTTGATGATGGGGTTCACTGCACAATACCATGCCAGGCTTGTGGGTGTTTATGATCAGACCCCATACTCTCATGTCCCTCTGTAAAGGTGCTAACAATGGTCTGGATTTTGTCCTCTTCGTCCTTGGATATACACAACTTTCATCTGCACACTGCAGCTCAATGACACAATGTGTGAAATAGTATCATATACATATTATGCATGTTGTTTTAAATGTTCAGAGTATAGTAAATGAATAATTACATATTAATCATTTGTACCCCTACCTTCAATATATTAAAATATGTGCCTTAGTAGATGTCCATTAATGCAGGCAATAGCAGTTAGCTCCACTACAAAGTATGCAATACCAGATGTTAAGTAGCTTGACTTCTTTTGACCAGGCTGTGCTGCACGTGTCTTTCTATCGTTGTTAAATGAAGCATCTAGAAGGGAATGGGTTAACATAAAAGAAAAACCAAAGGAGGTACAAATTTATGTTCACTCATTACTTCTTACAATGCTAAACAAAAGCACAAATGATTGGTCCAAGCAATCTGTTCCCCAATCTGTTCAGTCTGTGAGCCGATTCTTAGTATTAATATCCTGAGAGTTTAATGAGGAGCAAAGGATGTATTGTGATGCAAAGTTGCTGGATAAAAATGGCCTGTCTGTCACCAGGTCACCCAGCTTATTAATATCCTGATCAAATCAGAATGAGTAAATGTAGCAGATCGGAACTGGTACTAGCATCAAATAAAAAGGCAGCAGAAATAATGTTTTTAATGAAAATAAACATGGCATAGTCAAGGGCCAAAGACATGTGAGTCCACATGCATGTGTAAGAGCAGGTGCTTCAAACACTGGTTCAAATCAGTTCCTAATGGGGACAGGTTCATGGTACAAAACAACCCTAATTAGGCACTAATTAGAATTGCATTCACAATTTGAGGCCACAACACTCCTGGCGCCACAAAAGGAAACATGTCATAATGGTGCAGTACAGACAGTTATTTTGGATTAGTGCTGAGGCAGATCACTAAGGCAAATAAGGCTTTCTTGATCAAAACTGATCTGGAAGCACTTGAGGGTGTCGGTGGCTGATGAAAATGGGTAGTGCTAATGTCCTTCAACTTTGCTGGTGTGAAATTTACTAAATGTGAAACAAGTATCGCTGTGGGTATATATTTTCACATGGAAAAAGTATATCATTAAATACCGTACATTCATCCTAGGCCCCAGACATTCAATTCCTTTTTCATCAGCATGACACATTATGGTCTTAATCACTGGCTCCCTGTAATGACAGACAAAAAAAAATTCCCAGATTAATGTTAACATCTGCAGGAGTTGAAAATGAAACTTATCGTGTTAGGCACAAGTAATCATCCAATTTTTGGCCAATGTAGTGAATAAAACGGGAAGGAAATTCATATGAGTAACTCTGCTAGATTTTGATTATTTTCTGTCTTTATTTCACACTGTTCTTCCCACTCCAAAATTGCCCTAATCAAGCTTCATCCAAGTCAAACTGCTGTAATATATGATGCACGATAATATCTTTAAATCTACATTTTTAGCGATATTTGTTGAGGCCAAGATAATGTAAATCTGTTCACCACCCAAATAATTAAGTGTAAACAGTTGCAGATAAATAATTTTTTTCCTTCCAGTGTTACTAAAGAAAGGTTTCCAAGGATTTTAAAATAAATATTAGCCCACTATAGCCACATAATTTTCCACTGAAAGATATTCAGTTTAGATATTGAAGAACATTGGTGATTAAAGATTAAAGACAGCTCCTAAGGTTGACATATTCATTAATATAACTAATGAAATTCTAGTTTTTAATCACAAGGTGTCCAGAGCATAAAAATCTAGCCTAAAATCTATTTGGGTTACAATAAGTAACACTAAGATTTGGTATTGCAATTGCCTTCCCAATGTAGGAAGGCTACTTTAGAGAAAATATTTCCACCTAATATGAGAATATATGAATATGAAGAAATGTTAGAAAACTGTAGGCTATAAAGCTGGTCATGTGGCATCATTTTCTAGTGTTCATTCATCCACTCAACTCTCATTATGGCAGGCAGGAAGGATCTGCATGTGTTTTGGCTGATAAAGGAAAACTTCAATGTATAGGGCACCGTAATTCTTCATGGCCTTAACATTTACCAAGTTGCTGATCATTCTAAATTGCTGACTGACTTTGTAAGCTTTTGAAATGTGTATTCATCTCCTCTTTTCTTGACTGTAGGCACGAAGTGTGAAGGCACAAAGTTTGCACACACTGTCATGGTTACCTCCTTCCCTTGTCCCCAGTTGGGCAAGAATCCACTGACAAATTTAGACGGATAGAATCCCTACAGTGTGGAACAGGCTATTCAGCCTAATGAGTACACACTGAAGCTCTGAGGTACTGAGTAAAAAACAAGAGTTACACTTTGATAGTTAAATAGGGTCTTGTGGTGCAGCGCTCATGTCCATCCTTTGAGCCGAAAGGTCTGAGATCAAGTCTTGGTGTGGTATGTTGCAACGCGTCTGAACAGGTTGAGTAAAAAGTATATTTCATTTACAATGTGATGGTGTTTGGCTTGACAATAATGCTTAGCTGCCATCAATAATGTGCAGTGAATTTGTTGTCTATTTAATCTTTCAATTCTAACATGCTTATGGTGAGCACAAAAGGGATATAGTTAACAAAAAAAGCAAAGATTGCTGGTGGAACTCAGCAAGTCTGGCAGCATCTGCGGAGAGAAAGCAGAGTTAACTATTTGGATCCAATGACCGTCTTCAGAACTGATATAGCTAACCAAAACTTGTAAATATCAATCAGAGGGATCAGCTGAACTAAGGAAATACTGTTTCTGATTTCCATTGGAAGGTTGTTAAAGTTGTGTTTTTGTTCATAAATAGTCATTTGGTCATATAGAACTTGAGTACTGCTGAAAATAGACACATTTTGTCAAAGATTTTCATCTTGCACTCATCAGGACAATTTGCAACAGTACCAATAAAAGGAAAAATCAATTTTAAATCCATATGACAGGAGAATGCTGACTGGTTGGCAAGGGGATGAATGTAGTTGTTGATGTTGATTGCCAGTTATAATTGCTGACCAATCAGAATCACTGAGCCTACTTAAAAATCTAAATTATTTATAGCAATGAAGTTGAAACCTCCATAAATCTAACCTCTTTGACACAGTTTCTTGTTGTCCCTGCCATCCCCTCACCAATCCCAATAGCTCCACCTTTTGCTCAATACACATTTAATTTTGACCACAGATAACAAAGTGTGGAGCTGGATGAACACAGCCAGCCAAGCAGCATCTCAGGAGCACAAAAGCTGACGTTTCTGATGAAGGGTCTTGGCCTGAAACATCAGCTTTTGTGTCCTAAGATGGTGCTTGGCCTGCTGTGTTCATCCAGCTCCACACTTTGTTATCTTGGATTCTCCAGCATCTGCAGTTCCCATTATCACTAATTTTGACCACACATCTGTTTAGCATATGGCATTTTCCCTATAAGACCTCAACTAAATGCTACCTATGATTGCTATGATTCTGTTGACCATTCTGATAGCGAGACTTGGATAGATGGGCACGCAGGGTTAATAGGAGGAAAGGTAACGAAGTTGAGAGAACGAAAACATCATTTCCTGAATAGCTAAATGCCTGAAAAAAACCTTTACAAGATGTGTGTTTCTTGAATGTCAATGTTTGAGATGCTCATCCTTTCTTTATAACATTAATTTAATACTGTACCATTGAAATCTGCTTAGCCAATATCAGTACATCAAATACCCAAGACCATATTCCAACAGTATCTAAAACATCTGAAAGCATGGAAAATACATAAACGTTTCTTATTGGTTTTGTAAAAGATGAAACAAATTGGCAGATGACTATTAAAAACAAATAGACGAGGACAGTATTTGGGACTATAGAGGTCTGCATTTGACAGTGGTGCCAAGATACAATTGTCTTAAGGCACCTTTAACCCTTGTGTAAATAAACATTAAAACAACCTGTCATGGCATACCGACTGAAGAACATATCAATTTTCAACATTATGGCTACATCCCATTGTACTGCTCATTTACATCATTCGGGTTTTTTTTAAACATGAAGTTTACATAAATATTGCTTGCATCGAGTACGAGGGAGTGGAAATTTGTGGAAAGAATAACATTTATACTCAAATCAAAAAGTATTGAAGATACATGGAACGTATTCTGGACTTGCCCAAATACATGGCTGGATGTTAAGGTGCTGTGATCATTGTAATATTATCTAGTTGACATTCAGGTCTTGTGTATTTTCAAGCATGCACATTAATCTTTTTAGATAGCTTCTTCAAGGTATTCAATTCTCGTTCTACTTTGAATAACCATTTGAAACAATAAGTGAATGCAGCTAAAAGCTCAAAGTGTCCCTTTCATTTTTGTGCAAGTAGAGAAGCTGATGGAATAAAACACACAAGTTGTTTGTACTGTCAGACCTCTAGTTCACATATACTTTATTCTTCTAAAATAACTGTGGAAACCATGTCACAAAATATACCCTAGCTAGCAACACATTCCCAAGGGACCATCAGTCTGTGCTATTCACTGTGCACTAGCTTTAATCTTCTAGGTTTGTCAATCTAGTTAAGCAATTGCTTAAAATATAAAAGAACTTACTGGACATACATTGAACCTAGTCAGTCTTTACTATTGTATGCACTATGGAAGCTATTATTTACAATGTTATTAGCATTATTTGCTAAATGCAAGACATTGTCTGTACATACCTGACCCTCCGTCTTCTGTATCAATGCCTGTTTTCCAGAGAATATCATGGCAATGAATGATTGAATACAAAGATCCGGAAAATGGAGTGAGAACTTTCTAAGCACTGCAGGGAGTATGAGCATTCGGGGTACAACACTGAAGGAGTCTTTAATAACTGGTGAACCAGGAAAATGGAGAGATCATGCCTTGACAGTATTTGAAATCTTAAACCTGCAGAAGTAATGAGACAGGGATCATGAACAAACCTGTCACAACGTACTGAATGAAATCATTTGCAGTGTAATTACAGGTCTGCTGCATTACACATGGGCCATGATCTGAATATCTCTTTTGTCATGTGCACAGCTTCACATTAACACATCACCAATTCATCTCCATTCTGAAAAAGGATCACATTGCAGGTTGTCACATAATCCTTTAGAATCAGCTTGACTGCACTGTACTGTGGGTTTACTGGAGAAACCTATTAGAACTCAGAAAACCATGAGCAAGAAATTAAGGACATAGTTGAAAAGAATTTTGCAAAAGTGGACATTGTTTCCCTCAGTTTTGAGGGTTACTTGTGGCAGATAATTAAAGATAAGAACACTGGATATTCAGCTACATGTTAATTGTGTGAATAAGTCAGTGTAACATGAAACAGGACTGAGACTTCATTGTATCAGTGATAATGGGAACTGCAGATGCTGGAGAATCCAAGATAACGAAATGTGAGGCTGGATGAACGCAGCAGGTGCAGCAGCATCTCAGGAGCACAAAAGCTGACGTTTCGGGCCTAGACCCTTCATCAGAGAGGGGGATGGGGTGAGGGTTCTGGAATAAATAGGGAGAGAGGGGGAGGCAGACCGAAGATGGAGAGAAAAGAAGATAGGTGGAGAGGAGAGTATAGGTGGGGAGGTAGGGAGGGGATAGGTCAGTCCAGGGAAGACGGACAGGTCAAGGAGGTGGGATGAGATGGAGGTGCGGCTTGGGGTGGGTGGAAGGGATGGGTGAGAGGAAGAACAGGTTAGGGAGGCAGAGACAGGTTGGACTGGTTTTGGGATGCAGTGGGTGGAGGAGAAGAGCTGGGCTGGTTGTGTGGTGCAGTGCGGGGCGGGGACGAATTCCCCCACCGCATCCCAAAACCAGCCTAGTTCGTCCCCTCCCCCCACTGCACCACACAACCAGCCCAGCTCTTCCCCCCCACCCACTGCATCCCAAAACCAGTCCAACCTGTCTCTGCCTCCCTAACCTGTTCTTCCTCTCACCCATCCCTTCCTTCCACCCCAAGCCGCACCTCCATCTCCTACCTACTAACCTCATCCCACCTCCTTGACCTGTCCGTCTTCCCTGGACTGACCTATCCCCTCCCTACCTCCCCACCTATACTCTCCTCTCCACCTATCTTCTTTTCTCTCCATCTTCGGTCCGCCTCCTCCTCTCTCCCTATTTATTCCAGAACCCTCACCCCATCCCCCTCTCTGATGAAGGGTCTAGGCCCGAAACGTCAGCTTTTGTGCTCCTGAGATGCTGCTGGGCCTGCTGTGTTCATCCAGCCTCACATTTCGTTATCTGAGACTTCATTGTCTTACCTTTCCAAATGAGCAAATTGGAACTGATATGTTATGGACTTAAATGTCTGTCCTACCTCCTGTCACTGGCTTTATTAACAATGTCCATGATGCAGGCCTCTTGTGCAAAACAAACAACTCACCAATTGATCAATTCACATTGCAAAATATGGCTCAAAGACAGAGTTCTAAACAATTAGCTGCTCAGTAACACATTGTAAAATAAAGAGTGTTTGTCTGAATTTACAACAAATTGGTGGACACTTCAGAAGATGACATAAATGGAGCACCATAATATTGGAATAAGTAAAGGCAGTGATTGCTAATGAATGATGGTTCTTCTTCTTTCACACTGTCAGACGAAGTTGGTAATTAATCGCTGAAAAACACCCACAGAGCTTTATGCCTGCTCAGAGATATGGTACTCTCAATGCTTTACAGCTTGAATATCTTTTGCTTAGAGTTGGAAAATTACAGTATCTAGCAGCATGGGCCGACCGAAATCATATTTGACAAATGAAATGAAAGTCTATTGGGACAACTGAAAAACAGTTAATAGAAAACAAATAAATGATTCCTGAATGCTCTGATTTACTTTCACATCATATGGGGAGATGCAATAGTGAATGATCTGGATATGGTCTTCCATGCACTGTCTAATATCATTTTCTTAAACCTCTAATAAGCATATATGATAGCCTTTCAAACATAATACTTATGTTTGTGCATTGGTGTTCTTAAGATAATGAAATCAGTTGAGAAAGACAGAATTAGTAACATGTACTTTTAAAGTAATGAGCAGGACTTTTGTGCCCTGATGGGGATGGGCAAAGTGGCACTGAGTATAGCATCACCAGCTGATATGCCAGTTCCTTTGCTCCATCCCAGCCTTGGATCATATCCTTGGAGGTTCAATGGCCAGGTTGAGGCAGGGGGTATAGCTGCCTCCCTGCCAGTTTCATCTGTCACTTAACTGTCTAAGCTCTGCTGGGAATGGTAACCTGGTATCTAATGGTCTTGTGTGGGTGCAAAATCTCTATTTGAATGATTTAACTAGCCTCCTTTGTTATAACACCAGTCAGCTGAGTGTGCTGGAAATCAGATCCCTCAGCTTCATCACGAATGTCTCATTCAATCCGCAATAAATGTTCCATTTGTCTCTTTATGACTCTTAACTATAAAGAAAGAGATTTTCCCAGAAAAAAACTCAATTTATTACCTTTTCTTCAAACAAATTGCAAATTGGTTATCAACTAAGTAAATATATCCCCCTTAATGCCAACTCACACGTTCATGTGCAGACAAGAACAAAGGCTTACATGACTTTACAAAGCTGTTCTATGTGAGGATTCAATTAGACAAAGAGCAAAAAGGAAACTCAACACACCTGCCAGTCAAAGAGGTGAATTCAGATGAAAAAAATCAGGTTGATTTCTCACCGTTTTTTGAATTCTAGTCATTAAGATTTGATTGATGATAGTCGCAGAATAATGTACAGTCTTCAGACTACATTTTATTTTGTCCTAAGTAATATTTAGGTGTCCTTATTTATGAAACTTTATTAGGTTTTGCAGGACATTAGTTGACGTACCTCAGTGTTAGCTTCCCTGGAGTATTGTATTTCCACAAGCAAGACTTCATTTGCAACTTGCTGGTCAATCTGTGCCTCAGTAGGTAGACTCTACGCTTCAACTTGTTGATTAGGCTAGTGGCTATTGGACTTTTTTCCTTATTCATTAATAGGATGTGGGTATCCCTGGCTGGGCAGCATTTATTGCCCACCTCAGATTGCCCTGAAGGCAGTTCAGACTCAACGACATTGCTGTGGGTCTGGAGTCACATTTAGGCCAGACCAGGTAAGGATGGCCGTTTCCTTCCCTAAAGGACATTAGTGAATGAGATAGGTTTTTCCGACAATCGACAATAGATTCATTGTCATCATTAGATACATGATTCCAGATATTTTTATTGAATTCAAATCCTACTATCTGTTGTGGTGGGATTCGAACCCAGGTCCCTGGAATGTTCTCTGTACCTCTGGATTAACAGTCCAGCAATAATATCATAGGCCATTGCCTCCCCTCAACTAGCTGGCTGCTGGTGACTTGTAGGACACTTCCTTTACCTCTGTGTTTGCTTTACTGTTGAACCCAATATGTTCACTTCCTCAGTCTACGTGATGATTGCTGCTGACTCAGCATGATCATTGGAATATATAATAATGATTCTCCTTGGAAAACAAAGAATTGATTTATGCCTCTTGAACTTAAGTCTCCTCATTATCTGGCATTGAATTAAAATTTGCCATAATGGTTTCTTCATCAGTCTTTCTTGCTGTATGAACTACTTCAATTAAAGATCCTTCAATGAGCTCAAATTGGTCATCCTTAGCATTGTCTTTCTCATCATTTTTATCTTCCTGTAGGGTTTGCTGATTATTAATGAGATGAAGTCTGCTCAGTGTAGGAGTGGAAAACATTTCTGCCAAACTTGTCTAACCCTAACCCTTAGCCTGTATGGCTGCTGGCTTCCAATTGGTTGATTGTATAAAATAATTTCCTTGTGCCAACATCAGCAATGTCAGTAGATTCGTTCTTCTTTTGGGTTCTAGCATTAGTCCAGGAAACCTTTGAATTCTACCATTTTGTCCTTTGAACAGTTATTTAACAAATAACATTGTCTTGACCTGTAGTTCCATAACCGGTTGCTTCTTGACCAGTTGTTGTCTGACTGAAAGGACTTTTGACCTCTTAATTATTGATTGTAACTAGTTGAACACTGCCCATTAAATGGATACAGTTGAGGTCAAGAGATACATTCATGCTGAAGAGTGAAAATCCTTTCTTGTGAAATATGTTTAATATTCTCTAATTCTCTAATATCTGAAACCTTCTGCATTGCAGAGTTCTTTTCAGTTTTCCTTTAGTCTTAAGTGGCATAGCTCCTGAAGCAAATAGTTTCACTCTCGCCAAAACCTCTTGGCAAGTCAACCGACTTGGGTCACTAGTTCCCCCAAGTGGGGTCTTGGATGTCTCTTCTGTTTCAGATAACTCTCTTTCATTATCCAATTATGCGAGTAGGTATGTGCCTTTCCACTGCCCAGGAGTTGTGTCATGCTTCTGTGTGTTTTCTGGAACTGCCTAATTGTTTTATGAAATAGCATGCATTTTAATAGTTGCACTGCTTGTCATGTGAGGGCTTGTTGTTTCAAAGTATTGATAGTAATCCTTAGTTTCTGCTGTCTTCACTTGTTTCTGTCTGAGGGTCACACGTGTGTTATTGGGGTTTATGCACTTTATGAAATAAATACATTCTGTAAATCTTCTGTGATAAAGTTTATTACCTTTTCTCAGGAGTTCTCTGAGGTTCTTTCTGATTTCTGTTTCTAACATCACCTGTATAGCTATTTCCAAAATTAAAACTTCTTTAGATTGTATTACGTTTGACTAAGGCAACATTAATTACGAAAACAATTTTGTAATATATTCTAACGTTAAAGCTCCCTCGTCACATTTTTCCACTAATTTGTTGATATTATTAATGAAATTATCAATAGATTCCACTGAATGCTGAATCCTTCTGTAAAAACATGGCCTTCAAAGATTTTTAATTATCCTCAAATTAAGTTATTTGTCAAAAGCTTTCAGAACTTAATCAAAAGTACTATGCCTTCTTTTATGACTTTGCAAGAGATAACATCAACTAAAGTCACAATTGAATACTAAAGTGTGTGTATTTATTTAGCTACAGATTTATGGTGTGCAATTTGGAAGCATTTCTTTATTTAAGAACTACTTCTCCAAGATGTCCCATCCTCTGTTCTCTTTGGCCCATCTCTGAAATTAAATCCTGCCAGCAATAATATATCTGCTGCCATTTCTTCCAGTGTGATTATTTCTTTGTCTTTGCTTAATTTTTCTGGAAGAATGTGTATTGTTGAACTGCCTTGTCTTGCTCATCAGGGAAATTCATAGGGATAAAGACTGTATCCTTTTTATTTTTGTTCATTGTTGATTATGGGTTTAAATAGGAGAGGAACTGTTATAAAAATCAGGAATGGGGGAAGGGATTGCTGCATTGTTTAAATGCAGATTACCAAAGTTCATTGTTAAATGATATTTACACTTGTAGAATTAGTAGGGAAAGTAACATTTCATGATTGACTTGACTTAGTTATAATCAGTTAACCTAACATTGGCCAATCTAATATTATATCATTCTGCTTAAGTATAACATATCTTGGTATGATAACATCATATGAGTCTGCTTAGGTTAATTTGACAAAGAAATGCACCAAGGAATTGGAAACAGACAGTAACCTAATGTTTTAGAGTTACAGCTACAGAGATAAAGGAACACTGTTTAGCTTATGTGTAGTTCTGCTCCAGACTTTCAAGATTAAAAAATATAGACGTGGTATACTTCTGGCTTGTTGGCCCTTACCAAGGCATCATAACTGTGGCTGTCTCATCATTGTTCCTTAAATTGCGTAAGTGTGCAACCATTGGCTAAATATAATCTTTGTATTAACATTAACCTTTAAGGCTTTGGAGTAGATCCGTAGCTCGGGTTGTGGGTGTTTAGGCTGGTTGGCTCGCCGAGCTGGTATGTTGTTCCGCAGACGTTTCATTACCATGCTGGGCAACATCCTCAGTGCATCGGTGTATTTTCCCACCTGGCTTTTAAACTCTGGGGTTCATTGAGCTGGATTGCCTCACTTCCAGTTTTCCTTCAGCGTGGAGTGTATAGGGGGTTGAGTTCTATATGTTTATTGATGGCTTTCTTTGTGGAGACCTAGACTTCTCGGAATTCCCGTGCCTACCTCTGCTTAGCCTGTCCCAGGATCTTGGTGTTGTCCCAGTCGAAGTGATGGTTCTCCTCATCCATATGGATTGAAATAAGTGAGCATTGGTCGTGTCTTTTTGTAGGCAGTTGGTGTTTGTGTATCCTAGTTGTTAATTTACTTCCTGTTTGTCCGAAGTAGTGTTTGCAGAGCCTGTGAAAAACATTGATGATTAGATTAGATTCCCTACAGTGTGGAAACAGGTCCTTCGGCCCAACAAGTCCACACTGCCCCTTGGAGCATCCCAGCCACACCCATCCCCTTATAACCCACACACCCCTGGACACTACGGGCAATTTAGCATGGCCAATCCACCTAGTCTGCACATCTTTGGACTGTGGGAGGAAACCGGAGCACCCGGAGGAAACCCACGCAGACACGGGGAGAATATGCAAACACCACACAGACAGTTACCCAAGGGTGGAATCGATCCTGGGATCCTGGCGCTGTGAGGCTGCAGTGCTAATCACTGAGCTACCGTGCTGCCCCCCAACAGGGTAATGAAGCATCTGCAGAACAACAAACCAGCTTGTCAAGCCAACCAACCTTAACAGAGTTAACCTTATGACAATGTGTTTGAATTTGCAATTGTATAATCCTTTAGATTTGAACATAACTTGTGCAACAATTTGTAGAGATTGGTATTTTCTGTATCAGATTTTAGATAAAGGGTAATATAAAATGCTTTCAAGCATTTGAAGGCTGCAAAAACAAAGTCAATTAGAACAAATGACTCTAAGGAAAAACTAAATAGCTAGTAACAAGTAAGTCTGTAATTTGATAGGAATTTTGCCAAATTAACTGAGGATTGAGACACAAGCACAAGGATAATGATGTTTGGGAGCTGGCTGAAAATTCTTCGTTTTTTCTTTAACAAAGAGAGTTTAAAAAAAGAAACAAAAGTTACTAAGAGGATGGAGTCTTGGATAAATGTCAATTTAAGAAACCAGTCATGGCTCACTAAGAAATCAAACTTCACTGTTCCGGGATTTAGTCGAACTGCCCAAAGCACAATGTTTGTATGATTAATGAACTGAATTTAAAAGAGAATGCGCGTAGGGTTTCTGTACCTAATAAGTATGTGTTCATTATGAACAAATTGTCAATAGCAATTAGGAAATATGAATTTCTAACTTGAAACTCTGTATAAGTTAAACACTACTCCTTTGAAATCCCCACCAACCTTACTGAACAGTTGTACAAAAACAGACAAGACATGAATATTAAAGTTGTAAAAGGAAAACGACAATCAGTGAAACTCATTTCAGTAACACCAATCTAGACTATGGAGTTCAATGTGTTGTTTACTTTCCCTTCTTTTCAATTCTTTAGTTTTTTGCCAATGAGACAAGATTTTTTGCACATCAATGCTATCTTTCATTCCCTTGATGAAAATCCTTTTCTCATGTCTTTGAAGATGGCATATTCCTCCATGAAGAGGAGAGGTGGAGTTAAAGTGAGTGGAAAGCAGCGAGCTGTTCCACGAGACTTTCTAGTACCTCCACACAGAAGACAGAGACATAAAGCAAATACATTCGCTTTCTATTTGTAGGCTGAGTGGTTCTGTGCTGTACTGTCTCCAAGTAAGTCATAGTCTCCTCATCAGTAGCCGAAAGAACATTGTCAGAAATTTTTCTCTAAAGTTCAGGAAACATTGTCACAATGGTGATTGCTTTCACTCTCACCATTCCAGGGGAAAGCAACATTTTATACAGCTCTAAAACAGAAGTTGTTGGAAAAGATCAACAGGTTTGGCAGCATTTGTAAAGAAAAGTCAGTTAATATTTTAGGTTCAGAACTGCTCTGAGGAAGGGTCACTAGACCTGAAACATTACCTCTGATTTTTCTTCACAGATATTGCCAGACCTGCTGAGTTTATCCACCAACTTCCGTTTTTGTTCCCAATTTACAGCATCTGCAGTTCTTTCAGTTTTTATTGTATACAGCTCATAACATACTCCAGTAAACATTAACATTTTTAAACCTCTGCCATCTCTTTGAACAGTTTACTTGGTTTGAAATGGTGTCAGTTCTAAAATTAGTCCACGGCCACAAATGAAGGAACTAATAAAGATCTGATCTTTACAACTGGAGGCTTCCAGTACATGTAAGTGCACCAACAGTGTAATGTCACATGGTATGTAAGGAAATTCTTACATGCAACTGTGGATTTAAATCTAATGAGCTCATCATCAACATATGAGAAAAATGTAGGGGTAAGAGATTAGGTGTCATTCCATCAATGACACATATCCCATGGAATCCAAAATAAGATGTTTCCAAGATTTGGGCCTAGTGGCTTAATGTCTTTCTTTAAAGAGTTTCAGTTTTACAAGGTTTCAATGCTGCTTGATTCTGGTTGCCTGAAACATTTTTCAATCTGCTGTACAGTAATGCAGTTTTACGCAACCTTCTCTAAAAGACTTGCAGTTCTGCAAAATGGTTGTGCTGGTTTGCTTTCTTCACCTTAAAGGCTATCAATTGCGCAATCATAGAACATAGAACATAGAACAATACAGCGCAGAACAGGCCCTTTGGCCCTCGATGTTGCGCCAACCTGTGAATCAAGCAAAATTTCTTCTCCGCACTGTTATTTTGCAGGGCTTCTACAGCCAAAATGGAGAGTTCCCACATTTTAGACACCCAACAAATGATTCTCACCCACTTTAATGGCTTTAGTGAATGAGTGCTGCTGCCCGGATGCTTAAACATGAATCCTGTTTACTGAACAGCTTTTCCAAAAGGTTTCTGTATTGTTTCTGAAACTCCTCATAATATCTGCCACCTGACAATTTTCATAAGGAATTCTGTTCATTGAAATAGCTTCTCCGAATGAATCCCAGTTTCTGTGGCCGTAATTAATGCTTTCTATCTTAAATGTGATTTCAGTACTTCCTTCTTTTTTAGAATCTTCTTGCTTGAGCTTTTAAATAATCCCTTTTACTGCTTTAATTCATCCTTGCACTGCTCCGAGTGCTGTGACCTTTGTTTAAAATGCTTCCATGCCCTTGGTTTCCCTTACAGGAGCTGTGCATCATGGTGAACACTCACAATGGCAGTAACACTCACTCTTAGTTGCAAAATTTATTTCTTTTGTTGATTTTAGCTTTTCCAGCCTGTAGCTATGCCATTTATTTAAAATTCACTCCTTGTCCACCGGTGATTTAAGTATAAATCAGAGCCTCTGATTTATATTTAGTCTCTAGGCAAAACTCAACTAAGGAGCTATTCTACAAGTCATCGAAAGCCAGCCCAATCTGTAACTCTCCAGTGTACCAGCTTCATATAGTGTCAAGCTTATTTGCTTATCTGCTTCTCTTACCAGGTATGAAGTGCTTTCATCATTGCCTGTAGATTTTCCCTCATTGAATATTGTCATGAATTTGTCTTTTGCAGGCTCCTTGATTGTTCAGTTCTTTCAGCTGCTGATTGTTTGCCTGAGTCACTCTGAAAGTTGTACATGGAGTTTTTCTTGTATCCGCTGGAATTCATAACATACAAGTAAATTTGACTTGCGATCAAGCCACTGCCATTATCTTTTAATAGTGCAGCAAAATTAAACGTTCAGACAACTATTGCTGACACCCTACTGTTGGAGCTATTTGGCTCTTTTAGTTTGGATTTACGGGCCCACATTTACCTATCGTGGTAAAGGAAAGCCACTAGTAGTTTAACAAGAGAGGATTCTTGTCTTAAGCAAGAATATTTTTGGATATTAACAATCAGGTATAGCTTACAATAGTGTCAGAGGAGCAGGAAAGTTTGACGCTTCAGAAATTTCTGAAGATGGGTCCCAATCCGAAACGTCAAACTGTCCTGCTCCTCCGATGCTGCTTGGCCTGCTGAGTTCATCTAGCTTCACACCGCATTATCTCAGATTCTCCAGCATCAGCAGTTCCTACTACCTCTATAGCTTACAAGAGACTTTCTTGCAAAGACTATGAGAAGATTGAGATCTGAGATCTGTCATCTTTGCGATCCAGAGCTGTTCTGTCTTTCCTCAAGCTGGTCCTTATGTAATCATCAGTTCGGGCTACTGTAAATGCATGGAAACTCTGTTCACTTTTAACTTTCTTTTCATTTCGTTCAGTGCCTTCTTTACTGTTGAGTTCTCGAGAAGTTTTTTTGCTAGAAATGCTATTTTACAGTCTTTTTCATTCTCTCGTCATTCTGCAACATTTGATTTTGAGCAGCTATGGCTTTTAACCACTTCCTTGCTCCTAAATGTTGAACATAATCTTGCCCAGTGTCCATTTAGACAATACATCCTGCAGTTATCTCTATAATATAGGACAGTTATCGAGATTTCAAAGTGGATATTTCAAAGTGGATAAAAAGCTTACCTCGTGAATAGGCGGAGGTACGCTGAGCAGGAGCGGACACGGGACTGGTGAGTGAGTGAGGTAATATATTTGTGTGGTTGCGTTACCCGAAACACTACTCGGGTAGTGTCTCACACCCATCCTCCTCCTCTAACCAAAAAAAAGGTTCTGTGTGCCTGATTGGTAAGGTAACAAGTTTATTTTTTATTCTTTATTTTTTAAGTCTTGGGAATTTAGAATAATGGGAACGGAGGTCAGGGCAGTTGAATGTTCCTCCTGCAGAATGTGGGAGGGAAGGGTCACCACTAGTGTCCCCGCTGACTACATCTGTGGGAACTGAAACCAACTCCAGCTCCTTGAAAACCGCGTTAGGGAACTGGAGCTGGAGCTGGATGAACTTCGGATCATTTGGGAGGCAGAGGGGGGTATTGAGAGGAGTTACAGGGAGATAGTCACTCCTCAAGTACAGGAAAAAGGCAGATGGGTTACGGTCAGGGGACGGAAAGGGAACCGGCAGGCAGTACAGGGATCCCCTGTGGCCATTCCCCTCAACAATAAGTATACCGTTTTGGATACTGTTTGGGGGGACGACTTACCAGGGGAAAGCAGTGGGGCACGGGTCTCTGGCACAGAGGCTGTCCCTGCTGCTCAGAAGGGAAGGGGGAGGAGGAGCAGAGCATTAGTCATTGGGGACTCCATAGTTAGGGGGACAGATAGGAGGTTCTGTGGGGACGAGAGAGACTCACGGTTGGTGTGCTGCCTCCCAGGTGCCAGGGTGCGTGATGTCTCTGATCGTGTTTTTGGGATCCTTAAGGGGGAGGGGGAGCAGTCCCAAGTCGTGGTCCACATTGGCACCAACGACGTAGGTAGGAAGAGAGATGGGGATTTAAGGCAGAAATTCAGGGAGCTAGGATGGAAGATGAGAGCTAGAATGAACTGAGTTGTTGTCTCTGGTTTGTTGGCCGTGCCACGTGCTAGTGAGGCGAGGAATAGGGAGAGAGAGGAGTTGAACACGTGGCTACAGGGATGGTGCAGGCGGGAGGGCTTTGGATTCTTGGATAATTGGGGCTCTTTCTGGGGTAGGTGGGGCCTCTACAAGCAAGATGGTCTTCACCTGAACCAGAGGGGTACCGATATCTTGGGGGGGATATTTGGTAAGGCTATTCTGGTGGGTTTAAACTAATTCAGCTGGGGGATGGGCACTAAAATTGTAGTTAGACTATGGAAAAGGTTGAGAGTAGGGTGGTCTGAAATAAAGTTTCAGGGACACAAGGTGGCACTGGCAAGCAAGAAGTTGGTTTGAAGTGTGTCTACTTCAATGCCAGGAGCGTCCGGAATAAGGTGGGTGAACTTGCAGCATGGGTTGGTACCTGGGACTTCGATGTTGTGGCCATTTCAGAGACATGGATAGAGCAGGGACAGGAATGGTTGTTGCAGGTTCCGGGATTTAGATGCTTCAGTAAGAACAGAGAAGATGGTGAAAGGGGCGGAGGTGTGGCATTGTTGGTCAAGGACAGTATTATAGTTGCAGAAAGGATGTTTGGGGACTCGTCAACTGAGGTAGTATGGGCTGAGGTTAGAAACAGGAAAGGAGAGGTCACCCTGTTGGGAGTTTTCTATAGGCCTCCGAATAGTTCCAAAGATGTAGAGGAAAGGATAGCAAAGATGATTCTCGATAGGAGTGAGAGAGACAGGGTAGTTGTCATAGAGGACTTCAACTTTCCAAATATTGACTGGGAACACTATAGTTCGAGTACTATAGATGGGTCAGTTTTTGTCCAGTGTGTGCAGGAGGGCTTCCTGACACAGTATGTAGATCGGCCAAGAAAGGGTGAAGCCACATTAGATTTGCTACTGAGTAATGAGCCAGGCCAGGTGTTAGATTTGGAAGTGGGTGAGCACTTTGGTGATAGCGATCACAATTCTGTTATGTTTACTTTAGTGATGGAAAGGGATAGGTGTATACTACTGGGCAAGAGTTTTTGCTGGGGGAAAGGCAATTACGATGAGATTAGGCAAGATTTAGGGAGCATAGGATGGGGAAGGAAACTGCAGGGGATGGCACATTGGAAATGTGGAGCTTATTCAAGGAAAAGCTCCTGTGTGTCCGAGATAAGTATGTACCTGTCAGGCAGGGAGGAAGCTGTAGACTGCGGGAGCCGTGATTTACGAAGGAGGGGGAATCTCTGGTCAAGAGGAAGAAGAAGGCTTATGTTAGGATGAGATGTGAAGGCTCAGTTAGGGCACTTGAGGGCTACGAGGAAGCCAGGAAAGACCTAAAGAGAGAGCTCAGAAGAGCCAGGAGGAGACATGAGAATTTGTTGGCGGATAGGATCAGGGTAAACCCTAAGGCTTTCTATAGGTATTTAAGGAATAAAAGAATGACGAAAGTAAGATTAGGCCCAACCAAGGATAGTAGTGGTAAGTTGTGTGTGGAGTCAGATGAGCTAGGGGAAGCGCTAAATGAATATTTTTCAACAGTATTCACTCTAGAAAACGACAATGTTGTCGAGGAGAATACTGAGATACAGGCTACCAGACTAGGTGGGATTGAGGTTCACAAGGAAGAGTATTAGAAATCCTTCAGAAGGTGAAGATAGATAAGTCCCCTGGGCCGGATGGGATTTATCCTTGGATCCTCTGGGAAGCCAGGGAGGAGATTACCGAGCCTTTGGCATTGATCTTTAACTCGTCATTGTCTACAGGAATAGTGCCAGATGACTGGAGGATAGCAGATGTGGTTCCCCTGTTCAAGAAGGGGAGTAGAGACAACCCTGGTAATTATAGACCAGTGAGCCTTACCTCAGTTGTTGGTAAAGTGTTGGAAAAGGTTATAAGGGATAGGATTTATAATCATCTAGAAAATAATAAATTGATTAGGGATAGTCAGCACGGTTTTGTGAAGGGAAGGTCGTGCCTCACAAACCTTATTGAGTTCTATGAGAAGGTGGCCAGACAGGTAGATGAGCGTAAACCGGTTGATGTGGTGTATATGGATTTCAGCAAGGCGTTCGATACGGTTCCTCACAATAGGCTAATGTACAATATGCGGAGGAATGGAATTGTTGGAGATATAGCAGTTTGGATCGGAAATTGGTTTGCTGAAAGACGACAGAGGGTGGTAGTTGATGGGAAATGTTCATCCTGGAGACCAGTTACTAGTGGTGTACCACAACGGTCGGTGTTGGGTCCACTGCAGTTCGTCATTTTTATAAATGACCTGGATGAGGGCGTAGAAGGCTGCGTTAGTAAATTTGCAGATGACACTATGGTCGGTGGAGTTGTGGATAGTGACGAAGGATGCTGTAGGTTGCAGAGAGACACAGATAAGCTGCAGAGCTTGGCTGAGGGGTGGAAAATGGAGTTTAATGCAGACAAGTGTGAGGTGATGCACTTTGGTAGGAGTAACCAGAAGGCAAAGTACTGGGCTAATGGTAAGATTCTTAGCAGTGTAGATGAGCAGAGAGATCTCGGTGTCCATGTACACAGATCCTTGAAAGTTGCCACCCAGGTGGAGAGGGTTGTTAAGAAGGCATACAGTGTTTTAGCTTTTATTAATAGAGGGACCGAGTTCTGGAACCAAGAGGTTATGGTGAAGGCTGTACAAAACTCTGGTGCGGCCGCACTTGGAGTATTGTGTACAGTTCTGGTCACCGCATTATAAGAAGGATGTGGAAGCTTTGGAAAGGGTGCAGAGGAGATTTACGAGGATGTTGCCTGGTATGGTGGGAAGGTCTTACGAGGAAAGGGTGAGGGACTTGAGGCTGTTTTCATTAGAGAGAAGAAGGTTGAGAGGTGACTTAAATGAAACATATAAAATAATCAGAGGGTTAGATAGGGTGGCTAGGGAGAGCCTTTTTCCTAGGATGGTGACGGCGGGCACGAGGGGGCATAGCTTTAAATTGAGGGGTGAAAGATATAGGACTGATGTCAGAGGTAGTTTCTTTACTCAGAGAGTAGTAAGGGAATGGAACGCTTTGCCTGCAACGGTAGTAGGTTCGCCAACTTTAGGTACATTTAATTCGTCATTGGACAAGCATATGGACGTACATGAAATAGTGTAGGTTAGATGGGCTTGTGATCAGTATGACATGTCGGCACAACATCGAGGGCCGAAGGGCCTGTACTGCGCTGTAATGTTCTATGTTCTAACTCAATAGAATGACCGCTGGTTCTTCATGGCTGAAAAATAACCATTAACCTCCGTTCCATCAATTCTCAAAAGATTAACCTTCAAGGGGAGGACAAAGAAATCTCTGGAACAAGACTCCGAAGCTCACCTGTGAAGCGTGGCAACATTAACCTTAAATATGTGGGAAGAACATATTAGCTATCTTCAGAATGGTGACAAATTGCGTTTCAAGTTCCATCACACTCTGAGTGGTAATATCTTAATGATGAGGCAGAGTGACCACAGAGAAGGAGAGGAAAGGAATCAATTCTTGCACTCCAGACCCAATTGCCTGATGAGGCATGCTGCCCTCTATTCTCAGAGATCTGTGAGTTACAGATCAGCCTGCTAAGCCACGTTAAAACTCGTAGTAGAAGATAGCGGCTCTAAAGAGATGTCATATTAAAACCAAGCGAGTCAGTGATTATTATATTTTACAATAAATTGATTTGAATACCTGTTTTAGAGCAACAAAAGAGATTCCCCTAACAAATTAATTGGAATGGCTCAACTTCCACTTTTGTCCATTTTGCATTGCCTTAGCTTCCAGTTTCAGAGTATTGTCGACAAAATCTTTATTTTCCAGTCAGTCTGCAGGCTTACTCAATTTCAAATTGCAATTTTTACCATCCTAGGTCCCAACATTCTGGTTTATATTATAGATGCCCCCCACTCTAATAGAGGGAAGGTTTATTGCTGTTATGTCACTTATTTAATAAAGCTTAGAGGGAAGTGAAATTTTCTTGACCGTAAAATGAAATTCATGACTTTTTGTTGACATCTGATGTAGACTCAACAACATTTGTATACATAAATTTCACCTTTTCCTGCTGGAATCAACCCTACACTTTTGTTTGTGTCTAAGAGTGATTGAAGTAACTTTTTTATTCATTCATGGAATGTGAGCACAGTTAGCTGGCCAGCATTTATTTCCTGTCCCTTGTTGCCATTGTGTAGGTGGTAGTGAGTTGGTTTCTTGAACTGCTGCAGTCTATGTGCACAATGCCGCTAGGGAGAGAATTCCATGCTTTAACCCAGCAACACTGAAGACAGAGCAATTATATTTCAAAGTCAGGATGGTGAGTGTTTGGAGGGGAATTTTGCAGGTGGTGGTGCTCCAACGTACCTGCTGTCCTTGTCCTTCAAGATGGAAGTACTTGTAGGCTGGGATGGCACTGTTTAAGGATCTTTGGTGAATTTCTGCAAGCAACGTCTTTATGCTACCGTGTATTGGTGGTGGAGATAGCGGATGCTTGTGGATCAGTTACTGAATGGCTTTCACAAGGTTCATGTGGATAGGATATTTGTTCTTGTGGGTGAGTCCAGAATTGGGGATCTTTGTTTTAAGATTAGGGATCACCCATTTTAGAATGGAGATGATGAGAATTCTTTTATCCACTCTGAGTGTTGTGCTGCTTTGGAACTGAGCCTCTGAAAGTGGTACAGACAGGGATCATTAAGTATTCTTAAAACAGAGGCAGATAAATTCTTATTAGGCTGTGGAATCAAAGGTTATGTGGGGTAGATATATTGAATGGCAGAACAGGTTTGAAGGTCAAAGAGTCTCCACTGCTCCTATTTTGTATATTCATACATTTTTATGTGAGTACAAGAACCTTAGCATTGAAAAATTATACTGCATAAGTCTAGACATCATTATTCAGGATGGAATCTTCCCAGTCCCAACCCCAACCCCAGTCCCAACACCAACCCCAGCCCCAGTCCCAGTCCCAGTCCCAACCCCAGTCCCAATCCCAATCCCAATCCCAATCCCGGCTCCAGTCCCAGTCCCAGTCCCAGCCCCAACCCCACCCCCAACTCCAGACCCAGCCCCAGCCCCTACCCCAGCCCCAACCCCAGCCCCAGTCCCAGTCCAAGTCCAAGTCCCAGCCCCAGCCCCAGTCCCAGACCCATCCCCAGCCCCAGTTCCAGTCCCAGTCCCAGTCCCAGTCCCAGGACCAACTCCAACCCCAGCCCCAGTCCCAGTCCAGCACCAACCCCAGCCCCAGCCCCAACCCCAGTCTCAGCCCCAGTCCCAGGACCAACTCCAACCCCAGCCCCAGTCCCAGTCCCAGTCCCAGCCCCAACCCGAGCCCCAGCCCCAGCCCCAGTCTCAGCCCCAGCCACAACCTCAGCCCCAACCTCAGTCCCAGTCCCAGCCCCAGTCCCAACCCCAGTCCCAGTCCCAGTCCCATCCCCAATCCCAGCCCCAGTCCCAGTCCCAGTCCCAGTCCCATTCCCAATCCCAGCCCCAGTCCCAGTCCCAGTCACAGCCCCAACCCCAGCCCCAGCCACAGTCTCAGCCCTAACCCCAGCCCCAACCCCAGTCCCAGTCCCAGTCCCAGTCCCAGTCCCAATCCCAGTCCCAGTCTCAGCCCCAGACCCAGTTCCAGTCCCAGTCCCAACCACAGCCCCAGCCCCAGACTCAGCCCCAACCCCAGCCCCAACCCGAGTCCTGGTCCCAGTCCCAGTCCCAATCCCAGTCCCAGTCCCAGTCCCAGTCCCAGCCACAACCTCAGCCCCAACCTCAGTCCCAGTCCCAGCCCCAGTCCCAGTCGCAGCCCCAGCCCCAGCCCCAGCCCCAGCCCCAGCTCCAGTCGCAGCCCCAACCCTAGTCCCAGTCCCAGTCCCAGTCCCAGCCCCAACCCCAACCCTAGTCCCTGTCCCTGTCCCAGTCCCAATCCCAGTCCCAGTCTCAGCCCCAGACCCAGTCCCAGTCCCAGTCCCAACCACAGCCCCAGCCCCAGACTCAGCCACAACCCCAGCCCCAACCCGAGTCCTAGTCCCAGTCCCAGTCCCAGTCCCAGTCCCAGCCACAACCTCAGCCCCAGTCCCAGTACCAGCCCCAGTCGCAGCTCCAACCCAGCCCCAGTCCCAGCCCCAGTCGCAACCCAACACCAGTCCCAGTCCCAGTCCCAGTCCCAGCCCCAACCCCAGCCCTAACTCCAGTCCCAGCCCCAGTCCCAGTCCCAGTCCCAGTCCCAGTCCCAGTCCCATTCCCAGTCTCAGTCCCAGTCCAAGCCCCAACCTCAGCCCCAGTCCCAGTCCCAGTCCAAACCCCAACCCCAGTCCCAGTCCCAGTCCCATCCCCAATCCCAGCCCCAGTCCCAGTCCCAGTCACAGCCCCAACCCCAGCCCCAGCCACAGTCTCAGAACTAACCCCAGCCCCAACCCAAGTCCCAGTCCCAGTCCCAGTCCCAGTCCCAGTCCCAGTCCCAGTCCCAATCCCAGTCCCAGTCCAAGCCCCAGCCCCAGTCCCAGTCCTAGTCCCAACCCCAACCCTAGCCCCAAGCCCAGCCCTAACACCAGTCCCAGTCCCAGTCCCAGTCCCAATCCCAGTCCCAGTCCCAGCCACAACCTCAGCCCCAACCTCAGTCCCAGTCCCAGCCCCAGTCCCAACCACAGTCCCAGTCCCAGTCCCAGTCCCAGTCGCAGCCCCAGCCCCAGCCCCAGCCCCAGCCCCAGCTCCAGTCGCAGCCCCAACCCTAGTCCCAGTCCCAGTCCCAGCCCCAACCCCAACCCTAGTCCCTGTCCCTGTCCCAGTCCCAATCCCAGTCCCAGTCTCAGCCCCAGACCCAGTCCCAGTCCCAGTCCCAACCACAGCCCCAGCCCCAGGCTCAGCCACAACCCCAGCCCCAACCCGAGTCCTAGTCCCAGTCCCAGTCCCAGTCCCAGTCCCAGCCACAACCTCAGCCCCAGTCCCAGTACCAGCCCCAGTCGCAGCTCCAACCCAGCCCCAGTCCCAGCCCCAGTCGCAACCCAACACCAGTCCCAGTCCCAGTCCCAGTCCCAGCCCCAACCCCAGCCCTAACTCCAGTCCCAGCCCCAGTCCCAGTCCCAGTCCCAGTCCCAGTCCCAGTCCCAGTCCCATTCCCAGTCTCAGTCCCAGTCCAAGCCCCAACCTCAGCCCCAGTCCCAGTCCCAGTCCAAACCCCAACCCCAGTCCCAGTCCCAGTCCCATCCCCAATCCCAGCCCCAGTCCCAGTCCCAGTCACAGCCCCAACCCCAGCCCCAGCCACAGTCTCAGACTTAACCCCAGCCCCAACCCAAGTCCCAGTCCCAGTCCCAGTCCCAGTCCCAGTCCCAGTCCCAGTCCCAATCCCAGTCCCAGTCCCAGCCCCAGCCCCAGTTCCAGTCCTAGTCCCAACCCCAACCCTAGCCCCAAGCCCAGCCCTAACACCAGTCCCAGTCCCAGTCCCAATCCCAGTCCCAGTCCCAGCCACAACCTCAGCCCCAACCTCAGTCCCAGTCCCAGCCCCAGTCCAAACCACAGTCCCAGTCCCAGCCCCAGTCCCAGTCGCAGCCCCAGCCCCAGCCCCAGCCCCAGCCCCAGCTCCAGTCGCAGCCCCAACCCTAGCCCAGTCCCAGTCCCAGCCCCAACCCCAACCCTAGTACCTGTCCCTGTCCCAGTCCCAATCAAAGTCCCAGCCCCAGTCCCAGTCCCAGCCCCAACCTCAGCCCCAGACCCAGTCCCAGTCGCAGTCCCAACCACAGCCCCAGCCCCAACCCGAGTCCTAGTCCCAGTCCAAATCCCAATCCCAGTCCCAGCCACAACCTCAGCCCCAATCCCAGTACCAGCCCCAGTCGCAGCTCCAACCCAGCCCCAGTCCCAGCCCCAGTCGCAGCCCAACACCAGTCCCAGTCCCAGTCCCAGTCCCAGCCCCAACCCCAGCCCTAACCCCAGCCCCAGTCGCAGCCCCAGACCCAGCTCCAGTCGCAGCCCCAACCCGAGTCCCAGTCCCACTCCCAGTCCCAGTCCTAGTCCCAGTCCCAATCCCAGTCCCAGTCTCAGCCCCAGACCCAGTCCCAGTCCCAGTCCCAGTCCCAGTCCCAGTCCCAGTCCCAGTCCCAGCCACAACCTCAGCCCCAACCTCAGTCCCAGTCCCAGCCCCAGTCCCAACCCCAGTCCCAGTCCCATCCCCAATCCCAGCCCCAGTCCCAGTCCCAGTCCCAGTCCCATCCCCAATCCCAGCCCAAGTCCCAGTCCCAGTCCCAGCCCCAGCCGTAGCCCCAGCTACAATCGCAGCCCCAACAGTAGTCCCAGTCCCAGTCCCAGCCCCAACCCCAGCCCCAGCCACAGTCTCAGCCCTAACCCCAGCCCCAGTCCCAGTCCCAGTCCCAGTCCCAGTCCCAGACCCAGTCCCAGTCCCAGCCCCAACCTCAGCCCCAGACCCAGTCCCAGTCCCAGTCCCAACCACAGCCCCAGCCCCAACCCGAGTCCTAGTCCCAGTCCCAATCCCAATCCCAGTCCCAGCCTCAACCACAGCCCCAATCCCAGTACCAGCCCCAGTCGCAGCTCCAACCCAGCCCCAGTCCCAGCCCCAGTCGCAGCCCAACACCAGTCCCAGTCCCAGTCCCAGTCCCAGCCCCAACCCCAGCCCTAACCCCAGCCCCAGTCGCAGTCCCAGCCGCAGCCCCAGCCCCAGCTCCAGTCGCAGCCCCAACCCTAGTCCCAGTCCCAGTCCCAGTCCCAATCCCAATCCCAGTCCCAGTCCCAGTCCCAGCCCCAACCTCAGCCCCAGACCCAGCCCCAGCCCCAACCCCAGCCCCAGTCCCAGTCCAAGTCCCAGTGCCAGCTGCAGCTGCAGCCCCAGTCCCAGTCCCAGGCCCAGTCCCAGACCCAGCTGCAGCCCCAGTCCCAGGACCAAATCCAACCCCAGCCCCAGTCTCAGTCCCAGCCCCAACCCCAGCCCCAGCCCCAACCCCAGTCTCAGCCCCAGTCCCAGGACCAACTCCAACCCCAGCCCCAGTCCCAGTCCCAGGACCAACTCCAACCCCAGCCCCAGTCCCAGTCCCAGCCCCAACCCCAGCCTCAGCCCCAGCCCCAGTCTCAGCCCCAGCCCCAAACCCAGCCCCAGTCTCAGCCCCAACTCTAGCCCCAACCCTAGCCCCAGCCCCAGTCCCTCTCCCAGCCCCAGTCCCATCTCCAGCCCCAGTTCCAGTCCCAATCCCAGCCCCAGTCCCAGTCCCAGTCCCAGTCCCAGCCCCAACCCCAGCCCCAGCCAAAGTCTCAGCCCTAACCCCAGCCCCAACCCAAGTCCCAGTCCCAACCACAGTCCCAGTCCCAGTCCCAGTCCAAGTCGCAGCCCCAGCCCCAGCCCCAGCCCCAGCCCCAGCTCCAGTCGCAGCCCCAACCCTAGTCCCAGTCCCAGTCCCAGCCCCAACCCCAACCCTAGTCCCTGTCCCTGTCCCAGTCCCAATCGCAGTCCCAGTCTCAGCCCCAGACCCAGTCCCAGTCCCAGTCCCAACCACAGCCCCAGCCCCAGACTCAGCCACAACCCCAACCCCAACCCGAGTCCTAGTCCCAGTCCCAATCCCAGTCCCAGTCCCAACCCCAGCCCCAGTCCCAGTCCTAGTCCCAACCCCAACCCTAGCCCCAAGCCCAGCCCTAACACCAGTCCCAATCCAAGTCCCAGTCCCAGTCCCAGTCCCAGCCCCAACCTCAGCCCCAGAGCCAGTACCAGCCCCAGTCCCAGCCCCAGTCCCAGCCCGAGTCGCATCCCAACACCAGTCCCAGTCCCAGCCCCAACCTCAGCCCCAACCCCGGCCCCAATCCCATGCCCAATCCCAGTCCCAGGCCCAGCCCCAGTCTCAGTCCCAGTCCAAGCCCCAACCTCAGCCCCAGTCCCAGTCCCAGTCCTAACCCCAACCCCAGCCCCAGTCCCAGCCCCAGCCCCAGCCCCAGCTCCAGTCGCAGCCCCAACCCTAGTCCCAGTCCCAGTCCCAGCCCCAACCCCAGCCCCAGCCACAGTCTCAGCCCTAACCCTAGCCTCAACCCCAGCCCCAGCATCAGCCCCAACCCCAGCCCCAATCCCAGCCCTAACCCCAGTCCCAGTCCCAATCCCAGTCCCAATCCCAGTCCCAGTTCCAGTCCCAGCCCCAGCCCCAGCCCCAGCCCCAGCCCCAGCCCAAGCTCCAGTCGCAGCCCCAACCCTAGTCCCAGCCCCAGTCCCAGCCCCAACCCCAGCCCCAGCCACAGTCTCAGCCCTAACCACAGCCCCAACCCGAGTCGCAGTCCCAGTCCCAATCCCAGTCCCAGTCCCAGTCCCAGTCCCAGTCCCAGTCCCAGCCCCAGTCCCAGTCCCAATCCCTCTCGCAGCCTCAGCCCCAGCCCCAGTCCCAGTCCCAGCCCCAACCCCAGCCCCAGCCACAGTCTCAGCCCCAACCCGAGTCCCAGTCCCAGTCCCAATCCCAGCCCCAGTCCCAGACCCAGTCGCAGCTCCAACCCAGTCCCAGTCCCAGTCCCAGTCCCAGCCCCAACCCCAGCCTCAACCCCAGCCCCAGCCTCAGACCCAACCCCAGCCCCAATCCCAGCCCTAGACCTAACCCCAGTCCCAGTCCCAGTCTCAATCCCTGTCCCAGTCCCAGTCCCAGTCTCAGTCCCAGTCCAAGCTCCAACCTCAGCCCCAGTCCCAGTCCCAGTCCTAACCCTAAACCCAGCCCCAGTCCCAGTCCCAGTCCCAGTCCCCACCCCAGTCCCAGCCCCAGTCCCAGCCTCAGCCCCAGCCCCAGTCCCAGTCCCAGCCCCAACCCCAGCCCCAGCCACAGTCTCAGCCCCAACCCCAGCCCCAAACTGAGTCCCAGTCCCAGTCCCAATCCCAGTCCCAGTGTCAGTCCCAGTCCCAGCCCCAACCTGAGCCCCAGTCCCAGTACCAGCCCCAGTCCCAGCCCCAGTCGCAGCTCCAACCCAGTCCCAGTCCCAGTCCCAGCCCCAGCCCCAACCCCAGCCTCAACCCCAGCCCCAGCCTCAGACCCAACCCCAGCCCCAATCCCAGCCCTAGCCCTAACCCCAGTCCCAGTCCCAGTCCCAATCCCTGTCCCAGTCCCAGTCCCAGTCTCAGGCCCAGTCCAAGCCCCAACCTCAGCCCCAGTCCCAGTCCCAGTCCTAACCCTAAACCCAGCCCCAGTCCCAGTCCCAGTCCCCACCCCAGTCCCAGCCCCAGTCCCAGCCCCAGCCCCAGCCCCAGTCCCAGTCCTTTTCCCAATCCCAGCCCCAGTCCCAGACCCAAGTCCCAGCCCCCACCCCAGTCCCAGCCCCAGTCCCAGCCCCAGCCCCAGCCCCACTCCCAGTCCCTTTCCCAATCCCAGCCCCAGTCCCAGACCCAGTCCCAGTCCCAGCCCCAACCCCAGTCCCAATCCCAGTCCCAGTCCCAGTCCCAGTCTCAGTCCCAGTTGCAGTCCCAGCCCCAACCTCAGCCCCAACCCCAGCCCCAGCCCCAGCTCCAGTCGCAGCCCCAACCCTAGTCCCAGTCCCAGTCCCAGCCCCAACCCCAGCCCCAGCCACAGTCTCAGCCCTAACCCCAGCCTCAACCCCAGCCCCAGCCCCAGCATCAGCACCAACCCCAGCCCCAATCCCAGCCCTAACCCCAGTCCCAGTCCCAATCCCAGTCCCAATCCCTGTCCCAGTCCCAGTCCCAGTCCCAGTCCCAGTCCCAGCCCCAGCCCCAGCCACAGTCTCAGCCCTAACCCCAGCCCCAACCCGAGTCGCAGTCCCAGTCCCAATCCCAGTCCCAGTCCCAGTCCCAGTCCCAGTCCCAGCCCCAGTCCCAGTCCCAGTCCCAATCCCACTCGCAGCCTCAGCCCCAGCCCCAGTCCCAGTCCCAGCCCCAACCCCAGCCCCAGCCACAGTCTCAGCCCCAACCCGAGTCCCAGTCCCAGTCCCAATCCCAGCCCCAATCCCAGACCCAGTCGCAGCTCCAACCCAGTCCCAGTCCCAGTCCCAGTCCCAGCCCCAACCCCAGCCTCAACCCCAGCCCCAGCCTCAGACCCAACCCCAGCCCCAATCCCAGCCCTAGCCCTAACCCCAGTCCCAGTCCCAGTCCCAATCCCTGTCCCAGTCTCAGTCCCAGTCCAAGCTCCAACCTCAGCCTCAGTCCCAGTCCCAGTCCTAACCCTAAACCCAACCCCAGTCCCAATCCCAGTCCCCACCCCAGTCCCCACCCCAGTCCCAGCCCCAGTCCCAGTCCCAGTCCCAGCCCCAGCCGTAGCCCCAGCTACAGTCGCAGCCCCAACAGTAGTCCCAGTCCCAGTCCCAGCCCCAACCCCAGCCCCAGCCACAGTCTCAGCCCTAACCCCAGCCCCAGTCCCAGTCCCAGTCCCAGTCCCAGTCCCAGACCCAGTCCCAGTCCCAGCCCCAACCTCAGCCCCAGACCCAGTCCCAGTCCCAGTCCCAACCACAGCCCCAGCCCCAAACCGAGTCCTAGTCCCAGTCCCAATCCCAATCCCAGTCCCAGCCACAACCTCAGCCCCAATCCCAGTCCCAGCCCCAGTCGCAGCCCAACACCAGTCCCAGTCCCAGTCCCAGTCCCAGCCCCAACCCCAGCCCTAACCCCAGCCCCAGTCGCAGTCCCAGCCGCAGCCCCAGCCCCAGCTCCAGTCGCAGCCCCAACCCTAGTCCCAATCCCAGTCCCAGTCCCAATCCCAGTCCCAGTCCCAGTCCCAGCCCCAGTCCCAGTCCCAGTCCCAACCCCAGCCTCAGCCCCAGTCCCAGGATCAACTCCAACCCCAGCCCCAGTCCCAGTCCCAGCCCCAACCCCAGCCCCAGCCCCAACCCCAGCCTCAGCCCCAGTCCCAGGATCAACTCCAACCCCAGCCCCAGTCCCAGTCCCAGGCCCAACCCCAGCCTCAGCCCCAGCCCCAGTCTCAGCCCCAGCCCCAAACCCAGCCCCAGTCTCAGCCCCAACTCTAGCCCCAACCCTAGCCCCAGCCCCAGTCCCTATCCCAGCCCCAGTCCCATCTCCAGCCCCAGTTCCAGTCCCAGTCCCAGTCCCAGTTCCAGTCCCAGTCCCAGTCCCAGTCCCATCCGCAATCCCAACCCCAGTCCCAGTCTCAGTCCCAGTCCCATCCCCAATCCCAGCCCCAGTCCCAGTCCCAGTCCCAGTCCCTGTCCCATCCCCAATCCCAGCCCCAGCCACAGTCTCAGCCCTAACCCCAGCCCCAACCCAAGTCCCAGCCCCAGTCCCAGTCCCAGTCCCAGCCCCAACGCCAGCCCCAGCCAAAGTCTCAGCCCTAACCCCAGCCCCAACCCAAGTCCCAGTCCCAGTCCCAGTCCCAGTCCCAGTCCCAATCCCAGTCCCAGCCCCAGCCCCAGCCCCAGTCCCAGTCCTAGTCCGAACCCCAACCCTAGCCCCAAGCCCAGCCCTAACACCAGTCCCAGTCCCAGTCCCAGTCCCAATCCCAGACCCAGTCCCAGCCACAACCTCAGCCCCAAACTCAGTCCCAGTCCCAGTCCCAACCACAGTCCCAGTCCCAGTCCCAGTCCCAGTCGCAGCCCCAGCCCCAGCCCCAGCCCCAGCTCCAGTCGCAGCCCCAACCCTAGTCCCAGTCACAGTCCCAGCCCCAACCCCAACCCTAGTCCCTGTCCCTGTCCCAGTCCCAATCCCAGTCCCAGTCTCAGCCCCAGACCCAGTCCCAGTCCCAGACCCAACCACAGCCCCAGCCCCAGACTCAGCCACAACCCCAGCCCCAACCCGAGTCCTAGTCCCAGTCCCAATCCCAGTCTCAGTCCCAGTCCCAGTCCCAGTCCCAGTCCCAGCCACAACCTCAGCCCCAGTCCCAGTACCAGCCCCAGTCGCAGCTCCAACCCAGCCCCAGTCCCAGCCCCAGTTGCAACCCAACACCAGTCCCAGTCCCAGTCCCAGTCCCAGTCCCAGTCCCATTCCCAGTCTCAGTCCCAGTCCAAGCCCCAACCTCAGCCCCAGTCCCAGTCCCAGTCCAAACCCCAATGCCAGTCCCAGTCCCAGTCCCATCCCCAATCCCAGCCCCAGTCCCAGTCCCAGTCACAGCACCAACCCCAGCCCCATCCACAGTCTCAGCCCTAACCCCAGCCCCAACCCAAGTCCCAGTCCCAGTCCCAGTCCCAGTCCCAATCCCAGTCCCAGTCCCAGCCCCAGCCCCAGTCCCAGTCCTAGTCCCAACACCAACCCTAGCCCCAACCTCAGCCCCAACCTCAGTCCCAGTCCCAGCCCCAGTCCCAACCACAGTCCCAGTCCCAGTCCCATTCCCAGTCGCAGCCCTAGCCCCAGCCCCAGCCCCAGCCCCAGCCCCAGCTCCAGTCGCAGCCCCAACCCTAGTCCCAGTCCCAGTCCCAGTCCCAGCCCCAATCCCAACCCTAGTCCCTGTCCCTGTCCCAGTCCCAATCCAAGTCAAAGTCCCAGTCCCAGTCCCAGCCCCAACCTCAGCCCCAGACCCAGTCCCAGTCCCAGTCCCAACCACAGGCCCAGCCCCAACCCGAGTCCCAGTCCCAGTCCCAATCCCAATCCCAGTCCCAGCCACAACCTCAGCCCCAATCCCAGTACCAGCCCCAGTCGCAGCTCCAACCCAGCCCCAGTCCCAGCCCCAGTCGCAGCCCAACACCAGTCCCAGTCCCAGTCCCAGTCCCAGCCCCAACCCCAGCCCTAACCCCAGCCCCAGTCGCAGTCCCAGCCGCAGTCCCAGCCCCAGCTCCAGTCGCAGCCCCAACCCTAGTCCCAGTCCCAGTCCCAGTCCCAATCCCAGTCCCAGTCCCAGTCCCAGTCCCAGCCCCAACCTCAGCCCCAGACCCAGCCCCAGCCCCAACCCCAGCCCCAACCCCAGCCCCAGTCCCAGTCCAAGTCCCAGTGCCAGCTGCAGCTGCAGTCCCAGTCCCAGCCCCAGCCCCAGTCCCAGACCCAGCTGCAGCCCCAGTCCCAGGACCAAATCCAACCCAAGCCCCAGTCCCAGTCCCAGCCCCAACCCTAGCCCCAGCCCCAACCCCAGTCTCAGCCCCAGTCCCAGGACCAACTCCAACCCCAGCCCCAGTCCCAGTCCCAGGCCCAACCCCAGCCTCAGCCCCAGCCCCAGTCTCAGCCCCAGCCCCAAACCCAGCCCCAGTCTCAGCCCCAACTCTAGCCCCAACCCTAGCCCCAGCCCCAGTCCCTATCCCAGCCCCAGTCCCATCTCCAGCCCCAGTTCCAGTCCCAGCCCCAGTCCCAGTTCCAGTCCCAGTCCCAGTCCCATCCCCAATCCCAACCCCAGTCCCAGTCCCAGTCCCAGTCCCATCCCCAGTCCCAGTCCCAGTCCCAGTCCCATCCCCAATCCCAGCCCCAGTCCCAGTCCCATCCCCAATCCCAGTCCCAGTCCCAGTCCCAGTACCAGTCCCAGCCCCAGCCACAGTCTCAGCCCTAACCCCAGCCCCAACCCGAGTCCCAGTCCCACTCCCAGTCCCAGTCCTAGTCCCAGTCCCAATCCCAGTCCCAGTCTCAGCCCCAGACCCAGTCCCAGTCCCAGTCCCAGTCCCAGTCCCAGTCCCAGTCCCAGTCCCAGCCACAACCTCAGCCCCAACCTCAGTCCCAGTCCCAGCCCCAGTCCCAACCCCAGTCC